>NC_090437.1:220924307-222259307 GCF_031143425.1 Pleurodeles waltl
TCCAAGGGCAGGATCTGCTTCTTTGGTTTGTGTTTTAGAACCTGTCCAGCTTCCCATGACTAGCATGAAGTCTATTATTCACTAAACACAGAAATTTGGAGATACAAGTGGCCACCTCCCAAGGTAGGGATTCAAAAATTTCATAACCATGAAGTGTTCAAGATTTCTTTCAGTTGGTACATAATTTCATAGTATGGGCAAATTTGTCAAATGATGTTTTAGTTAATTCAACGCTCATTTGATGACTGTTTGATGATAGATGGTGGAATTCTTCTCAGATAAAATGGGAGTTCTTGAAAATATAAAATGAGGTGTAATGCTTGTGTATCAGGATTGCTTTGAGTTTATGTTGTTCCTCAAGCATAGAATGAGCCATCTGTTTACCAAATAAATTGCAGTGAATTATCAGGATGTTGAATGAATAGAATGATTTTACATTAATTCTGGACTGATCATTAACAGTGAAACAGAAATCCATTAATGGTCAGGATGGTAAAAGGTAACACAAAAGTGATAACTCATTAATGAACTGCCTGTGAATGTTGGAATCCCCCAAAATTGCTGAATCTTCTAAACACTTGAGGATTTAGGCTTATCTTGGACTGCTTCAATCTTTTGATGACTATCAGTAAGCCTTTCTCAAAATAACAAACCTAGAAATATTACTTATTACATTCCTAAAGTGCACCCTTCAACCTAAACATATTACAAACATCTATAATGTGTTGGTGAAGCTCATGTTATAGGACAAAAACACTTGATTGAAGTAAATCACCATACATGAATTGAGATAGTCATAAATCCAACCTTTACAAAATGCTGAAATGATGTCTGGGGCTGAAAAATCGAACCGGCATGACTAGGTGTTCAAAATGGCCATGCCAAGTATTGAAGGGTATTTCCAATTTGTTCCTCTCCTGGGTACACAACAAAGGGCCACATTTGCGAAGCCCTATTGGCACACACTGCACCACTGGAGCGTCATTTCTTTTTTATGCTCCAGTGGTGTAGTGTGCCATCACATATTTACAAGGCCATGCAAAGTCACCTTGCCCGGCTTTCATGGCCTTGTAAATATGGGCCCCTTTCACACATAAAACTGCACAAAAGGGGTGTTCTATTGGTGTTCCATGGGAGTTGCTGCAGGAGTTCCCATGCAACATCCAAGGTACGTTAAGGAATCTGATGCATTCCTACATTTACATCTCTGGGAATGCGTCAGATTCCTACTCCATGCCAGGGGTGGCGTAGAAGTGATGGAAAGGGGATGGAATCTTTATTTCATCACCTTTTTTCCTCTTTCTAGGCGTGCTACATTCTGCAGCACGCAGAGAAAGAGGAAAAACGTCTCTTAATTGTATTTGTGCAGGAAGATGTCCCTTCTCGAAGAAAAAATAATCATCCCCACAATACAGGCACCCTTACACTATGGTGCATGGATGCCTGCATTGGCGCTAGGCAGAAATTTGTGCACCAGCGTATGGTCAGTGGACAGAAACGCACTGAATCTTGTATGCTATGGCACATTTCTGCCCTTTCCCGGTGGCACAAGACACTTGCTTCGCCGCCCGGTGCCACGGGGCTTGTGAATAATACCCAAAGTATATGACTTTTACAGGTCTGGATTTTTATAGATATGAGCATCCTCGTTCTGATGCAAAAATATGCTAATGTGAGTAGATTATTATGGGTATGAATTTTGATGAAACGTAGCTCATGGGTATCAGTATATAGCCTGAACTCTCCTGAAATCAGGATAAAAAGATTGACACCATTGCAGGTAATGAAAAATAGCAAATGAATCCCTTCTTTTGTGTTTCTTTGAGATAGCCGCTCAAAGCGTGGTCTTCTTGGGAGTTCAGGAAGTAAATATACCCATGGAGTTAAGAGTTTACAGGATACTGGACGTCTTTTGCCTGAACACTATGACAAACACACCTCATGCTTTTTGAATATTAGGCCTTGGATTTTTTGGGTGCAAAGAAAAACAATTTATGATCAGATGTCTACATAATCATTTGTGTTGAAAATACAGTAATGCCTTGCCCATTCTCACTGTTTCAGGGGTATGCCAGTTTATCTGAGAATTGCGAAGATACAAAGTGGTTCCAAATACTGCTGATTTCTCTAAGGCAGAAACAGAGTCCATTGTAAAAGATTCCCCATGGATTTGTTAGTGAAAATTAATGGATGTAGAAGGATACTGTTGATGCCTCTGACTGCTTTGTTTCATTCTTTATTTGGAATCCCAGTTCTTTCCCCAAATGCAGCATTAATAAAGCCACCAAATACTTCACAACCAATCAAGACTAGAAACAAGAGAGGCCCTTATTAAGTAGATAGTGATATGTTCAGGTAATAATGAGTGTTTTGGATAGTAAATTCCTTGTATGAATTGACTCTCACTCTAGGTTCAACTCTTAAGGTTCAGCACTGGATATTAACAGACACTGCTGACAGGTATGAAGGAAATAGTTGGGTCTGCTACAATCTATTCACTACCCCTCCCTTCTGCTATGCTCACATTCTCCGTATATAAGGGATTGTCTAGATTACCTATCTTCATAGTTCTTCCATGGTGCATAGCATTCCAGAAATCTCTGTGGTAGTAGTCACCACCGGACGAGACAACTTTCTTTCACTGTAGTGATTTCCCTACCACACCTCAATATGTTGTGGAAGATCATAAGAGCAGCGTTTGTTGTCGGTCATTTCAACACCAGAGTGAATCTCTAAATTCTTAATGAAGTCCCTGGTTAAATTCTGTGGCATTAGCCTCTTCAGGCCAGACTATCTCAGCCCCTAGGCAATGAATTGGCTAATGTTTGATACCACATCAAGAGATTCTTATTGTAATGAAAGTACACCCATGGAATCAACTAATTGATCCCAGGGTTTGCAAAATATAAGTTTAAATTGTTCTACAAGGTATGGTATCTATTTAACATGGAGTTTTAGATCAAAATAAGGAGTGTTGTCCATACTAAAGCATTTTAGTTAAGTAAAAAATATGGGCCTGATTACAACTTTGGAGGAGGTGTTAATCCATCCCAAAAGTGACGGATATACCACCAGCCGTATTACGAGTCCATTATATCCTATGGAACTTGTAATACAGCTGGTGGTATATCCGTTACTTTACCGTCACTTTTGGGACGGATTAACACCTCCTCCAAAGTTGTAATCAGGCCCTATGTTACCTTGGTTTGGTCTGCTGTAAAAGTTTATCATCAGAATGTGAACTGTTGATGGCAATGAGCAATAAATGTGTGAAATGCACATGCCTGTTCATGGGTGACCTCCACACCTGGGATCAGACCAACTATGGGAGGTCATTGCCCACAATCCAATCCAAGGGAAGGTCAGCACTGACTACCACCACATACCAGCCAAGGGTACCCTCCCTCTTTATGGGCACTATGGCCATGGGTTCATTGGGACCCCTTCTGGGGATACCCTTACCCTCCTGGCTTCTCCTGATACATGTGTCTTTCAGGCCAGTGGTAGGGATCCCACTGACCTTAAGGGAGTGAAAGTGTGTATTCACACTCTCAGAGGTCAATTCTATAAGGACCTCATCATTTAAGGAGTCCCCCTATATGGCTGCAATGCTAACCACCTTCTTGGTACAGGCTGCATCACCTCTGAAGTGATCTGTCTGCTGACTGTCTAAGCAGGCCCTGTTATACAAGATATTTTTAAATCCTGGGTCTCCCTGACTCTGCTGATCAGAGTAGGAGTTGGTTCTACTCTCCTCCATTTTACGGTTCTGAAGCACTGAGGGAGTTGCTGTGGTGGGCTTACAACCCTCCTCATTATGGTTTTGTGGACCTGACCCCCTTTTAGGGTCTCCCCCTGGGACTTTGTAAATGCTCTGGTTCTCAACCACTCATCAGCTGCCTATCCTACGTCTTTGGACTAGACAGCTATGAATCCACTAGATAATTGTGTAGTTTCTCTGAAATACAATTAGTCAAGATGTGCTGCTTCATGATCAATTGTAAAGCCCCTCAAAAGTATTTACTTTGTTACTCTGTAACTAGCCCTCTAGTGCCTTAACTGAGGTGTCCGCAAAGTCAACCCACAACTAGGTATTGACCTTCTAGGTATCTTTAATCCTTAACCTGTACTGCTTTGAGCTAAGACCAAACTTCTGGATAAGACATACCTTCATAGTGGGCTAGGACTTTGTTTCATCTCCCCCAAGGGTCAGGAACCTATCCCTCCCAGATGCTGGGATCAGTTGCCATAACAGTGAATCCCAGTACTGAAGCATAACTCTCCTTATCCTGAGAGCCCTATCAAAGGCTGTCAGCCACTTGTCAATGTCATCCCCCTCTTGATAGTTAGGAACAATCCCCTTGGGTAGGCTGGGACCACCCCCACCACCCCTGGATACATCAAACTCAATTTTGCTGCCATCATCTTTCTGCTCTCCACTTGCCCTGTTCTTCTCCAGGGCCAACTTCTCCACCTCTAAAGCTTTGTAGGCTAACTGGGCTTCAGGTTGCCTCACCCTGAGGACCAGTTCTGCTTCTTCTTGGGTAGACCCTATGGACCCACCCCACCCACTAGCTCGGGACGGGGCCCTGATCTCTGAAGTTAGTGACAGGTGATCATCAACCTCCTCCTGGAACCTGGACAGGGCATCTTACCCCTCCTTTTCTATCTCTGAGGCCTTCTCTGTTTCCACCAGCACTGCCACGGCTTCAAGGGTCCTACCATCTCCATCTTCCTAACATTGTTAGCAGCAAGTAACCTCTTTCTGCACAGCATCCTAAGCTTAGCTGCAGTGAGTGTGGATTGGCTAGCTAGATCAAGCTCCATGGTATACCTAGTTCTGGGTCACAAAAAGCTTTTGTACCAATGGAGCAGAACAATTTAGTAAAATCAAAAATGTTATTTAATAATAATTGGTCCAAATTTGAAAAATAAAAAAATAAATTTGCTCTAAATCAATTTGGATGATTTTTACTCTGCTTCACTTAGACAGTGTGTGATGATGTTAAACACAAGTACTGGACCCCACCACTGCATACCTAAAATGTTGGAAAGTGGGTTATTGGTAAGGGCAGGTAGATGCCTACACTCAGCAAAAGGTCTTAATCCCCCACTAGGTCCAGTCAAGGTCTCAATAAATTAATCCTGGCTTAACCCTTGGTAGCTTGGCCACGAGCAGCTAGGTTTCATTTAAGAGACATTTGTGTAAAACATTTAATATCAACAAAACAGTAAATAAGTCAAACACAAAACACAAATCTAATACCAATTTATAGGAATAGATTACATATTTATCTGTAAAATGGCACCAAAACAACAGAAATCTAATGTAGGAAACCGGAGACATGAATTTGTAAAGATTAAGGTGGTCATTATGACCCTGACGGTCTTCCGACCGCAAGGTTTAATGTGGCGGTATCATTGCCAACAGGCTGGAGGTGAGGACGGCCACATTATGAGTGTGATGGGTTAGCTGCTTCCAACCTGCCCCTTCTTCACTCACACTGCCATGGCGGTAGGAACCGGTCGGAGATATTCATCTATGACCTGGCGGTACACCAACGGTTTTAGGGGGAAACATCCTGCACAACTAGGTCTAAACCACTACTTTCCTGAATCACTACTGCTAAACAACTAAAAAGTCTCTACAACTAAATTCTGAACAACTACTGTCTAAAACAACAGTTGTGCCTGAATAACATTTTAAGGTAAGGTTTTCTTTTTGATTTTTATGGTTTATGAGTTAGGTTAGAATATATATATATATATATATATATATATATATATTTAAAGCAAGAAGAAGAGATGGAGCACTCACGGGTACTTTAGATTCAATTTATTGCGCCACAGACGCGTTTCAGCATTCTTTGCCTTTCTCAATGTGATTTGCGCACAAATGAAAGAAAAACAGTCACCTGAGCAGCCTTTAAATAGATTACTCCATACTTTAAGTGAAAAGACAGATGACGGACTCGCATTTGCTTCTTCAACCATTGTCATCACGGTGCCGCCATCACTCTGTGTGTGTTGTACTCACTTATGAGTTAGGTTAGAATATATATATATATATATATATACATATATATATATATATTAGTTGTTCAGGCAATTGTTATTCAGGCACAATTGTAACTGGACAAAGCTATACCCCTCTGAAGAGCTCTGATGAGAGCAAAACACGGGTCAGGGGTTGCTTTACTCATTCCAGGTTGGCTTGGACGGTATTTGACCAGTTGAAAGCTGTAATATTGTGCCTGGAGTGGTAAATGGGTTTTGTCATTTTACAGCTCGGCGAGGATGACACTGTGTCAATTTTATGCTTAAAGATTTTGTACAAATGGCAAAATACTTTGGGGGTAATTTTGACCTCAGCGGTCTTTTTCCAAGACCGTCGTGCGAAAGACCGCCAGTGGTGGCGGTTTGCCGCTCGGCCTATTATGACCGTTGGCAGCTCTCCGTCCTTTTATGGACGGAGAGCCGCCAACAGCCATATTGGCAGGAGGCGGGGAAGTGGAGGTTGCTCCACCTCCACCGCCACGCCAACAGAACACCGTCCAGCGAATCACATCCTGTGATTCGACGTGGCGGTGTTCTGTTGACGGTGTGGTGTCGGCAGAGCTGCCCCCATGGCTCCCGTCCCCTCTCGGAGGATCGCCGGACCAAGTAAGTCGATCGTCCGTGAGGGGAGGGGGGTAGGGGGGTTGTGTGTTGTGTGCGTGCATGGGGGTGTGCATGTGTGTATGTAGAGGGGGTGTGTGAGTGCGTGTATGCTTGCGGGGGTGTTGTGTGTTTGGGAATGAGTGCGTGTATGTCTGTAGGTATGTTTGTATGGATGTGTGCATGTATGTTTGAATGTGGGTGTGTGTGTCTGACTGTGTGTGTGGATGTTGGCATGTATGTCGGTGTGTGTGCGTGTATGTGTGTTTGTGGTGCCTGCATGCGTGTCATGTGTGTATGAATGATGTTATGTTGGGGGTCGGGGTGGGGGGGATCCTGCCACCTTTGGGGGGTGGCAGGGGTGGTGGGTGGGGTAGGGGAGGGAGTTGGGGTGGGGGAGACCCCTATCTGTGCCAGGGAAGGAATTCCCTGGCACTGACAGTGCTTACCGCCATGGATTTCATGGCGGTTCCAACCACAGGAAATCCACGGTGGTTAGCCGGGTAAAAATACCGCCGGCGGTATGGTGCCGGCCGCCGGGCTGTAGACCCAGGTCTCCAGCCCGGCGGGCAGAACGGAGAAGCGGCGGATGACCATGGCGGTAACCGCCATGGTCATAATACAGAAAAAAAAAGACCGCCAGCCTGTTGGCGGTATTACCGCCACTTCTCCGCCTTCCGCCAGGGTCATAATGACCCCCTTTGTCACTATCTAGCTTGGCGAGGAGAGCACTGTGCTGATCCTATGCTTAAAAACTTTGCTAGATAAGCAGGCATTTGAGGTGAGCAAATCTAGAGTGTTGCTGGTGTTGCAGGGTGCTCCTTACTAGAGCAGCTCTCCACCTAATATTGGGAACTTCCCAGAGTTCTCCTTTGGTTTTTGCATAGATATATATATTAGTTGTTCAGGCAATTGTTATTCAGGCACAATTGTTGTTTAGACAGTAGTTGTTCAGTACTTAGTTGTTCTGTCACATATTCTCTGTCTGTCAGATGGGCAGAAGCTTTTCACATTTTTGGAAGTGGACTAAAATAAGAACTATTATAGAGGGAAATTGTGTGCCTTGATTTGATTAATCTCAAAGCGGTTCTTAACAAGGTTTGCGGGAGGGAAAGTTGCACTTCAAGCACTTATGAGCAGACTTTCATTCTTCTTTTTTTCTCACAATGAACACTGTTACGGTGCGTAATATCAAAATAGAGGAGTTGCTCATAGAAGACCTCTCTGACTGAAAGAAACACATTTAAAGCAGAGGTAAACACAGGATTATTAAATTTGGTTGTGGAAATCAGTGAGAACCCTCTTTTTATAAGGGATGGGGTGAGGTATTTGCTTATATTGGAGATTGTGAATATTTTCCTGTTGCTGGGTAATATATTGGAAGCCTGGAAGTTAGTCACAATGTCCCACCCACAATAAAGGAGCAAGCTAAAACATCTATTGCATTCAAAGAGGACTGGTTAAATTATGTGATTATATTCAGTGATCTGTGTCTTGTTCAAGCAAACAAACCAACCTCTAATATGAATTTTCCTTTATTGGATGAGGGCTTGTTTTTTTTAGTGCAGAGACTCCTCCTGTGTCCACTCCTCTCACTAAGATAGTGATAGTTATTAGTATTAGTGAGTTAGCACGTTCTCTCACTTCTCTGTGCCTTTATATTTTGTAGCTCGTACATTGTCAAGCAATTTCCCAATGATGTATAGCTATGCATGCATCCATCTACACATTAAAAATGCAGACTGAGTTGGGCTTTCAAAGTGTGTTTAGATTGAGACAGAAATGAGAAGGAAAAAATCATTCACCACAATTTATTAGTAATTCCAAAATGTAGTTTAGGAAATTTGGAATAGAGTTAGGAAATTTGGAATAGGATGGTACACGATACTGGTATTATACAGGCATCTTATTTTGAAAAGTTCAATGTTACTTTCTTTCCTACATCATTCAGCATTCAGGGACAAGAAGAGGACTGGTCAGGCAGGCAAGGGAGCTGGAGATGCCTCCTCCACAACAGCTAGGGCAGATGGCTCTGCTGGCCCCAGTAAGTCTTCCTGTTGTTAATATGAATATTTATTTCCCTTACTTTTACCACTGCACTTTTAGAATATTTTTTTTACTTTTTTACTGTGCCGGTCTTGTAATTGTTTTCCAACTCCTCTTCGATTTATATATTTCTTAAATTCTTTTTATCCCTGCATTATCCTATTTCCTTATTTTAGATATATCACATTTCTATATTTTACTTCAAACTTTCTTTAATAGTCTGTCTGTACTAGTATCCTTCCTTCTGCTTTGTCAGTAAACCTTCACCTCTCCTCTTATGTTTGACCTGGCCCTTTTTGCAGGGTCATCCCCAAGCTTTTTGTCTCCTTCCTCTTAATTTTTCTGACCGGTTTTCGTTGGCTTTACAACTCTGGGCGCTTTACCACTGCTAACCGGTGCTAAAGTGCATATGCTCTCTGTGTAAATTGTAGCAGTAATTGGCTTTTCCATGCTTGGAATATTTGGTTTACTAGTACGTCTCTAGCAAAGTGCATTAGAGTTGCCCAGGGCCTGTAAATCAAATGCTACTTGTGGGCTTGCAGTACTGATTGTGCCACCCACATGAGTAGCTCTGTAAACATGGCTCAGACCTGCCACTGTAGTGTCTGTGTGTGCTTTTTCAACCTGCCAATTAGACCTGGCAAGTGTACCCACTTGCCAGGCCCAAACCTTCCCTTTTCATACATGTGAGGCATGCCTAAATTAGGTAACTCCAAGGGCAGGGTATAGTTTATGCTAAAGGTAGGACAGGTAGTGATGTGTGTTTCATGTGCTAACAGTGAAATACTGACAAATTTGTTTTTCACTTTTGCAAGGTCTATCTCTCTCATAGGTTAACATGGGAGATGCCTTTACATATCTTTTAAGTGCAGTTTCCCTATGGTAGCAGATGAAGATAATGATTGCGGTCCAAGAACTCACAATTTTGTCAGTTTGAAAATGCCACTTTTAGAAAGTGGGCATTTTCTTACTTAAACCATTCTGTGACTCTGCCTGCTTGTGTATTCAGTGTCTGGGTCAGACTGACAGTTGGCTGTTTGTGAATCTCCATTAGACAGTGACACAAAGGGAGCTGGGGTGTAGTCTACATTTCCTGATAGGCCATCTGGGCTATAGTGGAGGGAGGGGTGGTCACTTACACCTGAATGGGCTGTGCTTGCCCTCTCAAAAAGCAGTCTCCAACCCCCTTGTGTGTGTCTGGGGCAAGGCATGGGCAAGGCAGGATCTTGTGAACAACAGAGATTTTCCTTTGAAGTTTGCCTACTTCAAAGGCAGAATGGGGTATGTTGGAAAATGGGTTATCAGTAAGGGCAGGAAAGTACCTAGAATTAGCAATACACCACTAACCTCCACTTAGGTCCTGTTAGGTCTCAGTAAATTAGACCTAGCACAACCCTTGGTAGCTTGGCAACGAGCGACAAGGCTTAACTTAGGAGACAAAGCGTAAAGCATTCAAATATCACAAATCAGTAATTAAATAAAAAACAGGAAACTGTGTAAAAATCCAAAACTAATTGATAAAGTAGTAAATAATTTTAGCTTTAAAATGACACCAAAACGAATAAAATGTGATAAAAGGAACCAGAGATATGAATTTTATAAGAATTAATGCTTTTTAGCCCTTAGAAACGAATAGCACCAATCTGGTCATCTGGTCACTCCTCGACCGGGGCAAAGGCAAAGTTCGAGGCTGACCACGATGGGGCACTGCTCGGCTACAGCTCGCGGGAGGCCTGGGTCAAAAGTTTACCTTCGGACTTAGTCATTTTCTTGAAGATTTTCTGTAGCAGGACCAAGTAGCCCATCCAATACGACCTCCTGGGTCCTTCCTCGGATGTGTGTTGAGGTAGCCCTTGGTGGAGATTTGACCTTCGGACTTAGTCATTTTTTCGACATGAAAATCCTTTGATAGGGGCAAACCTGAATCTTGATCTAACGTCCTTTGAGCCTTCTTCGGATACACTGTCTGCGAGGTCCCGGTCAATTTCCATCGTTCGGACTTAGCCACTTTTTCTGAGTTTTTCTTCACTGGGAAACACCTGCAAGTCAGGCTGGGTCGGGGTTGAGGCAAGCTGCCTAGAGTTGCTGCGGCAGGTCGGTCCCATTATGGAGCTTTTTTCCAAAGGTTCTCCAAACTTTTCCAAACTTCTGGATCTTCTTCCAGATGTTCCTTTAAGGTTCTTTTGAGGTCCACAACTCACCCCAAGGTTCCAGAAGCTGTGAGATGCCCCTTGTGCAAACTCCTTTTTGGCCACTGGACAGTGGTCAGCTGGTGGGTTTCTTCAGGAGATGGTGCAGTGGACTCTGGTTAGCACGTTTTCACCTGTAGCAAACAAGGAGTCCCTTCTTGAACCAGTTGAAGCCAGGCAAAATCCTTCTTGTGGTGAAGCCCAATGTGCAGCTGGTGCAGTCCTCCAGAGTGCAGTGTCCAGGTGCAGGCCAGGGGTCCAGCAGGGCAGTCCTTCTTCTCCTGTAGTTCTTCCTTGTAGGGATCTAAGGTGTGGGTACAGGTCTGCAAGTTTTATCCTTGCTCCTGGGTGAAAAACAGGGGGGTCCTGGTTCTCCAATCAGGTGCAGAGTCCTTCGCCCTGTGATGACCACTTCCTGGGAAGTGTGGCAAGAATCAATCCCAGGGAGGAACATTCTTTAAAAATCCATCATGGCTGAAAATGATTTTGGGAGATTACATCTGGCTGAGCCCACCCACTGGTGTGGCTAAAAATCCTAAGCACACCACTCTCCTGCCCTCTCCTAATCTAATCAAGGGGGGCCCTAATTGTCTGGGTTTGCAGGATGTGAGGGAGGTGCTGGGTTGCTCCAAATATCCTTCCCTGCCCATGAAGACCAGTTTGGCAGCCCCCCCTTCCTGATTCCCTATCTGCTGAGGGAAAATCTCCTCCCGAGGCACATCTCTTTGTGTTGAGCCAGGCCACTTCACACTTCATTAAGGCTACCTGGCCAGGCTGCCAGAGGCTGTCCAATCAGAGCAAAGCAGCAAAAACACTGCAGTGCTGAAGTTGGCAACTTTTCAGGTAAAGTTTAAAACTCTTTACCTGAACAAGTTATTCTAAATCCAACAATTGGAAGTTGTGGAATTTATTATAACAATTAATTTGATACCAAACTTGAGGTATCTGTTACTTAAGGGGACTTTTAAAATTAAAATACAATCTCCCCATTCTAGCCTATGGAAGCCATTAACTACAATGAGAGAAACACAAATGTGGCTGTGTTTCCTCACCAGGGCTTATAAAATTATTGTTATAAGGTCCCTGCTTATAGTTATATGGCACCCAGCCCTATGGGCACATAGGACACACCTTAGGGGTGACATATGTAAAAATTAGGGAGTTTAAGACTTTGGAACTACTTTTAATTCCAAAGTTGAATTTGCATGTAACTTTAATTTAAAAGCAGCCAGCAAGGCAGGCCTGCCTTTAAAATGACACTGGGCACCTCAGCAGTGCACCTATGGGGGGGCATTACCTATGCTGGGGTCCCTAAACCTACATGCCCTACCATATACTAGGACTTATAGGTAGGTTAATTTTGCAAATTATAATTAGCCTAATTTGCATATCCACTGGCCCTGGGACTTGTAAGCAGCACCCAGGGCACAACCAAGAGTCTGTAAACACCAGTATCTGTCCAAAAGGTTTGGGGTGACCAGGGCAAAAAAGAGGACTTTCCTACAGGCTACAAGTAGTGGACCAAAACCTAAGATTTTTAGATTACTTCTGGAACCAAGAGGAACCTCTGCCAAGGAAAACAGCTGAAGAACTGGAGGAGGAGTACTGCCTCTTTGACTGTGACAGTGCTTTGTTGTGTTGGCCTGAAGTTGCTGCTTTTGCCTGAAGGAGGACAAAGACTGGACTTTGTGGTATATTCCTACTTGCGAAGAATCTCCAACGGCTTTGTGTAGGACGCTGGCCTGGTTTATAGTGGGTACCTAAGGTACTTACACCTTAAACCAGGTCCAGTTATCCCTTATTAGTGAAATGTAGACATTGTCTAGCAGCTTAGGCTGTCTAGGGGTAGCTGTAGCAGAGCAGAGACTGAACTAGGATACATGCAAAGCTCTTGCCATACCACTATAGTCACACAGTATGTATACACAATAAAAAACAATACTCAGTGTTACCAAAAACAAAGGTACTTTATTTTAGTGACTCAAGGCCAAAAATATCTTAGAGGCAATACTCCTTCTGGAGGTAAGTATTATACACAATATATACACTAGTAACCAAAATCAGGTAAGTAAACAGTCATAGAATAGTGTGATTAGTAGAAAATACAATAGATTGCAATGAGCCTAGGGGCAACGCAAACCGTATACTAAAATAGTGGAATGCGAATGTTGAATTCCCCCTAGGCAAGTGTAGTGTGTAGAGGGGCACTGGGAGTGTAGGAAAACACCAAAGGTAAGTAAAGTACCCCACCCCGGAGCCCAAGAAAGCAGGAGTAAAGTACAGCAAGTTTCCTCACAACACACTACAAGTCGTGATGAAGAATTATGCAAGAATCAAGTAAGACTGCAAGCAAACAACTGTGAATTCCTGGACCTGAAGACCTGTGGAGAGAGGAGACCAAGTCCAAAAGTCAAAGAAGAGTCCATGAAGAACAGGAGACCCTTCCCACCTTGAAGAAGGTGCATAGGTGGATTCTCCGGTTGTAAGAAAAGTACAGAAATGTACCAAAGAAGATAGCTGTAGGTTCATGCTTGGTGCAAGAGATGTCTCACTTTGAGTTGTTGGATGCAGGCTGTTTGTATCACTGGATTCCGCCAACAAGCCTTGGTTCACGCAAATATGCAGTTTGCGTCAAAGAGGAGCTGACTGGACCCAGGAGGGACCTGGGGGTCTCAATTCAGACTTAGGAGACAGAGGAAACTCTCAGCACTTCAGAGTGCCCTCTGAAGACCAGGCAGCACCCATGGGAGTCCCAGAACATGGGGACAAAGGAGTTGCAAAGTATAGTTGAAGCAGCACTACACTGGAGGATCCCACGCAGCCGGAAAACAACTCAGAGAGATGTGCGTTGCACGATAGAGTGCTGGGAACACAGGCTATGCTGTGCATGAAGAATGTTTGGAAGAAGTGCACAGAAGCTCAAGGAGCTGTAGAAGACAAGGTGCACAGATGTACTGTCGCTGCACGAGGAGGCAAGCTCTTACCTCCGCCACATTTGGACAGCTGGACCTTTGGACAGTCAGGGTCACTTCGGTCCACCACCTGTGTTCCAGGGATCATGCTCATCGACAGGAAAGGAGTCCCAGAGTACAGGTTGTCATCACAGAGAGGTGCCTGCTGAAGCTGGGAAGTGACTCTGTCACTCCATGGGAGATTCCCTTGGTTCTTCTTGTGCAGGGTGAATATAGGCAGTCCTCAGAGCATGCCCACCTTGGAAACTGTTGCAATCGCTGACTGGAGCTGAAGTTGCAGGACACTGGAGTCTTCCTGGATACTGTGTTGCAGTTACAGTGGTTCCTGGAGCAGTCTGTGGTTGATCTGTTGGTCAGAAGCTGAAGCAGAGGATGCAGAGGTGTCCTGGTGGAGTCTTGCAAACCGAATCTGAGGAAACACCCAGAGGAGAGACCCTAAATAGCCCTGAGAGGGGGATGGGCTACCTGCCCAGGTATTCACCTATCAGGAGGGGTCTCTGATGTCACCTGCTGACACTGGCCACTCAGAGGTCTCCAGAGGGTCCCCACACCTTGTAATCCAAGATGGCTAATGTCAGGGACACTCTGGAGGAGCTCTGGGCACCACCCCTGGGGTGGTGATGGACAGGGGAGTAGTCACTCCCCTTTCCTTTGTCCAGCTTTGCACCAGAGAATTGTACTGGGGTCCCTGGACCAGTGTAGACTGGATTATGCAAGGAAGGCACCGTTTGTGCCCTTCAAAGCATTTCCAGAGGCTCTGGGAGGATACCCCTCCCATGCCTGTAACACATATTGCCAATGGGAGATGGTGTAACACCCCTCTCCTAAAGGAAATGCTTTGTTCTGCCTTTCTGGAATTGAGCTGCTCAATCCCCAGGAAGGCAGAAACCTGTCTGTGAGGTGCAGCAGCTGGTGCTGCAGTGGAAACCTCAGAGAGCTGGTTTGGCAGTACTGGTGGTCCATGGTGGAGCCCCCAGGGTGCATGGAATTGGCCCCTCAATACCAGATTTGAATTGGGGGTGCAATTCCACAATCTTAGACACCTCATACGGCCATTTTCAGAGTTACCATTGTGAAGCTACATATATGTATTGACATATGAGTTGTGCACGCTTATAATGCTGAACCCGCACTCACGAAGTCTGGGGAATTGGCCCTGGACAACATGGGGGCACCTTTGCTAGTGCAAGGGTGCCCTCACACACAGTAACTTTGCACCTAGCCTTCAGTAAATAAAGGGTAGACATATAGGTTACTTATAAGTTACCTGGTGCAGTTAAAAATGGCTGTGATATAGTGTGTGCACTATTTCACCCAGGCTGTAGTGGCAGTCCTGATGAAATGATTGTATGAGCTCCTTATGGGTGGCAAAAGAAGTGCTGCAGCCCATAAGGATCTCTTGGAACCCCATATACGTGGGACTTTTAAGTGGGGTCCAGTGTTGCAATCAGAATTGAAATATGGAGTCACTAAACTATAGTGACCAATGTGGTACACAGAGAGAGCATAAACAGAACTCCAGTGACACAGTCAAGCATACTGACAACACATATAGGCCACAACTATGAGCACTGCGGTTCTGGCTAGCAGGATCCCAGTGAGACAGTGAAAACACATTGACAAATAGGTCTCAAACTATGAGCACTGGGGTCCTGGCTAGCAAGATCCCAATGAGACAGTAAAAACACTATGACAAACAGGCCAAAAATGGGGGTAACCATGGTAGAAAGAGGCTACTTTCTCACACTTGGACTGAGCTTGCCTTCTGTTTTGAAGTCTCAGGGCCATCAATTTTTTCTCTGTCAGCACTTGGACTCTCTGCTGAGACTCCTGTCCTGCCAAGTGGTGCCCTATTCAGTCCCATGGCCCTTGAAAGGTGAAGCTGGAAGAACAATGACTGAAATCCATGCACAGGATGCCGTGCGGGGAAAATGTAGATGTACCACCTCCAATGCGCTGTAAAAATGACGCGCCACCTGCCTTGCGGCTGAAATTGACACACCACCTGCATCGCGGCTGGGAAATCAATGCATCACTTGCTTCGCTGCTGAAGAAATGATGCAACACCCACTTGCAGCTGCTGAAAATGATGCAAACCCCACGCAGCATGGTTGTCCCTTACAGTGCGGCCGGATTTTTCACGCATCTTTGCTGGCCTTCAAAATTAATGTAAACCTGCACAGACCGAGGTGCCCCATCTGGAAAGCGACACATGGCCCCACATGCGAGTAAGAAATTGATGTATCACTGACTTTTTTGATGCAAATCAGGTACTTTGTGTAACAACAATGTTGCCATTGTTTTCTATGGAGTAAAATCTAATATTGTTAAAATTCACATCTTGACTTGTGTATGTTGGATGTTTGTTGTTTTGGTCTTGTTTGATTTAAATAAATATTGGCTATTTTTCTAAACTTATGTGGTGTCCATTTTGTAGTGTTTTCACTGTTACTGGGTGTATTGGTACAAATACTTTACACATTGCCTTTGAGATAAGCCTGACTGCTTGAGCCAAGCTACCAAGGGGGTGACCAGGGGTTGTCTTAGGAATATAACACACTTACCCTGACTAGAGTGAGGGTTCCTGCTTGGACAGAGTACAGACTGACTGCTAATTAGAGCCCCCATTTCTAACACCTTATGTATCTTGTGGACTGGGGGTACTGTAAGGCTCAGAGAACCTATGTACTCTACTGTGAAGAATCAAGATTGCATCCCCAAGTAAGGTATTCTACCCAGGTGTGTTGGGAAGGCTTTCTTTTTTCTTGCTTCAGCTCAATCAATTAAAAAATAGAGTGTTTGGACATGGTCATGTAGTTGTTGGACCCTCCAATGTTGTTTATGTATTATGTATTATATTATTGCAATATACCAGCAGTTGATGACCGTGCACCATGGTTAGATGTATGAGGCCCCATTGCATTTGCCAACCAAGACCATGGAGCCGCCCGCCTGGAGGGAACCGCCGAATAACCGCACCGCGGTCAAAAGACCGCAGCGGCCATTCTGGCTTTCCCGCTGGCCCGGCGGGCGACCGCCAGAAGGCCGCCCGCCGGCCCAGCGGGAAACTCCCTTCAACAATGAAGCCAGCTCCGAATGGAGCCGGCGGAGTTGTAGGGGTGCGACGGGTGCAGTGGCACCCGTCGCGATTTTCAGTGTCTGCAAAGCAGACACTGAAAATATTTATGGGGCCCTTTTAGGGGGTCCCTGAACTGCCCATGCCACCCGTTCCCGCCATCCTGTTCCTGGCGGTAAAAACCGCCGGGAACAGGATGGCGGGAAGGGGGTCGGAATCTCCATGGCGGCGCTGCTGAGGATTCCCAGGGGCCCCAAGACACCCGTTCCCGCCATCCTGTTCCTGGCGGTAAAAACCGCCGGGAACAGGATGGCGGGAAGGGGGTCGGAATCTCCATGGCGGCGCTGCTGAGGATTCCCTGGGCCAGGGGTAAACCGGCGGGAAACCGCCGGTTGCCCTTTTCTGACCGCGGCTTTACCGCTGCGGTCAGAATGGCCCAGGAAGCACCGCCAGCCTGTTGGCGGTGCTTCCGTGGTCCCCGGCCCTGGCCGTCATGGACCGCCAGGGTCGGAAAGACCCCCCATATGTCCTTCATTGACCAATATTTGCACCATTTTCTTTCTCTTCAAAAACACAGATTCATCAATAGCTCTGGCCCTCCATTACAAACAGTTTTTGTTTCGATTGACTAGCTGGCCACCTAATATTTTGATATCAGATAAGTCTGTAACTGAATTGTAGTGAGGTATTGTGGGTGTATTCTTGCTATAAGAAAAACAATAGGAGGAGGTGTATCCTTTTCACTGCGGGCGTCGGCCAGTGGCCGACGCCCACACTCCCTCCCTGGTGCGGGTCACGACCAGTGGCTGACACCAGGGAGGGTATTAATGAATCCTCGGGATTTGTTTTTTTTTTCTTGTCCCCGGGAGACACGGAAGCTTCCATGTCTCCCCCCCCACCCGCCCCTTTGTGACGTCGGCGCGCTGACGTTACAAAGTTGTTTTCCCCATCGAAGCAGGAAGCAGCCTTGCGGCCGCTTCCTGCTTCAATGGGGAAAACGGCCTTCCGCACGTTCGGGAAGGCCTCGTAAGAAAGGGGAGAGTCTCCCCTTTCTTACGAGGCCTTCCTGAAAGTGTTTACTGGCCCCCGGTCGCAGCAGGGTGACCCCCTGTGGGGGCAATATTTTTTTTAGATGTTGTAGGGTTTCCCTGGGGGCCATTTTGGGGCCCCCAGGGAAAGGGGCAGGGAGGTTCACTGTTCGAAAAGCCAGGTTTTGAGGCCCTTCCTGAAAAGAAGTAGGTTTTGGGTCTTCCAAAGGTGGGTTGGGAGGGCGTTCCAGGTTTTGGGTGCAAGGTAGGAGAAGGATCTGCCCCCGGTTGTGGTGTGTTTGATGCGGGGGACAGAGGCGAGAGAGAGGTCAGCTGAGCGGAGGTTTCGTGTAGGGGTGTGGAAGGTGACTCTCGTTGAGGTAGGCAGGGCCTGTGTTGTGGAGTGATTTGTGTGCGAGGATGAGGATCTTGAAGGTGATCCTTTTGTCCATGGGGAGCCAGTGGAGGGATTTGAGGTGTGGAGAGATGTGTTTGTGTCCGGGGAGGTTGAGGATGAGTCGTGCTGCTGAGTTCTGGATGCGTGTAGTTTGCGCTTGAGTTTTAGAGTGGTGCCGGCGTAGAGGGCATTTCCGTAATCAAGTCTGCTGCTGATGAGTGCGTGAGTGACAGTTTTTCTGGTCTCTGTGGGGATCCAGTTGAATGTTTTTTTCAGTATACGGAGTGTGTTGAATCATGAGGAGGTGAGAGCGTTGATTTGTTGGGTCATCAAGAGGGAGGAGTCTAGGATGATGCCGAGGTTGCGTGCGTGGTTGGCGGGGGTGGGTGCAGAGCCTAGAGTGGTGGGCCACCATGAGGGGTCCCAGGTGTTTTTGTGTGGGCCAAAGAGGATTATTTCGGTTTTGCTTGAGTTGAGTTTCAGGTGGTTGGCTGTCATATATATATCACTTTTGTCAATATTTGTGTGGTTTCCCGGGGGGGAAAAGGGTCAGACTTGTCTAGTGGCAGTTTTAGTGCCATAAAGAAGCGCAGAAGGTTTATATGCCTACTGCAAAGAGCAAATCTGTATTTTTTGTAAATAGCTGAGTACATTAGTAAAGTCAGCCATTACCTGCGCTATAATACCAATGAAATGTATGTGCGGGGTGGAGGGCGGCTATGGAGAAATGAAGGGCACTTTTGCTGGGTGGTAATGAGGGAATCCTAGGAGGAGGGAGTGGGAGCACCAATAATGATTGTTGGACTGGGCGCAGGAGGTGCTAAAGACTGTGACGAATGGTATGTGACAAGGTGTTTTTTGAGTGTCTTGAAAGAACGTGCTGATTGAGGGAAGAAGCGCAGGTAAGGTGGCCTCTACTGTTGCACGTATCTCACACACACCATCGATTTTGTGACTGTCTACGTAGGCTAGTGTTTTAGAGCAACAGTTTAGCCAATAGCAGAGATGGCATCTTGATGGATGACTGCTGCCTGCACTTGGGTTATAGAGGACCGCTCTGACATAGGATCAGAGACTGAGACATCAGATACTGAGACAGCATCTGAGGGATAGGACAATGGCGCAGACTCTGGGAGTGATTTTTCAGTCGGAGGAGTCCCATTCGATAACTCCTCTTCCAGTACATTATGAGGGAGGTGATGAGGACAGTCAGGCGAATGCGGCGGCAAGCAGAGAGAGAGAAAGTGCTCTCTTCGGAGCTCCCCAATTTAGTTCAGCCCCAAATTCCACCACCCAAATCATATTGTGGAGACATCAAAATTATCTATGGCAAAACAAACTGGTTTTGTTAGGCAGGCACCTGTGTTTTTGGTCCTGGATTCGGTGGCCATATAGAGAAACACACTAAATCCAAACATTTCTGGAAACTAGACATTCGGGGGAGTCCACAGAGGTGTGACTTGTGTGGATTCCCCAAAGTTTTCTTACCCAGAATACCCTGCAAAGCTGAAATGTTGAATAAAAACTCTATTTTTCTCGCATTTCTGTCACACAAACTACAGGAATATGCTGGGATCCACAAAATTCCTACCACCCAGTGACTCCTCACCTGTCCTGATAACAACACTACCCCACTTGAGTGCCTACACCTAGTGCCTGCGTCAGGAATGGATCACCCCAGGGTCAACAGCTGCCTCACGTAAGGACCAACATTGACCGTTGTGTGATCTATTCCTGTCGCGGGCACCAGGCCTACCCACACAAGTGAGGTATAATATTTATCGGGAGACTTGGGGGAACGCTGGGTGGAAGGTAATTTGTGGCTCCTCTCAGATTCCAGAACTTTCTGTCACCGAAATGTGAGGAAAACGTGTTCTTTTAGCCACATTTTGAGGTTTGCAAAGGATGCTGGGTAACAGAACCTGGTCAGAGCCCCACAAGTCACCTCATCTTGGATTCCCCTGGGTTTCTAGTTTTCAAAAATGCACTGGTTTGCTAGGTTTCCCCAGGTGCCGGCAGAGCTAGAGGCCAAAATCCACAGGTAGGCACTGTTTTCTATGAAAAAAATTGATGTATCCACGTTGTGTTTTGGGGCATTTCCTGTCGCGGCGCTAGGCCTACCCACACAAGTGAGGTATCATTTTTATCAGGAGACTTGGGGGAACGCTGAGTGGAAGGAAATTTGTGGCTCCTCTCAGATTCCAGAACTTTCTGTCACCGAAATGTGAGGAAATTTTGTTTTTTTTGCCACTTTTTGAGGTTTGCAAAGGATTCTGGGTAACAGAACCTGGTCAGAGCCCCACAAGTCACCCCATCTTGGATTCCCCTAGGTCTCTAGTTTTCAAAAATGCATAGGGTTGGTAGGTTTCCCTAGGTGCCTGCTGAGCTAGAGGCCAAAATCCACAGCTAGGCTCTGTTTTCTGTCAAAAAAATGGGATGTGTCCCCGTTGTGTTTTGGGGCATTTCCTGTTGCGGGTGCTAGGCCTACCCACACAAGTGAGGTATCATTTTTATCGGGAGACTTGGGGGAACATAGAATATCAAAACAAGTGTTATTGACCCTTGTCTTTCTCTACATTTTTTCCTTCCAAATATAAGAGAGTGTGTAAAAAAGACGTCTATTTGAGAAATGCCCTGCAATTCACATGCTTATATGGGCACCCCGGAATTCATAGATGTGCAAATAACCACTGCTCCTCAAAACCTTATCTTGAGCCCATTTTGGAAATGCAAACGTTTTCTTGATACCTGTTTTTCACTCTTCATATTTCAGCAAATGAATTGCTGTATACCCAGTAAAGAATGAAAAACAACTGCAGGGTGCAGCTCATTTCTTGGCTCTGGGTACCTAGGGTTCTTGATGAACCTACAAGCCCTTTATATCCCCGCAACCAGAAGAGTCCAGCAGACAAAACGGTATACTGCTTTTGGAAAATTGACATTGCAGGAAAAAGTTACAGAGTAAAACATTAAGAAAAATGGATGTTGTTTTCAGCTCAATTTCAATATTTTTTTATTTCAGCTGTTATGTTCTGTAGGAAAACCTTATAGGATCTACACAAATGACCCCTTGCTGAATTCAGAATTTTGTCTAGGTTTCAGAAATGTTTAGCATTCTGGGATCCAGCATTCATTTCACACCCATTCCTGTCACTAACTGGAAGGAGGCTGAAAGCACCAAAAATAGTAAAAATGTGGTATGTCCCAGTAAAATGCCAAATTTGTGTTGAAAAATGTGGTTTTCTGATTCAAGTCTGCCCGTTCCTGAAAGGTGGGAAGATAGTGATTTCAGCACCAGAAACCCTTTGTTGATGGCATTTTCAAGGAAAAAAACACAAGCCTTCTTCGGCAGACCTTTTTTCCCATTTCTTGGGAAAAAATGAAATTTTCACTGTATTTTGGCTGTTTTCTTGGTCTCCTCCAGGGGAAACCACAAACTCTGGGTACCATTAGAATCCCTAAGATGTTGGTAAAAAAGGGCGCAAATTTGGCGTGGTTAGCTTATGTGGACACAAAGTTATGAAGGCCTAAGCGCGAACTACCCCAAATAGCCAAAAAAGGGCTCAACACTGGGGGGAAAAGGCCCAGCAGCTAAGGGGGTATCAAGTGTCTAAAATGTGTAATGTTTTTTTGTATCCGCACCAACCACCAATGCCAGGGACAGCAGCACAGATGCGGCAGCGCTTGAAGGTGGAG
The DNA here is from genome assembly GCF_031143425.1 of Pleurodeles waltl. Taxonomy (NCBI): domain Eukaryota; kingdom Metazoa; phylum Chordata; class Amphibia; order Caudata; family Salamandridae; genus Pleurodeles; species Pleurodeles waltl. The sequence continues at coordinate 220,946,369 of NC_090437.1, forward strand.
TCTTGCTGTTGGTAGGCAGTGGTAAGTGATATCTCTTGCTTATTGACAATTAGTAATATACTCACTGCAATGGTGTACTGGTGTTGTTGTTGACTCACTGGCGAACACTCTGCTTTAGCTGATATAGTGGGAGTTAAGTATTAATGGCCTCTTCTATCTGCAACTCAGCAGACAATGGTTCATAATGTATTTTAACTATGATGGGTTTATGGAAAATTAAAAGAAGGATTGAAAGAGAAAAGATTAGTGAAACATATGAGTGAACTTGTGTGGGTGAAAGGAGAAATAATAATCATATAGGTGGGTAATTGGATGCATGGGTGGGTGTGAAGGATGGATGAAAGGGTATACGGGTAAAAGGATGCCTGTTGAGGTGGGTGAAAGGGTATGGGTAAAAAGATGCCTGCCTGAATGGGTGAAAGCAATCCTCAGGTGGGTTGGATCTTGGATGTGTAAATGGGCGAAAGGATGCCTAGGTGTGTATTGGGTAAATAGTTGTTGGTGAAAGGTTTGTTGAGAGACATGTTTGGAATTTTGATGGTTTTCAATGGTGAAAGACTGGATGAGAGAATTTAAAGCCTAAACAGTGTGCATCATATCCAGTGGTGAAGAATAAGTATACTAAAAGAGCAATGCAATTATGAATGGATACATGCCTGGAATCAAGAAAAAAAGGGAATTCTTCTGGATAGGGGTGTTCTTCTCACCTACTTTCCTTGCTTGGAATAGTTTATCAAAGCTTTGATTCAAATGTTTGGGGTGGTATTTCTGACTATTCACTTGACTCAAAGTATTTTTCAAGCAATGCAGATATCATGTATGGCATCATCATTAATTATCACCTCCCTCCCTACCTATGGCATTTTCAGCAGTACCAGCCATGATGACCTAACAGCTGCATGGTTCAGTTCATCAGAATTGGCACTGCAATGCTGGCTGTGCAATGTGCATCTGCTTAAATTAATTTAATGTATCATTTATGTTCAAAGTTTTCAATGCATGGCAATGCAAACACAAGGTGTGTTTCCCTTCCCACCCAGTGCCCACTCACTTAGGGGGTCATTACGACCTCAGCGTTTTTTTTGCAAGACCGCCGAGGGACCGCCGTGCGGAAGACCGCCTGTGCAGGCGGTTTGCCGTTCGGCGTATTATGACTATTGGCTGTTCTCCGTCGTAATTCCGACGGAGAGCCGTCAACAGCCATATTTGCGGACGGCAGGGAAGTGGAGGTTGCTCACCTCCACCGCCACGCCAACAGAACACCGCCCAGCAAATCACGTCTTGTGATTCGCCGTGGCGGTGTTTTGTTGGCGGTGTGGTGTCGGCGGAGCTGCCCCCATGACTCCCGTCCCCTCCCGGAGGATCGACGGACCAGGTAAGTCGATCATCCATTAGGGGAGGGGGGGGTGTTGTTTGTTGTGTGCGTGCATGGGGGTGTGCGTGTGTGTATGTACAGGGGGTGTGTGAGTGAGTGTATGCTTGCGGGGGTGTTGTGTGAATGGGAATGAGTGCGTGTATGGCTGTAGGTATGTCTGTATGGATGTGTGCATGTATGTTTGAATGTGGGTGTGCGTGTCTGACTGTGTGTGTGGATGTAGCCATGTATGTCGGGGTGTGTGCGTGTGTGTGTTGGTGGTGCCTGTATGCGTGTCAGGTGTGTGTGAGAAATGTTATGTTGGGGGTGGGGGTGGGGAGGGGGGCCCTGCCACCTTTGGGGGGTGGCAGGGGTGGTGGGGGGTGTAGGGGAGGGAGTCGGGTGGGGGTGGGGAGTGGGGGAGACCCCTATCAGTGCCAGGGAAGGAATTCCCTGGCACTGATAGTGCTTGCCGCCATGGATTTCATGGCGGTTGAAACCGCTGGAAATCCACGGCGGTAAGCCGGGTCCAAATACTGCCGGCGGTATACTGACGGCCGCCAGGCTGGAGACCCAGGTCTCCAGCCCAGCGGTCATCTCCACCCTGGCGGGCGGGACAGAGAACCGGCGGTTGACCATGGCGGTAACCGCCATGGTCATAATACACCAAGGTAAGACCGCCAGCCTGTTGGCGGTCTTACCGCCGGTTCTACACCATCCGCCAGGGTTGTAATGACCCCCTAAGTCACTTCCTAGTACTTCACTCCTTTAATCCTTCCTAAATTCTGACCCAGCCTTCTGAAAATTTTGAAAAATCCATTCTTTGCTTGCACCAAATGTTTCTAGCCAAGTGATATATTTAATGATGGCTTCCATACTGGATTTACGTCTGTTCAAATGTTTCCCCTTCAATATTTGCCAACCACACACAACAGTGACTCACACTCCTGACCAAACCTTAGGCACATGATGTTGATGATGATGAATTGTTTACTAAAGCATCTACTCTACCTACCCAGCCTAATCCCCTCTAACTTGACCTGCAGTAGAGTAAGTTAAGATTCCTTTCCTTACTGTTAAGCAAATGTATTTTTATGGAAAAAAGTAATTATTATTACAAAGTGTAGTGGAGGAAGGTGATGAGGAGGGGACAGGGAGTACAATGAGACTAAGTAAGTGCCTTGACTTTTGCGGGTGGGAAAGTCTGCGATGAACACACCAAACACAATCTATATACCCTGTTCCTTAATCTGATTCCTTTCCCTGCACTGCAGTACATCACTTTTATCACCGTCTACTTATGGCACACAGGATGCCTGCATGATTGATTTTATTATAGTACGTGGCATGTATCATTCTCAGTATTCATCTGCCTTGCAGTCAGGATAAAATTGAAAGGCATGTTAAAGAAGAGCTTGGCCACTGGAATAAGGTTTTCCTGTTACAGCTGCCCCAGCTACCTGCAGTAAGGATTACAACTAGGGCTGAGGACACCAGCTGAGCTTGCATGCCTCCATTAATTCAGTATACTTGAACTTCATAGTGCATAATGGCTGTGACTCTAATCACATCAAACTCAAATGGCCTGAGGTGACCAGCAAATGTCCTGCTACTGTGCCACTACACGATTTTAAACATGTGTTGTGCACCGAGCATTGTTTACATTTTCTCTTTTTTTTTTTCTCTTGATATATCTATTCCTGCTGATCCACCATCACAACAGGAAATAGCACTCTGGCTGTGGCAACAGAATCTGGAGGCCATCAAGTCTGAATATCGGTGGCTGGTGGCCCAGGAAGAGGAGGAGGAGGAGATGGAGGAGGCAGCAGCAGCAACTGCAAATGCCCAGGGAGCCCCCAGTGCCTCCAGCCTCTCAACACCAGCGTCACAGTTCACTGGCAGCCACCCACCACCATTCCATCACCACTTTTCAAAGCTGCATCCTTAGAAGGCTTTCACAAATCGAAACCAGACAGGCATGCATATAGGGGTTCCTCAAACAACTCCTGGCCCGCAATTAGTGCCCTCTTCTGTTCCCTTTTAAAAATTTGTTCTGGTAAGTGGGACTTGTGGAAGGAGAGGGTAGGATTGGGTTTGTGGGACAGGGTTCAGGACTGTTGAACTATGTTTTCTTTTCTCATGGACATTAGAGGTTTTTTTGGACATTGATTGTGGAAAGGGAAATTTGTTTGGGGCGAGTGGTGGGCCAGTTGCAGGAGGAAGGAGTGGGTTAATAGTTTATATTCTTCTTGTTAGGGTGAATAAATATTTATATAATGCTATTTATGCCTCAAATCATTTTTGCGGTGTTTGTTTTACTTTGAACTGACCATTTTATCACAGTATGTTTTTATAATCTTCTGATAGTGTATAACAATTAGTTATGCAGTTAGGTACCCTTGTCCTACTACTCCCCTGGTCTCTGCACTGCCTAAGGCTAAAAGTACAACAATGCTCTATAGTTCTCTTACCTGAATAGATGAAGGGAGGACTGCATGGTTTCCCAAGGTGCCATTGTGGTGGTAGTTGTAGCATTCTAGCGGATTAGCAATAATCTCTTCGCTGCCAGGCCTTTTCCCCCTCCTGTGCCGAGCCTTTTTTTGGCTATTTGGGGCAGTTTGCGCTTAGGCCCTCGTAACTTTTTGTTCACATAAGCTACCCACGCCAAATTTGCGTCCTTTTTTTCCAACATCCTAGGGATTCTAGAGATACCCAGACTTTGTGGGTTCCCCTGAAGGAGACCAAGAAATTAGCCAAAATACAGTGAATTATTTATTTTATTTTTTTAAATGGGAAAACAGGGCTGCAGAAGGAAGCTCATGTTTTTTTCCCTGAAAATGGCATCAACAAAGGGTTTGCAGTGGCAAGAGCGCCATCTTCCCAGATTTCAGGAACAGGCAGATTTGAATTGGGAAACCCCATTTTTCAATACAATTTTGACATTTTACTGGGACATACCCCATTCTTACTATTTTGTGTGCTTTCAGCCTCCTTTCAGTTAGTGACCAAAATGGGTGGGAAACCAATGCTGGATCCCAGACAGCTAAACATTTCTGAAAAGTAGGCAAACTTCTGAATTCAGCAAGGGGTCATTTGTGTAGATCCTTCAAGTGTTTCCTACAGAAAATTCCAGCTGAAATAAAAAAAATATTGACATTGAGGTAAAAAAACTGCCATTTTGATCCACGTTTTACCCTGTAACTTTTTACTGCGATGTCAGATATTTGAAAGCAATATACCGTTATGATCGCTGCACGGTTCTGGTTGCGGGGATATATAGGGCTTGTAGATTCATCAAGACCTCTGGGTACCCAGAGCCAATAAATAAGCTGAACCTTGCAATGGGTTTTGATTCTATACCGGGTATACAGCAATTCATTTGATGAAATATAAAAAGTGAAAAATAGGTATCAAGAAAACCTTTGTATTTCCAAAATGGCAACAAGATAAGGTGTTGAGAAGCAGTGGTTATTTGCACATCTCTGAATTCCGGGGTTCCCATACTAGCATGTGAATTACAGGGCATTTCTCAAACAGACGTCTTTTTTACACACTGCCTTACATTTGGAAGGAAAAAATGTAGAGAAAGACAAGAGGCAATAACACTTGTTTTGCTATTCTGTATTTCCCCAAGTCTCCCGATAAAAATGGTACCTCACTTGTGTGGGTAGGCCTAGCGCCCACGAAAGGAAATGGCCCAAAACACAACGTGGGCACATCACATTTTTTCACAGAAAACAGAGGTGTTTTTTACACAGTGCCTACCTGTGCATTTTGGCGTCTAGCTCAGCCGGCACCTGGGGAAACCTAGCAAACCAGCACATTTTTTATAACTAGAGACCTAGGGGAATCCAAGGTGGGGTGACTTGTGGGGCTCTGAACAGGTTCTGTTACCAAGAATCCTTTGCAAACCTCAAAATTTGACCAAAAAACACTTTTCCCTCTCATTTCGGTGACAGAAAGATCTGGAATCTGAGAGGAGCCACAAATTTCCTTCCACCCGGAGTTCCCCCAAGTCTCCCAATAAAATTGATACCTCACTTGTGTGGGTAGGCCTAGCGCCCACAAAAGGAAAAGGCCCAAAACACAACGTGGGCAATTCACATTTTTTCACAGAAAACAGAGGTGTTTTTTACAAAGTGCCTACCTGTGGATTTTGGCCTCTAGCTCAGCCGGCACCTGGGGAAACCTAGCAAACCAGCACACTTTTGAAAACTAGACACCTAGGGGAATCCAAGATGGGATGACTTGTGGGGCTCTGAACAGGTTCTGTTACCCAGAATCCTTTGCAAACCTCAAAACTTGGCCAAAAAACACTTTTTCCTCTCATTTAGGTCACAGAAAGTTCTGGACTCTGAGAGGAGCCACAAATATCCTTCCACCCAGCGTTCCCCCAAGTCTCCTGATAAAAATGGTACCTCACCTGTGTCGGTAGGCCTAGCGCCCACGAAAGGAAATGGCCCAAAACGCAACGTTGACAATTCACATTTTTTCACAGAAAACAGAGGTGTTTTTTACAAAGTGCCTACCTGTAGATTTTGGCCTCTCGCTCAGCCGGCACCTAGGGAAACCTAGCAAACCAGCACACTTTTGAAAACTAGACACCTAGGGGAATCCAAGATGGGGTGACTTGTGGGGATCTGAACAGGTTATGTTACCCAGAATCCTTTGCAAACCTCAAAACTTGGCCAAAAAACACTTTTTCCTCCCATTTCGGTGACAGAAAGTTCTGGAGTCTGAGAGGAGCCACAAATATCCTTCTACCCAGCGTTCCCCCAAGTCTCCCGATAACAATGGTACCTCACTTGTGTGGGGAGGCCTAGAGCCCACAAAAGGAAATGGCCCAAAACACAACGTGGACAATTCACATTTTTTCACAGAAAACAGAGGTGTTTTTTACAAAGTGCCTACCTGTGGATTTTGGCCTCTAGCTCAGCCGGCACCTGGGGAAACCTAGCAAACCAGCACACTTTTGAAAACTAGACACCTAGGGGAATCCAAGATGGGGTGACTTGTGGGGCTCTGAACAGGTTCTGTTACGCAGAATCCTTTGCAAACCTCAAAATTTGGCCAAAAAAACACTTTTTCCTCTCATTTTGGTGACATAAAGTTCTGGATTCTGAGAGGAGCCACAAATATCCTTCCACCCAGCGTTCCCCCAAGTCTCCTGATAAAAATGGTACCTCGCCTGTGTGGGTAGGCCTAGCGCCCACGAAAGGAAATGGCCCAAAACACAACGTGGACAATTACATTTTTTTCACAGAAAACAAAGGTGTTTTTTACAAAGTGCCTACCTGTGGATTTTGGCCTCTAGCTCAGCCAGCACCTGGGGAAACCCAGCAAACCAGCACACTTTTGAAAACTAGACACCTAGGGGAATCCAAGATGGGGTGACTTGTGGGGCTCTGACCAGGATCTGTTACCCAGAATCCTTTGCAAACCTCACAATTTGGCCAAAAAAACACTTTTTCCTCTCATTTCGGTGACAGAAAGTTCTGGACTCTGAGAGGAGCCACAAATATCCTTCCACGCAGCGTTCCCCCAAGTCTCCCGATAAAAATGGTACCTCACTTGTGTGGGTAGGCCTAGCGCCCATGAAAGGAAGTGGCCCAAAACACAACGTGGACAATTCACATTTTTTCACCGAAAACAGAGGTGTTTTTTACAAAGTGCCTACCTGTGGATTTTGGCCTCTAGCTCAGCCGGCACATGGGGAAACCTAGCAAATCAGCGCTTTTTTTAAAACTAGACACCTAGGGGAATCCAAGATGGGGTGACTTGTGGGGCTCTGACCAGGTTCTGTTACCCAGAATCCTTTGCAAACCTCAAAATCTGGCCCAAAAAACACTTTTTCCTCTCATTTCGGTGACAGAAAGTTCTGGAATCTGAGAGAAGCCACAATTTTCCTTCCACCCAGGGTTCCCCCAAGTCTCCCGATAAAAAATGGTACCTCACTTGTGTGGGTAGGCCTAGCGCCCACGAAAGGAAATGGCCCAAAACACAACATGGGCACATCACATTATTTCACAGAAAACAGAGGTGTTTTTTACAAAGTGCCTACCTGTGGATTTTGGCCTCTAGCTCAGCTGGCACCTGGGGAAACCTGGCAAACCAGCGCATTTTTGAAAACTTGACACCTAGGGGAATCCAAGATGGGGTGACTTGTGGGGCTCTGACCGGGTTCTGTTATCCAGAATCCTTCGCAAACCTCAAAATGTGGCCAAAAAATACTTTTTTCTCTCATTTCGGTGACAGAAAGTTCTGGAATCTTAGAGTAGACACGAATTTCCTTCCACCCAGCGTCCCCCCAAGTCTCCCGATAAAAATGGTACCTCACTTGTGTGGGTAGGCCTAGCGCCCACGAAAGGAAATGCACCAAAACACTATCTGGACACGTCAAAATTATCAAATACAAAACTACCTGTTTTTGCAGGGGGGCACCTGCGTTTTTGGTCCTGGGCTCAGCAGCCTTCTAGGGAAACCTACCAAACCCAGACATTCTGAAAACTAGACACGCAAGGGAGTCCAGTGAGGTGTGAATTGCGTAGATCCCCCAATGTTTTCTTACCCAGAATCCTCAGCAAACCTCAAATTTAGCTAAAAAAATCTAATTTTTCCCACATTTCTGTGTGGGATCACCGCACTGGGACACATTTCATACCACCCAAGGATCCCTTCAGTCTCCTGGTAAAAATGATACCTCATTTGTGTAGGTGGGCCAAGTGCTTGTGAAAGGGAAGAGCCAAAAACATTTCAATATTGAGGGGGAACAAAGGGGGTCCAAAAGGGCAGTTTGCAAAAAAATATTTTTAGGCTGACAAGTGCAGCAGAATTTATATCGGTATAGATGAGACAATGCTGGGTCGTAGGAATTTTGTGGATTCCTGCAGATTCCGGAAGGTTCCATGACAAAAACGTGGGAAAAATTTGTGATTTCCAGCAAAGTTGGAGGTTAGTGGGTACAAAAATGGTGCGGGGTGCATGTGAAACACACCACCCTGGAATCACCCAGATGTTTAGTTTTCAGATGTGTCTAGGTCTTGTGGATTTTTCTACATGGCAGCATCCCAAAGTCCATAAAGTGCAGCCCTCACCATTCCAAGTGGGACGATTTTGAAAGTAAGCCAAGTTCTCATGGCCCAAATGTAAAACTAAAACCCAAAATAATCAAACGTCTTCTTGCTTGCTGTGGGATAAGATGTTTTAGAGTGCAGGGAAGAGCTGAAAGACAGTTACCCCCTTCAGTTGAGGTGGGGGCGTAACCAGGCCCATACTGGTTGGTAGCCACCACTCCAATATTTCTTGTTTTTTTAAAAATTCCCTTGCATTTAGTAGACTTTCTGCCCCCCCCGGGGTGTGGATCCGGGGTAGATGCCCCATCTGCCCACTGGTGGGCAGAACAACTTTGGCCCCATTCATTTGGGGTGGGGGTACGGCCATACCCCACCCTCTTATTTTTTTAAAAAAAACCTTCCCTGGCATCTGGTGGGCTTTCTGCCCCCCCTTGGGGACAGATGGGCTTTCCAAAAATAGGCTCATCTGCCCCCAATGGGGTGTAGATGTGGCCAACAGTATTGTGCCCCCATGGGGAGCGACCCATACCCAAGGGGCTGCCCCCTAAAGAAAACACACGCATACACACACTCCAATCTCTGGTGCCTAAGTGGTTTCTGCCCCCATGGGGGCAGATTGGCCTAACAAAAATTGGCTGATCTGCCCCCAAGGGGGGCAGAAATGGTCTAAATACTATTTACAGTTCTTGATCTCTCATGTTGTTAGAGCATAAAGAATTAAAAACAAAGGGGCATATTTATACTCTGTTTGCGCCGAATTTGCGTCGTTTTTTTCGACGCAAATTCGACGCAAAACTAACTCCATGTTTATACTTTGGCGTTATACGCGTCTAGCGCCAAAGTACATGGAGTTAGCATCATTTTTTGGCATGAACACCTTCCTTGCGTTAATGATATGCAAGGTAGGCGTTCCCGTCTTAAAAAATGACTCCCAGACATGTGCGTGGTATTTATACTCCTGGGCAAAAATGACGCCCGGGAGTGGGCGGGGCAAAAAACCCAGCATTTGCGCCTCTTTTTAACGCCTGGGTCAGGGCAGGCGTTAAGGGACCTGTGGGCTCAGAATGAGCCCAGAGGTGCCCTCCCCTGCCCCCAGGGACACCCCCTGCCACCCTTGCCCACCCCAGGAGGACACCCAAGGATGGAGGGACCCATCTCAGGGAAGAAAAGGTAAGTTCAGGTAAGTATTTTTTTTTGGTATTTTTTTTGTGGCATAGGGGGGCCTGATTTGTGCCCCCCTACATGCCACTATGCCCAATGACCATGCCCAGGGGACAGAAGTCCCCTGGGCATGGCCTTGGGCAAGGGGGCATGACTCCTGTCTTTGCTAAGACAGGAGTCATGTTAATGGGGGATGGGCGCCCCCAAAAAATGGCGCAAATCGGGTTAAGACGATTTTTTTGCCTCAACCTGACTTGCCCCATTTTGAGACGCCCATACGCCATTTTCCCCTACGCCGGCGCTGCCTGGTGTACGTGTTTTTTTTTCACGCACACCAGGCAGCGCCGGTCGGCTAACGCCATTCTATAAATACGGCGCCCGCATGGCGCTTCAGAATGGCGTTAGCCGGCGCTAATTTTTTTGACGCTAAACTGCGTTAGCGCAGTTTAGCGTCAAAAAGTATAAATACGGGCCAAAGTTTGTGAAGATTAATGTGAATAACCTTGCTATTGTGTTCTTAACTCTTGCTTCCACAGGTCTCCTTCCCCACTGTTCCCAACCTAAAACCCATCCCCCACTTGGCCAGTCTTTAATTCTGTGCTATGATAGCTAGCAGAGTTTGGAACTGCGAAGAGGTGGACATATTGGGAACAGGTGCAAACCCAGATGATCCGGTCTCGCTGACAGAATAGTGAGCCCACAAATTATTATCCTCCTGGTTTGTGCTAGGTTTTCAATATGGCCACATTGAACTAATTACTTAAGGTAATTACGCAGCTTCAATTTGATGTAGTCAAATCTAAAAACATAGCAACCAATCTAGCAGAAAGGGTGGATCAGTTACAAGACAAAGTGGGAAAGAAGGGGCAAGGTCCTCTGGGTGAGGGTTGGCTTAATCCTCCTCCTCAAAGTTCAGGAGGGAATCCTCCAACTAACATATCACTCACAGTTCCCACACCCATTCCTGTGGCTCCCCCAGAAAGGTTTTCAGGTGACCCTCAGAAAGTAAAATCCTTTTTGACTCAAGTAGAATGGCATTTTACCTGTAGACCAAACACCTTCCCTGATCCCCAATCCAGGGTGGCCTTCTTGATTTCCTATTTGACTGGAGACGCGGCCACCTGGGCAATCCCTCTCGTGCGTCAAGATAATCCTTTGCTTTATAACTGGAGAGACTTTGTCAGAGAATTGAAAGTGTTTTTGATCGAAGAACAGTTACTCTGTCCGCAGACCGAGAACTGTTAGAATTGTGACAAGGAAATAAAGCAAAAACAACAAGTGATGGACGGAATGCTGAACATTGTCAAACACTCACCCCCAGTCATAGATCTGGGTTTAATCCATCGTTCTTTTGCTCACCATGCCACCCCAGTTTGGACCCAGCCATATGCAAATCAGTCTTGACCCTGTTCCTCATGGGAACAGTCCAGACCGAACTGCCAAGCCAGGTCTTCACTGGACCGAAACAAGCATCCTGGGACCGGTTTCGGGGTTTCACCCCTCATCAGCCAGGCTAGCTTGAATCCAGTGGCATGGGAAGCACGGTACCCACGTCTGGGCATACCCTTCCCACTTAGGGTGACAAAGCAAAAACAACAAGTGATGGACGGAATGCTGAACATTGTCAAACACTCACCCCCAGTCATAGATCTGGGTTTAATCCATCGTTCTTTTGCTCACCATGCCACCCCAGTTTGGACCCAGCCATATGCAAATCAGTCTTGACCCTGTTCCTCATGGGAACAGTCCAGACCGAACTGCCAAGCCAGGTCTTCACTGGACCGGAAACAAGCATCCTGGGACCGGTTTCGGGGTTTCACCCCTCATCAGCCAGGCTAGCTTGAATCCAGTGGCATGGGAAGCACGGGACCCACGTCTGGGCATACCCTTCCCACTTAGGGCAACAAAGCAAAAACAACAAGTGATGGACGGAATGCTGAACATTGTCAAACACTCACCCCCAGTCATAGATCTGGGTTTAATCCATCATTCTTTTGCTCACCATGCCACCCCAGTTTGGACCCAGCCATATGCAAATCAGTCTTGACCCTGTTCCTCATGGGAACAGTCCAAACCGAACTGCCAAGCCAGGTCTTCACTGGACCAGAAACAAGCATCCTGGGACCGGTTTCGGGATTTCACCCCTCATCAGCCAGGCTAGCTTGAATCCAATGGCATGGGAAGCACATGACTCACATCTGGGCATACCCTTCCCACTTAGGGCGACAAAGCAAAAACAACAAGTGATGGACGGAATGCTAAACATTGTCAAACACTCACCCCCAGTCATAGATCTGAGTTTAATCCATCGTTCTTTTGCTCACCATGCCACCCCAGTTTGGACCCAGCCATATGCAAATCAGTCTTGACCCTGTTCCTCATGGGAACAGTCCAGACCGAACTGTGCTTCCCATGCCACTGGATTCAAGCTAGCCTGGCTGATGAGGGGTGAAACCCCGAAACCGGTCCCAGGATGCTTGTTTCCAGTCCAGGGAAGACCTGGCCTACCAGTTCGGGCTGGACTGTTCCCATGGGGAACAGGGTCAAGACTGATTTGTATATGGCTGGGTCCAAACTGGAATGGCATGGGCAGCAAAAAAAAAGATAGATTTAGGCCCAGATCACTGTACTGGGGGTGAATGTTTGACAATGTTCAGCATTCCGTCCATCACTTGTTGTTTTTGCTTTGTCGCCCTAAGTGGGAAGGGTATGCCCAGACGTGGGTCCCGTGCTTCCCATGCCACTGGATTCAAGCTAGCCTGGCTGATGAGGGGTGAAACCCCGAAACCGGTCCCAGGATGCTTGTTTCCAGTCCAGGAAAGACCTGGCCTACCAGTTCGGGCTGGACTGTTCCCATGGGGAACAGGGTCAAGACTGATTTGTATATGGCTGGGTCCAAACTGGAATGGCATGGGCAGCAAAAAAAACGATGGATTTAAGCCCAGATCACTGTACTGGGGGTGAATGTTTGACAATGTTCAGCATTCCGTCCATCACTTGTTGTTTTTGCTTTGTCGCCCTAAGTGGGAAGGGTATGCCCAGACGTGGGTCCCGTGCTTCCCATGCCACTGGATTCAAGCTAGCCTGGCTGATGAGGGGTGAAACCCCGAAACCGGTCCCAGGATGCTTGTTTCCAGTCCAGGGAAGACCTGGCCTACCAGTTCGGGCTGGACTGTTCCCATGGGGAACAGGGTCAAGACTGAATTGTATATGGCTGGGTCCAAACTGGAATGGCATGGGCAGCAAAAAAACGATGGATTTAGGCCCAGATCACTGTACTGGGGGTGAATGTTTGACAATGTTCAGCATTCCGTCCATCACTTGTTGTTTTTGCTTTGTCGCCCTAAGTGGGAAGGGTATGCCCAGACGTGGGTCCCGTGCTTCCCATGCCACTGGATTCAAGCTAGCCTGGCTGATGAGGGGTGAAACCCCGAAACCGGTCCCAGGATGCTTGTTTCCAGTCCAGGGAAGACCTGGCCTACCAGTTCGGGCTGGACTGTTCCCATGGGGAACAGGGTCAAGACTGATTTGTATATGGCTGGGTCCAAACTGGAATGGCATGGGCAGCAAAAAAACGATGGATTTAGGCCCAGATCACTGTACTGGGGGTGAATGTTTGACAATGTTCAGCATTCCGTCCATCACTTGTTGTTTTTACAAGGAAATAAAGACCTAGGTATTCATTCCAACCCTGGCGGTCGGTGTTAAAGCTGCGGCCAAACCGCAAACAGGCTGGCGGGAAAAAAAATGGAATTCCGACCCTGGCGGAAACCGCCAACAGAGACCGCCACATTAACACACCGCTCGCCACGGCGGCACAAACAAACAGCGCGGCGGTCACCGCGAACATACAGGCGGGAGACAATGTACCGCCCACTGTATCACAACCTACCAATCCACCACCTTTTTCTGGGGCGGTAGCCCCGCCAAAAAAAACATGGCGTAAACAGCCATTTCGAAGGGAAAACTATCACCTCCATACAGCCCACGATGAATCAGGACAGCATGGAACCCGAACTCCACATACTCCCAGCGATAGTGTTCCTACTCCTCTACCAGAAGCACGAACGCCGGCGCAGAAGACAACGGTGAGTACTGCACCTACGACACAGGGGAGGGGGGAGGGGAATGTATTACGGGTACACACATACGCGACACACCCACCCTCACCCTCACCCACTACAACACACACATCAATGCATAGCAACACATCAGAGTGACACCCCCCAAACCCCTCGGAAGAATGCAAATACAAAAGGAAATTATTCTAAACATTGGAATATATTGTATTACTGGCAAAAAAATATATATACACATCAAAAACTCTTATGTACATAAATGTACAAGTCCGAGCATTGTAGCAGGCATTGTCCGTGGACCACTGGGCCCAAATCACATGGGCAAAGCCCACACAGGATACCTGACTCCAACGGAGAGAACACTGCAGGGGCATCAGATAGCAAAACTACAGGCACCTCAGGGGGAAGGGAAGTGGGGGCACCTCAGCCGGATGAGTGCACGATGCCAGATCCACGAGGGGCCTCCATGGCCACTGCTCAATCCTGGGGAGTGCAAAGCCACAGTCTCTCAAGTCTCTACAGTGGGTGGTTTGCCCACTGTTCAATCCTGGGGAGTGCAAAGCCACAGTCTCTCAAGTCTCTACAGTGGGTGGGTTGCCGACTGTTCAATCCTGGGGAGTGCACAGCCACAGTCTCACAAGTCCAGACAGTGGGTGGGCTGCCCACTGTTACATTCTGGGGAGTGCAAAGCCACAGTCTCACAAGTCCAGACAGTGGGTGGGCTGCCCACTGTTACATCCTGGGGAGTGCAAAGCCACAGTCTCACAAGTGGATAACAGTCTCCACTGGTTCTGGAGGGGGCTTGGTGCCCAGAGTGCTTCGTGCAGCCCTGCCCGACACAGATGCGGGCCAGCCCCTGCCGCTCATGGGCCAGCGGTACTTGAGATGAAGGGCCCAGTTCAGTGGTGCTTGAGACGGCCGTGCCCAGTGCAGCGGTGCTTGAGACAGCGGTGCCCAGTTCAGCGGTGCTTGAGACGGCGGTGCCCAGTGCAGCGGTACTTGAGACGGAGGTGCCCAGTGCAGCGGTGCTTGAGACGGCGGTGCCCAGTGCAGCGGTACTTGAGATGAAGGGCCCAGTTCAGCGGTATTTGAGACGGCGGTGCCCAGTGCAGCGGTACTTGAGATGAAGGGCCCAGTGCAGCGGTGCTTGAGACGGAGGTGCCCAGTGCAGCGGTGCTTGAGATGAAGGGCCCAGTGCAGCGGTACTTGATATGAAGGGCCCAGTGCAGAGGTGCTTGAGACGGCGGTGCCCAGTGCAGCGGTGCTTGAGACGGCGGTGCCCAGTGCAGCGGTACTTGAGATGAAGGGCACAGTGCAGTGGTACTTGAGATGAAGGGCCCAGTTCAGCGGTACTTGAGACGGCGGTGCCCAGTGCAGCGGTACTTGAGATGAAGGGCCCATTGCAGCGGTACCTGAGATGAAGGGCCCAGTGCAGCGGTGCTTGAGACGGCGGTGCCCAGTGCAGCGGTGCTTGAGACGGCGGTGCCCAGTGCAGCAGTGCTTGAGACAGTGGTGCCCGGTGCAGCGGTGCTTGAGATGGCGGTGCCCAGTGCAGCAGTACTTGAGATGAAGGGCCCAGTGCAGCGGTACTTGAGATGAAGGGCCCAGTGCAGCGGTGCTTGAGACGGCGGTGCCCAGTGCAGCGGTGCTTGAGACGGCGGTGCCCAGTGCAGCGGTGCTTGAGACGGCGGTGCCCAGTTCAGCGGTGCTTGAGATGGCGGTGCCCAGTGCAGCGGGGCTTGAGACGGCGGTGCCCAGTGCAGCAGTGCTTGAGACGGCGGTGCCCAGTGCAGCGGTACTTGAGATGAAGGGCCCAGTTCAGCGGTACTTGAGACGTCGGTGCCCAGTGCAGCAGTACTTGAGATGAAGGGCCCAGTGCAGCGGTACTTAAGATGAAGGGCCCAGTGCAGCGGTACTTGAGATGAAGGGCCCAGTGCAGCGGTGCTTGAGACGGCGGTGCCCAGTGCAGCGGTGATTGAGACGGCGGTGCCCAGTGCAGCAGTACTTGAGATGAAGGGCCCAGTTCATCGGTACTTGAGACGGCGGTGCCCAGTGCAGCGGTACTTGAGATGAAGGGCCCAGTGGAGCGGTACTTGAGATGAAGGGCCCAGTGCAGCGGTGATTGAGACGGCGGTGCCCAGTGCAGCACTACTTGAGATGAAGGGCCCAGTTCATCGGTGCTTGAGACGGCGGTGCCCAGTGCAGCGGTACTTGAGATGAAGGGCCCAGTGCAGCGGTACTTGAGATGAAGGGCCCAGTTCAGTGGTGCTTGAGACGGCGGTTCCCAGTGCAGCGGTGCTTGAGACGGCGGTGCCCAGTTCAGCGGTGCTTGAGACGGCGGTGCCCAGTGCAGCGATGCTTGAGACGGCGGTGCCCAGTGCAGCGGTGGTTGAGACGGCGGTGCCCAGTGCAGCGGTACTTGAGATGAAGGGCCCAGTTCAGCGGTACTTGAGACGGCGGTGCCCAGTGCAGCGGTACTTGAGATGAAGGGCCCAGTGCAGCGGTGCTTGAGACGGCGGTGCCCAGTGCAGCGGTACTTGAGATGAAGGGCCCAGTGCAGCGGTGCTTGAGACGACGGTGCCCAGTGCAGCGGTGCTTGAGATGGCGGTGCCCAGTGCAGCGGCACTTGAGATGAAGGGCCCAGTGCAGCGGTACTTGAGATGAAGGGCCCAGTGCAGCGGTGCTTGAGACGGCGGTGCCCAGTGCAGTGGTGCTTGAGACGGCGGTGCCCAGTGCAGCGGTGCTTGAGATGGCGGTGCCCAGTGCAGCGGTGCTTGAGACGGCGGTGCCAGTTCAGCGGTGCTTGAGACGGCGGGGCCCAGTGCAGCGGTGCTTGGGATGAAGGGCCCAGTTCAGCAGATCCGGCCATGGCGTGGAGGTCATTTGCCACCTGTCCTTTTGGCTGGCAGTGCCCTCCTGCCCATCTGTCCTGTGGCTGGCGGGGCCCTCCTGGGCTGCAGTGCCGGGCCTGTTGGTGGCCTCCTGCCCACCTGGGATGGGGCTGGCGGGGCCCTCCTGGCCAGCTGGGCTGATGGCGGTGTTGTTGGGTGTGCTGCCCTTCCCAGCCTTCCCTGATCGCCTGTGGCCCTTCCCCACCTTGTGCGGTGTGCCAGCTGTCTCCACACTTCCTGCCGGAGCCATGGTAGGGGTTTTAGTCCCTGGTGTTTTCACCCTCTCGCGCCGGCCACTGCCTATCTTGGGATGTTTCTCTGGGGGTTGGCTGCCCGTGCCTTGGCTTCGTACCTAACTGGCTGCCCTGTTGGGTGAGGCACTCCACAGTCCATGGCAGACTGTCATGAAAGGGGCCGGTTTTGTCGTGGCTGAGGTGCTGACTGTAGTCCTATGACATGGACGGGGTGGGGGAGTTGGTGGAAAGAGGTTGAGTTTGGACAGGAAAAGCCTTTTAGCAGCACTGGGACGGGTAGGTGTAGTGGGTATGGGAGTGGAGGAAGAGGTTGTGGTTGTAGGAGTTTTAAGTCTGGTGTCTTTGGGTGCAGGTGCTTGGGCTGGAGGCGGTTGTTGGGTGGGTGGCTGCCTGCGTTTGTGTATTTTGGAAGAGGGGGTCACAGACACACTGGGAGAGGACATAGGGGACGTGTAAATGGTAGTGGGGGTGGTGACTGCACGTGTGCGGGGGGTTCTGGTGTGTGTGCTGGTGATGGACATAGTGGCTGAAGATGTTGTGCATGCAGGTGTGAGTGGAGACGTGACATGGAGGGAGGAGGGAGACGAGGAGGAGGGGGACACAGTGGAGGCAGTGGGTGTTGGTATGTCTGTATGTGGATGTTGCTTGTGTGAATGCCTGTGTGATGTGTGGTGCTTATGTCTGGCTGAGCTTCCCTTGGGTGTTGAGGTGTGTGCAGGCTGGTCTGATGGTGTGTCTGGGATAGGAAGAGGAACAGGTGATAGGGTATGGGTGGAGGAAGTTGGAGGGGGGAGGCTAGAGACAGGGACAATGGCTGCCATCAGTGCTGAGGCCAGAGTCTGGAACGATCGCTGAAGGGCAGCCTGACCAGAATGAATGCCCTCTAGGTATGCTTTACTCTGGTGTACCTCTCTTTCAACACCCTGGATGGCATTCAAAATGGTAGACTGCCCAACGGTAAGCGTCCTCAGGAGGTCAATGACCTCCTCACTTAGGGCAGCAGGGGTGACTGGGGCAGGGCCTGAGGTGCCTGGGGCGAAGGAGATGCCCACCTTCCTGGGTGAGCGGGCACGGGGCAAACGCTGAGGGGCTGCTGGGAGGGCGGTGCTGGTGCGCTGGGTGGCGGCTGTACCTGTTGTTGCGGGGGGGCACAGATGTTGCCGCCACCACAAGGGAGCTCCCTTCAGAGGACGAGTCTGTGTCACTGATGTCTGCCCTAGTCCCCGCTGTGTAGCTCCCCTCGCCCTCTGTCTCACTGGTGAATTCAGAGTCCGTTGCACGGCCCTCCATGGCCATGTGGGATGCAGCTCCCTCGTGCTCCGATACCACTTCTCCTCCGCCTGATGATGCTAATGCACACATGAACAGGAAGACCACAAAAAGGGGGGGGGGAGAAAATAAAGACATGTTGAGTGCATGCATTGGCGACACCGTTGGCGGACAGGACAGACACAGAAGCCCCCTGCACTACGCCGCGCACTTGGGGTCGACTACTCAATTTGTGGGACATGGCCTACAAGCCTATGGACGACATCTGCACACATAGATGACACAGGGCCATGAATAGCTCTACTTGCCACCCTACAGAGGTGGGGGGCGGGGGCATAGGGCCATGCCTTACGGAGGGGCCTAGCCTACAGAAATCGCCCTGGCCTAGGGATACCCACAGCCCTCCTCCCCCACCCAGACACCTCCACTGCGCGCAAAGTCACCAGGATGAGAGTGTACTCACCCCCTTGTGTCTGCTGTGATGTCCTCCCGCGCCCATCCAAATCGGGGTAGGCCACCGCCAGGATCCGGGACATCAGGGGGGTCAAAGTCCGACTGGCACCCCTCCCACGTTGGGAGGCCATCCCCAGCTGAGCCTCCACCGTCTTCCTGCTCCAGCGGCGGATGTTCTCCCATCTCTTCCGGCAGTGGGTGCCCCGTCTGTGGTGGACCCCCAGGGTCCGGACGTCCTTGGCGATGGCACGCCAAATATCGATCTTCTGGTGGGCGCTGACCTATGTGAAATGTATAGGGGGAGAAAAATATTCATCACCTTCTGCATGCTCAATGTGAGTGGCCCCCCATCCCTACCCTTGCCATGTGGCACATGCTCTCACCGTCGTTTGATGCATGCCTCAATCGCTCCCCTCCCCACCATCTTTCATCCACCCTACTCAACACAGGCATTGCCCACAAACCATGGTCCCAGTGTACTTACCTGTTGGTCTGGAGGACCGTAGAGTAGCGCGTATTGGGGGAGGACCCCATCCACAAGTTTCTCCAATTCCTGAGCAGTGAAGGCAGGGGCCCTTTTCCCAGTCGCATGAGCCATTGTCTCTTCCAGACCGAGGTCACAGCAGCACTTGCAGTGTAGGTCCTCTCCTGTCGAAGATCAGGTATCGAGTGATTAAGCAGATAGAAAATGACGGTCACACCCGCGGCGGTGCGCACCGCGACCACCGGCGCACATCGTCATTGGCTCCTGAGACCCATAGGGTTCAATGTTAACCAATGCTGCTTAGCGCCGCGGTGTTCGACCGCCTGCCGCCACGGTGTGCCACGCCAGCGCATTTACCTCACATCCCATTGTCGCACTTCACAGGTCAGGCAGCCACCATTTCAGGGGCCCACATGGCTTACTTTCTACTGCGTCACACATACCTAGGCCTTGCATCAACACTCATACAAACCATTTAATGGATTGAGAATCGTGTTATGTGCAAGCTGTGGTTACGTACCTGTGGGTTGATTGACTCTGTGCTCACTGTTGTCCTTCATAGTCACCGTCTGCTGGGACATGTGAGGAGATGGCGGAATCTTCCCGTGTACAGACCGCTGGTGGACCTGTTGACAATGGAGGAAAGACATGTCATACTGACATACAGGCTTGACCGAGCCACTATTCATTAACTGTGTGCCCAGCTGGAGCCAGACCTGATGTCACCAATCCGCCAACCCACAGGGATCCCCCCTCTAGTGCAGGTGCTGTAAGTGCTCCATTTCTTTGCAAGTGGGTCATTTCAAACAACAGTGGCCATATCTTCAGGGATGTCCCAGCCTATGTTTTCCAAGGTGTTGTCCAGAGTGTTGTCTGCCCTGCTGAAACACATGAGGAGCTACATCGTTTTCCCTGAGGTAGGGGATTTGCCTGCAGCGAAGGGTGATTTTTATGCCCTTGGACATGTCCCCAACATCATAGGTGCCATTGAAGGGACACATGTGGCTTTGGTACCCCCCAGCAGGAGTGAACAGGTGTACAGAAACAGGAAGAGTTATCATTCATGAATGTACAGATGGTGTGTTTGGCAGACCAGTACATCTCCCATGTTAATGCCAAGTTCCCTGGCTCAGTGCATGACGCGTACATCATGCGGAATAGCAGCATCCCTTACGTGATGGGTCAACTCCAGATGCAACGTGTGTGGCTAATTGGTGACTCTGGTTACCCCAACCTGTCATGGCTACTGACCCCAGTGAGGAATCCCAGGACAAGGGCAGAGGAACGTTACAATGAGGCCCATGGGCGAACTAGGAGGGTGATCGAGCGGACCTTCGGCCTCCTGAAGGCAAGGTTCCGCTGCCTCCATATGACAGGTGGATCCCTATTGTACTCACCAAAGAAGGTGTGCCAGATCATCGTGGCCTGCTGTATGCTTCACAACCTGGCTTTGCGACGACAGGTGCTTTTTCTGCGAGGAGGATGGTCCAGATGGTGGTGTTGTAGCAGCTGTGGAGCCTGTGGAGAGTGAAGACGAGGAAGCCAAAGAAGACGACATAGACAACAGGAACACAGTAATATAGCAGTATTTTCAATGACACACAGGTAAGAATCCACACCGGCATATTACATATACTTAAACACTACTAACTCTCTACTGTCTGTCCTTTTCCCCCAGTGTATGGTAACTAGGTTGTGACTTTCTCTTCCGATTTCAGAGATGTGGGCCCCATTGCGTTACATCTGCTTTGTTTCCCCATGGACTACAGCTGTGTGACAGTGGTATGTTGGCATCACAATGTAAATAAGCATTTTGGCACGGTAATGTCTAATACATTTGTACAAAATCACAGCCAGACTCCTGATTGTTTTGTGCAATAACTGTGTTTATTACAGTGCTCTATATTGGTGGGTGTTTGCAAATCGGTGGGGGGTGATGGTGGAGGATTGCCCAGACTATTTGTATAACAGGTGCATTGTCCAAATGCCTGTGGAAAGTGGAGCAGGGGCAGTTTAAGGATGGACAGGGTGACAATGTGAGATAGTGGAATGACAATCAGGGAGGTATCCTTTCCCGGCGGGGGTCTTGGCATCTTACTCTGTCTTCTTCCTGGATCTCAGGGCCCGCTTGCGGGGTGGTTCTCCTTCTGCAGGGGGTGGGGTGCTGGTGGCCTGTTGGTCCTATGGCGGGGCCTCCTGTCCACTAGCGCCGGCAGAGGTGGTAGGCAGTTCTTGGTCCATGCTAGTGTCAGGGGCCCTTTGTGGTGCCACAGTGTCCCGCAATGTGGTGACTACCTGATTCAGAGCCCCTACAATGGTGCCCAGGGCGGAACTGATGCTTCGTAGTTCCTCCCTGTTGGAAAATGGGTTATTGGTAAGGGCAGGTAGGTGCCTACACCTAGCAACAAGCCACTAACCTCCACTTAGGTCCAGTTAGGTCTCAGTAAATTAACCCCAGCTCAACCCTTGGTAGCTTGGCAACGAGCGTCAAGGCTTAACTTAGGAGACAGTGTGTAAAGCATTCAAATATCACAAAACAGTAATTAAATAAAACACAGGAAACAGTTTAAAAATCCCAAACCAATTTATAAAAATAGTTTATATTTTTATCTTTAAAACGACACAAAAACGAATAAAATCGGATAAAGGGAACCGGAGATATGAATTTTTAAAGAATTATTATTTTTCTAGCGCTTAGAAACAAAAAGCGCTAATTGGGTCATCTGGTTGCACCTCGACCGGGGCAAAGTCAAAGTTTCAGGCCAACCGCGATGGAGCCCTGCTCGGCTACAGGTCGCGGGAGGCCTCGGTTAAAAGTTTACCTTCACACTTAGGACCTGATTCTGACCCCGGCGGTCACGGACCGCCGGGGCCAGGGTCGGCGGGAGCACCGCCAACAGGCTGGCGGTGCTCCTCAGGACATTCTGACCGCGGCGGTTCAGCCGCGGTCAGAACAGGAAAACCGGCAGTCTCCCGCCGGTTTTCCGCTGTCCTGCAGAATCCTCCATGGCGGCGCAGCTTGCTGCGCCGCCATGGGGATTCTGACACCCCATACCGCCATCCTGTTCCTGGTGGGTCGCCTGCCAGGAACAGGATGGCGGTATGGGGTGTCGTGGGGCCCCTGGGGGCCCCTGCAGTGCCCATGCCAATGGCATGGGCACTGCAGGGGCCCCCCTTAAGAGGGCCCCACAAAGAAATTCAGTGTCTGCTGAGCAGACACTGAAGTTTGCGACGGGTGCAACTGCACCTGTTGCACATCCTCCACTCCGCCGGCATCCTCATGGAGGGGTGTTTCCCACTGGGCTGGCGGGCGGCCTTTTGGCGGTCGCCCGCCAGCCCAGTGGGAAACCCAGAATCACCGCAGCGGTCTTATGACCGCGGAGCGGTGTTCTGGAGGGGGGAACTCTGGCGGGCGGCCTCCGCCGCCCGTCAGAGTTAGAATGACCCCCTTAGTCTTTATTTTGAAGATTTTCTTCAGCGGGACGAACCTGCCAGTCCTATCCGACCTCCTGGAGCCCTTCTCCGGATACGCAATGCTGGAATCCTCGGTGGAGATTTTTACCTTCGGACTTAGTCATTTTTTCGAGGTGAAAATCCTTCGACCGGGGTAAACCTGGATCTTGATCCGATGTCCATGGAGCCCTTCTCGGATACGATGTCTGGGAGGTCCCGGTCAACTTTTTACCTTCGGACTTAGTCTCTTTTTCTGAGATTTTTCTTTACCGGGACGAACCAGCAAATCAGGCCGGGTCGCGGTTGAGGCAAGCCGGCTGGAGTTGCCGCGGCGGGTCGGTCCCTCTATGGAGCTTTTTTTACAAAAATTCAACAAACTTCTGCAAACTTCTGGGGCTTCACCCAGATGTCCTTTTAAGGTTCTTTTGGGGTCCACAGCTCACCCCAAGGGTCCAGAAGTTCTGAGATGGGGGGTGCGGACTACAACTCCCAGAATGCACCTGGCGCAAACTCCTTTTTGGCCACTGGGCAGTGGTCAGCTGGTCGATTTCTTCAGGAGTTGGTGCAGAGGACTCTGGTTAGCAATTTTTCACCTGTAGCAAACAGGGAGTCCCTCCTTGAACCAGTTGAAGCCAGGCAAAGTCCTTCTTGTGGTGAAGCCCAAGTGTGCAGCTAGTGCAGTCCTTCTGAGTGCAGGTTCCAGGTGCAGGCCAGGGTTCCAGCAGGGCAGTCCTTCTTCTCCTTTGGTTCTTCCTTGTTGGAATCTGATGGGGATCTGAGGTGTGGGTGCAGGTCTGCCAGTTTTATCCTTGCTCCTGGGTGAAAAGCAGGGGGGTCCTGGTTCTCCAATCAGGAGCAGGGTCCTTCCCCCTGCGATGACCACTTCCTGGGAAGTGTGGCACAAATCCATCCCAGTGGGCAACATTCTCTAAAAATCCATCATGGCTGAATCTGATTTTTGGAGGTTACATCTGGCTGAGCCCACCCACTGGTGTGGCTAAAAATCATAAACACACCCCTCTCCTGCCCTCTCCTAATCTAATCAAGGGGGCACCTAGTTGTCTGGGGTTGCAGGATGTGGGGGTGTTGCTGGTTGCTCCAAATGTCCTTCTCTGCCTTTGAAGACCAGTTTGGCAGCCCACCCCCTTCCTGCCTCACCATCTGCTGAGGGGAGATTCTCTCCCACAGGCACATTCCTTTGTGTGAAGCCAGGCCACTTCACACCTCATCAAGGCAGCTTGGCTAAGCTGCTGCAGGCTGGCCAATCAGAGCACAGCAGCAAAAACAATGCAGGGATGAAATTGGCAACTTTTTAGGTAAAGTCTAAAACTCTTTACCTGAACAAGTTATATTAAATCCCACAACTGGAAGTTGTGGGATTTATTACAACAATTAATTTGATACCAAATTCTTGGTATGCATCATTTAAGGAGACTTTAATATTTAAAACAAAGTCTCCCCATTCTAGCCTATGAAGGCCATTTACTACCATAGGGAAAAACGAATTTGGCTGTTTTTACCTCATCAGGGCTTATAAAACTATTTTTATAAAGTCCCTGCTTATAGTTACATGGCACCCAGCCCTAGGGGCACATAGGGCACACCATAGGGGTGACTTATATGTAAAAATAAGGTAGTTTAAGACTTTGGAACTACTTTTAATTCCAAAGTCGAATTTGCATATAACTTTAATTTAAAAGCAGCCAGCAAGGCAGGCCTGCCTTTAAAATGACACTGGGCACCTCAGCAGTGCACCTATGGGTGCACCACCTATGCTGTGGTCCCTTAACCTACCATATACTAGGGACATATAGGTAGGTTAACTTAGCCAATTATAATTAGCCTAATTTGCATATCCATTTTACACAGAGCACAGGCCCTGGGACTGGTTAGCAGTACCCAGGGCACCATCAGAGTCAGGAAAACACCAGCATAAAGTGGAAAATGGGGGCAAAAAGTTAGGGGGCCTCTGCAATCAGCCCTGTTTTCTCACACTCCCTGAACCCCAAATACTGTTCCTCCTGCAGGAGCTGGATCTCCTGAAACCTGGCCAGGACCGTCGCCATCGTCTCCTGGGAATGATGGTAGGCTCCCATGATGGAGGAGAGGGCCTCGTGGAGAGTGGGTTCCCTGGGCCTGTCCCCCCCTTGTCGCACAGCAGCCCTCCCAGTTCCCCTGTTTCCCTGTGCCTCTGTCCCCTGGACCGTGTGCCCACTACCACTGCCACCAGGTCCCTGTGGTTGTTGGGGTGGTGGGTTAACCTGGGTTCCCTGTAGTGGTGGACACACCGCTGATTGACATGTCCTGGGGACAGAAGGATGGGCCCGCTGGGTGGGTGCTGTGCTGGTGTTCCCAGAGGGGGGAAGGTCTGCTGTGGCCTGTGGCTGTCTGAGGGGAACTGACTGTCCCGAGGTCCCCGATGGGCCGGGCTGGTCATCTAGATCCAGGTCGACAGAGGTGCTGTCATCACTGTGGGCCTCTTCTGGGGTGGAGTGGACATTTGTGGACCCTCCTGCGCGGTGACGTGGCGTTCGGGTCCTACAGGGGTATAAAAGGATGGTTATTGCATCTGTGTGTGCCATAGCGTGCAATGGGTGGGTGCCCGTGTACCCCAGTGCTGGCATTCCTGTGTGGGGGCTTTTGTGACGGTGGTTTGGGGGGTGGGATGTGCAGTGGGCATGATTTGGTGATGGGTGTCCATGCTTTGTGCTCGCATGCAGGGCTTGGGGTTGGGATGGGTGGGTTGTGATGGTGAGACATTTGCAAGGAGTAGGTGTGATGGGGGTGAGGGTGAGGGTGGGGGTATGAGTTGGCATGCTGGTGGGGTGGGGGGGATGAAGTTGTGAAGATGAGACTTACCAGAGTCCATTCCTCCAGATACTCCTGCGAGGCCCTCAGGATGCAGGATCGCCAAGACCTGCTCCTCCCATGTTGTAAATTCTGAGTGCTGTCCCACAGCGTTGACCCTGTCGACTATTCTGCTCCATAGCTCCATCTTCCTGCCAATGGTGGTGTGCTGCACCTGTGTCCCGAAGAGCTGTGGCTCTACCCGTACAATTTCCTCCACCATGACCCTGAGTTCATCCTCAGAAAACCTGGGGTGTCTTTGCGGTGCCATGGGGTGGTGTGGGTGATGTGTGGGGTGGATTATGGGGTGCTAAGTGTGGTGATGTGTATTGGTGTGTTGTGTGAAGTGCGTGGTAATATTGCTGGGTGAATGTAAAATGCGCGTCTGGGTGCTCGGATCTCTATTTCTCTGTGCGTGGTCCCGATTCTGTAGGAGTGGAGGTTTGTGGGTGATGTGGGTGTGTGTTTTATATTTAATTGGATGTGTGGGAGTGGTGTGTGTATGTGTATCAGGTGTGTGTGTTGCGAATTGTCCAATGTGGCTGTGTTTTGTAAGTGTGCGTGGATTTTGAGCACGGCGGTGTGTACCGCCAATAGAATACCGCGGTTAAAAGACCGCCCGTGGATTTGTGTGTCATGATAGTGTGGGCGTATTTCTGTTGGCGTGACGGTGGAGGTTTGGTCATCGCCAGTTTCTCGTTGCCCTTTGGTGTGGCGACTTTTGTGGATGTCTGTATTTTGGCGGTTTGCCTGTTGTGGGTCAGAATGACTGTAGCGTTTTAAGCGGCTTTTACCACCAAGGTTGGAATGACCACCCTAGTCTCTTACTTGGTTAACATTAATCGGCTGGTAGCAGAAACAGCCTGGCTTGAGGAAAAGAGATCAGCCCTGTTCTATCAAGGACTCAAAGATGAATTAAAAGACATTCTTGCACAGATTGATCCTCAACCCACGGATTGTCAAGATCTGATAAATCTTGTTTCTTGATTAGACAATTGTCTTGCAGAACGACGTAGAACATATAAAAAGACTGAGAAAAATTCCTGGCATGTTCATGAGCATAAAGAATCACAAGTTCAGGGGAATCACAATCATGAGCCAATGGAAATAAGAACCATCAGGCGTCCCTTAACGAAAGAAGAGAAAGATCTACATAAAAAGAACGGACAATGTTTGTATTGTGGTCGAAAGGGCCATTTCGTTCAAGAATGTCCAGCAAAACCAAAAAGTAAACAAACCCCTACCAAGAAGGTTGCAGCAACTGCACAGATCAATCAGGAAAACTAGAACACCCAAGATGTAAGGAAAGTTTGCTCTTGGGTGTAACCGTGGCCCCTTCACAAGATGATAAAAAGGTTTTTCTCGAGTCAAAACATTTAAAATTAGATCTAGAAGTACTGGTAAAACAAAATACTTATCTAAAGAAAGCCTTAGTAGATTCCGGGGCTACTGGTAATTTTAATGATGCACAATTGATTCAAACATGGGGGATTCCATGTAAGAAGAAGAAAACACCAGAAATAATACAAGCCGTAGATGGAAAACTCCTAGCTGGAGGTCTGGTGACTCTACAGACCTTCCCGTTATCTGTGATCTGTAAAGGGGGAAATCAAGACACCAAACATGTAGAAAAGATAATCTTTGATGTAATCCATGCTCCTCAGTATGGAATTATTCTAGGAATGCTGTGGTTAAATTACCATAATCCTTTAATAAACTGGCAAGAAAGGAAAATCACGTTTTCTTCATTTCCGCGCAAAGAGAAATGTCTCCAAACATCAAGTGTCACAGATTCCCACAAATCCCACATAGCTACAGCCGCTGAAAAAGATGTAACGCTGCCTTTGCAGTATTCATCCTTCCTTGATGTTTTTGATGAAAACGAAGCAGGAAACTTGTCACCTCACAGACCTTATGACTGTCAAATTGATCTGACTCCTGGTGCTATACTCCCTAGTTGTCGTGTGTATGCCCTGTCTGAACACGAAAATCAATACCTAAGAGACTATTTAGACCAATTTCTAGCTAATGGAGTTATCCGCCCTCCAAGTCTCCTGCAGCATCTCCTCTTTTTTTTTTTTCCCAATGCTAATGGGGATCTTAGGCCTTGTATAGACTATAAAGGATTAAATAAAATCACAGTAAAGAATAAATACCCATTACCTTTGTTCCCTGTCCTGTTGGACCAAGTTAAAAAAGCCAAAATCTATACAAAGTTAGACCTAAGAGGAGCTTAACACCCAGTCAGGATGAGAGAAGGCAACGAGTGGGAAAGTGCCTTTAAAACTCAATATGGTCTATTTGAATACACAGTCATGCCCTTTGGACTTTGTAATGCTTCAGCAGCATTCCAATTCCTTCTGAATGATGTCCTTAGAGAATATTTAGATCTATTTGCAATAGTTTATAATGATGATATTCTAATCTATTCTGATAACAAAGTTGAACATCTACAACAAGTCCAGGAGATTTTCACAGCTCTTTGAAAACATCATTTATATTGAAAATTGAGCAAATGTGAATTTCAGTTACCACCGTTGAATTTTTAGGAATCATCCTTACCCCTCAAGGCATGGTCATGGCAGAAAGAAAAGAGCAAGCAGTATCTGCTTGGCCAATCCCAAAAACTGTTCAAGATGTTCAGTGTTTCCTTGGTTTTGCAAATTTCTATCACAGGTTCATAGACTCTTTCTCGCAGACAGTGGCACCAATCATTAAGTTACTACGAAAGAGAGAAACATTTGTATGGTCTCCAGAAGCTGACAAGGCTTTTTCAACCTTAAAAGAAGCCTTCTCCACCACCCCTTTCTTGACTTACCCAGATACTGAACGCCCATTCATAGTAGAAGCAGATGCTTCAGATGTGGCAATTGGTGAGGTGTTATCGCAACGCAACAAAGATACCAGTCAGCTACACCCTGTAGCTTACATGTCTCGAAAACTGAACGAAGCGGAACACAATTATGTCATTGCTCAGAAAGAACTTCTAGCAATCCATGATGCCTTCAAAGAATGGAGACACTCTTTGCTAGGCGCCAAGTACACTATTACAGTATACACGGATCATCGTAATCTCCAGTTCATGAGTTCAGCTAGACTTTTGACTCCTCGACAATTACGACGGATGCTGTTTTTTGCCGAGTTTGATTTTGTGGTAACCTTCCATCCTGGCAAAGACAATTGCAAAGCGGATGTCTTGTCCAGACAAGACTCTACCATGTTACCCACAATCCAGCCCCCACGAGCTATCATTGCTCCAGACAAAATCCTTTGTATCATTAAAACTGAAGATTGCTATGTTAGTTAGTAGAGTTTGGAGCTGCCAAGAGGTGGACACATTGGGAACAGGTGCAAACCCCAAGGATCCGGTCTTGCTGACATCCAGTCAAATGCAGATTTCGGGGTGCTGCTCCTGTTCCTGTTGTTGCTGTTGAAGTTGGTTTTGGTTGTATGCTACAACCACACATGCCGGAACCGTACATGGCTTAACAATGAGGTTGAACCAGGACTATGCCTTTACCATGCATGCCTTTACTAAGCATGCTTAGTAAAGGCAAATATGGAAAAGGAATGCATGGTTGTGTCAAACGACCCCACTCTTAACCTAAAAATGTACCCCAACCCCCTCACCCGCCCGTAGTCCCAAAACTACCCCACCAATAATAAGTAAACTACTCAGACATCCCCACCCACCCTGACCCCTAAAACCTTCCCCCACCCCTAATAACTAAACTACCCGAGCCCCACACCCATCCTAAGCCCTAACCCTAACCCCTTACCCCTCCCTCTAAAAACTAAACTCTCCTGACACCACCCACCCACCCTGTGCACTAAAACCTTCCCCACCCCTGATAACTAAACTACCTTGATCCCCTACCTATCCTAAGCCCTAACAAAAACACCCTAAACCCCATCCCCACTCCTAAAAACTAAACTAGCCTGACTCCCCCACCCGCCCTGAGCCCTAAAACTTTCCCCCATCCCTAATAAGTAAACTACCTCGACCCCTCCACTCCCACCCCAGCAAATAAACAACTTAGAGCACATACCCACCCTAAGCCCTAAATCCACCCGATGCTAAAAATACCCCTCCAAACCCTGCCCCAACTCCACCTACCTCACAGTGTCCTCTCCTGATCCTTCCTGTTATCCTCCCTCCGACTCACCTTCCTTAAACCCTTCCTTAAATCCTCCCCAACACATAAAAATAAACTACACGTCCATCCCATCCCTAAAAAATAAACTACCCGACAGCCCACCGATTCTAAGCCCCCCAAAAAAACTACTCAAACCCCCGCCCCACCCGCCTCTAAAAAAGAAACTACCCTGATGCTCCCACCCAACCTAAGCACTACATCCAGCCCCACTTACCCCACCATGTCTTTTTCCGCTCCTTCCGTCTCCTGCCCTTCCTTTAACCTTCCCCGCCCTAAAACTACCCTGCCCCCACCCTAAACCCTAAAAAAATACTACCCCAGAAGCCACCATCCCACCAGTCTACCCAGACCCACACCCACCCTAAGTCCTAAAAAGTAAACTTCCCCAACCTCCCATGCCGGCCCCTAAAAAAATGACCCAACCCATCTTCCCACCCACCTTAAGCCCTTAATCTACCCTCCACCCATAAAAACTGTCACCAACCCTGCCCCAGCCCCACTTGCCTCATCACATACTCTCTTGATCCACTAGGATGCTCCTTGCCTTTTTGTCTGTCTTAACCATGAAACATTTGTGTTGCTGATGACACGTTGTTTAGGACGTTTCCCGTTGGTTTTGGCTGCTGTGATCCAACAGCACTGTCTGTAGGCTCAATGGAAGTTCTAGCCTGCACCCCAGAACTTTTGAGTGGGCCTCTAATACCTAGCTGTTCTAGGTCGCTGGCTACTCAGCAGTCCACGTTTTGTAGGTTGAAACATCCCTGTCTGAAAAAGAAATGAAAGTGGCCAGTAATTGTTTGTACAGAGGGTCAAGAATTACGGTACAGATGTAATGTTTGGATGATACTATGGCCTAGATTCAAGAGAACCTAGTACCATTGTTACGCTACCTTAGCGTCATTTCTCTACATGAATGTGGCGTAAGTTGGCCAAAAATGCTGCACAATATTTACAAAGTGGCACAATGCTTGCATTGCATCACTTTGCAACCCTTTGCCCTACATTATGCCTACAAAAGGCATAATGTATGCAAAGGGGACGTTCCCCCATTAGCGGTGTTGAAAAAATGGGGCAAAGAAATTGAAGAGCTTTCTTTGCATCATTTTTTTGGGCACTTTTAAATCCTGCTCTGAGAAGGTGTTAAAAGGAGGCTATATCACAAAAATAGAATGATGGACAGAGAGTTGAAACTTTTCAAACACTCACCCCTAATCACAGATCTGGGTTTAGTCCATTATTATTTCTTTTGCCTCGTCACCCCAGTTCGGACCCAGCTATATGCAAATCAGTCTTGACCCTGCTACCAAAGGGAGCAGTCCAGCCCGAGCTGCCTAGCCAGGTCCTCCCTGGATAGGATTCAAGCATCCTGGGACTGGTTTCAGGGTATCATTCTTCATCAGTTGAAACAATGGTGCAAAGAAATGTAAGAGATTTCGTTGCATCATTTTTTCAGCACTTTTAAGTCCTTCTCTGAACAGGTGTTAAAAATAGGCTCCCATTGATTACAATGGGCCTCTAGATGTTTTGCAGGATTAACATAAAAATATTTAATGCTAATCCTGTAAACCGCAGAACAAGCATAAAAAATTATGACACAAGTTCCTTAACTACCGCCATGGTGCACTGTATATAAAGTACACCGCACACATGGTGGCCTTTGGGGGGTGCTAAGGGGCTCAAGAAAAGTGGAGCTGCACTACGTACAGCACCACTTTTCATAAATATGCCTTTATGTCTCTTTGCAGCCTTGTTTTGAAGGGTTACGCTCTCAACCAACTCCTGCAAATCTGTTTTTTCATCCACACCTGCATACATTTCAACCACCTCTTCTAGCTGTTTCTGCAGCTTATGCAATAATGAGATAGCTTGGCCCATGGTATAGTCCTCCTTGCTGACTTCCTGTGTGAAAATTTCAAAAGGAAGCAGCATCTCTGTCAGGGACTTATCCAGGCCCCAATGACCCATCTCAATGATCATGCCTTTCATAGTTGCATTTCCTCTTAGCATGACATAGTCATTGATCGGTCTGTATTTCTCAAACAGACACTGCAACATGTAATAAGTTGAATTCTAATGTATTGGCACCTCCTGTATGAGTGCTTTGACTGGCATTCTATTATCATGCTGAATAATCCTCAACAGTTTCAGGGCTTTAAAATAATTGTTCAAATGAGTGCAGATCCTTCTGCATGTGGACAGTAAGTTGCTGACTCAGGGTTCTTTTTTGAGAAAGTACTTTACCATAATGTTGATGCAGTGCTCCAAACACAAGACCCTGAAATAGCCACCGTCTGACATGGCCTTATCTATATTACTTCCATTGTCCGTGGCAACAAATTCAATGTTAAGCCCTCTGGGGCGCAGCCATTCAAAGATCTTGTTATTAAAGCCATCCAAGATGTTTGCAGCTGTATGGAATTTCTGCATTACAAACATTGCTATGATTCATGATGTGTCAACACCTGCAGATATCATTTCTCTAACCCCCACAAAATAGATCCAGTGTGCAGTGACCCACACATAATCAGTGGCTTGGCAACTGGTCCACATGTCTGTCATTAGGTGGATTGTGTAGATAGCACCCTATTGCAAAGCTTGCCCAACCAATTCCAGCATATCGTGTTGTAGTGCTAGA
Source organism: Pleurodeles waltl (assembly GCF_031143425.1). Lineage (NCBI taxonomy): Eukaryota > Metazoa > Chordata > Amphibia > Caudata > Salamandridae > Pleurodeles > Pleurodeles waltl. The sequence goes on from NC_090437.1 coordinate 220,978,479, forward strand.
ACAGCAACTCTGGCAAAATAGTTTCAGCTGGTAAACTTCCATTTCAGGCAAATGGGTGCCAGAAATTCTAGAAAAAGGGAGTAGGTCCGGGGCTAACATTTTAGCCAGCTTCCCGTTGTACAAACGTTCCGTTAGGTGATTGCATAAACATGTTAGTAATAGTAGCCTGAATTTCTTCTCTTTACTGGTGCCATTGATGCATACGACTTCTTGAGAGCAGAAAGTGGTAGTAGGATCAATATGCATCTCAGCAGGGCAGCCACTATATGATCTTGCTTTGGTGTTCTTGACCTGACTCTGAGACTTCTTGTGCCATTGCAATGTTGCTTACGTGGGGGAAGATACCACTGCACTGCTTGGGACAGGGCTGATTTGTGTAATGGAAATGGCACCCTGTTCTTCACGTTCACCTTCCACCATGATCAGATTAAATTGCCTGCTCTTTCCACCTTCATCAACACCACTTGAAGGTTTTTGGCTGCTAAGCTGTGCATCCCAGTGGATTGCATGGGGTTTTCTCAAATGGTTTGTTTAGCCTACAGTACCATAGTTTGGACCAAGCTTACCCTGGATAACACACTCGCTCAGCAAATGAAGCATATGGCAATGTTTGGCTCCTTTTCACTAACAGTAAAGAAGTCCCAGACAGGGGAGGGTAATTTTCTAATACTGGTGCCACTGCCAATATCAGAAGAAGTGGTGGTAGGTGGGTATTTTGCTGATGTTTGCCCCTCTGCAGTGCCTACTTCTATTGAGGTGGCTCTGGATGTAGGTCGCAGCCGGGCCTTGTTTTAAATATGGAATCTGGTGGAGGTGCTGGGAGTAGTATCTGTGCTACATCCCTCAATGCAGGTTGAGAAGATGGGGTAATATTGAACTCCACTGGAGCTGGGCTAGCATCTTTGATGACTGGCTCAGCATCAGACTTATCATTCTTGTCTTCTTCATCCATAACTTTAAGATTCTCAGGAACCTTCCTTTTCACTCCTTGCCTCTCCTGGCATGTCTCAGACTGAGGAGGCATCCAATTGGAGTCTTGATCATCAGAAGGGGAGCTTAAAGAAGGAGATGACGAAGTTCTGAAAGACAATGGATCTTATGAAGGAAGGGATTCTTAGACATCCTCAGCATGAAGCTCAATATCCTCCTGATGTGCTCCTACTTCGGGAGGAACTACTAGTGCTGGCTGCAGCTGTTGTTGTCCACTGAGTTGAGTTTGCAGCAATGCTTGGGTACTACTTTGAGAAAGTGATAAGTCCAATTCAACATCAATGTTCATAGGCTTTGCCGTGCTTAGAGAGGCTGCCTCAGTGCCAGACATGGAATTCAGCCTAGTTTGGACTAGGGCCGCTGATGCAAGAGTGCTGCTCTCAGCTTTCTCCCCAGAGGCCAATGTGGCAGGCACATGTTTTTACCTGAAAAAGGTCTGGGGCGACATACCAGTGGTAGGAAGCTCATTCTTTTCACTGGCTGCTTTCTTGGTAGAACCTTTCTTTGGGGCCATCTTGAAGTTGTCAGTTGGCAGTAGCACTTAACTTCACAAGCTGAAGAGATGTTTGCGTTGAGAGTGTGGTCACACATCACGTCATGCACAGGCCTTCTGTCTGACAGTACTGTGGGTGACATTCCTTTCTCTTCGTGCATCAAAAATCAAACATATAAGAAGAACATAAGAGAAAAGTGGCATTGTTGCTGTTGAATTAGTAGTACAAACATCATAACTTAGGGGTTACTTAAATTAAAAATAATTAACAATACAACATATCCATTCGTAAAACCACATTGACATTAACTTTTATCATCATGCACACTCAGGAAGGATAAGAAAGAGCAACAACTACAACATACAGAATGTACCTGTTAGCTTTATGTGCATCAAGTTGGTATGTGGCACTCAGGGAGGTGCTGGCGACAAATAGAATAATCCTTGAATAAAGTTGTGCATCTGTGCACCTATGTCAGACATGGGGCTGATGGTGAAAATGGAAAATAAAAAAATAAAAATTGTAAAAACAATTTAAAAAATTAAAATGAAGAAAAAGATTAAACAAATATACAAAAATACAAAAAATAAAAAAATGTAATCAAAAATGAAATATTATTATTATAACTTTAAATAAAGTTTGTGAAAAAATTATTTTTTAAAAATACAATAAATTGCTGATGTACCGGGGAGGGGGAATATCATTAAAAACCACTGGGATTTGGAAGGCAAGGAGTGGGGCAGGTGAAAAACACAAAAAAACTATTAATAAAATCATGGAAAACATTGTTTATACAGTACATTTAGTAATGAGCATTGACCTCCTAAGCTTCCAGCATCACACACAAAATGGCCTCCAGCCACATGGTCAAATAACAATAACCAGCAAGGAGGCATGCCCACCACAACAAAGAAGAACACATGCAGGCCCACAAGCTCCCTACACAAAATGGCCATTAGCCACACGGTCAAACAACAACAGCAACAACCAGCAAGGAGGCATAACCACCACAACAAAGAAGAACACCTGTAGGCCCAATGGCTGCTTGTACAAAATTGTCGCCAGACACATGGTCAAACAACAACAACCAGCAGGGAGGCATGGCCATGACAACAAAGAAGAACACATGCAGGCCCACTGGCTGCCTGCTCAAAATAGCAGCCAGCTACATGGTCAAGCAACAACAATCAGCAAGGAGGCATGGCCATCTCAACAAAGAAGAACACATGCATATCCACTGGTTGCCTACTCAAAAGTGGCCACCAGCCACATGGTCAAATAACAACAACCAGCAAGGAGGCATGGGCACCACATCAAAGAAGAACACATGAAGGCTTACTGGCTATGTACACAAAATGGCTGCCAGCTACATGGTCTAGCAACAACCAGCAAGGAGGCATGGCCACAACAAAGTACACATGCAGGCCTCAAAGCACACTGGCTGCCTACACAAAATGGCCACCAGCCATATGGTCAAACAGCAACAACCAGCAAGGAGGCATGACCACAACAAAGAACGCATGCAGGCCTAAATACACACTGGCTGCCTCCACAAAAATGCCCTCAAGGCACATGGTCAAACAACAAGCAGGATGAAGAGAAGAAAACAAAAAACACATATTGGACTATAATTGATTATACAAAAAAGACCCCTGTTCACATGGCATCGGAAACAATTACAAACACTCCTACATACTGGCCAGACAAAGGAACCATTGGTAGAGGAGAAATTAAAAAAAAAAAAAAAACTTAAACGGGCTAAAAAAGTTCATTTTACAACAACAACACACATCAGGCAAAGGCATCATATATATTATCCCACCATACACTGTCTGCAGAACAAAACAAGAAATACTGCCAACATAATTTTTTTTAATTATTTAATCCAATGCCATTCATGGTCTAAATGATGCTTGAGTTCAACATACAACACAAACAGATGTTTTGTTGTATAAACATCTAAGTTATAGCTTCATACACGTTATTTTAGTGAACTAGGCCTGCCGCTATGCACTTTAACCTAGATATATTTTATTCAGCTTTGTTTATTATTTTAAAAATAGCCACATTTGCTGTCTTGTTTTATTTTCTCCATCTAGCTGTTCATTGTCTACCCCAGCACTGGGATCTTAAACAAAACATTTCTTTCACTTTGTGCATTTCTCAAGACTGCAGTAAGATAGGTTGCCAGCAAACGTGGTAACACTTTGTATCTAGTGTTCATAGAAACATACACACTCTTACGTAGGGATCCTTTCTTGTAAGATCAGCTGTTTTATTATAAAAACACTCCTTTGACCGATGTACGTTAGAGGGAGATTCCAGCCAGATGACTACGACTGTATGCTGATTGCTGAATGCTTTGCTACAGCTGCTTATGTAGACTACAGGCCCCTTGCTCAGATATGAGGGATAATGTCTTCCAGGGGGAACCTGAAGGGCAGACCTAGACCTTAATATGCTGTGCTCTAACATAGCCTTGGTAGGAATTATTTTAATGATTCTGGTGACAATATAGTAGCGTTATTTTATGCTTTACTCTCCTCATCACAATTTTAATCCCGTCATGATTCATCATCCTAGTTATTGCAGTACATGCTTTATTATCTAAGATGCAGTTGCTTCAGTAAAACCTTATTGAAATATATGCTGCCTCTGATTCTCCTTGTACATGTGAGATTAATGTAACTGAGAGAACCGGTTGCAATCTGAGTGACCACGATTTGCCTGAGGAATCAAATGTGTTATGCACTCGGCTGCCCAATCATCCCTGTTCTTGGGTGGAGATGAGGCACTGCTAGTTAGCTGGAGCAAAACCCAGAGTAGACTGACAGGTGTCTCTTGTAGTGGGTTTAAACTCAGTCCCCCACAGCGCAAGTGATTCTGCCGCCCAAATCCAGTAGTCTCATTAGGATAATGAGGGCCTATGCAACAGTTTCATCATGCAGCTATGACAAGTACTGGTCAGGGGATACAGCTTAAAGGCCTATTCCATTAGCAGACTAGGCCATATAACATAGTTAATTGAATGAATATTGCAAACTTACAACAGATAGAGAAAATGTACTGAAATGTGAAACATTTTTCCTTTAAAGAAAAAAAATCACAAGTAAAACAATAACGACTAGGCCCCTACTGAACCTACAGGCCACCCACAACAATATTTTTATTGTGTGCTGTGGTTTACTTATGTACAGTTTTGTTAATATTAAATGCTCCACACATTGCAAAACATGCAGGTATGTTGACAATGACCCTCTCAGGGCAGCCCATGTCACTGCAAATTCTGTCCCAGAGCCAAAACAGTGGGTCCAGCAAAGCCTTGTCCAGGCATGGACAGGCACAGGCGGGCCTGCTCTTGAACCAATATTCGCCTGGGCACATGCCTGGGCATGTCCCGAGTGCATCCCATGTGGCAGGACCTGTTGAGCCCCTTAGTAGCACCTCTAGGCTTGGTTGCAGCTGTGCAGCGGCCCACTGCCACAAGTCATCTGAGGGATGAGATTCCTGCCCCACGGCCTCTCACCAGTGTCACCAGTAGTCATATTGCTGCACCTTCCCCACTTCTGCATGCCCTTTCTTCACCATCTGCATGTCACTGCACCTATATGGACAGATTATATCCTCTGCCCATGTTGGCCTGCCCAATTTGGTCAACTTCCTGCCCTACTGCTGCCCCCTCCTCCCTGCACTTTGCTCTCTGTGTGCGTGCCTTAACCTCTCCCTCGTGTTGTCCATGTTTCATTGTGCTGCCCCTGAAGGACTTTCCTTCATCTTCAGCTTGCTGCTCCTGCCCTCCTCCTTTTGCTGCATTGTCTGAGTCTGTGCCCTTCCCTCTCCCTCCTGTCATGCCTTGTCTTTTGTGCTGGCAGTGCCCCTGCTACTTGCTTTCTGTGCCTTATTTGCTGCCAGTACCCACCTCTTCACTGCCCTCTGCTGTCCGAGTTCAAGCCCCTGCCTTCTCCTTCCTGCCTTGCATGGTCTAATGTGCTTTCACTGCTCCTCCTTCTCACCCTCCATTGTTAGCTTGTTGTCCCTACCTCTGCCCTCTGTTGTCTAAGTCAGTGCCCCTACCCCTTCACTGTAGCTCTGCATGTTTCATTGTGGTGCCAATGCCCCTCCCACTTATCTGCATTGTTAGCTTACTACCGCTGCTCTCCTCCCCAATGTTTTCCATAGTCTGTGGCTGTGTCACTGCCCCTTCTTCCCATCCTCCTTGGTCCATTGAGCTGCTACTGTACCTCCTACCTGCTCTGTGGGTTCAGTTGTGCAGCCACTGCCCCTTCCGTCTACCCAGCATTGTCAACTTGCTGCTCCTGTTCCGTCCCTCTCACTGTTGCATCATTCCACTCCATGCTGCTATCTGATTCATCCTTCCTATCATAGTCCATTGTGCTGCTCCTCCCTCTTACACTCCATGGTCTGTTGTCCTGCTATTACCCTTCCTGTCTGAGTGCATGGACTGTTGTGTGGCCACTGCCCCTCCTATTCTCCATGTGTGGCCAGCTTGCTGCCCCTGCCCCCTTCACCTGTTCTCTGTTGCCTAAATCCAACCATACCCACTACCTTCTGACTTCCATAGTCCATTATGCTGCCAATAACCTTCCTGTCTGTCATACGTGGTGGGTTGTGTTGAAACTGTCCGTCTTACCTGTCCTGCATAGACAGCTTATTGCCAGTATATAGACAATACAAATACTTTTTTTTGTTAAATGTATAGCTATGACTACATAACCTACAACCACTGAAAGCTACATAAACTCCTTCCCACCCCACAATTCCCTTTACACCCAAAAACCATTATCCGCACCAAACCCTAAAAATTCCATTTCCACCTAAAAACCCATACCCACCCTAAACCCTAAACATGTCCTTCCACCCAAAAACCCACATCCACCCTAAGCCATAAAAATTCCCTTACATTCCAAAAATCTATACCCACCCTGTTAGAAATGGGGTCTTTGGTTGGCAGTCAGGTTACCCCATGTCCAAGCAAGGACCCTCACTCTAGTCAAGGTAAAGGAGACTCACTCTCAGTTAACCCCCTAACACCATCTTGGTAGCTTTGTACGAGCAGCCAGGCTTAATTCCAGAAGCAATGTTTAAAATATTTGTACCAACAAACACAGTTAAACAGTGAAAACACTACAAAATGGACACAACACCAGTTTAGAAAAATAGGTAATATTTGTTTAAATTAAACAGGACCAGAACAACAAAAATCCAACATACACAAGTCAAGATATGAATTTTAAAAAGAATACGAGTCTTAATCCTTAGTAAACTGTAAGAACGCTGTTTAGCATAAAAAATAAGCCCACACGGGCGAGTGTGCGTTGAAAAAGGCCAGCAATGCGTCAATTTCTTACTTCCAAGCTAGACCGTGCATTGTTCCTTCTGCGGTCGGGTCAGCGTGCATCGATTTCCCTCTCCCACAAGAGAGTGTTGTGCCAATTCACAGACGGGCATCTCGTGTTCGGGCAGGCGTTGTGTTGATTTTTCACTCTCAGGAATGTTGCGTTCAAAATTGGGTCGCACTGTGTCAGGACACCGCTCTGTGTGGGGATTGCATCATTAGCAGTAGCTGCAAGCAGGTGCTGTGCATCATTTCTCCAGCCACAATAGGTCTATCTCCCAGCCGTGATGCAGGTGGAGTGTCGATTTTAGATGTGAGACTGGCAGCGTGTTGTTTATCAGCCGCATTCCAGATGGTGCATCGAACATTTTCCCACACGGCTGTCTTTGCATGAATTTCTGTCCTTTTCCATCAGATTCACCTTTCAAGGGCCCAGAGACAGGTTAGGGCACAACTCGACAGAGCAGGAGTCTCAGCAGAGATTTTAGGTGCTGGCAGAGAGAAGTCTTTGATGTCCATAAGACTTCTACAACTGTAGGCAGGCTCTGCTCAAGCCCTTGGAGATTCTTCACCAGTGGTAAGTTACACAAAAGTCAGTCTTTGTCTTCTTTCAGGCAGAAGCATCTACTGCAGGCCAACCCAGCAAAGCACAGTCACAGGCAAAGGGGCAGTACTCCTCCTCCTGCTCTCCAGCTCTTCTCCTTGGCAGAGGTTTATTTTGGTTTCAGAAGTAATCTGATTTTCAGGGATTTTGGGTTCAATATTTATTCCCTTTTCTGCCTTTGAAGTAGGCCTACTTCAAAGGAAAATCTCTGTTGTTCACAAGATTCTGCCTTGCCCAGGCCAGGCACCAGACACACAGCAGGGGGTTGGAGACTGCATTGTGAGAGGCCAAGCACAGCCCATTCAAGTGTAAATGACCACTCCTTCCTCCACCTTAGCACAGATGGCTCATCAGGATATATAGACTACAACCCAGCTCCATTTGTCTCACTGTCTACAGGGGATTCACAAACAGCCCAACTGTCAAACTGATCCAGACAGGCATTTCACAAACAGGCAGAGTCACAGAATGGTTTAAGCAAGAAAATGCCTACTTTCTAAAAGTGGCATTTTCAAACTAACAATCTAAAAATCAACATTACTAAAAGATGTATTTTCAAATTGTGAGCTCAGAGACCAGAAACTCCATATTTCTTTCAGCTCCCAAAGGGAAACTGCACTTTAATAATATTTAAAGGCAGCACCAATGTTAACCTATGAGAGAGATAGGCCTTGCAACAGTGAAAACTGAATTTAGCAGTATTTCTCTGTTAGGACATGTAAAACACATCAGTACATGTCCCACCTTTAACATACACTGCACCCTGCCCATGGGGCTTCCTAGGTCCTTCCTTGGGGATGCCTTACAAAGGACGGTTTAGGCCTGGCAAGTGGGTACACTTTCCAGGTTTAATTGGCAGTTTAAAACTGCACACACAGACACTGCAGCGGCAGGTCTGAGACATGTTTACAGGGCTACTCATGTGAGTGACACAACCAGTGCTGCAGTCCCACTAGTACAATTTGATTTACAGGCCCTAGACACCTCTAGTGCACTTTACTAGGGACTTACTAGTGGGCAACAGTTGTAAAGTGTGCAGAGCAAACAAAACATCAAAAACAGTTGAGCAAACAGAAACAACCTGTGAAGCAGAGGCAAAAAGTCAGGGAGACTACGTTAACAAAGCCAAGTCTAATACACAGTATGTCCTAAATATCCCCTAACCACCCAAAAACCCATACCTACCCTAAACCATAAAAAAAACCTTACCACCCAAAAGATCATTCCCACCGTAAACCCTAAAGATTCTCTTGCTACCCCATGCCCATCCTAAATCCTAAACACACACACACACACACACACACACAGACAGCTAGATAGATAGATAGATAGATAGATAGATAGATAGATAGATAGATAGATAGATAGATAGATAGATAGATAGATAGATAGTATTTTGAAGGTAAGTAAATTTAAATCTATCTTTTACCATTTTTTTTTGTAAAAGGCATGTCATCTGTGGTAAAGGCATTTCTGTTGTACCCGTTGTAAAGAAACTAGTTGTAAAAGACTTTTGTTATAAAGCCTTCCCTCTAAAGGCATTCTGTTGCTTAGCTTTCGTTATTAAGGCTGTTTCCCACTCTAAACGGGTTGTAGGAAATAGTTGTGCATAGGTATGAAGCTTCTGAAGGATAATGTGTGAATAGAAATGCCACACATGCGAACACTTAGGCATTTAATTTGACGTAGACTGTATAATAGTAATTATGTAGGTGATAAGTGCCAGTTTTCAATGTTCTGTGCAATTCAACGTGGTTAGGAATTGCTCTTAATGTACACGAGACAGAAGTACATTGTTTAACAAACTGAACTGAGAAGGATTTTCCACCAGTGCAAAATTTGATTAACATTGAATTGTCAAGCAGCAATATCAGGCTATGTGGTCGAGCCTTATTTTGGCCACAGAGTTTGTGATAAAGGAAGAAGCGAGGTCACAGACTGAAGGGCTGGTAAATCTTGATTTGGAGTATGATGATAAAAAATTTGTCTCACACCATTTTGGGGGCTTTGTCGCTTTTGAATCACGTGAACAGAGGCTCTGATTTGTACCATTGGTATAGGCTGTACTTAAGCATACTAGATTGACGCTGACTTGTACCGTTTTAGGAAAGTCACTGGCAACAGAAAACGTCATAAATATTTCATCATTTAAAGTGTTTCACTTAGGATATAAACTATTACAGTCTCTAATCACGCCAAGATTTCTTCCTCTCTTTGATGTTTTTGTGAGTCAGCTCAGTTATTTTTGCCATTTTAAGGTTTACTTTAAGGCCTTTCATGAGCATTCATTGGTCAACAGCTATGGACTTTGGCTGATGTTACAGGAATGAAGATCATATCAGGTTGCACATTTCAGTACAATTTGTGTCAGTATGCAAATGAAGTTTTCAACGCTGAAAGAGATGAGACTCAGTTGTAGGCTCTGGAATACATTAGGCAGAAGAGGGGTGAGAGTAAGGTCTTGAGAAAGGCCAATAACAAAGAAGAAATGCAGATAAAACAGGGGGACATGATTGCACGAATGCTTTATTAGAGAAGAAGGAAGCAATTCAGTGACAAACATGGTCTTCCATACATTTATTTTCATGTTTCTCGAGCAATGTAGGAAGAAGAACTGTATAAAAGGTGCTGACAATGTCAAACAGCTGCCCCCAACATACTTAACTGGCCACACTAATCCTTTTGAGCCACTGTAGTCTTGATGGTATCACATAATCAATTATTGCATATTTCATGATGCTGAAAGGGTGTAATCCTGTTTGCATGTCAGAGAGAATATATTTTTCATTTGATAAAGACTAACAGTTAAGTATATGCAGCTTTTCATACCAGAAGAGTTAATTGAGTAGGTACAAAGGGCATCACGTACATAGGATTTTAGCATTTGCAAACCTTCTGATTTTCTAAATCAGAGGGTCTGCAAACACTAAAACCCTTTGTCGAATGCACTAAGCTCACCTACTAATTCTGAAAAGGTAGGAGGCCATGCTAAATCAGTATGGAAGGAGCACGTTCAAGGTGTCCATTCCAATACTGATTTTTTATACACATCTTTCTTTAAGGAAGATAGTAGATAAGTTTTATCAAAAGAAATATTAGCTATACTTAAAAACAACCACAGACGTGGAGGTCTGTAGACCCCAGCAGACTACCATCACTGTGATACCAGAAAATTGCTGTGGGTCACAGTTTATTACCAACCTCTTTATTATTCGTGAGGTTGGTTGAAGTGTAACCCACTACGATTTGATATTTTGTGAATCAACCTATCAGTGCATTGATTGGGCCACGAAATACCATTACAGTCGGTAAAGGCCAGTGGGGAAATTGTGAACACTTTTATTTAATGCCTTCTTTGTCGTTGTGACACTTACTGCTTGATTTAGATATTGGCTGACAGGTTACTCTGTCATAATGGTGATGGATATCCTGTCCGCCAAAATCTAAATCCCATTAAGTTCAGTGATTTAAATTTTAGCTGACAGAATATCTGTCACTGTTGTGACAGAGTAAACTGTCCGCCAATATCTAAATCAGGAACTTAGTTATTTTAAAATCAATTGATTATAGGCATTTCTAACTTCATTTACAAAAAGGGCTGATTATAGGACGTGGTTGATGAGAGCCCCGGTTGGGATGACTGCTGCATTATTAATGAAGATGTCCTTAAATATATATTCTGGATAAATACATCATTTTATACAAGAGGGAGAGTGAGTGGAAATTACATCTACATACAGCCTCCCACCCTCGCATAATAACCACACACAGGTACCTAGGTCCTTAGCTGTAAGAGCCTATCTTTTAGGTCTTATGAGCAGATCCAAATATCCCCAGATATTGGAAGAGAACACCTCACCCACATTATCATGGGATGCTTCATCATCAGTGTCTTCTCCCCATCAAGGTAGGTAGGTACCACCTTGAAGGACTCGACCAATTTTCATAGTTGTTGATAAAATGTATTCTAGATAGGAGCTAGGATTTAGTGGATAAAAACCTTGAAGAATAAGTACCTTGAATGTATCTATTTTTATTTTTGGGTGCCTATGGTATAAAAACGGGTATGCTGGAATGTTTGCTGAAAACAATGGTTCATGCATCCTCAGACCAAAATGTTTTGACCTCTCCATGTGCCTGACAGGATCAAAGACTTTCTTAAGGGTTGTGCTTTTTACAAATCCCTAGCTTTATAGCATATACATTATATGGTTTATGAGTATATATGAGCATTTTTGATGAGGCCTACCGCTCTCATAACTGAGTGATAAAACAGGAATACTCTTCTTAGGACTGCAACATGGGCAGCTCCCTCTCAATTTAACATTCATCAAGGATTGGTGCTGGTGAATTACCAGGTTGTCTGCATTTTGCACACTAATGGAACATTTCGATATGCGGATGTATGACAACTGTTTTCAATAAACATAACTGTTTTTTAATAAGCTGCATGAACCCAATAAACACAAGCACACTCTTGGTATAAAGTAATAGATTTCTATTCACCCAATCACAGCTCCTATCCATAATCTTTTGTATCACTTTTTATCATTAACTGTTTTTTCTGGATATATACTTATCAATGATTCTGATGTTTTGCTGTCATTTTCAAGTTTAGAAATGCCTTCTGCAGAGAGATAATTGAAGCAGATTAATATCTGTCATATGATGGATTGAGAGGTAAACATAAGAGTGAGTTGATCTGTTCGTCCTCATTGGAGTAAAATATTAAATGGTGCTAGGGAATCACATAGATTGTGAATGGTGTTGGAGAGAGAATATTCCAGATCCTGGAATTCAGCAATAAGTTTGTGAGTTTGTGAGTTTCCTTCGTACCGACTGGACAATCAGGATGTTAAAGACTCAATAATAAGTGCTGCAGTATTGGTATATATTTATTGCACCCCATAAAAACGTTACCATTGGGAATGGTATGTACAAATGTGATTCTTATCACCAACTACAAGTTGCCCATTATAATGGGGAAGAACATGCAGTGGCCAATCACAGAGGGTTGCAAATTGGCATTTGCCTAATGAATATTATTGAGGCAGGTCATTCTGTGACACCCTGCCATTCTATATTTAGTGAACCAACATATTTCTGCATAGGTCAGTTTGCAAGTCATTGCATAATTGTTATACACTTTTTGCGACTGAACTTCAGAAACGATAGTCTTTTTAACGTGTCATAGTAATGTTGGATTTCCAGGTCTAACACTGCCCTTTAAGGAGAGCTTAGCGATAGATTTACGAAACACAGGAAGTTTATTCTTCCTCGTTCCTCGAATTTTTCAGGCATCAAATAATGGCCGTACACTTTTCCCTTACACTGTTTTTGCCTTCGCCTCATTCCACGTCTGACAAACGGTATCAAAGGTGAGCAAGGTATTCGGAAAGGCATGTACTTACTTTGTGTGGGCGGTGGGGGGAAGCCCACAAAAAAACACACATTTTTAGCTTTACAGCACTACATGGATAAAATCTAAATTTTGCTGACTCCTACTTATAATATTATTGCATATTCTTGTTTCTAATGTCTTCTCATTTCGGGTATATTCAGCTTATTTTACAAACAAAACATATTTTGACATGCTGCAAGTTTTCTCAAAGATAACTAATTAGAACATCAGATGTCTGATTTAAAATCGCATTTTAAAAGCATTATGCGCAGGTATCTATGGTTTGTGACATATATGCCTCATCACGTCTGATATTTCAAACTCAATACTGTATATCGCTTCTGTCATTCCAGTTAAAATGTCAAATCGTTATCAAGACTTCCACATTCACAATGCTTATTGAATAAACCTCCATGCTTTCCTTATTGAGGATACGGAAATCAGACAATAACATTAGGATGCATGTGATTATTATACAATTAACTTCAAACTATTTCCCTATTAGAGAAGAAGACAATTAGATGATGCAAACCATGTGTCTTAGCAATGATTTAGCCTGTTCATCTTTTCTCCATTCTATTTTAATTGTCTAAAGATAAAAAGTATACCATCAAGTGGTCAGTACTCTCAGTTAGGGTTTCTTTGAATCAGGTGCTACCGCCGTAAGTATGACTGGTGTTTTGTAATTATTTCCTTTAAATGAATACATACTTTGTAGCCAAGAAACATATCATATGTTGCTACAAAGTAATGATATTGTGGTGTGTGATTTCACAAAAATACAATAGCGCAGAGACTTAAAATATCTGGAAATATAATGCACCTGTGTGGTGGCAGATTCCTGGCTGCTTTGAATTCACAAATCTTTTAGAGGTTACTCTTGAAAATCTGAGACAGTAGCAGCCTTCTAGTCATAGGGGCTTATTTACAACTCTGGTTGTGTTGCCCTTACATCATGTAGTGCAAGAGCGACACAGCTCCTAAGGCAGATTTATAAAGCCACGCAAGGCCACCTTCAGGTGGCCTTCCATGGCTTAAACAATCAGGAGAAAAGCAACACAGCAAAAATCCCTGCATTGCTTTACTCTGCCCTCTGAAGGCAATCCATGGGCACTGTGAGGGTGTTCCCATTCAACTCCCATGGATTTTGAAACAGTCCCATATTTACAAGAAGTTGTGAAGCTGGGAATGTGCCAAAATGCTACACCTTCCCAGTAGAGATGTAACGAGGAGAAATATTTTTATTTCTCCTTGTTACTTCCTCTTTCTATGTGTGCTGCACATAGAAGGAGGAAAATGCCCCTCAGGATTGTTTTCGTGCAGGAAAGTGTTCCTTCCTGCATAAAAACAATCTGCATGCAATGCAGGCACCCTTGGTGCAAGGGTGGCTGTTTTGGAGCTAGGCTGCCAAAAGGGCACCAGAACAGGAGAAATGGCAGGAATGTTAGGTATTATTTAAACTACCACTCATTCCTGCCCTTTCCTTGTGACACAGTTCAGAGCAGCAAGGTGGCACTCTTTCACTTTGCCATGAATATGGCCCATAATCCTGAGAAAGTATGTGAATTTTTCTTTTGCATGCAGAAATATCCACATGTAGATTGTCATGCACACAGGATTTGTTTCACTGTGCAGAAACACCTTTACCTATAAATTCACAAATACTGAGAGTGTTCCGATTCTCTTGCCACATTGGAAAGGAATGTATTCCTGCCCTTGACAAGGATACATCTCCACGACTTCCAGAACAGAAAGGTGCCCGAGTATGTGAAATTTCACAATTGTCTAACTCTGCTTTAAAAAAAACTACAGTATTCCCATCCTGAAATGTTCACTCTCTACCAGAAGGAGCCCCGTTCCTTGCAGGAAACCTCTGGAAAAGTAGATGCATTTTTGAGTGTTAAACAAATATAAGTGACAAAAGAAAGTCATTTTTCTCTACTAGAAAAGGCTCTACATGTCCACAGGTGAATAGGCCTGCGAATGAGACCACTTAAATTTATTTGCTTTCATCTATTCAGACATCAACCAGTTCTCTCTAATGTGTACCAATCAAATTTAAGCCCTTTAAAAAACATGAGTACACTCTTCCAGGAGCTTTAAACTAATCTGTGACTGTTGTTAAAATTTGACATTGAAATTAGATGTCCTAACTTCAATTACCCATCACAATATTTGACTCCAGTTTTCATTTTTGTCCACTGGCACTGACAGATATATATGGTATTTGCGCAGGGAGCATTTGAATGTAAGTTGTGTGGGAACCACCTAAGTTGGTTGCTAGCTGTATGATGGTAATGTACTTGTTTAAAAAGCAGAATTCTGTTTGTTGTACTTCCTGAGATGCATATTGTTAGACCTGACAGCCTTAGGGTGGTCACCCCCAACTTTGTGCCTCCCTCCCTCTACTTTTTGACACTGTTTATGCTCGTTTTAGGACTCTGCACACTTTACCACTGCTAAAGTGCATATGCCCTCACCCTCAAATCATGGTAACATTGGTTCATATCCAATTGGCATATCTGATCTACTAGTAAGTCCCTAGAAAAGTGCACTATATGTGCCCACGGCCTGTAGATTGAATGCTACTAGTGGGCCTGCAGCACTGGTTGTGACACCCACATAAGTAGCCCCTTAACCATGTCTCAGGCCAGCCATTGCAAGGCCTATGTGTGCAGTTTCACTGCCACTTCAACTTGGCATATAAACGTACTTGCCTAGCCTTTAACTCCCCTTTTTTAACATACAGGTCACCCCTATGGTATGCCCTAGTGAACCCAAAGGTCAGGGTGCTGTGTGGGTAAATGGCAGGACATATATCTTTGTGTTTCATATGTCCTGGTAGTGGAAAACTCCTAAATTCATTTTCCACTGCTGTGAGGCCTGCTCCTTTCATAGGCTAACTTTAGGACTACTCTCATATACTGCTTGAGTGGTAGAATCTGATCTGAAAGGAGTAAGAAGGTCTTATTTAGGATGGCCAGAATGGTAATACAAAATCCTGCTGACTGGTGAAGCTGGATTTAATATTACTATTTTAGAAATGCCACTTTTAAGAAAGTGAGCATTTCTCTGCACTTAAATCCTTCTGTGTCTTAGAATCCACATCTGGCTGGGTTAGTTGACAGCTCCCTTGTGCTTTCTACTCAGACAACCCCAAACACAAGATGCTCAGTCAAACCTGCACACATCTGCATACTGAATGGGTCTTCCTGGGCTGGAAGTGTGGAGGGCCTGACACTTACATCTCAAAGGACAGTGGTCTGCCCTCACACAATGGACTGCCCAACCCCCTACTGGGACCCTGGCAGACAAGATTGTACTGAAAGGGGACCTTGTGCACTTATAAGCCACTCTTTGAAGCCTCCCCCACTTTAAAGGCAGATTTGGATATATAAACTGGGTCCCTGATCCTACCAACTCAGACACCTCTTGACAAGATATCGCATTGGAAAGAAACTCTGAACCAGAACCCAACCTGCCAAGAGAAACTGCCTGGCTGCCCAAAGGACTCACCTGGACTGCTTTGCTGTAAAGGACTGCTGCCTTGCTGTTGCCCTGCTGACTTGCTGGCCTCTGGCTCTGCTGAGGAGCGATCTCCAAAGGTTTGGAATGAGCTTGCCGTCTGTTGCTGAAGTCTCAGAGCCAAAAAGACTTCAATTTCTGCAAAGAAACCCTTGTGCATCGAAATTTTGATGGACAGCCTGCTGGAAACAACGCACAGCCTACACCGTGATGAGAAAATCACCTGACAACCGAACCGGAACGACGCAGCCCGACTTCCCGAGTGAATGATCGACACAGTGCTGCGTTCTGATTGGAAATTTACCGCACAGCCCTCTGGATCGATGCACAGCTGGGCCAGAATGACACAGCACGACTTCTCAGACAGAGAAATGATGCAGCACCTTCCATGCGACAGAAAATCCGACGCAATGCGCTACTGGAATGATGCAAGCCTATGACTTCGGCCCACATGCCCTAGATTTCCACGCATCGTCCCTGGGTGCAACGAAGATCCCCGCACCACAGTGAGGAACCTGGACCAAACAAAGCAGTCCTGTGCTGTGGGAAAAGAAACGATGCATCATCTGTGTGCGATGGAATATCTGACGCACACCCTCTCTTTTTCCACGCAACCTCCTTCTCTGCGATCATCTTGCGTGTAATTTTTGACGCACACCAGGTACTTTGAAAACCAAGCATTAAATTTCTGTTTCTTATTCAAAGACTATTTTACAACTCTTGAAGTTCATATTTCAACTTGTACTTATTGCAAATCTTGATCGTTTTGACCTGCTTTTTATCAGATAAATATCTTATATTTTTCTAAACATGTGTGGTGTCTTTTTGTAGTGTTCCACTGTGTTATTGAATGATTTATTGCACAATTACTTTACACATTGTCTCCTAAGTTAAGCCTGACTGCGCAGTGCCAAGCTACCAGAGGGTGGGCAAAGGATAATTTGGATTGTGTGTGATTTACCATGATGAGAGTGAGTGTCCTTACTTGGACCGGGGGTATCCTGACACCCTGACTGCCAACTAAAGACCCAATTTCTAGCACAGATAGTTAAGAAATGTCAACAATATTGAGACTGTGTGAAACCAGGAGCATGAAAATAGGGCATCTTAAACATTGATAGCTTCATTAGGACCACTTTCTTCCTGCTGATTGCTCGTACTGAAAAAGATTATCTCAAATGGGCCGAACAGGTGCCGATTCGAAAAACATGAATCACTTATTTTTTCGTATATGCAAAAAATTCTGAGGGAAACACTATTACAGTGTGGTTGCTATTTTACCTTGTGTGGCCACTGCTACCCACATCAACACACCTACAAAGGGGTGAGAGGAAAAATGTCCTTGTCCAAACTCCTAAATTATCTACCAGCATTAGTGTCCTGTATATCACCACCAGGATTCGATTTGTAATCCTGTCCAGTTTTAATGTATACAATTGCAAAGAAAGGGAGCACACTGCCTACACTCCAGCAACAAAGTCCAACCCCAATGCCTCATGGTAAATGCAGTCGAATTTGTAGTCCGTTCAGAAGGTAAAGTCCTTCACCTCCGTAGGTACAGCAAGTGCTGTATATCCCTGTGCACGTGTTTTTATTACTCTTTGAATGAACTACGAAGTCAACTGCTTTTACCATAATGCATTGGGGTCATACTTTGTTGCTGGAGTGTAGGCAGTGTGCTCCCTTTCTTTGAAACAGTTTTAATGTATTGTTGTATGTTCTGATCCCCATTTTGTTCATGTGCACAGTGTTTTATGTTCTCCACCCCTACTGCTCCATTCCTACATGGGTATACGTAGGAATGTGTTAGCAGAGGCCAAATGATGAAGCATGACACGATTAGTGGGTAAAGGTAGTTTTTCAAACATTTATTCTGTGTTTGTATTATATCTTGGTAGTCGCCCACCCATGGGAGAGCGGGGACTTGCTGGTTTTTTCTTGTTCTTTTGTAATAGTGGTACTGCTCTCCACACCCTGTTGCCTTACACTTTGTCAGGAGGGGGTGTTCCAAGGGCATTGTGGTGGGTTTTCCAATGGGTTATGATGCATTCCCGGATTTGCAAGAATCTGTAAACTTTGGAATGCATCAAAACTGCAGGCCTCCCCAACTATACACCTATGCAGGGGAGGAGTGACAAGAAAAAAAATCTTTATTTCTCCCCGTTTTTCCTTTTTGGGAGCAGGGTCAAGACTGATTTGAATATGAGTGGGTCCAAACTGGAGTGGTATGGTGAGCAAAAATACAGCAGAACTATGCCCTGATCTGTGACTTGGACTGAATGTTCAACACTGCTCAGCATTCAGTCCATCATCTGTTCCTTTAGCACTTGTCACCCTAAGTGTGAAGGGTATGCCCAGAAGTGGGTCCCATGCTCTCTATGCAACTGGATACAAGCTATTGTGGTTAATGAGGGGGGTTATCTTGAGATCAGTACCAGGATGTTTGTTTCTGATCCAGGAAGGATATTGCCTAGCAGATCAGGTTGGACTGTTCCCATAGGTAGCATAGTCAAGACTGATTTACATATGTCTGGGTCCAAACTGGAGTGGTATGGTGAGCAAAAATACAACAGAATTATGCCCAGATCTGTGACTGGGACTGAATGTTTGACACTGTTCAGCATTCAGTCCATCATCTTTTCCTTTAGCACTTGTCACCTTAAGTGTAAAGGGTATGCCCAGATGTGGGTCCCATGCTCTCTATGCAACTGGATACAAGCTATCTTGGTTAATGAGGGTTGTTACCTTGAGACCAGTTCTAGGCAGGGGAGACACCATGGTGACGTAGTTGTTTTCTCTGTGGTATCCGAGGAGGAGGTTCCAGTGTTTCCAGCGACTGCAGCTCTTCTCTTCAGCGTGAAATCGGGGGACCCTTCCGGAACGGATCTCTGCGAAGATGGCGGCTAGTCGAGCGCGCCGAAATGCCGTGAGGTTCTCAGCAGTTGAAGACGTCGAGATGGATGGATTGTTGTTTAGCCGCTCAGTGCTACAAAAGGAACTTGGATTGAGACCTGATCAGATTGACTACCTGTTTGCTTTTCCTGGAGGTAAAGTCTTTGAAGTGATTTTCACCACCTTTGCTTTGTTTGAACAATACCTCAAGCGCTTTAAAGAAAGGAATGACTCTGGACCTTTGAAAGTGTTTTCCATAAATGCCTTGACTCAGCCTCAGAAGAGATGGGTAAATGTCTCCATGTTTAATGAGTATGTTCAGAGCGCTGACATTATCACCTGGCTCAATCAGTTTTGCATTGTTTCTCATGGGGCAAGAGTGAGAGATGCTGATGGAGTAATGTAGGAAAGTCCTCCTTTTTGCCCTGGTCACCCCCACACTTTTTGGACAGGTACTGGTGGTTACTGACTCTTGGCTGTGCCCTGGGTACTGCTTACCAGTCCCAGGGCCAGTGCTCTGTGTAAAATGGATATGCAAATTAGGCTAATTATAATTGGCTAAGTTAACCTACCTATAAGTCCCTAGTATATGGTAGGGCATGTAGGTTTAGGGACCACAGCATAGGTGGTGCACACCTAGGTGCACTGCTGAGGTGCCCAGTGTCATTTTAAAAGCAGGCCTGCCTTGCTGGCTGCTTTTAAATTAAAGTTATATGCAAATTCGACTTTGGAATTAAAAGTAGTTCCAAAGTCTTAAACTACCTTATTTTTACATATAAGTCACCACTAAGGTGTGCCCTATGTGCCCCTAGGGCTGGGTGCCATGAAACTATAAGCAGGGACTTTATAAAAATAGATTTATAAACCCTGGTGAGGTAAAAACAGCCAAATTCGTTTTTCCCTCATTGAAGTAAATGGCCTTCATAGGCTAGAATGGGGAGACTTTATTTTAAATTTTAAAGTCTCCTTAAATGTTGCATACCAAGAATTTGGTATCAAATTCATTGTTGTAATAAATCCCACAACTTCCAGTTGTTGGATTTAATATAACTTGTTCAGGTAAAAAGTTTAGACTTTACCTAAAAAGTTGCCAATTTCAGCCCTGCATTGTTTTTGCTGCTGTGCTCTGATTGGCCAGCCTGCAGCAGCTTAGTCAAAGCTGCCTTGATGAGGTGTGAAGTGGCCTGGCTTCACACAAAGGAATGTGCTTGGGGGAGAGAATCTCTTCTCAGCAGATGGTGAGGCAGGAAGGGGGAGGGCTGCCAAACTGGTCTTCAAAGGCAGAGAAGGACATCTGGAGCACCCAGCAACACCCCCACATCCTGCAACCCCAGGCAACTAGGTGCCCCCTTGATTAGATTAGGAGAGGGCAGGAGAGGGGTGTGTTTATGATTTTTAGCCACACCAGTGGGTGGGCTCAGCCAGATGTAACCTCCAAAAATCAGATTCAGCCATGTTGGATTTTTAGAGACTGTTGCCTTCTGGGATGGATTTTTGCCACACTTCCCAGGAAGTGGTCATCACAGGGGGACGACCCTGTACCTGATTGGAGAACCAGGACCCCCCTGCTTTTCACCCAGGAGCAAGGATAAAACTGGCAGACCTGCCCCCACACCTCAGATCCCTGCCAGATTTCAGGAAGAAAAGAAGTAAAGGAGAAGAAGGACTGCCCTGCTGGACCCCTGGCATGCACCTGGAACCTGCACTCAGAAGGACTGCACCAGCTGCACACTTGCGCTTCACCACAAGAAGGACTTTGCCTGGCTTCAACTGGTTCAAGGAGGGACTCCCTGTTTGCTACAGGTGAAAAATTGCAATCCAGAGTCCCCTGCACCAACTCCTGAAAAAAGAGACCAGTTGACCACTGCCCAGTGGCCAAAAAGGAGTTTGCGCCAGGTGCATTCTGGGAGTTGAAGTCCGCACCCCCCAAGGACCATCACAGAACTTCTGGACCCTTGGGGTGAGCTGTGGACCCCAAAAGAACCTTAAAAGAACATCTGGGTGAAGCTCCAGAAGTTTGGAGAAGATTTGAAAATTTTTGTAAAAAAGCTCCAGAGAGGGACCGACCCGCAGCGGAAATTCTAGCCGGCTTGCCTCAACCGTGACCCGTCCTGACTTGGTGGTTCGTCCCGGTAAAGAAAAACCTCCGAAAAAGAGACAAAGTCCGAAGGTAAAAAGTTGACCGGGACCTCCCAGCCATCGTATCCGAGAAGGGCTCCACGGACGTCGGATCAAGATCCAGGTTTACCCCGGTCGAAGGATTTTCACCTTGAAAAAACGACTACGTCCGAAGGTAAAAATCTCCACCGAGGAAACCCACATCATGTATCCGGACAAGGGCTCCAGGAGGTCGGATTCAACTGGCAGGTTCGTCCCGCTGAAGAAAATCTTCAAAATAAAGACTAAGGGCCTGATTCTAACCCCGGCGGTCTTCGACCGCCGGGGCGAGGGTCGGCGGGAGCACCGCCGACAGGCCGGCGGTGCCCCGCAGGGCATTCTGACCGCGGCGCTTTGGCCGCGGTCAGAAAGGGTAAACCGGCGGTCTCCCGCCGGTTTACCGCTGCCCTCAGAATCCCCCATGGCGGCGCAGCTTGCTGCGCCGCCATGGGGGATTCTGACCCCCCCTACCGCCATCCTGTTCATGGCGGGAAAGCCGCCATGAACAGGATGGCGGTAGGGGGGGTCGCGGGGCCCCTGGGGGCCCCTGCCGTGCCCATGCCAATGGCATGGGCACGGCAGGGGCCCCCGTAAGAGGGCCCCGCAAGGTATTTCAGTGTCTGCCTTGCAGACACTGAAATACGCGACGGGTGCTACTGCATCCGTCGCACCTTCCCACTCCGCCGGCTCGATTACTAGCCGGCATCCTCGTGGGAAGGGAGTTTTTCCCTGGGCTGGCGGGCGGTCTTTTGGAGACCGCCCGCCAGCCCAGGGAAAAACTCATAATACCCTCCGCGGTCTTCTGACCGCGGAGCGGTATTATGTGGGCGGAATTCTGGCGGGCGGCCTCCGCCGCCCGCCAGAATTAGAATCAGGCCCTAAGTCAGAAGGTAACTTTTTAACCGAGGCCTCCCGCGACTTGTAGCCGAGCAGGGCTCCATCGCGGTCGGCCTGAAACTTTGCCTTTGCCCCGGTCCTGGTGCAACTAGATGACCCGATTGGCGCTTTTTGTTTCTAAGCGCTAGAAAAATAATAATTCTTTAAAAATTCATATCTCCGGTTCCCTTTATCCGATTTTATTCGTTTTTGTGTCATTTTAAAGATACAAATATAAACTATTTTTATTAATTGTTTTTGGATTTTTAAACTGTTTCCTGTGTTTTATTTGATTACTGTTTTGTGATATTTGAATGCTTTACACACTGTCTCCTAAGTTAAGCCTTGACGCTCGTTGCCAAGCTACCAAGGGTTGAGCTGGGATTAATTTACTGAGACCTAACTTTACCTAGGTGGAGGTTAGTGGCTTGTTGCTAGGTGTAGGTACCTACCTGCCCTTACCAATAACCCATTTTCCAAAATTTTTGGTGGCAGCGGTAAGACCCTGTACTTGTGTTCAGTATCACGTTACGGTTTTAAGTAAAACAAATTAAAAATCCTTTAAATTGTCTTAGTGCAAAAATTATTATTTTTTTAATTTTTAATTTTTATTTTTTTTATTAATATGGATTAATTTCAATTATTGAATTTTTGTAATTTTTCTAAATTCTTGTTTCCAATTTTTTCAAAAAGTTTTTGTTGACACAAAACTAGGGAACCATGGAGCTTGATCTGGCTACCCTACCCACACTGACAGTAGTCCAGCTTAGGTGGTTGTGTATTGAAAGAGAGTTGCCTGCAACCACTGATCTCAGGAAGCAAATCCTGATCAAATCCCTGACAGCATGGGCTAAGGCCCAAGAGCTAGGCACAGAGGAAGCTCCAGAGGAGGAAGAAAAAGGGGAGGATGTTAACTCTAACCACTCAGGGGAGGGAAGGCATCTGAGCCCAAGTGAGGATGAGGAAGAACGGTCCTCAGTAAATACACTCACTAGGGGCAGATCCAAAGCTAGTGGTGGGAAGGGGGTCCTTTCAGGAGCAGAGAACCCATCCATCAGAGAAAGAGAGCTGGAGGCCCAGCTAGCATACATAGCTTTGGAAGCAGATAAGCTGGCCCCAGAAAAGAAAAAGTGGGCAAACAAAGAAAAAAGAGATGGTGGCAGCGATAAAGAAGCTGAGGTGTCCCTGGGTGGGGGTTTTTCCCCCAGATTACCCAAAGGGGTGGTTCCTGCCTATGTAGAGGGGGATGACATGGATAAGTGGCTGGGGGCCTTTGAGAGGGCCCTCCAGATGAGGAGAGTCAAGCCTCAGTACTGGGGTTCACTTCTTTGGGAGTTAGTTCCCAACTCTGGGAGGGATAGGCTCCTAACCATGAGTGGGGAGGATGCAGAGTCATACCCCAGTATGAAGAGTTGCTTGACTAAAAAGTTTGGTCTGACCCCAGAGCAGTATAGGCTCAAGTTGAGGGACACCCAAAAGACAAGCACCCAGTCCTGGGTGGACTTTGTGGACATTTCAGTAAAGGCACTGGAGGGCTGGATACAGGGCAACAAGGTAAGTACCTTTGAGGGGCTGTACAATTTGATTATGAGGGAGCACCTTCTAACCAATTGTGTCCAAGAGAAGCTCCGCCAGTATCTAGTTGACTCTAGGATGACCAACCCCAGAGAGCTGGGGGAGGCAGCAGATGACTGGTTAAGAACTAGGGTTCACCAGAAACCCCCAGGGGTGATCAGAAAAAGGGAGGACATGGTTCTTCTCAGGGGAAGAACCAGGGGAAAGATGATAAAAAGCCCAAGGAGTCCTCACAAGAGTCCCCAAAAACTTCTCAGGGTGGGGGAGCCCCGAGCCATTTCACTTTTAAAGGGAAAGGGTATCAGGGAAAGAATTATGATCCTGCTAAAGCAGGAAGGTTTCAGGAGCTTGCTAAGGCCGGCAAGTGTTTTGATTGTTATTAACCTGGACATAAAAGAGGAGATGCTATCTGCTCCAAGAAGCCCCCCACTGGTGGGCAATCCCAGGGGATTGCTAGTGTAGGGTTGGGGGTGGAAGTTGGCCCAGGGGTGGAGTCAGGGTACACAGAGGTCACCTTAGTATCTGTGGGTGGGGTGGACATTGCAACTATGGCCACCTTACCTCCCATCATGGAGAGGTATAGGCAGAGGCCTAAAGTCAATGGGACTGAGGTGGAAGCTCTGAGAGATACAGGAGCCAGTGTGACAATGGTCACAGAGAAGCTGGTTTCTCCAGAACAGGTCTTACCTGGTGTCTTCCACCAGGTGACTTATGCAGATAGCAGAACCAAACTCCATCCCATGGCCATGCTGAGTCTGGAATGGGGAGGTGTGACTGGCCCTAAGAAGGTAGCTGTAGCTCCTGCCCTCCCAGTAGAGTGTCTGCTGGGAAATGATCTTGAAGCATCTGAATGGTCAGAAGTGGAGAGAAGGGTCCATGCACAGATGCTGGACCTCCCTGAATGGGTGTGTGCTGTGACCAGGTCACAGGCCCCACAACAGGGAAGTGCTGGACACTTGGACCCTGGAACCATGGGCCAAGCCTCCAAGAAGAAGAGAAAGGGCACTGGGTCTGGCTTGCCAGCCCCTACAAGTACAGAGGGTCAGGAAAAATCCAACCCTGACGGGGAGGATCTGAACTCTGAGGGAGGGACACTTCCCCTGCAAGCTCTGCCTGACTTGGCAGAACTGCAAGGGGCAGGTGGGCCCACCAGAGAAGATTTGTGCCGGGGACAAAGAGAGTGTCCCACTCTTGAGGGCCTGAGGCAGACTGCTGCCAGGCAAGAACAAGGGGATACCAGTGGGACCCACAAGGTTTATGGGAGGATGGAGTTCTCTACACTGAGGCAAGGGCCCTCAAACCAGGGGCTACTATGAGAGTTGTGGTCCCCCAGAAGTATAGAGAATTCCTCCTTACCTTAAGCCATGATATCCCCTTAGCTGGACATTTGGGACAGACCAAGACCTGGAACAGGCTGGTCAACCATTTTTATTGGCCCCAAATGTCAGAAAAAGTCAAGGAGTTTTGCAGCTCCTGTGTCACCTGTCAAGCCAGTGGCAAGACAGGGGGCAAGCCAAAGGCTCCCTTGATACCACTGCCAGTGGTTGGGACTCCCTTTGAGAGGGTGGGGATTGACATTGTTGGTCCCCTAGACCCACCAACTGCCTCGGGTAACAGGTACATTGTGGTGGTTGTGGACCATGCCACCAGGTACCCTGAGGCAATACCCCTCCGGACAGTCACTGCTCCCACAGTGGCTAGGGCCCTACTTGGTGTGTTCACCAGAATGGGGTTCCCAAAGGAGGTGGTCTCAGATAGGGGCACAAACTTTATGTCAGCCTATCTAAAAGCCATGTGGGATGAGTGTGGTGTTACTTATAAGTTCACCACCCCCTATCATCCACAGACCAATGGTCTGGTGGAAAGATTTAATAAGACCCTGAAGGGCATGATCATGGGTTTGTCTGACAAACTCAGGAGGAGATGGGATGTCCTCCTCCAATGCCTGCTGTTTGCCTACAGAGAGGTGCCACAGAAGGGGGTTGGATTCAGCCCCTTTGAGTTACTGTTTGGGCACCCTGTAAGAGGCCCATTGTGCTTGGTGAGAGAGTCTTGGGTAAAGCCTCTCAAAGAGTCCAAGGAGAATGTGCTAGATTATGTACTAGGCCTGCGGTCACGCATGGCTGAGTATATGAAGAAGGCAAGCAGAAACCTGGAGGCCAGCCAGGAGCTCATGAAGCTCTGGCATGATCAAAAGGCTACCATGCCTGAGTATCACCCAGGACAGCTGGTGTGGGTTTTGGAGCCTATGGCTCCTGGGGCACTTCAGGCCAAATGGACTGGGCCCTATCCAATTCTGGAGAAAAAAGGTGAGGTCACCTACTTGGTGGACCTTGGCACCCCCAGGAATCCTCACAGGATCCTGCATGTAAACAGGATGAAACCCCACCAGGACAGGGCAGACATGACCATGCTGATCGTCACTGATGAAGGGAAGGAAGAGGAGGGTGAACCTCTGCCAGACCTCCTGTCCTCAAAGGCACAAGATGGGTCAGTGGAGGGAGTGGTACTCTCTCCCAAATTGACAGATCAGCAACAAAAAGACTGCAAACAAGTTTTGAAACAGTTTGCTAGTCTGTTCTCCCTGACCCCTGGACTCACCAATTGGTGTGTCCATGATGTTGACACTGGTGACAGCTTGCCTGTCAAGAACAAGCTGTATAGGCTGTCTGACCAGGTCAAGGCCAACATCAAAGCTGAGGTGGCTAAGATGTTGGACCTCAAAGTAATTGAGCCCTCTGATAGTCCTTGGTCCAGTCCAGTGGTACTGGTGCCCAAACCTAATCCCCAAGGTGGGAAGAAAGAATTGAGATTTTGTGTGGACTACAGAGGTCTAAACGCAGTCACTAGGACTGATGCTCACCCCATACCTAGAGCTGATGAGCTCATTGATAGGTTGGGGGCTGCCAAATTCCTGAGCACGTTTGATCTGACCTCAGGATATTGGCAGATTGCCTTAAGTCCAGGAGCTAAGGAGAGGTCAGCATTTTCCACACCAGAGGGCCACTTTCAGTTCAAGGTGATGCCCTTTGGCATGAAAAATGCTCCTGCCACCTTCCAACGGTTGGTGAATAGAGTCCTATCTGGGTTGGAATCTTTCAGTGCAGCTTATCTGGATGATATAGCTGTATTTAGTTCCACCTGGAAGGACCACCTGGTCCACCTGAAGGAAGTGCTTCAGGCCCTGCTTCAAGCAGGCCTGACTATCAAGACAAGCAAGTGCCAGATAGGGCAAAGCTCAGTTGTGTACCTGGGTCACCTTGTTGGTGGAGGCCATGTACAACCTCTCCAGCCCAAGATCCAGACTATCCTGGATTGGGAGGCTCCAAAAACCCAGACTCAGGTCTTGGCCTGACTGGGTACTACAGGAGGTTTGTTCAGAATTTTGGGACCATAGTGGCCCCTCTGACTGAGCTTACCTCCAAGAAACAGCCCAAGAAGGTCATTTGGACCCCAGAGTGTCAGAAAGCTTTTGACACCCTAAAACAGGCTATGTGTTCAGCACCAGTGTTACTGGCCCCTGACTATAGCAAGGAGTTTGTAGTGCAAACAGATGCTTCAGAGGAAGGGATTGGGGCAGTGTTAGCACAAGTGAATGAAGAGGGCCAAGATCACCCAGTTGCCTTCATCAGCAGGCGACTACTCCCCAGAGAGAAAAAATGGAGTGCCATTGAGAGGGAGGCCTTTGCTGTGGTCTGGTCCCTGAAGAAGTTAAGGCCTTACTTGTTTGGCACTCACTTCCGTGTACAAACTGACCACAGACCTCTCAGATGGTTGATGCAGATGAGGGGGGAGAACCCAAAACTGTTAAGGTGGTCCATTTCCCTACAGGGGATGGACTTCACAGTGGAGCACAGACCTGGGACTGCCCATGCCAATGCAGATGGCCTTTCCAGGTTTTTCCACTTAGCTGATGAGGACTACCAGGGTGTAGGTTAGTACCCATCACCTTTCATCTGGGGGGGCAGTGTAGGAAAGTCCTCCTTTTTGCCCTGGTCACCCCCACACTTTTTGGACAGGTACTGGTGGTTACTGACTCTTGGCTGTGCCCTGGGTACTGCTTACCAGTCCCAGGGCCAGTGCTCTGTGTAAAATGGATATGCACATTAGGCTAATTATAATTGGCTAAGTTAACCTACCTATAAGTCCCTAGTATATGGTAGGACATGTAGGTTTAGGGACCACAGCATAGGTGGTGCACACCTAGGTGCACTGCTGAGGTGCCAGTCATTTTAAAAGCAGGCCTGCCTTGCTGGCTGCTTTTAAATTAAAGTTATATGCAAATTCGACTTTGGAATTAAAAGTAGTTCCAAAGTCTTAAACTACCTTATTTTTACATATAAGTCACCCCTAAGGTGTGCCCTATGTGCCCCTAGGGCTGGGTGCCATGTAACTATAAGCAGGGACTTTATAAAAATAGATTTATAAACCCTGGTGAGGTAAAAACAGCCAAATTCGTTTTTCCCTCATTGAAGTAAATGGCCTTCATAGGCTAGAATGGGGAGACTTTATTTTAAATTTTAAAGTCTCCTTAAATGTTGCATACCAAGAATTTGGTATCAAATTAATTGTTGTAATAAATCCCGCAACTTCCAGTTGTGGGATTTAATATAACTTGTTCAGGTAAAAAGTTTAGACTTTACCTAAAAAGTTGCCAATTTCAGCCCTGCATTGTTTTTGCTGCTGTGCTCTGATTGGCCAGCCTGCAGCAGCTTAGTCAAAGCTGCCTTGATGAGGTGTGAAGTGGCCTGGCTTCACACAAAGGAATGTGCTTGGGGGAGAGAATCTCCCCTCAGCAGATGGTGAGGCAGGAAGGGGGAGGGCTGCCAAACTGGTCTTCAAAGGCAGAGAAGGACATCTGGAGCACCCAGCAACACCCCCACATCCTGCAACCCCAGACAACTAGGTGCCCCCTTGATTAGATTAGGAGAGGGCAGGAGAGGAGTGTGTTTATGATTTTTAGCCACACCAGTGGGTGGGCTCAGCCAGATGTAACCTCCAAAAATCAGATTCAGCCATGTTGGATTCTTAGAGACTGTTGCTATCTGGGATGGATTTTTGCCACACTTCCCAGGAAGTGGTCATCACAGGGGGACGACCCTGTACCTGATTGGAGAACCAGGACCCCCCTGCTTTTCACCCAGGAGCAAGGATAAAACTGGCAGACCTGCCCCCACACCTCAGATCCCTGCCAGATTTCAAGAAGAAAAGAAGTAAAGGAGAAGAAGGACTGCCCTGCTGGACCCCTGGCCTGCACCTGTAACCTGCACTCAGAAGGACTGCACCAGCTGCACACTTGGGCTTCACCACAAGAAGGACTTTGCCTGGCTTCAACTGGTTCAAGGAGGGACTCCCTGTTTGCTACAGGTGAAAAATTGCTATCCAGAGTCCCCTGCACCAACTCCTGAAAAAAGAGACCAGTTGACCACTGCCCAGTGGCCAAATTGGAGTTTGCGCCAGGTGCATTCTGGGAGTTGAAGTCCGCACCCCCCAAGGACCATCACAGAACTTCTGGACCCTTGGGGTGAGCTGTGGACCCCAAAAGAACCTTAAAAGAACATCTGGGTGAAGCCCCAGATGTTTGGAGAAGATTTGAAATATTTTGTAAAAAAGCTCCAGAGAGGGACCGACCCGCCGTGGAAATTCTAGCCGGCTTGCCTCAACCGCGACCCGGCCTGACTTGGTGGTTCGTCCCGGTAAAGAAAAACCTCAGAAAAAGAGACTAAGTCCGAAGGTAAAAAGTTGACCGGGACCTCCCAGCCATCGTATCCGAGAAGGGCTCCACGGACGTCAGATCAAGATCCAGGTTTACCCCGGTCGAAGGATTTTCACCTCGAAAAAACAACTAAGTCCGAAGGTTAAAATCTCCACCGAGGAAACCCACATCGCGTATCCGGACAAGGGCTCCAGGAGGTCGGATTCAACTGGCAGGTTCGTCCCGCTGAAGAAAATCTTCAAAATAAAGACTAAGTCAGAAGGTAACTTTTTAACCGAGGCCTCCCGCGACTTGTAGCCGAGCAGGGCTCCTTCGCGGTCGGCTTGAAACTTTGACTTTGCCCCGGTCCTGGTGCAACCAGATGACCCGATTGGCGCTTTTTGTTTCTAAGCGCTAGAAAAATAATAATTCTTTAAAAATTCATATCTCCGGTTCCCTTTATCCGATTTTATTCGTTTTTGTGTCATTTTAAAGATAAAAATATAAACTATTTTTATAAATTGGTTTTGGATTTGTAAACTGTTTCCTGTGTTTTATTTGATTACTGTTTTGTGATATTTGAATGCTTTACACACTGTCTCCTAAGTTAAGCCTTGACGCTCGTTGCCAAGCTTCCAAGGGTTGAGCTGGGATTAATTTACTGAGACCTAACTGTACCTAGGTGGAGGTTAGTGGCTTGTTGCTAGGTGTAGGTACCTACCTGCCCTTACCAATAACCCATTTTCCAACAAGTAAAGACTGGCTACTTTAAAGCCTTGGTATCTTTAAAGAGAGACCGTGCCACTGAGGAACTGAGGCACATACCTAGCGCTATTAGACTTGGTGGAGCCACAGGCACTGTCTTCTATGTGGGTCAGCCTAGGAGATGCAGGAAATGTAATTTGGAGGGGCACTTGGCTAAGGATTGCACTGCACCTTTCTGCACTAAGGGGGTCATTCTGACCTCGGCGGTAAAAGGCGCTTACCGCCGGTCAGAAGACCGCCATAACACCGCCGCGGCCGCGGAAAGCCGCCACGGTCATTCTGACCCACAACGGCCAAACCTCCAAAAATCCGACCTCCACTGCAGGCCGCCACATCGGCGGGCAGCGATAAACTGGAGATGACCAAACCTACACCGTCACGCCAACAGAAATACGCCCATGCCATTTCGACCCATGAATCAACGCGGCGGGCTTTCCAACGCGGTATTCCATTGGCGGTACACACCGCCGCGGTCAAAATACACACACAGCACCAAAACACAGGCACATTGGACAATTACAAATACACACACCTGATACACATACACAACCCACTCCCACACAATCAATCAACTATAAAACACACCCCCACATCACCCACAAACCCCTACGACCACAATTACTGAGAGAAGGAGAGAGAGACACAGCAGACAATCCATAGCAATACACACTGAGGCACACTACACCATCACACACACCACATAGTAGCACAAAGCACCACACACCAACATACTCATCATCACATACACCACCCCACACCTCACCCACACCACCCCATGGCACCCCAAAGGCACCCACGCTTTTCGGACCAAGAACTCCGGGTCATGGTGGAGGAAATCCTAAGAGTGGAACCCCAGCTCTTCGGCTCACAGGTGCAGCACACCAGTATAGCTAGGAAGGCGGAGCTATGGCAGCGGATCGTGGACAGGGTCAACGCGGTGGGACAGCATCCCAGGAATAGGGAGGACATCCGCAAACGATGGAACGACCTACGGGGGAAGGTCCGATCGATGGTCACCAGGCACAACATCGCGGTCCAGAAGACTGGCGGCGGACCCCCACCCACCCCTCCCGAATTTACATCATGGGAGCAAGAGGTCTTCAACATCCTGCATCCTCAGGGCCTCGCAGGAGTAGCCGGAGGAATGGACTCTGGTAAGTCCAATCTCAACTACTATATCCCCCCCACCCCACCAGCATGCCAACCCACACCCCCACCCTCACCCCCAACCCCCCAGCACACATCCTCCCTGACAATGTCTCACCAGCACAACCCACCCATCCCAACACCAACTCCTGCATGCCAACACAATCCATGGACACCCATCACCCAAGCATGACCACTGCACTTACCCCCCCCCCCACTAACTACCCTCACAACACCTCCCTCAAGGGAATGCCTGCACTGGGGGACGAGGGCACCCATAACACGCACGCCATTGCACACACAGAAACAATAACCAAACTCTCTTACCCCATGCAGGACCCGAACGCCAACACACCAGCCAGGAGGGTCCAGAAATGTCCATCCCACCCCCGGAACAGGCCCACAGTGAGGACAGCAGCTCTGTCGACACTGAACCTGATGACCAGCCCGGACCATCGGGGACCTCTGGGCAGTCGGTTCCCCTCAGGCAGCCACAGGCCACACCAGACCCGACCCCCTCTGCCAACACCAGCACAGCTCCCACCCAGCGGGCCCATGCCTCTGTCTCTAGGACACGTCAATCAGCGGTGTGTCTGCCACTACAGGGCACCCAGGCTAACCCAACACCCCAACAACAACAGGGACCTGGGGGCAGTGGGAGCGGGCACACAGTCCAGGAGACAGAGGCCGGGGGAAACCGGGCAGCTCGGAGGGCTGCTGTGCGACAGGGGGGGAGGAGAGGCCCAGGGAACCCACTCTCCAAGAGGCCCTCACCACCATCATGGGGGCCTACCACCACTCCCAAGAGACAATGGCGACGGTACTGGCCAGGTTCACGGAGATCCAGGCACAGCAGGAGGAACGCAACATGGGGTTCAGGGAGGAGCTGAGAATCATCGGGACCGCAATGGGGACCATCGTCCTGGCCCTCAACAGGATAGAAGACGCGTTGCGGGACCATGTGGCACCACACAGGGCCCCTGTCACTAGCCCGGACCAGGAACAGCCTACCACCTCCGCCGGCGCTAGTGGACAGGAGGCCCCAACACCACGACAGGCCACCAGAACCCCACCTCCTGCTGAAGAACAACCACCCCGTAAGAGGAGCCTGAGATCCAAAAAAAAGACAGAGTAGGATGTCAAGACCCCCGCCAGCAGGACATACCCCCTGAACTCTTCCCACTGTCCCACATTGACACCCTGTCCAACCATGAACTGCCTCTGCTCCATCCTTCCACAGGCAAAAGGACAATGCACCTGTGAGACTGAGAACTGGACTCTGCCATGGACATTACTCCACCCCCACCCATCACCCTTATAATCACATGTACCAATATCTAGCACTGTAAATAAATCACATATTGCACACAAATCAGTTTGGAGTCATGCTGTATTATTAGCAAATGTATTACATATTACTGTTCAATATCTGTTCTGTCAATTAGTGATGACAACATACCAATGTCAATACGCTGTAGTTCATGGGCAAACCAAGCAGAAGTCAGGCACTGAGTCATACAGCACTGAGAAGGGAAGGGAAAAACAAAAATTACCCAAAAAGATCTGGTGGGAACTACAGAAAGTGCAGATGCAGGAGGCTATAAGCAATTGTGAAATGGCGTGGGTGATTCTTACCTGGGTTTTACTGGAAATACTGTTGTATCACTCTGTCCCTATTGTCTGTGTCGTCCTCTGAGTCTTCCTCCTCTTCACTCTCCACAGGCTCCACGGCTTCTACAACACCACCATCTGGACCATCCTCCTGCAGGAAAGGCACCTGGCGTCGCAAAGCCAGGTTGTGAAGCATACAGCACGCCACGATGATATGGCACACCTTCTTTGGTGAGTACATTAGGGATCCACCTGTCATATGCAGGCACCTAAACCTGGCCTTCAGGAGGCCAAAGGTTCGCTCAATCACCCTCCTAGTACGCCCATGGGCCTCATTGTAGCGTTCCTCTGCCCTTGTCCGGGGATTCCTCACTGGGGTCAGTAGCCACGGCAGGTTGGGGTAACCAGAGTCACCTATTAGCCACACACGTTGTCTCTGTAGCTGCTCCATCACATAGGGGATGCTGCTATTTCGCATCACATACGCGTCATGCACTGACCCTGGGAACTTGGCATTTACATGGGAGATGTACTGGTCAGCCAAACAGACCACCTGGACATTCATCGAATGATAACTTTTTCTGTTTCGGTACACCTGCTCATCGTCTTTTGGGGGTACCAAAGCCACATGGGTCCCATCAATGGCACCAATGATGTTGGGGATATGTCCAAGGGCATAGAAATCACCCTTCACTGTAGGCAAGTCACCCTCCTCTGGGAAAATGATGTAGCTCCGCATGAGTTTCATCAGGGCAGACAACACTCTGCTCAAAATCTTAGAAAACATAGGCTGAGACATTCCAGATAACATGGTCACTGGGGTCTGGAATGACCCACTTGCCAAAAAATGGAGGACTGACAAAACCTGCACCAGAGGGGGAATCCCTGTGGGTTGGCGGATGGGGAACATCAGGTCTGGCTCCAGCTGGGCACACAGTTCATGGATAGTGGCACGGTCAAGTCTGTATCGAAGTATTATATGGCGTTCTTCCATTGTCGACAGGTCCACCAGCGGTCGGTACACGCGAGGATTCCTCCTTCTCATCGCAAGTCACAGCGGACGGTGCCTAGGAAGGACAACATGGAGCACAGAGTCAGCCAAACCACAGGTACGTACAGACAGCTTGCACAGTTAAAGAATGGCAATGGGTTGAAAGGCGTGTATGTGTGGCAATGCAAGGCCTAGGCCTGTGTGTCGCAGTCAAAATTAAGCCATGTAGGCCATTGAAATAGCGGCTGCCTGACCTGTGAAGTGGGACAATGGGATGTGAGGTCAATGCGCTGGCGGGGCACACCGTGGCGGTAGGCGGTCGAAAACCGCGGCGCAAAGCCGCATTGGTTAACATTGAAGCCTATGGGTTTCAGGAGCCAATGACGAAGTGATCATCCACAGGAGAGGACCTATACTGCAAGTGCTGCTGTGACCTCGGTCTGGAAGATACAATGGCTGCTGCGACTGGGGAAAGGGCCCCTGCCTTCACGTCTGAAGAGTTGGAGAAGCTTGTGGATGGGGTCCTCCCCCAGTATGCGCTACTCTACGGTCCTCCAGACCAACAACTGAGTACACCGGGTGCACATGGAATGGGCTATGCCTGTGTGGATTGGGGTGGATGTAAGTTGGTGGGGTGGGGGGCGAATGAGGAGTGCAACGCCCGACAGATGAGAGCATGTGCCATATGGCAAAGTTGGTGGGGGGGGCCAATTACATCTAACATGCAGGTCATTGATGATTTCCTCCTTTCCACCCTGTACATGTCAAATAGGTCAGCGCCCATCAGAAGATCGAGATTTGGCGTGCCATCGCCAAGGAAGTCCGGAACTTGGGGGTCCACAACAGACGGGGCACCCACTGCCGCAAGAGGTGGGAGGACATCCGCCGCGGATCAAGGAAGACCGCAGAAACACTGCTGGGGATGGCCTCCCAACCTAGGATGGGTGCCAGTCGCACCATGACCCCCCTGATGTCCCGGATCCTGGCGGTGGCCTACCCTGAATTGGATGGGCGCTTTAAGACATCACAGCAGACACAAGGGGGTGAGTATCAGCACATTCTCCTATCTTTCTGCGCAGTGGAGGCGTATGGGTGGGGGAGGAGGGCTGTGGGTGACATTAGGCCAGGGCGCTTTCTGTAGTGTAGTCCTCTCCCTTAGGCATGGCCCTGTGCCCCCGGCCCCCACCTCGGTAGGGTGACAAGTACAGCCATTGAAGGTCCAGCATCTCCCATGTGCGCGTTTGACGTTTCTTGGCCTGTTGTCTTAGTCAGTAGTACTGAGTAGTGTACCCCGAATGCGCGGCTTAGTGCATTAGGCACCTGTGTCTGTCCTCTCCGCCAACGGTGTTGACATTGCATGCACTCAACCTGGTCTTCTTTTTTCTCCCCCCACCCTTTCTCTTCATCTTCTTGTGCATGTGTGCATTAGCATCATCGGGCGGAGGAGATTTGGCATCGGAGCACGAGGGAGCTGCAGGACACAAGGCCCCGGTGGGCCCAGGAACAGACACCGAGGGCACCAGTGATCCGGAGGGCGAGGGGAGCACCACGACGGGGACCGCTGGTGAGAGCAGCGAAAGCGACACGTCCTCGGATGGGAGCTCCCTAGGGGTGGCGGCATCATCCGTGCCCCCCGCCTCTACAGGTACAGCCGCCACCCAGCGCACCAGCCCCGCCCTCCCAGCAGCCCCTCAGTCTTCGCTCCGTGCCCGTTCGCCCAGGAAGGCGCGCGTCTCCTTCGCCCCAGGCACCTCAGCCCCTGCCCCTGTTGCCCCTGCTGCCCTCAGTGCGGAGCTCATTGACCTGGTAAGGACGCTCATTGTTGGGCAGACGACCCTTTTGAATGCCATCCAGGGTGTGCAAAGGGAGGTGCAACAGAGCAATGCGTACCTGGAGGGCATTCATTCGGGTCAGGCTGCCCATCAACGAGCGTTCACTGCTCTGGCCTCAGCACTGATGGCAGCCATTGTCCCTGTTTCCAGCCTCCCTCTTCTTACTGCCTCCAGCCTTTCTCTGTCTCCTGTTCCTCAGCCTATCCCATCCACACCATCACACCAGCCTGCACACACCTCAACACCCAAGAGCAGCTCATCCAAACACAAGCACCACAGATCCCACAAACACTCACCCAAGCAACACCCAGATGCAGACATGCCAACAGCCACTGCCACCCCTGTGTCCCCCTCCTCCTCGTCTCCCTCCTCCCTCCCTGTGACGTCTACACTCACACCTGCATGCACCCCAACATCAGCCAGTGCTTCCATCACCACCTCACCCTCCAGTACAGTCCACACTCGTGCAGTCACCACCCCCACTGCCATTTACACGTCCCCTGTGTCCTCTCCCACTGTGTCTGTCACCCCCTCTTCCAAGACACACAAACGCAGGCAGCCACCCACCCAACAGCCATCCACCTCACGACAGCCTACAGCACCAGCACCTTCACCCAATGACAGCACACCTGACTCTCCTACAACCACCTCCTCTACCTCCACTTCCATCTCCACTTCTCCTACCCTTTACCTTGGCCCTAAAAAACTTTTCATGGCTAACCTTGACCTCTTTCTCCCCGATGAACTCCCCCATCCATCTTCAAAGAGTCCCAAGAGCACCGCAGCCACCACCAGCCCAGCTTCGGGTGTCACTGTTGTGCATGGGTTCTGGAGCCCACCCTTTGCCAGCAGTGACACATCCATCAGCAGCAAGGACACGTCCAGCCCCCCCCCCCGGCAAGAGGACCCGCAAAAACAAGGGCCGCCGTGCGAGGACCGACAGGGCTGCCCCCAAGGAGCAATGTGCGGCCACTTCACCACCCACACCATCTAGGGGAGGCAAGGGCCCGAGAGCCCCATCAAAGGAGCGGAAGGGCAGCAGGAGCGCGGAGAAGGTGGACCCCACATGCCACATCCCAGCTGGGAAGGAGGACACTAAGGAGGCCAGGAGTCCGTCCCCGAAGGGTCCAGAAACGTCACGGTCCGATGGCGACTGAGCAGGGAGTCCAGGCCAGGTCTGGCTCCCTTGACCTGCTGGATGAGCACCGCTGAACAGGGCCCGCCGTGGAGAAGAGCACCGCTGAACAGGTCCCGCCGTGGAGAAGAGCACCGCTGAACAGGGCCCACGGTGAAGAAGAGCACCGCTGAATAGGGCCCGCCGTGGAGAAGAGCACCGCTGAACAGGGCCCGCCGTGGAGAAGAGCACCGCTGAACAGGGCCCGCCATGGAGAAGAGCACCGCTGAACAGGGCCCGCCGTGGAGAAGAGCACCGCTGAACAGGGCCCGCCGTGGAGAAGAGCACCGCTGAACAGGGCCCGCGGTGAAGAAGAGCACCGCTGAACAGGGCCCGCCGTGGAGAAGAGCACCGCTGAACAGGGCCCGCCGTGGAGAAAAGCACCGCTGAACAGGGCCCGCCGTGGAGAAGAGCACCGCTGAACAGGGCCCGCCGTGGAGAAGAGCACCGCTGAACAGGGCCCGCCGTGGAGAAGAGCACCGCTGAACAGGGCCCGCCGTGGAGAAGAGCACCGCTGAACAGGGCCCGCCGTGAAGAAGAGCACCGCTGAACAGGGCCCGCCGTGGAGAAGAGCACCGCTGAACAGGGCCCGCCGTGGAGAAGAGCACCGCTGAACAGGGCCCGCCGTGGAGAAGAGCACCGCTGAACAGGGCCCGCCGTGAAGAAGAGCACCGCTGGACAGGGCCCGCGGTGAAGAAGAGCACCGCTGAACAGGGCCCGCGGTGAAGAAGAGCACCGCTGAACAGGGCCCTTCTTCTCAAGCACCGCTCCGCTGGGCCCTTCCTCTCAAGCACCGCTACGCTGGGCCCTTCATCTCAAGCACCGCTCCGCTGGGCCCTTCTTCTCATGCACCGCTCCGCTGGGCACCGCCGTCTCAAGCACCGCTCCGCTGGGCCCTTCATCTCAAGCACCGCTCCGCTGGGCCCTTCATCTCAAGCACCGCTCCGCTGGGCCCTTCCTCTCAAGCACCGCTCCGCTGGGCCCTTCATCTCAAGCACCGCTCCGCTGGGCACCGCCGTGTCAAGCACTGCTCCGCTGGGCCCTTCCTCTCAAGCACCGCTCCGCTGGGCCCTTCCTCTCAAGCACCGCTCCGCTGGGCCCTTCTTCTCATGCACCGCTCCGCTGGGCACCGCCGTCTCAAGCACCGCTCCGCTGGGCCCTTCCTCTCAAGCACCGCTCCGCTGGGCCCCTCCTCTCAAGCACCGCTCCGCTGGGCCCTTCTTCTCAAGCACCGCTCCGCTGGGCACCGCCGTCTCAAGCACCGCTCCGCTGGGCCCTTCCTCTCAAGCACCGCTCCGCTGGGCCCTTCCTCTCAAGCACCGCTCCGCTGGGCCCTTCCTCTCAAGCACCGCTCCGCTGGGCACCGCTGTCTCAAGCACCGCTCCGCTGGGCCCTTCCTCTCAAGCACCGCTCCGCTGGGCCCTTCCTCTCAACCACCGCTCCGCTGGGCCCTTCTTCTCAAGCACCGCTCCGCTGGGCACCGCCGTCTCAAGCACCGCTCCGCTGGGCCCTTCCTCTCAAGCACCGCTCCGCTGGGCCCTTCTTCTCAAGCACCGCTCCGCTGGGCACCGCCGTCTCAATCACTGTTTATGGTTCACTGTGCCCACCATGCCTCCTCCTTGACCAGTGGAGACTGTCATCCACCTGATGGACTGTGGCTTTGCACTCCCCAGGATGGTACAGTGGGCAGCCCACCCACTGTAGAGACATTGAGAGACTGTGGCTTTGCACTCCCCAGGATGGTCCAGTGGGCAGCCCACCCACTGTAGAGACATTGAGAGACTGTGGCTTTGCACTCCCCAGGATGGTCCAGTGGGCAGCCCACCCACTGTAGAGACATTGAGAGACTGTGGCTTTGCACTCCCCAGGATGGTCCAGTGGGCAGCCCACCCACTGTAGAGACATTGAGAGACTGTGGCTTTGCACTCCCCAGGATGGTACAGTGGGCATGGTGGCTCCTCGTGGATCTGGCGTCGTGGACTCATGTGGCTGTGGTGCCCCCCCCTTCCCTTCCCCCTGAGGTGCCTGTAGTTTTTACATCTGATGCCCCTGCAGTGTTCTCTCCAAAGGACTCAGGTCTCCTGTGTGGGCTTTGCCCTTGTTTCTCAAAACTTTGGCCCACGGACATGATGAATTCGTAGGATGTGCAGGACTTGTTACTTCAGTTATACACTGATGTGTATGTCATTTGTTTTCTTTTGAATATCTTTCATGGTTGTACGATATTTTTCAGGACCTTTTTGGTACATAAATATTTATTCCAAATTTGATTATGTCCTAGCATTTTTCTGGGGTGTTTGGGTGGTGTCACTGTGACTTGTTGCTCTGCATTGGTGTGTACATAGTTGGGGGGGGGGGTCGCATATGTGTGTGCCCGTAACCTTTCGTCCTCCCCCCTCCCGTGTGTCGTAGGTGCAGTACTCACCGTTGTCGTCTGCGCCGGACTTCGTACTCGTGGTAGATGAGAAGGTAGACGAGAGCAGGTAGGATGTTTAATTCGGGTTCCATGCTGTCCTCCTTCCTCCTGGAGTGCGTAGTGGTGAGCGTTTTCCCGTTCGTAGTCTGTTTCCGACGTGTTTTTATCGGCGGTGCTCCCGCCCCGGAAATGGTGGCGGATTGGTGAGTTGTGATAGTGTGGGCGGTACATTGTCTGCCGCCTGGCTGTTGGCGGTGACCGCCGCGCTGTTTGTTTGTACCGCCGTGGCGGGCGGAGTGTTAAAGTGGCTGTCTGTGTTGGCGGTTCCCGCCAGGGTCAGAATTCCATATTTTTTACCGCCAGCCTGTTGGTGGGTTGGCTGCCGCTTTAACACCGACCGCCAGGGTTAGAATCACCCCCTAAGTGTAGATACACTGGACATGAAGTTGAGGATTGTGTGGCTGAAAAAACGTGCAATCTTTGTGGCTCAACTGAGCATGAGTTTAAAAACTTCCCCTCCTCCTATGCCTTTAAAATCAAAGCTGCACGACTGGAGCAACCTTTCACTCCCCACCAGAGTAGAGGGAGGTCAAGGGAAGATGTGGAGGAGGAGGAGGAAGAATTAATCAGGCTTGGTTTGGAGGAGGAAAGATTTGCTCTCCAACCTGGTTTATCCTTCTCTGAGGCAAAGGTGGATATCACTGTGGAGCAAGATACCTCTGGGGAAGATGCTTCAGTTTTGGCGGGAAAACAAACAGGTGCGGTTGATGAAGCTGGGAACTGCATGGAACCTAATGAGGGTGTTTCACCAGGTGCTCCTGATCAACCAATCATGGCTCCCACACTGATTTAAATTTGGCTGTCCAATCACAGCAGACGTCCTCCAAAACTACTAGGGGGGGTGTTGCCCAACATCACCTTTGTGCTGCTGAAAGGAATGATATCATCAGTGCTGGAGGCTCTTCCCTGATTACCACCACATGTGCAGCTCTTGACGCACCCCAGGTGCAACTTGTTCCACTTTCTGCTCCACAGCCACTTGGCACTGTTAAGGATGACAGTCTGTATGTTACGCCTAAGGTATTTTCCACTCCAAGCCAGAACTCCCTAGAACCTGCTTCATCTGGTACTGCAAATGCGGTTGGTACTCAGGATACAGTGTCTACAATTTACTCTACAGACTCCTGCAGTGAGATCGAGTATGCCTGTAATGCTGTGGAACATTCTTCTTTCTCTGACACTGCGGTTGCTGGTGAGGTAGTTGAGTGGGGCAAGGATGACATTTTTGTTGAGGAAGAGGTTAAATCTGCCATGGATGTCTCAACCTCATTAAAAAGGAAGGAGAAAGAGGGTGATGACACGGAAGAGACTGGGTTGAGAGCAATGACTCTAGAGACTTGTGCACACAGGATGACAGGCGTAATTTCCAGGCGGTGACAGGGGAGGATGCTTTTACCCCTGTGATAAAGCGGAAGATTAAGAAGAGGAATAGGAAATTGGACCGAAAGTACCGTTTTACAATGTTTATGTTTTTCGGATATTTCCTGATGCTTCTCCCGGGAAGTATTAATGTCAGGTGCCTGGGGAATGATATAAAATGTTCATTGTTTTTTTACTTTTTGAGACTGCAAAAATTAGACATAATTTTCTTACAGGAATGTGCTATCCCAGAACTATCTAAAGACACAAAATTGCAGCAAATGTGGACTTGTGGCCCTTCCATCTGGTCAGGCTTTAATTCTGACCGAAATGCGGGGATAGGCATTTTATTTTGCAGTACTGACTTTGTTATTCAGAAGGTTCAACATGTGGTTAAAGGGAGATTACTATGGGGGTTATTCTAACTTTGGAGGAGTGTTAATCCGTCCCAAAAGTGACGGTAAAGTGACGGATATACCACCAGCCGTATTACGAGTTCCATAGGATATAATGAACTGGTGGAATGGATGGTCACTTTTCCGTCACTTTTGGGACGGATTAACACCTCCTCCAAAGTTAGAATAACCCCCTATGTGTGGATGGTACATGGAATGGCCATGATTTACGCCTAATTATTATATACTGCCCTACATCTTTGTCCTGCAGAAACGATGTTTTGAGCTTCCTGCCTCAGCTCCTTTTATACAATAGGAATGTTTTTCTAGGTGGTGATTTTAACTGTTTACTGGCTGTGGAAGACAGATCTTCTTCTTCTGCAGTACACCTGGATGGAAGCTATACCTCACTGAAAAGTATAATTTCTGATTTTCATTTGCAGGATTCTTACAGATTGTTGCATCCTAATGATCCAGGTTACACTTGGGTTAGTTCCAACTCTCCCACTAAGTCATGCATAGATTTTATCTTTGCAAGCCCCTCAGAAAAGATAGTTTCAGCCACTCTCATTCCGGTTTTCTTTTCCGATCATTACCTCATTTCAGTTGGCGTCTCCATAACAGATATACCTCTTACAGGGAAGGGTCTGTGGAAACTCAATATTGTTTTGCTCAATGATAAGGCTACCCGGGATAAGTTTAGTTACCATTACCAAAATTGGCAGTCCCTGAAAATTATTTTCCCCTCA
Source organism: Pleurodeles waltl (assembly GCF_031143425.1). Lineage (NCBI taxonomy): Eukaryota > Metazoa > Chordata > Amphibia > Caudata > Salamandridae > Pleurodeles > Pleurodeles waltl. The sequence continues at coordinate 221,020,542 of NC_090437.1, forward strand.
GTCAGTGAGTGGTGGGAGGACATAAATTTTCGTATACGGTCCTTCTTTATTCGGGAGGGAACTAGAGTGGCTAGAGACAGACGGTGCAGAATCAACCGTTTGCAAATCCGGCTCCAGAATTTGTCCAAACTATTGGAGCACGGTTTTGATGTACAGACAGACATTCTATAGTACAAGCAGGGGTTATCCTCATTGTACCATGATTTTACTAAAGGGTTGATTCTCCGCAGTAGGGTTCAGTTCCTGGAGAACAATGAGACTTGCTCTAGGTTTTTCTTTCTTAAAGCGAGGGCTACTGGGAGAATTATAGATGCCATGATGGACTCCCACGGCGCCACACATACCACTACCAAAGGTATCCGAGACAGTGTGCATGATTTCTATAGCGACTTATATGGGCCCAAAGTTTCAGACAATGCAACTGGGAATTTTTTCATGCAACCTCTGCGATTGTCTTTCTCTGAAGAGGATAAGGAAGTTCTTGAAGGGGACTTGGTGCTTGCAGACCTCAAAAGGGCTATGCTCAGCTTGCCTAAGGGGAGATCCCCCGGTTCTGATGGCATACCTGTAGAGTTCTATGCTATATTTTGGGATTTAGTGGGCTCCGACTTGCTTGAAGTCTTTTGTTGTTCTATGAGGGAAGGATTGCTCCCCAATTCCCTGAGAGGTGGTTGCATAAGACTTATCTATAAAAAGAAAGGTGATAGAGCCGATGTAAGGAACTGGCGTCCAATCATCAGTTGCGGCCTGTTGTTTCCACAGTCGTAGAATCAGACCAAACGTGTGGTATACCGGGGCGTAAGATATCTGACAATTTATGTTTGGTTAGGGCTGTGTTCTCGTATGTTAAAGACCGTGGGTTATCTATGTGTTTGCTGAACTTGGATCAGGAAAAGGTTTTCGATCGGCTAAACCACTCTTTTATGTTCCAGGTTTTAGAACATTTAAATTTTGGTCCAACTTTTATGTCCTGGATTTCTTTATTGTATACCCTCTGTTACAGCAAGGTCATGGTCAATGGGACGTTGCCTGCCTGTTTTCCTGTTTTGTCAGGTGTACGGCAGGGTTGTCCTTTGTCCCCCCTCTTGTTCATTTTGGCCATCGAACCTTTTCGTGCAACTCTGAGGGCTGATAAGCTGATTAAAGGGATCTCTGTCCCTGGAGGTAGCGGGGTTTCTGTCACTGCCTCTGCTTATATGGACGATGTATCTGTTTTTTGTTCAGATAATATTTCTATCCGCCAGGTTTTATGGTATTGTAGTAGGTTTTCCTTTGCTTCGCCATCGAGGATTAACCTGGCCAAGAGTGAGTGTTTGTACGTCAACTGGAAGGAAGATAAGATGGATTGGGGCCTTAAGGTAGTGCAAGATCGCGTCAAAGTTCTTGGTCTGTTCTTTGGTGAGGGCGGTAGCTTGCAGAGCTGGTCTGAATTCATGTCCAGGGTGAAGCAGAAGATTGCACTTTGGGGTTTGCGGTCACTTACTATGACTGGTAAAATACTTGTTGCAAAGGCAGAATTTCTATGGTGCCTTCTGTATATTGCAGTGGTTTACTGTGTCCCCCGACTCTGCCTTACACTGCTACAGAGGTGGGTTTTTCAGTTCATTTGGGGAGGAAAGCAAGAACGAGTGGCTCGGGTGACAATTTTAAAGCCTGTGGTTTTGGGTGGCAAAAGTGCTCCAAATATTGGTCTCGCTTTGCAATCTTTGTTTATTCGCACCATGATCAGAGGGAGTATTTGTCTGGATAAGGAAGAAAGGAAGTGGTCTTTTTTTGCCAGTTTTTGGTTGAATTTTCTGGTGTGCAGAACATGGGGCATGGTTGTCTCAAATAGCATGCCTCATTCAGAATCCTGCCCATTTGCTTACTTTTATGCCAGGAAATTCATTAGGACTCACAATTTACACGCAATTCCTTTGGGCCTGATCTCACCTAGGCTCATTCGCAAATCTGTTACTGGGGACCAGCAGCAGGTACTAGTCAGGGGGTTTTCAGACCTGGCTTCTAAGGCTATTTGGGCAAATGTTTCTGTACGGTACCTTCATAATATCCATTGTGACCTGGCATGGGCCACAGCACATGGTTGCCTGCCTCTCCGCCTTTTTTTGTTTAGGAAACTATGTTCTAGAGCCCCTTTTGTGTCAGGAAGGGTTGTTTGGCAGAAGAATCTTGTGACCACCTCTTTTGGTACTGCCCCATGGCACAACAGGTGTGGGCTTTGGCGGAAGTATGGCTTTCTTCCCTGAATTCTGGTGTGGTTTTGTCTAGAGAGGGTGTGATCTTTGGCCTGTTCGTTTCCAGCTCCCCATGTCAGAAGTATTGGATAGTGGTGAATTTCTTGAAGGATGCTTTGTGGAGGGCTAGAAATCTTCTACTTTTCAAAGGTGTTGATCTCTCCCCACAAGTGGTCTATGCTCTTGGTTGTTCTTTGGTTCATGATTACTTGTATAAAGATGTATTCCAGAAGGGCAAGGTGCCTGCATACTTGGATTGGTGTTGGAGTGATCATGGGTGATGGATGTTTTTTTTAATTTTTTTATTTTTTTTTCTAACACAGGAGTTGCTGTGTTTCTTGGGATTGATCTTTGGCTTTTTTCTTTTATCCCATTGCTTTTAAAAAATTCCTGCTTTTAGTTTCTTTTACTTCTGAATGCATTAACATCTAGATGCTAACCTGGTGTTGGCCTTGGCACTATGTGCGGTTTTTCACCTGGTCAAATGTCGTGCCACCTGAAATATGGATTGTCTACCATGTATTCTGTCTTTTAATGGTTGAATAAAGGTTTTGAAACTTAAAAAAAAAAAAAACAAGTTTCAGGATGTTTGTTTCTGATCCAGGGAGGATCTTGCCTAGCAGATTAGGTTGGACTGTTCCCATAGGTAACAGAGTCAAGACTGATTTACATATGGCTAGGTCCAAACTGAAGTGGTGTGGCAAACAAAAAAATGATGGGTTTTGTCTCAGATCTGTGACTAGGGGTAAAAGTTTGACATTGTTCAGCATTCAGTCCATCATCTGCTCTTTTTGATTTTGTTAGTGTATGTGGGCTAGCAATTAACAAGTTCACTCATTGTTCCTTTCAAATAACCACTGATTTGTTACCACTCTCTCACCCGTCATACACTCACACAACCACACTCACAATCAACTAACAAGCTATTTAAGTTATAAGCCAATGCTTCTGGCTTCGTTTAGTCTTCTTTTGGCTATCGGTGCCACCCATATATAAAGGGTTCATGACTGAGGACCTCTCTGTTCCAAAGAGTGATCTTTTTCAACCCATCTCATTACTATGTAATGTTTTCTGGTTCTTGATAGCTTTAAATCCTTCATACATATAAACCAGAAATCTATCTTAAATTCTAGGTTCTTAGGCCCTGATTTATACTTTTTAGTACTGGCTTGCACCATTTCTGTGCACCAGCCAGGCATCATATTTATGGAATGGTGCAAGCCGGTGCAAAGGGTGGGATAGCGTAAAACAAAAATTATGTTAGGTGGGGTGGCGCAATGGATGAAGGGGTTTTGCACCAAAAAATGACGTTAGGCAGGTTAGAGTAAAAAAAAAATTACTCTTTCTGCCTAAAGTCATTTTCTGACACAAAACCATATAGACCACATGACACCTGTCTTAGGAAAGACAGGAGTCATGCCCACCACCCCAATGGACAGCACAGGGGACCATGGTCCCCTGGGCATGGCAATTGCACCCACTGCCATTGATGAGGCCCCATTTCAGGGTCCCTATGGCACTTAAAAAAATAAAATGCAATACTTACCTGTACTTACCTGGGATGGGGCCCCCCATCCTCTGCAGTCCCTCTGGTGTGTGTGTGTGGTATGTCCCTGAGGCCTGGGGAGAGCACCTGTGGGCTTATTTCATGGTATTCCACCCAGAAAATGGGCCCACAGGTCCCCAAACAGCGGCCCTTACCTAGGTGTTAAAAAATGGGACAAAGCAAGCTTTGCACCATTTGTTGACCCCTCCTTCCTCCCGTGCACCATTTTGCACAGGAGTATGAATATGGCATTAAGGCCATAGCATCATTTATTGCACGGGAACGCCTACCTTGCATCTCATTAAGGCAAGGTAGGTTTCCCCTTTCAAAAAATGACTTTAACTACATAAATTTGGCGCTAGACTGGTCTAGTGCCAAAGTATAAATATGGAGTTAGTTTTGACCGAATTAGAGTTAAAAAATGACGCTAATTTGGTGCAAACAGAGTATAAATATGCCCCTTAGATTTTTGTTCCTAAAAAACACAAGGGAAGAGAAGGCATACGTGAAACGATCGATCTATGGGTCGCTGGGGAAAGAAAGAAACAGTCTATAAGCACGTTAACCATTTGAAGTTCTTTATAAGCACCTACCGCTAAGAATAGATATTGTTATTCGGGTGTAAGTCCATTTCTGTTCCTGTCACATTTCTGCCTATCGTGACTGTCTTCGAAGCACGCCTATCTGCCACTCTCTGACAGCGCCAGATTCAAACAAGTGCTGCAGATCTGTAGCAATTCTAATTGTAAAACGATGAAAACAGGCGAGCACTGTCGGGAAATAATAACACACTTTGAAGTAGATTACTTCTGACTTTGAATTCATTATAGCTGTAGTGTCTGATGTCATTCAAAACGTTTCAGTCTCTTATAATAATAGGTAATTATTTTCTTCTGGTTGGCTGGAAACAGCATATTTTTATGCCTTCCATTTACAACCATTCCTCTGCTCAGCCACTCTTAGAATAAGTAGAAGCATTTCAGTTCCTTATTCAAATGAAGGATGTATTTTTTCCACTTTTTAGGAATTCTACTATAATATTTTATATATTTAATCTTCGAAGGCGAAATACTACAGGATGTACACTATACAATTAAAATTGTTATCTGTAAATCGAATAGTTATCAAATGATATAGATGTAGTGAAGAATGTAGCTGTAAGAGTGTTTGCACACCTTCAAGGCAATTCCTTTAATGCTTCGATCCAAGTCAAAAAGTAGATGTCAAATACTTTTCACTTTATTGCACTGTAGATTAGTCTCAGTTTTACGTAAATATTCTAAATTTATCATACATAGCACAAGGAAACGTATAGGATTCTGTTGGTTCCGTCTATATCACGACGTAATTCATCTTTGAACCTCTCTCCTTTGGTGAAAGCAATCATCAAAGCATATATATTAATTAAGTCATTCCCAGATAAAAAACACATAGGGGAAGATTTATGAAAAGTAGCCCTGAACCTAGTGCAGGGCCACCTTTCTTGCGCCCGTTAGCACCCCCTGAATGCCACCATGTGTGCGCCGTAATTAAAATACAGTGCACCATGGCGGTGGTCAGGGGTACTAGCGTCATAATTTTTTACACTACTCTGGCGCTTTGCAGGATTAACGTCAACAATTTTGATGCTAATACTGCAAAGCACCCAGAGGCCTATTGAAAACAATGGGAGTCTCCATTTAACGCCTGCTCTTCGCTGGCGTTAAAAATGCTGATAAAAATGACACAAAGAAATCTCTTAGATTTCCTTGTGCCATTTTATCTGCCCTCCCTAGTGCCGGAACACCCCCTTTGCATACATTATGCCTGGTGCAGGCATAATGTGGCGCAAGGGGTTACAAACTTTGTAAATACGGCACAGCGTTTTTGACTTCCAACGCTAATGTGGCATTGGAATGGCGCTAGGCCCTCTGAAACCTGGGCCATAATGTGCTTGGGCTGTGGAAGCCACAATGATCGGCAAGTGTAAAATATATTCCAGTTGAATGACATGTGTAATCTCTTTTGCGCAAATATAAAAAAAAAGCTAGGAAGTTTTGTTGCAAATTATTACCAAAAAGATTAATCTTTCAAATGTAACCAGTGATAATAGGCCTGTCTTTATCATAATGTAATCATGCTCCATTTTAATGTAAAGTTGAAACACTGGGATTCATTTACAACATTTTGGTGCCGGGGAATGCGCAAGACTTCTTGCTGCGCTGCCCTGCATCAAAAGGAAAGGGCAGGAATGCACCGTAAAATAGAAATACAGTGCATTCCTGTACTTTATGCCATTGCACAAAATGGTACCTAGCGCCAATACAGGCATGATGTCTGTGTTGTTGGCACAATTGTTTTTGTGCAGGAAGGGTCACTTTCCTGCACAAAACAATCAATGTTGGCGTTTTCCTCTTTCTATGTGTGCTGCAGAGTGCAGCACACATTGAAAGAGTGAAAAACAAGGAGAATACAGTTATTTCTCCTCATTGCGCCTCCCCTGGGAATGTGCACAGTTTTGACACATTCCCAGGTTTACAAATCTTTGTAAATCTGTAAAAGTGTCAAAATCCATTGGTGTTGTGTGGGAAAATCCACTGCAACACACCTGGAACGCCTCCTAGGTGCAGAGTAAGTCAAGGGTCAAAGCAGTGCTTGCACTACCTTGCCTTACTCTATATCTATGAAGCCATGCAAAGCCATGCAGGGTGGCTATGTGTAGGAAAGTGGAGTATTATGTTGTGTGGGGGTTAGTCCTCACCATGTAGTACTCTCACAATACCCCAAAGATGGCCCTTCGATTAACACTAATAAATCCTTAGCTCAGTCGTCTTAGTGTGGCAAAGAGCAGTCAGGCTTTACACGAGGAACATGTGTTAAGCATTTCGGAGCACCAACATGAATGATAAGTAATTGACATCACTCAAAAGAAATCAGACACCAATTTAAAAATAGAGCTTATTTTTATTTCAATTCAGACACCAAAATAAACTGAATTGCATCAGTACAATCGGAGTTATAGATTTTAGAAGCAAAATTAAATTACAGCAAAAATGGGCATTTAAACATTACGTTGAAGTCCATGGAGAAAAACCATTAGTGACAAAAAAACACTATGAGATCGAGGTATGTGGAACCCTTGCAAGGTTAAGGTAGTGAGCGTCCAAGGACTAGGCTTGGGCGAATTCGCTGAGTCACAGAATGTGGAACTCCACAAGTGGTTAAAAAACATAGCCATGCTATCTGGAGATCCTCGGGTGGGCAGGCGGGCGGAGCTTCCCGCCATGCACATCCATGGTGCATTTTACATCAAACGCAAGGTGGAGTACATTCTCATGTTCAATATTGTGTACAAGTGGCACCACACAACTCACATGCGAGTGACCATCTTGTTTTCTTACTCTGTTCATAGGGCCAGGCCTGTTTTATTAAACCCTCCCTAATCTTTTCAATCCTTCGCCCTCCTAATTAATCTATCTCTCATTTTTATTTATTATATTAGGGCAGAGGTCTTCAAACTGGAGAACGCAACACACTGGGGGGCCCTCAAGTGATCACGGGGAGCACCTGGCTCTTGCCAAAAGAAGCATTATGCTGACAACAGGGCTTTGTTTTAATCTGAAAAAAATGAGTAACAGTAAACCGCTCTATAATGGGCCCTCACTAACATGTTTTGTTATTTACATCCAAGCTCAGAGTATGTGTCAAGAGGAAAGAGACTCTAAATGCAGTTCAAACCCTCCTCCCCGGCTTCTAATAACCACACTGTGGATACTTTTACACATTAGTGAGGCCTGCTTGACCAGAATAGTATGCTTGGCATCATGTATTTGATTGCATTTTTACCATAGTATCAGAACCTAACTACAATGTTTATATAAGTCTAGACATATTTAAACATTGGCAATTTAATTATGAGCTATTTAAAGGGGGGGCAATGTTTTTTCTTCTTCACTAATGGGGGCTCGGCATTAAAAAGTTTGAAGACCGCTGTATTAATGGGTGTTTCTATGTCTGTGTATTTTATTTTTTTTTCATTTTTTTGAGCTTTTTGTGACTTTTTGCATTTTTGTTTATTTTTCCTTTTCCTTCCTTATTTATTATTCCTTCCTTCTTTCTCCTGTTTCTTTTCCTCACCGTACCATGGCAGAGCATGGTGGTATGGTGGTAAACAGGGGAGCGGTTGCACTAGGCCCCCCCCAAACAGCCAGCAGCAGCAGCTGCCTACATTGTAGGTGGGGTTATAAGGTGGAGGTGTCAGCACTGTTTTGTTACTTGCAGTGCCACCTCTGCTCCATGCTGGCAAGCACCAGGCCTGGGAGTGGGTACCCCCAGTGAGACCATCGGTTCTGTTGGGGGAGGATGCGCATGTGTGTGCTGCACAACAGCCAGGTCCATCACACCACCCAGGAGCTGACACATCGTTGTCAGATATCATCGACCGGGAGCAGGACCTGCGCGAACTTCTAGGGATCAAGATTCCGGGGCTCGCTGAGTATTTCTATTTATTTGTTGTGTTTGTGTTCTACAATGCTAACTTCTTTTCGAATAGCATGCTGCTCACACTCAGAGGTAAGTTATGTTTAGTTTATATTAAGAATATTATTATTTGATCAAGTTTGAGCTAGGCAGTTGCTCAGCGCTACCTCATCAGACTTGTCAGGTCTCGTTTTGACTTATTATTCAAGAAGCCATTGCAAAGCAGACCCCTCTGTCCTCCTGGCACCATAGTGAATTAGTGATATCACTGAGATAGCGTTCTCTGTGACTTTCTTTATGTAGTTCATACAATCCTAGGCAATTACACAGTGATGTGTAGTACTTGTATGCATTTATGCATTCCAAAAAAGGGAGACTGAGTTGGTCCATCATGGGGGTTGAAAAATTAGAATATAATCAAAGATCATTCATTGCAATGCATTAGTTCCAAATGTAGGATTAGTATAGCCAACTCAAAAATAGTCAATACTAGTACCAGAGGTGATCTGATATAGATAAGTACAAGCTCAAACAGACATTGCAACAGGTGATGGGTTGAGTTTCCACGTGTTGGCATCTCGAGTATCAGGGCTTTAACTGCTACTCTGCTACCACGCTGAATAATCTGAAACTGCTTCCAGGCTTCAAAAGAATGGGTAAAATAAGTGCAGATTTGTCTGCAGGGGGTCAGTATGTTGCTGACTATCTTCTCTTTTTTGAGAAAGTCTTACACAACTAGGCTGATGCAGTGCGCCAAACATAAGACACAGAAATAGCCACCATCTGCCTTGGTTTGACTATGTAACTGCTATTATCCATGGCAACAAATACAATTCAAAGACCTCTGGGTCGCAACCATTCAGAACCGTCCCTTTTCTTGCATGTAAGGTACCCCTAAAGAAGGCCCTAGGTAGCCCCAAGGGCAGGGTGCAGTGTATGGTTAAGGTAGGGCATATAGTAATGTGTTTTATATGTCCTGACAGTGAAATACTGCTAAATTCGTTTTTCAGTGTTGTAAGGCCTGTCCCTCTCATAGGTTAACATGGGGGCTACCTTTAAATGTTATAAAGTGTAGATTCCCTTTGGGAGCGGATAGACATGTGGAGTTAGGGGTCTCTGAGCTCACAATTTAAAAATACATCTTTTAGTAAAGTTGATTTTAAGACTGTGTGTTTGAAAATGCCATTTTTAGAAAGTAGGCATTTTCTTGCTTAAACCATTTATGTGACTCTACCTGTTTGTGGATTCCCTGTCTGGGTCAGTTTGACAGTTGGGATGGTTGCACCTCTCACTAGACAGTGACACAAAGGGAGCTGGGATGTAGTCAGCATTTCCTGATGAGCCAACTGTGCTAGGAGGGAGGGAAGGAGTGGTCACTTACACATGAAAGGGCTGTGCCTGCCCTCACAATGCAGTTTCCAACCCCCTGGTGTGTGTCTGGGGCTTGGCCTGGGCAAGGCACGATTTCACAATCAAGAGAGACTTTCCTTTGAAATAAGGCTACTTCAAAGATCAAAATGGGTATAAGAAGGGCACCCAAACCCACACACTTTAGAACACTTCTGGAAACCAAGAGGAACCTCTGCCTGGAGAATAGATGAAGAGCTGAGGAAGAAGAGCTGCCCTGCCTGTGACTGTGCAGTTGCTGCTTCTGCCAGAGTAAGAGGGCAAATATTGGACTGTGTGTGCCTTCCATCTTCTGAAGATCTCCAAGGGCTTGATGTAGAGCTTGCCTCCTGTTGTTTGAAGTCTCAGGAACAGCAAAGACTTCTCTCTACCAGCACCTGGAGTCTCTGGAGAGACTTCTACTCTGCCAAGTGGTGCCCATCCAGTTCCTGGGACCCTGAAAGGAGAAGCTGGCAGCCCAAGAGTTAGAAATCCAAGCACCGACCACCGGGCGGTGGAAAGATCGACGCAACTCTGATCTGCGGCTGAAAAATCGACGCGCCGCCAGCTTCACGGCTGAAAATTGACGCTCGCCTACAATGCGACCAGAAGATCGACGCCTGGAGCTTGGGAAACGATGCGCAGCATCACTGACGGAGGCTGGTGAGATCTCAACCCGCACTGCGTGGTTTTCAGACCATCGTGCAGCAGAATTTCTGACGCAAACACTGCTGGGCATGTAAAAACACTGCAAGGCCTGCCCGGAACCGAGAGTGCTGACCGGATCGACGCATAGTTCTCCTGCGGAGTGAAGAAACGACTCCCACCGACCTGACTAAAAGAGAAACGATGTAAGGTCTCGCTCGTGAGTGAAATCGACGTATCGCAAGCCCTTTTTGATGCACACTCTCTCTTGCGGGGTTATTTTTGACACACCCAAGGTACATTTTCACGCTAACAGCGTTAGCGTTGTGTTTAAAATTACATGAAGACTCTTTTTAAATTTTAGTGATAACTTAACTTGTGTATTTTGGATTTTTGTTGCTTTGGTCTTGTTTTGCTTAGATAAATATTTTCTATTTTTCTAAACCTGTGTTGTGTCATTTTAAAGTGTTTTCATTAAATTACTGTGTGTGTTGTTACAAATACTTTACACCTAGCACTCTGAAGTTAAGCCTACTGCTCGCGCCAAGCTACCAAGGGGTTAAGCAGGTGTTGGCTGAGGGTGACTCCCTTTTACTCTGACTAGAGTGAGGGTCCTTGGTTGGACGGGGGTAACCTGACTGCCAACCAACGACCCCATTTCTAACAATCGTGATGCAGTGCTGGAACAGCTTTTCTGGCAAAATAGGTCAGACTTGGAACCTTCCACTTTGGGAAGATCGCTGACACAAACTCTACGATTCCCACTCTTTCCACGAAAGAAAAAGGGAGGCGATCCAGCGCTAACATTTTTGCCAGCTTCTCATTGTTGGTTGTAGTCATAGGGCTTCTCTTGCCTAAACATGGCAGTGATAGTAGCCTGGATTTTCTTCTTTTCTAGGACCACTAATGCAGATTTATGGCCATTTTTATACTTTTTGACGCAAAACTGCGCAAACGCAGTTTTGCGTCGAACAATTTAACGCAGGCTAACGCCATTTCTTAGCACCACCCATGCATCAAATTTATACTTTGACGCACGGTGGCGCTAAGCACGGGTTAGAGTCATTTTTTTTACTCTAACCATTGCGCCACGTCGTAAAGCAAAATGACATTAACACAGGCAAAATGTCTCTAATCTGGTTTGCGACGTCGTAAATCAGATATGCGCCATTTTCCACTTCATTAGCATCAAAAAGTGGCGCAAACACAGCAAAAGGTGCTAAGGAGCCCCAAAATGGATCCCAGAAGCCAGGAGAGACCCCAATCTACCAGGAACCAACCAGGAGGACACAGACAAGACCCATGGGAGAGACAAGAAGAAAAGAAAGTGTCATTTCAGTGCAGAGGAGCATAAAATACTGGTCAGAGAGGTGAGGGAGAACCAGCATCAACTTTTCATCACCTCTAAATTGCCAATTGGGAGGGGAGAGGCAATCTGGTAACAAATTGTCAACAAGATAAACAGTGTGGCAGAGGTCAGGAGAACTGTCACAGAGTGCAAGAAATGATGGCATGACTGCAAGCGCAGGAAAAAGGAAAAAATGGCAAGGAATAGGAAGGCAGCACTGCAGACTGGAGGTGAGAGTCCAGCATTGCAGGAGACCCTGGATGAGATGGAGGTGATGGTGGCAGCTGTCATTCCAGAGGAGATCATCACAGGAATCGCAGGACAAGACAGCACAGACTACCAGGAAACAACACATATGCAGGGTAAGTTTCATGGGGGACCAAAATGCCTAAATGTTAATTACAAGCAGGGGGAAGGTATATACCTACTACACAATGCATGTCAGCCATGAAAATCAGGCAGTGGAAAGGGGAAAAGGGCATGGCACGGGTGCATGGGCTGTGCAGGTGCATCTGGTATTTTCAGAACATGAACTAGGGGACAATGTCCAGTCTCAGGCCATCTCTTCAAGTGGCATTTACCATTGACAACAGTTGACACTTCCACCTGTGCTGTGTGTGCTGGTCAACTAGGAAATGGCAGTTAGGGGCCCATGGAACAAACACAACCAAAATAGAGGGTTCAGGATGATGACGTGATCAATCCCCTTCAATTCCTAACAACATGTAAATCCTGTCAAATGCTCATGTCTATAGGAACAGTAAACATCATGTATTGTTACTTACATTATGAAGTACACAGCAGTAATGTCATACCCATGCTGCCCATTCCAGGGTCTACCCTGTGCCTGTGTTACAATAGCTGCAATACCACCTTGCAACATCTGAACTGTCATACTGCTAAGACAACAGCATTGAGGTGGATCACATATGTGTCTAGCTAGTGAAACACACCCACACAGTCATGAGAGGAAATGGAACATTTCCAGGCTCATCAGTGCAATCCAATGCAGCACACATTGGCAAACATCAACATGACACACTGCCAATGTTGACACCTGTATCGTGTCATGCCAATGCAATACATGGTATGTGCTAGTTCTCAGCAACGTATAGGTGTATGGGAACTATCACAGACTGGGTCAGTCCCATATTGTTATGTGTGGTGCAAGTGGCATCAGAACACCTACAGGCATTGCAAGGCCTCACCATGCTAATGGAAGTAGAGGGAGGGTTGAGTAGGACAGGAAGGTGGCAAGGCACAATTAGGACAGAGCCTACACCTAGAGGATGTGACGCAGACAATTCCCCAAATTGCCCACACTACCTGTGACATGCAGGTAGGGCACAGGCCTGTGAGAATGCTAATATTAATGACAGTTACAATTAACAGAAATCAAGATTACAATGTTCCACTAATAGGAAGTCAGTGATATCACATTACAACTGCCACTAACACAGACAAACTAATTGTACAATATCTCATTGCAGAGGACGAAGGCTCTCCTGTGGATATGCCTGTCCTGGACTACCCTGATCACATGGATGATGAGCTGACAACCATTAGCCAGGAAACCCTCCAAGATGTCCAGGGAACCCTCCAGACCCCACCTTCAGTCGCAAGGAGGAGCACAGATGTAGCAGCCATCACAGAGGACCCACCCACCACCCCAATAGTACGACCTGCCAGCTCAAACACAGCTGAGGCCTGTTATTACACTGGGACCACCTTTGAGAGGACAGTTGTCCTCTCATCGCTGGATAGAAGATTACGCCAACACCCTCGCACGACTCAAACAAAACCCAAACACCTCCCACAGAATCAAGGCCAGCTGGTTCACCCCAGAACTACAGGAATCCAAATGGCTAAGTCGCAGAATGGAAAAAACCTACCACCTTGACCCTACCAACCTCAACCACATCGCTTTCAAGGATGCCCTACGCAAACATCACCAACTGATCCGCACCACCAAAAGGACCCACTTTAAAAAAACGCATTGACGCCAACGCTCACAACAGTAAAGAGCTCTTCGGCATTATCAATGAGCTCTCCACCCCAGGACCTGCTCCAATGAACCTCCGCCATCACAGAAGTTCTGCAACTCACTGGCAACCCACTTCCATCGAAAGATAGAAGAAATCCACAATAGCTTCAAACCCCAGACCCACCAGCTGACTCCAAACACCCAAGAACCCAACGCTCAAAGCAACACCCACCTCCTCCACACCTGGTCCCCCGTCAACATAGAGGACACCACCACCACCATGGCCTCCATCCACTCTGGAGCACCATTGGACCCCTGCCCACACCATATCTTCAATAAGGCAAACATCATCATTGCCCCCCACCTCTGCAAAACCATCCTTCGAGTCAGCCACCTTCCCAGAAAGATGGAAGCACGCATAAATCAACGCCCTGCTGAAGAAGCCAAAGGCAGACCCAGACGACCCCAAGAACTACCAGCCGATCTCCCTCCTCCCCTTCTCAGCCAAGGTCATCGAAAAAATCTTAAACAGCCAACTATCCCAGTTCCTGGAAGACTGCTAGGAACTCGACATATGTTATAGGCGTGCATGCAGGTCAAGGCCAGATGTGTGCGTGCATCAATGTGGTTGATTTAGGAGATGTGTCAGTGAGATCTGATGTTGATGGTTGTCCACAAATGGAAACATGAATGTAGATGTGATTGTCCAATGCTTGGCTCACTCCTAGTTGGCAGGCCTCCTTACCCATGTCACACTGACTAAATCCATGTACAGTTGTATAAAGTTTTGTGGTTGTCCTTGATGGTTGAAAATATGTATTGCATGCCCATCCCCCCTGAAGCACAGGGTTAGGGGAGAAAATATATGTAGCTAGGTGTGATGGTCACAGTGTAGATGACAGACATGTAATTCAAGCATCCATGTGTGCCAAACTACAATGCCCCCTTATGATTACCTACTACATACCATCCTGCCAGTTCTATATACAAATCACAGGTCTTGTGGGCCTTGAAGTTGATCCAGAAGATAGGGATTAGTTGGCCTGGCACATGTTGAGTACTTTCAGCATTTCTCATGTGACCAATAGCACTACATATATGCACAGATCAGTTAATTAAGTACACACATTGTTGTGTATTGTTGTGCTGTTAGATAGTTGATGGGTAGGCTGTGTTGGCATGTCATTCCTCAGGGACATTCTATCATTTGTACTGTGATTTGGACTGCATGTGCTATTTGTGAGGAAATGTCAGATTATCATCTGTACATGTGTCACACAATGATGACACTAATGTTTGCCTGTCTCTTTTTTACAGCTGCCCATATGCATGCACAGGAAATTTGTGAGTTTCAGAGGTAGACAGTGCGGTACAGGCACATCCTCGATGTGGATGCTGGGTACCGCATGATGGGAAGGTGGTATCGTCACGAAAGAGACACAGGTGCATGGAGGGCTTTTAGCCAAGAGGGGCCAGCATTGGCCACAACAGACGCCACCACACCAACTGCAGCCACAGTGGACACTGGGATAACAGCCACTCCAGCTGGACCCTCAACCTCAGCAGCACAAGGCCCAACTGCAGCACCATCTGTACCACCACCTCCAACCACGGCACCAGCACCTGCAACATTGAATGCAACACAGACCACCACAGCAGGTGTTATGGACATGGCAGCATTGTGCCACCTCCAACGTGACATGCAACGGATGATGAGGTGCATGGACAGTCTCCAGCAAGAGGTGGCCCGCAACAGCAGAAGACTGGGGTCAATCAAAAAAATAGTGAGAAGGGCAAACCCTTGAGTTCATTGTTCCTCACCCCAAATTCCGTCTGCTCCCTCTTCTTTCCTCATACTGATTTTTAGTGGGTTTAGGGGGTTTAGTCATAGGTTAGAGTAAGCTGTTAGGATAATTGGGTTGGGGGTGGGGGGTTATATTATTACACGTTGGTTTGTGGGTGGGTGGGTGGGGGTTGATGTTGGGGTTTATATGTATTTAAAAATATATATATATATATATATTAAAAAAATACAAACAAAATTAGATTTGTTTAGGATTAGTTAGTATGTGTTTAGGTTAGCATATGTTGTCCTACAGATGTCCTGTCATATAAGTGGGGTGGGGGTTGATGTTTAGAGTGTTTAGTTACATGTGGTAAGTAAGTTTAGCTTAGGTTATTTAGTGCCAGTTGTGGGTAATGAATAGTTAGGATAGGTTAGTTTAGGTGTTTGACATAGTTTAAGTTTCCTTTCATACATATATAATAATGTTTTATGTACTCCTTTACAGTATGGGTCATATGCTTGGGGAACAATGCCCTTGCATGATTGTACAGTGTCAAATTTGTGTTTGCCTGTGTGTTCCATCCTCCATCCACATCCCATTCTTGACATGGTTATTCCCACTTCCAAATGAGCTGTCACATGGGCAGCTAAAACAAAGCTACTTCTCTATGCATCTGCCATCCATTGAACCCACCACTCAAGGTAACTATGGTTCCCAAAGTATTGTAAAGGTAGGTGTGATTTTAAACCTGTCATCGTTTGAGTCCTTTGTTGAAATCTTGGGCACTGTGGAACATCTGCCTGCAGCCTGATGTTCATGTGAACTCTGATAAACTGAGTGGTGTCATAATCTAATGAAGTTCAGTATACATAAATAACACCTATGATTTATTACTTTATTTAAGTTTAGAGTCATATGTCACATACACAATGATTGTCTTGTAGGGGATGTGGGCAGCATTGAGTTTCATCTTGTAGATACTTTGGGCCTAACATATACATTTTCTACACAGCATTATACTGTTTGTGATGCTTTGACTTCAGAAGTAAGCCCCAAGCAGCACAGACAATGATAAAATCCAAACCCTTGTGCATAGATATCAGCCCACATACTTTCTACACTATTAGATTGATATTCTGTGGCCATTGACATGTTACATGCATCACAAAACACCTGCACAGTTGATGTGTCACATTACACAGAGACAAAGTGGATGTGTAGGTACTGTTCATTTTAAAGTTCTGTAGTGCAATATTTACATAGTCCAGGATTGTAAGTCCATTAGAGTGACGCATTTTATTGTGACACAACACAAGTGCAATGGTGAGGGACATGTCATTGGACATGCTGTGATGGAGTGTCATTCAGTGCAGAGGAACATGAATTGCCAATTAGTTATTGAGAGACCATTGCAATCCATAGTGGTAAGGTAAACAGTGTGTTGGAGAACTGTGCATGTTACCAACTGTAGCAAGATTGGCATGTTATCAAGCACAGGACACACGAAAATCACTGCCCATGTGTCATGGAATGGTTCTACCAGGTACTCCTAAGGGTGAAGGTGATCTGTTCCACGTCTTCTGATGTGTGTGTAGTCTCCTCTGCCCTTGGTGGTGGTGGGTTTGAGGGGGCAACACACACTTCAGTGTTTGGAGAAGTAGACTCTGAATTTCCGGTAGGTGCCAACTGTGGAACTATTAAGGGCATAACTGCGGCAAGGAGGAGCTGCTGGTTATTGAGTATAGCAGCTACATCGCTATGGTAGGCAGCCAGGTCGGCCCTGAGCGGGTCATGATTGCAGTCATGCATGCAGTGAAATGTTTGGGATGCCAGGTGTTGTGGCAACTCCCTAACTGCAGTGGTGAAGTCCCTCACACACTGTTGTAGTGCTTGCAGTAGGGATTGTTGGACTTGCATGGTTGCTGACTGCTCTGCAGATGTCACCATGCACATGCGCATCCCCACCCGGACCTCCTTGGCCAGCTCCCGCTGGACTCCCACAACTCAATCAATCAATCAATCAAGGATTTATAGAGCGCACTAATCACCCATTAGGGTCTCAAGGCACTGGGGGGTGCAGCTATTGGCAGTAGAGCCATGTCTTGTTGCGTTTCCTGAATATCAAGAGGTCTTGGGTCTGGCAAAGGTGGAGCAGTAGGAAGTTCCAGGTCTTGGCGGCTAGGTAATAGAAGGATCTTCCTCTGGCAGTGGTGTGGCGGATGCGGGGGATGGAGGAAGGGCGAGGCTGGCGGAGCGAAGATTGCGGGTGGGGGTGTGGAAGGTGAGTCTGTCGTTGAGGTAGGCTGGGCCTGTGTCGTGGAGGGCCTTGTGTGTGTGGATGAGGAGTTTGAAGGTGATCCTCTTTGATACTGGTAGCCAGTAAAGGTCTCTGAGGTGGGGGGAAATGTGGTCTCTACGTGGGATGTCCAGAATGAGGCGGGCGGATGCGTTCTGGATTCTTTGAAGCTTTGTTAGGAGTTTGGTTGTTATTCCTGCATTTAGGGCGTTTCCGTAGTCCAATCGGCTGCTGACCAGGGCGTAGGTGACAGTTTTCCTGGTTTCAACGGGAATCCACTTGAAGATTTTGCCGAGCATGCGGAGAGTTTTGTAGCAGGAAGAGGAGATGGCATTGACCTGCTGAGTCATGCTGAGTGTGGAGTCCAAGATGAAGCATAGGTTGCGTGCGTGGGTGATGGGTGAGGGCGCGGTTCCTAGGGAGGTGGGCCACCAGGAGTCATTCCAAGCTGAGGGGTTGGTGCCAAATATGAGGATTTCTGTCTTGTCTGTGTTTAACTTGAGGTGGCTTGATTCCATCCAGCTGGCGATGGCGTGAAGTCCGTTGTGGAGGTTGTTCTTTGCAGTTGTAGGGTTTTTCATGAGGGAGAGGATGAGCTGAGTGTCGTCTGCGTTGGAAACTATGTTGATGTGGTGGGTTTGTGCGATGTTGGCGAGGGGGGCCATGTAAACGTTGAAGAGCGTGGGGCTGGGCGAAGATCCTTGGGGGATGCCACAGATGATTCTGGATACTTCTGACAGGAACTGTGGGAGGCGGACTCTCTGGGTTCTGCCTGAGAGAAATGACGAGATCCAGTTGAGTGCCTTGTCGCGGATTTCCACGTTGTGGAGGCATGTGCGGAGAGTGTGATGACATACCGTGTCGAAAGCTGCAGAGTGCTGCTGTTTCTCCTTCATAGAGCATGGTCCTAATGTTGTCTGTGGCAGCAATGAGTGCAGTCTCTGTGCTGTGGTTTCTGCGGATTGGGAGGTGTTGAGTAAATGGAGTACAACATGTGGGGCTAGATGCTGGGGGACAGTCACCCATACAGTCCTACATGTTCATTACATTACAGGGATGCACAGGTTTGTGTAAAACTGATGCATCACTGTTTTGTGTGAATTAAGGTATGACTTGCTGACTAAATTAAGACACTGGCCACCTCCAAATCAATTGTGGGCATACATGTGGCTACAAATCACCTTGTTTACCTGCCCATGCCTATTGCGCAGCACTAGACCCACAATATATGACTCTCTGCCAGTGAATGTCTAACTCTTCCATGGAACACTATGTCAACCTCCTGTCAAGTCACAAATCAGATCACGTGCCAGCTCAACATATCTTGCAATGAGTCCAACATACAGGAGTCAATCATACTACAGCTGCAAACACAACACAGGACAAACATTTTCACACTTACTGGATATGTCTGGGTCCTCGACTCAAGCCCCTTAACCTATGGTGTAGAGGGCTGTTCCACCTATAAAACATGAAAGGGTGATACATGCTCAATGTCTGATCAATGTACAAACGTGGGAACAACAAATCACTGTGTGTGACATTTTATATGATAGAGCAGCACATCAGGCATGTAGACACCCCAACAGACATACCACTGCAAACATGCATTGACACTCACTCCAGTGAGTGATAGACACACATATGAACACATGCACTGGCCATAACAATCATGTGGTGCCAAACATGACTACACAATTTTGTGGATAATACATTCCAGGTGGTACTCCATTTCATCATTTATAATTGGGAGACACATGCAATGCCACATTCCTGGTGCACTGCAATACCGGTGACTCAGGTATTGTGGCTTGCGCATCAAGGGACAATGTGTAACTGTGTGATGGACATGTGGGTGGGTTGATTTGCTTTCAGAAATTATTGTGCTTTCAGTGGTCCATAATAGGTGTGCCAGTGCTGTATGTAGGTTACATATGTCACATTGGCAGTGTCCTCTAAGCTGTATATGCCCCCTATGACAACATAATGGCAGGGATCCTGTGTGTTAATTGATGACAATGTAACGCTAAACATGTATTAGACACTTTTCGGTTTCAAAACAGCAAAATAATGTATACTGACAGTGTCTTAGTTGATCATCGTTGACAGAATACATGGGCACAGGTGTAGTCATTGCACCTGAAATGTGTCACTCAGGGCCATGTGTACCTATATCAGGTATTGTGAATCACACATTGCAAGATTCAGCAACTTGCAATTAGCAAGTTGGGTGATCAGCGGTAGTACACCCGAAATGACACAGTTTGCTAATGAAAAATGGGGAAACAAATGTCCTATTTCTTCAATCATGTTGAGGTAGGTCTCTATTTTGAAAACACCTTGGGAATGGCGGCACTCACAGGAATGCTGTCCTGCTGAGCTCAGCAACATCATGCTCAAAAATAGTTTGTGACCATGCATTCACAAAGAGCAGGGATCCCATGCTGACCGTTTCACTTTTGAAAATGGGTTGGCACCAATGTGACACAAATAGTAACTTTAGTTCAGTCCCGGCAATTGTGCCCAAGCAAAAAATGTCATAGGGTCCTGCTACTCAATGACAGGAATTTAACGCCTAATCCGAAATGCCACTAGATGACCCTGTTTTGTGATAGTGCAATCTGGTAGCATAATGGCCCATTTGTGTTCGCCCATGTGAATGATTATTTGTCCTGAAGTAAACACACAGATACAGTGAACTTAGGCCCAGATGTCTAGTTTATTTTTGTGTCACATTTGATTCATTTGTTGACGCAACAGCTGCACAAAATTAGCAAAAGAAACTTGTATGTTGCAAGTGTGCGCTACTTTTGCGTCCAGAAATTATGCAAATGCACCGCGAACAAAGTAGAAATATGGGCCTGAGATAATAGTGAAGGTTATGAAGAACTTGGTACATATGGCCCTGAATACTGTTCAGACATGATTCAACAAAACTGTGGACTGCATTGTTACCATATATTACCATGTGTAATACATCCCATTTCTGGTACAACTTGCATTCCATATGTCCACAAACATTGCATGCAGCATGTCACAACATCTGCTACTGTCACTCCAGAGCATTGTACTGTACACATTAGTCAATATGGTACTCACCAATAGGGCCACCAATCACCACACCCAGGTGGACCAGCAGGTCCTGCTCTCGGGCCACCAGGTCAGCCCAGTAATGCTTCAGCTGGTGCTCATTCCGTTGTGTGTTGTAAATCCGCCTCAGTTGGAACAGCACCTTTGCCCACCTCAGCTGTCTTGCCTCCATGTGATACCACTGTATCACACGGCCTCCAGCCTCCAGCATCATGGGGAGGAAGTGGCACACCAGCAACACTAATGCCCCTAGCTCCTCCTCACCCATGTGCCCCAGCAGTGGCCTTATCGACATCACACAAAACAGTATTTCCAAAGTAAAGAGGGAAAAATAGGGAAAGGAAGTAGAAAAAGGAAACTCATCTAACCCAATGATAGCCCAAAACTACCCCAACTAATACTACCCAAAAACAGACTCCCAACAGTACAAATACAAATCTAACTACAATTAAAGACACAAAAACACTTACACAAGATACAAAATACACTTACTAAACACCAAAAGACAAAAGATAGACCACACAGGAGACAAAATCACAAAATCCACAGAGAGACAATCCAAAACACAGCCACACAGTCTAGAAAAA
The DNA here is from genome assembly GCF_031143425.1 of Pleurodeles waltl. NCBI lineage: Eukaryota > Metazoa > Chordata > Amphibia > Caudata > Salamandridae > Pleurodeles > Pleurodeles waltl. The sequence continues at coordinate 221,041,903 of NC_090437.1, forward strand.
TCATGGACTTCAAAGTGAAAGTATACCTACCGTACCATATCCTATTACATCACTTCCTGTCTCATTTGTGGCCCGTTTTTTGTCTTGCATGTGAATTTTTGATGCTTACGGAGTTGCGCCAAACTTTTTTGACGCATATGCTTAAAAATTGTACGCATTCATGGATTCAATGGATATCCGCATGCCTGGGGTGCGCTGGTGAAATTAACGCTAGGGACCCATTGATGTATAATGTACGTTTGCGTCATTTTTTTACACATTTGCGTCAATATTTCTGACTCAAACTGTGTTTGCGTCATTTTTCAAATTTCAACATGCATTCAGCCTATAACTAGACAAAGATAGGATGGTATGACCTGCAGTGTGTGTTCTAGTGTTTGGGAACATGTGGCAGACCATACTACTGTAGCCCATAATACTCATATCATTGTGCAGGATCAGCTCTCTTAACTGACGCAACAGCAGCACAAACTTTGGAAATTAAAATGGATTTTTCAAGCTTACGCAGGTGTTGCTACGCTACAAAAGAATGATTAATGGCCTGTGTGTTTTGTGTGTGAATTGACTGTTAAAATGATTTGTGTGCCTCTGTGGGAACGGCATGCAATACATTTGGTGTAATGTTCATTAATCAATGTGTTACAAATGCCAATCAATGAGGTACATCGGTCATGAAATGTGTTTGTAATATCTGTTGCCTCTTATGCTGTGTCTACTTGCTTGACATGGGGACAATACATTTCCCATGACAAACAATACACAGGAAAGATCGAGGACGGCTGATGAGGGCTATGTCAGATATGTTACCCCTCACATCTCATGAAATGTTGGCTACCACTTCATGGTCACTTATGTGTATACTACCCATGAGTCAGGCATTTGAACATGTTAGGTAGCTGCAGTGTTTGTGACACAGAGCCTCAAATCCAATCATAACATTGTTATGTACACCACAGTTTGACTAATGTAAATGACCTATGTTCCCCCTGCGGCTGTGATAGACCAGCAGCCCAGGCTGCAGGTGTTCACATATTTCCAGTGGTTCATTGCACAAAAGTGTCCAGTTCAAGTGTGTGGCCATGTGTAGTCTGTGCCAGTATTGGCCTCCATGGTTTAACGGTTACGTGCAGGTCTAGTCAGGAGTCTGTGGAGCCAACCCCTGAATTAACCGAGTATCCTTCAAAGCAGATTTGACCTAAAGCCAATGATCAGCTAACTGCATACAAGGTGTTAGGAAAGCTATGGTACAGCAGAAAGTACAGAAGGGTGACGACAGAGCAACCTTGTTGTGGTCAAATACGTTATGGATCAGTAATAGACAAACAGGCATATTTCATCACTACATTTGTACACAGGGTAGGGCTCTGAACTTCCCACAGCAGCAGGGAACATCAGTTCCTCTGTGCAGATTGATCTCACAGCTAGTCACCATGCAAGCCCTATTAAAAGGTGGCAGCAAAAGTGAATCTGTGTCTGGACCATCAGGGCACAAACATGTATTGTCCTTACATACACATTAGCAGCCCTTGTTCGTTGGGCTGGAGGCACAGTACCACATCCAGGCATACAGCCATAGCACACTGTCACTGTTTGGCACTAATGAATACATGCAAAACCAGGCAAAGGATGGGGGCTGGATTTGTCCCTTGGAAAACATGTCCTGATACAAAAAAAACTAAGAAAACAAAATAAACTATTCTATACAGTTGAGGACTGGTCGTAGACCTACCATACACAATACCCAAGAGGAAACAGAGGGCATGGAAACCAGCTATGAGGCAAATGTAGCCACAGGGAACATCTCTGGTTAATGTAAAGACTGGTACCAGTCTGGCTAACAGGATGCAGGCTCTGTCAGAAACAAACATGAACAAGACAGCAAAACAGTGAGCAGAGTCTGACTGGAACAAGCAGGAACAACACTGTGGAAACAAAGAGAAGTTTCAGGTGTACTCAGCACTGTAACACAATCCAACAAGGGCTCTGCTACACAAATGAAATGTACTCCAATGCACAACAAGGAGATTCAGGAAATAGAAGCTTCTAAGCAGTGCCAGGCAGCAGCAAGGGCAGGGCAGAGTAAATGGCTAGGCTGCATGAGCGTGCTCACAGGTGTTAGCAGCTTCAGTCTCCCACAAGTCCTGGAGTTGATAATCCAGTATAAGGGGCCAACCGGACCTTTCACATGGGAAGCAATAGATGCAGATTACAGTTCTTACTGACTATCAGGCAGTGCATTATGGGACCTGAAGTCAATGCAGGCTGATGAAGTAGAACTATGGCATGCCATACTGAAAAAGGAAGCACACAAGAGTCAGAATGGGAGTCTGGGTGAGTGTAGATGATGATTCCCTGGGTATAGATAGTCCATTTACAGCGCCCCCTAGAAAAGGGTAGGCAGATGCTTAAAACATGGCAGTGGCAGGACATATTACCTGGGATGGGCTGCGCAGGGCATGTCTTGTGAGCATTGCTTACTTCTTGTCACACATGCTCCTTGCAGAGATAGCTGATGTCACACTTACTCATGTCAAGGGTCTGGTCATGCATTCCTGTTACCAATGCAATTTCACATCCACTGCCTCATGTATGATGCACTTTTTTACCTTATGATTGATGGTGTCTTAGTTGGGTGTCATATGCTGCAATGGACCATGTTGGCATTATGGATGTGTTTCATAGCTGTGGTCCTATGAAATTGCCCTTCAAATATGAAATAAACAGGACGTATTTCATAAAAACTGTGTGTGATGTTTGCTGTACATTCATACTCATCAAATATGATGTGGCATCTGAAGTATGCAAATTTGTCTTTCTTTAATGCTCCATGAGGTAATACTCTGATGATGATTCTTAGAGATCATGTGATGCATAAATAATTATACAGAGCATGATTGAGTGATAAAGTGAGCTGTTTAATTCCATATTGTTACAAAGTGGAGATAGTGACTATTGTTGGAAAACAAATTGTACTGTATGTTGTCTGCGATGCATTCCTGCAGCTGTGTTAGGATGTTCCTCCTCATTTTCCCAGACAACATCCTCCTCCTCCTCCTCCTCTTCAGGCAGTTGCTGTTCAGGTTCATATAGGGGAATGTTACTCCTAACACAACTTGCAGACCATTTCTGGGGGATATAGGAGGCTGCCTCAGGATGCCAAAAGTCCATTCAACTATGGTGTGTGTCCTCCAATGTGCCTCATTATAGGCACGCTCTGCTGCTATACTTGGGTTGACAAATGGGGTCATGATCCATTGCTGGATCACGTAACACTGATCAGCTGAATAAGAAAATAGGGGTAAGTATTTTGTTGTTGGTTGCACCGGGAATGTCATTTTGCATGGCAGATCTTATCTTGTGTCCCTGTGACTCATATGTGTTTGTGGTATTGTGTGGGATCCTAGGCTTCTGTGAGGTTCTTTCTGCATTAGGTTGTTTGACTAGCAAAACTTGTGTTTGGCTAATTGACCTGATATCTCTGGTATATTTTAAAACTTGTAGTTCAATGTGTATCTCCCATGCATTATGTAGTGAGCAAGATGTTTTCGTGTGCAATCACTGGAGGTGATATGATACTTCTACACACACAATAGATTCCACTGTGGTGGTAACATGGTTGTTCTTATTGCATTTGTCACCCTAAGTGGGAAGGGTATGCCCAGACGTGGGTCCCGTGCTTCCCATGCCACTAGATTCAAGCTAGCCTGGCTGATGAGGGGTGAAACCCCGAAACCGGTCCCAGGACGCTAGTTTCTAGTCCAGGAAAGACCTGGCCTGGCAGTTTGGGCTGGACTCCTCCCATGGGGAACAGGGTCAAGACTGATTTGCATATGGCTGGGTCCAAACTGGAATGGCATGGGCAGCAAAAAAACAATGGATTTAGGCCCAGATCTCTGTACTGGGGGTGAATGTTTGACATTGTTCAGTATTCCGTCCATCACTTGTTCTTTTTTCATTTGTCGCCCTAAGTGGGAAGTGTATGCCCAGACGTGGGTCCCGTTCTTCCCAAGCCACTAGATTCAAGTTAGCCTGGCTGATGAGGGGCTGAAATCCTGAAACTGGTCTCAGGATGCTTGTTTCTAGCCCAGGGAAGACCTGGCCTGGCAGTTTGGGCCGGACTGTTCCCATGGGGAACAGGGTCAAGACTGATATGCATATGGCTGGGTCCACACTGGAATGGCATTAGCAGCAAAAAAACTATGGATTTAGGCCCAGATTTCTGTACTGGGGGTGAATGTTTGACATTGTTCAGCATTCCGTCCATCACTTGTTCTTTTTGCATTTGTTGCCCTAAGTAGAAAGGGTATGCCCAGACGTGGGTCCCGTACTTCCCATGCCACTAGATTCAAGCTAGCCTGGCTGATGAGGGATGAAGCCCTGAAACCGGTCCCAGGATGCTTGTTTTTAGTCCAGAGAAAACCTGGCCTGGCAGTTCGGGCTGGACTGTTCCCATGGGGAACAGGGTCAAGACTGATTTGCATATGGCTGGGTCAAAACTGGAATGGCATGGGCAGCAAAAATATGATGGATTTAGGCCCAGATCTCTGTACTGGGGGTGAATGTTTGACATTGTTCAGCATTCTGTCCATCATTTGTTCTTTTTGCATTTGTCGCCCTAAGTGGGAAGGGTATGCCCAGACATGGGTCCAATGCTTCCCATGCCACTAGATTCAAGCTAGCTTGGATGATGAGGGGTGAAACTCTGAAACCGGTCCCATGATGCTTGTTTCTAGGCCAGGGAAGACCTGGCCTGGCAGTTTGGGCTGGACTGTTCCCATGGAGAACATGGTCAAGACTGATTTGTATATGGCTGGGTCCAAACTGGAATGGCATGGGCAGCAAAAACAAACAATGGATTTAGGCCCAGATCTCTGTACTGGGGGTGAATGTTTGACATTGTTCAGCATTCTGTCCATTATTTGTTCTTTTTGCAGGTAGCATGGTTGTACTACATGGCCTGGACATCTCATCCAATGAGACATATGTAATTGCAGATGAAATGCAACAGTGAGGCCCTTTGATTTGGCTGGGTGACAATGCACAACACTCCTCCATAAGTTGGTAGCACAAAGGCATTCAGTATTGACAATGCACAATTATCCCATGTGTGACTAGTTCTATGCAAACCTGTTTTTGTTCCCTCACCCATTTGGCTCATTTGCAACCGTGCACGTACACTACTAAACATGCTGTAGGTGAGCTGTCTAACTTGGTTGTGGGAGTGGATGTTTTAGTGTAGGAAGGTCCATCTCCCTGTACATCTGTTATGTGGATGGGGAATTGTCTCTTTCAGTATGGGTAGCAGTGTGCACTTTGCCTTAGTGTCACATCAGCATGTTTTCATTGCACAGTCCACTTCCTTATTGCTAGCTGGCAATGTCACCCCAGGAATGATGTGGGATGTTGGTACTGGCTCAATAATTCCATGTCATCTTCATTTGAGTCAGCGTCATCATGCTATGTGTCTCATGGTGTTTGACCTGCAGCAACACACATTGCACACCCCTTACACAGGACATATTGCTTGGGAGGGTGTGTGATTGACTATGTGGCCTTATGTGATATTGAATGGTTAATCTTCCAAGTTTTACTGCCAGTTAAGACCATGTCATTGTCACTGTGTGGTTTTAAAATGGTCCCTTGTGGCTCTAGAGTGGCATCTATTGTTATTGGCAGCCGTCATTTGTCCATAGGTGTGAATCTCTTTGGGTCAGGATATCATACATAACTGCCAGTGTCACACCTCATTATCTTCCTGCCCACGTGTAAAGGTAGTGGTGTATGTCTTGTGTGTCCTACAGGGTTACTGTGCTGTGTGTATATTACTAGGTTTCTGGACTTACCAACAAGAAGGCCATTGCCATATCGTCCATCCTGGAAGTGCTGATTGATGGTGCTGTGGCGGAAGATGAAGGAATCATTACACTCCCATGATACTTTGCCATGATGTTGGTGAACAATCGCTGGTGATCAACAAGTCACAAGTTCAAACAAAAACAACAAGGAGCAAGGAGGACTGGCAAACAAAGAACACAAGCAAGCCTATGGCAAAGGGACACTACCTGGATGCACAAAATGGTCACAAGCCACATGGTCAAACAACAACAAGGAGCAAGGTAGCATAGGGGTCAAAGAACACATGCAAATCTATGGCAAAGGCACACTGGCAGCATGCACAAAAATGGTTGCCTGCTACAAGGTCAAACAACAACATGAAGGAGCAAGGATGCATGGCAAACAAAGAGCACATGCAAGCCTAAGGCAAAGAGACACTGACAGGATGCACAAAAAGGCCGCCAGTCACTTGGTCAAACAACAGCAACAGGGAGCAAGGAGGAACGGGGAAACAAAGAGCAGATGCAAGCCTCTGGCAAAGGGTCACTGGCTGCATGCACAAAATGGCCACCAGCCACATGGTCAAACAACACTAGGAGCAAAGAGTCATGGCAAACAAAAGCATAAAATGGCCGCCAGCCACATTGTCAAACAACAACAACATAGAGCAAACAAAGAACACATGCAAGCCTATGACAAAGACACACTGGCTAGATGCACAAAATGGCTCCAGCTATAAGCTGTCACAGTGTTGTCACTGACCATGCCATGAGTGATGTAATATGTGAAGTCATAAGCAGTGCATTACGGGAGCACAAGTTATAATTAGCTCAGGTAACTATAACTGCTAAATTCAGAACCTAAGTATAATGTCCATGTAACATTTGTTTTTTAAGTTAATTTCTACATTTTTTTTCAATTCTATTTCCTAACTATAATGTCCCTGTAACCTTTGATTTTTCCAGAGGCTGTCCATGGTTGTTTAACTTATAGTCATTTTCATTACTATAAATTCATCCAATGACTGTTGGCGGTGGTTGGCCACAGGGCCTGGCCGTGGCCAACCCACTATTACTACCCAACCTTACACCGTGCATGTCCTTCACCCATGTGTAGTGGAGGTTGCCCGCAAGATATGGCCTGGTGCCAGATCCTGCAGTAAACCTCCCTAACCAACCAACCCCATGCTGCACATTGCCTTTTGGCCATGCATAACAGGAGTTGTCCATGGCCACTATGGGTGTGAGAATAGGTGTGAGAGGGTGTATCTGGGGGTAAGAGTGGATTTCATATTGGCTGTCTGGGTGTGATTGTGCGTACATCAGTGTTTTAGTGGGTGTGTGAGTGTGGACTCAAGTCTGTGAGTGGGTGCATGAGGGTGTCGGTGGGTCTGTGACTCGGTGTGTGACAGTCTGAGTGGGTGTGTGAGTGGGTGTGTAACTATCTGAGTGGGTCTGACGGGGTGTGTAAGGGTCTGACTGGGGCTTCCGAATGAGTGCATGAGGGTCACAGTGGGTCTGTGAGTAGGTTAGTGAGTGTCTGAGTCGGTCTGTGAGTGGAGACATGAGTGTTTGAGTGTTCCCTTTGTGTCTGAACAAAGGTAAACCTCTCTGAAGAACAATAAAGAAAGCAAACACGTACCAGAGGTGGCTTTTATTCATTCCAGGTTGGCTTGGATGTTATTTTACCATTCCAAAGCTGTAATACACTTTCTGCAGTGATGAATGGCTTTTATCATTTTACAGCTCAGCAAGGGTGACAGTGTGTCAATCCTATGCTTAAAGTATTTGCTGTACAAATGGCAAAAGACTTTGTCCCTCTCTAGCTCGGCGTGGATAGCATTGTGCTGAGCCTATGCTTAAAAACTTTGCTAGATAAACAGACATTTGAGGTGAGCAAACCTAGAGTGTCGCTTGTGTTCCAGGGTGCTCCTTACTGGCACTGCTCTCCACCTAAACTAGGGAACTACCCAGAGTTCTCTTCTCTTTATGCATAATTGATGCATCACTCTAACCCTGAGAGGGCTTTGTTTTGACCCTCAGTTTTGAATGTCATCATTAATCTAACCCCTCACTACCTTCTTTTCCCCAAAATCCCACATCAACTGGCTACCAAGCAAGGATTCTACATCATAGGCGGATGTCCCCAGTTCTTGGTGCAATTGATTGCACATATGTGCAATTGGTATTCTTGCTGCCACATCCTACCTGTACTGGAATCAAAAGCATACATATTTCATCAATGTCCAGGCCTTAGTGGATCATCAGGGAATTGTAATCAATGTACTTGCTAAATATCCAGGGAGTGCACATGATTCCTTCATCTTCTGCCACAGTATCACCAGTGAGCAGTTTCAGAATGGAACATACAGGAATGGCCTTCTTATTAGTAAGGTGAACCACAAATATACCTAAAACCAACTAAGAAGTTGAATGTATGACATGAGAGCCATCTCTGTGTTTGTGAATGGATCTTGTGTCATATGCACATAGTGGGAATAACTCACTCGAACATGTAGACAATGATGTTCCATTTTGTCATTCCCTCACTAATCAAACAATGACATTTATGAAAATTAAACTGTGAGAAGTATTGTGCCAGCTCACACTGTGTGAGTGGACTGAAACACATTTTCTGCACTGGTTAATAAATCAAAACAGTAGTCATACAGTTCACAAGTGAAGACAATATGAGTAGAAATGGTACAAATTAGTGTGAAATGTGTGTATGTTCACTGGTGTATCTAGTCTTAAAACTAAAATAATGAGTGTTGAACAAGTCATGTGTTCCTAAGTAGATGTGTCATACATGACAGCAAATGTGTATATTGACCAAAGTATCAGGGGCACTAATGGAAGAACATGTTGTAAATTTCATTCATGTCATGCACTGTAAGTGCAGCTACAAATTGCTAATCTAGGTACATATGTGATACTAAAAGTATGAAGAACACATATGGAGCAGCACTTCTTACAGCCTAGGTCCAAGCATACACATAGTTATCAAACTACATGGACAAAATGTATCTATGTTATAGATTACCAGTTTGGTGCATAAAGTTTCCTACGTTTCCTGCATCTCAGTCCATCAATGTTAAACTGGCACAGTCAATTAACATGATGTCAAATATGTAATACACCAATAAATAATTTAGAATTAAATGCAACCAGGGTAAGGAATCACACTGTACTCAGCATACTAAACTAAACACTCTCTTGACACATCAATGAAGTCATAATCAAGGCATATAACCTTGCCATAAAAAAAACATCAACTTTATAACTATCATGTCACATGTTGGAAAATCACTGCATGTACTGAGCAAATAGCAATGTTAAATTAAGTGAAAAAATCAAAGACTAATGTCATGTAGGCAAGCATAAATATCATAGGTGACAAAAGGACTAATTTATGTGTGACTGTCAAACTAGTTGGCACTGTCATAAACTACATAGCGATGAGTATATTCCAGAGACTTTGATCATATGTTTGCAACTGTGCACAGTTAGTCAGTGAAAATGGCATAGACCTGTCAAGAGCATTCCAAATTCTTATCATAGAATTCTACTGCTTAAACATGACGGTCAGCATGTAGAACCATCCTATGTCTCAGGACATGTGCAATATGTGTAGTGACAAATTGAACTTGAAGATACATGTGTAAAGCAATGGTCAGCAGTATCTAACACATATTGGTCAAAGGTGTCAGAAATGTCTATGAATTTGCCAGCATGCATAACACACATGGACACACGTGTACGTAACAAGATGCAAGTTAATTTACAGGTTGTACGTTTGTATTTTCTCAGGTGATAAAGCATATGACTTGTAGCCATGAGTCATGACTCCATTCATCAATCCTCATATGGGGATGGAAAAAAGTTTTAATACAGCACTCACCAAGACAACAAATGTTGTAGAGAGGATTTTGGCATTCTAAAGCCGAGGTATTGTTGTCTGAATATGTCAGGGGGAAGGCTAATATGCTCACCCCCTATGGTCTGTAAAACAATTCAGGTATGTGCCATATTGCACAATGTTTGTTTAAAAACTAATATCCAATGGGACTATGAGCCACTTAGTCCAGAGGGACTACAAGACGGATGAAAACAATGATACAGAGATCTAGCTAATATATGCAGGTCGGCAAAGATGTGACCAAACTGTGGCAATTCTTTTTTCATAAGCATTTTCACCTGATGGTAATAGTGACTGGAACATTTCAACTTATCAGCCAAGAAACCTTTTTGGGAACACTGTCACTGTGTTGTATGTCAGCGTAAAAATCTAGTCACTCACATCTTTTCAAATAGATGTAGACCTCAACATGTATGAATCATGTTGTCTGAGTCAACTTGGTGCCAAACGTCTAAATAATGAAAAATCAATGCAGCAAACAATGTGATGCAGTGTACTGCATGAAACAGACAATGCAGGATTGCCACATATCTGCAAAGTAATGTGCCATACCTGTCCGCATGCATCTAAGCAGTGGAGTGCAGCACAGCAAGTTCTCTTGCTGTGTTTTGCAGCAGCAAAAATGTGTTTTATATGGTAACTCAGTGTATGATGGAACACAAATCTCCCACAAAATCAGCATTTTAGGCAAACAATATTGTAGTGTGTTTCACATATGTACCAGCAAACAGAATGCCAGCACTTTGCAGCAAATACCATCACAGATCATGAGTGACTGTTGTCATGGACAAAGACTTAGGCCCTCATTTTGACTTTGGCAGTCTTTTTCAAAACCACCAAAGCCGCGGGCGCTTGAAGACCGCCAGTGCCATATTACAAGTACTGCTGGATTTCCTCCACATTTTTGGTGGGAATCCAGAAGTAGTCATGCTGGCGGGCAGAGGTGCATGGGCGGTTCCACCACCAGCCCCGCCCCCCAAAAGGACTCCACCAGCCATATTACAGGCGGTGATATGGCCTGGCCGTGTCCTGATCGTGGGGTGCAGCCGGCAGTGGAAGCGCTCCTTCCCGTTTCCTGCCTGTCATCCTCCTCACCGGAGGTGATACAAGGTAAGTCGGGCATCTGCAGGGGCGGGGGTGGGATGGTGGGGGTGTTATGTGTGCGTATGTAAATGGGTGTTTTTCTGCGTGTGCGGATGTGTGTGTGCATGTATGTTTGTCTGCGTGTGTGTCTGCGTGTGTGTACGTGAGTATGAGTGCTGAAGTGAAAGCATGTATGAATGTTGAAGTGAATGCATGTGTGAGTGTTGCAGTGAGTGCATGTATGGATGCATGTGAGTGAATGCGTGTATGTCAGTATTGGTGAATGAGTGTATGCGGGGTGCCTGTGGGTGTCTGTGGGCATGTGCATATCTGATGGGAGGGTGTTTGGGGTATGGGGGTGTTGTACCTGTAGCACACTTTGAAAGAGAAAGTAACAAGGATAAATAACTTTTATCACTCCTTGTTACGCCTCTCCTGGGAAGGTGTATCTTTCTGGCCCATTACCAAGTTTACCGGGTGTGGTAAGTATACATCTAAAACCATGGCAGTTGCATGGGAACACCTATGCAACAGCCATGGAATGTTTCCCTAATGCAGAGCAAGGTAATGCAGTGATTTGTGATGCTTTGCTTCACTTGAGATTTATGAAGCCACTCAGGGCTACGCAAGGTGGCCTTGTGTGGCTTCATATATATTATATTTGAATTGGCTTGTGCATGTACCACGTTGCATGGTGCAAGCACCACTCAACTGGGGTCATTCATATAACCCTGAGTGCAGAAGTGGCTGTGCAACTACATTACATGGAGCACTTTGCCTACCTTTGTGCATTTGACATGGCTGCCTGGTCAAACCACGAGGATTATGGGAGTTACATCAGATGGAGTTCGACAGTCCAGCAAATCTGTAAAATAGGTAGGGCATAAGCTGGAATATGGGTAGCCAGTCTGTCTCTATGCTTCCCTAAGTGTATGTTGCATTCATGACACATCACAAGGGGTCTTGACACATCGCAGTAAGAGAGATATTAGACTGATTCGGGAATCAAAAAGAGTGGGGCATAGGCCCCAGGATCAACCTTTATATGAACATATGACTGTGGGGGCATCCAGGTGTGTACTTCGGTAACACATGTGAAAATTGATGTGTGAGCATTTTGCTCTTGATTCCTGCCTTGCTGTGCCACCATGCTGCCTGATACGGATTGTTCATGCATCCCTTGAACCCGACTGACTCCAAGGGCAATCTGCCTGGCCTCCTATCATTAAGTCTCAGGTGGCATGAAAGACTTTCAACCACCCTGCTTCAACACTTGGGCACTGCCATACATCACTCTGACCTGCCAAGTAGTGCCACTTCAGTCCTGGACCAATGTAGGTGGGCCTGAGGTGTTTTGACTGGCAGAAGCCAACACTTGTACTGTAGATCCCATGCATCAGTCCTATTGAGTGGGTCAGATCCCAGGCATCGCCCCTGTTGCACAGGTCTGAACCCACGCTTCGCTCCAGTTGCATGGGTCAGAACCCTTGCATTGCCACCACTGCATGGAACTGACTGTACTGCAGAAGTGGTACTGCGCAGTGCATCCATCACGCAATGTCTATTTGCATAGCATTGTGTCAGAAACATCAACATAAATGTCGGGAAAGTGCTGGACACACCCAGGAAATTAGGCAATGCATGGGGCAGACTGCATACTTGGAAGTGTAGAAGTCAGTTTCACTTTCTTCTACAGACTGTTAGTTTTTGCTGGTTTCTGGTGGTGTTTGGAGAGTGTCTGGTGGTTTTGAGCACATTTTGGTCTAGTCAGTGTCTGGTATGTCCCTGTCATGTGTCAATTGTGTACCTTTTGTGTCTTTTTATAGTATATTGTATTAGTATTTGTCATTGTATTATTGCATGTTTGTCTGTTTAGGACTTTTTTTATATTATGATTAGGTATTAGTTTAAAGGGGGTTAATTTGGGGTGTAGTAGGTCAGGGAGGGATAGGGTGATGTTGGGAAAGGGTAGGAGATGTTGAGGGCCTCCAATGGCTAATAATGCACTATCTGCCTACACGTGGTGGCCTCCAGGTGTAGAGTCAGCCAGGCTACCCTTCTGAGGATAGGAAGGATCGGTGGGAGCATGTGTGTTGGCACATGTGCCAAAACATCAGAGGGGATTTCACCGTCTCCCAGCTTAAACCTTGGTGGGTTGAAGTAGGGGCACATGAGGATGATCTGGTGGTCCTGCTGGGGCTGGAAATGGAAGGCCCTGTAGGTATACATGTATGTACCCTCTGCATGTAGTAATTTACTGTTTTGTGATTTTTAAATGCTTAATACACCTGTCTCCTAAGTTAAGCCTTGTCATTTGTTGCCAAGCTACCAAGGGCTGAGTGGGGATTAATTTCTTGAGACCTGACTGGACCTACAGGAGTTAGTAGCCTATTGCTAAGTGTAGGTACTTACCTGCCCTTACCAATAATCCACTTTCCAACACAGTCCTTATGAGTGCAGTCCTTTTTTTGTGCAGTCTAAGAGTTCAGCAGGGCAGTCCCTCGTCTGTAGATGGTTGCAAGCAGGGATCTGAGGTACCGTACAGCTCTCACATATTTATTCCAGATTTCAGGCTGGCAAGAGACAGGTACCTCCAACCAACTGTGTTCAAGTTGCCACCTTCTGGTATAATCACCTCCTGGGAAGTGTGGCATATTTCTGTCCCAGAATGCACAGCTACACAAAAATCAAAATTGAGAAAATCTCCCCCCAGAGTTCAGGTCTGGCTAACTCAACCCACAGGTGTAGTCAGCCTTTCCCTACACACCGTTTCCAGCCTCTCTGCCAATCTAATTAGAGAGACTCCTTTCTGGCTTTGAGTGCAGGAAGTGGGGGGGCTGGTTACTGCACTGTCTGTGCTTCTTCCTTTGAAGACCAGTTTGGCTACTAAGCCCCCTCCCTGTCATGCCATCTGTAGCAACAGATCTCCTCCCACCAGATGTCGCTATTTTCTCAGCCCAGGCCACTTCATACCTCATCGAAGTAGCTTGGCTCAGTCAAGTGATAGCCAATCAAAAGAGGCTACTACAGGGCTGTTTTAGGTAACTTCAAGAAAGCAAGTTCTAAATCTACTTTCCTGCATTAGTTATAATAAATCCATCCTTGGGAATTTTTTGGATTTATATTAACTAGCATTTTGATACTTTGAATCGCTGTTCTAGCTCATGCCTTTCTAAAATTAGGCTTCATTAAAGTTTATTAAACCCGCCCCATGTCAGCCTAAGGACCTAGCAGCACTACAATTTGGAAACATGAAATTGGCAGTTTTTCTCTCACCAGGTATCATAAAAAATATTTTATAATGTCCCTGCTTTTTATAACAATGCACTCTGCCCTTGGGGCACCTAGGGCAGACCTTAGAGGTGACATATGTAATAAAAAGGTACTTTTGGACTTTGGAACTACTTTTTACTCCAAAGTCGAATTTGAACATAGTTTTAATTTTAAAATCAGCCTGCAAGGCAGGGCTTGCTTTAAAATGACAGTGGACACCACAGCAGTCACATTGAAGTGCATTAAATCCACTGGGGTCTCCAACCCTCCCTACCTATTATATACTAGGGACTTATTTCAGGGTATCAAGGTCAATTAGAATTGCGCCAAACACCTTTTAAGGACAGAGCACTGGTCCTGGACCTGGTTAGCAAACCCCAGGGCACTTTCGGAGTCGCTAACCACCAGTATCAGTCCATAAAATTAAAGTGAACAGGGAAACAAGGATTACTTTCCTACACACCGTTTGTGATAAAAATATTAAACTGATTAATAATTTCTGGTATAATTATGTGCTGTAGTGCCACAGGCATATTTGCAAAACATCCATTAGCTATAGCTAGTAGTGCCTAGACCCTATGCTCTAGCTTGGGTCACCATTTTAGTCAGGCCAGCCTTTCTGACTCCTAGCCCATATAACAGGTATTATTAAACAATACAATTTAAAGAAGAACGTCTTGGTGAGATAGAAAAGTGAACTGTGAAATAGGAACAAACATTGTATCAAAGTAATCACAAACCCTGCTTGGTCTTAAGAAAGAGATGTCCATAGTTTAGTCTGTAAAGATCATTACACATTTCTGTCATTATTTCTGAATGCTTAACTTTGGCATTAATTGATGTTCAATTTTACTACCAGACCATTGTCACCATTATTCATGGAATTTCTTATGGGCGTGAAGGCTACTCATAGATAAAGTCAATGGTTTATGGTCAGGACCAACTGTGGGGTGGTACACATTTCAGAGAATAGCTGAAAATGCTTGCAGAAAAATTATAAAGAATACCTTGCACTATTGGAAATAGCAGAGCATAAAGTGAGGATGATGCTCAGAATGACATAAATGCAAAGTTAATTTCAGATAGAATTATCAACAGCTGTAGACCCACTTAATCCACAGAATTAGCAAAAATACACATTGAGACCCATATTTATCATAGTGGTGTTGTGTCACCCTTGTGCCACACAAGGGTGTGCATGGATGACGCAACACTAAAGTCATAATTATCAAGACATGCAAGGCCACCTTGAGCTGCCATGCATGGCTTGACAAATCTGGAGTAACGCATGGCAGCGCAAATCACTGCCTTGTACTACTCCGCCCCAGGGTGGCGTTCCATGTGTGAAGCATAAATGTTTCAATGCATTCTCCCATGGATTTTGTGTATTCCCAGATCTACCATTAGTAGTAAACTTGGGAATGCGTTAAAATACTGTGCCTCCCCAGGGGAGGAAAAATAAGGAGAAATAGCTTTATTTTTTTCCTCTTTCTCTCTGTGCTGCATTCTGCAGCACACATATAGAGAGAGAAATCCCTCTCAGGATTGTTTTTGTGCAGGAAGGAGTCCCTTCATACACAAAACAATCCTGTTTATAATGCATGCCCCCTTGCAATATGGTGCAAGGGTTCCTGCATTGGGCCTAGGCACCCAAAAGCAAGGAAACAGCAGAAATACAGTGCATTCGAGCTCTTTGCTGCCTTTCACATAGTGCAGCAAGGTGGCTCGGCGGATGAACTACAATGGTTAAACTTCCTTTTCCCACTTTAGCATGATAGTCACCCCAGAACAAAGGTTATGTGACCGAAAAAGCAAGATTATTTTATTGCCACCATTTCAATTATGAAAGAACAGGATTTTCTTTAGTATCAAAGTACATATTATCAATATTCATATTGATTAAAGTGGAGTAGTGCTGATGAATACCATTTAATTAGACCGGATAAGAAAGCAGAAAGGTTTTGGCCAGAAGACAGGAATGTTATGAATAAAACGAACGAGTAGGGCATATTCTTGCAATTCAAACCCGGCGAATAGTGGTGGCAGGTTTTATTAGCAAAATTAACAAACATTTGCAATGCAATGGGTCTTGCATTCCTCAGAGTTAAAGCTATTAGCAGTTGTAAACTCCCAACTGGACTTTTCTTGCCTCATTAAATCGAAAAGAAAGAGCGCGATTGTGCTGCTGAAAAATAGAAATGGAAATGGAAATGGAAACGTGTCTCTCGTTTGCTTGAGATCGAGCAATTAGCATTGTAAACTCCTAACAGGACTTTTCTTGCCACATAAATTGAAAATAAAAGTAAAACACTTTCACATAACTAACTGGACTTTTTTGCCATATCAACTGAAAAGTAAAAGTTTCACATAAGCGAGCTGATGGCCGCCATCAGTGCAAAGCAGACATACAAACGGAAATAACAGTTCACTTGTAGTGAAACCTATCGGCAACACTGCAATTATCTACGTAGCAACGGAAAAGGCATGACATATGCATTCCTTCCACAAATAAAAGCAAGCATATTTTAAAAGGCAAGCCTACAAACCAATGAAAGACACTGACGTGACAAGGGTGGGGCTCCAAGCCCTTTTTTAACTACTACAGCATCTCGCAAGCGATACGCAGGCTCAACCCTAAAAATGAACATGGCGATCTGGTTTTGGACCTGGATAATATACTGGAAGTGTTTTGATGGTACTATTGCATGCTACCTCAATTCCAGACCCCCGAGGGGGGATAATATTTGGAGCAAGGATTGAATTCTGTGTCTTTAGGGAAAGCTATGCAGGAAGATCATGTTTTTTGGAGCTGATTTTTCATCAGATGAAATACAGATTGCAATCCAAGGATTCCCTTCTGGAAAAGGGTTTGGATTGGCGAACTCCCGATAGAATTTTATAGGATATTTTTTCTGCAGTTATTGTCAGATATGCAGGAGTTTTTTTTTTTTTTTTTAAGGAGTTCATAAACTCCCTGATTCCTGGACAATGGTGAATATTGTTTTCTTCTAGAAGAAAGGGAACACCCCAACTGAAAATGTTCCTGCAGGCCAATAACACTTATGAATAGCGATGCAAAAATATATTTGAAAATACTGGTTAGCCGGTTGGATGGTATTATTTCTAAACTGTTTTCTGTAAATAGCATGGTTTTATTCCGGGCAGGAGGACTACTGATCATATCCGTCAGGTGATCTCGCTTTTCAATGCGGCGAATGTTGCAAAAGATCACTTGGCAGTGGCTGTGTTGAATGCTGAGAAAGCATTTGACAGGGTGACTTGGGATTATCTGTGTAAAGCTATGGGCTTGTTCGGGTTGGGCGGGCGTTTTATTAACGTAATTCAGGCAGTATACCACAGACCTATGGCCTGGCTGCAAATGATGAGGAGTGAATCTGGGCCAATTCATATTAAGGGGGGAACCAGGCAGGGGTGTCTCTGCTCTCCCCTTCTTTTTGCACTTCATATTGATCCAGTTGTTCACATACTTAAAGCTAACCCGGCCAATGAGCCGGTAAGGTGACAAGGATGGGAGACAAAACTTTTAGCTTATGCAGACGATGTACAGTTGTTACTACAAATACTGATGTAGCGCTGTGCATAATCAAGGAGGAGGCTGCAAAGTGTGGCAAGTTGGTTGGTTATTTATTGAACAGCAACAAAATGCAATTCGGGGTGAACATTCAGATCACAACTCATTATTTGTGAGTGGTCGAGCAGGCGGTCTTCTTAGGGGTCAGCATCAGTGCAAAATTAGATGAGATTGTTAAGACTAATATTGCCCCGATTATTGGGAAGGCTAAATGAGATTTCTCTAGAGTGGATATACTTCACATATCAATTGTTGGTCAGTGTAACATTGTTAAAATACTTTTCTTACTGACAATTTGGTATGTTTTGGACCATCTTGTTGGAGTTTGATAACTCTTGGTTTGAAGCAATGGATGCCATAATATACAGATTTATCTGGTCTTATGGTAAGCTAAGGATGGCAAATAGGTTTCTGTCTTTGCCTAGAGAAAGAAGAAGGTGAGCTCTTCCTACTCTAAAGTTGTATCAGCTCACCTTGGCTTCTCAGTATATGTATCCACTACTGGAAAGCAATAGTGCTTGCCCCTGACAAGGAGATGTACCATTTCTTTTTTAGCTTTTAATTGGGGAAGAAGCTAAATATTGACTGTTCAACCCAGCTACTTTAAAAAAAATTCTGGTTTAAGAAGCTATTGGCAGCTTTTAAAAACTGGGCTGGCGGGAGGAGGAAGGCTGGGAGAGATAGACTCATTTGATGCATACCTATACAGAGGAACTTGATTTGCCTACCATATTTCATGATCCTTGCTTGCTAAGGTGGGAGATATGTGGGCTTGTGAAACTGGGGGATTTTTCTCAAGGATTACATTTGGCCTTGTTTGATGAGCTTAGGGCCAGATTTGACATCAGTCCTAGGGATTTTTTTAAATATCTCCAAATCTGTGATTTTTTTGTACCGGACGGCTGAGGTTATAGCTGGTTTCTCTAGGCACCTTTTCTGCATCTGTTATTAGGTAATGATGATTGCACAATTAGCCAACTGTATGCAAGTTTGGGTGCTGACATTCCGGATGACTTGGAACATCATAATACCAAAAGGCAGTAGTGATTAGGCTCTGGGGATCTTATGTTTTATGAGTCTTTGATACTGTACTGCAATCCTCTGGTCTGCTGGCTCAACAATATAAAACAGCATTTAATATGTATTTTACTCCATCAAGGATAGCCAAGGGGCTACCAACGGCATACACTGTCCAAGATGTAGAGCTTTGGAAGCCGACTTGGTTCACATGTTCTGTACATACCCTCAGCTGGATGTATAAGGGGCCATATGTATGAAGAAATGGCCTTGCAAATCGCTATTTCCGAGTCGCAATAGGCCATGTACCATAATTGGGATTCAGAATTAGCGATTTCTTAAAAATCGCTATTTGTGGTTTGCGAGGCCCATTTACCGAATCGCAATTTTCATTTTCGCAAATTGCGATTCGGTAATTGAAAATGGCAAATTGCGAGAAATTTTGAGAAAGCACACCTGGAGGAGCCTGATGACATCACAAGCAGGAAGTGAGTCATCCCAGGCAGTTTCAGGTGCCACACCCAAACCAGCATCCAGAGAGAGCAGCCCAGCTACACTGAGCAACACTCTGAAGGAGGCATCACACATGAGCAAGGATGGACACCTCAGCCCAAGGAAAGGAGAAGGGAGAGACAAAGAGGAAGCTCAAATTCAGCGAGCAAGAGCTTGAGGTGCTGACAGAGGAGGTGGTCAGGAGCCATGACCGCCTTTTTGGTAAAAGCTCACTCCAGGTGCCGGAGAGTGAGAAAAGGAGACTGTGGGCAGATATTCAATCCAAAATCTGCGCAATTGGAGTGGCACAGTGCTCTGTCGACGAGAGAAAGAAGAGGTGGTATGACCTGCGGTCCCGTGCGAAGGAGAGGGTGGCAAGAAGACTGCAGGAGTCCAGGGGCACAGGAGGCGGTCCACCCACAGAGGCACCATCCACCTGATTAGAGGACCTAGTGGAGTCAACACTCCTCCCTGAAGCTGTGACTGGGGTCACAGAGATAGACACCTCCGGCACACCAAGTACCAGCCAAGGTAAGTGTAATATTGAATTGTGACCCCATATGTGTATGCACAAAAGCCCCTTAGGAATTAGCAAGTAATGCAAAACACTGTGAGAAGTAGTCCATTCCACATCTTAGAAGCAGCACAACAATGCATTATGGGAGTGGCAGTCCACAACCCAGAGCTGGAAGTAGCACGTACAATGTAATTAAGTAGAGCAACACCCAGAGGAACACAACACCCACAACACAGTGTAGAGAAGTACCTGTACCTTTATTACCATTGTGTGACCTTACTTGCAACAAACATAACTGACATGCTGCATATTGTCGTTGCAGGTGGGCCAGGCCCAGCAGCAACAGCATCAGCCAGCGTAGGCGAGACTGACACCCATCCAGCCTCTGATTCTAACACAAGTGGATCTCTCACCATTGTGCCAGTCCGACGCAGGCCTAGGGCACTGCCTCTGCCAGAGCTCAGCCAAGACTCAGATGAGCAGCAGGAAGGGCCAATTACACCATCCCCAACTGGCAGGCGCAGCCGTTGCAGGAGGCCAGTTGTCAGCAGACCACAGCACCCGTAGGATGGCAACAAACGCCGGTGTACAGCAGAATGAGGCAGGTGAGGGTCCCTCCTTCTTTGGTGGGCTGGAAGCTGCTATGTTGCAGCAGCAGCGTCTACAAAACAAAAGGATCCTTGGTTTCCCCCAAAAAATGCAGCAACATAACACCAACATGGGGGGCCTGCATCGCAAGCTTGAGTGCCTGAATGCTAACATAGAACTGCTGCATGAGGGACAGGTGCAGGCATCACAGGACACAAGAGAGCTCACTTGTGCTGTGCGTGAACTATGCCAGTAGCTGTGCCATGAGAGGTTTAGCCACCGCAGACAGGAGCGCAGATTCATGAACATGTTCGGGGGCTTCTGTCGCTCCGTGAACAGGGTGGCTACTGCAATGTCACTGATTGCACATCTTGCAGTGGCTGCACAGGTGGAGGCAGCACACAGCAGCAGGGATGTGGCTAACGGACTGGTACAAATCACTAATGTGATCGATAACATCCTGGGACAGAGGTCAGACACACCTAGTGAGCTTATACTGGGGGACACAGAGGACACTTCCAGCCTCAGCAGTCTTGCTGTACCTGCATCGGACACCAGACGGTGCAGTGCCAGGCACAGCACTGCCACTGAGGCGGACAATCGAGGTGCCAGTGAGGTAACTGGGCACCGGAGTGGTGTGCGTGGCCGCAAAAAATAACTGTAGCGGCCAGAGGGGAACTGTGCTCATCATGACGTAATAGTGCATTACTC
This sequence comes from Pleurodeles waltl, assembly GCF_031143425.1. Taxonomy (NCBI): domain Eukaryota; kingdom Metazoa; phylum Chordata; class Amphibia; order Caudata; family Salamandridae; genus Pleurodeles; species Pleurodeles waltl. Next base: position 221,062,929 of record NC_090437.1, read on the forward strand.
TGGACTTCTATTGTCTCTAGTTTTTTACATCATTTGTTTTGCTATTCGTAGAAGGAACATTACCTGACATTAAGGTAATACATTTAATTCACTACAGGTACAGTTGTCAGTGCATTTGTGTCATTCATACTTACATCTGAAATAGTTGTGCGTGATGTCAGCACGCCTTTGCCTTCCCTCTGCTGCACTGCTCCTGTCTGCTGGCTGTAGGGGTGGTATGGGATCATCATCCTCATCAGATTCAGAGGGTATGATGAGTAACTGAGCCATCTGACATCAGCACGCCATCAATGCACCATTGTATAGAGGGACAGTACCTAGTAGATATCCGTCTCCAAACTCCCCAGCTAGCAGTCTTCTGTGTATGCCGCTATGGTGAAAGATGTACGAATCATGTGTGCTACTTGGGTACCTGGCCACGAGATCAGTTATGATGTGTGAAGCATTGCAAATCACCTGTATATTCATTGAATGTTAGTATTTCCGGTTGCAGTACACATACTGCATGGTGGACAGATTGCAACACGTGTCCCATCTGTGGCACCTAGGTCGTGGGAGAACTGTGCTATCTGGTAAAAATCAATTTTTGTCTGCTATATTTCCTGTGGGGTGTGGGGGAATCTGATGTACTGGTGTAGTTTGCTCAGCATGGCGTTGATAAATGCATTGAAAAATCTAGAGAGGGTACTCTTTGAGACCCCTCCAGCTGCTGCTATGACACCTTGATAGGTCCCTGAGGCGAGTAGGTGGAGGGAGCATAATACCTGCACATGGGTGGGTATGCTGTGAGTCCTTAGTGTTCTGCGCTGCAGTATGGGTTGTAGCTCAGCTATCAGATCAAGCATCATGGCTGAGTTCAACCTATACCTCTCATATATTTCCTCCTCTGTCAGGTTAAAAAGTGTAATGTGCACTCTGAAAATGCGCTCCTGTCTCCTCCTCCCTCTCCTCAAACCTGCCAAGATCCTCATCCTCCTCGCCATGACGTAGAGTCCAGCCATTGTGGAAAAGAGTCTGAGGCATTCTGGGCCTCTTTATATAGGTTGCACCTGGTTACCACCTGGTTTCACTTATTGGTATTTTGCATGTGCAAAATGCCATTCTGCGAAAAATCGCAATTTGTGATTTTTTTGATGCATCTATTTGCGACTTGGATTTTGCGACTCGCAATTTGTGCCTCACAATTTCCTACTGGAAATACTGAATCGCAAAATGCGACTCGCAAAACCAGGTCACAACGCAAAAAAACAAAATTTTTTTGATTTCCTCTTTTTGGTCTGCGAATGCCTTTCATGCATAGCAGACCACGTTTTTGCACTCGCAAACAGCAGATTTTCGTGATTCGCACCGTTTGCGAGTGCAAAAAAGTTTCAGACATCTGGCCCTTAGTTTTCTAAATTTTTGTGAGAAGTCCTTGGTGCTAATCTCGCCCAGCCTCCTCAAGTGATGCTTCTCAGGATATGGGAGACAGGCATGGATAGAGCTGGGGACTCTTTATTGAATGTGGCTATGCAAGTATGTCACATATGTATCACTTCAGCTTGATTGGACCCACAGCCCGCCCCATTTCAGCAATGGCAAGTGTGGTTTCTGCCTTTTTTAAATTTTGAAACCACACGTTATGAGTGTAAGGGAAGGAGGGCCACGCAGAAGGGGAAGCAAATGTGGGAGCCCTTTTTATACTAGGTCCTTGCTCGTCAGCAGGCCTAAGGTTTTTTAGAAGAATGGAGTGTAATTGTGATTAAGTGTATTCATGACTTTTTGTACTGTTTTGGTCTCGCAGTTGCATGAGTTTAACAATTTGCGATATGATGATTTGGTTAATGACCTTAATATATAGTTTAAATTATGGTAAATTATGTATTAGTACAGCGAGCCCATGTTGTTTTTGTGTTTAGTATGACTAGAACCTTGCTCACATGCTCTGTGTAATTCAGTTACACCAAACTCTAAATAATCCCTAAAAGGTCTAGGGACACACTTCACAGTGACATAAATCACCTGCCCATTGGTCTGAAGACCACTGGGCTTGGCATTTCTCTCTTCTAGGACAGAATTGGAAGTTACCACCATGAACTGCACTCATTCATCTCCACTCATTCATCTCCAGTCATCATGGTATTATTTCCCCCTGTCACTGGTTCCTGCAAGGATTGCTCTCTTCATTCTTGTTTTGACTTTTGCTCCTACTGATTTCTACCTATACCTTCAATTCAGCCTCCCTCTCTTCTACTGGCTAGATACTCCCAAAAAATATCTGTGTCTTTATCTTTCGAGTTTCACTCAACACATTTTACTTGCTGGTATAGTTCCTTTCTTTCTTACCTTTAGCACCCCTTTCTTTTTCTTTAAGTCTGTTTTCCTTATTCTATTTCACTTAAGCTTCCAAGTCCGCTTGTGCATCCTTCTCCCTAATTTGTAGCTTTCTAATTGAACAATGTGCCTTGCTCCTCCATGAAATCTGTTCGCCTCCCCCCCTGTAATTTGAATCCTCCTTCTGTGATCTGTATCACAATATTTCACTTTGTTCTCTGGATACTGGAACTGTACCTTCATCCTCAGTTATGTCTCTAGTTCCCTTCTTGTTATTATTTATGTTCAGGAAGCTCATGTATTGTAATGATACATGTGGCTGTGTACTCCCTTAATCATCATATTGCTAAAATCCATTCCAACTCTCTTACCGTACATTTTAGCGGAAGTTAAATCGTCCAGTTTCACAAAGACACAGTTCAAACAGCAGCTCTCCTCGAGTCCGATTTTACTCTTCATGGTTGGGTGAACAGGACCTGGAATGAATACTTGCTGTTAAGCCCGTAGGATGCACTCCAGCAATAATCCTCATTTAGACCCCATCATAGGCAAGTCCAGGACACTGTAGTGGAAGCTAAGTCACCCCTGAAAGCAACACAAAAAGGAATAACATCATTCAAGCAGTCACCCAGAGGGCTCGCTGCACCGTCAGACCTATCTAGCATGGCGCAGACTCGATCTTCTCTGACCAAAAGAGAGCACAAATGACTTAGAATACCCAGGAACAACAAGCAGAATAGGTCAGCTGCACAAAGTTCAACTCATTCCATTAATATTATTACTGGATACCGTAATGCACAGTCCTTGAAGAAAGGTAAGCATCAACAGGGGACAATTCCCCCTACCTATTATTTCTACCAAAAGATGGGACTCACAAATATATTCTATTGAAAGGGCCCATTCACCCTGACTATAAAACACCAGAATCTGAAAAATCTGATAAAGATAAGTACATCAATCCTACCAGCATGAAGCAAAAAGACCTTACTACTTTTAATAATGTAAATGCTCAAGATTTACCATAGACGAGCAGAAGCAGCAACGAAGATCCACATCCATGCACGTCAAACAACACACACAAACACATCCCCTCACACATCACAACACACACCACCCCACACATCACCCATACCACACCATGGCCCCGCAAAGACACCCCAGGTTCTCTGAGGAGGATCTTCGGGTCATGGTGGAGGAAATCATCCGGGTAGAGCCACAGCTATTCGGATCACAGGTGCAGCACACCTCCATAGCTAGGAAGATAGAGCTATGGCGCAGGATCGTTGACAGGGTCAATGCAGTGGGACAGCATCCAAGAACACGGGATGACATCAGGAAGAGGTGGAACAACCTACGGGGGAAGGTGTGTTCTGTGGTCTCAAGACACCAGATTGCAGTTCAGAGGACCGGCGGCGGACCCCCACCTCCTCCCCACAACTAACAACATGGGAGGAACAGGTCTTGGCTATACTGCATCCTGAGGGCCTCGCAGGAGTAGCAGGAGGAATGGACTCTGGTAAGTCAAATCTTAACTATTACATCCCCCACCCTACCTGCATGCTATCACATACCCCACCCTCACCCCAATCACTCCAACACCTCACATATGCCCCACTATCACAACCCACACATTCCAATACCAAGCCCTGCATGCAACAACAAAGCATGGACAGCCATCACAAAAGCATGTCCACACAGACCCCAAACCAATTATCACACAACGTCCTACACAAGAATGCAAGCACTGGAGTACAGGGTCACCCACCCATTGCACACAATGGCACACACAGATGCAATAATCATGCTTTTACACCCCTGCAGGACCGCTACCCAACATCACTGGACAGGAGATTCCAGACATGTCCTCTCCCCCCACAGAAGAGGCCCACAGTGATGACAGCAGCTTTGTCCAACTGGATCAAGATGACCAGCCCGGCACATCTGGGACCTTGGGACAGTCGGTTCCACTGACACTGGCACATGCCACCACAGAGCCTCTCCCCTCAGGAAACATCAGCACAGCAACCACCCAGCGGGCCCATCCCTCAGTCCCCAGGACACGTCAAGCAGCAGTGTGTCCACCACTACAGGGAACCCAGGCAAACCCACCACCCCAAGAAAATCAGGGACCTGGGGGCAGTGGCAGTGGGCACACGGTTCAGGGGACAGAGGAACAGGAAAACAGGGGAACTGGGAGGACTGCTGTGCGACAGGGGGAGGACAGGCCAAGGGAACCCACTCTCCACGAGGCACTCTCCAACATCATGGGAGCATACCATCATTCCCAGGAGACGATGGCAACGGTACTGGCCAAGTTTCAGGAGACCCAGCAGCTGCAGGAGGAATAGTATTTGGGGATCAGGGAGTGTAGGAGGCTGGACTGGCTTGTAGTGAGTACCAAGGGGTACTTGCACCTTGCACCAGGCCCAGTTATCCCTTGTTAGTGTATAGGGTGTCTAGCAGCTTAGGCTGATAGATAATGGTAGCTTAGCAGAGCAGCTTAGGCTGAACTAGGAGACGTGTGAAGCTACTACAGTACCACTTAGTGTCATATGCACAATATCATAAGAAAACACAATACACAGTTATACTAAAAATAAAGGTACTTTATTTTTATGACAATATGCCAAGGTATCTTAGAGTGTACCCTCAGTGAGAGGATAGGAAATATACACAAGATATATATACACAATAGCAAAAATATGCAGTATAGTCTTAGAAAACAGTGCAAACAATGTATAGTTACAATGGGATGCAATGGGGAAACATAGGGATAGGGGCAACACAAACCATATACTCCAAAAGTAGAATGCGAACCACGAATGGACCCCAAACCTATGTGACCTTGTAGAGGGTCGCTGGGACTATTAGAAAATAGTGAGAGTTCGAAAAATAACCCTCCCCAAGACCCTGGAAAGTGAGTGCAAAGTGCACTAAAGTTCCCCTAAGGACAAAGAAGTTGTGTTAGAGGAATAATGCAGGAAAGACACAAACCAGCAATGCAACAACTGTGGATTTTCAATCTAGGGTACCTGTGGAACAAGGGGACCAAGTCCAAAAGTCACAAGCAAGTCGGAGATGGGCAGATGCCCAGGAAATGCCAGCTGCGGGTGCAAAGAAGCTTCTACTGGACAGAAGAAGCTGAGGTTTCTGCAGGAACGAAAAGGGTTAGAGACTTCCCCTTTGGTGGACGGATCCCTCTCGCCGTGGAGAGTCGCGCAGAAGTGTTTTCCCGCCGAAAAAACGCCAACAAGCCTTGCTAGCTGCAAATCGTGCGGTTAGCATTTTTGGACGCTGCTGAGGCCCAGGAGGGACCAGGAGGTCGCAAATTGGACCAGCAGAGAGAGGGGACGTCGAGCAAGTCAAGGAGTCCTCTCTGAAGCCGGTAGCACCCAGAGAAGTGCCAGGAACAGGCACTACGAGGATGCGTGAAACGGTGCTCGCCGAAGTTGCACAAAGGAGTCCCACGTCGCCGGAGACCAACTTAGAAAGTCGTGCAATGCAGGTTAGAGTGCCATGGACCCAGGCTTGGCTGTGCACAAAGGATTTCTGCCGGAAGTGCACAGGGGCCGGAGTAGCTGCAAAGTCGCGGTTCCCAGCAATGCAGCCCAGCGAGGTGAGGCAAGGACTTACCTCCACCAAACTTGGACTGAAGAGTCACTGGACTGTGGGGGTCACTTGGACAGAGTTGCTGGATTCAAGGGACCTCGCTCGTTGTGCTGAGAGGAGACCCAAGGGACTGGTAATGCAGCTTTTTGGTGCCTGCGGTTGCAGGGGGAAGATTCCGTCGACCCACGGGAGATTTCTTCGGAGCTTCTGGTGCAGAGAGGAGGCAGACTACCCCCACAGCATGCACAAGCAGGAAAACAGTCGAGAAGGCGGCAGGATCAGCGTTACAGAGTTGCAGTAGTCGTCTTTGCTACTATGTTGCAGGTTTGCAGGCTTCCAGCGCGGTCAGCAGTCGATTCCTTATCAGAAGGTGAAGAGAGAGATGCAGAGGAACTCGGCTGAGCTCATGCATTCATTATCTGAAGTTTCCCCAGAGACAGAGACCCTAAATAGCCAGAAAAGAGGGTTTGGCTACTTAGGAGAGAGGATAGGCTACTAACACCTGAAGGAGCCTATCAGAAGGAGTCTCTGACGTCACCTGGTGGCACTGGCCACTCAGAGCAGTCCAGTGTGCCAGCAGCACCTCTGTTTCCAAGATGGCAGAGGTCTGGAGCACACTGGAGGAGCTCTGGACACCTCCCAGGGGAGGTGCAGGTCAGGGGAGTGGTCACTCCCCTTTCCTTTGTCCAGTTTCGCGCCAGAGCAGGGCTAAGGGGTCCCCTGAACCGGTGTAGACTGGCTTATGCAGAATTGGGCACCTCTGTGCCCAACAAAGCATTTCCAGAGGCTGGGGGAGGCTACTCCTCCCCTGCCTTCACACCATTTTCCAAAGGGAGAGGGTGTCACACCCTCTCTCAGAGGAAGTTCTTTGTTCTGCCATCCTGGGCCAGGCCTGGCTGGACCCCAGGAGGGCAGATGCCTGTCTGAGGGGTTGGCAGCAGCAGCAGCTGTAGTGAAACCCCAGGAAGGGCAGTTTGGCAGTACCAGGGTCTGTGCTACAGACCACTGGGATCATGGGATTGTGCCAACTATGCCAGGATGGCATAGAGGGGGCAATTCCATGATCATAGACATGTTACATGGCCATATTCGGAGTTACCATTGTGAAGCTACATATAGGTAGTGACCTATATGTAGTGCACGCGTGTAATGGTGTCCCCGCACTCACAAAGTTCAGGGAATTGGCTCTGAACAATGTGGGGGCACCTTGGCTAGTGCCAGGGTGCCCTCACACTAAGTAACTTTGCACCTAACCTTTACCAGGTAAAGGTTAGACATATAGGTGACTTATAAGTTACTTAAGTGCAGTGTAAAATGGCTGTGAAATAACGTGGACGTTATTTCACTCAAGCTGCAGTGGCAGGCCTGTGTAAGAATTGTCAGAGCTCCCTATGGGTGGCAAAAGAAATGCTGCAGCCCATAGGGATCTCCTGGAACCCCAATACCCTGGGTACCTCAGTACCATATACTAGGGAATTATAAGGGTGTTCCAGTAAGCCAATGTAAATTGGTAAAAATGGTCACTAGCCTGTTAGTGACAATTTTGAAAGAAATGAGAGAGCATAACCACTGAGGTTCTGGTTAGCAGATCCTCAGTGAGACAGTTAGGCACTACACAGGGAACACACACATATAGGCCACAACCTTATGAGCACTGGGGTCCTGACTAGCAGGGTCCCAGTGACACATAACAAACATACTGAAAACATAGGGTTTTCACTGTGAGCACTGGGCCCTGGCTAGCAGGATCCCAGTGAGACAGTGAAAACACCCTGGCATACACTCACAAACAGGCCAAAAGTGGGGGTAACAAGGCTAGAAAGAGGCTACTTTCTCACAGGGAGGAACTCAAGTCCATCAACACCACCCTGGTCACCATTGTATGGGAGCTGAAGGACCTTGTGAACACCAGGAGGGACACTGTGGCACAACATGGGGCCTCTGACACTAGCCTGGATGATGAACAGCCCACCACCTCCACCGGCGCTAGTGGAGAGGAGGCACCGCCACAGGACCACGACACCAGCACCCCACCCCCTGCAGATGGAGGACCACCCCGCAAACGGTCCCTGAGAACCAGGACAAAGACAGAGAGCAATGCCAAGACCCCCACCAGGAAATGAGACCACCCTGAATGTCATCCTTCTGTCCCACTTCGTCACCCTGTCCATCCATCAACTACCCTAGCTCCACTTCCTATGCCCCTTTGGACAATGCACCTGTGAAACAAATAGACTGGACTCTGCCATGGACAATCCTCCACCATCACCCCTGCCCATTTTACAACCCCCTCCACCATTTTGCACTGAAATAAACACCCTTGAATCACAAAACAATCTGGAGTCAGTCTGTGCTTTCACAAATGTGTATTTCCAATAACTATGGAAAATAGCAATGTCGATTGTATTGTCAACATACCTATATCACACAGCTCTAGTCCATGAGGAAATATAGCAGAGGACACACCTTGGGACGCACATCTGTGAAATGGAAAGGCAAAGTGACAAGTCAGGGTCCATACACTGGGTGAAAGTGACAGACATATGATAGGTCTAACATTTGTGTGAGATGTGTGAGCCAGTGACATCTTCTTACCTGTGTCTCACTGAAAGTATTACTGGATAACGTTGTTTCTGTTGTCGATATCCTCTTCTTCTGCCTCCTCTTCTTCACTGTCCACAGGCTCCACGGCTGCCACAAGACCTTCTTCTGGACCATCCTCCTGCAGAAAAGGCACCTGTCGTCACAAAGCCAGGTTGTGCAGCATACAGCAGGCCACAATGATCTGGCACACCTTCTTTGGTGAGTAGTAGAGAGATCCACCTGTCATATGGGAGCACCGGAACCTGGCCTTCAGGAGGCCGAAGGTCCTTTTGATCACTCTCCTAGTTCGCCCATGTGCCTCATTGTAGTGTTCCTCTGCCTTTGTCCTGGGATTTCTCACTGGGGATCACTAGCAGTGACAGGTTGGGTGCAGGGTTTCAGGTTAGACACACACTAACCCTTAGGGACAACCCCAGACCCAGACAACTATTCACAGGGTATATGGTCCTTGTCCTCACCTATTAGCCACACATGGTACTTCTGGAGTTTCCACATCACATAAGGGATGCTACTATTCCTCAAAATGTAAGCGTCATGCACTGAGCCTGTAAACTTGGCATTCACATGGGAGATGTACTGGTCTGCCAAACACACCATCTGCACATTCATTGAATGGTAGCTCTTCCTGTTTCTGTATACCTGTTCACTCCTGCAGGGGGTACCAATGCCACATGTGTCCCATCAATGGCACTTATGATGTTGGGGATATGTCCCAGGGCATAGAAGTCCCCTTTCACTGTGGGCAAATCCTACACCTGAGGGAAAACGATGTAGCTGTGCATGTGTTTCAGCAGGGCAGACAACACTCTGGACAACACGTTAGAGAACATTGGCGGGACATCCCTGATGCAATGGCCACTGTAGTTTGAAAATACCCACTTGCCAGGAAATGGAGTACTGACAGGACCTGCACTAGAGGGGGGATTCCTGTGGGATGGCGGATAGCTGACATCAGGTTTGGCTCCACCTGGGCACACAGTTCATGGATTGTTGCACGATCAAGTCTGTAGGTGACTATTACGTGTCTCTCTTCCATTGTCGACAGGTCCACCAGCGGTCTGTACACCAGAGAATGCCGCTATCTCCTCACCTGCCCCAGCGGACGTGCCCTGTGGATGAGAACAGCGAGCAGAGAGTCAGCCAACACTGAGGTATTAAAAAAATAATTATTGCACATATTTGTCAATCCGCAATGTGCGTGTCACTGTGTGTATGCAAGGCCTAGATAGTTGTGACACATTTAAAAATAGTGCCATGTGGCCCCCTGAAATGGCAGCTGCCTGACCTGTAAGGTAGGACAAGGGGATATGAGGTAACTGCGCTGGTGTTGTACACCGTAGCGGTAGGCAGTCAAAGACCTCAGCACAATCCTGCATTGGTTAACATTGGACCCTATGGGTCCCAGGAGCCAATGACGATGTATGCCGGTGGTGACGGTACGCACCGCTGCAGACGTGACCGCCATTTTCTGTCTGTTCACTCACTTGATACCTGACCTTCCACAGGAGAGGACCTACACTGCAAGTGCTGCTGTGACCTCAGTCTGGAAGCAACAATGGCTCATGGGTCTGCCTTCACTTCGGATGAGTTGGAGAAGTTAGTGGATGGGGTCCTCCCCCAGTACATGCTACTCTATGGTCCTGCAGACAAACAGGTGAGTACACTGTGAGCATGCTGTATGGGCAATGCCTGTTTGGAGTGGTGTGGATGGAAGATACAGGGGGGGGACTGAGGCCTCCATGAGCGGGCAGTGAGTGTATGTGCGTCAGGGCAAGGGTGGGAATGTGGGTCAATGACTGTGACGATCCGGACGGTTAAAGATTTTCCTTTTCTCCTGTACTATTCTTCTAGGTCAGCGCCAACCAGAAGAGGGATACTTGGCGTGCCAAGGACGTCCAGACCCTGGGGGTCCACCACAGATGGAGCACCCACTGCCGTAAAGATGGGAGGACATTCGCTGCTGGAGCAAAAAGATAGCGGAGGCCCACCTGGGGATGGCCCTTCGACGTGCCTGTCACACCATGACCCCCCTGATGTTCTGGATCCTGGCGGTGGCCTATCCGGAATTGGATGGGCGCTTGAGGACATCACAGCAGCCACAAGGGGGTGAGTACACTCTCATTCAGCTGACTCTGTGCGCATTACGAGGTGTCTGGGTGGGGGAGGTGGACTGTGGGTTCCCCTAGGCCAGGGCGAGTTTTGTAGGCAAGGTCCGTTCGTGAGGCAGGCTATGTGGCACCCCAACCCCACCAGTGGTAAGAGCCAACTACACCTCTTCAGGTTCCTGTGACTTCCATGTGTGCAGCAATCGGGCATAGGCCTTGTACCCCATGTCCCTGTGATTAATTAGGGAACTCTAAGTGCATGGCGTAGTGCAGAGGGCTGCTGTGTCTGTAGTGTCCGCCAACAGTAGTGGTATTGCATGCACTAAACATGTCTTTCTTCTGTCTACCCCCCCCCCTTTTTGTGGTCTCCCTGTTCTTGTGTGCATAAGCATCATCAGGCGGAGGAGCAGTGGCACCGAGCAGGAGGGAGCTGCATCCCACATGGCCCTGGAGGGCGAGACAACAGAGTCTGAAGCCACCAGTGGGTCAGAGGGCGACGGGAGCTCCACGGCTGGGACAGGAGATGACATCAGCGACAGCGACTCTTACTCTGATGGGAGCTCCCTTGCGGTTGCGGGCCCCTCTGTGCTCACCGCATCAACAGGTCAGCCGCCACCCCCCTACCAGCACCGCCCTCCCAACAGCCACTCAGCATGTGTCCCGTGGCCGCTCACCCATGAGGGTGGGCATCTCCTTCGCCCCAGGCACCTCAGGCCCTGCCCCAGTCAGCCCTGCTGCCCTCAGTGAGGAGGCTATTGACCTCCTGAGATCCCTCACTGTTGGGCAGTCTACCATTCTGAATGCCATCCAGGGTGTAGAGAGGCATTTGTAACAAACAAATGCATACCTGGAGGGCATTCATTTTGGCCAGGCAGCCCAACAGAGAGCAATTCAGGCTCTGGCCTCAGCACTGATGGCAGCCATTGTCCCTGTGTCCAGCCTCCCCCCTCCAACTTCCTCTACCCAGACCCAATCCCCTGTACCTCAGCCTATCCCAAGCACACCATCAGACCAGCATGCACACACCTCAACACACAAGGGTGGCTCTGGCAAACATAAGCACCACACATCTCACAGGCACTCACACAAGCATCATACTCATGCACATATACCAACATTCACTGCCTCCACTGTGTCCCCCTCCTCCACGTCTCACTCCTCCCTCCCTGTCTCGTCTCCACTCACACCTGCATGCACTACATCTTCAGCCACTACCTCCATCACCAGCCCGCCCATCACCACACACCACTCATGTGCCCTCACCACCCCACTACCATTCACACATCCCCTGTGTCCTCTACCAGTGTGTCTGTGAGCCCTCCTCCCAAAGTACACAAACACAGCCACATACCACCCAACAGCCATCCACCTCACAACAGCCTCCAGCCCATGCACCTTCACCCATCAAGTCAGCAAACTTACACCTCCTACAACCACTACCACTTCCTCCACTCCCAAACCCCCTCCTTCTACCAGTCCCAGTGTGTCTAAAAAGCTTTTCCTGTCTAATATTGACCTCTTCCCTACACCTACACCCCCCGTCCGTCCCCTAGGGCCCTCCTTTCTAGGTCCCAACCCAGAACCTCAGCCACTACATCACCAGGCACAGTGGTGCCAGCAACTGCGGGATTTTGGAGTGCGCCAAGCAACAGGGGAGCCAGTGTTCCACGGAGCGAGGGCAAGGACATTCCGCCACCTCCAAAAGTAAAAAAGTTGCCCACATCCCGGAGGGCGAAGGTGAAAAGACCTGCCACCAAGGGCTCAGGCAAAACAAAAGTGGATAGTGGCAAGACAGCTGCGTCATCATCCAAGGTGGGGAAGGGTCAGAAAATCAAGGGCAGGTCCACGTCTACGTCAACCTGTGTGGCGTGACAAGCACCGCCACCTGCACCGCCACCAGCACTGCAGTCACTGAGCCCGCCACCAGCACTGCAGTCACTGAGCCCACCGCCAGCACCGCCGCCACAGAGCCCACCACCAGCACCGCAGTCACTGAGCCCGCCACCAGCACCGCCGCCACAAAGACCGCCACCAGCACCGCTGCCACAGAGCCTGCCGCCAGCACAGATGCCACTGAGCCCGCCGCCTGCACCAATGCCACAGAGGCCACTGCCAGAACCGATGCCACAGAGGCCACCGCCAGCACTGCCAGCAGCCCTGCAACATCCTGAGCCAGTGGCACCACCGCAGACATGGCTGCCATCCCCAGTGGTCAGTCGTACGAGGCTGGTGGTCAGTTCTAGGAGCCTGGGCAGCTTGCATGTTGCACCACCGTCAGTGGAGTAGCACATCCACTTCCTCTGTCCTTGGCAGGATGAAGCACTCTGGGCACCATGACCCCTCGGGAACCAGTGGAGAAAGGCATCCACTACCTCAGTCCTTGGCAGGATGAAGCACTCTGGGAACCAAGCCCCCTCCAGAACCAGTGGAGTATCACATCCACTACCTCAGTCCTTGGCAGGATGAAGCACTCTAGGCACCAAGCCCCCTCCAGAACCAATGGAGAAAGGCATCCACTAACACAGTCCTTGGCAGGATGAAGCAGTCTGGGCACTAAGCCTCTCCAGAACCAGTGGAGAAAGGCATCCACTACCTCAGTCCTTGGGAGGATGAAGCACTCTGGGCACCAAGCCCCCTCCAGAACCCTGGGCAACAAACAAATGCATACCTGGAGGGCATTCATTCTGGCCAGGCAGCCCAACAGAGAGCATTTCAGACTCTGGCCTCACCACTGATGGCAGCCATTGTCCCTGTGTCCAGCTTCGCCCCTCCAACTTCCTCCCCCCAGACCCAATCCCCTGTACCTCAGCCTATCCCAAGCACACCATCAGACCAGCATGCACACAACTCAACACACAAAAGTGGATAGTGGCAAGACAGCTGCGTCACCATCCAAGGTGGGGAGGGGCCAGAAAATCAAGGGCAGGTTCACGTCAATGCCAACCTGCAAGGCGGACAAGAGCACCACCAGCACCGCCACCAGCACCGCAGACACTGAGCCCACCACCAGCACTGCAGTCACTGAACCCGCCACCAGCACCGCAGTCACTGAGCCCGCCGCCAGCACCGCCGCCACAGAGCCCGCCACCAACACCGCAGTCACTGAGCCCGCTACCAGCACTGCCGCCACAAAGACCACCACCAGCGCTGTGGCTGGTGGTGGGCTCAGTGACTGATGGCGGGCTGAGTCACTGAGCCCACCACCAACACCGCAGTCACTGAGCCCGCCTCCAGCACCGCCGCAACAGAGCCCACCACCAGCACTGCAGTCACTGAGCCCGCCACCAGCACCGCCGCCACAAAGACCGCCACCAGCACCGCTGCCACAGAGCCTGCCGCCAGCACCGATGCCACAGAGCCCGCCACCAGCACCGATGCCACAGAGGCCACCGCCAGCACCGATGCCACAGAGGCCGCCGCCAGTACCACCAGCACCGCCAGCGGCCCTGCAACATCCTGAGCCAGTGGCACCACCGCAGACATGGCTGCTATCCCCAGTGGTCAGTAGTACGAGGCTGGTGGTCAGTTCCAGGAGCCTGGGCAGCTTGTATGTTGCACCACCGTCAGTGGAGTATCACATCCACTTCCTCTGTCATTGACAGGATGAAGCACTCTGGGCACCATGCCCCCTCGGGAACCAGTGGAGAAAGGCATCCACTACCTCAGTCCTTGGCAAGATGAAGCACTCTGGGAACCAAGCCCCCTCCAGAACCAGTGGAGTATCACATCCACTACCTCAGTTCCTGGCAGGATGAAGCACTTTGGGCACCAAGCCCCCTCCAGAACCAGTGGAAAAAGGCATCCACTACGACAGTCCTTGGCAGGATGAAGCACTCTGGGCACAAAGCCCCCTCCAGAATCAGTGGAGAAAGGCATCCACTACCTCAGTCCTTGACAGGATGAAGCACTCTGGGCACAAAGCCCCCTCCAGAACCAGTGGAATATCCCTTCCACTACCTTAGTCCTTGGCAGGATGAAGCACTCTGGGCACAAAGCCCCCTCCAGAACCAGTGGAGACTGTTATCCACTTGAGAGACTGTGGCTTTGCACTCCCCAGGATAGAGCAGTGGGCAAACCACCCACTGGAGAGACTTGAGAGACTGTGGCTTTGCACTTCCCAGGATACATCAATGGGCATGGAGCCCCTCGTGGAGCTGGCGTTGTGCACTCATCTGGCTGAGGTGCCTCCCCTTCCCTTCCCCCTGAGGTGCCTGTTTCATTTCGATCTGATGCCCCTGCAGTGTTCTCTCCGTTTGAAGTCTGGTATCAACTGTGGGCTTCGCCCATGCATTTTGGGCACAGTGGTCTACGGATTATGAATGGTGCACTATCCGAACTTGTATAGTTGGTGTACATAATTGTTTATGCTGTATTTCAAGTTTTGACTAATGGATTTTTATTATCGTTCAACTCATTTCCTTTTGTCCTTGCATTCTTCCAGGGGGGTGTGGGGGTGTAAATGTAATGTTGCAGCATGTATTTGTGTGTATGTTGTTGTGGGTGGGGGTGGGGGTTTTGCGTGTTGCGTGTGTGTGTCACTCTCTTTCCCTCCCCCCTACCCCCTCCCCTGTGTTGTAGGTGCAGTACTCACTATGGTCATCGTCGCCGTCTTTCGTGCTCCTGGTAGAGGAGCAGGAATACCATTGCAGGGATTATTTGGAGTTCTGGCTCCATGGCGTCTTGGTTCCTCGTGGAATGTGTAGAGGTGAGTGTTTTCCCTTCCAAGTCCTGATTCCGCCATGTTTTTGTTCACGTTGGTTCCGCCCTGGAAAAGGTGGCGGATTGGCCTCTAATAATACTGTGGGAGGTACATTGTCTTCCACCTGTCTGTTGGCGATGACCGCCGCAGTGTTTGTTTGTACCGCCGTGGCGGTCGGAGCGTTAAAGTGGCTGTCTATGTTGGTGGTTTCCGCCATGGTCGTGATTCCATTTTTTCCGCCAGGCTGTTGGCGGTCTTACAGCCGCTTTAACACCGATCCCCAGGATTGTAATGAGGGCCAGAGTGTAAAGCATTCAAATATCACAAAACAGTAATTAAATAAAACACAGGAAACAGCTTACAAATCCAAAACCAAGTTATAGAAATAGAGTATAGTTTTATCTTTAAAATGACACAAAAATGAATGAAATAAGGGGAACCAGAGATATGAATTTTTATAAATGATTGTTTTCTAGGGCCTAGAAATAAAAAACGCTGATCTGGTCATCTGGTCGCACCTCGACCGGGGCAAAGTCAAAGTTTAAGGCCGACCGCGATGGAGCCCGGCTCAGCTACAGCCCGCAGGAGGCCCCAGTCAAAAGTTTTCCTTCTGACTTAGTCGTTTTTCTTAAGATTTTCTTCAGCGGGAGGAACCTGCCAATCCAATCCGACCTCCTGTAACTCTTCTCCGGATACGTGTTGCGGGAGCCCTCGGACTAAGTAGTTTTTTCGAGGTGAAAATCCTTCAACCGGGGCAAACCTGGATCTTGATCCAACGTCCTTGGAGCCTTCCTCGGATACGCTGGCTGGGAAGTTCCGGTCAACTTCCTACGTTCGGACTTGGGGGCATATTTATACTCCGTTTGCGCCGGAATTGCGTCGTTTTTTTTACGCAATTCCGACGCAAAACTAACTCCATATTTATACTTTGCCGTTAGACGCGTCTAGCGCCAAAGTCCCTGGAGTTTGCGTAATTTTTTAGCGTGGACACCTACTTTGCGTTAATTATATGCAAGGTAGGCGTTCCCGTCTAAAAAATCGACTCCGAGGCATGTGCGTCGGATTTATACTCCCGGGCAAAATTCACGCCCGGGAGTGGGCGGGTCAAAAAAAATGACGTATGGCCGCTTTTGCGCTGTTTTTTAGCGCCTGCAAAAGGCCGGCGTTAAGGGACCTGTGGGCTCTGAAGGAGCCCAGAGGTGCCCTCCCATGCCCCCAGGGACCCCCCCTGTCACCCTTGCCCACCCCAGGAGGACACCCAAGGCTGGAGGGACCCATCCCAGGGACATTAAGGTAAGTTCAGGTAAGTATTTATTTAAAAAAAAAATTGTGGCATAGGGGGGCCTGATTTGTGCCCCCCTACATGCCACTATGCCCAATGACCATGCCCAGGGGACAGAAGTCCCCTGGGCATGGCCATTGGGCAAGGGGGCATGACTCCTGTCTTTGCTAAGACAGGAGTCATTTCTATGGGGGTTGGGAGTGAAAAAAAAATGGCGCAAATCGGGTTGAGGCGAAAAAATTGCCTCAACCTGACTTGCCCCATTTCTTGACGCCCAAGCCCCATATCCCCCTACGCCGGCGCTGCCTGGTGTACGTTGTTTTTTTTAGCGCACACCACACGGCGCCGGCGGCTAACGCCAGCTAACATCATTCAATAAATACGGCGCCCGCATGGCGCTTCAGAATGGCGTTAGCCGGCGCTAATTTTTTTGACGCAAAACTGCGTTAGCGCAGTTTTGCGTCAAAAAGTATAAATATGGGCCTTAGTCTCTCTTTTGGAGATTTTCTTCACCGAGATTTGCTTCACCCACGCAGGTGGGGCAAGCCGGCTAGAGTTGCCACAGCGGGTCGTCCCTCTTTGGAGCTTTTTTTAAAAAGTTCTCCAAACTTCTCAAAACTTCTGGATCTTCTCCCAGATGTTCCCGTGAGGTTCTTTTGGGGTCCACAGTTCACCCCAAGGTTCCAGAGGCTCTGAGATGATCCTTCGGGTGTGGATTACAACTCCCAGAATGCACCTGGCGCAAACTCCTTTTTGGCCACTGGACAGGGGTCAGCTGGTTGGTTTCTTCAGGAGTTGGTGCAGGGGATTCTGGTTAGAAATTTTTCACCTGTAGCAAACAGGGAGTCCCTCCTTGAACCATTTGAAGCCAGGCAAAGTCCTTCTTGTGGTGAAGCCCAAGTGTGCAGCTGGTGCAGTCCTTCAGAGTGCCGGGTACAGGTGCAGGCCAGGGGTCCAGCAGGGCAGTCCTACTTCTCCTGTGGTTCTTCCTCGTTGGAATCTGATGGGAATCAGAGGTTTGGGTGCAGATCTGCCAGTTTTATCCCTGCTTTTGCATGAAAAACAGGGGGGTCCTGGTTCTCCAATCAGGTGCCGGGTCCTTCCCCCTGTGATGACCACTTCCTGGGAAGTGTGGCAAAAATCAATGCCAGGGAGCAACATTCCTTTTGGGAGGTTACATATGGCTGAGCCCACCCACTGGTGTGGCTAAAAATCCTAAACACACCCCTCTCCTGCCCTCTCCTAATCTAATCAAGGGGGCACCTAGTTGTCTGGTTTTGAAGGATGTGGGGGTGTTGCTGGGTTGCTCCAAATGTCCTTCTCAGTCTTTGAAGACCAGTTTGGCAGTCCTCCCCCTTCCTGCCTCACCATCTGCTGATGGGAGATCTCCTCCCACAGACACAACTCTTTGTGTGAATCCAGGCCACTCCACACCTCATCAAGGCAGCCTGGCCAGGTTACCAGAGGCTGGCCGATCAGAGCACATCAGCAAAAAACACTGCAGGGCTGAAGTTGGCAACTTTTCAGGTAAAGTTTAAAACTCTTTACCTGAACAAGTTATATTAAATTCCACAACTAGAAGTTGTGGGATTTATTATAACAATTAATTTGATTCCAAACTCTTGGTATCTGTCACTTAAGGAGACTTTTAAAATTAAAATAAAGTCTCCCGATTCTAGACTAAGGAGGCCATTCACTACAATGAGGGAAAAACGAATTTGGCTGTTTTACCTCACCACGGCTTATAAAACTATTTTTTACAAGGTCCATGCTTATAGTTACATGGCACCCAGCCCTAGGGGCACATAGGGCACACCTTAGGGGTGACTTATATGTAAAAATAAGGTAGTTTAAGACTTTGGAACTACTTTTAATTCCAAAGTAGAATTTGCATGTAATTTTAATTTAAAAGCAGTCAGCAAGGCAGGCCTGCCTTTAAAATGATACTGGGCACCTCAGCAGTGCACCTATGGGGGCAACACATATGCTGGGGTCCCTAAACCTCCATGCCCTACCATATACTAGGGACTAATAGGTAGGTTAACTTTGCCAATGATAATTAGCCTCATTTGCATACCCACTTTACACAGAGCACTGGCCCTGGGACTGGTAAGCAGTACCCAGGGCACAGCCAAGAGTTAGTAACCACCAGTACCTGTCCATAAAGTGTGGGGGTGACCAGGGCAAAAAGGAGGACTTTCCTACAAGAGTCAATCATCGAGTTAAACCATATCCATTAGCAGGGTGTTAAGGAGAGCAAGAAGCCCTATAGAAAAATCAATATTCAGTTTACAGATTCTAAGTCTCCAGCAAACTACTGCTCTGGAGCTTCAAACAATATGAGATTTGTCTCAATGTGAATATAGCGGGACCCTTCCCCAGTAGGCAAGAGAGACACATTAAATCAACAATGTGATCTTCTCAGCAAAAGTCGTCATCCTCAATGGAATCTGGATTCCTCCTGGAATGTGAATGACCTCAGTAGCAGGGTTCCATTACTTATCTTTGAAATTTTGACATTTTATCACTACAAGACCTTGGTCACAAAATCTGACCCCAATTACTGGATTCAAAGAATACCAACTTGCAACTTTGAAGTTAGACAAGGCAGGAAGAGGAAATGGCGGCCTTTCCAGATACACTGGAACTCCTCTTCAGTAGTACCAAGAATATATTGATCTGGGTTCAACATGGGCACAATTTGTTAAGCTCTCAGCCTGGTCACCAGCATATAATGACTTCAGTCTTTTACTTTGCAATGTATAGATTCATCCCAGCAGGAAGAGCAAAGCAGGAAAGATTGAATCCATAATTGCATTAATTAAGTCCTTACAATACACATTCCCCCAAGCATGACTGGTCCTGTTGTGGGCCTTTATTATGCACTTATTGCAAGCCAGCTCACAACCATGGCAACTGAGTGCAACTTTACCAGCAGCAATATCAACTTACACCAGGTCTGGCCATCACGGGAAAAGCATGTGTGAGTGCCATAGAGAAAACAGGACTTTTTTCACTGAATGGGCCCCAGGGTCAACCGGCTGCTTTTACCAGGCTATCGCATAAAACAAAGGCCATTCTGGACTATACCTTTGTAGACAAAGATCTGTTCTCAACAATTACTCATTACAGCATATCTACAAGGGTGGGGGGCTACCACTTCCCTCAGCATGTAGAACTATTGCCATGTCCACCTAGAGCCCCCTATACACCTGTCTTGTTCATGAAACCCATTGCCTTTAACTTGAAATGTCTTACTTAGAATAGACCAAATCCTGAGTCAACTATGTACTTTACATTCATGTTTATAGAACAACTGAGCTCCAGGCCAAAGATAAGACCATTGCAAGACTAGAAGTCTTTGAAAACAGAGCCCATCACCAACTTCTCACATAATTCCACCCAATGCGCTATAACTATTCAGAAAGGGTCAGCCTGGTTCTCTGCTTCACTCCTATTGAAAAAAGAGAGCTCAATAGGAAAATTGGATTCGTCAATCTACAAAGACTCAGATCGCATCACTGTGGCAAATTTACAAAAAAGCCACCCGAACAGAAAAAAACTCACATCAGTAGAATGTATGAATAAAGCTTCTCCACACAAGTCAACAGACAAAATAGCAAGCAATTTTGGCCTGAAATAAACACGCTTGCCAACAGCTGTTTCCAAAATCATAATGCTAACATCTCCGAAGCTGACTAGATTGATGACATAGAAGTAAACTCTGGCCATTCCACTGACATTACAGTGAATGTGAATTGTACTTGTTCAGAAGCCCCCGTCTAAATCACTTGAAAGTCCATGGCTGAATGTCTCGCAAGTCTGGCATATATTTAGAGATTGAGATCAGATGGAGCTCCAGGTCCGAATAGCTTTTCAAATGCTTTTTTTAATCAGGACCAACACTATTGGGTGACATATTTTACTTCATTGTTCAATCAAGATTTTAGTACTAACATTGTTTCAGAATCTTAGAGGGTAAGTGTTCTACACCCCTTTTTCAAATCTGGCACATGAACTGAACCAGGGAACTAACTATTGATTGCCCTTATTGATGTTAAGGCAAAGCTAGTTGCATCTTGCCTTTTAACAGACCTAGAAGCCTGGGCCTCCACAACAAACATCACCCTGAAGACGCAGAAGAGCTTTAGAGCTGGCATGAACATAATGAACAAACTTCTTGCAGTCAGCATCCTGGTTAAAAAAGCAAAGAATAAACACACAAAGCTCTATGCATGCTTCGACGATGTAACAGCCACATTCAACATCGTACAGAGAGACTGCCTCCGGGCAAAAATGGCCATTTGTGGAGTACCATCAAAACTACTGGAGGCTGTGTTCAATCTGTATTCAGACACCTGGATACAAGTCAAAATCAGCAATGGCAACAGAAACACCCATATAATTACCACATACATCGGTTTAAAGCAGGGGTGCATCCTCGCCTCCTGCTTATTTAACATTTATATATGGCGAATCTAGATTCATGATTAGTAGAAGTAGCAGGTGACCCTCCCAAACTAGTGAATGAACCACTACATTGTCTACAATATGCTGATGGCATCTTCTTATTTAGTCAGACTCCGATAGGTCTTCAGCGCTTACTCGTCCAATACACTCAAAAGCTGGGGTTGGAAATGACTCATTCCAAAACAAAAGTAATCTGTTTCTCAGAGCTCTCCAGACAAATCACCCCAGGTTTAAGTGGAAAGCAGCTGGAGGCAACTTAGAATTGGTGAAATCTTACAAATTCCTGGGGGTGATATTGATGCCAGTCTAACATTGAAGGAACATTTAGGCCATCATTACATCCGTGGCGGACGGTGTTAAAGCAGCGGTAATACCATCAACATGCCAGCGGTAAATAAAATGGGATCACGACCACGGCGGAAAGCGGCAACACAGGCAGACACTTTAACACACCGAATGCCACAGCGGTAGCAACAAACACAGTGGCGGTCACCGCCAACAGACAGGCGGAAGACAATGTACGGCCCACCCCATCCAAACCCGCCAACCCACCAGCTTTTCCGGGGTGGTATTAACGCCATCAAAAGCACGCCGGAAACAGAACACAGAAGGGAAACCACTCACCTCTCGACACTCCACGAAGAACCAGGACGCCGTGGATGCTGGTCTACCTCCTCATACACAAGAAATATCACCGGAGGCGGCGGCAACGACCACTTTGAGTACTACACCTAGCACACAGGGGAAGGGAGGAGGAGAAAGAGATTGACACACACACACAAAACGCAACACCCCCACCCTCACCCACAACACCATACACACAAAAACATGCATCAACATTACATTTACACCCCGTAGCCCCCTCGAAGAACGCAAGGACAAAAGGAAAATCAGTGATATATTAGAACTAGGCAGTTATACTTAACAAATCGAAATACAGGATATACAATTATTTACAATATGTACAGAAGGCCGTACACTGTCCTCTGTAAATGTCCATGGCCCACTGGGCCAAAAATCATGGCCAAAGCCCACACTTGACTCCTGCCTCAATATGGAAAGAACACTGCAGGGGCATCAGGTCGAAAACACACAGGCACCTCAGGGGGACGGGGAAGGGGGGCACTTCAACCGGAAGATGGTACTACACAACTGCTCCTGGGGGGGCAACATGCCCACAGCAATGTCCTGGGGAGTACAAAGCCACATTCTCTCAAGTCTCTCAAGTGGGTGGGTTGCCCACTGCTTGCTCCTGGGGAGTGCAAAGCCACAGTCTCTCAAGTCTCTCAAGTGGGTGGGTTGCTCACTGCTTGGTCCTGGGGAGTGAAAAGCCACAGTCTCGCAAGTCTCTCGAGTGGGTGGGTTGCCCAATGCTTGGTTCTGGGGAGTGCAAAGCCACAGTCTCTCAAGTGGGTGGCATCTCCACTGGTTCTGGAGGGGGCTTTGTGCCCAGTCTGCTTCATCCTGTCAAGGATAGGGTGAGTGGATGCATTTCTCCACTGGTTCTGGAGGGGGCTTTGTGCCCAGTCTGCTTCATCTTGCCAAGGATAGGGGGAGTGGATGCATTTCTCCACTGGTTCTGGAGGGGGCTTTGTGCCCAGCCTGCGTCATCCTGCCAAGGATAGAGGGAGTGGATGCATTTCTCCACTGGTTCTGGAGGGGGCTTTGTGCCCAGTGATGCTGCACTTGGGGTGTGGCAGCTCACGTTCCCTCACCTGGGTATCTGAGGCACGAGATTTGCACTGGTAGCATGATACTCCATGGAGGCAGGGCCAAACACCATCCTGTGGTGACTAAGGCTGCATACTGGTGGTAGTGCCGGTGCTCGTGGGGGGTGTTTCCAGTGGTGGTCGGAGGCTCCAAGCTGTCTCCTGCAGCCTCGGATGGCTGCCCAATGGGGATGCTGCTGCTGACAGTTGTTGTGACAGCGGCGGGCAGGTGGCGGGGCAGGTGGAGGTGCAGGTGGCAGTGCCTGCGGCGGGGATGCTGGCGGTGGTGTCTTTCGTGCAGGTGCTGGTAGTGGGGGAGGGAGGCACCAGCCCGTTTCCTGAAGCCTTGGACAGCTGCCCACTGGGGATGCTGCTGCTGACAGTTGTTGTGACAGCGGCGGGCAGGTGGCGGGGCAGGTGGAGGTGCAGGTGGCAGTGCCTGCGGCGGGGATGCTGGCGGTGGTGTCTGTCGTGCAGGTGCTGGTAGTGGGGGAGGGAGGCACCAGCCCGTTTCCTGAAGCCTTGGACAGCTGCCCACTGGGGATGCTGCTGCTGACAGTTGTTGTGGCAGCGGCGGGGCAGGTGGTGGTGCAGGTGGCGGTGCTTGCAGTGGTGCATGTGGTGGTGCTTGTGGCGGTGATTGCCACTGTACAGGGCTATGGGTTCTGATGGTGGGCACCAGGCCCTCACCTGGTGCCGCCAAGGCCTGAATTGCCTTGCCTTGGCTTTTCTGCCCCTTCCTCACCTTAGCAGATGCTGCTGGGACCTTGGCACTGGCAGCTTGAGTTTTGGAGGAGCCCTTGCTGGGTTGGTCGTGCTTCCTTGGCCGTGCTGCATGCTGGCCCCTTCTTCACCTTGGCAGGTGGCGGAATGGGTTGGTACTTTGCAGGGGTCGGCGGCACACTGCCTGTCCTGATGGGTGCCCCTTTGAGCCTCTGGGAGTTGCAGTGACCACAGTGGATGCCGACTTAGTGGCTGAGGTGCTGGCCTGGGATCTGGACACCCTGGCCCGAGGGCAAGGATGGGGGAAAGGGTAGGGAAGAGGTCAATGTTAGCCAGGAAAAGTTTTTTAGACACACTGGGATGGGAAGATGGAGAGGGTTTGGGGTGGAGGAAGAGGGAGTGGTTGTAGGAGGTGTCTGACTGCTGAGTTTGGGTGAAGGTGCATAGGCTGGATGCTGTTGTGAGGTGGATGCCTGTTGGGTGGGTGGGTACTTGCTTTTGTGTAGGTTGGGAGGAGGGCTCACAGACACACTTGAAGAGGACACAGGGGACTTGAGCGTGGTTGTGGGGGTGGTGACTGCCAGTAAGGGGCGTGTTGTGATGTGCGTGCTGGTGATGGAGGTAGTGGATGAGGATATAGTGCATACAGGTGTGAGTGGAGATGAAACTGGGAGGGAGGTGGACGATGAGGAGGAGGGGGACACAGTCTAGCTTATGATTGCTTGAGCCTCTTTTGTGTGTTGTGTGTTGATTTGGGTGAATGCTGGTCTGGTCTGAAGGTCTGCTTGGTATAGGCTGAGGTTGAGGGGATTGGGACTGGGAAGAGGAAGTTGTAGCGGGGAGGCTAGACACAGGGACAATGGCTGCCATCAGTGCTGAGGCCAGAGCCTGAAATGCTCTCTGTTGGGGTGCCACGCCAGAGTGAATGCCCTCCAGGTATGTATTTGTTTGTTGCAAATGCCTCTCGATACCCTGGATGACATTCACAATGGATGACTGCCCAACAGAGAGGGATCTCAGGAGGTCAATAGCCTCCTTACTGAGGGAAGCAGGGCTTACTGGGGAAGGGCCTGAGGTGCCTGGGGCGAAGGAGTTGCCCACCATCCTGGGTGAGCAGGCACGGGAAACATATTGAGGGGCTGCTGGGAGGGCAGTGCTGGTGGGGGGGTGGCGGTTGTACCTGTTGTTGGGGTGGGCACAGAGGTGTCCGCCACTGCCAGGGAGCTTCCATCAGAGGAGAAGTTGCTGTCTGTGGTTTCCCCTCCTGTCCCTGTCGTGGTGCTCCCCTCGCCCTCTGTCCCACTGGTGCCTTCACCCTTGGTGGATTCGGCCTCCAGGCCCATGTGGTATGCAGCTCCCTCCATCGCCAGTGCCTCTGCTCCTCCACCAGATGATGCTAATGCACACAAGGACAGGGTGACAAAACAAAAAGGGGGGAGAGACAAAGGATACACTTGGTCAATGCCAGCAGAAATACCACACAGGGAGTTGACCTATGCACTAGGCCATGCATTACCAGTTACTCAGCTAGTCACCAGCCGATGGGGTACAATGCCTAACGCCAGCATCTGCACACCAGAAACCCACAGGACCCTGCCCAGTAGTAGATGGCCACTTACACTATTGGGGTAGGAGTGCACCAGAGCCTGCCCACCAAGAGACCTACACTGTCATGTTCTCCCTGGCCTAGGGGCACCCACAGCCCACATCCCCCACCCAGGTAACACCTTAACGTGTGCAAAGTCATGACTCTGAATCTGTACTCACCCCCTTGTGGCTGCTGTGATACTCTCAAGCGCCCATCCAACTCCGTATCGGTCACCGCTAGGATGCGGAACATTAAGGGGGTCCTGGTGCTACGGGCACCCCTTCCACATTGGGAGGCCAGCCAAAGCTGGGCCCGTGCTGTCTTCTTTGATCAGTGGCGCAGGTCCTCCCCTCTCTTGCGGCAGTGGGTGCTCCACCTGTGAAAGACCCCCTGGGTCCGCACCTCCTTGGCGATGGCACACCAAATGCCCTTTTTCTGGTGGAAGCTGACCTGGAGGGAAAAGACAGCAGAAATGGAAATCACTCACCCATCCGGACCGTCAGACTCATTGCCCACCAGTTCCCACCCATGCCCTGACTCACATACACTGACCACCTTACATGCTGCACTCTGTCCAGAATGCCTCAGCACCCCCCAACATGTGGCTTCCATCCACAGCACTCCATACATTCATGGCCCACGCATCATGTGCACAGTGTACTCACCTGTTTGTCTGGAGGACCATAGAGTAGTGTGTACTGGGGTAGGACCTCATCTACCAGTTTCTCCAACTCCTCCGCAGAGAAGGCAGGGGCACTTTCCCCAGACACATGAGCCATTGTCCCTTGCAGACACAGGTCACACCAGCACTTGCAGTGTAGGTCCTCTCCTGTTGAAGGTCAGGTAGCAAGTGAGTGAATAGTTCGAAAATGGCAGACACGCCTGCGGCGGTGCATACCGTCACCGCCGGCGTACATCGCCATTGGATCCTAGAACCCATAGGGCCCAATAATAACCAATGAGGTGTTGCACAACGGTCATCGACAGCCTACCGTGACAGCACACAATGCCAGCACATTTACCTAATTTCCACCTGTCCCTCCTCACAGGTCAGGAAGCTGCCATTTCAGGGGGACACAGGGCGTGGAACCTAACTGCGTCACATTAGACATTAGCACATCAACTGACTATTGAGTTCATATACTGCTTCTGTAAAGTAAAAAAATCAACATTAGCACAATAGATGTGGAAATGTGACCCTCTGCTCACCGTTCTCTTCCATAAGCTTCAACCGCTGAGGCAGCATATGAGATGGCAGCATCCTTCGGTGTACAGACCCCTGGTGGACCTTGCGACAATGGAGTACAGACACAATATCATCACATACAGACTTGATCGTGCCACAATCCTAGAACTGTGTGCCCAATTGGAGCCAGACCTGATGTCAGCTATCCGCCGGCCCACAGTAATCCCTCCTCTAGTGCAGGTCCCGTCAGTGCTCAATTTCCTGGCAAGTGGTTCCTTCCAAACAACAGTGGCCATGGCATCAGGGATGTCTCAGCCAATGTTCTCCAACGTGTTGACCAGAGTGTTATCAGCCCTGCTGAAACACATGTGCAGCTACATTTGATTCCCCCAGGTGGAGGATCTGGTCACAGTGAAAGCTGACTTTTATGCCCTGGGACATATCCCCAACATCATTGGTGCCATTGATGGTACACAGGTAGCATTCCTCCCCCCCCCGGAAAAATGAACAGGTTTACAGGAATAGAAAAAGCTATCACTCGATGAATGTGTAGATGGTGTGTGCGGCAGACCAGTACATCTCCCAAATATCTTGGCTTTGTGCATGATGCCTATATATTGAGGAATAGCAGTATCCCACATGTGATGGTCCAACTCCAGAGGCACCGGGTGTGGTTAATGGGTGAGCCAAAGGTCCCCATCCGAGTATATGTTGATGTCTGGGTATGGGATTGCCCCTAAGCGTTAGGGTGTGTCTAACGGTCGTCCCTCGAAATCTGCAGGTGACTCTGGTTACCCCAACCTCTCATGGCTACTGACCACAGTGAGGAATGCCAGGACAAGGGCCGAGGAACATTACAATGGGGCACATGGGCGTACAAAGAGGATTATAGAAAGGACCTTCGACCTCCTGAAGGCCAGGTTCCGGTGCCTCCATCTGACAGGTGGATCCCTGTACTACTCACCCAAGAAGGTGTGCCAGATCATCGTGGCATGCTGTATGTTGCACAACCTGGCCTTGAGACACCAGGTGCCTTTTCTGCAGAAGTATGTGCCTGGAGATGGTTTTGTGGCAGCGGTGGAGCCTGTGGACAGTGACAGAGAGGTGGCAGAGGAAGAAGATGTGAACAACAGAACAAACATAATCCAGCAGTACTTCCAATGACACACAGGTAAGACACTGTAAGTTCACTTTACATTTCAGTTTTCTGTTGGACATTGTACATGGCAGCCTGTTTCCCTATGTCTATGGCCACTGATTGTTCCCTTTGAAATCTCTATTTCCTGATCACTGTGCCCCATTCTGGCTCCTGCTATATGTACTGCTGCCCACCAAAGGTCATCCTGTAGTATATTTCACTGTACATATACGTTGCATTGCTTTGATAATTTTGCATTAATACACTTGTGAATCATTAGACTGACTCCAGATTGTTATTTGTTTCAAGGGTGTTTATTTAGGTGCTAATAAGTATAGGGGTATGTGCAAGGGGCAGGGGTGATGGTGGAGGAAAGTCCATGGTAGAGTCCAGTCTCTTGGTATCACAGGTGCATTGTCCAAGGGGGCATAGAAGGGGAGCAGTGGCAGTTAAAGGTGGACAGGGTAACAGAGTGGGACAGAAGGGTGACAATCAGGAGAGTCCTTTTTCCTGACAGGGGCCTTGGCAATGTTCTCTGTTTTCTGCCTTTATCACAGGGACCGTTTGTGGGGTGGTACTCCTTCTGCAGGGGGTGGGGTGCTGGTGGCATGTTGGTCCTGTGGTGGGGCCTCCTGTCCACTAGTGCGATGGAGGTGGAAGTCTGTTCCTCGGTTTGGCTAGTTCAGGCACCCTTTGTTGTGCCACTGCCTCCCTCATGGTGTTGCTCATGTCAGCCAGCACCCCTGCAATGGTGACCAGGATGGTGTAGATTTTTGTTAGGTCATCCCTGATCCCCAAGTACTGTCCCTCCTGCAGCCTCTGGGTCTCCTGCAACTTGGCCAGTATCTGGCCCATGGTCTCCTGGGAATGGTGGTATGCTCCCAGGATGTTTGAGAGTGACTTGTGGTGAGTGGGTTCCTTCAGCTTGTCCTCCCCCTGTCGCACAGCAGTCCTCCCAGCTTCCCTGTTGTCCTGTGCCTCTGTCCCCTGAACTGTGTGCCCACTGCCACTGACCCCAGGTCCCTGATCGTCCTGTGTTTGTGGGGTTGCCTGGGGTCCCTGTAGTTGTGGACACACTGCTGAGTTATGTGTCCTAGGGACAGTGTCATGGGCCCGCTGGGTGGGTGCTGTGCTGATGTTTTCTGAGGGGGTAGGCTCTGTGCTGGGTTGGGACTGTGGCAGGGGATCCGACTGTCCAGAGGCCCCTGATGGGCCAGGTTGGTCATCGTGATCCAGGCGTGCAGAGCTGCTGTTGTCACTGTGGGCCTCTTCGGGGGGGAACTGGATGTAGCTGGCACCTCCTCTGCAGTGACGTTGAGTAGGGGTCCTTTTGGGATGCAAATGCATTGTTAATGTATCTGCGTGGGCTATATTGTAAATGGGTGTGTTTCCATCTCTGATTGTGATTTCCCTGTCGGCTTGCCCTTGTGTGAGTGGTGATTTTGTGGGCCGGGTGAGTCTCTCTACTGGGCATGCTGTGGTGATGGGTGTCCATGCAGGTCTGTGATGGGTGTCCATGCACTGCTGTTACATGCAGGGCTTGGTATTGGGATGGGTGGGTTGTGGTAGTGGGGTATATGTGAGTTGGTGGAGTGATGGGGTGAGGGTAAGGTTAGTAGTTTGTGATGGCATTCAGGTAGGGTGGGAGATATAGTAGTAAATATTTGACTTACCAAAGTCCAGTCCTCCTGCTACTCCTGCGAGGCCCTCAGGATGCATGATCGCCAAGACTTGCTCCTCCCATGTTGTTAGTTTTGGGGAGGAGGCGGGGGTCCACCGCCAGTCCTCTGTACAGCAATCTGGTGTTTTTATACCACGGAACGCACCTTCCCCCGTAGGTTGTTCCACCTCTTCATGATGCCATCCCTTGTTCTTGGGTGCTGTCCCATGGCGTTGACCCTGTCCACGATCCTCCGCCATAGCTCCATCTTCCTTGCAATGAATGTCTGCTGCACCTGTGATCCGAAAAGTGGTGGCTCTACCCGGATGATTTCCTCCACCATTACCCTTAGCTCCTCCTCTGAAAACCTCAGGTGTCTTTGGGGTGCCATGGATGTGGTATGAGTGAGATTTGTGAGGATGTATGGGGTGATGTGTTGGGGTGATGTGTTGTGGTGTATGCTCTGATGTGCGTGAATGGTGTATGGGTGATGGTGTTCTGTGCCTCTGATTGAGTGGGTGTTCCTTGCTTGTCTCTCTGTGCTTGGTCTCTTTTTTTCACCGTAAGGGGTTGTGGGTATTGTGGGTGGGTGTTTTATAGTGGTTTGGGATTGTGGATGTGGTGTGTGTATGTGTGTCAGGTGTGTGTATTTTGAATTGTCCAATGTGGTGTTGTTTTGTTAGTGTGTGTATTTTAAGCACAGCGGTGTATACCGCCCAATGTTTTTCCGCAGTTGAAAGACCGCTGCAGTGCTTTTTGGGTTGTAATACTGTGGATGTATTCCTGTTGGCGTAATGGTGTGGGTTTTGCTATTCCCAGTTCATCACTGACCTTTGGTGTGGCGGACTTGTGTGGGTGTCTGTATAGTGGCGGAAATCTGTGTGTGGGTCATTATACCTGCCACGCTCACAATATGTTAGCAGCCGTCAGCATGGCGGTAGGCAGCATTTACCGCCAGGGTTGTAATGAGGGCCTTAACCTAAAGAAGAGCTTTGGCAAAAAAAAAAAACTACGTTTTGCTGTCAACAGATTGGAAGCACATCACAGTATTATCTACTCCAGGTAATTGGGTCAAAGGTTCTCCCCTCATTTTCTTTTGGGTCTGAATTACTAAAGGGGTGCAATGCATTCACTTTAAACCAGCTCCAGTCTGCCCTGTTTAAAAGTATTTTGGGGATTCTACATTATAATTCACAATCACAGATAAGGCTGGAGTTTGGCTTGTTTCATCGAGTCTCGGTCAAGATGGGTGCCATTACAAAATTATGTTGGAAGCTCATATCTGCCCCTCCAGACACACTCGCTGCTATGTGCTGGTTGGAAATGAAGAAGCAGACCAACCGAAAAAACTCCTGGACATCAGTTCTCCCGCAAGCATTTTAAATTTGGGAAATGTTTGGAATCTAAAGCTTGAGTTCATAGCCTTTAAAAAAGTTACTAACAAGGCAGGTAAACTTCACTTCTGGGCCACTGAAGAACATTCATCCTTGGCCTTAGGGACCAAGAAGTCAAAAGACACTGCCGTCTCAAGCAGGAGTCAATAGCTTACCTGCTCCAACACATTGCTCCCAACATCACGGCAAGAGTGAAAAGCCCAACAGCCATGCCACCCATGACCATGCTCCTTGCTGTGGTCTACGTGCTAGCCTCTGGCTCATTTCAGACCATTGCAGCATGAGTGGGTGTTTTTTCTCAACCATCCTTTTCTGTCTTCCACCGTATGGCTCTGGACACTATCATCTGCCTCACTCCCCACCACATTTCTTTCCCCAACACTCAGCAACTGCAGCAGAAGAGAAAACAAGCATTCTACCAGATTGCTGGGGTCCTGCAAGTGCTGGATGCAATGGACTGCACATATGTCCAACTTGTCCTTTCTGCTGCAATGGAACACCTTTTTAGGAACAGGAAACATGCACACTCCATAAATATGCAGGCCATTGTGGACCATCGCAGGATATTCACCAACATCCTTGCCAAATATCCTGGCAGTGTGCATGATGCCTACGTCTTCAGGCATTCCATAATAAACCAATGCTTTCAGAATGGACAATATGGCAATGGCCTACTCGTAGGTAAGCAAGCAGAAGCTACATAACACATCCAACATACACAACATGTGGGGCAACCAACACACTCCTCACACACCTCACAATTGGACAGGGTAGCATGGATGACTGCTGAGCAATACATATGGAACATGCATCACTCCAGACATCAAATGCACATCACCTTCACATACGGCCACATGTACAAGCCCCTAGCACCACTGGACTGTCACTTTTAATGAAGCTCCGATGGAGCAATGCCCTCTCTGCATTCAGAAGGTGATGTTAAGCCGCTACTTGTTTCCTAACACTGCCTTGAAAATATGGCCCGTTCACACCCATCATTTAGTATGACAGTGGTCTGCCATGGGTATTGCAGTGGGCATGCCACCATAACATACCTTGCCTATTGTCACTGCCCTACATTTATGACAATCTATAAACCTGAGGGAGCACTAACAAATAATGCCACCCTAGGAGTGGCATTACCATTGTTCAATGAATACAAATACGTGAAACTTTAATTGTGTAGACTTCTCCCATGTGTGGTGCATACTGCAGCACACATAGAGGAAACTGCCATCATTGATTGGTCATGTGCAGGAAGGGACACCTCCCTGCACATAAACAGTCAACCTCAAAAAGCTGCCATCTTTATACCAAACTGCAGGGGTGCTTACATTGGAGCTTGGCAGCTGATCTACTGCCAGTGCACTTGTAGAGGTCAGAAATGCACCATATCTAGGAGATATGGCATGTTGCTGGCCTTTACCGGTGGTGCAGGGCAGTGCAGAAAAACACAACATACCCTGTCCTCTGTCACAGGGGTCTGTAAAGTAGTCACATACATGGTAATACATCTCAAACTACTATGCCATACTTTGCATGATCTCCGCATACACACATGCATGATAGCCAGGAAATATTGATAACACCTCTATGTGCAAGTGGGGTGTACCCTGTCCAAGGGGGTACACATGCAACACACAAGGCACAAAACCAGTCTCATTGCACACACCACCCAAAAAAGTGACAAATTCACACAAAATGGCTCTTTTGCAAGTCAAGAGTCATAGGACAAATGTACAATGATTTGCAACTTCACACATATAATGCATGGGTGAACTGTCATGCCAGACAAATCCTACAATCACAATGACCCTGGGGCTCAATCCTTGACTGGACAATTCACCCCCACACAACAATACAATTATGCATGCAAACAGGAACCCACAAAATGTCAGATGCTGGTCAGATTCTCCACTCCAATGACAAATACTGTGCCCGTCCAGTTAGGAAGCAACACAAATGCAAGTCTGACACAGTTTTTTACTTTGTATTACAGCAGACCAAGGTTACAGGATCCAGCCATGGGTCATGACCCCATATGGATCCCACATACAGATGTTGAGAAGGCTTTCAATGACTCTCACAAAAGGACCAGTAATGTAGTGGAGAGGAGATGTAGCATCATGAAATCCAGGTTCAAGTGCCTAGGTGTATCTGGAGAAAGACTATTATATGGACCACATCTTGTGTCCAAATAATCCTAGTCTATGCAATTTCGCACAACATCTGTGTTTGCACCAATGTTCCCTGGGAGGAACAGATCGAGGCCCCCAGGAAGGAGGATGAGGACAATGAAGCTTGAACACTGATTTTTCTTGGAGAACCTTTTTAACCTTCACATGAGTTAACAACTCACACTCATCTTGGAAAGCCTGATTAGGCCACAACAGTCAGAAAACAATTAGGAACACACTCAGGAAATCCAAACAACTCCACACACTGCACAAATAAATGAATGTGTAGGTGAAATGTATGCATAGCTTGTTGAATAAATTATTTTACATAGAAACACACATATTACACCAGGGTGCCTGGTTGACAGAAGCCACATTAAAAAAAACATGTGATGACTGCTGTTTAGATGTCTGGCCTAGGTAGGACAATAGTAGTCAGTACCTACAACAGTAGGTCAGTGTCTCCAATGTAACAACTCAGTGTCTGAATGTCACAATCGCAGGTGACAACTCACAACATACCCCTCAGTGCCACTCATATGTATGACTAATAGAGAATTAAATACAAAGGACAATGCACCTGAATGTCCAAGTCTGTCAGACTCTAATCAGTTGGTATCTTGCAGGCATGTCAGGCAATGTCATAGCAAGTAACAAACCCTTGGCAAACTGTATGTGTGAATAAGGACACAGACATGTGGAAACATGCATGTCCTATCCTATTCATAGCTGTCAGTAGTATTCACACAATCCAAACACACTTATAGTGCATGTGACCAAGAATCATGTGTGCACCTGAGTGTGACTGCTCATGTCAAACAAATGAACAATTGTGGAAGTACAGCTGAGACACTCTCCTACTTAACTTTGCCAGCCAATATGTGGAGGGGACTCAGACACTATACAAGTGCTGCGGCTAGTGGTGAGAGATGTGGGGGGGATCAGTCATCTCATCTTGGAAACAATGGAAATGGTTTGGCAAATATTGATAAGCCTGTAGAATAAGCAGTGTCCATTGGTAAAGTTCACATGCATGAAATACTATGACGTGCATGAAGGACTGGACAGTGAGGATAGGGAAGATGTGTTTCAAGGAATACCTACTCAAACTGTGCCAGCAACGTTGTCCTAGCCTACAGTACACAATCTGGCTTTATATGCGGGAAAAGATCACACATTGTCAAATACTTTACAAATCAACATTGTAGCCATGTAAGTCCATTCACTTAGGGCCTGATTACAACTTTTGTGGAGGGGGCTACTCCATCCCAAAGTGATTATCAATAGGATATAATGGACTCGTAATACGGTAGATGATATATCCGTCACATTTGGGACGGATTAACACCGTCCTCCAAAGTTGTAATCAGGCCCTAAGTTCCTTGCTCCACTAGTGCTTCACCTATTGCCCTATGAAAAGTGAAACACCGGCAGCGCAAGTGGCCCTTAAATAAGCACCTCAGATAGGCAGGACATAGCTCTACATTCCACACATGAATACTGCATTTGATTTGCACACCCTTGTTGTTTAGACCCCATACTCTATCTTGGATGTGGCAACATAGGCAAGCCGTAGATCTTGACATGCACATATGACATTAGGGATGTCCTTACAACAATGTCACATGAAATGCCTGTACTGAGTACATCTTCAAATAGTTCAGGTACTGAGAGTGTCCATTATGTAATTCAAATACCTTCACACAATGAACAGTATTAACCAGGGTGGTTGCTAGATTACTGTGCTGATAAGATGTGGGGCATGCATGCCCCCACAAATGAGATGGAGGTGCTGAGTGCTGTTGTGCAACATGCTGACCTGAACTTATTGACACATATACAGACATTGGGCAGCATAGTGTGACACATCAAGTTGCTTTGGGACTATGCATGTTGTCATGGCACAGCCCAATATGTATTGAGCTGAGTGGATATTGGAGTGGATTCATGCATCTCTGTATCACATGAGTGAGTATTTCACCCTACATTCTCACATACAATACCCATCACATGTAGAGTCAATATTACTGTGTGTCCAGACGTCTGTCCTTGCCATATCAGGCACATAGGTGGTCATTATGACATTGGCGGTAAATCCCACTTACCCCCGTGGTGACAGCTGCCAACATACTGTCGCGGAGGCGAACATCCGTTCACCATATTATGACACACACACTAAACCGACAGAAGTTTGAGTTTGGAAATTTATAGAGCGCATGGCTACCCTAGGACCTCCCAGCGCTTAGAAGGAGCATGACAACTACTGAGGAGAAAAAATAACCTGCCAGAAGGATTAGCTTGGAAGAGAACTGTTTTTATTTTTTTCTGGAACAAATATTCTGATGGTTCTTGCCGAAGCTCTGGAGGGAGAGCGTTCCAGAGGTGTGCTGCTTTGACAGAGAAAGAATTACCTCTCCACCGGGACCTCTTAAACCGCGCTATAAGTACTAGCTGGGAGGTGGAAGATCTTAAGGTTCTGGTGGGAGCATGAAAGAAAATGCTTTGTTTGAGGAAGTGAGGACCTTTATTATGCAGGGCTTTATGGGCCATGCATTAAGATTTGAAGTGAATCAGTTGTTTTATCGGTAGCCAGTGAAGTACAGCCAAAGCTGGCTTAGCAGAATGATGTCTAGGTAGATTAGTAAGGAGTCTGGCAGCCGCATTCTGCATGACCTGGAGTTTCTTTACAACATATTCTGGTGAACTGAGAAAAGAGAGTTACTGTAATCAAGTTGAGAAAGTATCGTAGCTTGAACAAGAAGTCTTCTGGCCACAGGAGGAAGAAGCTTGAAGATCTTCCTGAGAGTTCTCAGGAGACCAAAGCAGGAAGAAGAGATTTTTTTAGATCTTTGTTCCATGGTGAGAAGGGGGTCGAGCCAGACACCAAGGCTCTTTATGTGCTCCTTGGGGAGAGGAACATTTTTGAAGGCCTTTGAGTGCAGTGCCAAGGGGATTGCGGGGTCACCATTCCCCACAATCATCACCTCTGATTTTCCATGGTTAAATTTCAGTTTGGATCAGTTCATCCAGTTACCAATGTCAGCAAGACATAGGGAAAGGTTAGTTAGAGAAGGAGTCTTGGTGTTAGAAAGGGATACTATCAACTGAGTATCGTCGGCATATGTGACCACTGAGAGGTCGTAAGGTTTAACTACTTTAGCCAACGAGGAGAGATCAACATTAAAAAGAGTAGGGCTCAGGGATGAACCCTGAGGCACTCCACATGTCAAGGGAAAGGTGTCCGATAGGAAAAGGCAGTCCAAGACTTGGAATGTTCTTCCTGTAAGAAAAGAAGAAAACCAAGATAATGCAGTACCCTCCATCCCTGTCTTGGAGAGCCTGTGATAAAGAATATTGTGATCCACTGTGTCAAAAGCTGCGCTGAGGTCCAGTAGGATAACGGCTACATGTCCACCCTGATCTAGCAGTTGCTGTGTGGACTCAGTGACTGACAAGAGAGCTGACTCAGTGCTATGTTGGGGTCTGAATCCCGTTTGAGTTGCGTCTAAAAGCTCATGATTTTTGAGAAAACAGGTCAGTTGATTATTAACTTGTTTCTCCAAGATCTTTGCTTAGATGGGAAGAAGGGCAATGGGCCTATAGTTGCTAAGTAAAGTAGGATCAAGTTTAGTTTTTTTTAGAAGTGGTTTAATAATAGCATGTTTAAAAGATTGTGGCAGAGATCCTGTGGATAAAGAATGATTTAAAATCCTGGTCAGTGATGGAACAATGGTGTCAGACACCAGCACCAAAATGGCTGGAGGGGCGGGGTTGAGAGGTGATCCTGACTTAATGTTGGTAAGAAGATTGGTAACCAGTGTCTCGGTTAGGGGCTGGAAAGCTGTGAGAGAAATCCCTGCCACAAACACATATCTGCAAAACCAAAGGTCAGTGGTAAAGTGTTGGTACGATCACCCATACTGTTACACCAACAAAACTACCCCCACCACATTATGACCCACGCATCACCACAGCGGACATTCAACAGTGGTAAACTATTGACGTTACCCGTTGTGCGGTCAGAATGGCCACCCAAATACAAAACAACACAACATTGGACAAAACGAAAATCACACACCTGACACTCACACACACCCACATTAAACACAACCCTTTATGAACATGAAAAGACTGCAATAGCTAGCCACTCAAATCACAAAGACAACTACACACACACACCACAAAAATCCATTCATCCATCACGCACCCTACATCCCACACCCCACCACATTACTCAACACCCTCTGCACAACACACACCCATGTCCCCACTAAGTCACCCCCATTTCAGAGATGAGGAGTTGCGGGTCATGGTGGAGGAAATAGTCAGGGTAGAGCCACAGCTGTTTGGAGCACAGGTACAGCAAATATCCATTGCCAGGAAGATGGAGCTATGACAGAGATTTGTGGGCAGGGTGAATGCCGTGGGACAGCATCCAATAACAAGGGACGACATCAGGAAGAGGTGGAACGACCTACAGGGGAAGGTACATTCTGTGGCAAGAAGACACCAGCTCGCCATCCAGAGGACTGGCAGTGGACTCCCACCTCCTCCCCCACAGCTGACATCATGGGGGAGCAAATCTTGGCAATCCTGCATCCTGAGGGACTCACTGGAGTAGCCGGAGGACTGGACACTGGTGAGGTAATATTTGCTACTTATCACCCTCATACCTGCATGCCATCTCACCCCCTCACCCTTACTCCCCTCACTCCACTCCATCCCAAACAGTACACCTACGCATGTGACTAACCCCAACGCCAAGCCATGCATGCCATACCAATGCATGTACAGCTCTCCCTGCCCTGCATGTACACCCATCACCAAAGCATGCACATCATGGAGAACTAACCATCCCACAATACATCACCATACACAAACAAAGGTGGCAGGGCAACAGGAACAATATAGGGGAAGCTAGGGATGTACAATATGTCACAGACATGAATCATAATACATCACTCACATCCCCACAGGTGCCCCAGCCAATACCAGAAACAAGGAGGTGCCATGACTATCCAGTCCCCCAACAAAAGATGCCCCCAGTGATGACAGTAACCCTGAACTTCTGGATCTGGATGAACTATTTGGCCCATTAAGGACCACTGGTCAGTCGGCCACCCCAGCCCATTCACAATCCACCACAGAGCCTCCCTCCTCAGTATCCAACACCACAGCACCCACCCAACACCCCCACACGTCTGTCCCCAGGCCACTTCAATCAGCAGTGTGCCCACCTGTACAGGGACCCCAGTCCACACCTCACAGCCAAGACAATCAGGGTCCTGGGGTCAGTGGCAGTGGCACACCGTTCAGGGGACAGAGGCACATGGAGACATTAACACACAGAGGACAGATGTGTCCCATCCTGTCACCTTGTCCACTTTGAACTGCCTTTGCTACCCTTCCTATGGCCCCTTGGACACAGGACTTGTGCAACAAACAGACTGGACCAATAACCTGGATTTACCTCTACCATCCCCCCATTCAATTGCACTCTTCTGTCTGTAAATTCCACTGTAAGAAACACCCTTGAACACAAATAGAGTGATAGTGTTTTATGTGATGAAAATGTGCAAATATGGAAACAGTCACATCTTGTGCAAATGACCTGAACACTGTGATAACATACACATAATGATCTGTAGCTGTCTGTAGACATCACATCAGGACACAGTTGTCATAACACCAACATCTGCAAAAGAAGAAGGCATAGGTGACAGTCAGTTGAGATGAAAAGGAAGTGGATGCCATCCTGCTACAGCCACACTGAAAACATAAATAATCAGAGGAATGGTCAGTTCCACTGTCTCACCTGTGTGTCAGTTGAAGTATTGACACATAACTGATGTTCTGTTGTCCACATCCGCATGCTCTGTCTCCTCATCCTTACTGTCCTCAGGGTCCACTGCTGCCACAGGAGCATTTCCAGTCTCCTCCTGCAGATACGGCACATGTGTTCTGAGGGCCAGGTTGTGCAACATGCAGCATGTTACTATTATCTGGCATACCTTCTCAGGGGAGTAGCACAGGGATCAATGGATGAAGGCATCTGAACCTGGCCTTCAAGAGGCTCAAGGTACGTTCTGTGATCTGGCTGGTGCCAATGTGCATCATTATACCGATTATCAGCCCCTGTCCTGGCATTCCTCACAGGGGTCCGGAGCCACAATAGGTTTGGGTAGCCAGAGTCACCTACAAATAATGAGGGACAAACATTAGCCTTACACAATGGTATGGGGCTAAATCCTGAAGGCATACACTGACATACATTGGGTGGTGACTTTGGCTCACCTACTAGCCGCACCCTGTGCCTTTGTAGTTGTGCCATCACATTTGGGATGCTGCTATTCCTCAGGACGAAGGGGTCATGCACCGACCCAGGATGCTTGGCAGTGATGCTGGAGATGTACTGGTCCGCCAGGCACACCATTTGTACATTGAGTGAGTGGAAAGCAATATGTGTTCTGCCAATCGCCCCAATAATATTTGGTATATGTCGCATTGCATAGAATCCTGCCTTCACAGTGGCCAAATCTTCCACCTGGGGGAAAGCGATGTAGCTGCACATGTGTTTGACCAAGACAGACAAAACCCTTGCCAGCGCGATGGAGAACATTGGTTGTTACATTCCTGTTGCCAAGCCAACTGTCACTTAGAATCAACCAGTTGCCAGGAAATGGAACACTGATAGAACTTGCACAATAGGGGAGATCCCAGTGGGATGGCAGATAGCTGATATCAGATCAGGCTCCAATTGTGCACACAGCTCTGTGATTGTGGCCCTGTTCTCTCTTTAGGTCAGTATTATGTGCCACTCCTCCAGTGTAGCCAAGTCTACAAGAGGTCTGTACACGGGGGCTTGCCTCCTCCTCCTATTCCTCCACAGTGGTAGGTATTTAAGGGACACAAGAGTGAGTAGGGTGTCACAAATTGAACAACGGAACCACCACCTCAGTGTACATGGAGCATTTATGTTATGGGACAATGTGAATGGCAATGTATGTGCATTTACAGCAATGATGCAGTTCTTAATTGTCTGATTGTTGTCCACTACCATGACATGCCGACAACCTGTCCTGTAAGTATGGACAGGTGGAAGTGATGTTACTCTGCCGGCATTGGGCGTCATGGCGGAAGGCGGTCTTGCACCGCCATGCTGTTCCTCATTGGCTAACATGGGGCTCTATCAAGTACAGCATCCAATGAGGATCACTGGCGGTGCTGATGGTGTACACCGCCACGGAAGTGACCGCCATTTCCTATCTATATCCTCACTTGATTGCTGACTTTACACAGGACAACACCTACACTACGTGTGCTGCTGTGACCTGTGTCTGGAACCTTCCATGGCCCGTGTGACCCAGGAAAGGGCCCCTACCTTCACTTTGGAGGAGTTGGAGCGCTTGGTGGATGGGGTCCTACCCCTGTATGAACAGCTATATGGGCCTCCAGACCAACAGGTGAGTACACCATGGGCACGATGCATGTGACAAGGTTGCAGGGAGATGTGTGTGCTATCAGCGTGTCATTTGAGGGGGCTGTCTGGTGGTAGTGTACATTGTGGGCTCTGGGTGATGTGTGTGCCAATGGAGATGGAAATGGTATTTGTGGGCCATTTGTATGACAGGCTGGATTATATGTTTAATAGTGTCCTCCTGTCTGTATTACCTCTGCAGGTCAGCGCCCATCAGAAGAAGGGATTGTGCTGTGCCATCGCCAAGGACATGCAGACCCTGGGGGTCTACAGCAGGTGGTGCACCCACTGTAGGAAAAGGTGGGAGGACCTGAGACGCTGGGCCTGGAAGACCGCGGAGGCCCATCTTGGGATGGCCTCCCAATGAGGGCGGGGTGCCCATCAGAACCTGACCCCCCTGATGGCCCGCATACTGGCAGTGGCCTACCCAGAGCTGGATGGGCTCTTGAGGGCATCACAGCAGCCACAAGGGGTTGAGTACAGTGAGTGTGACAACCATGTTTGTTGGCTGGCATGGGATCCTGGTGGTGGGTTTCAGTTAGAGGGTACCCCTTAATTCCAGTTCAAACATTGCTGCATGGTCCAGCTCAAGGTAAATGGATGTATAGCAAAATCTTGTAATCTAGTTAGGTGTCATTCCACGTCAGACACGGCTTAGTGGGTCCCATGAGGGGTGCAGTTGGTGGTGCTCGGCTCTCATCTTGCTGTGGTACCTAGCCAATAGAATGCCAGTACGATGCATAGTGTTCAATCCTGTTCCCTGTGTGTGACGGTAATGTGTATGCCATCTGTGGTGTTGGTGCTATAATAGAGCCAGTGCTCCCTTTCTCTCTCCCCCCCTCTATTTTCTTCTGTCATCCTGTCCATGTGTGCATTAGCATCATCTGGCACAGGAGCAGGGGCACCGGCGACTGAGGGAGCTGCATCCCAAAGGACCCAGGAGGCAGAGTCCAACGATGCCAAGGGGACCAGTGGGACGGAGGGCGAGGGCTGCACTACGGCAGAGACAGGAGGTGACAACACTGACTCTGATACCTCCTCCGATGGGAGCTCCCTGGTGGTGGCGGACACCTCTGGAACCACCCCAGCTACAGGTACAGCCACCACCTCCGTACCAGCACCGCCCTCCCAGTAGCCCCCCACTGAGTGGCCTGTGCCCGCTCATCCAGGAGGGTGGGCATCTCCTACGCCCCAGGCAACTCAGGCCCTGGCCCAGTGAGCCCTGCTGCCCTGAGTGAGGAGGTTATTGACCTCCAGAGATCCATCTCTGTAGGGCGGTCAACCATAGTGAATGCCATCCAGTGGCTGGCATCACAGATGCAGCAGTGCAATGCATAC
The DNA here is from genome assembly GCF_031143425.1 of Pleurodeles waltl. Lineage (NCBI taxonomy): Eukaryota > Metazoa > Chordata > Amphibia > Caudata > Salamandridae > Pleurodeles > Pleurodeles waltl. The sequence goes on from NC_090437.1 coordinate 221,104,401, forward strand.
TTGGAGGGCATCCACAGTGGGTTGGTGGCCCTACAGAGATCGTTTCAGGCTCTGGCCTCCTCTCTGATGGCAGCCAGTGTCCCTGTTCCTACCATCCACCCTCCAACTACCACTTCCCAGACCCGGCCTCCTAAATCCCAACCCATCCCATGCTCACATACAGACAAGCATGTACACAAAACATCAGACTAGAGCACCAGAGTCAAACACAGGCAGCCCACTTCAGGCCACAAGCACTCACACACCACTGTCTACACTGGTCTCCCTCCTCCTCTTCCCTCACAGTCAAATCCACACTCACACCTGCATGCACTGCATCAACAACCACCACCACCATCACCACATCAAGCAGCATACACACCTCACTTGCAGGCACCTCCACGACATACATCCACGTGTCCCCTTTGTTCTCTCCCACCCTGTTTGTCCCCCTCCTAAGAACACAAACATATGCATTCAGACTCCCAACAGCCATCCACTTCAGGCACGCCCACTGCCCATGCACCTGCACCCAAGTCCAGCAGACGTGCACCTCTGACAACCATTCCCTCAACCTCCACTCCCATCCCTCCTCCCACATCCTACCCCAACATCCTAAGAAGCTTTTCTTTGCCCATCTTGACCTCTTCCCTCTCCCTCCACCCTGCTCTTCCTGCCTGTAAGAGCAGGGTCTCAACGACCAAGCACAGCACCTCAGCCAAACAGTCTGCCACTGCTCTCATCAAATCCTCAGCTGCTGGCACAAAGGGACCCCAGAGTGTGACGGCTGCCACTCCTACTATGCACATGCCTCTACCTCAGAAAGGGAGGACTAGGGTGATGAAAACCAAGGGATAAGAGATGGGTACAGTGGTGGCACCTCCTAGAACTCCCTGTCTGGCGGAAATTACCGCACAGCCTGCAGAAAATGACGCACATCCTGCATTGTGGTGAAACATTCACTGCATGCCAAACCGCAACGACACAGCCTGACTTTGCAAGAAGAAGATCGATGCAGCGCCAGCGTGGTGACTGGAAATTCGACTCACGGCCCACTGGATCGACTCAAAGCTGAGCCGAAACGACGCAGCCCGAGTTCCTGAGAGGAATCAACGTAGCGCCTGCTGTGTGGTAAAAATTTCCACGCAGTGCCCAAGGGACCGACGCAGCCCCTGTGACTTTGTCCTGGAAGTGCTGGATTTCAATGCATCATCCCCGGGGCATCCGACAACCCCGCAACCCGAAGAGGATCCAAGACCAAGCGCCGGAAATCAACGCAAAGCCTTCCCTGTGTGGAAATTAAACAACTCATCGCCATGTGCGGCTCGAGAAATCGACACCCACCTTCCTGTTTTCCACGCATCCAGCCCAACTGTCACTCTGTCCAGATGTGGATTGGAGTCAAGCTGCAAAACACCAGAGTCATAAGCATAGAGGAATGCTCACTTTCTAGACGTGGCATTTCTGTAATAGTAATAAAAAATCCACTGACACCAGTAAGCAGCATTTCTCACTACCATTACAACCATGCCAAACATGCCTACGCTACCCCTCATAATTCAGACTATACCCCCTAGACATAAGGCAGGGCATTTCCAGTGCAATCCTATGAGAAGGCAGCTCTCACAGCAATGAGAAATCAAATAGGCTGTCTGTCACTACCAGCACAGGCCACACTACTAGGCACATGTGCAGCCCTCTACATACATAGCACCCTGATCATAGGGCTAGCTAGGGCCTACATTAGGGGTGACTTACATGTAGTAAAAGGGGAGTTTTGGGCCTGGCAAGTAAATGTAGATGCCAGGTGTGGCAGAAAACTGCACACACAAGCCCTGCGCTAGTAGGCCTGAGACAGGTTTGAAAGGCCACTTAATTGGGTGGCGCAAGCAGCGCTGCAGGCCCACTAGTAGCATTTAATTTACAGGCCCTGGGTATAGAGATACAACTGTACACGGGAGTTATAGGTAAATTAAATAGGGCAATTAGGTGTACGCCAATCATACCAACTTTAGAAGGGAGAACACCTGCACTTTAGCACTGATCAGCAGTGATAAAGTGCTCAGGGTCCAAGAGCCAACAGCGAGAGGTCAGAAAAAATAGGAGGAAGGAGAGAAAAAGTAAGGGGATGAACCCGCCAAAAGGTCCAGGTCCAACAATCATGATTTGCTGTCTGGTATCATGTCTGCACAGGCCAGATTAGACACATGGCTTTGGGTTTGCAACCAGTAGTTATTTACATGTGTGACTTTGTGCATGCCCTATGGCCAAGTACCTGTCAGGTTGGCAATGGTATCATGTCAGCAACTCAAGACATTCTTCAGCAATGTACATGACCCTCTGGGTGTGCATGGTTACACATCCCAAAACAGATTACCTCACACCATTTATTTGGGTTGCTAAGGAATGCAACTTGCATTTGTTTAGAAGTTGCTTTCAATGCACTTCCCCTAGATTGGGAAATTGATAATGGAAAACTCATGGCTGCCCCTCACAGTCTTACAAATGTAGAATTTGGTTGTCACATAAATGCTGTACTGGTGCTACCATCCCAGCTTTTCCCAGACAATTAAGTATTATATATCATACAAGCCACCCCAATACATACATGCTTCATGTTACATTACATGCTTGAGAGACTCAGAAATAACTTTCCAGTCCACATACCTTCAGTCACCTCAATCATGTTTCTGTCATTGTGTGTGGCTTGGTATTTGACACAAAGCCATGCATTTCATTTTGTTAAATACTCATTGTATTGGCTTCACACAATGCATACAGTTCAAACAGTTACATACAACGTCAACACAAGTGTTATTTTAGTGAATTAATTTACATGTGCAAGGTATGTTTCTGATGATGTACATTGTACCGGAGATTGACCCCATGAGAGATCCCAAGCTATAGGATATCCAGACAGAGTCCAAGGATGGGGGGACATGTCATGAGAGATGAGTAGGAGAGAAGTGCATCAGTGAGGAGGTGTTCAAATTGCCAATAGTTTGGACTGGCCACAATGACAGTCCACGCATGATAAGTCAACAATGGGAGAGTGAAGAGAGTATGTAGTCAGTTGTTACAAAACTGGCATGATCCTAAGCACAGAATTAAGAAGATACTTTCCATGTGCCACAGATTGTAGCTACTGGGTGTTTTTCTAGGTGAATGATGTACCCTCCACAGCTTCATCCTCTGATGTGTGCGGTGCCTCCCGTGCCATGGGTGGCACTGGTGTTGAAGTTGAAGGGGGCACATGCACATCAGGGGCTAGAGATGTGGATTCAAAGGTCCCGGCACCTGTCATTTGTGGCACTATAAAAGGCATCACTGCAGCAAGGAGGAACTGCTGGTTTTGCAACATAGCAGCAAGGTCACGGTGATAAGCAGCCAGGTTATCACTGAGGGAGGCCAGCAGCTGCTGCATGGACTCCGAGACAGATTGGATAGCCCCCAGCTTGTTGTCAATCACACTGGTGCCACTTTGATAGGGCATTTGTTTGAGCCTCTGCCTAAGGACACCAGCTATGTTGGCCAATGACTGCTGGAGTCCATGTAGTGGAGAGTGGGTACCTCTGATGGCAGCACTGGACTCCCTCTAGGCTGCCCACCATGGTCGCCATCCCCACTTGCATATGCTGTGCCAGCTCCCACTGGACTCCTACTGCTGTTTTTTGGAAGATAATGTCTGGGTCCTGGGAATCCAGAGCTAGGCCTGGGCTGGCCAGTGGTGTGTGTTGTCTGTTGGGTGTGTCATGTGGGGACCCCTGAGGCTGTGTATCCTCCTTGTGACTGGAGATGGTGTCTGGATGGCACCCAGGACATCCTGGAGAGTGTCAGCCCTGATGTTCTGCAGCTGGCCATCCACTTCATCATAGAATTCCAGAACAGGCAGTTCGGCAGGAGGTAAGCAGCATACTCTGCAATGGGATGGTGAAATGTCTATCTTGGACTATAGTAGCTGTGGACATAGGTCATCAGGTTCTTGATCCTCGTGCCTTAGTTACATGGTGCAGAGTCACGCATCAAGGCCCTCATTTATGGGCCCCTAAGGGCCCACTGTGCCACCAGGGTATCATTTTATTTTAATGCTCCATTGGCATAATCTGCCAGTCCCCATTTCCCAGTCTGATACACCCACCTTGCATGACTTATCATGGGCGTCTACATATGTATCCCTATCAATAAGTCGACTGTGTGACAATTGCATGCCATAGGTGTATTTTGGGATTTTCCACCCCACACTAATGGCAGCATACAGAATCTTTTGCATTGGGAGTTCATGATTCTTGAGTAAGGCCCTCATTATAACCCTGGCGGTTGGCGACCGCCAGTGCTATAGTGGCATTAGTACCACCAACAGGCTGGCGGACTCAGGGTACCCCTGTGGGCCTCTGCATTGTCCATGCACTTGGCATGGGCAGTGCAGGGGTCCCCAGGCATAGCCCCTTAGCGCATTTCACTGCCCGAATTTCAGGCAGTGAAATGCGCAATGGGGGCTACTGCACCCACTGCACATCAGCATTGCCTCTGGCACTATTACGAGCCGGTAACAATGTTGATGTGACTTTTCCGCTGGGCCAGCGAACGATGGCACTGTTACAGTCCACTGGCCCAGCAGAAAAGTTGAAATAGGGAGCCAGACATACCGCCAGCAATAACAGTATTCTGACACCTGCAGCCTCTGCGGTCTTTTGGAAAGACCGCCGAGGTTGGAATGAGGGCCTAACTATCTGCATCTTCTGCAAGACCATGTGTGTTTTAAGAGTGATGGAAGGGGGTGAGCTGTCCCCATGCATCCGCCTTGTCACCCTGAGTCATGTGTTCTGTATCCTGCACCACACATTGTGAGGATTAACCACCTATTGTGTATGTGTTCAAACAAGGAGTTGTACCTTCCTGCACACAAACACTCATCCTTGCAACACAGGCCTCCTTGCAGCATAGGTGCAAGGATGCCTGCATTTCACGGCTGAGTGTTGTTGTGCAGGAAGGGAGACCTTCCTATTTAAACACATGCACAATAGGTGGTTGATCCTTACAATGGGTGGTGCAGGATGCAGAACACATGACTCAAGGTGACAAGAAGGATGCATGGGGACAGCTCACCCCCTTCCATCACTCTCACAACACATGTTTGGTGGCATGATGACCTAACAGATTTTCAACCTTGTTTATGTGTGAATGAATCAGGTTGCTATGCCACCTCAGGGTTGGCATTATGGTAGTGCTATTAAGGACCGGAAGTGTTGTTGGCCTACTTTTTGCATCTTTCAATGTGTATTGCAATCATCAACAGTCACTGTAAGTGGCAGGCAGCATTCCTATTAGTTGATGTTGCAGGAGGTGTCCGTTCCTACACATGAGCATTTGTACCTGCAACAGAAGTACCCCTACACCATGCGGATTGTACAGATGTTTTGGTGTTGGACATCATTTATTGGCCCATCACAAAGGGGTGCTTTGCATGTCAGAGACAACTAGACATCCCTGCACATTTGAAATGATGCAGCACAGCAAGCTGGGCTGCTGCACTGCATAATTTCATCATACATGGGTAAATATGTGTCACATGTCCCAGACACTGACATCATAGTGCCCCAAAAGTGCATATTTTTTACATTACAATCCAGTGATGCAGTGTACTAGCTGATATTTACCAAGTCAAAGAAAGGTACCTTGAAAGCCTTATCATTACCTGGTATTTATGTGCCCCTCTCACACAAGGCACTGCATGTAGTTGGCATTCAATGTGTATTGCTGGGATTCCCATGCAACACATGTGTAACCCACCCAGCTTCTGATGCATAAAAAAATGTTAACATATGGGTGTGCTTCAGTATTGTCCAACAACTCAGGGCTGGGGTAGCAGTGACAAGAGGGTGTCTGAGATTTTTGGATGTCCAGGTAATTTCATTGTTCAATCTGTGTTGCATTGTGCTACATGCATAGGGCACAATTTACCAGACAATGATGCATTGCTCTTGAAGCACCACTTTTCTTGGGCCCACCTTGCCCACTTAGCAACACCATGGTAGCACCATATTTACAGCATGGCACACCATGGCGGACATTTCTACAGTAGCCTCATGAGTTATGGCACTATTGTGCTGCTTCACTACATTTGCGCTAGTGTAGCAATGCACAGGGACGGCCATTGATTACAATGTGTGCGTCACTGGAACGTCTGCCTTTTGCAGGGGTTGCAGTTAACATCAAAAGATGGCACAGTGAAATCTTGTTGCTTTTCCTGCACCATTTTGTCAGCCCTCTCTGCATGGGTATGTCCCCCTTGCATACATCATATCTGGCAAAGGCATATTGTGGCACAACAATTTACAATGTGGAGCTATGCATGCATTGCACCACTTTGTTCATGTGGCGAAAGAGGAATGGGCACTTCAAGGCCACATTAGCATCAATGACAATGATGCTAGTGTGGTGCTAAAGCCTTGTAAATATGGCCCCTAGTGAGAGGGAAAGACCACTTGTGCCTGATGTTATGCAGGAAGGTGTCCCTTTGTGCACAACACCAAATATCCCCAGTACACAGGCACCCTTGCAGCATGGGCACATGGCAGAAATTTGTAAAGCAGTGCAGATGCTAATCACAGACATGCCCCATATATTGTGTATTAATCACATTTGTACCCAATCCCAATGGTGAAGGGAGGCATATCCCAGTCCTTGCTTCCCCACCCTACGCAACAGGCTTTGTACATGTTGCTCAATGAGTGTTGCACATGGACAGATGGTAAAGTTGCCACAGTGATGGGAGTGATGTGAGGTTTGAGACATGGTCTGTGCATATGCGGGGGAGGGGTGGTGTCAATTACATGTTTTTAGCCATTATTGAGTCCCCATGCAACCCTTTTGCATGCGTACAGTGGCTCCTATGAGCCACCCCCCTCTGCCATTTGTTAGTTACCATATTGCCCCCGCAGCAACTTACCCTGCATTTGTGGGAGTTCTTGATACGCTTCACTGTCCTGTCCTAGGGCTCCTATCACCAACTCCTCCAGCTCACCCAGCTGCTTTTTGGGTGCTGGACTTCCATCTCCAGTCTGCAGTATTGCCTTTCGGTTATTGGCCAGTTTCTCTTTAGTTCTGTGCTTGCAATCGGTCACAGACCTCTTGATCTCAGCCACACTGTTGATTTGATCTACTATTGACTGACATATGGTTTCCTTCCTACCTATTGACAATGTGGAGGTGTAAAAAGGCTGGTGTTGGTGCTTCGTCATCTCTCTGATCAAGATGTTGTTCTTCTCCTCACTGAAGCAACACGTCCTTTTCCTTTTCCCCTTCTCCTGTGAGTCTGTCTGTCCTTCCTGGCTTGTACTGGACTAATCAGGGGTCTCTCTTGGGTCTGTCCTGTCCTGCATTCACCATCTTGGGTCCTCGTAGCTTCTGTTTGGCGTTTTAGCTGGCTTTTTTTTTTACTCTTTTGACGCTAGCACTATTAGCATCAAAACGTGCTGCAGAGTATGCTAGCGCCACTTTTGCAGCATTAGTGTAATTTTTCCTTTGAACATGTCCCAAAAGGTTAGCATAATTTTTTATGTTAGCCTTTTCTTAGTGCCATGGTGCTCCATTTTATAAGTCCGGTGCATCCATGGCGCTAAGAAAAGTCATTATGTGGCGTTTCAAAAATTGACGTGCACCTGCACTAGAGCAATTGTGCATAATTTCATAAATATGGGCCCCAGGGTCATATTTAAGAGCTCCTAATGCCACCTTAGGACTGCCATAGCATCATTTTTTTACTTTAAGGTGGTGCTAAAGTGGCCTTTTCCATGTGCCATATTAACAAAGTGGCACAACGCATGCTTTGTGCCACTTTGTCCTTGAGCAACATTATGCCTGTGCAAGGCAAAATGTGTGCAAGTGGGGCATGCTGACGCTAGAAGGCCCGCAAAAATGGAACAGAGAAATCTGTTTTTGGTGTCATTTTTAATGCCTGGTCAGAGCAGGCATTAAAATAATGCTCCCATAAAAACCTATAGGCCTCCTTGCACTTTGCTACACTAGGGTCAACATTTTTGATGCTAGCACAGCAAAGCGTCACAATAGCATCAAAGCTTTTGACACTATTGTGCTAATGACTGACAAGGTGCGCCGTATCATAAATATGCACAACCATAGTGTTGTTAGGTGTCGGTAGTGGGGGTGTGGAAAAAGTGGTGCATCAGCTCTGATGCGCCACTTTTTATTCAATATGGGCCTCAGGGGCAGATTTAAGAGACTCATGTGCCACATTAGCATCATTTTTTTTTACGCTAATGTGGCCCAGCGAGGCCACTTTGTAACTTCTTGCGCCACATTATGCCTGCACCAGGCATAATGTATGCAAGGGGGGTGTTCCCCCATTAGGGGGGGCTGAAACAATGTCTCAAAGAAATCTAAGAGATTTATTTGCGTAATTTTGTTTGGCACTTTTAACACTTGCTCAGGGCAGGCATTAAAAGGAGGCACACCATTGTTTACAATGGGCGGCAATGGGTTTTGCAGGATTAGCGTCAACATTTTTTATGGTAATCCTGCAAAGCGCAAAACTAGCATCAAAAAATGTTGATGCTAATTCCCTAACTACCACCCTGGTGCACTGTATCCTAGATACACATAGTGGTGTTAGGGGGGCACTAAGTGGTGAAAGAAAAGTGGTGCTGCATTGGGTGCAGCACCACTTTTCTTAAATCTGGCCCTCAGATTTTTTAATTATGTCAGCTTTTTAGCACTGTTTTTCCACAAGCACCTTTCAAATAGCTCTTATAATAATTGGTGAACCACTGAGAAGTAAAAAACCTGCTTTGTATGATCTTGTACTTTAGACAATGTCCACTTATGCTTATTGCCAAATTCAGTTTTTAAATGATGCCAGTTTTTCAGCACTGGAGCCCATGTTTACAAGTGGCCTGAACCTCCGGTGCATCACTTTTTGTGACACACCGTTGGGGCAGACTGCTCACCCATATCTACAAGACCACACAAAGCCCCTTTACATAGCTTTTCATGGCCTTGTAGGTATGGAGTAAGGAAACGCAGCAAAAGTCGCTGCCCTGCCTTACTTTGCATTAGGGAGGCCTTTTCAACAGATTTTGACGCATACCCAGATTTACAAGGTTTTGTAAACCTGGCAATGCATCAATAGCCTACGCCACCCCCGGGGTTGCATAAGAGTAATGCAACAGGGACAAATAGCTTTATTTCTCCCCATTTTGAACACTTTCGAAGTGAGCTACATTCTGCAAAACACATAGACGGTAGAAATCACCTCCATTGATTATTCTTGTGCTGGAAGGTCTCCCTTCCTGCACAAAAACAATTATCCCCACAATGCAGGTATACTTGCACCATGGTGCAAGGGTACATGCATTGGCGCATGGCTGAAATTTGTGTGCCAGCGCAGGAAGGGGACACAAATGTGTCGTATCTTGTGGCTACATCGCATTTCTGCCCTTTCCAGATGGTGCAGCATGGCGCAGCAAGGCACTTGCTGTGCCGCCCTGCACCATGGGCCTTGTAAATATGGCCATAGGTATTTATATGTATCATTCACTTAGCTTTTAACAAACAGATTGTTATTTTATTTAAGCCACCTGTAAATTAATTTTGTGATAGATAATGCTATGATTTTTATTATACGGCAACAAAGTATTTGCTTACTGCTAAACTCCTTAGGTAGCCAATTCTGCTGGCATCCCAACCACTACTTTCCTGTCTCTTTTTACTCAGAATTATGTTGTGTAACATGCGCCTTCTTTGGTGGCCCTTGATAACAACTCTATTTGGTTCTCTTAGGAGTGATGCCGGCTTCCCTCATATCTGCACTCAAGCAATAGCTTTGATCACGTGCACGCCTTTTACCGAACACTGCAAAATATTTTCTCTGTCCACACTATGTATTGCGTCTGTTGTGCCATGCGTTTATACAGTGGCATGTTTTGAAGATACTTCTGATCTGACCCAAAGCCACAATTCAATTTTATTACAAGACTGGAGGCTCATATTATGCAGTCTTTTCTTGCTTTTAACTGTAACAGCAGCCAAGAAATAAACTACATTTCCCAAGAAAAAGTGAACTACAAAATGACATCACAATAAGAACAGCCAATAGGACATTGAGTATGGATACTAATACATTGACTGCGAACAACAAGACCTCTTTTCTTGCTGCTCGCAGTCAAGATAAGTACTCTAGTTTTTCATTCAAATATATTTCCTTCTATGTGCATTACTTCTGATATTTATATATACATGCTTTATATTTCAATAGCTATTGCGCTCGCGTTCATGCTCGCGATCCGTTTTCTTTTTTCCCCCTTATGATGCCTCACGTGTCTACCAATGGTTATTTTTAGCCGTTGTAGATGCGTACAGGTGCTGCTTTATTGGCGTCTTCTTTTTACCGATTGCCGGTTCGTTTTCCTGTTCGGGCTTCACGTGGAGCTCTTATTTAGACTCCGTTTCACCCAAGGCATTTCCTTTTCTCACAGACACTCCCCTGGGAGGAGTTTCTCATTCTAGTTACCGCCTCCTAAAGGTCACAGTAGGCTGTTTTATTTCTAATTTATGCCCATTTTGCTGAAAGCCACTCCCTGCCCTCTCAGACTGATTTTAACCCCTTGTTTACTGGATTTATTTAAACTTCATATTTTCCTCACTTTATGTTGTTTTTTCTCAATTGTTTTTGTGAATTCCTTCTTCAGTATGTCTGAGGAAGAGGATTCTCAACTTTTTTCTGAAACATTGAAGTCCTTTATTAAGGAATCTGTTCAACACGCAGTTTCTGTCTCAAAGTTGGACATATCAAAATATTTGGAGGCCTCCTTTTCTAAAATTATTTCTGCTTCTGACATGCCTTCTGCGAAAGGCAAGAAACGTGTGGTCACCCCTCCTGGCCCTTCAAAAGGCATTTGGGTCTCCTTTAGTCCTCCCACCGAGAGGTTTCTAAATCAGGAATCCCTTCCTCCCCTTTGCACATTACCCAATTAAGAGACACGAATGACGATGATGACTCTCTTTGTCATACAGATGATATAGATGGATCCTCAGAACCATATGTTTATGGGCCTTTGGAGAAAAGGCGCAACATTTCTCCCATTGACGGTGGTGCCATTCACCCTTTGTTTCAGGTCTTGGTAGACCACTTGGGCAAACCTATGTTCTACCCTCCCTTCATGATTCATTCAAACTCCAAAGAATATTTTCCGACTGACCATGTGGCAGACTATGGGGGTCATTCCGACTCCCGCCGGCGGCGGTAACCGCAAGCCCGGCGGGAGCCGCCAGAAGACCGTACTGCGGTCAAAAGACCGCAGCGGTCATTCTGAGTTTCCCGCTGGGCTGGCGGGCGACCGCCAGAAGGCCGCCCGCCAGCCCAGCGGGAAACCCCCTTCCATGAGGATGCCGGCTCCAAATGGAGCTGGCGGAGTGGAAAGGGTGCGACGGGTGCAGTTGCACCCGTCGCGATTTTCAGTGTCTGCTTGGCAGACACTGAAAATCATAGTGGGGCCCTGTTAGGGGGCCCCACGACACCCGTTACCGCCATCCTGTTCCTGGCGGTGAAAACCGTCAGGAACAGGATGGCGGTAAGGGGGTCGGAATCCCCATGGCGGCGCTGCAAGCAGCGCCGCCGTGGAGGATTCCCTGGGGCAGCGGGAAACCGGAGGGACACCGCCAGTTTCCCGTTTCTGACCGCGGCGGTACCGCCGCGGTCAGAATGCCCATGGAAGCACCGCCAGCCTGTTGCCGGTGCTTCCGCGGTCGTTGGCCCTGGCGGTCGGTGACCGCCAGGGTCAGAATGACCCCCTATGTGTCTTTCTACTTACGCCATTCTCTCGACAAGGTTACTAGGAACAAATTAAAATCTGAGTGTCCTCGTCCCTCCTAATCCGACAGTGTCACTGCTACCCCAGTCATTGACCCGAACATGCTCATGTTCTTCACAAAGTTCGGGAAAGACCCTAAAAAGCGAGTGGATAGAGCCTGGTCCGGTTGCCAGGACAAACTTTTAGATTTGGTGGGACCTCTCCCCAGGATTTTGGGTATGGCTGAGGAAGCCAAGATGGACCATTCCCCAATAGACCCTGTGGTCCTTTCTAATTGGGCACAACGTGCTATTTGTATGCTTGGGAATGCTAATACCCAGTTATCTATCGAAAGGAGAAAGAGTCTCCTTTTAAAGATTGATCCCAAGCTGGCATCTTTGGCCTCCAAAGAAGAGGGACCTTCAGCCACAGGATTGTTGTTCGGAAATTCCTTCATGAAGGAACTGAGCAAGAACGTCTCCATCTTTGCCACACTGGACAAGGCTCATCTTTCTATCAAAAAGATTTTTTCTTCACAGGTTTTCGCCAGGGCTGGCAAAGGCAAGAGTCGCTTTGCTGGCCACTCCCTCAGGGGTCAGTATCCCAACCGAGACTCCTACAACCAGCAGAACCAGCTCGATACCTACTCAGGATACAAGCCACGGTTCTATCCCCGTTGTTCAAGAGGGTATCGTAACAGAGGTTAGCCAGCAAAGGAGAGCAATTGTCCAGTAAGTGATTTCAGTTCTGGCCTTCCTCCAGGAGGAGGTAGACTGGCTTTATTTCTAGATTCATGGTTACTCCTCACATCAGATCCCTGGATAATTCAGTCCATCCAAGGCTATCTTTTAGAATTTTATCAAACTCAAAGTCAGTCCCTTTTTCCTCTTCCCCTTGTTTTTTCTCAAGAGCAAAACCAACTCCTCCACGACGAGATCCAGTCCCTCCTCTTAAAACAACCCATAGAACCGGTTCTGTTCGACTCCTCCGGTTTTCTCAGTACCATTTTCTTGGTCCAAAAGAAAAAGCAGAAGTTTCGACTAGTTCTCAATTTAAAGGAGTTCAACAACTTTGTAATTTATCGGTATTTCAAGATGGAAACTGTTAGAAATGGGGTCTTGGTTGACAGTCAGGTTACCTCCTGTTCAAGCAAGGACCCTCACTCTAGTCAGGGTAAAAGAGAATCACCCTCAGCTAACCCCTGCTTACCCCCTTGGTAGCTTGGCAGAGCAGTAGGCTTAACTTCAGAGTGCTAGGTGTAAAGTATTTGTACCAACACACACAGTAACTTAATGAAAACACTACAAAATGACACAACACAGGTTTAGAAAAATAGGAAATATTTATCTAAACAAAACAAGACCAAAACGACAAAAATCCACCATACACAAGTCAAGTTATTAATTAAAAATCAAAAAGAGTCTTTAAGTAGTTTTAAAAACACACTAGCGCTGCTAGAGTGAAAATGTACCTGGTGTGCGTCAAAAATAACCCCGCACGGGCGGTTGTGCGTCAAAAATAACTCCGCACGGCGGTACTTGAGTCAAAAATCCAGCCGCACGATGATTTGAAAATTCCGCCGCACAGGTTGCGATCTCCCAGCCTCCGTCAGCGATGCTGCGCGTCGTTTCTCCTGCTCCGTGCGTCGATTTTTCGGTCGCGTTTCCTGCATGCGTTGTTTCTCAGCTGCGGAGCCGGCGGCGCGTCGTTTTTTCAGCCGCAGATCGGATTTGCGTCAATCTTTTCCCCGCAAGGCGCTCTGTGCGTGGATTTTCTTGTCTTTAGGCTGCCAGCTTCTCCTTTCAGGGTCCCAGGAACTGGATGGGCACCACAGGGCAGAGTAGGAGTCTCTCCAGAGAGACTCCAGGTGCTGGCAGAGAGAAGTCTTTGCTGTCCCTGAGACTTCAAACAACAGGAGGCAAGCTCTAGATCAAGCCCTTGGAGATTTCTTCTCAAGATGGAAGGCACACAAAGTCCAGTCTTTGCACTCTTACTCTGGCAGAAGCAGCAACTGCAGGATAGCTCCACAAAGCACAGTCACAGGCAGGGCAGCTCTTCTTCCTCAGCTATTCATTTCTTCTCCAGGCAGAGGTTCCTCTTGGTTCCAGAAGTGTTTCTAAAGTCTGTAGATTTGGGTGCCCTTCTTATACCCATTTTAGTCTTTGAAGTGACCTTTCTTCAAAGGGGACTCACACCTACTTGTGAAATCCTGCCTTGCCCAGGCAAGGCCTCAGACACACACCAGGGGGTTGGAGCCGGCATTGTTAGAGGCAGGCACAGTCCTTTCAGATGAGAGTGACCACTCCACCCCTCCCTCCTAGCAGAGATGGCTAATCAGGAAATGCAGGTTACACCCCAGCTCCCTTTGTGTCACTGTCTGGTGTGAGGTGAAAAACAACCAACTGTCAAACTGACCCAGACAGGGAATCCACAAACAAGGCAGAGTCACAGAATGGTTTAAGCAAGAAAATGCTCACTTTCTAAAAGTGGCATTTTCAAACACACAATCTTAAAATCAACTTTACTAAAAGATGTATTTTTAAATTGTGAGCTCAGGCACCCCAAACTCCACATGTCCATCTACTCTCTAGGGGAATCTACACTTTAATCATATTTAAACGTAGCCCCCATATTATCCTATGAGAGAGACAGGCTTTGCAACAGTGAAAAACAAAATTGGCAGTATTTCACTGTCAGGACATTTAAACCACATTACTATATGTCCTACCTTATCCATACACTGCACCCTGCCCTTGGGGCTACCTAGGGCCTACCTTAGGGGTGCCTTACATGTAAGAAAAAGGAAGGTTTAGGCCTGGCAAGTGGGTACACTTGCCAAGTCGAATTTACAGTGTAAAAATACACACACAGACACTGCAGTGGCAGGTCTGAGACATGATTACAGAGCTACTTATGTGGGTGGCACAACCAGTGCTGCAGGCCCACTAGTAGCATTTGATTTACAGGCCCTGGGCACCTCTACTGCACTTTACTAGGGACTTAACAGTAAAAAAAATATGCCAATCATGGAGAACCAATTACGTACACATTTTAAACAGGAGCACTTTAGCACTGGTTAGCAGTGGTAAAGTGCCCAGAGTAACAGAAACAATAAAATCAGAGTCCAGCACACATCAACAACCTGGGGAACAGAGGCAAAAAGTTAAGGGAGACCACGCCAAGGATGAAATGTCTAACACGTGTCCCCCCCAGCTAAAAGTGGAGAGCAACTACCCAACCTCATGGGAGTTCTCATCACTAAGGCGGAAGAACCTGGACAGACCATCAGCATTGGCGTGCTCTGTACCAGGACGATGTTCCACCGTAAAGTCCATCCCCTGTAGGGAAATGGACCACCTCAACAGTTTTGGATTCTCACCCCTCATCTGCATTAACCATCTGAGGGGCCTGTGGTCGGTCTGAACTCGGAAGTGAGTCCCAAACAAGTAGGGTCTTAGCTTCTTCAGTGCCCAGACCACAGCAAACGCTTCGCGTTCTATGGCACTCCACCTACGTTCCCTGGGTAGTAACCTCCTGCTAATGAAGGCTACGGGTTGATCTAGGCCCTCTTCATTAAGCTGTGAGAGTACTGCTCCAATACCATGCTCTGAGGCGTCTGTTTGCACAACAAAACTCCTTGGAGTAGTCATGTGCCTGTAGCACAGGTGCTGTGCACATGGCAGCCTTCAGGGCATCAAAAGCGTTCTGGCAAGCCTCTGTCCAGATCACTTTCTTGGGTTGCTTCTTAGAAGTCAACTCAGTTAAGGGGGTAACAATGGTACCATATCCCTTAACAAACCTCCAGTAATATCCTGTGAGACCTAAAAAGGCTCTCACTTCAGTCTGGGTCTTGGGAGGCTCCCAAGCCAGAATGGTATCAATCTTAGGCTGTAGGGGTGCCACCTGGCCACTCCCCACCTGGTGTCCTAAGTACACCACAGAACCCTGCCCTATTTGGCACTTGCTCGCCTTAATAGTGAGGCCTGCCTTCTGCAGGGCCTCTAACACTCTCCAGAGGTGTTGCAGGTGTTCCTCCCATGTGGAACTAAACACAGCAATGTCATCCAGGTAGGCGGCACTGAACTCATCCAGTCCTGCCAACACCTGGTTGACCAACCTCTGAAAGGTGGCAGGGGCGTTCTTCATCCCAAAGGGCATCACATTGAAGTGGAAGTGCCCATCTGGGGTAGAGAATGCTGACCTCTCCTTTGCCCCCTCAGTTAAGGCAATCTGCCAGTACCCAGATGTTAAATCAAACGTACTGAGGTACTTGGCAGCTCCTAACCGATCAATGAGCTCATCAGCTCGGGGGATGGGGTGTGCGTCAGTCTTGCTGACCGCATTGAGACCCCGGTAGTCCACACAGAACCTAAGTTCTGGAGTGGCACCAGGAGCAGCAGCCTTTGGGACCAAGACCACTGGGCTGGCCCAAGGACTGCTGGAGTGCTCAATAACCCCTAGGGTTAACATTTTGGAGACTTCCTCCTTAATGCAAGCCCTGACCCTGTCAGTCACCCTGTAAACCTTATGTTTAACAGGTGTACTGTCCCCAGTGTCCACATCATGTGTGCACAGGTGTGTGACTCCTGGGATCAGGGAAAACAGCGAGGCGAACTGTCCCAGCACATGGCGACAGTCCCTCTGCTGTTCCTCAGTCAGGGAGGGGGAGAGGATCACTCCCTCCACAGACCCATCTTTCTCTCCTGCAGACAGGAGGTCAGGAAGAGGCTCACTCTCTTCCTCCACCCCGTCATCTGTCGCTAGGAGCATGGATAGCTCAGTTCGCTCAAAGTGTGGTTTGAGGCGGTTGACATGTAGGACCCTCAAAGGGTTCCTGGGGGATTGCAAGTCTACCAGATAGGTGACCTCGCTCTTTCTTTCCACCACCTCAAAAGGCCCAGTCCACTTATCTTGGAGAGCCCTAGGCTCCACTGGTGCCATGACCCACACTTTTTGTCCAGGCTGAAACTCAACCAGAGTGGCATTCTGGTCGTACCACCGTTTCATATCCTCCTGGCTTGCTTCCAGGTTCTCCTGAGCGAGACTCCTGAAGCGGGCAGTCTGGTTTCTTAGTGCCAGCATGTAGCTAAATACATCCTGGGGTGGTTTACTAGGAGCTTTCTCCAAAGCCTCCTTCACCAGACTGAGCGGTCCCCTCACAGGGTGGCCATAGATGAGCTCAAAGGGGCTAAAGCCAAGTCCCTTTTGAGGCACCTCCCTGTAAGCGAACAGAAGGCATGGCAAGAGGACGTCCCACTTACGCCTCAAGGGCTCTGACAGGCCCTGAATCATGCCTTTCAAGGTGCGGTTGAATCTCTCAACCAGACAATTACTTTGGGGGTGGTAAGGGGTGGTGAACTTGTAGGTTACCCCACACACCTTCCACAGAGACTTCATTTAAGTGGATATGAAGTTTGTACCTCTATCAGATACCACCTCCTTGGGGAACCCCATGCGGGTAAAAACCCTCATCAAGGCACGTCCCACCACGGGGGCAGTGACCGTCCTTAGAGGAATGGCTTCTGGGTACCGTGTGGCATGGTCCACCAAGACCAGGATGAACCTGTTGCCCATGGCTGTCTTGGGATCCAGAGGCCCCACAATGTCAATTCCTACCCTTTCAAAGGGAGTACTGACTACAGGTAAAGGTTGGAGGGGAGCTTTGCATTTCCCCCCACTCTTGCCACTTGCCTGACAAGTCTGACAAGACCTACAATAAGCAGCCGACTGCTTGTGCATCAAGGGCCAGTAAAAGTGGGAGACAAGCCTCTTATAGGTCTTGTCCTGCCCTAGATGTCCTGCCAAAGGCACATCATGAGCCAAACCCAGTAGGAAGGCCCTGAAGCACTGGGGTACCACCAGCATACGAGCTGACCCAGGCTCAGGAACCTTAGGCTCACTGTACAGGAGGCCATCCTCCCAATAAATCAGGTGAGTACCTGGCGCCTCGCCAGCCGCCTGGGCTGCAGCCTGCTGCCGCAGCCCCTCAAGAGTAGGGCACTCCTTCTGCGCTGTGCAGAATGCTTCCCTGGTGGGTCCCCCTTCCTGCTGCCACTGCGACAGCTCAGGGACCTCCCCCAGTTCAGCCACCTGCTCCCCTGTAGGTTCCGGGGCGTCACCCTCAGGCTCAGCCTCCTCCCGGACCGTGGGAACCTCAGGGGCCGGTGTCCCGCGCCCCCTGCCCTTCCTCTTCTTGGCGGTCCCCTGGGCCACTGTTTCAGGCTCCAGGGGGTCTTGACTACCCTGATTGGCTGCCATAGACCGGGTGGATACACATACCCACCCAGGCAGACCCAACATCTCCAAGTGAGACCTGTGTTCCACCTCCTTCCAAGGGGAATCCTCCAGGTCGTTACCTAGAAAACAATCAACAGGCATGGTTGGACTCACAGCTACTTTCCAGGAACCTGAGACCCCCCCCCATTCAAAGGGAACCTGCGCCACTCTGCAGAGGCGCTCAGAGTTGTCTACCGCAACTACTTGGTGAAGTACCCGGGGATCAATCTGCTCTTCAGACACCAGGTGACTCCTCACTGTAGTCCCACTGGCTCCTGTGTCTCTCAGAGCCTCCACCCTCTGTCCATTGATGGTCACCCATTGCCTGTACTTCTTAGTGTTATCAGGCACTAGGTTTCTCTGGACCATCTCACTGTCCCCTAGTGAGACAAGGGTCATTTCTGCTGGTTCCCACCCACCTGAAACCAACTCCTCCCCAAGCGCTACACTGGCCAAACCCTGGGACGGTGCATCAGTGGGTGCCAGTGTACTTTTGGGGCATTTGGGGTCCCCCCTCACATGACCCACCTGGTCACATGCATAGCACTTACGTGGGGGACCACCTGCCACTGGCTTCCCTTTGGACAACCATGGCTTCTTTTCACTGGGGGGTTGGGAATCCTTACCCTGGGAATCAGTTTGGGGCCCTTTAGAGAACTCCCCCTGTTTGCCCTTACCCCCCCCCCTTTCTTCTGAGAGGGACCCTGCCCACCCTTGGCGTGGTCTCCCCCATACCTCTTTTGGACCCTGGTGCTCTCCCAGCGGTCCGCTTCCTGCGCAGGCTTCCTGGGGTCAGTCAGCTTGCTGTCAATGAGGTGCTGGCGCAGCTCTGGAAAACATAAACTGTGCAAGTGCTCCCAAGCAATTAAATTGTAAAGCCCCTCATACGTGTTTACCTTACTGCCCTTCACCCAACCATCCAGTGACCTGCAAAAAGAATCAACACATTCCAACCATGTTTGGGATTCCTTTCTCTTGTAGGATCTAAACTTCTCCTTGTACTGCTCAGGGGTGAGACCATACCTGGTGAGTAAGGCCTCCTTCATGACAGGGTAGGTGAGACTCTGAGCATCCCCTAAGGCCGTCAGTGTGTCCCTCCCCTCTGCCTCAAAATGCTTCCACAGGGCTGCTCCCCAATGAGCTTCAGGGACCAGGTTCATGTGGAGAGTTGACTCATAACCCTTGAACCACAAGTAGATATCATCCTCCCTCTTATAATCCCTCACAATCTCTTTTGGGATGTGTACCCTTCTCTCAGGCTGCACTGTAGGATTGCTGCCACCATCTCTACTGGACTGGCTTCTATGATCCATCTCTTTCAAGCTAAGCTCATGAGCCATTGCTAACTTCCTCTCCTCAAGGGCTAGCCTCCTCTGCTCCAATTGGTACTCCCTTTCTGCCTGTCTGTCCTGTAACTCTTCAGGTGTCAGACCCTTGGAGGATACACTGCTACTTGCCCTAGAGACTCTTTCCCTGGGAATAACAGGCCCCCCACTATACCATTATGTACTGATTGCTCTCCCTCCTCATCCTCATCCTCCTCCTCATCCTCAGTGTGCCCTCCGGTGCTTCTGGTTGTCACCCAGGCCCTCAGCGCCTTTTTCAGCTCATCCTTCTTGGAAGAGCTCTTAATGGGACAACCAAAATTTTTACAAAACTGCTTTAGCTGAGCCTTGTTATAACTATCCAATTGCTTCAGGTCAAAAACAGCTTCAACTGGTGCATCTCCAAGTAGAGACATGATAAAAGGTTAAAAGAGTGCAAAGTTCCAAATGCAGAAAAGCAAGTTCTCAAATGAAGTTCCAGAAAAGTCAATCACCGGATCAGCGAAAAAGGAAACTGAATGCAGAGCAAAAACTGTCCAAATAGAGAAAAACAAAAATCACAAGACTAGTAGTATGTGGTCACGTAGTGGTCTGAACTCAAAACAGTAGTGTACACTTAATCACTGTATGTCAAGTACAAATACAAGTCCAAATCCCACCGCTGCCACCAATGTTAGAAATGGGGTCTTTGGTTGACAGTCAGGTTACCTCCTGTTCAAGCAAGGACCCTCACTCTAGTCAGGGTAAAAGAGAATCACCCTCAGTTAACCCCTGCTTTCCCCCTTGGTAGCTTGGCAGAGCAGTAGGCTTAACTTCAGAGTGCTAGGTGTAAAGTATTTGTACCAACACACACAGTAACTTAATAAAAACACTACAAAATGACACAACACAGGTTTAGAAAAATAGGAAATATTTATCTAAACAAAACAAGACCAAAACGACAAAAATCCACCATACACAAGTCAAGTTATTAATAAAAAATCAAAAAGAGTCTTTAAGTAGTTTTAAAAACACACTAGCGCTGCTAGAGTGAAAATGTACCTGGTGTGTGTCAAAAATAACCCAGCACGGGCGGTTGTGCGTCAAAAATAAGCAAGGCCTCAGACACACACCAGGGGGTTGGAGCCGGCATTGTTAGAGGCAGGCACAGTCCTTTAAGATGAGAGTGACCACTCCACCCCTCCCTCCTAGCAGAGATGGCTAATCAGGAAATGCAGGTTACACCCCAGCTCCCTTTGTGTCACTGTCTGGTGTGAGGTGAAAAACAACCAACTGTCAAACTGACCCAGACAGGGAATCCACAAACAAGGCAGAGTCACAGAATGGTTTAAGCAAGAAAATGCTCACTTTCTAAAAGTGGCATTTTCAAACGCACAATCTTAAAATCAACTTTACTAAAAGATGTATTTTTAAATTGTGAGCTCAGGGACCCCAAACTCCACATGTCCATCTACTCTCTAGGGCAATCTACACTTTAATCACATTTAAAGGTAGCCCCCATATTCTCCTATGAGAGAGACAGGCTTTGCAACAGTGAAAAACGAAATTGGCAGTATTTCACTGTCAGGACATATAAACCACATTACTATATGTCCTACCTTATCCATACACTGCACCCTGCCCTTGGGGCTACCTAGGGCCTACCTTAGGGGTGCCTTACATGTAAGAAAAGGGAAGGTTTAGGCCTGGCAAGTGGGTACACTTGCCAAGTCGAATTTACAGTGTAAAAATACACACACAGACACCGCAGTGGCAGGTCTGAGACATGATTACAGAGCTACTTATGTGGGTGGCACAACCAGTGCTGCAGGCCCACTAGTAGCATTTGATTTACAGGCCCTGGGCACCTCTACTGCACTTTACTAGGGACTTAACAGTAAAACAAATATGCCAATCATGGAGAACCAATTACGTACACATTTTAAACAGGAGCACTTGCACTTTAGCACTGGTTAGCAGTGGTAAAGTGCCCAGAGTAACAAAAACAATAAAATCAGAGTCCACCACACATCAACAACCTGGGGAACAGAGGCAAAAAGTTAAGGGAGACCACGCCAAGGATGAAAAGTCTAACAGAAACTATCCTCTATCTCTGGGACATTTTGCTACAGAACGATTGGTTGGTCAGATTAGACCTCCAGGATGCTTATCTCACAGTACCAGTTCATTCCTCACACAGGAAGTTCCTTCAATTCCAATGGCAAAACTCCTTTTACCAATTCAAGGTTCTTCCTTTCGGACTCTCTTCAGCCCCTTGGTGTTTCACCAAGATTCTCAAACCTGTAGCGGCTTTCCTTCGATCTCATGGGGTCCGCCTGATCCTGTATTTAGATGACTTTATCCTGATGGCATAGGACAAAAACCTTCTACTCGTTCAGTTACATTTTTGTCAGGATCTCCTACTCAAGTTAGTTTTCCTCATCAGCCTTCAGAAATCAGCCCTCGTTCCAACTCAAAAACTAGAATTTCTCGGTTTTCTCATAGATACTACCCTTTCAATTCTTCAACTTCCCCAACACAAGGTCTCTTTAAGCAAGAAAGAGATTTGTCACGCTTTATCCCTTCCTCACATATCTCTCAGAACTTTAGCTCATTTTGTAGGGCTTCTCGCTTCCTCTATTCAAGCCATTTTCCCAGGTCCACTGCATTATCGCACCCTCCAACATTTACAAATACGCCATCTTCACAAAGGCCTCGCCTATTCCGATTTACTGGCTCTCGACTCCAAATCCATGGAAGAACTCCTGTGGTGGCTAACTCAATTAGACGCTTGGAACGGGAGAACCATCTTCTCTGCCGCCCCAGATCTTGTATTAGAATCCAATGCAAGTCGGACTGGTTGGGGCGCAAGATGTGGTCAGTTCTCGACTGGAGGAGCATGGTCTCTGAAGGAGTCCTTCTTGCACATAAACAGTTTAGAGATGCTTGCAGGTTCCTTTGCTATCCGCTCCTTTACAAAGGGCAAAGTAAGTTGCACCATTCTTCTTAGGATGGACAACTTAACCGCCGTCAGATTCATCAACCACTTAGGAGGCACCAGGTCCAAAATTCTCCCAACCCTAGCAAAAAATCTCTGGGAATATTGTCTTCCTCGTCAAATATCTGTCAAAGTGGTTTACCTCCCATGCAATCTGAATACAGTGGCAGACTGGTACTCCAGGCATCTTCATGATTCCAGCGATTGGCAGTTGCACCCTTCAGTGTTCAATCATCTTATTTCCATCTTTGGCGTCATGTCCATAGACCTTTTTGCTTCTTGTCTCAATTCCCACCTTATTTCCTTTTTCAGTTGGAGATCGGATCCGCAGGCTCTTTCCACAGATGCTTTCTTCCAGATTTGGCCACCAACTCTTCTTTACGCTTTTCCTCCTTTCCTTCTGATTCCCCGAGTCTTTGCACAAGCACGCAGACAGCAATCCATTCTTGTGCTCATAACCACCCTTTGGCAAGCTCAGCCTTGGTATCCAACTCTTTTGGAATTAGCAGCCGATCGTCCGGTCTGGCTTCCTCATTTCCCCAACCTACTATTGGATCCCCAGGGTCGACAACACCATATGGTCCTAGACAACTCCCTGTTCCTCATTGCTTGGAGGATTTCGGGTCGTCCTGGAGAACCCCAGGAATTTTGGAGGATGATCTTAAACTCATCCAGCAATCTAGAGCCCCTGGTACCACCAGAGCTTATAAATCCGCTTGGACCATTTGGTCCAGCTGGTGTATGGACAGGAGTTCAGATCGCTTTTCAGCTGATGTAGTGCTAGTGGTGAATTTCCTTGCTTCCTTAGCCTCCCAGGGTAAGCCTACCACACTATCAACACTTACAGATCGGCCATTTCCGCCAAACATCACAGAGTCAATGGCAGACCGATTGGTGAACATCCCCTCATCTGTCAACTTATAAAGGGAGTAAAATGTATTTTTCCTCCATCTCCTAAATATAATATAAGGTGGGACATTAACCTGGTGTTGAAATTCTTTACGGTTTGGCCAGATAATGATCTGCTTTCTCTTAAGCAACTCTCTGCAAAGTTGTCTATGCTTTTATGTCTCACATCCCTAAAGCGTGTTTCAGATGTGAAAGCTTTGGATGTTACATCCTTTATCTTCTCTCCTTTTGGTGTTTCTTTTCAGGTTCCTAGACGTACTAAGACTAACCTTGCATCTGTTCATTATCCATTTTTTCCCTCTCAACCCAAACTGTGAGTTGGAAATTGTTTAAAGAGCTATGTGACTTGTACTGCATCCTCAGCCTCCCAACTTCTTATTTCATTTCAGAAACCCCATAAACCTGTTTCTTCACCTACCTTAGCTCATTGGCTCAAATGGATCATGTCCTTAGCTGGGATCAATATAGACTCTTTTGATGCCCATTCTGCCAGAGGGGCCATGGCCTCTCAGGCTTTCTGGGCCGGGGCCTCTTTACAGGATATTCTCAAGTCTGCAGACTGGTTGAATGAAAACATGTTTAAAACCTTTACTGTGAACCAATCTCCCATGTTTCAGACTCTGTTATTGCTATGCTTTAAACATGCATAATATGAGCCTCCGGTCTTGTAATAAAATTTAGATTTTCCTAGCCTTGGTGTCAGAAAGGCTAGATTTTATTAAAGACACGGAGGCGAGTACTATCCCACCACTCGATTAACCCTTCCCTGTTCATTCATTTCAGTTCCTACTCCCTCTTCAGCCATTGGCACCTCCTAGTCGGCATGAGATTCTTCCATCAAGACAGAATTCTTCTTTTTTCAGCGATTCTCCTTCCTGTGTTCCAGTCTACGCTCCTCAGATTAAGGATTGTTTTATTGACTTTTTCACTATGATGACAATTTTCTATACAGTATTGTTCTTTACTTATTCTCCTTTTCAATTCACGCATCAAGAAAAGAGGTCTTGTTCGCAGTCAATGTATTAGTATCTATACTCGATGTCCTATTGGCTGTTCTTATTGTGATGTCATTTTGTAGTTCACTTTTTCTTGGGAAATGTAGTTTATTTCTTGGCAGCTGTTACAAGTAAAAGCAAGAAAAGACTGCATAATACTTGCCTCGGTGTCTTTAATAAAATCTAGTCTTTCTGACACCAAGGCTAGGAAAATCTCAATTCTTCCCTACAGTGGTTGTGGGATATGGGAGGAGGAGTTATAAATTAAGAAAGTTTAATCTCTTTGTAAATTAATTCATTAATTTGGATATGCAGAAGTAGATGAGTGATGAACCAATAAAACTCCTGTCTGAGACGTCTTTAGGTTTTTTTTTTTTTATATGTAAATAGCTCGTTTTAACTGTGTATTTTCCAAAGTGTCAATAGTTTATGCTTTGAGAAAATGTCCCTTTTCTATTAAAAATACTGTCATAAAGAGAATATTTTATTTTACATGTAGTTTAGTAGGAGCTTTTGCAAGCGGGTACTTTGGACGACATGCGTATAACAGCTATCACCTGTGTTTTTTGAGGTGCATACAGAAACATTGAGATTGACAAGTGATTTTCTTTCGGATTAGGATTTGCTACAAATTCTCCCGCTGAGTTGACATGAACATTAGCAGCCTCGGCTTTACTGTGGGTGCATCGTCACAATCTGTAATTAAGTCAAGTTTACATATCTTCTTCGAATGGAAATGTTAAATATGAGCCCGTGAGATGTGTCATTTAACCGCGGAGAATTAGTGCATGAAGGGCTCTTTCATACTAAGAGGATTAATTGCATTTCTCTGAAGCACTAATTATTCATTCTCCTTTTACTCTGGGAAAGTACAAAGGTGAATGTGCTGTTCTGGAAATATCTCCTGATCTTCCAGACATTCGCAGCTAGAGGTAATAAAACAATTAACTGATTCTGGAGGTCTAAATGGTCTTTAACTCACTACTGACAAAACTTCACCTTGGGTGTCAATTAACTTCCTTGTAAAATGGCATAAAATACCGCTCTGCTACTGCAGCATGCTGCATGTCATCTTCCACGAAAAACGTCCTTAATTAGCACAGTGAAAATATGAGCGTCACTAATAGTGTGCTTTTTTACAGCGCCGCATTGCACACTTCTGTCGTTTCTAAGCGAAATAAAATGTTACAATAACACGTGGTACTCAATTTTACTGACCTCGAAAGGATAAAAGGCTGAGTTTGCTCTGCCGGGATTCAAACTTGCGACCTTGAGAGGATTTCATTTGTCAGTAGCAAGTATCCCACACATTAAGACATTCTACTGCAGAGCACCGAAGGCAGTACTTTAGGAATTAGCTTCAAAATGCTTCTTGGGCAGATATCAGTATAAGAATTTGTTCTCCTTTTTTGATCAGCACAATCTTATCTTCAGTCATAAATGGCAGAAAGCTACTAGGAGTGTGGGAGGAATAAAATCGTGATATCTGACAGATGTGAGCCGTGTAAGGTCTGATTATAAATATTTAGGGCCTCATTTAAGAAAAATGGTGATGCACTGAGTCCAGCACCACTTTTACGCCACCACGCATGCTCAGTATTTAAGATACGATACACCATGGTGGTGGTTAGGGGAACTAGTGTCAAAATCTTTGACCCTAGTTCGGGGCTTTGCAGGATTATCCTAAAACATGTTGATGCTAATCCTGCGAAGCCCATTGAGGCCCATTATAAATAATGGTGTGCCTCCTTTTAACGCCTGCTCTGAGCAGGCATTAAAAGTGTGGAAAAAAATGACACAACAAAATGTCTTAGATTTCTTTGCACCATTTTTTTGACCCCCCTAAGGAGGAACACCCCCCTTTGCATACATTATGCCATACACAGGCATATTGTAGCGCAAAGCGTTACAAAGTGGCACAATGCATGCATTGCACCACTTTGTAAATTTGGCGTGGCAATTTTGGCCTTGTTGGGCCACATTAGCGTAAAAAATATGACGCTGATGTGGTGCAAGGAGGCACTGGGGGCTCTTCATTCTGCCTCTCAATGTTTTAGGGCCAGATGTATCATTCTTCACAATAGCGATTACCTAATTGCGATTTTTAGTGAATCGCAATTAAGTAATCACTATTGGAATGTATGAAACTCCAGGTGTTTGACACTGCGCTTCGCAAGGGCTCACAAATGAACCGACCTCATTAATATTCATGTGGGGGGTTGCAATTTGGGAGCCATTGCGATTGGCTACAATCACAAGGATGGTGGCCTGCTGGGCTCAGCAGACAACCATGTCTGTGATTGCTTTTCAATAAAACATTTTTTTTTTTTTTTTTTTAAATGTAGCCCTTAAAGGAAAACAAGATGTGTTTAAAAATGAAAAATTAAAAGTTTTCTTTTCATTTTTTAAGAGGATGCAGTGGTCCGAGGACCACTGGCTGCTCTTAAATTTTTTTTTCACATGCCTTCACAAAGGGGAATAGGTCTCTTGGGGACCCTTTCCTCTTTGCGAATAGGTTACCACCAATTTGAAATTGGTGGTAACGGCGATTGTTTTGCAACTGCATTCACGGTCACAAAACAATCATACATACCTCTGCGATTTGATATTAGGAAGGGTCACCCTTGACATGCCCCTTCCTAATACCGAATCAGTATGTAGTCACGAATCCAATTTGCGATTCAGTAACAAGTTACAGAATCGCAAATTGGACTTGTTACATACCAAAATGCAATTTTACGATTGCAAACACATCGCAAAAATGTTTGATACATCTGTCCCTTAGTGTTGAAGGGACTATTGACTTACTCACATATGTCTTGTGAGCACACAATACTTATATTAGCGGTTTCAGAGTCACAAAAATCCATAAAGATTTACAAAACTGTTTTGATAATTTTGACTATTTCATCAGTTCTAGCAATAACCAACGATTTATCCCCTTATGCAATCAAGTTAAGTCAGTTAAGAAGTGTTACCCCACCAATACGCCACACAATGTGGTACATGCACAACACAATCCTTACATGCAATTTATGAAGCCAAGCAAGGCCACTTTGTGTGGCCCTGAATAGCTCCATAAATCTGGAGTAAGGCAACAAAGCGCAAATAACTGTGTTGCATTACTCTGCCCTGTTAAGGCTTTCCATCGCCGTTGTGTGGAGTGTCCCAACTCCCATGGATTTGGATGCATTCCGAGATTTACCAGAACTGGTAAACCTGGGAACGCACAAAATGTTACTCCGTCCAAACGGTGACATAACAAGGGGAAATATCTTTATTTGTCCTTGTTACTTCCTCTTTGTATGTGTGCTACATTCTGCAGCACACAAGGAAAAAGGGAAATGCCTCAGGAGAAGTTGTCCCTTCCCGTGCAAAAACAATCATGCATGAAATGCAGGCACCCTCACACTGTGGTGCAAGGGTGCCTGCATTGGTGCTAGGTTGCCAAAAGAGCACCAGTGCAGTGGCCTTACATACTGTACATTCCTGCCCTTCCCCTGTGGCGCAGTGCAGAAAGGTGACTTGCACTCCATCACATTTTCATAAATATGTCCCCAAGTTCACAAGAAAAATGTTCATTTGCTCCAGTTGAGGTAACACAAAAAACCTGGGACAAGTTGGCACCAGATATGATGTGACACAATGTACAATGTGGCCTATGTACAGCACAGTTAATTTGTGCCCTCAAGCTTTCACTTAAGTCTACACAGTAGATGGTCAATATGAAAATCCAAATATCCATACAGTGTATACACTGTTACCTAACAAACAAAGTCCAGCTTACAATGAAATGCTTACAAATATAAGGTAACAAACTAACAACTACAACCCACAAAAAATCAATATGTATTTAAGACACACAATGATTAACAGTATACATACCACATACCCAAACACTCTAATTCAGGGGTGCTACTATCATATTAACCAAAGCATTTAGAGCCACCTAAAAATCTACCAAGTATAGACTATGCAACTAACCTAGAATTTGCACATGAAATATAAAAGCTTATGCCAATAGCACATGCTCCTGTAACAGAAGTGACTAATCATTAAGAATAGAATCTTCATGCTATCAAAAGCATGAAGCAAAAGAATGCCCATTAATAGATGTGGTTTCTTAAAAATGTACAGATAAAAAGGCAAAATGTTTAATCAAACATAAAAACATGTAATTAATATTAATTTGTATGCCAGTCCTTACAAGTGTCATAACTTGCTCCACCTATACACTGAAATATGCCTGCACACATCAATTTGCTCACTCTTTACCATTATGTCCCCTCTGATGTATTCCTTCTATCTTTTACCACAAATCAATTATGGTGTTTAATGGCTCCTTTGGATTTCTCTGGGACATGGCCCTTCTACAATTGTGTTGGGCAAAGATGAGCTTGAAATCTTGCGAGATTTCGAGGGAATCAAGTGTCAGAGTGGCCATTTTTAGGGGGTGGTATTATAAATATAACACACCCTCTCCTCCAAACTTCACTTGTCTTTAAGTTCTCACCCACTTTAGACTTGTGTTCTGCATCTCCTGCTTTCCGAAATCCATACTTAACTGGAAGTCTGATGATGCCTGAAGACGAATCTTGACCTGAGGAAGAAATAAAAACAATATCAAGACATGTACCATTAAAGCACCAACAAATAAAGTTAGTGCACTGCTCTAACTTAAAAGATAACTAAAAGGCAATTGGTATTCAATTTTGCACAACTGAAGGAATGAAGAACCATATATTTAAAAAAATGAACTTCTTGCAACTAAGATGCCCTAGATTTTAACCTGCGATCTTCAATGTTTTTCCCGAGAAGATGGTCATGGAATTGATCTTTCAACAGTGTTAGAAATGGGGTCTTTAGTTGGCAGTCAGGTTACCCCCATCCAAGGACGGACCCTCACTGTAGTCAGGGTAAGTCACACACAATCAAAATTATCCTGTGCCCACCCTCTGGTAGCTTGGCACTGAGCAGTCAGGCTTAACTTAGAAGGCAATGTGTAATGTGTTTGTGCAATAAATCATGCAATAACACAGTAGAACACCACGAAAATACACCACACAGTGTTTAGAAAAATATATATTATTTATCTGGTAAAATGCAGGTCAAAACGACTGAGATGCAATAGGTATATGTTGAGATATCTCTGTAAAAATGATACAAAGTGTCTTTAGTCTCTTAAAAGCAATAAATGTCTCTTGCAAGTACAAAGTACCTGGTTTGCGTTCAGAATCACTGCAAGGAACCGCAGAGGAGGAGATGCTTGGGAAACAGGGAGGTGGCCGTTGATTTCTCGGGCCCCACACGGGGATGCGTTGTTTATTTTTCGTGCAGGTAAGGCTTTGCATTGATTTCCAGCGCTTGGTCTTGGATCTTCTTTGGGTTGCAGGGTTTTCGGACGCCCCGGGGACAATGCGTTGAAATCTGGCACCGACAGGACGAAGTCAGAGGAGCTGTGTTGATCCGCTGGGCGTTGCGTGGAAATTTCCACCCCTCGGGAGGCGTTACATCAATTCCTCTCAGTAAGTCGGGCTGCATCGTTCTGGCTCGGCTTTGCATCGATCCAGTGGGCGTGCGTTGGATTTCTGGTTGCTATGTGGCGCTGCGTCGATCTTCTGCTTGCGAAGTCAGACTGCATCGTTCCACTTCTGCGTGCAGTGAATTTTTCACCACGATGCATGCTGTGTGGCATTTTTTGCCGGCTGTGCATCGATTTCCACCGCACAGAGAGTTCTTCTTGCAGGAATGAAGTCTTTTTGGTACTGAGACTTCAGGGAATAGGAGGCAAGCTCTATCCAAGCCCTTGGAGAGCACTTCTCAGCACAGCCAGAGAGCAGCAAGGCAGCAGGGCAACAGCAAGGCAGCAGTCCTCAGAAAGCAGTCAGGCGAGTCCTCTGGGCAACCAGGCAGTTCTTCTTGGCAGGTTGCAGGTTCTGGTTCAGGGTTTCTTCTCCAGGAAGTGTCTGAGTTGGTAGAAGCAGAGGCCCTGTTTAAATACCCAAATGTGCCTTTGAAGTAGGGGAGACTTCAAAGAGTGGCTTAGAAGTGCACATGGTCCCCTTTCAGTTCAATCCTGTCTACCAGGGTCCCAGTAGGGGGTGTGGCATTCCTTTGTGTGAGGGCAGGCTACTGTCCTTTGACATGTAAGTGTCAGGCCCTCCACCCTCCCATCCCATGAAGACCTGCTCAATATGCAGATGTATGCAAGTGAGGCTGAGCATCCTGTGTTTGGGGTTTGTCTGGGTGAATGCACAAGGGAGCTATCAACTAAACTTAGCCAGATGTGGATTGTAAGGCACTGAAGGATTTAAGTGCAGAGAAATGCTCACTTTCTAAAAGTGGCATTTCTAATATAGTAATATTAAATCCAACTTCACCAGTCAGCAGGATTTTGTATTACCATTCTGGCCATACTAACTATGACCTTCCGACTCCTTTCAGATCAGCAGCTACCACTCAAACAGTATATAAGAGTACCTCTAATGTTAGCCTATGAAAGGAGCAGGCCTCAAAGCAGTGCAAAGATGAATTTAGGGGTTTTACACTATCAGAACATGTAAACTACACAGGTACATGTCCTGCCTTTTGTCTACACAGCACCTTGCCCTATGGGTTGCCTAGTGAATACCTTAGGGGTGGCTTATATGTAGAAAAAGATTTTTTTTTAGGCTTGCCAAGTACTTTTAAATGCAAAGTCGAATTGCCAGTGAAACTGCACACACTGGCCTTGCAATGGCAGGCCTGAAACATGGTTAAGGGGCTACTTAAGTGGGGGCACAAACTGTGCAGAAGGCCCACTAGTAGCATTTAATCTACAGGCCCAGAGCACATATAGTGCACTTTACTAGGGATTTATAAGTAAATTAAATAATCCAATTGGGTATTATCCAATGTCATCATGTTTACAGGGAGAGAGTATATGCATTTTAGCACTGGTTAGCAGTGGTAAAGTGCGCTGAGTCCTAAAACCAGCAAAAACAGTGTCCAAAAAGTGGAGGGAGGCAGGCAAAACGTTATTGGTGACCATCCTAAGGCTGTCAGGTCTAATTAACAGGTACAAATGAGACTGGACAGAGGTCTTCCCCCTCAACCTTTTAAAGAGGGGAAGTAAAAGGAACACCGTTTGAAACTGTCAAATACTCAAAAGGTGAGCAGACATAAGCAATAAGAAAAAATTTGAATTCCAATAGTAATGTTCTCAGACATTAGTAATTTGTAGTTCATAATTTCAATTTTATTAGCTGAGTAGGAACTTTGCCAAGAACGTTAATGGCAAATCAACTACAGGAAAGAGAGAGACAAGTTCGCCCACTGCAATGAGAGAATCAAGATCCAAAGAATAAAGGTTATTGCTAATCCCTTATCTCATTGCATGTAAAACAACTGCCAGATCACTTTGTATACTAGTGGTGCATAGAGGGTTTTTTCACAGCTTAGGCAGATACTCGTTGCTCGCACAGTCCTGCGCATCAGGTGAGTGGTCTTGACAACAAGAAAGTTAATCCACACCCAAGGTGAAGGTTTGTCGATATTGAGCCAAACACCATTCAAGCCAGACGGAGAAACAATTATTTTAGTACCTCTAACTACCTCGAGCTAATTATACCCTTCCAGGCCCCAGTATCCATTTAGCTACTGTTAGAAATGGGGTCTTTGGTTGACAGTCAGGTTACCCCCTGTTCAAGCAAGGACCCTCACTCTAGTCAGGCTAAAAGAGAATCACCGTCAGCTAACCCCTACTTGGTAGCTTGGCAGAGAAGTATGCTTAACTTCAGAGTGCTAGGTGTCAAGTATTTGTACCAACACACACAGTAACTTAATGAAATCACTACAAAGTGACACAACACAGGTTTAGAAAAATAAGAAATATTTATCTAAACAAAACAGGACCAAAACGACAAAAATCCACAATACACAAGTCCAGTTATTCATAAAAATGCAAAAAGAGTCTTTAAGTAGTTTTAAACACAGAGTAATGCTGTGAGCGTGAATACGTACCTTGGGTGCATCCAAAATAACCCCGCACAGGCAAGTGTGCATCAAAAAGGGCTTGCAATGCATTGATTCCACTCACAATAGGGACCTTGCGTCGTTTCTCCTTTCGTTGGGTCGCAGCATGTCATTTCTGCTCTCCACAGGAGAGCGATGCGTCGATCGGGTCAGCACTCTCGGGTCCGTGCAGGCCTTGCGTTGTTTTTACACACACAGCGATACTTGCGTCGGAAATCTGGCCTCACGATGATCCGAAAACCACACAGCACGGTTACGATCTCCCAGCCTCCATCAGCGATGCTGCACGTCATTTCTTCTGCTCCGTGCATTGATTCTTTGTTTGTGTTTCCGGCGATCGTCGATTTTCAGCCACGGAGCTGGCGGCGCGTCATTTCTTCAGCCGCAGATAAAAGTAGCGTCAATCTTTCCCCACACGGCACTCTGTACGTGGATTTCCTTTTCTTTAAGCTGCCAGCTTCTCCTCTCAGGGTCCCAGGAACTGGATGGGCACCACAGGGCAGTGTAGGAGTCTCTCCAGAGACTCTAGGTGCTGGCAGAGAGAAGTCTTTGCTGTCCCTGAGACTTCACACAACAGGAGGCAAGCTCTAAATCATGCCCTTGGAGATTTCTTCTCAAGATGGAAGGCACACAAAGTCCAGTCTTTGCCCTCTTACTCTGGCAGAAGTAGCAACTGCAGGATAGCTCAACAAAGCACAGGCAGGGCAGCTCTTCTTCCTCAGCTCTTCAGCTCTTCTTCAGGCAGAGGGTCCTCTTGTTTCCAGAAGGGGTTCTAAAGTCTGTCGTTTTGGGTGCCCTTCATATACACAATTTCTCCTTTGAAGTAGGCCTACTTCAAAGTAAAGTCTCTTTTTAATGTGAAATCCTGCCTTGTCCAGGCCAGGCTCCAGACCACCAGGGGGTTGGAGACTGCATTGTGTGAGGGCAAGCACAGCCCTTTCAGGTGTGAGTGACCGCTTCTCCCCTCCCTCCTACCACAGATGGCTCATCAGGATATGCAGGCTACACCCCAGCTCCCTTTGTGTCACTGTCTAGTGTGAGGTGCAACCAGCCCAACTGTCAAACTGACCCAGACAGGGAATCCACAAACAGATAGAGTAACATTAATGGTATAAGCAAGCAAATGCTCACTTTCTAAAAGTGGCATTTTCAAACACACAATCTTAAAATCAACATTACTAAAAGATGTCTTTTTAAATAGTGAGCTCAGAGACCCCAAATTCCACATGTCCATCCGCACCCAAATGGAATCTACACTTTAATCAGATTTAAAGGTAGCCCCCATGTTAACCTATGAGATGGACAGGGCTTGCAACAGTGAAAAATGAATTTAGCAATATTTCTCTGTCAGGACATATAAAACACATTACTAGGGGGGTCATTCCGACTTTGAGGCCGCCTGCCAAAGTCCCGACGGCAGAATACCGCTGCGCGGTCAAAAGACCGCCGCGGTTATTCTGAGTTTCCCGCTGGGCTGGCGGGCGACCGCCAGAAGGCCGCCCGCCAGCCCAGCGGGAAACCCCCTTCCATGAGGATGCCGGCTCCGAATGGAGCCGGCGGAGTGGAAGGGGTGCGACGGGTGCAGTTGCACCCGTCGCGATTTTCAGTGTCTGCTTGGCAGACACTGAAAATCTTGGTGGGGCCCTGTTACGGGGGCCCCTGCAGTGCCCATGCCATTGGCATGGGCACTGCAGGGGCCCCCAGGGGCCCCACGACACCCCATACCGCCATCCTGTTCCTGGCGGCCAAAACCACCAGGAACAGGATGGCGGTATGGGGGTCGGAATCCCCATTACCCAGGGCAGCGGGAAACCGGCGGTACACCGCCGGTTTTCCGTTTCTGACCGCGGCTGTACCGCCGTGGTCAGAATGCCCATGGGAGCACCGCCAGCCTGTTGGCGGTGCTCCTGAGGTCGTTGGCCCTGTCGGTCCATGACCGTCAGGGTCAGAATGACCCCCTATATGTCCTACCTTAACCATACACTCCACCCTGCCCTTGGGGCTACCTAGGGCCTACCTTAGGGGTGTCTGACATGTAAGAAAAAGGCAAGGTTTATGCCTGGCAAGTGGGTACACTTGCCAAGTCGGATTTACAGTTAAAACTGCACACACAAACACTGCAGTGGCAGTTCTAAGACATGATTACTGAACAACTTATGTGGGTGGAACAACCAGTGCTGCAGGCCCACTAGTAGCTTTTGATTTACAGGCCCTGGCACCTCTAGTGCACTTTACTAGGGACTTACTAGTCAACCAAATTTGGCAATCATGGATAAACTAATTACATACACATTTTGTAATGGAGCACTTCCACTTTAGCACTGGTTAGCAGTGGTAAAGTGTCCAGAGTAACAAAAACAATAAAATCAGAGTCCAGCACACTTTAACAACTTGGGGAACATAGGCAAAAGGTTAAGGGAGACCACGCCAAGGATGAAAAGTCTAACAGCTACTCATGGAGTTCAGCTCCTTTGGTGGTAAATATGTATGTTAAGTGCTTGTGGTCGGTTCTTAGAGCAACTCTCAATCTCTGTAAAAAAAACGAAATGTTTAATTGCCCACAACCATGCTAAATATTCACTCTCTGTAGTTGAATACATTTACGCCGCTCTTTTCATAGAACATGAGGCAAATGCTACAATTCTATTTTCCTTCTTGACAATATGAGTTGTTTGTACCCCTTTTGTGCCAGCATCTGTGAGCAATATATTTCTCTGACTGATGTCGAACGTAACCATTGATGGAGCTTTGATACTGTCTTTTTCAATCAAATCAAAAACTGGTTGGTAGTTCATCACTTTAAGAAAATGGCACCTCTCTCTTAAAGAGTCAGGAAGATAAGATTTTTTTTTTTATAAATGTAAACATGTGCTCTACAAGAAACACGTTCTGAATTCACCCTCATTAACGTATTGTGGATTTCTCCTCTCACTCTGACCCAGATTGTTTTATTCTACCCTAATGATCGTGTGACCCAAATAATCCTCAAAAGCTTATACCAATCTAGGATGTTTTCCTTTTTTATAATGGGTTCTGCTTTAGTTGGGTTTGGATAATACATTTCTAAGTGTGACATCATGTTCACTTATATAGCTCCGCACACTAGGATGCCATCCTGGAAACACAAAGGGCCACATTTATGTTGAGGTGGTGCAGTGCTGCATAGCACCTGGCTGTGTTGCATAGCATCACTGGGAAAAGGCAGCAATGCACGGTATATAAGGCATATGGTGCATTCTTGTCCTTTTCCCCTGGGCTGGTGCACAATGAGCTGCCCAGTGCCAACACAGGCACCCTTGCATCATGGTAAAAGTGTGCCTACATTGCATGCAGGATTGTTTTGGGCACCCCTCTGCAAAAAAACAATTCTTAGCAGCATATTCCTCCAAGTGTGCTACAGAATGCAGCACACATAGAAAGATGGTGTAACAAGGAGAAATAAAGATATTTCTCTTTGTTACGCCTTTCGTGGTGAGACATACCTTTGTGGTGCATTCCCAGGTTCATCAGGTTTGGTCAATCTAGGAATGAGTAAAAAACCATGGGAGTTGAATGGGAACACCCATGCAATGCCAATGGGACGCAACACAGAAATTTGCACTGTGTTGCTTTAATACAGATTTTTGAAGCCATTCAAAGCCACACAACGTGGCTTTTTGTGACTTCAAAAGTCTGACTTAGAGGTTTGTGTCATGCATGTACCACGTTGTTTGGTTCAAGCATGATGCAAAGCTCTTACAAATATGCCAGAAAGTGTTCATAATATCTTTTAAAATCTCTTGCATTATCCTCTAAAAAATAGTAGCTGCAGATGCCAATCCAAAAGGGAACCTGCAGAATCTGTATGCCCCCAATGGATTGGTAAATGAGCAAAGTGATCTTAAATCAAGATGCAGTTCTGCTTCATGATAAGCTATAGACAAGTTTTTAACACTAAAATAGCCAGGCTCCCCTTCAACATGTCATTTAGTCTATGCAAAGAGTGTCTATCAATTCATATGTTTGTGATAGGATCACGCAGATCCATACATACATGAATGCCTTTGCCATCTCCTTTTTTCACTCCCACAAATGCAGCCAACCATTCTGAGCAACAGATGGCTTCCAGAACACCATGCACCATTAACTTCTGCCGTTTTTCCTCAAGACGTCCTTTCATTGGATGTGGAATGGGTTGTGGTTTATGAACCACAGGTAAGATACTGTTGTTGAACGTTTTTGGGTTGGGTTGGGTTTTTTGCAGTAGACTAAGGCCAAAATGTAATGAGGTTTTGCATTGGAGCTGCAGCACTTTTAAGATGCAGCCCTGACGCAAACATTTTTTTGATATTCACTAAGCCACTCAAAGCCAATTCTCATGACTTTGAATGGTTCAGTAAGTACAAAATAATACAAGGCAGTGCGTAGCATTCCATGGGTGAAGCATGGGTGTTACCATGCATCCACTGATGGATTTTGCTGCAATCTCAGATTTCCTAGGGTGAATAAACCTGGAATTATATCAAAAGCTATGCCAGCCTGAAGCAGGTGTAATGAAGAGAAATATCAGTATTTATCCTTGTTATTTCGTGTTTCTATGTGTGCTTGTTAGACTTGGCATCCTTGTCATGGTCTCCCCTAACTTTTGGCCTCTGCTTTCCAGGTTGTTGATGTGTGCTGGACTCTGTTTTTGCTGTTTTTGATACTCTGGGCACTTTACCACTGCTAACCAGTGCCGAAGTGCAAGTGTTCCTATGTAAAATTTATGTGTAATTGGCTTATCCATGATTGGCATATTTGATTTACTTGTAAGTCCCCAGTAAAATGCACTAGAGGTGCCCTGGGCCTGTAAATCAAATGCTACTAGTGGGCCTGCAGCACTGACTGTGCCACCCACACGAGTAGCCCTATAAATATGTCTCAGACCTGCCGCTGCAGTGTCTGTGTGTGCAGTTTTAAACTGTCAATTTGACTTGGCAAGTGTACCCACTTGCCAGGCCTAAACCTTCCCTTTTCATACATGTAAGGCATCCTTAATGTAGGCACATCACAAAAGAGTACACAGTTCCTAGACACCAAGACTAAGAGAGCCGGTTCAACTCCGACCCTTCCAATAATCAGAGGTACAGGCCATGGATTAGGTGGCGCTTCATCAGGACCAATACTTACAAAAAATATTTCTGCTATACTATATGCCATCAATGGGTCATTGGATAGTAAAAATTACTTACATAACACTACACTGTGAAAAACCTAAGTAAATGAACCTGTTTGGAAAAAGAACAAGTTGTTATCTGAAAGCATGGTCAAATTCACCAAACTATTCAAAACACCACATTGTGTCATGACAGTGTAGTCTTATGTAAGTAATTTTTACGAAGGCTAGAGAGACAGCACAGCAAAGACAACACCACCATACAGAGGCACACAACACCATCACACATACACATCCACACACAAAACACGACACTGAGGAAATTCGATTTTTAATACGATCGTATCGACCCGCCATTTTGTGGCCCGCCGCCATTTTATGTTGCCTTCACTCAGGCAGCACAGCGAACGAAGTCCATTCTGCCTTTTCTGCTTATTCTGCAACATGGTGTTGAAAACAGCCTTCTGCCTCTATCTTTACAAGGCTGGTATTAAGGTCTGACCGAGTACACTAATCCCTGTCTGGTTTTCTAATCCTTGTTTCAACTATCTGTAGGCTCACACTATTCTTCGCCGATCTTATCTTATCGTCTGGCCTTCGCTGTCCTTTGCTAGTATTCTCTCATTTCACAACTGTCCTCCAAACGCACACAAACTTATCGCACCACATGCAACTTCGTTGTGGATCGGTTAATGAATTAGTTCAAGGGAGGGGTGACAAACACAGCTGGAGGGGAGGCAACCTTAAGTCACTTGATACTTTGTTTTCCAATTCCTTCTATTGGTGCTGTCTTGTTTTCCGACATTTCTATTGGCTCTGTTCTATCTTTACATTATTCTTACTGGCTCCTTTCTATGTGTTCTGGGAGTGTATGTAGTTAATAAATGGTTTTTATACGGTATATAAGATTGTGCGCCACAAAGTAAAGTGGCAGTCTCCTGAGAACATACCTTGTGTACTTCTTGGACAACTGTACTAGCTGCAGCTAATAAAATCTGATCTTTTACGCCTGACAGAGTGTCCCGTGTCTCTGTTAGTTGAGGCAGGTGAATCCAAGGAGATTTCAGGCGTACCCTGCGCCGCCAGGCCCATAAGGTTCTGGTTCTTCAACTGGCGCCCAACGTGGGGCGGCTTCAGCGGTACCGGTTCTGCCTGAAGGTCGTGAGGAACCCCGCAAGAAAATTCTGGATGAATCACGAGCCACGTCAAGCCTCGTATGTTGAAGTGGTCCGAAGGTCTTTTTCAGCGCGGTTACTCCTTCCTGACGGCTACTGACGACTGCTGCCCTGACTGCCGCCCTGCCTTTGCCCTTTCTTTGATGATGTATGGTAAAGCGAGACGATAGACGGGCCTCTGTTGGTGTAAGAAGACATCCTTAGTTAAGTATTTGGTGGGTCGCGCCCACAAATTTTGGTCTTTGTTTTGTCCTTAGGTCCTTAGATTTGGCCATTGCAGTGGCCAAAGCCGAGGGGTAAGTGCATTTGTGCTGTGTAAACTGAAAGTTTTACCCCCTTGATGTTTGTGAACAGCCAGTAAAAATCGTGAGATGTCTGGTCTGACTAAGTTTGGAAAACTTTGTTGCTTTGGTTGTAATAGGGACTCCCAGCTTGAGGACTCCTGTCCGATTCCTTCGGTTGGAACTCCCACATATGAGCTCTATTCTAAACATGGTGTTGGTCCTATTGCCTTTAATAAGACATGGACCCGATATACAAAGAAAGATGGTGTTTTAAAATGGCCAGAAAATGGTAGTTTCGAAACTGATGTGCTAGATAATTTAGAAGCAACGTTATTTAAAAGAAAAGCCCGGCCGGCAATGTTTGACTCTTTTCGCCTTTGGCGTAAGGAAGCCAAACAGAGAGAAATTAAACAAGCGAAACGAGATTGGAAAACACAGGGAATGACGATTATACAGGCTGCTCAGCAATTCAAAGATGATGAAATAGATAATGCAATGGAAATTTCAGACAGACAGCATCGAATGGCAATAGATAAATGCTATCCGACGTTGCCTATCTCTTCCCTTGATAAGAGAAAAGATTTTGAGGAAGATTCCTTAATGTCCCACTTATTGAAATTGCCTCCGCCCTATGTACAAGGTGCTAATGCACCCCCGATGTTACAGCCTGTTCAGCCGCCAGTTGTGCTTCCGCCTGCTCCAGCTTTTCCACATTTGCCTCCTCAAGTATTGCCTATACCAGCTTTGCCTTTAACTCCTTTGCCTTCTGCTCCTTTGGCAATTCCTAATGCTTCTTTAGTTAATTCACCTAATACCTTGTCCCCTATCCTTATGTCAAATTCTCCATCTATGCGTAAGCGATTTGCAGATACTGTCTCTGGTCTCTTATCACCTTTCTTTGAAGCTTTAAATGTGTCTCCAGCTTTTTCTCGAAGACAGTCTCGTAGTCAATTCCCAGACTCCGAAGAGCGAGAAAAATTGGACTCACTTGCTTGTAGATGGATCAAGAAGGGTCCCCAATATAGTACGTCTGATATTATGTCCACCTTTCTGCAATGGAATGCACCTACGCAGAGATATGTTTTTAAAGTTATGTGCGATACTCTCGCTAAAGAATGGGAGGATATGAATTTGGGTTCGGTCCCACAGGATCTGTTAGATGTTCAGGCTGACTTTGACAAAGGACTTATTGTGGGTCCTAAGGTTGAAAACGCTGTCAGAACACTTATTTCTTTCAGATCCCTATTGTTCTCACAGACTTTTCCTGATTCTGATCCTTCAGTTAGGACAGCACTGAAAAACTATCCCATGAGAGAGGTTTCTCCAATATGGAAGGAAGAAGTTGCAGCAGCAGGTGCTAATCCAGCTATTCCTGCGCATTTTCAGCGCATATGGATACATGTCCCCTGGAAAAGGTCTGAAGTTTTAGCACTTAAACAGTCACTACCAGATTCACGCAAAAATCCTGCTGGTTACTATAAAGAGTTGTCGCAAACAGTTGATGCATGTACTATGAATCTAGCAGATATTGACATGTTGATGGGAAATGTAGTTCCACAGACAATATGGGCTAAAATTCGTAGAGAGGATCACGCTCAAGAATTAGGCGGCGATTGGAACGCTATTATTGCCGCAGATAGAGGTCAAGTAGGTGGTGCAAAGCCCGACGCTTTGATCTCAGAACTCCCTGGTAGGATTATTACATTAATGAAAACAATGATGCCTGCTTTGAGAGTTAATTGGGATAAGCTAGCAGCATGTAAACAAAAGAAAGATGAAAGTGTTTCCGATTTCTTTACCCGATTCGAGGAGACATTCATTGATCACAGTGGTCAAGATATGGCTACAGAAGGAGGGACGACGATTGACCCCCGAACGAATTCAGGCAATTGCACAAATGTCAGTGCCATCCACACAAAGAGAGGTACGTGCCTTTTTGGGCATTACTTCTTATTGTAGACAGTGGATTCCGAGTTTCTCTTTATTGGCTAAACCGCTGTTGGCGCTAACTTTAAAAGATACGCCTCAGCCTCTTCCGTGGACTGACGAATGTCAGAAGAGTTTTACTGATTTGCGTATTGCTTTGTGTTCTGCTCCTGTATTGGGTACTCCTGATTACAGTAAGCCCTTTACGCTCTATGTCCACGAAAGAGAGGGTTGTGCATTGTCAGTCTTAACGCAGCGTTTTGGAGATCAACAGCGACCATGCGCATATTTCTCAGCTACGTTAGATCCAGTAGCTAAAGCATTGCCTAGTTGTCTTAAGGCGACAGCGGCAGCAGCAATTTCTATTCGACAGTCTGCTGGAGTAGTGCTAGATAATACTCTCATTGTTATGGTGCCACATGCAGTGGATACTT
Organism: Pleurodeles waltl; assembly: GCF_031143425.1. Classification (NCBI taxonomy): domain Eukaryota; kingdom Metazoa; phylum Chordata; class Amphibia; order Caudata; family Salamandridae; genus Pleurodeles; species Pleurodeles waltl. The sequence continues at coordinate 221,145,635 of NC_090437.1, forward strand.
TACTAAATAGGACAAAAACGCAGCATCTTACGAGTGCTCGGTTGTCCGGATATGAGCTGACGCTTTTGGCTAGTCACATACACATCAAACGATGTAATACCCTGAATCCAGCTACTTTGTTGCCTCTTCCAGAAGAGAGAGATGTTTCTGAACAGCATGATTGTTTTCTCCGTACTGAAGAAGAGACTAAGGGTAGAATTGACCTAAAAGACACGCCATTAGTGAATCCAGATGGAACACTATGGGTAGATGGTTCTTGTTTCAAGCTCCCGAATGGAGATACAGTTTCAGCCTACGCTATTACTACTTTGCATACGATTGTGGAGACAGCACGCATTAGACATAATTCAGCTCAGGCAGCTGAATTGATAGCCTTAACTAGAGCGTGTGTGTTATCCAAAGGAAAAAGAGTAAACGTGTACACTGATAGCCAATACGCTTTTGGTGTAGCGTTTAACTTTGGGCGCTTATGGAAGGAAAGAGGATTCTTTACTTCCCATGGTACTAAGATACAACATGGTCAATTAGTGACTGAACTTCTTGAGTCACTTACAATGCCTACTCAGATAGCGATCGTGAAGTGTAGTGCACACAAAAAGATTGTGGACGATGTTGGTCGAGGAAATGCATTTGCAGATGAGGTAGCGAAAAAGACAGCCAGAGACAACACAAGTCGAATGTATGTTGCAGGTCCCGCAAACTGCGTAAGAGAAAAGGGAATGTGTGAAGATACAGTAGAGAGTGTGAAATCAATTCAAGGAGAGGCTACGGAGAATGAGTTGAGAAAGTGGAAGGAAAGTACAGGAATGTTAGATGAGATGGGATGTTGGGTTGAATTATCAGAACATCAACGTTGGCTGTTACCAGATGCTTATGTACTACCTGTAGTTACTATGGCACATGGTCTAGCTCACCTAAGTGCAAAAGGAATATGTAAACTTCTGGCTCCAGTGTGGCAAAATGAGGGGATCCCAAAGTGTGCAAATAATGTAGTAAAACATTGTATTGTTTGCTTGATGTACAATCCGGGAAAGGGAACCCCAACTCCAGCAGGTCATTTTGCTCCTCCAACATATCCATTTGAGGTGTTGCAGATCGATTATATTCACATGGAACGATGCAACAACCTCAAATATGTTCTGGTGGTAGTATGTGCTTTTTCTAGATGGGTAGAAGCCTACCCTCTGAAGGACAATACTGCTTTATCAACTGCCAAAATACTTTTGAAAGAATTCTTCCCTAGGTTTGGTTTGCCGCGCATTGTCTGGAGTGACAATGGGAGCGAATTTGTGGGTCAAGTTATGCAAAAAGTTTGTGCAGGTCTTGGCATAAAACAGAAGTTCCACGCGGCGAATCACCCACAGTTGGCTGGTTTAGTAGAATGCTACAATGGAACCTTGAAGCTTAAAATTGCTAAGGTGCAAGCTAGCACAGGACTTAATTGGCCTGATGCTTTACCATTGGCTCTTCTGTCCACCAGAACAGCAGTACACTCTCGTTTGGGGCTTAGCCCTTACGAAGTGATATTTGGTCGCCCAGCTAATGTATGGGGAGTTCCTCGCCCTAAGAAATACTCAGACTTGCCATACCCGATGTTGATTGACTACTTGCATGACCTTACAACTAAATTGCGTGTTCTTCATCAACAGGTTCAGAGTGCTCTACCAGAGGCTTCCACAGACCCAGGTCATTCCATCCGACCAGGTGACTGGGTCTGCACGAAAAATTTCCAACGACAGAGAAATTTGGAGCCCAGATGGAGAGAGCCACGCCTGGTTCTTTTGACCACAAGAACAGCAGTTAAAGTCGAAGGAAAGAAAAACTGGGTGCATGCCGTGCACTGCAAGAAAGTGCCTTTGCCCTTGCCTTTCGATCAGTGGGTCCGTAGAGGCATCAGTGACTCTGAAAGTGAGAAAGTTCCGCAATTTGTACCATTCAGTGATGCGCGTCTAATTGGAACACTTTCTGAGAAAGAGGACGACGACATCCTTCAAGAAACAATACCATCGCATCGTCGCTTGAACACGACAAATCCAGGAACATTGTTTCAAAACCAGACTGCCTCTGGACAGGAACGCTATAATTTGAGACCAAGACCAAAGAACTTGTAAATTTCTCTCCTATGTAGTACTCTATCCCGGTTGCAGGGTCACGGTAGGAGTCTTAGTTACGACCTGAGTAAGTTGCAATAGGCCTGCAGGACCTCACAGTGTCATAGGACGGTAGATAATCGTGACTACAGTGATTGAGGAAGATTGCCGTGAGCATCCACTTAGAAAGATGGAGGCTACATTAGATAAAAGAGAAAGTAAAAATGTAAAGAATAATTGTAAAGAAATATATAGTCGTTGTAGTATTGCTCTATGCGTCATTATATTGTCGTGTATTCTTTTGGCATCTGTAAACTGGATCATTATTACTCTGCAGCAAAAAGTTGTCTCTTCTCCTACCTCTACATCTTCTTCTACTATCTCTCCGCACCTATTTCACACTCTTCCCCAGCATGAACTCATCAGAAGAACTGAATACTTTAACAATTCCTTCGTCCAGTTGTTACATCAACATCAGTTAGTGATCAATACAACTGACTGTTGGGTGTGTGGACTCATACCACATACGGTAGAAAAAGGAATGCCATATTTAGTTCTTCCATTCTCCTATGAAGGTTCCGCTTGGGCTTATTTTGTCATTTTCAATAATGCATATCAAAGTAAAATTAAACAACCTGTCAGTTCACATAGTGTTGGTTCAGATTTCAGTCATAGTTTATTGATAAAGGGAATGGTAGCTATGGCTAAAATCATGGAAAAAAGTGAAGCTTCCATAGATGAAAGAAAAGCATATACCAATTGGAACATAACTAATTACATTTCCAGCCTCAATGATAAGGTTAAGCAAGGAAAATCTCCTCCGATACGGGTCATATCCCAACAAGGAAATTTCTGTCTGCAAATAAATGGTAGAACTCCAAACACCGGACAAAGAGAAAGTTTATGTTCCCATACATATATTTATTCAGCCCTGAATCCACTGCCGTTAGTACCATCTCAAGGTACATACTTCGTTTGCCACGATAGGGCTTATACATGGTTGCCAGCTGATTTCTCTGGTACTTGTTATATAGCCTTTCTTCTTCCCCCTACATACACCGCTCCTGCGAACCATCATAAAAATAGATATGGCAGAGGGATTGTGGATTCGAAAGACACAGCAGGACAAGAGGGAGGAGATTTCCTCAAAGGATTTCTTCCCTTCTGGGGTCCAATGGCCAACAGCAGAAATATAAGGCAATTGGTTCGTGTCGTAGAAACCACCATAGACATCACTGTAGGAGCTTTAAGTAACATTACAGCTGAACTACAGGCTGATCGTCTTATGACCTTGCAGAACCGTGTTGCCTTAGACTTTGTTCTTGCGGACCGTGGTGGAGTATGCAAATTGATCGGATCAAGTTGCTGTATTTTCATACCTAATGACGCTCCGACAGTATACCAAGCTATCTCTAAGTTACACATAATCTCCGAGTCGATTCATCAGGACGAAGGAGATTGGTCCTTTTCGGAGTGGTTTTGGGGATTACTGTCCAAATGGGGTTGGAAGGTATTGACATTCTTTGGAGTAATTTTAGCTTTTATATTCTCTTGTTGTCTTTGTATGCACTGCGGTCCTGCCATCTGCAACCTATGTGCTACTGCATGTATTCCCAAACCCAAGTCACAAAGAGCAGAGAATATCAAAATGATGGTACAGCAACAGCTTGATGACCTCATGGCCATAGACATCGACTCAGATTAACATGAGTTTGTGTATCTTGCCTGAGTTCTGGCAAAAGGAGGGTCTGAGGAAATTCGATTTTTAATACGATCGTATCGACCCGCCATTTTGTGGCCCGCCGCCATTTTATGTTGCCTTCACTCAGGCAGCACAGCGAACGAAGTCCATTCTGCCTTTTCTGCTTATTCTGCAACATGGTGTTCAAAACAGCCTTCTGCCTCTATCTTTACAAGGCTGGTATTAAGGTCTGACCGAGTACACTAATCCCTGTCTGGTTTTCTAATCCTTGTTTCAACTATCTGTAGGCTCACACTATTCTTCGCCGATCTTATCTTATCGTCTGGCCTTCGCTGTCCTTTGCTAGTATTCTCTCATTTCACAACTGTCCTCCAAACGCACACAAACTTATCGCACCACATGCAACTTCGTTGTGGATCGGTTAATGAATTAGTTCAAGGGAGGGGTGACAAACACAGCTGGAGGGGAGGCAACCTTAAGTCACTTGATACTTTGTTTTCCAATTCCTTCTATTGGTGCTGTCTTGTTTTCCGACATTTCTATTGGCTCTGTTCTATCTTTACATTATTCTTACTGGCTCCTTTCTATGTGTTCTGGGAGTGTATGTAGTTAATAAATGGTTTTTATACGGTATATAAGATTGTGCGCCACAAAGTAAAGTGGCAGTCTCCTGAGAACATACCTTGTGTACTTCTTGGACAACTGTACTAGCTGCAGCTAATAAAATCTGATCTTTTACGCCTGACAGAGTGTCCCGTGTCTCTGTTAGTTGAGGCAGGTGAATCCAAGGAGATTTCAGGCGTACCCTGCGCCGCCAGGCCCATAAGGTTCTGGTTCTTCAACACACCCCTAACCATCACCCCACACATCACAACACACACCACTTCACACATCACCCACATCACCCACACCACCCCATGGCATCGCAAAGACACCCCAGGTTTTCTGAGGAGGAGCTTAGGGTCATGGTGGAGGAAATCATCCGGGTAGAGCCACAGCTATTCGGATCAAAGGCGCAAAATACCACCATAGCTAGGAAGATGGAGCTATGGCGCAGAATCGTGGACAGGGACAACGCAGTAGGACAGCACACAAGAAGACGGGATGACATCAGGAAGAAGTGGAACGACCTACAGGGAAGGTGCGTTCCGTGGTATCAAGACACCACATCGCGGTTCAGAGGACTGGATGCAGACCCCCACCTCCTCCCCCACAACTAACAACATGGGAGGAGCAGGTCTTTGCTATAATGCATCCTGAGGGCCTCGCAGGAGAAATGGACTCTGGTGCGTCAAAACCTAACTATTACATCCCCCACCCTACCTGCATGCTATCACATACCCCACCATCACCCGGACCCCCATCACTCCAACTCCTCACATATGTCCCACTATCACAAACCACACATCCCAACACCAAGCCCTGCATGCAACAACAAAGCATGGACACCCACCACCAATGCATAGCCACTGCACATACCCACACAGACGCATAAACAATTAGCACACAAGGTTCTACACAGCAATGCAAGCACTGGGGTACAGGGTCACCCACCCATTGCACACCATGGCACTCACAAATACTAAAAGTATGCCCTTACACCCCTGCAGGACCCCTACCCAACGTCACCGGACAAGAGGTTCCAGACATGTCCACTCCACCCACAGAAGAGGCCCACAGTGATGACAGCAGCTCTGTCCAACTGGATCTAGATGACCAGCCCAGCCCATCTGGGACCTCGGGACAGTCGGTCCCCCACATACTGGCACAAGCCACAACAGAGCCTCTCCCCTCTGGAAACACCAGCACAGCACCCACCCAGCGGGCCAATACCTCTGTCCCCAGGACTGGTCAAGCAGCAGTGTGTCCACCACTACAGGGAACCCAGGCTAACCCACCACCCCAAGAACAGCAGGGACCTGGGGGCAGTGTCAGTGGGCACATGGTTCAGGGGACAGAGGCCCAGGAACACAGGGGAACTGGGAGGGCTGCTGTGCGACTAAGGGAGGGCAGGCCCAGGGAACCCACTCTCCACAAGGCCCTCTCCAACATCATGGGAGCCTACCACTATTCCCAGGAGACGATGGCAACGGTACTGGCCAAGTTTCAGGAGACCCAGCGGCTGCAGGAGGAACAGTATTTGGGGTTCAGGGAGGAACTCAAATCCAACTATACCACCCTGGGCACCATTGTAGAGATGCTGAAGGAACTCGTGAACACCAGGAGGGACACTGTGGCACAACAATGGGCCCCTGACCCTTGCTTGGATGATGAACAGCCCACCAACTCCGCCGGCGCTAGTGGGCAGGAGGCACCGCCACAGGAACACAACACCAGCACCCCACCCCCTGCAGATGGAGAACCACCCTGCAAGCGGTCCCTGAGATCCAGGACAAAGACAGAGAACAATGCCAAGACCCCCGCCAAAAAATGAGACCACCCTGAATGTCATCATTCTGTCCCACTTTGTCACCCTGTCCATCCATCAACTGCCCCAGCTCCACTTCCTATGCCCCTTTGGACAAAGCACCTGTGAAACAAATAGACTGGACTCTGCCATGGACATTCCTCCACCATCACCCCTGCCCATTTTACAACCATCTCCACTATCTAGCACTTAAATAAACACCCTTAAATCACAAAACTATCTGTGCTTTCACAAATGTGTATTTGCAATAACTGAGGAAAATAGCAATAGCCATTGTATTGTCAACATACCTATGTCACACAGCTCTAGTCCATGAGGAAACATAGCAAAGGTCACACAGTGGGACCCACATATGTGAAATAAAAACAGAAAGTGACAAATCAGGGTCCATACACTGGGTGAAAGTGACAGACGGATGAGAGGTAGAACAAGTGTATCAGATGTAGCAGGCAGTGATGTCTTCTTACCTGTGTCTCACTGGAAGTATTGATGAATCACAGTGTTTCTGTTGTCGATATCCTCTTCTTCTGCTTCCTCTTCTTCACTGTCCACAGGCTCCACAGCTGCCACAACACCTCCTTCAGGGCCATCCTCCTGCAGAAAAGGCATCTGTCGTCGCAAAGCCAAGTTGTGCAGCATACAGCAAGCCACGTTGATCTGGCACACCTTCTTCAATGAGTAGAATAGGGAACCACCCGTCATATGGAGGCACCTGAACCTGGCCTTCAGGAGGCCGAAGGTCCTCTCTATAACCCTCCTAGATCGCCCATGTGCCTCATTGTAGCGTTCCTCTGCCCTTGTCCTGGGATTCCTCACTGGGGTCAGTAGCCATAACAGGTTGGGGTAGCCAGAGTCACCTGCAAATGTCGATAGACAACTGTAAGACACACACTAACCCTTAGGGACAACCCCAGACAACTATTCACACTGTATAGGGTCCATGTCCTCACCTAATAGCCACACACAGTGCCTCTGGAGTTGCCCAATCACATAAGGGATGCTGTTATTCCTCAGAATGTAAGCGTCATGCACTGAGCCAGGAGATTTGGCATTCACATGGGAGATGCACTGATCCGCCAAACACACCATCTTCACATTCATAGAACGGTAACTCTTTTGGTTTCTGTACACCTGTTCACTCCTGTGAGGGGGACCAAGGACACATGTGTCCCATCAATGGCACCTATGATGATGGGGATATGTCCCAAAGCATAAAAATCACCTTTTACCGCAGGCAAATCCTCCACCTGAGGGAAGATGATGTACAACACTCTGGACAACACGTTGGAGAACATAGGCTGGGACATCCCTGATGCTATGGCCACTGTCGTCTGAAAAGACCCACTTGCCAGGAAATGGAGTACTGACAGGACATGCACTAGAGGGGGGAATCCCTGTGGGATGGCGGATAGCTGACATCAGGTCCGGCTCCAACTGGGCACACAGTTCATAGATTGTGGCACGGTCCAGTCTGTAGGTGACAATTACATGTTGCTCTTCCATTGTCGACAGGTCCACCAGCGGTATGTACACCGGAGGATGCCGCCATCTCCTCACCTGCCCTAGCAGACGTGCTCTATGGAAGAGAACAGCGAGCAGAGGGTCAGCCAACACTGAGGAACAAAAACACAACTTTATTGCACACATTTTTCAATCCGCTATTGGCCTGTCTTAGTGTGTATGCAAGGCCTAGATATGTGTGACACATTTAAAAATAATGCCATGACGCCCCCTGAAATGGTGACTGCCTGACCTGTAAGGTGGGATAATGGGATATGAGGTAACTGCGCTGGCGTTGGACACCGTCGCGGTAGTCGGTCGAAGACCGCGGCATAATCCTGCATTGGTTAACATTGGGCCCTATGGGTCCCAGGATCCAATGACGATGTACGCCGGCGGTGACGGTACGCACCGCCACGGACATGACCGCCATTTTCTATCTGTTTACTCACTTGATACCTGATCTTCGACAGGAGAGGACCCCCACTGCAAGTGCTGCTGTGACCTCAGTCTGGAAGCGACAATGGCTCATGTGTCTGGGGAAAGGGCCCCTGACTTCAGCATGGAGGAGTTGGAGAAACTAGTGGGTGGGGTCGTCCCCCAGTACATGCTACTCTATGGTCCTTCAGACAAACAGGTGAGTATGCTGAATGGGCAATTCCTGTGTGGAGTGGTGTGGATGTAAGATACAGGGGGGAGAATGAGGCGTGCATGAAAGAACGGTGAGTGTCTGTGCGTCATGGCAAGGGTAGGAATGTGGGCCAATGACTGTGATGGTCCGGACGGTTATATCTTCTCCTTTTCCCCTGTACTATTCCTGTAGGTCAGCGCCCACCAGAAGAAGGATATTTGGCGTGCCATCGCCAAGGAAGTCCAGACCCTGGGGGTCCACCACAGACGGAGCACCCACTGCCGGAAAAGATGGGAGGACATTCGCCACTGGAGCAAGAAGACGGTGGAGGCCCAGCTGGGGATGGCCTCCCAACGTGGGAGGGGTGTCCGTCACACCATGACCCCCCTGATGTTCCGGATCCTGGCGGTGGCATAACTGGAGTCGGATGGGCACTTGAGAGCATCATAGCAGCCACAAGGGGGTGAGTACACTCTCATTCAGCTGAATCAGCGCGCATTGGAGGTGTCTTTCTGTGGGTACCCCTAGGCCAGGGCGAGTTTTGTAGGCTAGGTCCCTTTGTAAGGCAGGCCATGTGGCACCCCACCCCACTAGTGTTAAGAGCCAACTACACCTAATCAGGCTCCTGTGACTTCCATGTGTGCAGCAATCGAGCATAGGCCTTGTACCCCATGGCCCTGTGATTAATTAGGGAACTCTAAGTGCATGGCGTAGTGCAGAGGGCTGCTGTGTCTGTAGTGTCCGCCAACGGTAGTGGTATTGCATGCACTGACCATGTATTTCTTCTGTCTCCCCCCCTTTATGTGGTTTCCATGTTCTTGTGTGCAATAGCATCATCAGGTGGAAGAGCAGTGGCACCGGAGCAGGAGGGAGCTGCATCCCACATGGCCCTGGAGGGCGAGACTACGGACTCCGAATTCACCAGTGGGACGGAGGACGAGGGGAGCTCCACGGCGGGGACAGGAACTGAGACCAGCGACACAGACTCCTCCTCTGATGGGAGCTCCCTTGTGGTGGTGGGCCCCTCTCTGCCCCCTGCATCTAGAGATACAGCCGCCACCGCCCTACCAGCACCGTCCTCCCAGTAGCCCCTTAGCATGTGCCCCGTGGCTGCTCATCCAGGAGGGTGGGCATCTCCTTCGCCCCAAGCACCTCAGCCCCTGCCCCTGTCAGCCCTGCTGCCCTCAGTGAGGAGGCCATTGACCTCCTCAGATCCCTCACTGTTGGGCAGTCTACCATTCCGAATGACATCCAGGGTGTAGAGAGGCAGTTGCAACAGTCGAATGCATACCTGGAGGGCATTCATTCTGGTCAGGCAGCCCAACAGCGAGCTTTTCAGACTCTGGCCTCAGCACTGATGGCAGCCGTTGTCCCTGTGTCCAGCCTCCCCCCTCCAACTTCCTCCACCCAGTCCCAATTCCCTGTACCTCAGCCTATCCCAAGCTCACCATCAGACCAGCATGCACACACTTCAACACACAAGGGTAGCTCTGGCAAACATAAGCACCACACATCCCACAGGCACTCACACAAGCATCATACCCATGCACACATAACAACATCCCCTGCCTCCACTGTGTCCCCCTCTTCCTCGTCTCCCTCCTCCCTCCCTGTCACTTCTCCACTCACACCTGCATGCACTACATCTTCAGCCACTACGTCCATCACCAGCACGCCCATCACCACACACCGCTCAAGTGCACTCACCACCCCACTACCATTCACACATCTCCTGTGTCCTCTCCCAGTGTGTCTGTGAGCCCAAGTCCCAAAGTACACAAACACAGTCACACACAGACCCAACAGCCATCCACCTCATAACAGCCTCCGGCCCATGCACCTTCCCCCAAAGTCAGCAAACGTACACCTCCTACAACCACTACCTCTTCCTCCACTCCCAAACCCCCTCCATTTACCTGTCCCAGTGTGTTTAAAAAACTTTTCCTCTTAAATGTTGACCTCTTCCCTACACCTCCCCCGCCCCTTCTGTCCCCTAGGGCACGCCTTTCAGGGTCCCAACCCAGCACCTCAGCCACCACATCACCAGGAACAGTGGTGCCAGCAGTAACCAGCTTCTGGAGTGCGCCAAGCAGCAGGGCAGCCAGTGTGCCAAGGAGCTAGACTGCCGCCACCAGCACCGCTGCCAAGGACATCGCTGCCACCAGCACCACTGCCAAGGACACCGCCGCCACCAGCACCGCTTCCCAGGACACCGCCACCACCAGCACCGCTTCCCAGGACACCGCTGCCACCAGCACTGCTGCCAAGGACACCGCTACCACCAGCACCGCTTCCCAGGACACCGCCGCCACCAGCACCGCTTCCCAGGACACCGCTGCCACCAGCACCGCTGCCAACTACACCGCCGTCACAAGAACCACTGCCAAGGACACCGCCCCCACCAGCACCGCTTCCCAGGACACCGCCATCACCAGCAATGTTTCCCAATGAAACCGCCGCCACCAGCACCGCTTCCCAGGACACCGCCACCACCAGCACCGCTACCAAGGACACCGCCGCCACCAGCACCGCTTCCCAGGACACCACTGTCACCAGCACGCTCACTGAGCCACCCACCAGCACCACAGGCCAATGAGCGCCGCACTCACCGCCGCTACTGAGGCCGCCGCAAGCACAGCCAGCGGCCACGCCACATCATGTGCCAGTGGCACCACCGCCGACATTGCTGCCATCCCCAGTGGTCAGTCGTACGGAGCTGGTGGTCAGTTTCAGGGGCCTGGACAGCTTCCATGTGGGCCCACCGTCAGTGGAGAAAGACATCCACTACCTCAGTCCTTGGCAGGATGAAGCACTCTGGGCACAAAGCCCCCTCCAGAACCAGTGGAGAAAAGCATCTACTACCTCAGTCCTTGGCAGGATGAAGCACTCTGGGCACAAAGCCCCCTCCAGAACCAGTGGAGAAAAGAATCCACTACCTCAGTCCTTGGCAGGATGAAGCACTCTGGGCACCAAGCCCCCTCCAGAACCAGTGGAGAAAGGCATCCACTACCTCAGTCCTTGGCAGGATGAAGCACTCTGGGCACAAAGCCCCCTCCAGAACCAGTGGAGAAAGGCATCCACTACCTCAGTCCTTGGCCGGATGAAGCACTCTGGGCACAAAGCCCCCTCCAGAACCAGTGGAGAAAGGCATCCACTATCTCAGTCCTTGGCAGGATGAAGCACTCTGGGCACAAAGCCCCCTCCAGAACAAGTGGATAAAGGCATCCACTACCTCAGTCCTTGGTAGGATGAAGCACACTGGGCACAAAGCCCCCTCCAGAACCAGTGGAGACTGTTATCCACTTGTGAAACTGTGGCTTGCACTCCCCAGGATGCAGCAGTGGGCCTACCACCCACTGGAAGGACTTGTGAGACTGTGGCTTTGCACTCCCCAGGATGCAGCAGTGGGCAAACCACCCACTGGAGAGACTTGTGAGACTGTGGCTTTGCACTCCCCAGGGTGCAGCAGTGGGCAATCCACCCACTGGAAGGACCTGTGAGACTGTGGCTTTGCACTCCCCTGGATGTAGCAGTGGGCAAACCACCCACTGGAGAGACTTGTGAGACTGTGGCTTTGGGCTCCCCAGGATAAAGCAGTGGGCAAACCACCCACTGGAGAGACTTGAGAGACTGTGGCTTTGCAGTCCCCATGATACATCAATGGGCATGGAGCCTCCTCGTGGATCTGGCATTGTGCACTCATCCGGCTGAGGTGCCCCCCTTCCCTTCCCCCTGAGGTGCCTGTTTTATTTCGATCTGATGCCCCTACGGTGTTCTCTCCGTTTTGATCAGGTATTGAGTGTGGGCCTCGCCCATGCATTTTGGGCCCAGTGTTCCACGGACTATGTATGTGCAGTACATGGACTTGAATTCTTGGTGTATTTATTTGTTAATAGTGCATATATATTTTTGAGTAATGGATTTTTCTTGATTACAATCGTTCAACTCATTTCCTTTTGTCCTTGCATTCTTCCAGGGGGGCTTGGGGGTTGTAAATGTTATGTATCAACATGTACTTGTGTGTGTGTTGTAGTGGGTGAGGGTGGGGATGGGGTTTTTGCGTGTTGCGTGTGTGTGTCACTCTCTTTTCCCTCCCCCCTCCCCTGTGTCGTAGGCGCAGTACTCACCGTGGTCTTCGCTGCCGGCGCTCGTGCTCCTGTTAGAGGAGCAGGAAGACAATGGCAGGTAGAATATGGAGTTCTGGGTCCATGGCATCCTGGTTCCTCGTGGGTGTGTAGAGGTGAACGTTTTTCCTTCCAAGTCCTGTTTCCATTTTTTTTTTGTTCACGGTGAATCCGCCCTGGAAAAGGTGGTGGATTGGCCTCTCATGATACTGTGGGCGTTACATTGTCTTCCGCCTGTCTGTTGGCAATGACCGCCATGCTGTATGTTTGTACCGCCGTGGCGGTTGGCGTGTTAAAGTGGCTGTCTCTGTTGGCAGTTTCCGCCACGGTCGTGATTCCATTTTTTTTACCGCCGTCCTGTTGGCGGTTTTACCGTCACTTTAACACTGACCGCCAGGGTTGTAATGAGGGCCTTCATTTTTTGAAAATTCATATCTTGACTTGTGTATGTTGGATTTTTTACGTTTTGGTCTTGTTTGATTTAGACAAATATTGCTTATTTTTCTAAACTGGTGTGGTAGGACAAATACTTTACACATTCCTTCTTTGTTAAGCCTGCCTGCTCGTGCCAAGCTATCACAGGCTGAGTAGGGGTTAACCAGGTGTGTTTCTCCTTTGCCCTGACTAGAGTGAGGGTCTTTGCTTGGACAGGGGGTAACCAGGCAGCCAACCAAAGGCCCTGTTTCTAACAGTGCTCCATTCTGCAGCACACATCAAAAGAAGAAATAGCTACTAAGCATTGGTTTTGTGCCTGGAAAGCAGACACCCTTACTCAACAGTGCAAGGGTACCTTCATTGGAGCTAGGCAGGAAAGTGTAAGCCAGCGCTAGAAGACAGCAGAAATGTGCCATATTTTAATAAATGTGGCACTTTTCAGCTGTCTTCTTTTTCACACAGCACATCAAAGTTGCTTGCTGCCTTGCATTGTGTGAAATGTAAATAAATATCCACTTTAATGTCTCTGAAAATAAGTCTTGAAATTCTTCACACATCTGGTCTTTACTGATAGATTTATAAACAAAAAAGGGCTTGTTCAACATTATTGGGAACATGTTTCATCCTTAGCTCCTTTTGATATCTTCACCCTACCTTTTTATGTCTCGAGGTCTAGAATATAATCCTTATCACCAAAATGTCAATAAATATTTTTTAACCAAGAAGGATAAACAGGGAGCATAAATCAGCAAAAACAGACACATTGCTCCTATTGATAGACACAACACTTTTAGGTTGAAATGCACCATCACTTAAACATCCTTTACTTGTAAAACAGATTTTATTGATTCCACTTCTACAGTTTTCCCTTTATGCATATGCTTTGGCTCCTGTTCTCTTCATACTCTGGCAATATGTCATGTTTTCCTACATTTTCTACAAACGACATTATGCACCATGCAGGACATACTGTTACCAAGATAACTTTGATTCCCACATCTTTAGCACTTTGGTTTTAAATTATAATAATTAGTTTCCCCTGAATGCAGCCTGATTGGCCATAATCTCCCATCCATCTTTCTCCTCATTCTTACCCTCAGTCTTGGATGCCATCATCCTCTTGACATCCCTATACATCCTCTTCCCCAACACCCAGCAACTGCAGTAAGAAATCAAACAAGAATTGTATGCCATAGCTGGGTCCCTACATGTGCTGGGTGCCATGGAAGATATGTTCCTGGCAAGTGGGTGCATTTGCCAGGTCGACATGTCAGTTTAACACTGCACACTCAGACTGCACACTCAGACACTGGAATGACAAGCCTGAGATATGTTTTCAGGACTACTCAGGTGGGTGGCACTGTCAGTGCACAGGGCCACTAGTAGCCTTTTATTTATAGACCCTGGGCACCCCTGGTGCACTATAATAGGTAAATCACATATGCCAATCATGGATAAACCAATTACTAATAAAATGTTGACAGGAAGCACTTGCACTCTTGCACTGGTACGCAGTGGTAGAGTGCCCAGAATCCTAAAACTAACAAAAAGTAAATTCAGCACAGGATAAAAAATCAGGAGGCCATAAGTAAAAAGACAGGGGAAACAACACCAAGAGCTGCCAGGTCTAACACCACGTATGGCAGTGCTTTCACATGATAATAAATAATAAAAAGCATAATTTGTCTTTGCATTTATATCAGAGTTCCAGAAAGCATTCCTCCTCCTCTTTTTCTGACCTCATTTTTGGCTCATACCCAATTGTCATATTTAATTTACTTGTAAGTCCCTATTAAAGTGGACTACATGTGCCCAGGGCCACCCACACAAGTAGCCGCTTAACCATGTCTCAGGCCTGTCATTGTAAGGCCTGTGTGTGCAGTTTCACTGCCACTTCGACTTGGTGTTTAAAAGTATTTGCCAAGCCTTAAGCTCCCCTTTTTTCTACATATAGGTCATCCTTAAGGAAGGCCCCAGGTAACCCAGAGGGCAGGGTGTTGTGTACGTAAATGGGAGCACAAACATCCATGTGTTTTACATGCCCTGGTAGTGGAAAACTCCTAAATTCATTTTCCACTGCTGGGAGGCCTGCTCCTTTCATAGGTTAAAATTAGGCTACTGTTTGAGAGGTAGATTCTGATCAGAAAGGGGTAAACAGGTCATATTTAGTATGGCCAGAATGGTAATACAAAATCCTGCTTATTGGTGAAGTTGGATTTTATATTACTATTTTAGAAATGCTACTTTTATAAAGTGAGCATTTCTCTGCACTTAAATGCTTCTGTGCCTTATAGCCTGTCTCCAATCCACGTCTGGGCTGGGCTGGTTGACAGCTCCATTGAGCATTTCACTCAGACAACCACAAACACAGGATGCTCAGTCACACCTGAACACATCTGCATACTGAATGGGTCTTCCTGGGCTGGAAGGGCGGAGGGCCTGACACTTACATTTCAAAGAATAGTGGCCTGCCCTCACACAATGGAATACCAAACCCCCTACTGGGACCCTCGCAGACAGGGTTGTACTGAAAGGGACCTTGTGCACTTCAAAACCACTCTTTGAAGTCTCCCTCACTTCAAAGGCACTTTTGAGATATAAACTGGGTCCCTGACCCTACCAACTCAGACTCTTCTTGGGACAGACACTCTGCACCAGAACCTATAACCTGCCAAGAGAAGCTGCCTGGCTGCCCAAAGGCCTCACCTGGACTGCTTTGCTGTAAAGAACTGCTGCCTTGCTGTTGCCCTGCTGCCTTGCTCTCCAAGGGCTTGGATTGAGCTTGCCTCCTGTTCCTGAAGTCTCAGGGCCAAAAAGACGTCATCTCTGCAAGGAAACTCCTTGTGTGGCAAAAACTGATGCACAGCATGTCGGAATCAACACACAGCCTCTCCAGCAGTGAGAAAATCACTGCATTGCTGAACTGGAATGACGCAGCCCGGCTCACCAAGTGGAGATCGACGCAGTGCCAACATTGAGACCGGAACTTTGATGCACAGCCCACAGGATCGACCCATAGCCGAGCCAGAGTGACGCAGCCTGACTTCCTGTGAGAAGAATCAATGCAGCACCAGCCATGCGGCAGAAACTTTGCCCCATCACCAACGGATCGACACAACAGTTGTGACTTTGTCCAGCAAGCCTAGATTTCCATGCATCATCCCTGGGCGTCAAAAGACCCCGCATCACAAAGAGGATTCAAGCCTGCACGCCAGAATTTGACGCAAAGCCCTTGCCACAGGGAAAAGAATCGACGCATCATCTGTGTGCACTTGGAAAACTGAAGCACACCTACCTTTTTCCACCCATATCCTCCTCTGCGGTCTTCGTGCGTGTAATTTTGACGCAAACCAGGTACTTTATGCTTGCAAGAGACAATTGCTGTTTTTAAGAACTACAGACAATTCTTATTATTACAAAAGTGATATTTCAACTTGTGATTATCCAATCTTGATCATATCACCTTCATTTAATCAGATAAATATTTTAGATTTTTTTTCCTAATCTTGGGTGATGTTTTTTGTAGTGTTATCACTGTGTTATTGTATGATTTATTGCACAAATACTTTACACATTACACATTGCCTTCTAAGTTAAGCCTGACTGCTCAGTGCCAAGCTACCAGAGGGTGGGCACAGGATAATTTGGATTGTGTATGACTTACCCTGACTAGGATTGTGGTCCTTACATGGACAAGAGTGTATACCTCTGCCAACGAGAGACCCCATTTCTAACAGATGCCAACATGGGGATGTAGAGAAGGCCTATACCTCCACCCATACCTGCTGTCAACTTTCATTACAGTTCTTTCAACACTTTCCTGTACATACGTCATTCATGGAATACTTGTAAATGGTCTATCTGAGCAAAAGAATGCAGGACACATGGAAAGAGATGAGCCAAGGTCACATAAATTGATACTTCCTTGTTCAGGCTCTACTGGGGATGTCTGACCAGTTTGGGACTGTGCCAGGTTCATGTGGGTCTCATTACTACTCATGGTGTCAAACTCCATGGGTGTTACATGTGAACACCCACTGCTACGCACAAGCAACACTGCCTTGATGCAGAGTGTAGTAACGGTCTGATGTATACTGCCTTGCTGTCCTCAATATTTTGAAGGTCTCAACAAAACATGCATAGTGGCTAAGCATTGCACTCATCAGCATGAGTGAGAATTATTTGCTCCCCAAATGATGAAAGATTGACTATCCTGGGCACCTTCACATGCTAGCCAATTTGAAAATAACAAGTTAAGTGCCACAGTATTCACACCAGAGGCCCTTTGGTAGAAGTGCCTAAGGTGCACATCAGACTATTGTACACACTTTGTAGTCCCCGGGGGTCCCTGGAAATGGTAACACTCATGACAAAGCTGTGGTGCAGGGGCACTTACACTGGCTGTGGCATCGACAGATAGTGCTCCCTCTTGTGCATGGATGTGTGGACCCTTGTTAATGTGGAAATCACTGTATGCCATATGTAAGAAGTTGGACAGAGGCAAAGCCAATCTCTGGAGGTGCACTGGCAATGTGTCCCCTAATGGAAGCCCACTGGGAGGGGCAATGAGGGCATATAGCCCAATCAATACATCAATTTCCAGGTGTGTCCACCCATTCACAACATTACCCTGCAAGGGAAACTGTAACCCCCTCCCAAGTTGTCCGACATCCTGTTGCCTGCACTGTAGTACACAGTACAGATTGGCAGAAGGCTGCCCATGCCAGTGCAAGTTTGTGGCATCCCTAGGGGCATCTCAAGCACTGCATCGGGCGCAATACGGATGTGGCATAAAGGGCACTTCTTGTAAGTTGTGCCATTGTGCTAGCAGAGGAATTGGGCCATATGTACAGTATGATCCCAGTAATGCAAGCATTCTCACATATGTACATTGACAACACACACATTACACACATGCAAAAACAATAAGCAGGTCACCTCAACTATTCATGGGCAACACAGCAATCCTTGTAAATGTTTACATGCATTTCACATCACACTGTACAGAAAAACACACATTTGCACCATTACGTAAAAAAATAAAAAATACGCATTAGACTAATGTGTTTTTTGTACAGTCATCACATCAGCTGAAAAGGACACATCATATCCATTTTGTCTGAATTATTACATTGTGCTTTGTCAAGATTCATGTGAAATCCTTGCATTGGCTGGAAGCATAAAAAAATCAATGCATCAGCTTAAAACATGAGGCACCCACACAGGAAGTGATGCAATGGATCAGCCATGCAGCAAACCTGGAACTGTGAAATTACTTTAATTTTCCCTTGTACTTACAGTCCATTTGTCTGTGCTTGAGAGAGGGTATGTTTTGGTTGTGCTGGATAGAGGAGTGATGTTTTTGGAGTTTGTTGTACTGTCTGCTGTCCCTTTAGTGTCCCTAAATTGTACATTGTCCTATGTAAATATATATTATATTCTTTTGTGCTGTGTTTTCGGGTGTTTATCTTTAGGGGTATTATTGTTGCTAAGAGTAGGGTAGTTTTGAGTTTTTGGGGCTTGTTTAGCTTCAGATTATGTTTGTGGAGGGACATGTTGGGGAAGGGAAGGGTACATACCATGAATGCAACGGAGTTTGTTGGGTTCCTATGGATAATCACCTGCTTCCTGCTCAACATGGTAGCCAGTGGTGGAAGGATCATCCAGGGCTATAAGATGGAGGCATGCAAGCTGAGGTGGGACAAGGTCCGATACCAAATACAGAGGCTGTTTGATGTAGACTGGACAACCCACCAACTTAAACATCGCTGGGCGGTTATCATCAGTTCGACACATGACCTCTTGCATACATTGGAATTGAAGTTGGTGAAACTGTTGGCATCTACACATAGTTTGTGAATTGTTCCTTGGATCTCATTTATTTATAGGTGGCTTGTTCATGTCTCACGTAAATGAGGCCTGATGTAAGTTACTTTACCCAAAGTTCTGACCTGCAGAATTTTACACTTCTGTACATATCTCATGTTCAATTTGCAAAAAATAACCATTGGGGATCCACAGGACATGTATGATCGATGTCTGGAACTCTGCACCACTGACAGATACTGATCTCCGCTAAATGAAGGACATTTTTTGGATAATGTGTGATCTATATAGAGTAGTCATGTACATGTATAGAAAAAACTAAGGCACAGCTATTGCTATACCTTGCTGAGTGTGGTCCGTGTGTTATTTAGGTGCAGAGAGTCATGAATGTCTGCTATCTTTGTGCAATTTTGTAGTAGTTAATTATTTTAACTTGTTCTGCACTCTACCCACCTGATGTATGTTTTGGCTCATCATATGTGTGTGCACGTCAGCCTGCCTTACCAATGTGTATTATTGTCAGGAGCCATTTGATTGGTTATAAAACAAGGTTTACATAGACAATTGCTATTTGTATGTACTGTGCTACATTTGACCATGGTGTACGCATCCTACAATCACGGTGCAATGTATAATGTTATTCTTGTATGTGGACCAGAGGCTTCCACAGCCATAGAGGTTAAGAGCTTCAGGGATCCAGATGTTACCAGTGAGTGTTATCCTTAATGCTTATTGTGCAGTGCAATGATTGTGTGTGATGTTGGATGCCTTGTGCAATGCCACGTTCAATGTGCATCCCTTACACTGAAAAATCCACATGTAACATAAAGATTTGGACAGAAATGTAGATGTTAATTGTTCGATGTGCAGTCGCCTCTAACTAATGTCAAGGTGGATATATTTTCTAACACTAAGGGACAACATGATTGATGGTCTGACCAAAAAGCAATGACCACAATGCCATAGACTATAAACATATGTGGTAGTGGATTCATAGGTGAACATGCCCGGGGAAGGGAAACCTAACAAATGCATTTCAGATGCACAGATCTAGGTGGTCCTTACAACCCTGGCAGACGGTGTTAAAGCGGCGGTAAAACCGCCAACAGGCCGGCGGTAAAAAAATTGGAATTATGACCGTGGCAGAAACCGCCAACAAAGACAGCCACTTTAACATTCCGACCGCCATGGCGGTACAGACAAACAGCGCAGCGGTCACTGCCAACAGACAGGCGGAGGACAATGTACTGCCCACAGTATCACAACCTACCAATCCGCCACCTTTTCTGGGGCGGATTCACCGCGGATAAAAACCCGGCAGAAACAGCCATTTCAAAGGGAAAACGCTCACCTATACACACTCTACGAGGAACGACGACACCATGGAGCCGGGACTCCATATTCTGCCAGTGATAGTCTTCCTGCTCCTATACGAGGATCATCAACGCCGGCGGAGAAGACCACGGTGAGTACTGCACCTACGACATAGGGGAGGCAAAAACACAGGCACACACACAACCAACATCCCAACCCCCACCCGACCCTAACCCACTACAACACACACACCAATGCATATCCAAACATTACAGTTACAACCCCCAACCCCCGCGGAAGAATGCAAAGACAAAAGGAAATGAGTGTAACAATTGTAATATATCAAAATACAGTAACCAAATATATACATATATATATATATATATATATATATATATACACATTAAACAACATATACACCATGATTAGTAGTGCAGGTAATGCACCATTTATTGTCCGTGGACCACTGGGCCCAAAATGCATGGGCGAGGCCCACACAAGATACCTGATCAAAACGGGGAGAACACTACAGGGGCATCAGATAGAAATACAACAGGCACCTCAGGGGGAAGAGAAGGGGGGGCACCTCAGCCGGATGAGTGCACCACGCCAGATCCATTAGGGGGCTCCATGCCCATTGATGTATCCTGGGAAGTGCAAAGCCACAGTCTCTCAAGTCCCTGCAGTGGGTGGGTTGCCCACTGTACCATCCTGGGGGGTGCAAAGCCACAGTCTCTCAAGTCTCTGCAGTGGGTGGGTTGCCCACTGTACCATCCTGGGGAGTGCAAAGCCACAGTCTCTCAAGTCTCTCCAGTGGGTGGTTTGCCCACTGTTCAATCCTGGGGAGGGCAAAGCCACAGTCTCTCAAGTCTCTGAAGTGGGTGGGTTGCCCACTGTACCATCCTAGGGAGTGCAAAGCCACAGTCTCTCAAGTCTCTCCAGTGGGTGGTTTGCCCACTGTTCAGTCCTGGGGAGTGCAAAGCCACAGTCTCTCAAGTCTCTGCAGTGGGTGGGTTGCCCACTGTACCATCGTGGGGAGTGCAAAGCCACAGTCTCTCAAGTCTCTCCAGTGGGTGGTTTGCCCACTGTTCAATACTGGGGAGTGCAAAGCCACAGTCTCTCAAGTCTCTGCAGTGGGTGGGTTGCCCACTGTACCATCCTGGGGAGTGCAAAGCCACAGTCTCTCAAGTCTCTCCAGTGGGTGGTTTGCCCACTGTTCAATCCTGGGGAGTGCAAAGCCACAGTGTCTCAAGTCTCTGCAGTGGGTGGGTTGCCCACTGTACCATCCTGGGGAGTGCAAAGCCACAGTCTCTCAAGTATCTACAGTGGGTGGTTTGCCCACTGTAGCAACCTGGGGAGTGCAAAGCCACAGTCTCTCAAGTGGATAACAGTCTCCACTGGTTCTGGAGGGGGACTGGTGACCAGAGTGCAGCACACCCCCGTGACAGTCCCAGTTGCGTCACTGCCCCTGTCGCAAATGGGCTAGTGGTGCATTCCATGGCGGTCTTTGGCCTGTTCAGCGGTCCCTGGCCTGTTCAGCGGTGCTTGCGTTGCCAGTGTCAGACCTGTTCAGCGGTGCATTCCATGGCGGTCTTTGCCTTGTTCAGCGGTCCCTGGCCTGTTCAGCGGTGCTTGCGTTGCCAGTGTCAGACCTGTTCAGCGGTGCATTCCATGGCGGTCTTTGCCCTGTTCAGCGGTCCCTGGCCTGTACAGCGATGCTTGCCAAGGTGGTCATTCATTGCCCAGCAGGGCTGTGGCTGACGGTCCTTCATGGGTCAACTGGGCTGTGGCTTGCGGGGCCCTCCTGGCCAGCTGGGCTGTGGCTGGCGGTGGCCTCCTGACCAGTGACTCTGGGGCTGGCGGTGGCCTCCTGGGCAGTGACGATGGGGCTGGCCTCCTGGGCAGTGACTCTGGCGGTGGCCTCCTGGCCAGTGACGATGCGGCTGGCCTCCTGGGCAGTGACCCTGGCGGTGGCCTCCTGGCCAGTGACGATGGGGCTGGCCTCCTGGGCAGTGACTCTGGCCGTGGCCTCCTGGCCAGTGATGATGGGGCTGGCGGTGGCCTCCTGGGCAGCAGGGATGATGGCGGTCCTCTCCGCCGTGCTGCTCCTCCCAGACTTTGGAGATTTCTTCTGCCCCTTCCCCACCTTGGGAGGAGTCACAGCTGAGTCGACACTCCCCCCAGGGCCCTTGTGAGTGGCTTTGCTGGCTGGAGTCTTCCCCCTCTCCCGCCGGGCACTGTCCAACTTCTGGTGCTTCACAGGGGGGGGGGGGGGACTGGCTGTGCTGTGGCTCCGTGCCACACTGGCTGTCCTGGTGGCCGGTGCACTCCACATACCTGTAACAACAGGCACCACTGGTCCCGGAGATTTTTTGGCTGAGGTGCTAGTACGGACCTATGATTAGGAAGGGTGGGGTGGTAGGAAATAGGTTAAGGGGGGGCCAGGAAAAGTTTTTGGGAGATACTGGGACGGGTAGATTGAGGGGGTTTGGGAGTGGAGGAAGAGGTGGTGGTTGTAGGAGGTGTACGTTTTGTGGATTTGGGTGCAAGTGCATGGGATGGAGGTTGTCGTGAGGTGAATGGCTTTTGGGTGGGTGTGTGCCTGCGTTTGTGTATCTTCGGAGGGGGCGTCACAGACACACTGGGAGAAGACTCAGGGGACGTGTAAATGGGAGTGGGGGTGGTGAGTGCACGTGAGCGGGGTGTGGTGGTGGGTGTGCTGGTGTGGGACGTAGTGGCTGTAGTCGTAGTGCATGCAGGTGTGAGTGTAGACGAGACTGGGAGGGAGTAGGGAGATGACGAGGAGGGAGACACAGTGGAGGCAGTGGATGTTGGTGTGTCTGTATGTGTGTGATGCTTGCGTGAGTGCCTGTGGGATGTGTGGTGCTTATGTTTGCCTGAGCTTCCCTTGTGTGTTGACATGTGTGCATGCTGGTCTGTAGGTGTACTTGGGATAGGCTGAGGTACAGGGGATTGGGTCGGGGTGGAGGAAGTTGGAGGGGGGAGGCTAGACACAGGGACAATGGCTGCCATCAGTGCTGAGGCCAGAGTTTGCAGGGTTCGATGAAGGGCAGCCTGACCAGAATGATTGCCCTCCAGGAATGCATTTGTGTGTTGCAATTCCCTTTCTACACCCTGGATGGCATTCAAAATGTTAGACTGCCCAACAGTGAGAGACCTGAGGAGGTCAATGGCCTCCTCACTGAGGGCAGCAGATGTGACAGGGGCAGGGGCTGAGGTGCCTGGGGCGAAGGTGATGCCCACCCTCCTGGGTGAGCGGGCACGGGGCGAAGGCTGAGTGGCTGCTGGGAGGGCGGTGCTGGTAGGGGGGGTGGCGCTGTACCTGTAGAAGTGGGGGGCACAGATTTTGCCACCACCACAAGGGAGCTCCCATCGGAGGACGAGTCCTTGTTGCTGGTTGCAGATCCTGTGACCGCTGTGGTGCTCCCCTTGCCCTCCGTCCCACTGGTGTATTCTGAGTCCGTGGTGTGGGCCTCCATGGCCATGTGGGATGCAGCTCCCTCGTGCTCCGGTGCCACTGTACCTCTGCCTGATGATGCTGATGCACACAAGAACAGGTAGACCACAAAAAGTGGGGGGATGACAGAAGAAAGACAGGTTGAATGCATGGCTTACCGCTACTGTTGACGGACAATACAGACACAGCAGCCCCCTGTACTACGTCGCACTGTTGGGCTCCACAGATGCAATTCCTGGGATATGGCCTACATGGCTATGGTCAACATCTGCACACATAGATGACACAGGGGCATGAATGCCTGTACTTGGCACTCTACAGAGGTGGGGTGGGGTGCCACATGGCCTGCATTACGGAGGGGCCTAGCCTACGGAACTCGCCCTGGCCTAGGGAAACCCACAGCCCTCCTCCCCCACCCAGACACCTTCACTGTGCACAAAGTCCGCTGAATGATGTTGTACTCACCCCCTTGTGTCTGCTGTGATGCCCTCAAACGCCCATCCAACTCAGGGTAGGCCACCGCCAGGATCCGGAACATCAGGGAGGTCATGGTTCAACAGGCACCCCTCCCACGTTGGGAGGCCATCCCCAGCTGAGCCTCTGCCGTCTTCTTGCTCCAGCGGCGAATGTCCTCCCATCTTTTCCGGAAGTGGGTGCTCCGTCTGTGGTGGACCCCCAGGGTCCAGACGTCCTTGGCGATGGCATGCCAAATATTCTTCTTCTGGTGGGCGCTGACCTACATGACATGTACAGAGGAAGAAGAGAAGTCATTAACAACTACACCGTCTAAGTGAGTGGCCCACATCCCTACCCTTGCCATGTGGCACATGCATTCACAGTCCTTCATGCACGCAGAACTATGCCCCCTTCATTCTTACAACCAGCCCTCTCCACACAGGCATAGCCCATACAACATGCTCCCTGTGTACTTACCTGTTGGTCTGGAGGACCGTAGAGTAGCGTGTACTGGAAGAGGACCCCGTCCACGAGCTTCTCCAACTCCTCTGCAGTGAAGGCAGGGGCCCTTTCCCCAGACGCACGAGACATTGGCCCTCATTCTGACCTTGGCGGGCGGCGGAGGCCGCCCGCCAAAGTCCCGCCGTCAGGTTACCGTTCCGCGGTCGAAAGACCGCGGCGGTAATTCTGACTTTCCCGCTGGCTGGCGGGCGGTCGCCTTCAGACCGCCAGCCAGCCCAGCGGGAAAGAGGCTTCCACGATGAAGCCGGCTCGGAATCGAGCCGGCGGAGTGGAAGCTGTGCGACGGGTGCAGTTGCACCCGTCGCGTATTTCACTGTCTGCGCAGCAGACAGTGAAATACATGTAGGGGCCCTCTTACGGGGGCCCCTGCAATGCCCATGCCAGTGGCATGGGCACTGCAGGGGCCCCCAGGGGCCCCGCGACCCCCCCTACCGCCATCCGGATCTCGGCGGTCCGACCGCCGGGATCTGGATGGCGGTAGGGGGGGTCGGAATCCCCGTGGCGGTGCAGCAAGCTGCGCCGCCGCGGAGGATTCAATGGGGCCGCGGTACACTGGCGGGACCCCGCCAGTGGTGCCGGTCCGACCGCGGCTTTACCGCCGCGGTCGGAATCCCCATTGGAGCACCGCCGGCCTGTCGGCGGTGCTCCCGCGGTCCTCCGCCCTGGCGGTCAAAGACGGTCAAAGACCGCCAGGGTCAGAATGACCACCATTGTCTCTTCCAGACCGAGGTCCCAGCAGCACTTGCAGTGTAGGTCCTCTCCTGTCGAAGATCAGGTATTGAGTGATTGAATAGATAGAAAATGGCGGTCACGTCCGCGGCGGTGCGTACCATCACCGCCGGCGTACATCGTCATTGGCTCCTGGGACCCATAGGGTCCAATGTTAACCAATGCAGCATTGCGCCACGGTCTTCGACCGCCTACCGCGACGGTGTACAACGCCAGCGCAGTTACCTCACATCCCATTGTCCCACTTTAGAGGTCAGGGAGCCGCCATTTCAGGGGCCCACATGCCCTAATTACCAACTGCGTCACACAGACGTAGGCCTTGTCGCACAACACAAATACAGGCAATATTTTGTGTATGAATGGTGTTCTGTGTAGACTGTGGGTACATACCTCTTTGTTGTTTGACTCTGTGGTCGCTGTTGTCCTTCCTAGGCACCGTCTGCTGGGACATGTGAGGAGATGGCAGAATCCTCCGGTGTACCGACCGCTAGTGGACCTGTCGACAATAGAGGAAAGACATTTGATCATCACCTACAGGTTTGACTGTGCCACAATCCAGGAACTGTGTGCCCAGTTGGAGCCTGACCTGATGTCAGCAATCCGCCATCCCACAGGGATCCCCCCCTCAAGTGCAGGTGCTATCAGTGCTTTCCTTGCAAGTGGGTCATTTCAAACAACAGTGGCCATGGCATCAGGGATGTCCCAGCCTATGTTTTCCAACGTGTTGTCCAGAGTGTTGTCTGCCCTGCTGAAACACATGCGGAGCTACATCGTTTTCCCTCAGGTGGAGGATTTGCCTACAGTTAAAGTGACTTCTATGCCCTTGGACATATCCCCAACATCATAGGTGCCATTGATGGGAGCCATGTAGCTCTGGTCCTCCCCCACAGGAGTGAACAGGTGTACAGGAACCGGAAGAGTTATCATTCAATGAATGTACAGATGGTATGTTTGGCAGACCAGTACATCTCCCAGGTAAATGCTATGTTCCCTTACTCTGTGCATGACACCTACATTCTGCGGAATAGCAGCATCCCTTATGTGATGGCTCAACTCCAGAGGCACCGGGTGTGGCTATTAGGGGACTCTCGTTACCCCAACCTGTCATGGCTACTGACCCCAGTGAGGAATCCCAGGGCAGAGGAACGCTACAATGAGGCCCATGGGCAGTCTAGGAGGGTGATCGAACGCACCTTTGGCCTCCAGGAGGCCAGGTTCAGGTGCCTGCATATGACAGGTGGATCCCTATTCTACTCACCAAAGAAGGTGTGCCAGATCATCGTGGCCTGCTGTATGCTTCACAACTTGGCTTTGCGACGACAGGTGCCTTTTCTGCAGGAGGATGGTCCAGATGACGGTGTTGTGGCAGCTGTGGAGCCTGTGGACAGTGATGAGGAGGAAGCAGAGGAAGAAGACATTGACAACAGGGACTCAGTTATCCAGCAATATTTCCAGTGACACACAGGTGAGAACACATTCCTGCCAACTACAAGTACTTTCACACTTCTACCTCTATCCTGTCTGTCGATTTCAACCAGTATGTGGTAACTGAGTTGTACATTTCCCTTACGGTTTCACAGGTGTGGTTTCCAACGTGTGTCATGTGCTTAGATTCCTCATGGACTTGAGATGTGTGACATAGGTATGTTGACATTACATTTGAAAACGCATTTTGTCACTGTCATTGCTAATACACATTTTTGAAATCACAAACTGACTCCAGATTGTTTTGTGCTTCAAGGGTGTTTATTGAAGTGCTAAATATTGGAGGGGGGTTGTAACATGGTGAGGGGTGATGGTGGAGGAATGTCCATGGCAGAGTCTAGTCTATTACTCTCACAGGTGCATTGCCCATATGGGCATAGGAAGTGGAGCTGGGGCAGTTTAAATATGGACAGGGTGACATAGTGGGACAGTGGGATGACAATCAGGGTGGTCTCATTTCGTGGCGGGGGTTTGGCATCGTGCTCTGTCTTGTTCCTGGATCTCAGGGACTGCTTGCGGGGTGGTTCTCCGTCTGCAGGGGGTGGGGTGCTAGTGTGGTAGTCCTGTGGTCCTGTGGCGGTGCCTCCTGTCCACTAGCACCGGCGGAGGTGGTGGGCACTTCATCATCAGGCTAGTGTCAGGGGCCCCTTGTAGTGCCACAGTGTCCCTCCTGGTGTTGAGTATTTCCTTCAGCACCCCTACGATGGTGCCCAGGGCGGAGCTGATGGTTCTGATTTCCTCCCAGAACCCCAAATACTGTTCCTCCTGCATGCGCTGGGTCTCCTGAAACTTGGCCAGGACCGTTGCCATCGTCTCCTGGGAGAGGTGGTATGCTCCCATGATGGAGGAGAGGGCCTCGTGGAGAGTGGGTTCCCTAGGCCTGTCCGCCCCCTGTCGCACAGCAGCCCTCCCAGTTCCCCTGTGTTCCTGGGCCTCCGTCCCCTGGACCATGTGCCCACTACCACTGCCCCCAGGTCCCTGTTGTTGTTGGGGTGGTGGGTTATCCTGGGTTCCCTGTAGTGGTGGACACACAGCTGATTGACGTGTCCTGGGGGCGGAGGTATGGGCCCGCTGGGTGGGTGCTGTGCTGGTGTTACCAGAGGGTGGATGCTCTGTGGTGGCCTGTGACTGGGTGTGGGGAACCGACTGTCCCGAGGCCCACGATGGTCCAGGCTGGTCATCTGGATCCAGTTGGACAGAGCTGCTGTCATCACTGTGGGCCTCTTCTGTAGGTGGGGTGGAGATGTCTGGACCCTCCTGTCTGGTGACATTGGGTAGGGGTCCTGCAGGGGTGTAAAAGCATGATTATGGCATGTGTGTGTGTCATGGTGTGCAATGGGTGGGTGACCGTGTACCCCAGTGCTAGCATTCCTGTGTGGGGGCTTGTGTGATGATGGTTGAGGGGGGTTTTATGGGTATGTGCAGTGGGCATGCTTTAGTGATGGGTGTCCATGCTTTGTTGTGTCATGCAGTGCTTGGTGTTGGGATGTGTGGTTTGTGTTATTAGTACATTTGTGAAGAGTTGGAGTGATAGGGGAGGGGGTGAGGGTGGGGGTCTGTGATAGCATGCAGGTAGGGTGGGGGATATGAGAGTTAATATTTGACTTACCAGAGTCCATTCCTCTACTGACTCCTGCGAGGCCCTCAGGATGCAGAATCGCCAAGACCTGCTCCTCCCATGTTGTTAGTTGTGGGGGAGGAGGTGGGGGTCCGCCGCCAGTCCGCTGTACCGCGATGTGGTGTCTTGAGACCACAGGACGCACCTTACCCCGTAGGTCGTTCCACCGCTTCCTGATGTTGTCCCGATTTCTTGGGTGCTGTCTCACTGCGTTGACCCTGTCAACTATTCTTTGCCATAACTCCATCTTCCTTGCAATTGAGGTGTTCTGCACCTGTGCTCCAAATAGCTGTGGCTCTACCTGGACGATTTCCTCCACCATGACCCTGAGCTCCTCCTCCGAGAACCTGGGGTGTCTTTGCCGTGCCATGGGGTGGTGTAGGTGCGGAAAAAAAACCTCCACCGTCACACCAACAGAAAGACGCCCACAGCATTATGACCCACGAATCACTGCAGCGTACATTCAACCACAGTAAACCATTGGCAGGACATACCGCAGCACTCAAAATACACACAATCTAACAAAACAATACCACATTAGACAATTGAAACTACACACACCTGACACACATACACACACCACACCCACAAACCACTATAAAACACACAGCCACATTACCCACAACCCTTTACCACTACAAACAATTTACAACAGAGAGAGAGAGAGAGACACCCCAGGAGCACACACGGAACCAGAGCCACAGAACACCATCACCCATACACCATCTATGCACCTCACAGCACACACCCCAACACATCACCCCACACACACTCACACTACAACCATGGCACCACAAAGACACCCCAGGTTCTCTGAGGAGGAGCTAAGGGTCATGGTGGAGGAAATCATCCGGGTACAGCCACAGCTATTTGGATCACAGGTGCAGCAGACGTCCATTGCTAGGAAGATGGCGCTATGGCGGAGAGTCGTGGACAGGGTCAACGCCGTGGGACAGTACCCCAGAACAAGGGATGACATCAGGAAGAGGTGGAACTACCTACGGGGGAAGGTGAATTCCATGGTTGCAAGACACCAGATAGCTGTACAGAGGACTGGTGGTGGACCCCCACCTCCTCTCCCACAACTAACAATATGGGAGGAGCAAGTCTTGGCAATCATGCATCCTGAGGGCCTGGCAGGAGTAGCAGGAGGACTGGACTCTGGTAATTCAACTCTCTTTTACTATCACCCACCTACCTGCATGCCATCACATACCCTCAGCCCTACCCTCACCCCATCACCCCACCACCTCACATATATCCCACCATCACAACCCACCCATCACATTAACCAGCACTGCATGCACCACCAATGCATGGACGCCACTCACAGCCCTGTATGGACACCCATCATCACAGCATGCACACTAGTGACAATCACTTAGCCAACCAAATCACAACTCACACAAGCCAAAGCTGCCTTGGTAATAACAACCATAGGGGAAAATATGCCCATGCACAAGATGTCACACGCATTAAAAATAACACTGCTTTCACATATCCACAGGACTCCCACACAATGTCACCGGAGAGGAGGTGCCAGCAACATCCAGTTCCCCCCTTCGAAGAGGCCCACACTGATGACAGCAGCTCTGCATGCCTGGATCTGGATGACCAAACTGGCCCATCAGGGAGCTTTGGACAGTCGGTGACCCAGGCACAGACCCATACCACCACAGAGCCTCGCCCTCAAGAAACACCACCAAGGCACCCTCCCAGCGGGTCTATCCCTCTGTCCTCAGGACACATCAATCAGCAGTGTGTCACCCACTACAGAGACCCCAGGCAACCCCACATACACAGGATGATCAGAGAGCTGGGGTCAGTGGCAGTGGGCACACGCTTCAGGGGACAGAGGCACAGGACGACAGGGACGCTGGGAGGACTGCTGTGCGACAGGGGGAGGACAGGCCCAGGGAACCGACTCTCCACAAGGCACTCACCAACATCCTGGGAGCATACTATCATTCCCAGGAGACCATGGGCCAGATACTGGACAAGTTGCACGATACCCAGTGGCTGCAGGAGGGACAGTACCTGGGGATCAGGGAGGGCCTGAGAGAC
The DNA here is from genome assembly GCF_031143425.1 of Pleurodeles waltl. Taxonomy (NCBI): domain Eukaryota; kingdom Metazoa; phylum Chordata; class Amphibia; order Caudata; family Salamandridae; genus Pleurodeles; species Pleurodeles waltl. Next base: position 221,176,037 of record NC_090437.1, read on the forward strand.
ATCCACACCACCCTGGCCACCATTGCAGGGGTGCTGGCAGACATGGCCAAAACCATAAGGGAGGCAGTGGCACACCAATGGGCCCCTGACACTAGATACACCAATGAACAGCTCTCCACCTCCGCTGACGCTAGTGGACAGGAGGCCCTGCCACAGGAAGAACAGGCCACAAGCACCCCTCCTCCTGCAGAAGGAGAACCACCCCGCAAACGGTCCCTGCGATCCAGGCAGAAGCCAGAGAACATTGCCAAGACCCCAACCAGGAAATACGTCTCCCCTGAATGTCACCCCTGTGTCCCACTATGTCACCCTGTCCACCTTGAACACTCCCAGGGTGCTTGTTTCTGGTCCAGGGAAGACCTGGCCTGGCAGTTCAGGCTGGACTGTTCCCATGAGGAACAAGGTCAAGAATGATTTGCATATCGCTGGGTCCAAACTGGAATGACATGGCAAGCAAAAAAACTGATGGATTAAACCAAGATCTGTGACTGGGGGTGAATGGTTGATTTGTTCTGCATTCCGTCCATCATCTGTTGTTTTTGCATTTGTCCTCCATTGTCGCCAGGTCAACCAGGGGTCTGTACACGGGGGTATGTCTCCATCTCCTATTCATCCTCAGCGGTTGAACTCTAGGGTGAAAAACGGTGAGAAGATGGTCATATTCAAAGAAATCCTCAGAGTAAAATGCCTTGCATTTTTTATACAGAAAGAGTATGTGAACGTGTAGGTCAGTTGATGTGCCTATGTTTGCTGTGACGCAGTTAGGTGCCATGGCCTGTTCCCCCCCTGAAATGGTGGCCGTCTGACCTGTGAGGAGGGACAAGTGGAAATGAGGTAATTCCGCTGACGTTGTGCGCCGTTGCGGGAGGCAGTCGACGACCGCCGTGCACAACTTATTTGTTATCATTGGGGCCTACGGGTTCCAGTGATGTACGCCGGTGGTGATGGTACGCACTGCCGTGGACGTGACCGCCATTTTCTATCTGTTAACTCACTTGCTACCTGACCTTCAACAGGAGAGGACCTACACTGCAAGTGCTGCTGTGACCTATGTCTTGAAGCGACCATGGCTCGAGTGTCTGGGGAAAGGGCCCCTGCCTTCACTTCTGAGGAGTTGGATAGATTAGTGGATGGGGTCCTACCCCAGTACCGTTTACTTTATAGTCCTCCAGACCAACAGGTGAGTACACTGTGAGCACGATGCAAGGGGCATGAATGTATGGAGTGCTGTGTGTGTAAGCCTCGTATGGGGCGGTGGCTGAGGGGTCCTGGGCAAAGTGCTGCATGCATGTGGGCAATCTCTGTGTGTAAGGGGATGGGAGGGATATGGTGGGCCATGAGTATAACAGGCCGGATGGTATGATTAATACCTTTTCTTATGTATCTTTTTTCTGCAGGCCAGCGCCCATCAGAAAAAGGGTATTTGGTGTGCCATCGCCACGGAGGTACGGACCCTGGGGGTCTTTGACAGGCGGAGCACCCACTGTTGCAAACGGTGGAAGGACCTGCGCCACTAGGCAAGAAAGACGGCAGAGACCCACCTGGGGATGGCCTCCCAATAAGGAAGGGGTGCCCATCATACCCTGACCCCCCTGATGTTTCCCATCCTGGTGGTGGCCTATCCGGAGTTGAATGGGTGCTTGAAGGCATGACAGCAGCCACAAGAGGGTGAGTACAGTTTCAGGATCATTAAATTGTGCATGTTGAGGGGTTATCTGGGTGGGGGATGTGGGTTTGTGGGTGGCCCTAGGCCAGGATGAACATGGCACAGGGTAGGTTCTATAATGGGCAGACTCAGATGCACTCCAACCCCACAAATACTACTGTATATCTACTACTTGGAAGGGTCCTGTGGGTTCCAAGTGTGATGCTATTGGCGTTAGACATTGTACCCCATAACCTGGTGACTAACATTGCAACTGGTAGTGCGTGGCCTAGTGCATAGGGCTATTCACTGTGTGTTGTGTACGCCAACAGTGGTGTTGCTGCTGGCATTGACCAAGTGTATCCTCTGTCTCTTCCCCCCTTTTTGTTTTGTCACCCTGTCCTTGTGTGCATTAGCATCATCTGGCGGAGGATCAGAGGCACTGGCGATGGAGGGAGCTGCATCCCACATGGCCCATGAGGCCGAATCCTCCGACGGTGAAGGTACCAGTTGGATGGGGGGGCGAGGGGAACACAACGCCGAAGACTGGAGGGGACAGTTCAGACAGTGACACCTCCTCCGATGGAAGGTCCCGGACGGTGGCGGCCACCTCTGTGCCCACCCCAACTACAGGTATAGCTGCCACCCCCGTACCAGCACTGCCCTCCCAGCAGCCCCTTTGCATGTTTCTGTGCCCGCTCACCCAGGAGGGTGGGCATCTCCTTTGCCCCAGGCACCTCAAGCTCTGCCCCAGTCAGCCCTGCTGCCCTCAGTGAGGAGGCTATTGACCTCCTGAGATCCATCTCTTTTGGGCAGTCAACCATACAGAATGCCATCCAGGGTCTGGCAGGGCATTTGCAACAAACATATGCATTCCTGGAGGGCATTCATTCTGGCGTGGCCCAACAGAGATCATGCCAGGCTCTGGCCAACTCCCTGATGGCAGCCATTGTCCCTGTCTCTAGCCTACCCCCTCCAACTTCCTATACCCAGTCCCAATCCCCTCAACCCCAGACTATCCCAAGCACACCTTCAGACCAGCATGCACCCAAATCAACACACAGAAGTTGCTCAGGCAAACACAAGCACCACACTTCATCCCACAGGCACTCACTCAAGCACCATCCATGATGCAGACACACAAACATCCACTTCCTCCACGGTGTCTCCTCCTGCTCCTCGTCCACCTCCCTCCCAGGAGCGCCTCAACTCACACCTGCATGCACTACATCCTCATCCACTACCTCCATCACCATCACGCCTATTACTATACGTCCCTCACTGGCAGTCACCACCCCCACATCCAAGCACACGTCCCCTGTGTCTTCTCCCACAGTGTCTGTGCCCCCTCCACACAGAGCACACAAACGCAAGCAATCAGACACCCAACAGCCATCCACCTCACAACAGCATCCAGCCCATGCACCTGCACCCAAACACAGCAGACAGACACCTCCTACAACCACTCCCTCTTCCTCCACTCCCAAACCTTCACCCTTACCCTCTTTCAGCCCCAGTGTCCCTAAAAGGCTTTTCCGCTCCACCCTTGATCTATTCCCTGCCCCTCTCCCCTGTCCTTCACTTCGGGCCAGGGTGGGCAGAACCCAGGCCAGCACCTCAGCCATCTAGTCCTCGGCCACTGTCGTTTATGCAGCTACTGCAGGAGTGAGAGTCTCCAAGGAGACACCCGTCAGCACTGCCAGTGTACCTGCACCAGCTGCCAGGGGCACAAAGGGTCCACCAGCTAGCAAGGGCAAGGAGGCACCACTAGATAGCAAGGGCAAGGAGGCAACACCAGCTAGCAAGGGCAAGGAGGCACCACCAGGTAGCAAGGGCAAGGAGGCAACACCAGCTAGCAAGGGCAAGGAGGCACAACCAGCTTGCAAGGTCAAAAAGGGACCACCAGCTACCAAGGGCAGAAAGGGAACACCAGATGGCAGAAGCAAGGAGGCACCACCAGCTGCCAAGGGCAGAAAAGGAACACCAACTTCCAAGGGCAATGAAAAAGGAACAGATGCTGCAGGCAGGATGGACCTGGGGCCTGGTGCTGGAGCAGCATCTGGGCAAACAACACAAGCCATGGCAGTTCAGCCGTCCGATGCTGCGGGGAAAGGGCTGGAGCCTCCCCCCACCACTGACAGCACTGCCATCAGCCCCACAACTGCTACCACTGAGCAGCCGTCACCGCCGGCGGGCAGTGTGTAGTCGTGCCTACATGGGATGTAGTGCATCCTGGCCCCTGCAACAACTGTAGGTGTGACACCAGGGTGAGAGACTGTGACCTTGCACCATCTAGGATCTGCATTGTTGGGCACAAAGGCCCCCTCCAGAACTAGTGAAAGAAGGTATCTACACACCCCCTCCTTGCCAGGATGAAGTTCACTGGGCACAAGGCCCCCTCCAGAACCAGTGGAAAAAGGCCTCCACTCACCCCTACCTCCCCCTTGCCAGGATGAAGCACACTGGGCACAAAGCCCCCTCCAGAACCAGTGGAAGAAGGCATCCACTCACCCCCTCCTTGCCAAGATGAAGCACACTGGGCACAAGGCCCCCTCCAGAACCAGTGGAAGAAGGCATCTACTCACCCCCTCCTTGCCAGGAGAAGCACACTGGGCCCAAAGCCCCCTCCAGAACCAGTGGAAGAAGGCATCCACTCACCCTCTCCTTGCCAGTATGAAGCACACTGGGCACAAAGCCTCCTCCAGAACCAGTGAAGAAGCCATCCACTTGAGAGACTGTGGCTTTGCACTCCCCAGGATCAAGCAACGGGCAGGCCACCCACTACAAAGATGGTGGCTTTGCACTCCCCAGGACCAATCATTGGGCAAACCACCCACTAGAGTTACTGTGGCTTTGCACTCCCCAGGACCAAGCAGTGGGCAGACCACCCACTAGAAGGACTGTGGCTTTGCACTCCCCAGGACCAGGTTGTGGGCAAACCACCCACTAGAGAGAATGTGGCTTTGCGCACCCCAGGACCAATCAGTGGGCAGACCACCCACTTGATAGACCTTGGCTTTCCACTCCCCAGGACCAAGCAGTGGCACACCACCCACTAGAGAGACTGTGGCTTTGCACTCCCCAGGACATCCCAGAGGGCATGCAGCCCCCCTCCAGGAGCAGTGGCGTTTTACCATCTTCCAGCTGAGGTGCCCCCCCCCTTCCCCTCCCCCCGAGGTGCCTGTGTATCCTCGACCTGATACCTCAGCAGTGTTCTCTCCGTGTTGAGGCAGGAGTCAAGTGTGGCCTTTGCCTATGTGTAATGGCCCTGTGGGCCACAGACATTTTGGACTGGGCATTGTCCCTCCATTTGTATATATTGTAGATACTATTTTGTGCTTTAAGGACGTATTTCTCGAAATGTATATTATTACACTGGCTTTACTCACTTCATTTTGTCCTTGCGTTATTCCTGAGGGTTATGGGGTGGATATGTAATGTTGTTTCATGTTTGGTGTTGGGGGTGAGGATGTGTTGCGTGTTGCATGTGCGTGTCACTCTCTTTTTCCTCCCCTACTCCCTTGTGTGCTCGGTGCGGTACTCACCGTGGTCGTCTTCACCGCCGCTTGTGTTCCTGGTGTAGGAAGAGGTATACCAGCATAGGGAAGATATGCAGTTTGGGCTCCATAGCGTTGTGGTTCTTCCTTGAGTGTCGAGAGGTGAGTCGTTTCCCTTCTGTGTACTGTTTCCGCTGTGCTCTTGATGGCGTTGGTACCGCCCCAGAAAAGCTGGCGGATTGGCTTATTGTAATACTGCGGGCGGTACATTGTCTTCCACCTGGCTGCTGGCAGTTACCGCTGCGGTGCTTGTTGCTATCGCCGTGGTGGTCGGTGTGTTAAAGTGGCTGTCTGTGTTGGAGGTTTCCACTGTGGTAAAAATTCATTTTTTTTTACCGCTGGCCTGTTGGTGGTATTACCACCGCTTTATCACCAACCGCCAGGGTTGTAATGAGGGCCTATTTGCCATATTTATTGGGTCACGACAAGCCATGCAGGGTGGCATTATGTAGTCTTTTAAATATGGCCTTGTTGTGAGTGCCACATGACCCTCACAAAAAGTGAAGTTCTGCCAGGCCAGAGGCACCTGTGAATAAGCCCCTAAGTGTAGCAAGGACAGATGTAAACATTCCACACATGTTAATGAATTTGAAAGGCTCACTTGTGTTGTGTAACGCCCCATACTCTATGGTGGATATATTAACATGCCTGTCCTCTGTCATCTTTACAGAATGGCAAGGTGTGTTAGACTGAAGGTGTCCGCACAACAGAGTGATTCAACATGGAAATGCCCAATCCATCCTGATTTTTTGGCTATGAAAGTCTCCAAATTGATCACAAACTTGATCACACTTTGGAGAGCAATCACTATTTAAATCACAAGATACCTGTGCAGATGAGATGTAGAGCATGCATGCACCCACCTATCAAATGTATCTGCTGAGTGCTGGTGTGTAGCAAAGTGACATTAATATCTGTCACATATGTACAGACATTAATTAGACTGTCTAGTGGGACATATACAATTAAATTGGGAGTATGTAAAACGTTGTGGCATGGTCCATCATGGACTTACAGGAGTTCATATAGGAGATGTTTCATACATCTCTGTGTGATGTGAGTGAGCTATCCACCTTCCATTCTTACACCTAATACATGGCACAGGTAGCAATGTGCCCCTATATGTGACCTTGCCATATCAGGCACCTTCTGTTGTGACACCATGCACGTACTTTGCATCCCGTTCTCATCTTGATTTGGCAAGTACAAGTGGAATCAAGGGCATTGCAAGATACAGAAGGGACACTAATGATCAGTAAAACATGAAATGTGTTCTATTGCATGGTTACAAAACAGCATTGTCCCTATGCATATGCAATACTGATATGGTCATACCTAGATGTGCCAAGATGGTTCATTTGCATTAAGCAACATTTGCTGAGTCTTGTACTTTGTCCGCAGTAAACTAGTAGAGCATAGATATTAGACAAATGTTTGCTCACTTTGACCTTCAAGATCATTTTGGGGCATAGGAACTGCAACTTGTGATGTTTGAAGATAGAATTAACGTATCATAATTTAAGTACCAATTCTTAATTACCCATTGTATAACAGTTTTTCTTTCTGATTAAACAGACAACATGACCCAGGTGCAGAAGAGGCAGCTCTTGAGCCAGAAGAAAAGTCAACAAAGACTATCTGGCTATGGCCAAAAGAATTGCAGTGGAGAAGACATCTGAGAAATGGGGCATCTTCCCACAGGGGCCACCAACAGTGGACAGGCATCCCACAGCCAGGGTGGGTCTGCAGGAGCAGTTCCTCAGAGTGGCAGGGCTTGTTCATAAAATAGATAATGTGACCCTGCTACTCACAGAAAGAAAGCAGGCTTTGCAGAGACCATCACCCCTGAAATGAGCCACAGGGACCATTTCTTCCCTTCCCCTTGTATATAGTTGTTTTTAGTATAGGATGTTTTTATAACTTATTTTAGATTAGTTGTAGTAGACGAGGGTAATTGTAATAGTTTATAGGTTTTAGTAGGGGTGAGTACGTTTTTACGGTTTTGGGGTCTTTAAATTTTATTTGTGGGTGGGTGGTTAATGTGTTACATATGTGTTTATTAATATAATAAAAAGAATATAACATTTTCAAACAATTCCTAAAAAAACCTAGTCGTTCAAGATAAAGGCCACATGTACAAAGCATATTCCCTGACTCTGTCCACTTACAACTAGAAAAATGCTTTTTGGGATGTACAAAGCCCAAATTGCAATTCGCTGTCTTTGTCTGAAGATGTGTTTGAAGGGAGGTGGGTGGTTGATATTTATCATGTGCTGTTAAATGTATAGAGTAAGATAGGTTAAATTAAGGTAGCTGTTGTTAGTATTTAGGATAAGGAAGTGTAGGTTAGGTTAGAATAGTCAGGTTTTGTAGGTTAGGTAGTTTTTGTCATATGTATTTTTAAGGTTTCATGAAATATCATTGTTTACTACATAGAAGTCCATATCATGATTTACTGTGTAGGAGTTAGCATGTCTGCTCAGGTAATGTTAAGTACATGCCTTTGGCTTTCCTAGCAGTGTTTGGCAACATGTGTGACTAGGTGATTTGCCTATGGAAAGGTACCTGTCAGGTTGGCCGTGGAATCACATGAGCTCTCTATAAACATCATTGAGCAGTGTGCGTGGCAATCTGGATGTGAATGGATACACAGTCCAACACAGGTATTCACATTCAGTTGCTCTGTGTGGGTAATTCATGCAACATTCATTGGAGGGATGTTGTTGTTAAAGAATTCTCTCTAATCCAAGTACTTTTAACTGACACACATGCATCATTTGCTTGTCACAGCAATGTTGTTTGTTTGCTACTATCCATGTTTAGACCAGCCACCTGTGGGTGTGACTGAAATAACCTTTAAAATTGACTCCATGATACCTGTTGCACTTCCTGCTTGAGTAACTGCTTGGTAGTCAACATACATATTGTGCTATCGAAATAGGTGTCACTCAGTCTGTGTCACTTTGTTCCCAGTTCTAATCCACACAAGTCCCTTTGGAAAGTAGTTTGTGTATTTTCCTCACACAATGCACCATGTTCAACTGAGTCTTGAGTCAAACACACAAACAGCACACCGGTTGTACTAAGTGCTTTTATTTACATGTGGAAATAACTAGGAAGTTCACAGGAACAGTTCATAGGACAACAACCCCCAAAAATACGGGGAGAGACGCTGTGGTAGGTTCGATAAGAACGGACCGCTGTGCGTATAGTAAGTATCTTCTCACCAATTTGAAACCAACCTTTTTTTGATTTTACAAGAAACGCTGATGCGCTTAAACCTGGGCAGAGGTTTGGGGCATGGGAGCTAAATGCTCCGTGTATCACTTCCACGTCAATACTCCGTGAAAGTTGATCTGCTTTAGACAGGTCTTGCAATGATTATTTTACATCGCAAATTTTTTACTAAGACTTTGCAATTATTTTGATAATATGTCCCTGGTTTTTCCAATAGTTTTACTTATATTTTCTTTTGGGGACAGCAAATTGTTTTTGTTGAAGACTATGTTTAAATGCTGACCTTATGTTTGTCTGCCTTCCTATCTCTTGAGTGTGACACTGAGTGTACCATGTCTTGTCATTTTGTTTGACAGTATGCAAGTCTTAACTATTGTTCCACTACAATTTATGATTCTTGTTTCTGATGTTAGCAGCAACAGTCCTAGGCTTTTATCTTCCCAGGGAGCCTAATCCTAAAATTGGGGATGGTAAGCCCTTTGATTTTCATTGTATTGCATTATGGACACCACACTGTGTGTGCACTGATTTAACATGGGTTGCGCTTGAATACACGATATGCACTATTTTACTCTAAATTAATTCACCTTTTCTCTACAGGGCGACCTCTTTGTTTAGTTGACCAGACGGACAATAGACTTTAATGTAAGTGACTGGAGTCAAACCCTTTTTTGGCCTCTTTGAGACCTAATAGTGTCTATATTTTTAGTACTTCAGGAGAAGTTTTCTTTTTGTTTTTTGTTGTTCCTGATGAAGCGTCAATGGATCCGTTTGGACTGCCGGACGCGAAACATGTTGACCCCTGTCTAGAGGCGATGTGATAATCTCCTTGCCTTTACTCATTAATAGAAAGTGGCTGAGCATTAGTGGCTGAGCAACTTTCACGTTGTTTTTAATCTTGGTCTGAGTCCTCGGAGTTGTAATATGACCTTTGTTTTTCTTGGGCATCCCTCAAGGTTTTGTGAGCCTCCTCTCAAATAGTATGTAGATTTTCTCTAAGGTCTTTGGTGTATGAAAGGACGTCCTTTATGTCATCCTCAGACTCTTCCCACTGTTCAGCCAACATGTCAATTAAAGTACGCGGTTGTCTGCCAAATAATAATTCAAAGGGACTATGCCCGGTGGACGATTGGATGTGTGTGCGTAAGGCGTAAAGGACTAGGGACAATTTTGTCCAGAGTCACTTATGACTTTACGTAATAAGGTCTTAAGGGTCTTATTAAAGCGTTCCACTAGACCATCTGTCTGTGGGTGGTACACCGAGGTCCGAATATGTTTTACGCCAAGGGTTTTACATATCTCCGACATGAGTCGTGACATAAATGGAGTACCCTGATCAGTAAGAATTTCTTTGGGGAAACCTACATGTGAAAAGAATTCAATAATGGCCTGGGCTATGGTCTTGGTGTTTATACTAGCTATTGGAATAGCCTCCGGATACCTCGTAGCATAGTCAACTAAAACCAATATATTTTGGTGTCCCTTTACGGACGGGGTTAGGGGTCCCACTAAATCCATGCCCTCCCGGGAAAAGGGGACCTCTATTATAGGTAATGATTGTAGAGGGACAGCACGGTCATGTGATGGGTTTATGAGTTGACATTTTGGACATACCTGACAGTGTTTTCTAATGTCCCCATAAACCCCCGGCCAGTAGAAGCATTGCAGAACCACTGCTTCTGTTTTTTCCCTTCCTAAGTGGCCTTCCCTGTTATCCCCGTGGGCCAGGTGGAGGACTTGATTTCGATAGCTCTGGGGCACTACTAACTGACATTTCCTCCCTGGATTGTTGGGACATTCCCTATACAGCAAGTCATTAGTAGGGGTAAATGTAGGACCTACCAAGTTCACATTCGAGTCTAATGCAGTTTGCCACGCATGTTTCAAAGTGGGGTCCTACCTTTGGGCCTGTCGAAAATTCCCTGCTACAGACATTAAAGCCTTTGGGCTAGTGAGTTTGTGTCCTTCCTTATTTGTCTGATAACTCCGCTTTTGTTCATGTCTTTTTTTTGCTGAGATACCTTTGGATACTGTTAGCCTCAATGTCGGTGGAAGCAAAAGGGGATTATTTCCATAATAAATCTTCCACACGGTCCTGATTGGTATTATTCAATAAGTGAGCAAAATCATCGTAATCAGTTCCTATTATCATGTCCTCACCGAGATTCGGGATCACTCCTACAGAAAGGCACTCTTCTTGTCCTCTCCAATTAATCAGGACCATAGCCACAAGATATGTTTTCTGATCCCCATGAATGCATGTTATTAAGACCTGAGCGTTTTGAGTCCACTGGTCAGGCCATACATAGTCTTGTTTTACCACACTCTGACTACACCCTGAGTCAATAAGCACGTTTCTTTCTTCGTTGTTAAGCCTCATCGTGGTAGTATATTTCGCCTGATTATGTCCCAACCACAACACCCGGCCCTTCATCATACCAATCTCCATTGGTTCCTCGGGGTCTTTCTTTAATGGGCAATGTTGGGCTATGTGGCCCCATTTGGAGCAATGGAAAAATTGGGGTCCTGTCATAACCTCTCTAGAAGGGGTTGGGTGTGATGTAGTAGCCCTATCAGTACTGGAGCCAGCTGTCTGTTTGGCATATAATGATTTGGAAATAGGAGCTCGTGATGTCGTTGGAGAGGATTTTGGATGAGCCCCTCGGAAGTCGGGAGCTCGATGATAAGCACAAGCTAAATCAATAGCCGTGCGGTTTGTGAGATCAGGGTGTTGCCTGACCCAGTTGCGCGTGGTGGAGGGGAGAGCAGCAAGGTATTGTTCTAAAATAATAGCCTCAAACATCTCATCTTTGGTAGTCTCTGTGGGATGGAGCCACTTTCCTCCTGCATGATATACCTGATAATACAAGGTACGGGGATTTTCTTGTGGCAACCACTTGGTTTGCTGGAACCGGACACGATAACTTTCCCGATCTAAACCAATCCTTTCAAGGATTGCCTTTTTGATTTCACTATATGGTGTCCACCTCCCGGGTTCACGGCCTGATATGCTGCCTGTAAGTGGCCCGCCAGTAATGGGGCTATACATTGCCTCCATTTGTCCGTGTGCCAATTGGCAGAGCTTGCCACCCTCTCAAAATTAGTGAAGAAAGAATCAGGATCCTCATTGTCCTGATACTTTTGAACAACACTGCTTGGGACGTTGGGATGGATCTTGGTCTGGGCTATGGTTTCTGTCAACTTCCCCAGGGCAGTTTCATGGACCAACTGATTGTTGGCAATGATCGTGGCCTGGCTCTTCAGGGCCGTTTGCAGAGCTTCTCATTCTTCCTTCTCTTCCTTTAGCTGCTGCTCCCAGACTAACTGGAGATGCGTTTGTCCTTCTGCCAACTGGGCTATCATATCAGCAAGGGTGGGTTTGTCTTCCATTGCGGCCCCTACTATTGTGGGGTCTTCCTGAGAAGACTAATCCCACTTCTGACACCACTGTAATACGGGTTGCACAATAATGACACAAAGCCTGTGGTTAGATAGCACACGTATATTCTTTATTTTCAGACTACAGGACGATGTTTGTTCTCTTTTTTTTTCTTTAATGTTGCGTTCTTTCGCCACTCTTCCTCTAGTGTTAACTGCTAGTCTTCTTCTTTTCCAGAGAGACTCCCAGGAGGCACATGTGGGAAGAAAAAAAATTGATGCAGACAACAGTAAGTGGCCTATTTGCGTTGTCTTTCCTTTTTCTGTTTTTCTATTTCTGACTCTCTGTTTCCTCTTTTCTTTCTTCCTGTTATCCTCTCTGTAGTTTTTTTTGCTCTCTCTGACTCTCTTCTTTCCTTTCTTCTCTTTTACTTGTGGTTCTTTGTCCCTCTCTTCTCTTGTCTTCTGTCCCTTTCTGTCTTCCTTCTTTTCCCTTGGTTGAAGGTTATGGTTGACCTTAGCAATGTGCCTTTATACTTCAGAGCGCAGGGGTTATCTAGGCTACTCCTCAGGGATAGGCGCTTTCCCTCCCCTTGTTTGGTAGCATACCCCAAACCCCAAAACAAAGGGAAGAAAAAGAAAACAATAAAAAAAAAAAAGGAAACACAATACCCAAGAAAAAAAATAAGTGCAGGGCATATGAGGGAAAAAACAAAACAGGAACCAAAGGAACTAACCACAAATCAAGGGGAAAACCTCCCCGATGTCCCTCCCCGTGTTTTACCTTCCCTGCTTGCTCCCCTCCTTCCCCCCTGACATTGTTTAGCCCTGCCCAGACACCTGCGGAGGCCTCACTCTTCACAGAGCGTGGCCGGGGTTCTGCGGTATTGCCTCCTGATCCTCCCTTCTCTCTGATTGCCACTGGTGGTCCCAATGTCCTCCTGCTCTTGCGCCTTCTGTGGGTCCTTCACCACCTCCTTTTCCACTCCCAATGTCACGTTCTTCTCCCTCGTCATTGCGTTCTTCTCTGGCTCCTCCTCCTGCACTGCCGGGTTGGAGCGAAGAGTCCCTTTTCTTCCAGCCGTCACCCGGAAGTTCCTCACAATTGGTTCCTGCCCCGAGGACTTCCGTGTCAGGAAGCATTGGACTCCCAGTGCCCCAGGGGTATGGCGGGTCCGATGTTAGTGTCGGCCCGTCACACCTTGCTAGCTGCAAGAGTCACGGTTGGAGAAAAAGGGTGCTGCCTGGGCCCAGGAAGGACAAGGATGTCACCACTTGGGAGAGGAGACAGAGGGGGACCTCAGCAACGTTGAGAGCCCATAGACAGAAAGGAAGCACCCACAGAAGTCCTTGGACATAGGTTCAAGAAGACTGGACACAGTGGTTGTCTCAACACTGCAAAGAGAGGTCCCACGACATCGGAGGTCAAGTCAGGGAGCTGAGCATCACAAGATGGAGTGCTGGGGACCTAGGCTCAGCTGTGCATGCAGGATTTCTTGGAAATGTGCACAGAAGCCCTTGCAGTTGCAGAACACATGGACTCACCTCCTCCAAATTCAGACAGTTGGACCACTTGACAGTCTTGGTCACTTGGGTCTAGAAGGGGAAGATTCCATCGACCCACAGGAGATTTCTTCATGGCTTCAAGTGCAGGGTGAAGGCAGGCAGCCCCAGAGCATGCACCACCAGGAAACAGTCGAGAAAGCTGGCAGGATTAGGCACTACAATGTCGCTGGTAGTCTTCTGGCTACTTTGTTGCAGTTTTGCAGGCATCCTGGAGCAGTCAGTGGTTGATCCTTGGCAGAAGTCAAAGAGAAGTGCAGAGGAACCCTGCTGAATTCTTTCAAGTCATAATCTGAGGAAAAGCCCACTGGAGAGACCCTAACTAACCCTCAGAGGAGGATTGGCCACCTAGTCAGGTAAGCACCTATCAGGAGGGGTCTCTGACGTAACCTGCTGGCACTGGCCACTCAGAGGCCTCCAGAGTGCCCTCACACCTCTGGAAACAAGATGGCAGAGGTCTGAGACACACTGGAGGAGCTCTGCGCACCACCCCTGGGGTGGTGATGGACAGGGGAGTGGTCACTCCCCTTTCCTTTGTTCACTTTTGTGCCGGAACAGTGACTGGGGGTTCCCTAAACCTATGTAGATTGGCTTATGCAAGGAGGACACCATCTGTGCCCTTCAAATCATTTCCAGAAGCTGGGAGAGGCTACCCCTCCCCAGCCTTTAAAACCTATTTCCAAAGTGAGAGCGTGTAACAGCCTCTCTCAGAGGAAATTTTTTGTCCTGTCTTCCTGGGACTGGGCTGCCCAGACCCCAGGAGAACAGAACCCTGTCTGTGGGGTGGCAGCAGGGGTAGCTGCAGAGAAAACCCCAGAGAGCTGGTTTGGCAGTACCCAGGGGATGCATGGAATTGGCTCCCCAATACCAGATTTGGAATGGGGGGACAATTCCGTGATCTTAGACATGTTACATGGCCATATTCAGAGTTACCATTGTGAAGCTACATATAGGTATTGACGTACATGTAGTGCATGTGTGTAATGGTGTCCCCGCACTCACAAAGTCCCAAAATTGGCCCTGAACTATGTGGGGGTACTTTTGCTCATGCAAGGGTGCCCTCACACTTAGTAACTTTGCACCTAACCTTCAGCAAGTGAAGGTTAGACAGACATATAGGTGACTTATAAGTTACTTAAGTGGGGTGAAAACTGCTCTGAAATAACGTATGCATTATTTCACTCAGGCTGCAGTGTCAGTCCTGTGTAAAGGTTTGTCTGAACGCCCTATGGGTGGCAAAAGAAATCCTGCAGCCAATAGGGATCTCCTGGAACCCCAATACCCTGGATACCTAGGTACCATATACAAGTGAATTGTAAGGGTGTTCCAGTGTGCCAATTGAAATTGGTAAAAGTGGTCATTAGCCTATGGAGACAAATTTAAGGCAAAGAGCGCATAAGCACTGAGATTCTGATTAGCAGAACCTCAGTGACACAGTTAGTCACTACACAGGTATACACATTCAGGCCACAAACTATGAGCACTGGGGTCCTGGCTAGCAGGATCCCAGTGAGACAGGCAAAAACAAACTGACATACATGTAAAAATGGGGGTAACATGCCAGGCAAGCTGGTACTTTCCTACAATGGGTCAGGCAACATCCCACATGGAAGTAATGCTGGTAATAGTACCAAGTACCTACCTATGTTTCCCACATCACTAGGCCCACTCACTTCAGTCTGAGACCTTCCATGACTCCTGTAATTTGTGGTGGCTATGTAATTCTTATTATCCCTTGTCAGGTCCCTGTTTGACATCCTCCAACTTATAGTTGTGGCACAGTGAGACATTGTTCCATCAGACTCCCTCCTGGCACGTGCTACATCTTCCCCCAGGCCCAAATGACATGTAGGATGTAGTACACCAATGGGCTGTTCTCTGCCATCCCTACCCAGCGGTGACACAGTTGTAGCACAGTCAGACACAGCAGTACATGTGTATTGATGTGACTACCTTACAGTACACATGCCCAGTCTCACCTCCCCATTATGCAGTCTCCCCATTCAGACTGCAAGACAGTTCTATGCCCACAGCCAGTGCCTACAAGACACAGCAGTAGCAGTGACCTACCAGACCCACATACCATCATTAGTTTGGACACACATGGTCCTCTGGTATGCATCTCTTGCATACCTCAGTCCGATTTAGTGTATGAGAAGAATTCAGATGGTCCCTTCCATGGCAACTGATACCTGTGTGCTCTAATCCTGCACCGCAGGTCAGCAGGGTGCAATATAGTTTCATGCATGGTACTATAGATGTGTCCCTTGCCATGTCCCTATGTATAGACACTTCCCATGGCTCACACATGGCTCCCTTCTCAGATGAGTGGTTTCTCTTCTGACACTCACATTTCTTTCCAAGGCTTTACAGTCTAGATTAGTTTGCATGGGCCCAAGTAAAACTGAGTAGCTTCAAAGGGAAAGGTGACCTGCATTGTAACAGTCAGGTTGTGCAGGGTAGCAATGTGCATGCATGATGTGTTGTTACAGTCCACACTTTTTG
Organism: Pleurodeles waltl; assembly: GCF_031143425.1. Classification (NCBI taxonomy): domain Eukaryota; kingdom Metazoa; phylum Chordata; class Amphibia; order Caudata; family Salamandridae; genus Pleurodeles; species Pleurodeles waltl. The sequence continues at coordinate 221,191,922 of NC_090437.1, forward strand.
CTTTGTATTCTGAGAGTTGTAGTTGTGGTGAGTGATGTTGTACATTCCACTGCAAATGCCAGTATACAAAGAAAGGTGAATGTGGACTGATGCTGCACTTCACACATTGAAGGGAAAGAGGTGACCAAGCTGGATTGAGCTGTGTAAATTGTAACTGGTCAGTGCAAATTCCATTTATTTGATGTTTAACCATAAATGAACCAGTGTACTACCCTTTGGCCTGCAGATAGTGCATTGTAGCGCTGGGACATAGCTGCCTGTACCTTACAACATTACCTAGTTGCCACATTGCTTCTCAATGCAACTTGTCATATTGGTCTTGTTCTTCGTCATAGGCAGCACTGACCTGTCCTGGGACTCTTGCCACCAACTCCTCTGGGATGATACCTGCCACTTTCTCCTCCAACTCATCCAGCTGCTTCTGGGGTGCTGGACTTTCACCTTTGGTCTGCAATGCTGCCTTGGGGTTGCTGACCAGTTTCTCATGTGTCCTGCACTTGCAATCATGCCAGCTCTACTTACTGCAAACACTTTTCTTTTGATGTCTGATATACTTTTGACCTTGTCTATAGTGGACTGCCATGTAGCCTCTTTCCTCTCTAATGGCAATTTTGAGGTGACGAATAGATGGTGTTGGTGCTGTGCCACCTCAGTGATCAGGATGCTAATTAAACTTGCATTTCCTCTTTCTCTTCCCCTGGGAGTTTGTCTGGACATCCTGGCTGGTACTGGGATTCCTGGGGTTGTCCTGGATTTTGTGGTTTACCCGAACGTCCATGGCTGCTTCAGGACAGTGTACCTTATTTCTATGAACACTCTTTAATATATTCAGCAGTGTGTTCTTTGTTCTTTGCAATATCAATTGCCTCATCTTGGCTAATAATTTGTCTTTCATGCAAGAAATGTTTGTGCATCTCACTAACTGGTAATATATTATAGAATAACATAAAGTAAAAAGATTGCAAACATTTAAAAGTCCTCTACGTACAGCTGTTTATTTAGTAATTTTGTTTCCTTTTTTCCTTGCACCCTACTTTTTTGCCTTTCTAATACCACATTCACTTTCTCTCCAAAATGATCTTTAAGTTTCCTAAACGTGGTCTGATATGCAACCCATTCTAGATTTCAAGATTGTGTGATATAATATGTTGACTACCTTAAGCTGAAAAATGTTCTCCTTTTTATGAAATTAAATATGACTCAAATAACTTAATCCAATTTTTTCATGGAAATGTGAGTTCACTTTCTCATTGAGAAAAGGAAGTGGTTGTGACATGCTAGCAGCCACCATAAAGTATCTCATTCATAGGATATGATCAACACAGTTCCAATGCAAGATATAGGGGGTCATTACAACATTGGCGGTAAAAGCAGCTTACCACCGTGAAGAAGACCGCCAACAAACCGCCGCGGAATACCGCCACTGCCATTATGACCCACAGCTCGGAATCCGCCAAAATCTAGACACCCACACAATTCCGCCACACCAAAGGTCAGTGATAAACTGGTGATAACAAAACCTCCACCGCCACGCCAACAGGAATACGCCCACACTATCACGACCCACGAATCCACGCGGCTGTCTTTCAACCGCGGTATTCCATTGGCGGTACACACCGCAGCGCTCAAAATACACATTCACTTACAAAACACAACCACATTGGACAATTCCAAATACACACACCTGATACACATACACACACCACTCCCACACACTCAATACAATATAAAACACACACCCACATCACCCACAAGCTCTTACGACAACAATTGCGACAGAAGGCCATAGAGAGACACAACCAGAAAAAACAATATCATCCAGAGGCACTCAACACCATCACTCACACAACATTCACGCACCTCACACAATACACCTCTAAATATCACCCCACAAATCACAACACACACCACCCCACACATCACCCACACCACCCCATGGCACCGCAAAGACACCCCAGGTTTTCTGAGGAGGAGCTCAGGGTCATGGTGGAGGAAATCATCCGGGTAAAGCCACAGCTATTCAGATCACAGGTGCAGCACACCTCCATAGCTAGAAAGATGGAGCTATGGCGAATAATCGTGGACAGGGTCAACGCAGTGGGGCAACACCCAAGAACCAGGGATGACATCAGGAAGAGGTGGAACGACCTACCGGAGAAGGTGCGTTCTGTGGTCTCAAGACACCAGATTGCGGTTCAGACGTCTGGCGGCGGACCCCCACCTCTTCCCCCAGAACTCACTACATGGGAGGAGCAGGTCTTGGCTATACTGCATCCTGAGGGCCTCGCAGGAGTAGCTGGAGGAATGGACTCTGGTAAGTCAAACCTTTAACTACTTCATCCCCCACCCACCTGCATGCTATCACATACCCCCACCCTCGCCCTCACCCCCATCACTCCAACTCCTCACATATGTCCCAATATCACAAACCCTACATCACAAACCCAAGCCCTGCATGTAACACCAAAGCATGGACACCGATCACCAAAGCATGTCCACTACACATACCCATACAGCCCCTAAACCATTATCACACAAGGTCCCACACAAGAATGCAAGCACTGGGCTACAGGGTCACCCACCCATTGCACACCATGGCACAGACAGATGCAATAATCATGCTTTTACACCCCTGCAGGACCCCTATCCAATGTCACCGGACAGGAGGGCCCAGACATGTCCACTCCACCCACAGAAGAGGCCCACAGTGATGACAGCAGCTCTGTCCAACTGGATCTAGATGACCAGCCCGGCTCATCTGGGACCTCGGGACAGTCGGTTCCCCTCACACTGGCACAAGCCACAGCAGAGCCTCCCCCCTCTGGAAACACCAGCACAGCACCCACCCAGCGGGCCCATACCTCTGTCCCCAGGACTGGTCAAGCAGCAGTGTGTCCACCACTACAGGGAACCCAGGCTAACCCACCACCCCAACAACACCAGGGACCTGGGGGCAGTGGTAGTGGGCACACGGTTCAGGGACAGAGGCCCAGGAAAACAGGGGAACTGGGAGGGCTGCTGTGCGACAGGCCCAGAGAACCCACTCTCCACGAGGCCCTCTCCAACATCATGGGAGCATACCACCATTCCCAGGAGACGATGGCAACAGTACTGGCCAAGTTTCAGGAGACATGAGAAATGAGACCACCCTGATTGTCATCCTTCTGTCCCACTTTGTCACCCTGTCCATCCATCAACTGCCCCAGCTCCACTTCCTATGCCCCTTTGGACAATGTACCTGTGAGACTAATAGACTGGACTCTGCCATGGACATTCCTCCACCATCACCCCTGACCATTTTACAACCACCTCCACTATTTTGCACTTAAATAAACACCCTTAAATCACAAAACAATCTGGAGTCAGTTGGTGCTTTCGAAAATGTGTATTAACAATCACTGTGGCAAAATGCTATATCTAATGTAATATCAACAGACCTATGTCACACAGCTCTAGTCCATGCGGAAACAAAGCAGAGGTCACACAGTGGGACCCACATCTGTGAAATCGAAAGGGAAAGTGACAACTTAGTGTCCATACACTGAGTGAAAATGACAGACAGATGAGAGGTAGAAGAATTCAATCAGATGTAGCAGGCAGTGTTGTCTTCTTACTTGTGTCTCACTAGAAGTATTGATGGATCACTGTGTTCCTGTTGTCTATGTCCTCTTCTTCTGCTTCCTCGTCTTCACTGTCCACAGGCTCCACAGCTGCCACAAAACCTCCATCTGGACCATCCTCCTGCAGAAAAGGCACCTGTCGTCGCAAAGCCAAGTTGTGAAGCATACAGCAGGCAACGATGATCTGGCACACCTTCTTTGGTGAGTAGAATAGGGAACCACCTGTCATATGGAGGCACCGGAACCTGGCCTTCAGGAGGCCGAATTTCCTCTCTATAATCCTCCTAGTCCGCCCAGGGGCCTCATTGTAGCGTTCCTCTGCCCTTGTCCTGGGATTCCTCAGAGGGGTCAGTAGCCATGACTGATTGGGGTAACCAGAGTCACCTGCAAATGTCGAGGAACAACTGTTAGACACACGCTAACTCTTAGGGACATCCCCAGACCCAGACACATAGGCCCTCATTCTGACCTTGGCGGTCGGCGGAGAGGCGGCGGTCGGACCGCGAACAGACCGGCGGTATTAAAAATGGCATTCTGACCGCGGCGGTCACCGCCGCGACCGACCGCCACTTCCCCACTCCGACAGCCACGGCGGTCATGACCGACGGGCTGGAGTCTGCGCACTCCGGTCCGGCGGTCGACCCAAGACCGCCAACGGTATCATGACCCTGCTTACCGCCGCGGTTTCTGGCGTTCGGGAACCGCCATGCGAACCATGGCGGTAGGCACTATCGGGGCCAGGGAATTCCTTCCCTGGCACTGATAGGGGTCTCATCCACCCCCCACTGCCCCCCTGAGTCCTCCCCCCACACCCTCCACCCCCCTGCCACCCCCCAGAGGTGGTACGAACCCCCTCCCCACCCCCACCCCGACATGCACATACACGCACCCCGACATGCACACACCCCCAACATGCACATATACACACCCCCTACACACACACATACACAACGGGGACACATACCCGCACACATACATGCCGACATGCGCACCCGCCGAACTACACACATTGCCCATAGGCACAGCAGCACTCCCCGCCCGCATGCACGCACTCACACACCCCCTCTACACACTCACACGCACACCCCCATGCACGCACACATCACACAACACCCCCCCACCCCCTCCCCTCACGGACGATCAACTTACCTTGTGCGTTGGTCCTCCGGGAGGTGACAGGAGCCATGGGGAGGTGACCCCCAACAGAAGACCGCCAACAGAAGACCGCCACACAGAAATGTGGGTCGTAATTCTGTGGGCGGTGTTCTGCTGGCGTGGCGGTGGAGGTTGACCAGTCTCCACTTTCCCGCCGACCGCCAGTGTGGCTGCTGGCGGTTTTCCGGCGGAACGCTCCCAGCGGTCAGAATGCGCACAGCGGCATACCGCCGCGGTCGGCGGTCTTCACCGCGGCGGTAACTCGGCGGTCTTGCGAAAAGACCGCCAAGGTCAGAATGACCCCCATAGTCACACTGTATTGGGTCCATGTCCTCACCTAATAGCCACACACGGTGTCTCTGGAGTTGACCCATCACAAAAGGGATGCTGCTATTCTGCAGAATGTAAGCGTCATGCACTGAGCCAGGGAATTTGGCATTCACATGGGAGATGCACTGGTCTGCCAAACACACCATCTGCACATTCATAGAATGGTAACTCTTCCGGTTTCGGTACACCTGTTCACTCCTGCGGGGGGGGTACCAAGGCCACATGTTTCCCATCAATGGCACCTATGATGTTGGGGATATGTCCCAGGGCATAGAAGTCACCTTTCACTGTAGGCAAATCCTCCACCTGAGGGAAAACGATGTAGCTGCTCATGTGTTTCTGCAGGGCAGACAACACTATGGACATCATGTTGGAGAACATAGGCTGGGACATCCATGATGCTATGGCCACTGTCGTCTGAAAAGCCCCACTTGCCAGGAAATGGAGTACTGACAGCACCTGCACTAGAGGGGTGATTCCTGTGGGATGGCGGATATCTGACATCAGGTCTGGCTCCAACTGGGCACACAGTGCCAGGATTGTGGTATGATCAAGACTGTAAGTGATAATTACATGTCGCTCCTCTATTGTCGACAGGTCCACCAGCGGTCTGTACACCGGAGGATGCCGCCATCTCCTCACCTGCCCCAGCAGACGTGCTCTATGGAGGAGAACAGCGAGCAGAGAGTCAACCAACACTGAGGTACGTAAACACAACTTAATCAGAAAATGTTTTAAAATCGACATATGGCTGTATTAGTGTTTAAGCAAGGCCTAGATATGTGTGACGCAGTAAAAAAAAAATGCCATGTGGCCCCCTGAAATGGCGGCTGCCTGACCTGTAATGTGGGACTAGGGGATATGAGGTAACTGCGCTGGCGTTGTACACCGTTGTGGTAGGCGGTCGAAGACCACGGCGCAATCCTGCATTGGTTAACGTTGGACTCTTTGGGTCCCAGGAGTCAATTATGATGTACGCCGGCGGTGACGGTACGCACCGCTGCGGACGTGACCGCCATTTTCTTTCTGTTCAATCACTTGATACCTGATCTTCGACAGGAGAGGACCTACACTGCAAGTGCTGCTGTGACCTCAGTCTGGAAGAGACAATGGCTCGTGTGTCTGGGGAAACGGCCCCTGCCTTCAGCACGGAGGAGTTGGAGAAACTAGTGGATGGGGTTCTCCCCCAGTACACGCTACTCTACGGTCCTCCAGACAAACAGGTGAGTACACTGTGAGCATAATGTATGGGCAATGCCTAGTGGTGTGGATGAAGGATGGGGGGGAAGAATGAGGCATGCATGAAACGACGGTGAGTGCATGTGCATCATGGTAAGGGTAGGGATGCGGGCCAATGACTGTTGCGCTGCGGATGGTTGTATCTTCTCCTTTTCCCCTGTACTATTCCTGTAGGTCAGCGCCCACCAGAAGAAGGATATTTGGTGTGCCATCGCAAAGGAAGTCCGGACCCTGGGGGTCTACCACAGACGGAGCACCCACTGCCAGAAAAGATGGAAGGACATTCGCCGCTGGAGCAAGAAGACGGCGGAGGCCCAGCTGGGGATGGCCTCCCAACGTGGGAGGGTCGCACCATGACCCCCCTGATGTTCTGGATCCTGGCGGTGGCATACCTGGAGTTGGATGGGCGCTTGAGGGCATCACAGCAGCCGCAAGGGGGTGAGTACACTCTCATTCAGCTGATTCAGCGTGCATTGTAGGTGCACGCTGGGTGGGGGAGGTGGGCTGTGGGTTCCCCTAGGCCAGGGCGAGTATAGTAGGCAAAGTCCCTTCTTAAGGCAGGCCCTGTGGCACCCCACCCCACCTGTGTACAGAGTCAACTACACCTAGTCAGGCTCCTGTGACTTCCATGTGTGCAGCAATCGGGCATAGCGTTGTAACCCATGTCCATGTGATTGATTGGGGAACTCCAAGTGCAAGGCGTAGTGCAGGGGGCTTCTGTGTCTGTAGTTTCCACCAACAGTAGCAGCATTGCATGCACTCAACATGTCCTTCTTCTGACTCCCCCCCCCTTTTGTGGTCTCCCTGTGCTTTTGTGCATTAGCATCATCAGGCGGAGGAGTAGTGGCAACAGAGCAGGAGGGAGCTACATCCTACATGGCCCTGGAGGGTGACACAACGGAGTCAAAATTCACCAGTGGGACGGAGGGCGAGGGGAGCTCTACGGCGGGGATAGGAGCTGAGACCAGCGACACAGACTCCTCCTCTGATGGGAGCTCCCTTGCGGTGGCGTGCCCCTCTGTGCTCCCCGCATCTACAGGTACAGCCGCCGCCCCCCCCACCAGCACCGCCCTCCCAGCAGCCCCTCAGCGTTTGCCCTGTGGCCGCTCACCCAGGGGGGTGGGCATCTCCTTCGCCCCAGGCACCTCAGCCCCTGCCCCTCTCACCCGTGCTGCCCTCAGTGAAGAGGCCATTGACCTCCTCAGGTCCCTCCCTGTTGGGCAGTCTACCATTTTGAATGCCATCCAGGGTGTAGAGAGGCAGTTGCAACAGACCAATGCATACCTGGAGGTCATTCATTCTGGTTAGGCAGCCCATCAGCAAGCTTTTCAGACTCTGGCCTCAGCACTGATGGCAGCCATTGTCCCTGTCTCTAGCCTCCCCCTCCATTTTCCTCCACCCAGACCCAAACCCCTGTACCTCAGCCTATCCCAAGCACACCATCAGACCAGCATGCACACACGTCAACACACAAGGGAATCTCAGGCAAACATAAGCACCACACATCCCACAGGCACTCAGGCAAGCATCATACCCATGCAGACATACCAACAGCCACTGCCTCCACTGTGTCCCCCTCCTCCTCGTCTCCCTCCTCCCTCCTAGTCTCGTCTCCACTCACACCTGCATGCACTACATCATCAGCCACTATCTCCATCACCAGCATACCCACCACCACACCCCTCTCATGTGCAGTCACCCCCCCAATACCATTCACACATCTCCTGTGCCCTCTCCCAGTGTGTCTGTGAGCCCACCTCCCAAGGTACACAAACGCAGCCACACACCCACCCAACAGCCACCCACCTCACGACAGTCTCCAGCTCATGCACCTTCACCCAAAGTCAGCAAACGTACACCTCCTAAAACCACTACCTCTTCCTCTTCCTCCACTCCCAAACCCCCTCCATCTACCCGTCCCAATGTGTCCAAAAACTTTTCCTGTCCAACCTTGACCTCTTCCCCTCACCTCCCCACCCCTTCAGTCTCCTAGGGTCCGCCTCTCCAGGTTCCAACCCAGCGCCTCAGCCACAACATCAGCGGGAACAGTGGTGCCAGTAGTAACTGGCTTCTGGAGTGCGCCAGGCAGCAGGGCAGCCAGTGTGGCAAGGAGCCAGAGCACGGACAGTCCCCCACCTCAAAAGCACAAAAAGTTGGCCAGTGCCAGGTGGGAGAGAGGAAAAAAATCTTCAACCAAAGCCTCTCCCAGGGGTACAGTTGGGAGTGTGGAGACAGCTGCGCCACTATCCAAGGTGGGGAAGGGGCACAGTAAAACAGGCAAGTCTGGGAAAACCTGCATGGCGGACAAGATCGCCACAAGCACCGCTGCCAAGGACACCCACCCACTGGAGAGACTTGAGAGACTGTGGCTTTGCACTCCCCAGGATAAAGCAGTGGGCAACCCACCCACTGGAGAGACTTGAGAGACTGTGGCTTTGCACTCCCCAGGATAAAGCAGTGGGCAAACCACCCACTGGAGAGACTTGAGAGACTGTGGCTTTGCACTCCCCAGGATACATCAACGGGCATGGAGCCCCCTCGTAGATCTGTCATTGTGCACTCATTCGGCTGAGGTCCCCCCCCTCCCGTCCCGCTGAGGTGCCTGTTGTATTTCTATCTGATGCCCCAGCAGTCTTCTCTCCGTTTTGATCGGGTATTGAGTGGGGGCCTCGCCCATGCATTTTGGGCTCAGTGGTCCACGGACTATGATGGTGGAATACTTTGGACTTGTATTCTTGGTGTATATATTTGTTTCTATTGTAAATATATGTATATCCATGTATATATTTTTGATTACTGTTTTTGAATAGATTACAAACGTTCGACTCATTTCCTTTTGTCCTTGCATTCTTCCAGAGGGAGTTGGGGGTTGTTAATGTAATGTATCTACATGTACTTGCGTGTGTGTTGTAGTGGGTGAGGGTGGGGGTGGGAGTTTTGCGTGTTGCGTGTCTGTGTCACTCTTTTTTCCCTCCCCCCTCCCCTGTGTCGTAGGTGCAGTACTCTCCGTGGTCTTTGCTGCCGTCTTTGTTGTTCCTGGTAGAGAAGCAGGAAGATAAAGGCTGGCAGTATCTGGAGTTCCAGTTCCATGGCGTCCTGGTTCCTCGTGGGGTGTGTAGAGGTGAGCGTTTTCCCTTCCAAGTCCTGTTTCCGCCATGTTTTTGTTCGCGGTGAATCCGCCCTGGAAAAGGTGGCGGGTTGGACTGTTGTAATACAGTGGGCGGTACATTGTCTTCTGCCTGTCTGTTGGCGGTTACAGCACGGTATTTGTTTGTACCACCGTGGCGGTCGGAGTGTTTAAGTGGCTGTCTATGTTGGCGGTTTCCGCCACGGTCATAATTCCATTTATTTTTTACCGCCGGCCTTTTGGCGGTTTTACTGCCGCTTTAACACCGACCGCCAGGGTTGTAATGACCACCATAGTTTGTTATTTATAACATTTTATGAACAGTGTTCGACTAGAATTATACATTACTTATGTAGTTTATGTAGTGTACTCACATGTCTACAGGTACATTGACTATAGAGTATAATTTATGGTTTGAAAAGAATAAATGAGGTACAAATCAGTAAAACTATTGTTTCATAATGGGTACCTAAACCTATAAAAGAAATTCAAAAAAATACTGAAACATGATTATGTTTTGGTAAGTCATGATGAAACTCAAATGGTGTGCACGTCACCAAAGTAACTGGCAAATGCTGTTAAAAAATATAGGGGGTCATTCTGACTTTGGGGGGCGGCGGACGCCGCCCACCAAAGTAACCCCGTCGAAAGACCGCTCCACGGTCAAAAGACCGCAGGGGTCATTTCGACTTTCCCGCTGGGCCGGCGGGCGACCGCCAAAAGGGCGCCCGCCGGCCCAGCGGGAAAGACCCTGCAACAATGAAGCCGGCTCCGAATGGAGCCGGCGGAGTTGCAGGGGTGCGACGGGTGCAGTTGCACCCGTCGCGATTTTCACTGTCTGCAAAGCCAGTGGCATGGGCAGTGCAGGGGCCCCCAGGGGCCCCACGACATCCGTTCCCGCCATCCTGTTTCTGGCGGTATAAACCACCAGAAACAGGCTGGCGGGAAGGGGGTCGGAATCCCCATGGCGGCGCGGAGGATTCTCCGGGCCAGGGGAAATCCGGTGGATCCCCTTTTCTGACCGCGGCTTTACCGCCGCGGTCAGAATGGCCCTGGAAGCACCGCCAGCCTGTTGGCGGTGCTTCCGTGTCCCTCCACCCTGGCGGTCCATGACGGCCAGGGTTGGAATGAGGGCCATAGTTTTTTTTAAGTGGTGTGTGTGTGTAACCATATATTTCATTGTATAACTTAGGATAAGGAGGTGTGCAACATTGTGACACCGGTCTTCCTTAAGTGGTTTAATTTTATTATTTAAGATGCGTGGTATGTATATCACTGTTGTGAAATGCCCAAATTCTTTAATTCAGTAATTTTGCACAATAGTTGCTGTCCATGTGTTGCTGGTTCATCATTTTAAAATAGCAGTGGTGGGCCTGTCATCATTGAGAAATGCATCATTTTTATGGGCAAGTCTTTCTAAGCAATGTGAACACTGTAATATGGCACTACAGCAGATAAGGTTACTTTCATTTCATGCTTGAAGAAACAACAATGTTGAAGTAGGCAAAGCACAAATATGACTTTTGATGTCTTCTCAGAATGTGCAGTAGTAAAGCTGATTAGCTAGAGAAAGGAGCATGAGGTGGGGCTCTCACTCCACAGACAGATATGCCTCTAAAGCAGAAAGCCTCAGACCAGGATAGCTCATGACATGTGATCCCGAAGAAAAATAGTGATCATTGCAGCCACACAACGTAAGGGGCCTATTTATTGCAATATGACACAGTGCAGTGCAGCAAGTCACCTTGCTGTGCTGCACACGTCAGAGGAAAAGGGGAGGAATTGTTTGCATTTAAGTCAATTTGGCACATCCCGGCCTTTCCTCTGCACGGGTGCCCGTTTAGCAGTCTAGTGCCAATGCAGGCACCCTTGCACCAGGGTGCAAGGGTGCCTGTGTGGCATACAGGATTGTTTTTGTGGAGAAAAGGGTCCCCTTCTTGCACAAATACAATTCTGAGAGGCATATTCCTCTTTCAATCTGTGCTGCAAATAAAATAAAATAAAGATATTTCTCAGAAAAATCACTAATGGTTTGCATTAATGGTATACTTGTATACATAATTATTTGTTTGCATTTTCCTCATTGTTTTAGGAGATTTGAGTCCACAGTTCATCATATGTTCTTGCAAACTGATTAGGTGCAAATATTTGAGCTCAAGAGGATGCTTATCCAATACTGAGCTGCTTTGTTGTATGTAAGTGAGCTACCCCATGTCTGTTAAATTATTTTCTATCTCAAACCCTATTTTCTTTACAAGGTTAACCTAAGGATCTGCTACTGAATTCTTTAACATTTGTTCTTTTCTCAGCATTATTTTATGCGTTTATCAAATAATATGGTTGTGGTAATTGTCCCAAGTGTAGGGTCTTAGATGATTTAGAAGAGAAATGTTCTGGCTCCCAAAGACTCTGTTTCCACATGATTTAATAACTAGAATCTAATGTAATTAAATCTTGTTTTAGAATGTTGTAATTCACAGGTACATGCAGAGGAATAAAGATGTATGATTTGCAGCTCTGTGTGTGGTCTAGTCCTTCAGCAGATACCGGGCTGGGGAAGATGCTTCAACTGGCAAAGAGTTTAGGGATAATTGACCTCAAGAATAAAGTGTTCTCTTGGAGGGTTTGCCTTGGTCCATGCAAACTGCTTGTGCTTTGCCACGTGTGTCTTCATCGACAGTTGACATATGTGAAGTCAAACCACAACTCCAGCTGATGTGAAGTCTGTGAATGGAAAGAGAGCTACACAGAGAGAATGATAAAGACACTTTGTTGCCACGCAAAATAAAGTTATACAATATGCAGAGCATTAATGCTGAAGGCAGATTAATCTAGGCTTACAAAGGACAGTTAAGGGCAATCATAATGTGCTATATATCATTATGAGTAATAGTACTGGCTGACAGAACAAGAAAAAGTGAAACATAATGCTTTTACTCATACCTGAATCTTGATGAGTAGAGCATTTCGACCTCAGCACTGGAAAGGGAGACCCAAAGACCCAAGAAGAAGCACTGGGGTTGTGCTTACTGAGCTGTCCAATATCTGAAGTGGGACACCATCAAAGCTCCCAGGAGGAGGATCAGAACAACTCCTGAGGTTTTCCATGATGCAGGTTTCACTTTAAACGCAAACATGTATGAGTTCAATAAGACAAAACTGAAATTCCTTGGCCATGTCTTTTCTGATGGGGGCATGACATCTGATCCTGCAAATGTACATGTTTTGACAAATGCTGAACCACCACAAGATGTTTCCATGCTTCATTCTTTTCTTGGAATGGCCAGCTACTGTTCACGATACATAAAGGACTTTACCACGGTTAGTGCTCCATTACAAGAGTTAAAAAGGAAAAATGTTTTGTTTAAATGGTTACAAGAATGTGAAAAGAGTTTCAAGAGAATCAAACATGCCAGAGAAAAAGCTACAAAACGGTGCACTTCAATTCAAAGCTTCAAACTGAGAATGTAGTTTTCCCTGGCCCCATTGGGTTAGGAGTTATAGTTGAACAGCATAGTGGACAGTCAAATGCAAGATGACATATTGTGGCCAGGGCTAGTAGATGTTTATCTCAAACAGAACGAGCTTACTCACAGCCTGAAAAGGGAGGGTTGGCTGTAGTATGGGCTTCTGAACATTTCCATGTATTTCTATATGGAAAGTGTTTTATGCTGGTGATGATCATCAAGCCATGCTGACCATCTTTGGTAATCCAAAATCCAACTGTGCAGGGCCCAGGAATGGATCAAAATCCTACTGACTATTTTTTGAGATTGCCCTTTCAAGGTCATGGAACTCCATTCTAAATGGCTGAGGCCTACATCAACTTAACTGTCAAATCAAGTACACCCGCTGCTGTATCATTAGCCCAGATTGTCACTGCTATGAGTCATGATAGTGACCTGCTCAATTTAAAAGACATAATTAATCATCAGTCATGGAACAAACATGTTCGACCTCTCAGTAAGGATGGTGAATATTAAAAGTATAAGAAAGTCAAAGATGAATTGCTCATAAGTCAGGAAGGAGTTATTCTGTGAGGATCAAGGATCATCGTTCAGGAGAGTCAACAATAAAAGGTGATGGAAGTGGCTCACGAAAGACATCAAGATATTGTTGTTATAAATAGAGCTCTCCAAGATCGAGGTTAGTTTCCATAACTGGAAGAAAGAGCTAAAAAAGAACTTAAGGCCTGTCACATATGCAATTGCCTGTCAACAAAAGTCACTCAACATATGTCAAACATGTCAGAACTCCTGAAACATACCTGGGAAAGAACAGCCATCAGTTTCTTCAGTCTGCTTAACAATGAATGTAATGTAATGGTGACTGTGGACGAATATTCGTGTCTTCCTTTGGCTGAAGATCTCTCATCCATGACACATGAGTGTGTCATCAAGGAACTTCTTGGCATCATTACAACAAGGGATTTGTCAGCTATTGTGAAGTCTGACAATGGCCCACTCTTCAATAGCAAAATATTTAAAGAATTTCTAGAACATTTGAATGTAAATCGCCAAAAGATTTTACCCTTGTGGCCACCAGCCAAAGGACTTGTTGAGCATTTTATCAGTATGCTAAGCAAAGCAGTTCAGCGTGTAACTCTTGATACGCTCAGTCTAAAAACAGTACTGAACTCTACTTTACAAGCTTATCGTTCATCACCCCACTCCACCACAGGTAAAAGTCCAGTGACTTTGATGTTTGGGAGAGCTACAGCAACAAAGATACCCCAAATTACCTCAGGATATGAAAAGGTATTCAGACTAAAGGCAATATGTGAAAAAACTTTTTTTCAGACAATGAGATTTGGTGATCGTCAACAGTTACAAAAAAGAAAATCTGATGCTCCTCACTATGCTGAACCTTTTCAAGTAGTGTCTGCCAAAGGACATATGGTGACTGCCCAACGACCTGGGAAGTCCCTTACAAGAGACGCCTCTCACTTCAGGCCTGTGTTTCACCAGTCTTCAACTTGAGATGGTGAAAGAAGACTGATTTTGAAAACTCAATGACTGTTGCTAATTCCTTGCCATCACTGGCAATTCCCGACATTGAAGACAACCATTTACATAGTCCAGTAACCAGAATGGGTCAACAGATCAAAGCACCAAGAAGATTAATTGAAGAGATACAGCTGTACTTGTTTTTATGTATGTAAATATTTGTGTCTGTCTCATGATTTTCTAAAATTAAAAAAATTCATTTAACAGAGAGGGAGATGTAGTGTCTTGCATGATTTAAATGGGACCTTTCTGGCTACCCAATGATGTAATCACCAGAATAGAATGTAATGAAAGCTTGCTTTACAATTTTGGAGTTCACAGGTGCATGCAGAAGAATAACGATGTGTGATTTAAAGCTTAGACATCCTGCGGGGTACACTGCTGGGAAATATGCCACACCAGGTAAAATTGCAGAAATCAAAAAGGAAATGTAAGACATTTGGAAAGACAAATTCTCATCACATTCTTCAGAATAGCCTCTGCTTTTCTTTGATGCATTCAAAAATCTTTAAAGACAATATTGTATGGACAGTTGTTTATTTGATCCTTAAACATAAGCTGCATGTTATAAAACAATAATTCATCTCCACCAGCTGGGAAAGCCAGTATTCTGTACGGATTTCCACCTTTAGTCCAATTTCCAAAAATCATGATAAAGGGAAATATCATACAAATTGGGTACTGAAAGTGCTAAATTATAAAAGAGATGCAATAGAGGAATTTTACCACCTCAATTAGTGGTAAATGATTAGTTGTCAGTAGAGTTTTAACCCCTTCGATGCTCAGCTTCCCCCACCTCCCCTGCTAAGACTTTTTTGGGCAATTTGGGGTAGTTTACTCCTAGGTCCCCATATCTTTATGTCAACTTAAGCTATCCATGCCCAATTTGAGTATTTTTTTCTACCAGCCCAGGGATTCTAAAGGTATTCAGGGTTTGTGGATTCTCCTGAATGGGACTGAGAAATTAGCCAAAAACAGCTAGATTTTTTTTTTTTTTTGGGGGGGGAAATGGTAAAACAGTGCTTCAGAAGAAAGCATCTTGTTTTTATTCCCTACAAATGACATAAACTAAGGGGTTGTGGTGCTAAAATCATCCTCTTTCCATCTTTCAGGAATAGGCAGACTAGTACAAAAACAATCTTTTTCAACACAATTTTTGCACTTTACTGGGACATAAATTCAGCAAGGGGTCATTTGTGT
Organism: Pleurodeles waltl; assembly: GCF_031143425.1. NCBI lineage: Eukaryota > Metazoa > Chordata > Amphibia > Caudata > Salamandridae > Pleurodeles > Pleurodeles waltl. Next base: position 221,207,599 of record NC_090437.1, read on the forward strand.
ACATCCTCCAAGGTTTTCCTTAGAAAGTAAAATTTGAAATGAAAAATATTGAAATTGAGGTAAAAAAATAACAGCCATTTGTGTCTAAGTTTTCATCTGTAACTTTTTCCAAGTATGGCAGATTTACCATTGCATCTGTTGGACATGGAGATTTATAAGGCTTGTAGGTTCTCTAAGAACCCAAGCTACCCAGAGCCAATAACTCAGCTGCACCTTGCAATGGTTTTTCATTGTGTCCCGGGTATGCAACAATTAATTTGGTAAAATAGCAAGAGTGAAAAATAGATTATCAAGGAAACCTATACATTTCTGAAGTGAGTACAAGGCATGACTTTCAGAAGCAGTGGTTATTTGTACATCTCAGAACTTGGGAGTACCCATTCTTACATATGAATTCAATCAATCAATCAATCATTGCATTTGTACAGCGCGCTACTCACCCGTGAGGGTCTCAACACGCTTGAAGTTGGGGGGAGCTGCTACTGCTCAAGCAGCCAGGTCTTGAGGAGTCTTCTGAAGGTCAGTAAGTCCTTGGTCTGACATAGGTGGAAGGGGAGGATGTTCCAGGTCTTGACAGCGAGGTAGGAGAATGATCTGCCGCCAGTTGTTGGTCTGTGGATGCGTGGGACGGTGGCGAGGGCGAGGTAGGCGGAACAGAGCGGACGGTTTGGGGTGTAGATGGTGAGATGATCATTGAGGTATGCTGGTCCAGCGTTGTGGAGTTCTTTGTGGGCGTGGGTTAGGAGTTTAAATGTGATCCTTTTGTTGACGGGGAGCCAGTGTAGGTTTCTCAGATGGGCTGCGATGTGGCTGTGGCAGGGGATGTCGAGGATGAGGCGAGCAGATGCGTTCTGTATCCATTGCAGTCTTTTCTGGAGAGTGGCCGTGGTTCCTGAGTAAAGAGCGATGCTGTTGTCTAGTCTGCTGTTGACAAGGGCCTGGGTGACCGTCCTGGTTTCAGTAGGGATCCGCCTGAAGATTTTGCGGAGCATGCGGAGGGTGTTGAAGCAGGAAGATGAGATGGTGTTGACTTGTTAGGTCATGGAGAGTGATGAGTCAAGGATGAATCCCAGGTTGTGGGCGTGGTTGGTGGGTGTTGGTGCAGATCCCAGCAAGGGCGGGCACCAGGAGGCATCCCAGGGGGTGGGGCTGAGGATGAGGACCTCTGTCTTATCTGAGTTCAGCTTTAGGCGACTGTTATTCATCCCGTTGGCAACGGCCTTCATACCATTGTGGAGGTTGGTTTTGGTGGTGGCGGGGTCCTTGGTGAGGGAGAAGTCCAGCTGGGTTTCGTCAGCGTAAGAGACGATGTTGAGGGTGTGAGATTGGATGATCTTGGCGAGCGGTACCATGTAGTATGAATTAGAGGACATTCCTCACAATAACTTCTTTCTTACACACTACCCTCCATTTGGGGGAAGAAAGTACAGGAAAGACAATCAGTAGTAACACTTGTTCTGCTATTCTGTGTTTCCTCAAGTCTCCTGATAAAAGTGGCAGCTCACTTATGTGGGTAGGTCTAGTCCCCGCAACAGGAAAAATCACAAAATGCAATGTGGACACCACATTTTTCCACTGAAAACTGTCTTCTTTTTGCAATGTGTCTAGCTGTGGATTGTGGGCTCTAGCTCAGCTGGCACCTAGGGAAACCTAGCAAACAGGTATCTTTTTGAAAACTAGACACATAGCGAAATCCAGTACGGGGTGACCTGTGTGGCTCTCATCAGATTGTTCTACCCAAAGTCCCTTGCAAACCTCAAAATGTGACTTAAAAACACATTTTCCTCATATTTCTGTGAAGCAATGTTCTGGAATCTGACAGGAGCCACAAACGTCCTTCCACCAAGCATTCCTCTAAGCCTCCTGAAATAAATGGTACCTCACTTGTGTGGGTAGGTCTAGTGCCCACAACAGGAAATGGCCCAAAATGCAACATTGTTACATCACATTTTTCCACTGAAATCTGACTCGATTTTTCCATTGTGCCTAGTTGTGGATTTTGGGCTCTAGGTCAGCCAGCACCTAGGCAAACCTAGCAAATCTGTACATTTTTAAAAAGTAGACACCTTGGGAAATCCAGGATGGTGTGACTTGTGTGACTCTCAGCACATTTTCCTATTCAAAAGTCCTTGCTAACCACATTTTCCTCACATTTCTGTGATGCAAAGTTCTGGATTCTGAGGGGCGCCACAAACATCTTTCCACCCAGCACTCCCCCAAGTCTCCTGATAAAAATGACACCTCACTTGTGTGGGTAGGCCTAGTGCCTGTGGAAGGAAATGGCCCAAAACAAAACTTGGACACATCATATTTTCTCCACTGAAAACTGACTCATTTTTTTCAATGTGCCTAGCTGTGGATTTTGGACTCTAGTACAGCGGCACCTAGGAAAACCTTGCAAACGTGTACATTTTTAAAAATGAAGCATCAAGGGAAATCTAGGATAGGATCATTTATTTGACTCTTACTAGGATCTGTTATCCAGAATCTCTTGCAAAATTCAAAATGTGTCCAAAGAAACACATTTTCCTCAAGTTTCTGTGATGCAAAATTCTGGAATCTGAAGAGATCCATGAACTTCCATCCACCCAGCATTTCCCCAAGTCTTCTGATAAAAATAGTACCTTACCTGTGGGGTGGACCAAGTGCTTGTGCCAGGGAAGCGCCCAAACATGTATACATTAAGGTGGTACCAAAGATTGTCCATAAGCACAGTTTTTTAAATATTTTTTTATGGTGATTCTGCATCGGGCAACCACAAAAGTGAGGTATCATTTTTATTTGGAAACCAAGGGGTACGCTGAGTGGTAGGACATTTGTGGTTTGTTTCTGTTTCTGGTAGACTATGGCACTGAAATGCAAGGAAAATATGTGAATTAAATCACATTTTGAGATTTGCAGGGCATTGTAGGTAAGAGAGCTTGTTGAGACCCATGAGAGGCACACCACCCTGTACTCCCCTGGGTTTCTAGTTTTCAAACTTACCTAGAGTTGGTAGATTTTCCCTAGACAAGAATTTGGCACGCTACCTAGTCTCTTACTTCTGCGATGTCCTAAACACTCAAATTGTGAAAAAAGCACCCTTAGGGTTTGTTAAAAAGATCCCTCACTCACAAATCTAGTTGGTGGCATGCTTCATCATTGTGGTCCCACTCGAGACACCTAGCATGTCAAGGGTGTGCATCGATGCCTGATTACAGCGGAGCTGGCTTTTTTTGTGAGTTGAATTCCCAACTTAAAGGAGATGTCCAATAAATATGTCTTGTGGCTACCCACCAATATTTTTACACATACATACTGATTGTATTTGGCACAAGTGTGAGTGATGGTTCTATATATAACATTTTATGAGCAAGAGATTTCATAAAAATGAAATGCACTGTTAATAATTTAGGGGTAAAAAACTGCACCAATGACTCAAAGTGGCACCAACCGATTTACAGGCCATTCACTCTCCTTTCATACATGACACACACAACACTATCACACCGCCAGCTGTGGGCTCTGCACATTAAAACAATCACAACAAGAGACAATGTAGAGACAATGTACACCCTGGCAGGGATAGAAGGAAAAGCCAATTATTACTGTACAACCATATATCCATCCAGTGCACACACATACTGCTTGGATTTGGCAGGAGGGTAAGTGAAGGTTCAATATATAACATTTTATTAACTAGAGATTTCACAAAAATGAAATGCACTGTTAATAATTGAAAGGTCAAAAAATAGAACCAATAACACAGCTAGTGAACTGTATAGTCACAACAAGGCACCAACTGCCTTTACAGGCCATTCACACATCTTTCATATGTGACACATACAAGACCATTCACGCTTCTAGCGGCAGGCCCAGCACATTACAACAAACCCATCAACAGACAGCCCATTCAAGGGCCCATTATTTTCACATACCCACATGCCTGACACAGCAATCACACTGGCTGATGCAGTGTAATGGGCTGGCGTTTGGCTAGCAGTGTGTGTAGTGACGAACACTGCCAGCCAAGTGCCATCTCACACACCCTGCCAGCCAGGTGCCAGCTCACTCACACTGCCAGCCAAGTGCCAGCCCATGCACACTGCCAACCAAGCGTCAGCGCACGCTTACCACCAGCCAAGTGCCAGTCAACACACACCACCAGCCAACAGCCATTCCACGCACACCACCATTGCCTTTTTTTAATATAAAAGAAAACACAAACCAATTGTAGGTAAATATTAAACTGAAAACACAATAACTAAATACATCACACTAATGCCAACAGTGAAACTGAACAAAAATAATAAAATGATTCAGAACAGACAATACCTGCGGGTGCTCCACAAAATTATTTTGTGTGTGGTACATTCTAAAACAAGCAGGCAAATACAGCCCAGGTTTAGAAGGACGATCACGGCAGTGCACATGACTCTTCTTCTGCATGCCTCTTCACATACAGACTCTACATCTCTTAGAGGGATTGTATTTTTGGGTGTGGGAGGAATGTGATCAGCAAAATCTTACAATCTTATAATCTAGCCATATCCTCGACCGGTCTAACTCTAGGAACACTTGCTTGTTCCACTACAGCAAGACTTCCCTATCACAGACTCCTGCAACTGAACAAAAGTCATCTTTGACTCTGGAGAACAATACTTGTACACAAACAATCATTAGAGGTTGCTAAATGGAAGAGAAAGATAGCCTCCTTCTAATACCAAACATAAGCCTAACAAACAGCAGTGTAAGATTTCAACCTTTGATCTACTCCATCTATACCACCCATGTGCTAATTGCAGTCTAAAATGCACTCAGATTTGTGCACTTCAGCAACATAACAGCTATAGGTGAAGTACTTTCATCATGGGTAGTAGTCAGCATGTGGACTCCTGCCTGCAAATTTCACAGCTAGCAGTTTATCACTACACAAGGCACTGTACTATTCCCTCCTTTGGATAACCTTTACGGTTAAAGTGGACTGTACCACAGACAACAATGTCCACTTTGAACAATTCCTTGAACAATAACAATACCAACATACCAGTGTAGAAGTTATCTAGGTACAAATGATGATCTTCATTAAAATGTCCTCTACCAAGTTCCCACACAATTTTCTCATTAACACTGAAAGTGGATGGACACGAGGGGAGTGGGGGTCCCATAGTGGAATCCCTACCAGTGTAGACACGGAATTTGTAGACATATCCTGTACTACTCTTAGACAGCATATACTTCTTAATCCCATACCGTGCCCCCTTGAATGCACTGCCTAAAAACCAAACAGCCCTAGAACAGGACCAAGAACAAATCCACAACCATTTCTTTCCCTGGAACATGGATGTCTGTAAATTGATCTACAAAGTGATCAAGGACAGGCAAAATCTGAAAGATGGCCACAATCAGGGTGATCTTGTGGCAACAAAATAAATTCAGCATCCAAAGTAGTAGCAAATACCGATTACAACTCCTGATTGCAGGAAGTATGGTCGCTGCCCTCAAGGGACTGGTAGAACAAAACAAAGACAGTGGCGGCATCCTCATCAAGCCCATCTAAAAGTTAAACCCAAGAACTTCTTTAACTTTCCAGATTTATGGTAGTCCACTGGGTAGATGTAGAGTGGGGGTTTACTCTGGCACTGTTGTCCCTCAAATACTGTTCAGCATACAAATTAGTCTGCTCAACAATCTCACCCAAAAATACATTGTCCATAAACACCTGAAAGAAATGTATTTGCAAAAGGTTTTCAGTATTCACTCTTCAACCTGTAACACCAGTAAAGGCAGGCCACACTAGCTGCACAGTGTTTGGGGCAACCCAGAGTTCAGCTCTTTCATTGGAAAGCCTTTCAGCCCCAGGCTGCAATCCAGATGCCTCTTGCCACATTATTGGCACATCAGTGTCCTCCTCTAAAACAGGCGCTTCATCTGCACTGAGAATGGCTTTATCATCAGATGACTCACCTTGGACGGAAAATTCACTACCAGAAGCTTGCACTTCCTCCTCTGCCTCAGATGGATAGTCAGTCTCATAATCATGGTCAGAGGAAGACTCAAAAAGCATACCAACAACCTTCTGAGCAGTCATCTTGTGACTAGCAATAATCCTTACTAATAAAAGTAACTTGGCAAATAAGTCCACAACAATCAACACTGTGTAAAATAAGCAATATACAAAGAATGGCTTTATCACAAAGACCTATATGCTCCAAAATGATGCCATTTACTTGCCAGAAACAGCTAGACTCACCAGCATCTACTCTGCACAGACACTGCAAGCAATGAAAATGGAAAAACAAAATAAAATTACATATAAGACAACACAATACACATGTGTACAAATTCAAGGAGAATTGTACACACAATAAAACACAAGTTTGATGCGCCACTAGCACTACACCATTCAAAAAAACTCATTCATGCATGGCGCTGATACTCATTGAAGTAAACAGTATTAAAACGTTTGTTTTTCTTACGAAACACAAGCCACTACACAAACTGCAGATCTGCCACTGCTGAAACCACAAGCATGAGTCACAGCAAGGGAATCCAAAGCTTTACACTAGAATACCAAGAAGAAATAAACAGTATGATCACAAAGGCAAATAATGTGCCGGTCCACACACACCAAGCTGGGGTGCAGATGGGCCTAAAAATATTGCTAAAACATTCACCCCCCTAAAATGGAGCACCACTGTGGATAGGTCACAGTTTTATTATATTGAAGGAGGCCTACACATGTGTTCTCTATGGACGTTTAGTGAATTCACTAAAAAGTGAGCAGCCTACACAAATTGTGATAGAAATCAATCCAGAGTAGAGTTCAACATTTCTACTTTTGCGTCTTCGGCTTGAAATACCAAATCTATGGGTCATATACTTGAATAGCCTGTACATTATTTAATGGTGTTGGTTCTTGTACCTATATGTTCTAATATGTGATGTGCTTTAATTTATTACCTGTGTTGTTGCAACATTTAATTTATAATGCTCCAAAATGTAATATACTGTCTAGCCCCTGCAGGTTTGCAGACCACTAAACCATATGGCCACTAAAGTAATGACGTAATTGAGGCAATTAATGGAATGAGATGTCAACTTCTTTAACAGTTCCTTAAATTAGAAGATAGGCTCCAGATTGAATGTTGACATGATTTGGAAGGAGGATAATAGCAGCTTTTCATTCGGGGAATGTATAACGATGTAGTCGCTAAGGGGATGCCGAGTGGGAGAAGGCCGTCAGATAGCAATGCATTTTCATTTACAGATTGCATGATCAAAACACGTATTGCCAAGAAAATCGTGATGCTCTTTTTCTGCTGACAATAGATGCGACTTTAATTAGGAATATCTAGAAATTACTCTGCGAACGGAGAAGAGTGATATAATAATCAGTATGGACACGTTCTGTGATAAGTTAGATGTAAATGGTCTCTTGTTGCATTTTTTGTGAGAATAGTCTATACATGAATGCTGTAAAATGTGTTCTCCTTCAGCAAATAAGGTAGAAGTCTGAAAAAGCAATTAATTTCCCATGTGAGCTTTTTAAAATCAATTTCTTTTTTTCTGAGATTCTTTGCACTATATTTGTTTTCAACATTTTGTCGTTCTTGATGGGATTTTCGGATTCAATAATTAGCAGATCGTTTCAGTTATCTACATTTCATTCTCTAAACATTATAATTCCTTGTCTGACCTCTCATTTTGCATATAACAACCTCATTTCATTGAGAGAGCAGCTTTGAAACAATAATTGACTCCACCATGATTTTTCAGCGAGTTTAAATCGAAGTGCGATAGTCAAATAATTTTCTATAGAAGGAATTCAAATATCCTTGTCTTTTCTCAAATTAAGGAATGAAAAAAGTTTACCCATCAGTGGTTACAGGCTTGATGCATAACTTTCTCCTGGGGCCTTGGATCCTCAGTACATATAGGGCGCACTGTACTGATACACACATTTACCTTAAGGTACTTCACATTGTTCACCCTTTCCTGCAGAAATTCCTACAGACAACCTGAAAAACCTGAATTAAAAAAAAAAAAATTCTAGCAGAGCAACAATGTGCAAAATTAGACAACAATTCATTTTTGCGTCTCTGCACCAAGAACAACTGAAATGTACCCGAGCCTGATGCAGACTGCTACAATGTGATGTTAAATCAAAAACAGTGCTATGGATGAAAACCCAGGTGAACATTTTATCAGTGTACATATCCACTCATAAGTGCAAGAACAACCTTCGTAATTCACTTTCTCACCCACCATTCTCTATGGGAGTCACATAAAGTCCACCTGAAATTTGGATGGAGAAGTTGTCAGGAACACCTTGCCCCCACATGTGTAGGAGTTGTGCACAAAGCAATAGCGTAACGAAACTTGAGGGGACCCCTATTCAAAGGACATGGATGGACCTCCCTCTGGACTTACTTAGGAGCTCACAGGCCCAGGTGCTGTTCCGAGGGGCCCCACTTGAGCTTGGGCCTTCCCGCACAACGGTGGCCTTTGTGGCGCCACTGGCACAAAGCAGACAATTTGGAAGCACCTCTTGGCTCAAGTGCTAGCCATTGGAGTTTGAGAACAAAAGGTGTGATTTCATCACGTTTCTACCTAGAGCCTAACGTTTGTTTTTCTTACGAAACACAAGCCACTACACAAACTGCTGATCTGCCACTGCCGAAACCACAAGCAGGAGTCACAGCAAGGGAATCAAAAGCTGTACACTAGAATACCAACATGTAAAGATACATTCCAGGGTGTTAATATTCAGTAAGTCTAAAGATTAGACAACTACTGTGATGTCTGGATCCTTGATTTATGGGTATTAGACCTGTCAATCTTGGGGTGGTTTTCCTCCCAACTTTTTGCCTTCCTCCTCCACTTTATCTGACCTGGTTTTCACTGGTATTAGAACTCTGCATGTTTTACCACTGCTAACCAGTGCTTCTGCTCTCTCGTCTAAACACGGTAATTTTAGCTTATCCTCAATTGCTATATTTACTTTGTTGATAAGTCCCTAGTAAAGTCCACTACATGTGTCCATGGACTGTACATTAAATTCTATGAGTGAACTTGCAGTACTGATTGAACCACCCACTTAAGTAACTCTTTGAACATGTCTCCAGCCTGCCATTGCAGATCCTGTGTGTGTAGTTTTGAACTGATATTTCGACCTGGTACAATAAGCCGTGTGCCAGGCTCATTGTTTCCTTCTTAATACGTATATGTCACCCTTAGGGTAGGTCTTAATAGCCCACAGGGCAGGGTGGATATATTTAGAGAAGTAGAACATGTACTTCTACGTATAACACATCTTGGTAGTGACTACTGCAAGGCCTGTGTCTCCTGTATGATAATATTAGAGTTGCCTTATTACATTTCATAAGTATGATTTCCTAATGGGAAGAGATAACACCTTGAAGTATAATTTAAAATCCTAACTATTGTCGAAGTAGGAATTTAAACTACAATTTTGAATATGCCATTTTTAGAAATTTGGCCTTTTCTTGCCTTAGCCATTTGGTGCCTGCAGCCTGTCTCGTCACATGAATGTGACCGGCAGTTGGGCTTTGGGTATTCCTCATAGAGAACTACACACAATGGGAGATTAGGATCAACATCGCTGCTTCAGCTCATATTGTCTTCAGAAACTCCACTGCTTGACGCATCCTCAGCACAAGCCCTCACATCTCTTGGGTGCAGCACCACTTTTATTAAATCAGCTCCTTACTTTTGCACCACAGTACTGTCATTTTTACACTCCTAGACTGCGGCCACACTGCAGCACTCACACTCCTCGACCTCTCAGTAGCCTTTGACATGGTCTACCACAGCACCTTAGGCACCAGACTCCATGATGCAGGAATCTGTAGAAAAGACCTGCAATGTATCCACTCCTATATCTCTGGAAAAACACAGAGAGTCAGGTTCCCACCCTACACATCCAAACCTACCTAAGTCAGCTGCGGAGTTCCTCAGGGATCCTCCCTGAGCACAACACTCTTCAACATATACATGGCCCCACTTGCAGCCATCGTCAGTGGTAACGGAATGAACACTGTGTCGTATGCTGATGACACACAGCTCATGATATCCCTCACTGAAAACCCAGACAAGGCCAAGAGAAACTTCCACACAGGAATGAAAGCCATCGCCATCGATGACAGAGAGCTGCCTCAAGCTCAACTCAGATAAGTCTGAGCTCATCACCTTCGGAAACTCCACCTCAGCCTGGGACGACTCCTGGTGGCCCACATCTCTCAGCACCCCGCCTTCTCCGACTGACCAACCATCAACCTAGGAATCATCCTTGACTCCTCCCTATCAATGACACAACAAATAAACACGGTCACCTCCTCTTGCTGGCACACCCTCCGCCAACTCTGAAGGATTTTTAAATGGATCCCAGTAGACTGCCACAGGACAGTCACCCACATCTTAGTCACAAGCAAGCTCGACTACGGCAACGCAACCTATGCTGGCACCACCACAAAAAGCATCAGAAAGCTGCAGCTTAACCGCCAGACTGGTCCTGAACCTCCCCCACCAGGAACGTATCTCCCAGCACCTGAGGACCCTCCACTGACTCCCGGTGGAGAAACAAATCATCTTTTCACCCACACCTACAAAGCTATTCACAACATCGGACCGGCCTACCTAAATCACGGCATCTCCTTCCACAACCCCGCCAGACCGCTCTGCTCCAAAGAGCAGGCACTGGCCACCATCCCACGCACACGGAAAACCACCGCCAGAGGAAGGTCCTTCACCTATCTCGCAGGAAAGAGCTGGAACAACCTACCCATGCACCTCGAACAAAGCCCATCGCTCACCATCTTCAGGAAAAACCTCAAGATATGGCTCTTCGGATGAGGCTCTGTCCGTCTCTCCTCCCAGCGCCTTAAGACACTCATGGGTGAGTAGTTGCACTCTACAAAAAATGATTGATTGATTGATAGGGTCTCTAAGAGTTCAAGGTACTCAGAACTAACAGCTGCACTGCACTGTACAATGGTTTTTCATTGAGTACTGAGTATGGACCAATTTATATAGCGAAATAGGCAGAGTGAAAAATGGGTATCAAGGAAACCTATGTATTTCTATAATAGGCATGAGATGTGGATTTTACAATCAGTGGTTAATTGTACATGTATGAATATGTGGGTACCCATAGCAGTGTATGATTTAGAGGGTATTTTTCAAAATGTGATCTTTCTTATACACTGGCTTACATTTGAAAGGCACGATGCAGAGAAATCAGTCTGAGAAAAACAAATGTTTTTCTATTCTTTGCTCTCACATGTTTTTCAATTAAAATTATACCTCATTTTTTTGGGTAGGTGTTAGAATGGGGTCTGTAGTTTGCAGCCAGTTTACACTATGTCCAAATAGGGAACCTTACTCTAGTCAGGGTAAAGAAGATACACAACTCAGATAACCCCTGCTCAACCCTTTGGTAGCTTGGCACAAGCAGTCAGGCTAATCACAGAGGTAATGTGTAAAGTATTTGCACAGACGCATACAGTAACACACTGAAAACACCACAAAAGGACTCTACGCCAGTTTAGAGAAATAGCCAATATTCATCTAAATCAAATAAGACCAAAATGAAAAAAAAAATACAGAAACAAAGATGTGGAAGTAAAAAGTCTTAATCCATAGAAATCAATGGATGTGTTGTTTTAGCATAAAATACTTGGTATGTGAGAAAGTAATGCCACACTGGTGAGAGTGTGTTGGAAAATCAAGCTTCCTTACTCACAAGTGAGGCCATGTGTCAATTCTTTCTCCACCGGACAAGCGATGCGTCAGCTGCCTGACCAGCAGCCTAGGGTCCATTCATTGGTGTTGAAGATTTGGATGCCTAGGGACGATGCATGGAAAAAACAGATGCACAGCAGCGAGGAATCGCACTGAGGTGGTGATGCGTCAATTTCACCAGTGTTACATCGATTTTTCAGCTGTGGTGCGTGGATTTTCACTCTGGGTCTATCAGCTTCTCCTTCCAGGGTCCCGAGACAGGATGTGGCACCACTTGGCAATTCAGGGGGTCTCAGTAAGAGAGCCCAGATGCTGGTAGATTAAGTTTTTGATATCGCTGAGACTTCTTAACATGGTGCAAGCTCAGTCCAAGCCTTTGGTAAAACTTCACAAGCAAGAAACACAGTAAAGTCCAGTCTTTGTCCTTTTTAAGGCAGAAGCAGCAACTGCATGACAACCCAGCAAAGCACACACAGCAATGGGACAGTACTCAATCTCCAGCTCTTCAGCCCTTTTCCTTGGCAGAGGTTCCTCTGGATCCAGAATTGTTCTAAAAATCTGGTGTTTTGGGTCCACTACATATACTCATCTATGCCTTTAAAGTAGGCAAACTTCAAAGGAAAGTCTGTGTTGTTCACAAAATCCTGCCTTGCCCAGGTTTGGCCCCTGACACACTCCAGCGGGTTGGAGACTGCATCGTGTGAGGACAGACACAGCCCTTTCAGGTGCGTTTGTCAGCTTCTCCCTCCCCACTCTAGCTCAGGAAGACTCATAAGGAAATGCAGGACACACCTCAGCTCCCTTTGAGTCACTGTCTAGAAGGAGTTCACAAACAGCCCAACTGTCAGTCTGACCCAGACATAGATTCCACAGGCAGGCAGAGGCACAGAATGGTTAACCAAAAAAAAAAAAAAAATACCCACTTTCTAAATGTGGCGTTTTCAAACAGACAGTCTAAAAACCAATTCTACCAAAAGATGAATTTTTAAATTTCAGTTCAGAGACCCCAAACTCTCATCTGCTCCCAATAGGAAACTGCACTTAAAGATATCTAAATGCAGTACCTGTGATAACCTATGGGAGAGATAGGCATTGCAATAGTGAAAAACAAATTTGCCAGTATCTCACTATCAGGAAAACCAGTACTTGTCCTACCTTTGAAATGCACTGCACCCTGCCCATCGGGCTACCTAGGGCCAACCTTGGATGTGACTTACATGTAGTAAAAGGGAAGGTTTGGGTCCAGCAAGTGGGTTCACTTGCCAGGTCGAATTGGCAGTGTAAGACTGCACACATAGATGCTGAATTAGCAGGTCTGAGACATGTTTACAGAGCTACTCATGTGGGTGGCACAATCAGTGCTGCAGGCCCAGTAGTAGCATATGAGTTACAGGCCCTGGACACCTCTAATGCACTTTATTACAGACTTACTAGTAAATAAAATATGTCAGTCAGGGATAACCAATCGTAATCACAATTTATACATGGAGCACTTGCATTTTAGCACTGGTCAGCAGTGCTAAAATGCCCAGAGTACCAAAAACCAGCAAATACAAAGTCCAGCACACTGTCAAAAATACAGGAAGCAGAGGCAAAAAGAGAGGAAACCCCACCAAAAATTCCAGGTCTAACCGTAGGCCTAGTGGCCGTGACAGGAAAAGGTCCAAAATGTAATATTTTTCCATCAAACACGGACCCTTTTTTCCCAATGTGGTAGCTCTAGATTTTGGATCATAGCTGAACCAGGAACTATGAAAACCTAGCTAACAAGTACATTTTTGAAAACTAGACACCTGGGGGTATCCAAGGCAGGCTCATTTGCAAGGCTCTCACCCGGTTTGTTTACGCAGAATCCCTTGCAAAGCTCAAACTTTGACTAAAAACAAATTTGCCTTACATTTCTGTTATGGAAAGCTCTGGGATCTGGGCTAGGATTTGTAGGGAGCCACTAACTTTCTTCCAAGGAGCATTCTCCTAAGTCTCCTATAAAAATGGTACCTCACTTGTTTCGAGTAGACTTTGTGCACGCAACAGGAAACACCCCAAAATGCCACATGGACACATCACATTTTTTAATTGAAAACTGACTCTTTTTCCAATGTGGATAGGTAGAGATTTTGGACCCTAGCTTAGTCGGACCTAAAGAAACCTATCCATTTTTTAAACAACAACATGCAGGAGTATCCAGGGCGGGCTGACTTACAGAGGTCTCACTAAGGTTTTTTACCCAGAATCCCTTGCAAACCTCAACCTTTAACTAAGAAAACACATTTACCTTACATTTCTGTGATGGAAAGTCTTGGAATTTGTGGGGAGCCACAAACCTCCTTCCACTAAGCACTCCCCCAAGTCTTCTGATAGAAACGATACCTCACTTGTGTGGGTAGACCTAGTACGCTCAACATGTAATGGCTCTAAATGCAAAATGGACGCATTACATTTTTCCACCAAAAACTGGCCCTTTTATTCCAATGTGAGTAGCTCTAGATTTTGGAACCTAGCTCAACCGGGACCTAGGGAAACCTAGCCGACTGTATAATTTTGAAAACTAGAAACAAGGGATATCCAGGGTGGATTGACTTGCGTGGCTCTTAGCACATTTTTCCTAGAATCCCTTGTAGACCTAAAACTTTGACTAAAAAACAAAGGGGCTGATTTAGTAGGCCCTATCACCCCCTTGCGCCACATTAGCGTAATTTGTTTATGTTGATGTGGACAATGGGTTCAGAATCGCTGCACCAAATTTATGTAGTGGCGCAATGCATGCATTGCACCAATTTGTAACCCTTTGTGCTACATTCTGCCTGTGCCAGGCATATTTATGTAAAGGGGCCATCTAAAAGATTTCTTTGCATCATTTATTTTAGCACTTTTAGCACCTTATCATAGCAGGCAGTTAAAGGAGGCATGCCATTGTTTTCAATGGGCCTCAAGGGCTTGGCAGGATTAGCATCAACATTTTTTATGCTAACCCTGCAAAGCTCTGAACTAGCATTACAAATTCTGACAATAGTTCCCTAACTACGACTATTGTGTGCTGTATCTTAGATACGGCGTACACATGGTGACATTGGGTGCAGCACCACTTTCCCTAACTCAGGGCTTAATTTTCCTCACATTTCTGTGACAGAAAGTTCTGGAATCTGCAGTGAACCACAAACCTCCTTCCACCCAGCATTCCCCCAAATCTTCTGATAAAAATGGCACCTCACTTCTGTGAGTAGACCTATTGCTCCCGACAGGAATGTCCTATTATAGAGGCGCGAAATATAGCTACCTTCAGGGCGGCACGAGTTATTGTTACTTGAAGTAACTCTAACAATAGCTGGTGAATTGCAATGCTTTCTTACATTTAACCTTTGTTTTTTAAATGAAAAAGAAATACATATATATACATATATATATAGTTACCTGGTTTCAGCAGCAGCAGACAAGACTTTGATTTGAATCTATTTACTGCCAGAACCACAACAGAAAGATTTCTCCATCGACCAACTGGCGGTTACATCTTGGCTAAAAATCCAGTAGCTGTGGCAAGGGCTATGTAGAACACAGCAAAACAAATGAAAGGAGAGTCAAATAGCATGCATGCTGTCAATGTAAGAACAGGGACTTGTCCTTATGTATTGAAGTGAGATGACTCATTGAGGCATCAAAGTCAGTATGAAATATAAGAATCAGTACAAGTTCCTTGCCTCACTAACATGACAGCCGCATTGAGGAGATCATTTTGCTCAGCCCTTTTTCATTTGCCATTTTGAATGTATCAATGAGTATGAAGTACGCACTATTTTAATGAATTGGATGCTGTGTGCTTGGTATATACATTTTAAGCATTGAGGAAGGCATTTTGCTGAAAGGAGTCTGAATAAAATGTATAACTTTGGTAACCTGTGAGTGATCCGTAATTGTTGGAACCAAATATACATATATATATGTTATTTACTTACATCTGAGTAGTTTGTTATAGTTAGGACCATGTTTCCACAGGAAAAGCGTTTTTTGACTCGCCTATACCTTTGTCGCTGTTTGATGGATCTTCACAAAATTTTCTAAAACAAAGTGTGCCCAGAACTCTCATTGTGCATGGAAAGTTTTAGGGTGATCCATCAAGAAAAATGGGAATCAAAAAAGTTGTGTTTCCCATGTTGATTCCCATAGGGGTTTTGAACATGATTACAGCCCGAACTGCTGGGCAAAATTACACCAAATTTGACAGAAAGGTAGATTTCTTCTGCAGATTGTGTTTTTTGGGGTTTCTTGTAAATCCGTTCAGTAGTTCTTGAGAAACGTGAGGAAATCCAAATTTGTGTATCTAGGGCCGAGGTTCCTCTGCGACAACTTTACAAAGAATAACAAGCTTGTGAAAGAAAAAGCAGAGCTCTGATTGGCTGCCAACACTTCAACCAGGAAGTGTTGACAGCCATCCTTGGACTGGTCTTCAGCCAAGTCCCCAAAAATATGCAGAAAATTGAAAAGGGGGAAGGGTATGAAAAACCTGACCCTTTGGACTTGGTCTAGGGTTCCCAGAGGGACCCACGGCAGAATAAAAAAGTTTTTTTTTTTTAAAGGTTTGCTGCAAGGTCGCAATATTCGCCCCAGTGCAGTCCCCTTCCCCCATTGAATTGGCCCTGCCCCGTCCACATTAATAGTATGCAAAGTTCTGTCTGCGTTTTGCCAGGAAGATGGGCAGCTTACAAAATGGCCCCATCCGAATGCATTTCCTATTGATTTTGGTGGAGCATTTTTGATGCAGAGGAATATGAGGACCTCCCCATCAAATAAAGAAGTACCAACATCATATAGCTAATAGAAAGAACCCAGATTTTGTGGAGATTTATGTCTTTGTAGCCTCATTGGCCTCTCTATAGGAGGATTCATGTTATCACAGAATTTTGGAGAAAGACACACAAGGAACAATTACATTGCCAAATGAACACAAGGTCGCTGGAGACATTTCCTCGTGGTCCATTAAGTGGCTCTAGTGTTTAAAACACACTGGATATTTACCAAACGAGGTCACATTTACTAATTAACCACTAAAAAGTACTTCAGTTGGGTGAACATTTTGCATAAAACTGTGAACTCTTGTTGGATAAACTGGCAGGCGTTGTTCCATTGTGACCAAGTCACTCACACAGCTTCTCCCATACCCACACAGACACTCACACACCCAGTCACAGATTCACCCACTCGTAGACCCATTTAGACATTCACACACCTACTCACAGACCCTCTCAGACAATCATGCACCCACTCACAGGCCCACTCAGTAACTCATGCGCCTACTCAGAGACCCAGTCAGATATTCACACACCTACTCACAGACCATCTCAGACATTCATGCACCCACTCACAGACCCACTCAGGCTCACAGACCCACTCACAGACCCACTCAGAGACTCATGCAATCACTCACAGGTGTGCTCAGAGACTCTTGTACCCACTTCCAGAACTACTCAGACACTCACACACCCAGTCATAGAACAAATTAGACACCCACACACTCACTCATAGACCCCCTCAAAGCCTCACGGACCTACTCAACAGACCTACTCAGACATTCATACACCCATTGACAGACCCACTCAGACAGTCTCACACCCACACACAGACATGAAACACTTATGCACTTACTCACACACTCAGTGTAAAAGGTTGGTAGTTACAGTTAGGAAATAAAATTAAGAAAACCTTAGAAATTCACCTAACAACAAAGTTTACAGGTACATTATAGTTAGGAAACAACATTAAAAAAACGTAGAAGTTTGCTGAAAAAAATAAAGGTTACAGCAACATCATGGATAGGAAATAGAATACAATTCTATTTCCAATTCGCTGAAAAAATCAAAGGCTACAGGGATGTTATAGTTAGGCTCGCATCTCACTTGTACAAAACCAGTGAAATTCTGCAGTTATAGTTACCTGAGCTAGCTATAATGTACGCCCGGCAATGCACTGCTTATTACCTCACATATTACATCATGCATGACGTGGTCAGTAACATCACTGATGACATCTCAAATGACATCTCTGATGACATCATCCAGTGAGTGTGAGTGTTTTTAAAATCTTTGAGTATTGAGCATAAATACCAAGGTACTACACAAGTTAAAATAGCATACTTTTTCTACTACTAATTAGTGATACTATTTCTAACATATATCATATGAGTGGCTGTGAGACTGTGCCCATCCGTTTGTGAGTGGATGTCTGTGTGCCTGTATGGGTACTATGCAGCAGTAATATAGGAGTTGCACCATAGAAGGAGCCAATAAAATTGCAATTACATATTAGCCAGTAGAAAGTACTCCAGTTGGGAAGACATTTGTCACAAAATGGTGGCATGTTCTTGGATAACTGAGCAGGTCAGGATGTATTCTGGCACAAATGCTCAATTCTTAGAAATAAAACCTCAACAAGAAGCGCACACAAATATAAAGTGGTACCACAGTTGAATCTCTACTTTTATTACAGTACAAATCAACCTAATTTGTTGCGCATGGCCAAGGGAAAACAAATGTGTTTTCTCTGTAGTTCCACCTTGAAAAGTTATTTGAAATCTTTAATGGAGGTGTTTTATCATTGCTTTTTGGAGTGCAATATCTTATGTAGTGACTGTGACAACAGTTGTTTTGCTTGTCATGGGCTCTTGAGAACAGAGCACGTTGGACTCCCTTTAACTACTACAAATATGTGAATTGAGGTAGAAAACTAAATTGGTCAGGGAGGAGAGACCTATGAGGTGTTGGGCAGGGGTGGTTGGATTAATGTGAAGTAATTAAATATTACTTAATGTAAAAACAAAACATAGAAAATCACTGAAAAGAAACAAAGGTTGCAGGGACCTTATAGCTAGGAAATAGAATTTAAAAAGAAACATAGACATTCACTTAAAAACCCAAAGGTTACAGGGACGTTATAGTTAGGTGCACATTTTACTCACACAAAACCCTAGAAATTCAGGAGTTCTAATCAGGTAACTGTAACTCGAGCCCTAAGGCAACTCGTGCCCTTGGTAATAATGCATATCAATTATTTCGCCCATAAGAGTTAACATCATGGTACTCCCAATGGAGGGTGGTATGTTGTTCACTAGGGCTTTATTCAGTGTAATTGTTAAAGTTTCTATTTTGGATGCAGAAATAGGATATGTGCAATATTGTAAAAGGGAACCGTTGGCTCGATAATAATGGTGATTTTGTAACCTATCAGCACCATTATGGGTCCCTTGGACGCTATGGGAAGAAATTGTGATTGGAAAAAGCATTTTTGTTGAAAACATTTGTTTGACTTCTATATATATTAGACAGTTCTGTTTGCATGAATTGTAATCAAAACATTGGGTTTGTTATTGAGCATGCAGATTATTCGTTGTTTCAATATCACATGATGGGTTTAAAAGGCAAGATGGTGTTTTACAGGTTAAGAAACGCACTTGGTGTCAAAACGCATTCTTGTTTTTGCTTCAAGCAAATAACTGTCTTGTTAAGCACACAGAGTGCTTCCCTTCTTGTTCCTTGGAGGAGTATATATATATATGGATAGTGAGAGAGAGAGAGAGAGAGAGAGAAAGAGAGTGAGAGTCAGAGAGAGATATTGCTGGCATGATTCACAAAAGTATACTTAGACGAAAAGTCTACGTTTGCACCAAAACTCTAAGTTTAGACCTAAAGTCTAACTTTACTTATACTTGTAAAGATAGACCTTTGGTCTAAACCAGTGGTTTTCAAAATTTTTAATGTGGCGCTCCCCCAGTAGTGGAAATCAGGCCGCCCTCAGAATTAGTCGCAATTATTCTTTTAAGTTGGCAATGTTTAAACATGTCTAGCCTTATTTAAATTTTGCAGTTACATTCTGTTACCTATTTAAATAAGCAGGACATTTTTATTTTGCACTGTTATTCGAATAATGCTTCTTTTGGCCAGTGCCTGCCGCTACCCCAGGATCACTTGTTCTATGAGTAAAGTTATACTTTAGGTCTTAACATAGACTTTGTGAATCGGGCCCCACATTTTTTTTATATATGTGTGGTTGCCTTGGAAGCCTATGATGGCCTCCACGGATACCACACATATATATTTTTTAAATTGGGCTCCAAAGGGGGTCAGCCTCTGAGCAAAAGGGCTGACCCCCTGACAATTTCCTTGTTACTTATTTAATTAATTTTTTCTCTTAGTGCCGGAGGGTGGGGTATGATTGCCTCGCTGAGGGGAAAAACTACCACATTGTTTAAAAAATGGCCCCCCTGGAGGGCCACCCCCTATTACTTTCTGGTGTCTAATGGGGTTCCTGGCTGTGGATTGCAGTGTGGCAGCTTTCGACAGCCAGGAAACCCTTTTAGCAAAGACTTGTTTAAAAGGGCAGTCTCTCCCCTTTCAAACATGGCCTCCATGAAAGCTGGGGAGGCCTTTTTGGATTTTTCGTTCCCTCCAGAGTGGGAGAGGATGCTTTCTTGCTCCTCATGTCTGCTCAGATGAGAACATTTTGACATCAGCACACTTCACGGTGTGCTCACTTCACAGATGGGTAGCGGGGTGGCTGAGATTCAGAAGCGATTCTGCATCTATCCCTGCTTTTTTTTTTAAAGGAATCCTCCGATGCTAGCACTGGAGGATTCTTTAAACCCCTCCCTGGTGTCAGCCAATGGGTGACAGACAAACCAGGGAGGCTGACACATGCACAAAAGAGTTTAAGCCTGATTGCTCTGTGCCAAGCTATCAGGGAGTTGAGCACAGGTTAATTTGGGATTTGCTTGTGCCTCACCCTGACAAGGATTGAGGTTGCTCCTTGACCAGGGCTGACACTGCAGTCACCCAACAACCCAATTTCTTACATTGGTTTTATCCCATGTAGCATCATTGGAGAAATTGCAGATTTTCAGAAATTTTGTATGTGTTCTGTGCGCAATTTAGCCCTTTGTCAATTATGAATTAAGGGGAAAGGCACACTCAATGACTGTTGATTTCCAGTCTGCAATGTTAATCCACTCAAGCCATGATTGAGCCCAAGGATTTACAAAGGGAGCAAATGAGAAGAAAAGCTATTTTAAAGGGAACAACTTTAAAGTATTGGAGAGGCATTCAATCTTGGGTGTTAATATGTGCCACTTCTAAGGCCTTGATTGCAAGTGCCCAGTATGATAATTGGTATTTATCTCCCCCCGTAGAATCTGACTCCATGGGGTTTGAAATGTAATAGATGCACTAAAATGCAGCTATTTTAACTGTTTGGGAACCAACATGCAGATTTACCACACCATAATCTGCATGTTCAGTAAATACTTTCCATTTTCCCCTGTTAAAGTTTAGCAGGTTTAACTCGCAAACTTCATTGTGTACAATACTAAAAGGGTGTGTTAATCTTGACTTAAATGAGAATTACAACCTCTGCACCAACAGCTATTGTATTGGTGGTATAATACACCAGAACTGTGGAATAGAGCTAAAAAAGACTCAAGATATTAGGTGACGGGAGGGCATAAGAGATGAACCATAGGGTACCCGGTAAATGGGGCTAGATAAGTAATTCCCAATTTTACCAGTTCCGAGTGGATAGTTACATAAACCACTATATTACTCTGCCACCATCTACCCTTAAAACCATTCAGAGTTATAAATAGGATTTTGTGTTTAAGTTTGTCAAAAGCTTCAGACAACTGCAGGAGGATCAGTAAGAAGGAAACCTCTTTTTTAGTAGACTTCGAGCAGCATCTACTACTTTTAACATTGCAGTTTTGGTGCTGCAGCTCTATTGGAAATCTGTGTGTGCGTTATTACAATCTTATATATTTTGTATTTCATACATGAGCCCTACAATGGGGGATGAAGGAGTGTGGGAGTGTGGGAAAGAACATGCTTGTGCTCGATGCAGACAAACCTCTCCGTGTCATGGATAGAGCAAAATAATTGGTGCTTGTCGATTTCAGGGCACCACCAAACTCTTGAATGAAGTGGCCCGGTGTTCACTTCTAAGCCAGCTGCCACTAATAACATCACACATATATCAAATGGGCCTGGGATAATTTCACTGACCCTGTTCATATTTATTCAAGAATCAAGCTGGGGTCAGACAAGCATGACGTCCCAGTGATGAGCTCCTGCTCACCACCCCATAATCCACCTACTGCCGCTCCCCAAGGCCATGCCATCAGTGAGGAGAGAGTGACTATGAGAACCCGGCCTCTGGAGTCCCTGATGGTCACCTCCCGGTCTCTTCACAGTGACTTGCAACATATGCAGCCATCCCCACTCTCCTGACCAGTACTGGAGTGACTACCGTCATATTTGGGCTTACACTGGGAAGCTGGGTGCAAGAGTGAGCCCGCCCAACTGATGGCATGGCTGAGGGCAGTGAGGTCCATGGTTCATCCTGATACGGATGACAGGAATGTTTGGCCAGGGTGGCTTACAAATGTGACTTTGTGAAAGGCCTGGCCTACTTGGCTGTAGCTCTGATATTTATGGTGGTAGTGGCCCAGATAAGCTGACTCAATGGGGGCCCCACCTCAGAGGCACTAGGTAGACGTGAGCCTTGGGAGATACAAGCTGACACATCCATGGTTTGGGAAGGACCCTTTGAGGACTGGCAGTGACCCGAAGGGGCAGAAAAACATCCAGCTTTTATTCTGATGAGCAAATAATTTCCATTTTACATGGAGAATTGCTTGGAGCTGAGGCCAAGATTACCCTTTTTGACTGACAGTAGCTATTTGGGACCAGGCCTGGGACTAGCCCCACGGCCCATAGTTCCGTCTGTGCCCATCTAGCACACCAGCCAACAAGTGATTGGAGACTACTGTGGATCTCCGACCTACGGGCCTATCTCTGACAGTTGGTTGATGACCTAGTTAGCAATATATCCACAAAAAAGGGGATGGGAGTGTACCCACGGTGAAGGCATGCCACCATGGTAACTACACAAATACAGGCTTTGAAATCTAATTTGGCGTCGGGCCTCTCAGAGGTCACTAAGGAAATGTACACTTTGGGAGAGAGCATGGTGACTTACGAAGGCAATACTGTGGCAATTAGTCAAGAATTGGAAAAGCTGTAGGATGCAAATAGTAAAGCAGAAGATGAGCTACGCCTGTTGAGGGAGAAATGCACAGACCTTGAAGATCCGTCCTAATGCAATAACATCCATTGTGGAACATGAGGAAGGTGACCATGTGATACAGTACTACAAGGAGTTCTTCCACTCCATCTTTTGGGACTTATGTATAAGAGGGATCCCAATTGTGTGAGCACATAGAGCTGGAGCCCCGAGGCCAACTGTCAGGAAAACTATTGCCAGTGTTGTTAAGTTCTTCCCTCAGCAAAAAAAGATTCCCATTCCCCTTGTACCCACATTGGTTGAAGCGGTGTGCTCACTCCCAGTGGCTCTTGTGGAGACTGTTCTTAGAACTAGCTTCTTCAGGTTCAACTGCCACTCAAGACGGTAGCAGCAAATCTTTGTGGGGTCAGTACTGTAGTGTTTCTACCTTACTCTTGTGCTGAAGCTTCCCTCCAGCTGTTTCTCTCTTGGAGCTGTGAACTTCAACTGTCATCCTGAGGAAAATGAGCAGTGTTCATGAGCTGCTTCATTTCATAGAAAATTCTACCAGTTTTGAGTAATTCATTCTTATTCTTGTTACGGTGTGTACACCAGCTACTTTTTCCCTTCTGGAGAAGCTGAGGGCCATATTTATACTTTTTGACGCACAACTGCACCAACGCAGTTGTGCGTCAAATATTTTAACGCCATTCCAAAGCGCCATGCGGGCGCCTTATTTATGGAATAACGTTAGCCGGCGGAGCTGACAGGTGTGCGTCAAAAAAAATTACCCACACCAGGCAGCGCCGGTGTAGGGGGAAATGGAGCTTGGGCGTCAAAAAATGGGGCAAGTCGGTCTGAGGCAAAAAATCTGCCTCAACCCGATTTGCGCCATTTTTTTTTTACTCCCACCCTCCATTGACATGACTCCTGTCTTAGCAAAGACAGGAGTCATGCCCCCTTGCCCAATGGCCATGCCCAGGGGACTTATGTCCCCTGGGCATGGTCATTGGGCATAGTGGCATGTAGGGGGGCACAAATCAGGCCCCCCTATGCTACAAAAAAAATATATATATATACTTACCTGAACTTACCTTAAGTTCCCTGGGATGGGTCCCTCCATCCTTGGGCGTCCTCCTGGGGTGGGCAAGAATGGCAGGGGGTGTCCCTGGGGGCATGGTAGGGCACCTCTGGGCTCCTTCCGAGCCCACAGGTCCCTTAACGCCTGCCCTGACCAGGCGTTAAAAAATGACACAAAAGCGGCTAGACGTCATTTTTTTTGACCCGCCCACTCCTGTACGTCCTTTTTGCACGGTAGTTTAAATAAGGCGCACATGCCTTGGAGTCATTTTTTAGATGGGAACGCCTACCTTGCATATCATTAACGCAAGGTAGGTGTCCACGCTAAAAAATGACGCAAACTCCAAGATCTTTGGCGCTAGACGGGTCTAACGCCAAAGTATAAATATGGAGTTAGCTTTGCGTCGGATTTGCGTTAAAAAAAATGACGCAATTCCGGCGCAAACAGAGTATAAATATGCCCCTGAATTTCTTCCTCCTTCCAACAACTGGTTATTGGCTTTCTGAGGGGAATTGGTTTTGGCTTCACAGAACTTCAAGCAACTGCAGTAAGGAATCCTTTTGCATGATTTCTAGACTTGCCAATATATATATATATATATATATATATATAAGAAAACAAACTGGTCCTGCTTCTGGCGCGCTCTTTCATGTTGGTGCAGGTGTGAGAAATGGACCATTTCCTCTTATAAATCCAAAAACAAACAGTTGCAAGCAACTTCACCACCGCACTCCAGGAGGAAGTTATTTATTTTTATTACAGTCAAGATTAAATCACCATCCTTCACCACTGACGCGTTTCGACCTACTGGTCTTGAGCACAGTAAATTAGTCCTATCTCCATGTCCCCTATTTATAGTGTCTCTTCTATGACCCCTATTAGTGCATTGTGGGACATGTAGTCTATTAAAAATAAATTAAATGTTGTGCATTAAAAACCAAGCTCCGCACCACCACAGAACGTGCCCAACGCTACACAAATTGTCTAAATTAATATGTGCAAAGAATATCACCATTCACAACAATCATTATGTCCATTTCTATTCTGTTGGAACTATTAACCTTACTTAATGCAATTACCTCTGTGATTGCTATATATACCTGATAATAGATTGGTGCACTTATCTATTATTGTTTTCATACTTTCTCATATACATCCTAAATTTACCTCATTTTCTCCTTGATATTTATCTATAAATGTCCTCTATCCACACATCCACAGGTAATCTTATCTAATAACTGTTAGCAAGAGCGTTATATATCCTCAACCTACAGATGATAATGCAATTCTTCATCCCCATTCAGACCCCTTGGGCTTTTTGTTTTGAGCTGTATTATGAACCGTGACTCCAAACGTCTCAGTTGTAACTCTCTATCTCCTCCCCTTTCATTGCTATCCACACTCGCAATACCAAAAAATCTCATGTCTGTCCATTTAGCTCCATCATGAGTCATAAGGTCTTTTGCAATAGCATGGGTTGTATCCTTATTTTGCACGGCTCTAATGTGTTCCAAATTGTACTGCCCACATAATGCAGACCACATGTACATTGAATCACATATACCACATATTTGGAATTACATGTGATCCTTTTGTTAATAGTCATCTTGTTACCACCAGAGTACTCAAATTCCTTCACGT
This sequence comes from Pleurodeles waltl, assembly GCF_031143425.1. Taxonomy (NCBI): domain Eukaryota; kingdom Metazoa; phylum Chordata; class Amphibia; order Caudata; family Salamandridae; genus Pleurodeles; species Pleurodeles waltl. The sequence continues at coordinate 221,233,097 of NC_090437.1, forward strand.
TAATCCCAATGCGGCATGCTTTGCACCTCCTACAGCAAACAAAACCATTTGTTTGGTTCGAGAGCCAGTTTGACTGTTCTTTGATCTGAAAGTGACTATTAACCAAAAGGTCCTGTAGAGATGGTACTTTTTTATAGGTAATCATAGGTTTTTCGTCCAACCAACTTTCCCACCTCTGGGTCCTTCCTCATAATGTACCTATATTTCCTCAGAATTTTTTAGATTAAATGGCTCTCCTTGGTGTATGTCATTACAAATCTGATAGTTGTATCTTCCTGAGGTTTTTTCAGCACTGTTTTGTTCAATATATTATCTCTGGTTCGAGCTCTTGCTTTTAGTTCCCCAGCTCTAATATCTTTGTATTTGCAGTTTCTTTGAAGAAATCTCTGTCTCGTTTCAGTTAATTTTTGTTCCATTTCAATTCCGTGGAACAGTTACGTTTTATTCTGACAAATTCTCCATAAGGTATACTCTTTTTCAATGACATTGGATGGAAGCTCTCTCCATGCAAGATGCTGTTAGTCGACGTTTCCTTCCGAAATAGAGTTGTCTGAATCCGATTGTTCTCTACATATACCATCACATCCAAAAACTGGACCCGTTCTTTACTTATATTATATGTGAATTGGATTTTGATTTAGTTTTACAAAGTATTGCAGGAATTTATTTGACGTCCCATTCCAAATGATGAAAAGATCATCTATAAATCTTAACCAAATCACAGCTTTCTCCGCTAGTTTCTCATTAACACCTCCCCAGGCTATCTGTTTCTCCCACCAGCCCATGGTCAAGTTGGCGTAACTCGGTGAGAAGGAAACGCCCATTGCTGTCCCTCGGATTTGGGCAAAGATTTGATGATTGAATAGGAATAGATTGTTGTTCAGACAAAATTCCATCATCTTCAATAGCATTTGAGTGTGTTTTAACAGACTGATGTCACGTTGTTGTAAAAAGTATTGCACTGCTTTCAATCCAATCTCGTGGTCAATAGATGTATAGAGAGATACCACGTCAATAGTGACCAATTTATAGCCTTCTTCCCATCCAATGTCAGCAAGAATCCTCAGGAAATCACCAGTATCCTTAATACTTAATAAGAACTCAAATTTTGTACTAACGGTGCCAGAAAGTAATCCACATAAGTAGAAATATTTTCATTCAGTGCTCCACAACTCGAGACAATTGGACGCCCTGTTTTTTTTTTTTAAGCTCTTGTATATCTTCGGGAGGAAGTATATTGTAGGAAGTGTTGGATTTTCATTTCTAAGGAATGTTTTTTCATCATCATTTAACAAACCAGCCTCATACCACGAGTCCAGATATCTATTCAACTCAAAGATCAAATCATTTATGGGATTTCTTTGCAGTTTCAAATAGTGATTTTTATCATTTAATTGACGGTATGCCTCCTGCATGTACTGCTGCTTTTCCATAATCACTATGTTCCCACCTTTGTCTGCTGGTTTGATTACCAAGTTGTTATTCTCCATAAGTGCCTTCAGTGCCTGACGTTCTCGTATAGTGATATTTTCACTTTTCTAATTCTTGATCTTAACCATCTTATCAAGATCCTCGATTACCAAATCATGGAATGTATCCATTCTATTACCTGGTGATAAAGCTGGACAGAATTTAGATCTGGGCTTAAAGTCTGTACGACAGTGTTTAGATGTTTCAATCCGCAGCTCCTCCAATATCTGTGTCTCTGTGAGCTGATCGTCTTCAAGACTGTGCAGCAAATCAAATGCAGTTTTAATATCTGATTTTTGTTGAATGGTCAGACTGGGGCTAGTCACACCCCCATCATTATTGATCACTTTTTTAGGTGCACTCCTTGCAAAGAATTTCGCCAATTTTAGTTTGCATACATATTTATATAAATCCACTCTAGTTTCTACATAGTCATAATGTTTTTCGGGACAGAACGTTAATCCCCTATTTAATAGGGTTCTCTCATCTTGTGTCAATTTATGATTGGAGAGATTAACTATTAAGTTTACATCCTGTTCCAATTTCATTGGACTGCTCAATTCTTTTGTTTGCTTCTCAGTGGGTATCCTCTTACTTTTTCTAGGTCCCCTCCTTGTTTTCCGATGTTTCCTCGTTCTGTTCCAAATTTCTTCCCTCTTCCTCGTGTTGCCTTTTGGTGTTCTCTGGTCCATGTAGATCAGTTTCATTTCGTCTAAAAAAGTTACTTTCTTCACATTCGTAGAAGTGCCTTCTCCTTCACTCAATTCCACATCCGATTCACTTAGCGATGTCTCCGGGGAAACAGTGGTTTTCTCAGTTCCCATATTCGTTTGTTGTTTCAATACATCAAACCTCTTAGCAAATGTTAGAATTCTGCCAGTTTCATAACCAATTTCATCCCTCCTAAACGTTTGCTGTTTTCGTTCCTCTATTATGCTTTCATATTTCTCCAGATTATTTTCCATAATGATTCTCAATTTTTTACTTTCCTCTTCCTTATTCAACGCTATTATTTTTTCTTCTATTTCCTGTATACTTTTTACAATCCCCTCAATGGCCTTCTTCACATATTTAATAATAATATGCATCATATTCTTCGAACATTCCATGGTATTGGCACCCCATTCCTCCAGCATCTCTGATTTCGTATCTGGTTGGTTTGGCAGCGTGAAAATTCTCAGGCCCCTAGGCACTCTTCCCACCTCTATATACTTTTCAAATGTGAGACATTCCCCACTTTTGGAGATCTTTTTTTTTAATAATCGTTCTAATTTGACATATAGCCACTTCAGATTATCCTCCATATGTGTATTTCCCATTGGGTTATCAGTAGTTGCACCGCAGGCTTTACCTTTACTAAATACGCATTCCACTCTTAATGCCCTTTTGGCTGCTCTTGCTTGTTGTGTAATAAAGTCAATTCCCAAACCAAGATTAGTGATTTGTGATGTGGTAGGTCTTGTCTAGACTACTCCAAGGTGAACGAATTGGCTACCATTACTTCCTAAAATGACTTGCTTCTTATTAATTTTAAAGATTTTCCTCCCAATCCATCAAATATATATGTGTACATATATGTTCAAAAACTCTTCGCCTTGCAGACTTGCCAGTCTTAGAGACAAACCTCAGTGCTCATTCTAATTCCTAGAGACTGTGATTGAGAAAACTGAACATAGAGAAGTTTTTGTTTCCTGTAAAAAACGTTAGTAGATTGTGTATTTGTGAACCTTTGAACTGTTCTCCAGAGAACTTTGGATACCTCTGACTCCTGGAGAAAAGAAGATATAAAGTTAACATTGTTCTCTTAGAGAGAGGCTAGTCTCTCAAAAGATCCAAGTCCTTACTTTAAAGAAATCCCAATAAGAAGAAAGGTACAGGTTTCAGAAGCACACACTCAATATTCTATCTTCAAGTGGAAAACTCAGGCTGGAACTGGATATGGAGGCAGTCTCTCTTTTTCTATTCCCATTCCCCTTTCTCCCTAGTGGATGCAGGGTTCAGATAATCAGTAGAGTCTGAGCATGCATCTGTTGGAGGGAGTTGAGTAAAAGGCATCTGCTCCTGTGGACACTTGATTTAATGGGAAATCTCCTGTGAGATCGAAGTGCCTAAAAAATACTTATTTCCACCCGAGCAGAATGGCTGAAGGTTTAGATTTTGATGCCTTGGCGGCACTCATGGATGAAATGCAAAAAAAGTTAACCCTTGCCCTAAATGAAAACTAAAACTTAAGAGAGGGAATAAAAGATCCTATGTTGAGACTCAACAGCTCATGGACAAATTAAATAACTTCACTTCCGGGAATACAGCTGGGACTAGTGGGGTTTCAGGTAAAACCTTCCCTAACTCTACCTCAGAAATATCCACACAAGTCATTCATTCCATCTCCCCTATCATTCCCCTGGCCAAACCTGAACTTTTTAGTGGAGATCCTTACAAGGCACAGATATTTTTAAGCAAGTGCTTCTTATACTTCCTTTATAGACCTGTTATTTTTACAGAAGATCAGTCAAAAACAGCATTAATTTTGTCTTATTTGAGTGGAGATGCGGCTTCATGGTCCATCCCTTTGGTATCACGAAATGACCCTATATTATATGATTTTGAAGTTTTTAAAACCAAATTCCTTCGAATTTTTGACCGCAGAACAATTTCCCAAGCCACAGATAATGAATTACTAGACTTAAAACAAGGAAATAGGGATTTGGGGCCATATGTACGAACACTTTTTCCCATAGACACAGAATGGGTAAAAACCTTTGCTACATCTGGCCCTTGATCTCTTATCTGACCCAATTCAATAAATTAATTGAGGAGACTGGTTGGCCCGAGAGCAAAAGGGCTACTTTTTTTTACAGAGGTTTACAAAAAGAACTAAAAGATGCGCTAGCCCAGATTCCAGATCGATCTCCTGATGTGTCAAAATTAATTGATCTAGTCTTACAGATTGATCAGCGCCTGTTTGAAAGAAAAGCTGAACACAAGAGAGAATTTTGTCCTATCCCACTGTGCTTCGACAGGAGTAAAGTGGAAAGTATCAAGACCTTTGAGACACACTCTTCAGAAAAGCCAATGCAAATTGGCAGTATTAGAGGTTCTCTTTCTAAAGAGTAAAAGGACAAGCAAAGATCTAAGAATCTATGTCTTTAGTGGGGGTTGTCTGGGCATTTGGTAAGCGAATGCCCAAAGAAGCCTAAACAAGATAATTCAGGAAAAGAGAAAACTCATTCTACTAAGAGAGTAACCCTGGTTGACTCACAACATCAACCAGCCCCTGATTCCATAGTAATGGCAAACATTTTACAGTCTGCTTCCCTTCATTTAACCATCTCCTTTGACCTCGTCTTCAGAGAAAAGAAGCTGCAGGTGGTTTCAGTGATAACAGACTCAAGAGCTAGGAGAAATTTCTGAGACATCCAGTATGCCACCAAAATGGGAATACATTTTGTCAAAAAAGAATCTCAGAGCCTGTTTGTGTGGTGGATTGAACAAACCTGCCTTCAGGACACCAAGAAAAGATATCTTTCAATCTCATAGATGCTCCTCAATTTCAGCTGATCTTGGTCTTACCGTAGCTTACGGACCACATCCCTGAAATTAATTGGGAAAATAGGACTGTCCAATTAAATTCAACCTACTTTCGGAAACATTGTTATGGTCCTCAAGAGATTAGTAGTGCACCATCTCCCGCTCAAGTTTTAGCTACTAAAAACAAAGTGTTTTTTACTCTAGAAAAGGTTGTTATGCCCCCAGAATATGAAGAATTGTCTGCAGTGTTTGACCAAGCAGAGAAAGAGAAGCTACCTCCCCACAGAACTTATGATTGCAGGATCGAACTTGGGCCAGGTGCAAATCTACCTTGCAGTAGAATCTATGCCCTTACTGAAAAGGAGAACAGGTTCCTAAAAAAGAAATATGAAAATTATCTGGCAAACAGTTCTAGTCATCCCTCGCAATCCCCAGTCTCTTCCCCATTTTTTTTGTGTCAAAGAAGAAGAATGATGAGTAAAGAACTTGTATTAATTATAGAGCGGTAAATTAATTTATGGTGAAGAATCAATATCCCCTGCCCTTGATTTCAGTACTAATAGATGAGATAAAAGAATCAAAAATCCATACCAAATTAGATTTTCACGTAGCGTACCATTTAATTCGAGTTGCTGAGGGAGACAAATGGAAAACGGCCTTCTGCACACGGTTTGTCCTATATGAGTACCAAGTGGTACCTTATGGGCTATGTAAGGCACCGACCGCTTTCTAGCACTTTTTGACCGATAGTTTTGAAAGAGTTTTTAGATCAATTTGTAGTAGTCTACATTGATGATATAATAATGTTTTCTCAGAATTTGAAAAACCATGTTGATCACGTGAGAGCAGTTCTAAAGCAATTGTTGGAAAATAACCTACATATGAATTTGGAAAAGTGTGCCTTTCATGTGAAGGAAGTAGAATTATTGGGATTCATCTTATCGGAAAATAGAGTTTCCATGGATCCTGCTAAAATTCAAACAACCTGGATTGGCCTTCTCCTAAAACGGTGAAGGAGGTGCAAAGTTTCATTGGCTTATCCAATTTTTACCGCTTGTTTATAAAAGAGTTTTCTAAAAAAAGTTGTCCCCATTACAAAACATTTGAGAAAAGGAGTACCCTTCCATTGGTCATCTGATGCTGAAGAATCTTTTGAGTTTTTCAAAATAGCCTTTACGATAGCCCGATCCTTCTCCATCCTAATCCTGAGGAGTCATTTTTTGTGGAAGCTGATGCCTTCGACCAAGCAACTGGTGGTGTATTGTCTCAGAGGCACAAGGAAATTGGTCAACTTCACCCAGTGGCATTTTGATCCAAGAAATTAACTCTTCCTGAAAGAAATTATCCAATTGCTGACAAAGAGCTATTGGCAGTGAAGAATGCCTTTCAGGAATGGTGGCATTATTCATTGGGGGCTCATCATGTAGTCACTGTTTTCACTGATCATAAAAATCTTCAGTTTTTAAAGACTGCTGGGACATTAAATCCAAGGCAATTGAGATGGTCCTTGTACCTTGCAGATTTTAATTTTACCATTACCTATCAACCTGGTTCTGACAAGGTAAGGCAGATGCATTATCAAGAATGAATAACATACCTGGAGCCGGAGAAGCTGAAAAGATTCCAATTATTCCAGCAGACAAATTTGTTTGCGCCTTACAATTTTCCGAAATAAAAAGGAAGGTTCGCGAATCCATGTCCGACGAAGATATTTCAGATTAGGCCAACAAAAAGGAAGGAAGAAAGGTTCTAGAAAATCTCCCTTTTGCTGAAAACGCTTTATATTTACCAACCAGTGAGTTGCAATAACTAGCGCTACAAGCGTGTCATGATGATCCTTTAACTGGCCATAAAGGAAGTTTGAAGACTACCAAATTAATTAAGAGGTATTTCTGGTGGCCTGCCGTGATCCCTCAAATAAGACAATATGTACAAACCTGTGATAAATGCATTTGCGGAAAGAAAACACAACTAGCTCCTGAAGGTGAGCTTCAGCCTCTTCCCATTGCACCAAATTACTGGCACACCATTACTATGGATTTGATTGTAGATAAACCTTCAAGTGAAGGTTTTGACACAATCCTAATTTTTGTGGACACCTTTTCTAAAATGAGTCATTTCATCCCTCTGAAGAAGTTTTCTAGAGCCTCTCAGTTAGCATAGTTATTTTCACAGCACATAGTGAGAGCTCATGGTATTCCGGTGGTTGTAATCTCAGATCGAGGTCCCCAATTTGTTTCCCAGTTCTGGAGGGCCTTTATGAAACAACTTGGAATAGACTGACATTACTCTACTAGTTATCATCCAGAAACAGATGGACAGACAGAAAGAGTTAACCAGGAGATAGAGCAGTACCTACGCTTCTATCTTCTGGACCAAGATAATGATTGGCCAGATTTCATTTGGACAGCAGAATTTGCATACAATAATGCTATTCACACCTCCATGGGTTGTTCTCCTTTCTATTTGAACTCTGGTAGGCACCCAAACGTTATCTTAGGAAAGTCAAGAGGCTTGATCCCAGTTCTGAAGGAGTTCAGTAAGAAAATTCGAAACACCTATCAATCCGCTACAAAACATTTGACCAAGATCAAGGTCTCTTTCAAGAAGCATACTAACAAAAAGAGGAGAGGCAATCCTGTTTATTGCGATGGTGAGAAGGTCTGGCTATCCGCTCCACATTTACATTTAAGAGGGAACAAAAAATTCCAGCCTAGATATGTAGGACCCTTTAAAATAAAGAAAATGTTAAAACCAGTAACAGTCAAACTCGCCTTGCCTCCTCAGATTAAGGTTCAGCCAGTATTCCATGTCTCTCTACTTAAAAGAAGCCCTCCCAATGTTAGAACAACCACCCCTCCAGGTCCTATCCAAGTAGATTCACATTTAGAATATGAAGGGAATAGAATTTTAGACTCAAAGTTTAAAAAAGGAACATTACATTACCTCATTGATTGGAAAGGTTTTGGCCAAGACAAAAGGTCCTGGGAGGCCTTCCAAAATGTGCATGCTCCAAGGCTGATAAAGAAATTTCACAACACTTTCCCCAACAAACCTTCTGATGAAAGGAGTTCTTTGGAGGAGGGTACTGTCAGGAAAACTATTGCCAGTGTAGTTAAGTTCTTCCCTCAGCAAAAATGATTCCCCTTTTCGTTGTACCCACGTTGTGGGTACCTCACTCACGCGTGGCTCTTGCGGAGGCTGTTCTTAGAACTAGCTTCTTCAGGTTTAACTGCCACTCAAGGTGGTGGCCTCACATCTTTGTGAGGTCAGTGCTCTAGTGTTTCTATCTTAGTCCTGTGCTGAAGCTTCCCTCCAGCTGTTTCTCTCTGGGAGATGTGCACTTCAACTGTCATCCTGAGGAGAATAAGCAGTGGCCTTTTTTGGAGGGTCGCAAGATTTGTTGACACACAGCATATATAGCCCAATGATCTGAGCAGGGGGCTTTAATTGGTTATTGGATGGGGAGGAGGATTGTCACCCACTCAGGGGTGCACCAAGCCAATGATGGTGGGTGTGCTAGGGGAGGCAATACAGAATTTGGGACTCCTGGGTCGATGGCACCTGTTGCAACTTGATAGCCAAGAATATATGTGCCACTCTCAGACACATAATACCCATAGTCGATTGGACCACTTCCTAATGGGAGGATTCGATCACACCCGGACAAGTGCAATGATACACATGGCTAGAGGGACATCGGACATGGCGTATGCCATCTGATCTGCGCTCGGACACAGCCTGTAAGGTAGAATTGGGGACTACTATAAAGAATTACTTTACTGCAAACTGGAGAGCTATGGATACTAGGGTCATTGAAATGGAGGCATTAAAAGCAGTAGTACACGGAAAATGCATAGATAGTGTCTGTGAAGTGCGGAGATGACTCATAGGAGACCTGAAAAAAACAGGAGGACTGGTTAGCTGATCTTCAAAGACAAGAGGCCCACACAGCAGAGGCATATGCAGCGACTTTCACAGCTTATAGAGAAATCCGCTTCCTTTGGTATACCCTAGATAAAACTGATCTTAAGTCTTACCGCCAGATGTTGCACAGGGAGGGAGATAAATCAGGCAGACTACTAGTGTGGCTCTTCTAGCAGGAGACAGAGAGACCCACCATTCTGTCCGTATGCAACACACAGGGTCATTTACAATCTCGATGGCGGGATATCCTGTTAGTGCTACAGGAACATTTTGAGTCAGTTTATAGAGCTGGCTCACAGGACAACGAGGGTCAGATGGAGGAATTCCTAGCTTGAGTGAGGCTCCCTGAGTTACACAGGGAGGCTATTCAAGAAGTAGAGGAGGATCTCTTTTTTGAGGAAATGAATACAGCCATAAAGGCCCTTAATACGTCTAAAGCAACAGGCAGTGATGGATTCCTAGTGGAATTCTATCACCCTTATGCTCCCGTACCGAAGGAAAAATTGCTGAAGTTTGATTGGGAGGCAAGTGAGAAATGTCTCCTTTCGTCAACCATGAGAGAAGGGGTAGTGTGACTGATGCTGAAGCCTGTGGGACACCCTGTGGACCATACCGCATATAGATCCTTTTCTATGCTTAACACCAACCTTAAATACTATGTAAAATACTGGCAACAAGGTTAGCTAGGGTGGTTCGAGATATAGTCCATGAGAACCAGTGCAGCTTTATAGTGGCACGTACCACCACACACAAACCCTGCAGACTACCCCGTGTTCTGCATGCTATGTTGGAAGGGGAGGGTAAGATGGCCTTGATTTCCCTATACTTCGAAAAGGTATTCAGTACTGTGGAGTGGTCCTTTTTGATGGCAGTATTATGGGGTATGCGGTTTGGGCCCAATTTCTGAGCTTGGATACAACCTTTATACACAGCTCCTTCTGTACGCATCAGGGTAGGAGGGGAGCTCTTGGACACTTGATTGGTGGGATGGGGTACTAGACAGGGGTGTCCTCTCTCACCCCTCCAGTTTTCCTTGGCAATTGAACCTCTTCTGCTGTTGCTGCATGCAGAGCTGGCACCCTGGGGATTGAAGTGGGTGATAATGTTTTTGGTGTGGTTTCAGGTCTCAGGATCAATATACATAAGTTGCTGCTCTTCCCCCGGGTGACTTGGTTGGGAAACAACAAGAACAGTTGCGAGATGTGGGTCTTTTTTGGGAATTGGAGGGATTTTGATATTTGGGAGTCTGGGTCACGCACAACGAGGCATAGCATCAGTGGCAAAATGTAGATAGGGTCTTAGAAGGATTGGAAAATTCCATCAAATTTTGGAATAGGTTCCCTCTCTCGGTGATGGACAGGACAGCCGTGGCAAAAAACATTTTTCTCCCTCGCTGCCGCTATCTTGTGCAAAACTCCCTGTTTCTTTTGGAGGATCGGTTCTTTCATAGGATGTATAGCTTATTGATATCTCTTATGTGGGTGGGTAGGAGAAGTCAGGTGTGCCGCAACACTGAAGAAGGATTGGGAGGACGGGGTTGGCAGTCCTGGATGTGCAGTTGTACTTCTAGTAGACAGCACACTTACAACTTGCAGCCCAGTGGCTCACACCATCAGACAATTGGGAGAAATGGCTTTTGGGAACTGTATTCAGTGTGGACATGTTGCATCAACTATTAATTCAGGGGGGCAGGTCGGAGCTCCCTGTTCCAAATGTGATCAGCCATGCAGCCGCTATATGGGAAAAAATGGTACTCCAAGTCATTCACAGAGCCCCCGTCAGGAGGGCATTGAAATTTTGAGATTTTATGCTCTTTAGGAATATTGACTCAATCATGTCTATGGAGCATTAGTGAGAGGGGGATGTATGGAAACAGGGGGTATTTACCCCGGAGACACATTTATCACATTCCAGGAAGTACAAGACACTTTTGGGATAAGATCAAATCATGTCTTACATTATGCAAAACTGGAAAGTGTGGTACAGGACCTCTGGTTGGATTTTCTCGCAGCCCTATGTGGTCCTGGATGGTCCTATTGGATGGGGAGAGGGATGCTGCTTAATTACCTTTTTTACAGAGTCCTTAGGTCTCATATGCCACTGTGCCAATTTCCCGCGCAGGGGGTCTGGGGGAGGGATTTGGGTACACCCATCTTGGGCTTGGACTGGGCAAGTGCATTGAGCCTCTTCCTCACTGTATCCTGTAACAAAAGGTTTAAACTCTTGCACTTTCTTTTCTACATTGTACATATGTCATCCTGCAAGGCCTCAATAAAATAGACCCCACTAGGGGGGCCACCTGTGTGCATTGCGGTGTGGTTGGGGGTCAATTGCTTACATCTGTCATAAGTTCAGGCTTTTTGGGGGCAGGTGGTGCAGTATGTTGAGTTAGTCACAGGGCTTCATGTTCCCTTGACCCTGCTTGGTTCTTGGAGTGATGATATAGCCTAGACGAGTTGGCATTATTGTTAGCAAAGAGGCAGGTGGTTATTGATTGGATGGGTATGAGGATCCCACTGTTTACATACTGGGTTTGTGACCTGTTGGAGTGGTTGGTGACAGAGGAACACCATGAGAGAATATCACACACAAATGAGAGGGTGGCAAGAGCTATACTGCTCTGCGGCCAGTTGTTGGATATTTTTCATGACTCATCCTTTGGGGATGGGTCCAAGGTGGTAGATTGATATCATCTAGGGCTATTGGCCTTTATTATCTTCCTGATCACCAATTGTGAAATACTGCTCCTTAGTGAAATGCTCTGTTTTTGGCCTTCGTTTATATTCATTGGCCTTATATCGTCACTGGAAATGTAGTTGATTTCATTTTCTGAGTAGCTGATTTTACCTGATGTATTGATTGACTGTACCTGCACTGTCACTTGACATTGCATTCTGTATGACACTGTCAACACACATTATGTGTTTTTGTTATTTGTTAAAAAACAATAAAAACAGTTTGAAAAAAAAAAAGATTTCAGAGGTGGAGGTTGCAAAAGCTATTTCAGACTTACATCCTGATGACTTTACAGGACCAGATAATCTCACAAATCGGTTTAACACGTTTTACAAGCCTACATTGATCCCATATGTGGTCACTCTGTTCAATTCTCTCTTATCCTCTTGGCTGTCTGTCCCTCGATGGCTACAATGAACATCACGCTGATCCTGATGCACAGTAAACTAGCAGAGGACTTGGGACATTTAGACCCAAAGCCAAGTGAAATACCAATGTTAAAATCTTTACAAAGATTCTTGCCAATCCGTTCCTACCTCACTTACCATATTTAATCAACCCTGACCAATCTGGATATGTGCTGCACAGGCAGGCAATGGACAATATTAGGAGGGTGCTACACCTAATAGAACAGGCTACTTATCAGGATCCAAATGCTAACACTATTGCTGGATACAGAAAAGGTGTTCAACAGAGTCTATTGACCCTTCCTCACTAAGGTACTAGAGGCAATGGGTTTTGGCCCCTGCATATTGACTTGTCTGGGTGCTAGTTACCAGACACCAACAGCTCTGGTCGTAGTTAATGGGAGGAGATCAGAGAAATCCCCCTTCTGTGAGGGACGAGACCAGCCTGCCTGCGCTCACCTTTGTTGTTTGTACTGGCTGTTAAGCCACTGGCAGCCATCATTAGAGGACACTCCGAAATAAGGGGTATGTCCTTAGCTGGCTGTTGCACTGGGTTCTACTCCAGCAGTACACCCAGATTTTTAGCTTTTCTGACCACCCAGTTTTTGGACTTTTTACTGTGGGTGAGCCTCATTACCGTTGTCTTATCCACGAAAATCACATGGTAAGTAGAATGTGCATGTTTACTGCCAGTGTCCAACTTTTAGGATAAGGCTGCTGAGACGCAGCAACTTTGTGTGACTTTGAATGGCCTTATAGATATGGAGTGAGGAAAGGCAATGCAAGTCGCTGCATTGCCTTTCTCTGGGCAAGGGAGGCGTTCCATGGTATTGCAGTGGGTTTTACCATGCAACACCCATGGATTCTGAGGCATCCCCAGATTTACGAGAACCTGTAAACCTAAGCATGCCCCAAAAGCTTACGCCTCCCCCGGGGAGGTGCAATGAGGAGAAATATCTTCCTTTCTCCTTTTTTTCTTCTTTCTATGTGTGCTACATTTTGCAGCACACATAGAAAGAAGGAAAGAAGCCTCCAACGATTTTTTTGGTGCAGGAAGCTACCCCTTCGTGTGCTGCCTTGTGCCAAACATTTATAAATTTGTCCCTCATTTTTTAACTGACAAAATTATAATTGTACATCTTCTGGGTCATGCAGAGTTTCCATATTTTCCTGGTCCAACTTAGGTCTTTTGTCCCCCTGCTGTGCCTAGTAATTACATTTTCTCCAGCAGTATTAAAGGCCACCCCCACACAAAAGGGGTAGTTAGCACTACTTCTCCTAGCTCCTGAGGTGGAACGGCATGGGGAACAAATAACTGTATCTATCACCCAGCTGTCACTGCACCAGGGATTGGCCTGCCCAAGGCCACTGAACACAGTGAAGTGCTCAGACCACTGGAGCCAACCCACCAGGGGGCTCCCTTTGAAATTCTATTATGCAAGTCCCTGGCAGTGATGTCACAAAGGGGTGGAGTTGAGACCGCAGGAGCTGATGTGACCAGTGGTTTCTGGATGATACCATTTTGGATTGCCACAACATGCTGTGCAGGAGGGTTGTGACAGGGATGGAGAAGTGATGTGGTAGCCCAGGATTGGCTATGTGTACATGTCTTCAGGAGCCTTCCTCTCCCCTTTATAAATTCTTGCACAAGGGGAAGACTCTCTCTTTTTCCTGCAGATTTTCGACCCTCATCGCTGCTGGATTATGGGACTGCCATGGAAAACTTTAAGGAGGAACCCCCTGAAACTCACTCAGGACCCAGGTCTCTGCCCAATTGACCCTTGGACCAGTGGACCTTCCCAAGAGCCAGTGAGTCTGGCCCCTTTAGCCCTTTGAGGATCAGTTGGGAAAAGCCCTGGACTTTTCTGTGCTCAAGCACCCAAGAAGAAGTAACACAGGGAGCTGGGAGGACCAGCTTTTGAGGACTGCCGCTGTTATAATATTCACCCCTATACAGAGACTCACCCCACAATGCTTTGTGGGACCTTGTATTAAAAAAATAATTTTCCCATATCTTGGCCTGTGATAGTCCTAGGATGATGACACTCACACCAAATTGTTCAGCACAGTGTGCTTCTGCTTTGGAGGCCATCTTCGGAGTCCTCATCCTAAGTTGGGGGGGCACAAAAATCATCACTGTTAGAAATTGGGTCTCTAGTTGGCATGATTATGTACCCTTGTTCAAGTAGATATCATAATCCTAGTCAGGGTAAGTCACAATAAAATCCTAATTATCCTATGTCCACCCTGTGTAGCTTGGCACTGAGCAGTCAGGCTTAACTTAGAAGGCAATGTGTAAAGTATTTGTGCAGAACTTTACATACTCGCACAGTGAAAACACCACAAAAAGACACCACACAGGTTTAGAAAAATATGATATTTATCTAGTTAAATTATTGATGTAATGATGCAAAATCAATGTACAGTAATCAAATTATGAGTTCTTTGATGTTCAAACCAACTACAGTACTGAGAAGACACAATAGCTCCAACTGTCGCTAACGGAGTGGTTTCCAACAATCCGACACCACTGGTGCTGATCATGGAGTTGCAGGAACCACAAGGTACAGACCCTTGTGAAATTGAGGAAACGAAGAACAAGTGTGCTTCACGGAGCCGGAGATAGGCGTCACTGTAGTTGGTGCGGTGTCAGTCCCTTAAGGTATCTGGGGAAAGAGGCATCAGTTCCGCGCTGTGAATCAGGTGGCGGTGAAGCGTTGATCCTATCCAGATGCAGGGGGAAATGATGCGGCATTGTCAGAGATGCGTCGATCCTTAGTGACCCTGCGGGGTCACTGTCTCTGGTCCATCAGGACATAATATGTTGAATTTGCAGTGTGCAATGACCATGTGTGATATTAGCGGAGTCGCAGCAACATCGGACTTGCACTGCAGGCCACAGTTGTTGCATGCAGCGAGGTCAACAGTGCAGGAGCAGGCTGTGGTGTCGCTGACGTTGCTGGTGCTGCTGAAGTCGTTCCAAATTTGCTGAAGTCAGTGTAGTAGTGAAAAGCTAGCAGTGGAGTTCTTTGTAGTCCCTGAGACCCCAAAACAGGAGGTAGGTTCAATCCAAGGCCTTGGAGAGCAGTTTTGGGGGAAGGTAGAGTCCTTCCAGCACAGTCAGAGGCCAGCAGGGCAGCAGGCCAACAGAAGGGCAAAAGTCTTTTGCAGTTAAGCAGTCCAGTGAGTCCTTTGGGAAGTCAGGCAGATCTTCTGACAGAGTTCAGGTCCAGAAAGTGTCTGAGTTGGTGGGGTCAGAGAGGCAGTTTATATACCCAAAAATAACGTTGAAGTGGGGAAGACTTCAAAGAGTGGTTTTGAAGTACACAAGTTCCCCTCTCAGTCCAGTCCTGTCTGCCAGGGTCCCTGTGGGGGGATTATTGGTCCTTTGTGTGAGGGCAGGCCACTGGATTTTGAAATGTAAGAACAGGCCCTTCAACCTTCCGGCCCATGAAGACCCATTCAGTATGCAGATGAATGCAGGTGTGACTGAGTGTCCTGTGTTTGTGGTTGTCTGGCTGAAATGCACAATGGAACTGTCAACCAGCACAGACCAGACATTGATTGGAGACAGGCTTTAAGACACAGATGGTTTTAAGTGCAGAGAAATACTCACTTTCTAAAAGTGGCATTTCTAGAATAGTAATATAAAATCCAACCTCATCAATAGACAGGATTTTCTATTACCATTCTTTCCATACAAAAATTGGCCTGGTTACTCCTTTCAGATCAGAATTGGACCACTCAAAAAGGATATGAGGGCAGTCCTAATGCTTGTCTATGAAAGGAGCAGGCCTCACAGTAGTGTACACGAATTTATGAGTTTTTCACTACCAGGACATATACACTATATATTTACATGTCCTGCCTTTTACCTACATAACAACGAGGGCCTACCTTACGGGTGACCTATTTATAGAAAAAGGAGAGTTTATGGCTTGGCAAGTACTATTAAATGCCAAGTCAAAGTGCCAGTGAAAGCTGCCCAAACAGGCCTTGCAATGTCAGGCCTGACAAATGGTTAAGGGGAAACTTAGGTGGGTGGCACTATCAGTGCTGCAAGCCCAATAGTAGCATTTAATGTACAGGCCCTGGCACATGTAGTGCACTTTACTAAGGACTTATAGGTACATTAAGTATGCCAATGGGGCATGAGCCAATGTTACCATGTTTAAAGGGGAGAGCAAATGTACTGGAGCACTGGTTAACAGTGGTAGAGTGCCCAGAGTACTAAGACCAGCAACAACAGTGTCAGAAAAGTAAGGAATGCAGGAAAAATGTTGGGGGATGACCACCCTAAGGCTGTCAGGTCTAACAATCACATTTCCCATTGTTCAAGGCATTTACAAGCTGTCCCAAGGCTGGAACTTTTGCTCTATAGTATGGAGTAGTTTACATTTTAGGAACCATTTGTATGGAAATATATTAGAAGCTCTGGAAGGCCTATAAATGTGCAACGCATTGTTCATGTTGTTTTATTTTTTGGTGGGTGATTGCATGGTTACACTGCATCATGTTGCTTCATTTTTTTTCCCCCTGCAGGTTGTTCTGATCACTACAGGTTAATGTCAAATATATGAAAGAGTGCAGAAACACAAAGAGGATTCCTGACAAATGATTTATTGGGTTTTCATGATGGGTGCATGTTTATTGATTCATCATTATCGCAATTATGACAATGATTTATGCCAAAGTAATATAATTATTAC
Source organism: Pleurodeles waltl (assembly GCF_031143425.1). Lineage (NCBI taxonomy): Eukaryota > Metazoa > Chordata > Amphibia > Caudata > Salamandridae > Pleurodeles > Pleurodeles waltl. The sequence goes on from NC_090437.1 coordinate 221,249,874, forward strand.
ACAATGACTGTTGAAACTCACTTAATATGTTTGGGTGATCCTTCTAGGGTGTCACAAGTGATTACTCAATGTCACCTATGGTATGATTCATCGGCCAATGTATATTTTTAAATTATTGCGTGGTATTTAGTAGTTTGTGCATAATAAATGTAATTCTCCTTTTTCTAGAGCAAATGTACTTACTGGACAACCATTTATTGAGTGTTATTATTGTGGCAGTGATTGGTGATTACTAGTCCACACTACCTCTGTTGAGTAGGCCCTAGACTGATACACCTCTGTACTCTGTGGTAGTCAAGCGCTACAATGGGGTGTTTTGGTTACCACAGAGGGCAATTTAGGAACTATTGCTTGTGCTGGCAGCACAAATCATAACCCAATTTCCAACACTGGGTAACAACATTTCATATACTTATTTGCAGATGATATCCATCTGACCCTGACAGACCCTCTACAATCAATCCCCAAGGTGCTGCAGATACTAGGAACGGTATCTGACTTTTATGTGAACCTAACCAATTGCCTGCCAGGACCCTGTGATCCCGATGCCCTAAACAACAGAATGTCCCACTCAAACAACAGGCAGCAGCTCCACGTGTGACAGCTTGAGGCACTTAGCCAACCGACTCTTGCAGGCTCATTCGGACGGAGTACTCCTTGACTACCACAAGTTACAGGCACAGTCAAGGCAATGTTGTCCCTTTGTAGTCCTGATGAGGCCCAGAATTGAAGGGGCTGAAGCGCGTCGACACCTTGTGGATTGGCGCGAGGTTGGGTAGAAAGCATATCTTGACCCCCCAGAAGTACATCACACAGTGCAAGAAACCCCAGGAAGTAATTGATCTGGGTACAGCATCTGTTGGTAGAACTTACTAAAACCATCGCTTTAGGGTGGATTACGTCTTTAAGCGATTTACATACCACCACCTCCAATGGAGTAGAATAATTTGGGACAATTTCCAGGTGTTGCATTTGGTTCATTTATTGTCATTTTCTCGTGCTTTGTCTGCATTTTCTCACATTTTGTGTAATTGGTAATGTTGTGTAATGTTGTGTAAATGTCACCCTTGGTGCTATGTTCTGGCTTACTTGGGACAATCCGTCCCTTTGTTTATTCCTTCGTCCTGCATGATCATATATAAATAAATATAACGAATACATTATTTTACGAAGAGAATATTCATCACTTCTCTTGCCAGAAAATAGAGTAATCTTTCCCGGCCTTTTGACCAATTTTGCATCTATACAATTGGAGTTGCTGAGCATGGGGCTCTTGCGGGAGATGAAGAGCAAGCTGACTACTTTGACCCCATTCAGATGGGTGCCAGGGAAAGGACTGAAATACCTAGGAGTGTATCTTACACCACAGCACCGCCTGTTATATGTAGTCGGCTATTCATGTGCACTTAACACCATCCACATTGACCTTTGAAAATGGCAGAGGCTTTATGTCTCCTTGCAAGGCAGAGTGGTGTTTATAAAGCAGAAAATGTTACCTCACCTACTTTATTTTTTTAGAACTGCCTGTCACCTTTTTTGAGGAGAGGTATAAGCAGCTTCTGCAAGGAGGCATAGATAAATTTATCTGGCCCGGCAAGAAGGTGAGTGTCTATAAGATTATTATGAAATCCTGTAAGAGGTCTGGTGGTTTTGGCCTACTGGGCCTCCGTAAATGATATCAGGTTGCCCAGCTGTGTGATTCCTTCAAATGGTCGATGTATGAGACTGAGCTCCATGCAGTGCATATAGATGGAGCAGACATGAGAAGGATCCCTTGGGCAGTCCACTGGTTCCCCAAGACCACCAGACCAACGGTATGCTACTTCTCAGACATTCATAAGACTCCCTTCACCACATGGGCTAGACTTACAAGTGGTTGAAGGGCTAACAACCTTCCTGTCCCCATTTACACCTCTGTTCAGTAATGCAGATTTCTCCCCAGGGACAGTAAAAGGGAAATTTGCACACTGGGAGTAAGGGGGATGAAGGATGCTTTGGGACCTATTTGGGGGTGGGAATGTTAACAACATTTTAAAGTGTAAACAGGAATTCTATCTACAGGAAATAGTGTGCATGAGATACTTACAACTCTGACATTGGTTACTACATCCATCAATAAACCAGCAGACACTTGTCAGCTGTTACCTTCAGAAAGCAGTTCACCATTTATGGTGATCCTAAGGGCCTAGTTTCTGCTATCTATGCTGTTCTTGCTAAACCCACCCCTGATATGGACTGGCCCTACAAGACACAGTGGGTATCGATTATAGGTCATCTCATTCCTAGGGAGTCCAAGGGGAGGCTCTGAAATGATATCACCTTACTTTGCAAGAGTGTGTAGAAAAAGAAAAACAATGTACAAGGTGACATTCCAATACATCACACCTATGAAGCTGTAACAAATGTATGAGGAATCAAACAGGCTGTGTTGGAGGGGGTGTAGCCAACAGTGGGATTTTATACACATGAGATGGACTTGCCCTAGTTTGAAATGTATTGGAAAGAAGTCATGAGTCACATTAAAGGGGTGTTGGGATACTCATTGCTGTCTGATCTAGCCATGATAAACCTGGACCTTAACCAATGAACATGACGGCATTGACCACAACAGATTGGAGGACCATTCCCAAAATATTACTAGCAGCAAAGCAATTTCTAGCATTGTGATGGAAAACCCACAGGATACCCTCAGCACAGGACTGGATCGGCAAATTATGGACACTAATAGCCATGGAAAAAATGACATGGTCCCTTATAGATAATGAACATAACTTTGAAACACAGTTGCACCTGTTAATTGAGTTTAGTGAACAAATATTTATATTATGGTTGCCCCAGATCTTTGATGTCCTTACATTTCGGTGTTTGAGGGGTAACTCTTTGGTTTGAAACTGCATTCTATACCTTACTGATGAAGCACATGGCAATTCGATTTCTGTGGGCTTCTAGGATGTACGTTATGCCCTTTTTTCTCCTGTGGTATCAATGTTCAACTGTGCCTCTGATATATGGTCTGGGGGGAGCAGAGGGAAGGGTGAGGTGGATGCTTTTTTGTTTTCTTGGAAAAACAAGCTGGTAGGAGGGGCTGTAGAAGGCACAAAAGAAGTGTATTACTGCACGCAAGCTCCAAGCCATGCCTATCAACCTGTGCCACTTTTTCAGTTGGAGGCATGTGGATGAAAGGGGAAGATGAAAAGCCCAGCTCCTCCCACCTTACCTCCCAAATCATCTCCCACCCACCAACAGAAGAAATGAATCATGAGATAGGGATTCAAAGGGGAAGTACTAGGATTGTGGCTTCTCCTGGACCTTGTACTCCTCTCACTTTCTAATTGTTTCACATAGCTCTTTCATCCCTCATGCTTCTCTTTTTAAGAGAAGCAAGTTGGGAGGAGGGAGCTGCGTATCTGATCTCCAGAAAGTGGCTAGAGGCTTGATAGATTTTCTTTAGCCTAAGAAACAATCCAAATAATGTCTGCTTCCTTGCTGAGAGGCAGAAACACATAGGCCCTCATTACAACCCTGGAGGTAGGTAATAAAGCAGCGGTAATACCACCAACAGGCTGGCGGTAAAAAAAAAAAAATTATGACCATGGCAGAAACTGCTCAGGAAGACAGCCACTTTAAAACACCGACCGCCAAGGCCCTAGCAACAAGCACAACGCCAGTAACCGCAAACAGCCAGGCGGAAGACAATGTACTGCCCACACCATTATGACACACCTATCTGCCACCTTTTCCGGGGCGGTACCAACAACATCAAAAGCACGGCGGAAACAGAACACAGAAGTCAAAGGACTCACCTCTGGAGACTCAGGGAAAAACCGCGACGCCATGGAGCCCGAGTTGCACATTTTTCTCATGCTTGTCTACCTTTTCCTGCATTATGAACATCAACGCCAGCGAAAACGACCATGGTGAGTACTGCCGCCTAGCACACAAGGGAGGGGGGAGGAAAAAGAAAGTAACACACACACACACACAACACGCAACACCACCACCCTCACCACCATTCACACAACCAGATGCACTAACATTACATATCCATCCCGTACCCCTCAGGAATAATGCAAGGATAAAATGATTGGCAGAAAGTGAGTGTAATACGATTACAGAATATGAATAAGTGCATCAATTTACAAACGTATATACATATTTACAAATGGAGGGGCACTGCCCAGTCCTCAATGGCCAAGGCCCCAGTTCACTCCTGCAACAACACGGAGAGAACACTGCAGGGGCATCAGGTCAAAAATACACAGGCACCTCAGGGGGATGGGGAATGGGGGGCTCCTCAGCCGGAGGATGGTACAACACCACTGGTCCTGGAGGGGGCAACATGCCCTGTGCGCTGTCCTGGGGAGTGCAAGGCCACAGTCTCTCAAGTGGGTGGTTTGCACACTGTTTGGTCCTGGAAAGTGCAAGGCCACAGTCTCTCTAGTGGGTGGTTTGCACACTGCTTGGGTCTGGGGAGTGCAAGACCACAGTCTCTCTAGTGGGTGGTTTGCCCACTGGTTGGGTCTGGGGAGTGCAAGACCACATTCTCTCTTGTGGGTGGTTTGCATACTGCTTGGTCCTGGGGAGTGCAAGGTCACAGTCTCTCTAGTGGGTGGTGTGCCCACTGCTTGGTCCTGGGGAGTGTAAGCCACAGTCTCTCAAGTGGATGGCTTCTCCACTGGTTCTGGAGGGGGCCTTGTGCCCAGTGTGCTTCATCCTGGGAAGGACGGGGTGAGTGGATGGCTTCTTCCACTGGTTCTGGAGGGGGCATTGTGCCCATTGTGTTTCATCCTGAGAAGGATGGGGTGAGTGGATGGCTACTTCCACTGGTTTTGGAGGGGCCTTGTGCCCAGTGTGCTTCAGCCTGGGAAGGAAGGGGTGAGTGGATGGCTTCTTCCACTGGTGCTGGAGGGGGCATTGTGCCCAGTGTGCTTCATCCTGGGAAGGATGGGGTGAGTGGATGGCTTCTTCCACTGGTTCTTGAGGGGGCATTGTGCCCTGTGATGCAGATCTGGGGGAGTGCAAGGTCACAGCCTCTCACCTGGGTGTCACACCTACAGGATTTGCAGGGTCCAGGATGCACTACAGCCCATGGAGGCAGGACTACACACGGCCCGCCTGCAGTGACGGCTGCTCAGGGGTGGCAGTGGCGGGGCTGGTGTCGGGGCTGGCAGTGGAGAGGGTAGGCTCCAGCCCTTCCCCTGCAGCCTCGGACGGCTGCCCACTGGGGCTGCTGCTGCTGGCAGTGGTGCTGGTGGCAGTGCTGGTGACAGTGCTGGTGGAGGTGCTAGCAGTGGTGGGGGGAGGCTCCAGCGCATCGCCTGCAGCCTTGGATGACGGAACCACCATAGTTGGTGGTGGGGGCTCCGAATGAGTCCCAGCACCAGGCTTCCTGTCCTTCCTGCCTGCAGGTGTAGGCCCCTTGTCCTTCCCTTTCGCAGTTGGTGGTGCCTCCTTGTACTTCCCTTTCACAGCTGGTGGTGCCTCCTTTCCCTTCCCTTTCACAGCTGGTGTTGTCTCCTTGCCCTTCCCTTTCATAGCTGGTGGTGCCTCCTTGCCCTTCCTTGATGCACCTGGTACAGGCACACTTTCACTGCTGCTGGCTGGTTCCCGGGATCCTCTTGCACCTGTAGTAGCTGTCGACATTACTGTGGACGTGGATTGGGTGGCTGAGAAGCTTGCCTGGGTTCTGACCACCCTGGCCCGACCTGAAGGACGGGGGGAGGGGTAGGGAAGAGGTCAACAGTGGAGAGAAACAGCTTCTTAGGGACATTGGGGCGAGAAGAGGGTGAAGCTTTGGGAGTGGAGGAAGAGGAAGTGGTTGTAGGGGGTGCCTGTCTGTTGTGTTTGGGTGCAGGTACATGGGCTGGATGCTGTTGTGAAGTGGATGGCTGTTGGGTGTCTGAGTGCTTGCGTTTGTGTTTGTGAGGAGATGGCAGAGACACAGTGGGAGAGGACACAGGGGACGTGTGTATGGATGTGGGGGTGGTGACTGCCAGTGAGGGGTGTGTAGTGATAGGCGTGCTGGTGATAGTGCAGAATTAGTGAGAGCCAGACGCAATTGTAGCCGGGATGAAGATTTCCGACAACAGGTTGACGATATGGGAAGGAGATTTGTCACACGTGGTTATTCGAATAAGTCTGTGAAGAAAGCACAATCTAGAGCCTTACCTCTTATAAGGGGTGATACTTTAAAAACCAAAGAACGTAAAGAGACTGTGGACGTTTCAAATAAGACTAGATTCGTAACCGATTTCAACGAGGCATCTTTGATTCTTGAGAAATTCATGAGGAAGCACTGGAACATGCTGTTACAGGATGAGTCTTTAAGAGACCTATTACCTGCGAGAATCTCAACAACTTATCAGCGAGGTAGAAACCTAAAGAGTATTTTATGTCCTAGCTTTTCTACCAGCTCGACCAATAAAACTTGGCTTTCTTCAAAATTAATTGGCTTCTTCAGATGTGGGTGTTGTGGGGTTTGCCACAATATTAGCGAATTCTCTGAGGGAGGTAGGCATTTCAATATTAACACCTTGATCAATTGCAATACCACTTATGTGGTTTATATTATACGCTATAGATGTCTTAAGATCTATGTAGGAAGTACAATACGTCAACTTAGGGTCAGAATTGGAGAACATGTTCGATTGCTGAAAAACAATGATGTGAGATATCCCGTAGCAGCACATATGGTGGATTGTACTTCACAAACCACACATAGGAGTTTTGAATTCTTTGGAATAGAACATATCCCTAAAGATCCGAGGGGAGGTAACAGAGAACTAGCATTGCGAAAAAAGGAAGCTCTCTGGATCATGAGGTTAAGGGCTGTTGAATCAGGCCTCAATTCTGATAGGGAATTAGAGTTCTTTTTGGGGGACTAACATTTTTAGCTCTTGTTAATCAATACCCCTTTGTCAGTGTTGTTTCATTACTTAATGTAGCATTTTGATGATTTGTATTTCTATTGCGTACCTTGATGAACTCATTTAACATAATCATGAACTTGGGGGGTGCCACATTTGTACGCTCAACAGCAGCTTTGTGATTCTGCTGTTGTATTGTCTTTTGCTGTACTCTGGTTTTATGTAAATTCAGTTTGCACCAAGGAATGATATTCATTGTATAATTATGACCCAAAATTCTCCAACTGGTCACTATAATACACATTTTTTTCTATATGTGGGTTTTGAGTCTCCAAATTGCAACCTGTGTCTATTAAGACATTTGACTTCTCCTATTCCCATTCAAAAGGAATTTGGAATGTAGCTTTATGATATTGACTGCCTGTGTATTAGGACATGTAGTCTTTCTTTACATTTGAGGTGTAGTCAAATTGAATTCTCTAATAGTTGGAGGAAAGAAATCTTGTTTTTCCTTTCCGGTACACACTTAGGTCTCGCCGAGTCGTTTGAAATGCATATTCTGTTTCCGTTAACTATGAAGTTTGTTTGGAGATTGGCATTGTTATGAGGATTAGTCCTTTTTCTATTTCGCTGGTAGAGGCTCTGACGGCTATCCCAGAAGTATATTTACTTCCGGGTATGACCGCGGGTCACAGAGAAGACGTGTACTCGCGTCGTGTATGCTTTGTGCACAGTCAAGCTGATACAGCTTTTTGAAGAGTTGGAGGTGAGTTTGCAGCGCTAGATGTATTCAATTTCTTAGTACCTTGTACACGCATACGAGCCTGCAACAGTACGATATTTGTTGTACACTCGATACTCAGAGCGTACTCTTCTTTAACTTTATTCACAGCTTGATACAGAAGATGGTTATATCTGTCCACGGCTTGATACTTGACGTAAGATATTTCACTTGGGTGTTCGTTGAAATTTTTCTTTGGTGATGATGAGATCGGAGTTATATGGCTCACTTGATGGGAACCAAAATTATATTAGGCCATTTGGCCTTTTTCTTCCTTTTTGTCTTTTATGTTAGATCACTGATTTAGTTACCGTATCTTCAATAACGGTTGGTCAATATGAACTTTTCGAGACTGGTTTGAACAAAAGGTATTCATCGAGACCTCCTGTCTGTGCTATGGAAGAGAACTCTTGGTATTCATGTTTGGAATGATATATAATTTTTTTATAATTGGAGGTTTCTTTGCCATCACTTGTGGTGCTATTTTGATGTAAGTTAGCACAACACCATCCTCTGGTATTTATATAGAGAGCACTTTGGCAGAACCCTATCAGTGTGTTGCATGCCTCATGTCACCTATTGGTACATTTATCATCATGGTTTAGTTTTCAGTAGGTTCTGACACTGGGGCCCGTATTTATACTTTTTGACGCTAAACTGCGCTAACGCAGTTTAGCGTCAAAAAAATTAGCGCCGGCTAACGCCATTCTGAAGCGCCATGCGGGCGCCGTATTTATAGAATGGCGTTAGCCGGCGTTAGCCGACTGGCGCTGCCTGGTGTGCGTGAAAAAAAACCACGTACACCAGGCAGCGCCGGCGTAGGGGAAAATGGTGTATGGGTGTCTCAAAATGGGGCAAGTCAGGTTGAGTCAAAAAAATCGCCTCAACCCGAATTGCGCCATTTTTTTACGACGCCCATCCCCCATTAACATGACTCCTGTCTTAGCAAAGACAGGAGTCATGTCCCCTTGCCCAATGGCCATGCCCATGGGACTTCTGTCCCCTGGGCATGGTCATTGGGCATAGTGGCATGTAGGGGGGCACAAATCAGGCCCCCCTATGCCACAAAAAAAAATTAAAAAAAATACTTACCACAACTTACCTTTTCTTCCCTGGGATGGGTCCCTCCATCCTTGGGTGTCCTCCTGGGGTGGACAAGGGTGGCAGGGGGTGTCCCTGGGGGCAGGGGAGGGCACCTCTGAGCTCATTCTGAGCCTACAGGTCCCTTAACGCCTGCCCTGACCCAGGCGTTAAAAAGAGGTGCAAATGCGAGGTTTTTTGCCCCGCCCACTCCCGGGCGTCATTTTTGTCCGGGAGTATAAATACCATGCACATGCCTGGGAGTCATTTTTTAAGACGGGAACACCTACCTTGCATCTCATTAACGCAAGGAAGGTGTTCACGCCAAAAAATGACGCTAACTCCATGAACGTTGGCGCTAGACGCGTCTAACGCCAAAGTATAAATATGGAGTTAGTTTTGCGTCAAATTTGCTTCGAAAAAAACTACGCAAATTCGGCGCAAACGGAGTATAAATATGCCCCTGGGTGTATCTGGGTTCCCCTATTACATTTTTGAATTAATTAAGTTGGAGCATTTTGGTTCTTATTCCTTGCTATGTGCTTGTATTTGTAGCCCTGAAGAAGTCGTTCGGGAATTCGAAGAAGTTTTCCCTTGACGAAACACGTGTTGGCTGAAATGTTGTCATCAGGCTGCAGTGATTACACCAAAATTTTATTACAGCACTACGGAAGGATTTTCAGTTGATGTACTCTCCAATTTTTGTTTGATTCGATTTGGCTATAATTACACGATTAGGCCATATTTGTATTACTGCGGTTAAATATCTGTCTAACATGACAAAGCCAACTTAAATTAAATTTTAATTGTGTTCTCTTTTTACAAATATTTTTCTATGATGAGAGAGATGCCATGCATTATTGTCTTCTATCTGCTTGGTTTTTAACCTTTGAGGGGTTGGGTGTTTCCCTTGTGTAGGCACCTTTCATTGTTGAATATTAACTTGCTTGATAGAGGATCCCGAGCGCCTACTTAACCCTAATTCAACACCCCATTCTTGAGACATAGTGGTGGTGATAGAGGTAGTGGATGAGGATGTAGTGCATGCAGGTGTGAGTGTAGACGCTATTGGAGGGAGGTGGAGGAGGAGGGGGAGGGGGCCACAGTGGAGGAAGTGGATGTTGGTATGTCTGCGTCTGGATGTTGTTTGTGTGAGTGCCTGTGGGATGATGTGTTGTGCTTGTGTTTGCCTGAGCCACTCCTGTGTGTTGTTCTGGGTGCATGCTGGTCTGCCTGTATGCTTGGGATACTTTGGGGTTGAGGGGAATTAAACTGGGTAGAGGAAGTTGGAGGGGGAGGCTAGAAAAAGGGACAATGGCTGCCATCAGAGAGGAGGCCAGAGCCTGGATTGATCTCTGTTGGGCCACCATGCCAGAGTGAATGCCCTTCAGGAATTCATTTGTTTGTTGCAAATGGGCTGCCAGCCCCTGGATGGCATTCACAATTGTTGACTGCTCAACAGAGATGGATCGTAGCCAGGTCAATAGCCTCCTCACTCAGGGCAGCAGGGCTAACTGGAGCAAGGCCTGAGGTGCCTGGGGCGAAGGAGATGCCCACCCTCCTGGTTGAGCGGGCACGGGAAACACGCTAAGGGGCTGCTGGGAGGGCAGTGCTGGTACGGGGGTGGCGGCTGTACCTGTAGTTGGGGTAGGCACAGAGGTGTTCGCCACCACCAGGGAGCTTCTATAGGAGGAAGTATCACTGTCAGAAACGTCACCTCCTGTCACCGCTATGGTGCTCCCCTCGCCCTCCGTCCCACTAGTGCCCTCTCCGTTGGTGGATTCGGCCTCCAGAGCCATGTGGGGTGCAGCTCCCTCCATCGCCGGTACCTCTGCTCCTCGACCAGGTGATGCTAATGCACAGAAGGACAGGGTGACAAAACAAAAAGGGGGGGAAGAGACAAAGGATACACTTGGTCAGTGGCTGCTCCAACACCACTGTTGGCATACACAACACACACATACACAGGGAACAGCCATACACAACAGTCATAATGCTAGTCAGCAGGCCATGGACAGGAATACCTACGCCAATAGCAGCATATGTGAGACCCACAGACCCCTGCCCAGTAGTGAATGCCTACTAGCATGGTTGTAGGTGGTTCACGTCATACCCTGCCCAACATGGGACCTCCCTGCAATGTCCGGCCTGGCCCAGGGTCACCCACAGGCCCACATTCCCAACCCGGAGACCACCCCACCACGCGCAAGTAGTATATTGGGAAACTGTACTCACCCCCTTGAGGCTGCTGTGATGCCCTCAAGTGCCCATCCAGCTCCGGATAGGCCACCACCAGTATGCGGGCCATCAGTGGGTTCAGGGTTCGACGGGCACCCCTTCCTAGTTGGGATGCCTTCCCCAGCTAGGCCTCCGCCATCTTCTTTGACCAGCGTCTCATGTAGGGATCTGAGGTGTGGGTGCAGGTCTGGCAGTTTTATCCCTGCTCCTGGGTGAAAAACAGGGGGGTCCTAGTACTCCAATCAAGGGCAGGGTCCACAGGGCAGTCCTTCGTCTCCTGTAGTTCTTCCTTGTTGGAATCTGATAGGGATCTGAGGTGTGGGTGCAGGTCTGGCAGTTTTATCCCTGCTCCTGGGTGAAAAACAGGGGGGTCCTAGTACTCCAATCAGGGGCAGGGTCCTTTCCCCTGTGATGACCACTTCCTGGGAAGTGTGGCAAAAATAATTTCCAGGGAGCAACATTCCTCAAAAATCCATTATGGCTGAAAGTGATTTTTGGAGGTTACATCTGGCTGAGCCCACCCACTGGTGTGGCTAAAAATCCTAAACACCCCCCCCCCTCTCCTGCCCTCTCCTAATCTAATCATATGGGCCCTAACTGTCTGGGTTTGCAGGGTGTGAGGGTGTTGCTGGGTTGCTCCAAATGTCCTTCTCTGCCTTTGAAGACCAGTTTGGCAGCACTCCTCCTTCCTGCTTAACCATCTGCTGAGGGGAGATCTCCTCCCCAAGGCACATCTCTTTGTGCTGAGCCAGGCCACTTTACACCTCATCAAGGCAGCCTGGCCAAGCTGTCAGAGGCTGGCCAATCAGAGCACAGCAGCAAAAACACTGCAGGGCTGAAGTTCACAACTTTTCAGGTAAAGTTTAGAACTCTTTACCTGAACAAGTTATATTAAATCCAACAACTGGAAGTTGTGGGATTTTTATAACAATTAATTTGGTACCAAACTTCTGGTATCTGTTACTTAAGGGGACTTTTTAAATTAAAATAAAGTCTCCCCCTTCTAGCCTATGGAGGCCATTCACTACAGTGAGGGAAAAACGAATTTGGCTGTTTTACCTCACCAGGGCTTTTAAAACAATTTTTATAAGGTCCCTGCTTATAGTTACGTGGCACCCAGCCCTACGGGCACATAGGGCACACCTTAGGGGTGACTTATATGTAACAATAAGGTAGTTTAAGACTTTGGAACTTTTTTTAATTCCAAAGTCGAATTTGCATGTAGCTTTATTTTAAAAGCAGCCAACAAGGCAGTCCTGCCTTTAAACTGACACTGATCACCTCAGCAGTGCACCTATGGGTGCACTACCAATGCTGGGGTCCCTAAACCTACATGCCCTACCATATACTAGGGACTTATAGGTAGGTTAACTTAGCCAATTATAATTAGCCTAATTTGCATATTGATTTTACACAGAGCACAGGCCCTGGGACTGGTTAGCAGTACCCAGGGCACCATCAGAGTCAGGAAAACACCAGTAAAAAGTGGAAAATGGGGGCAAAAAATTAGGGGACCTCTGCAATCAGCCCTGTTCTCTCACACAAGCCCCCCCCCCCCAGCCCACACGCCCAGGAGACTCAGCCCAACCCTGGGAGAGTCTTCCTGGCTTGTCAGGCGAGGAAGACAGTTAAGAGAACATGCTGTCCCTTTGCTGGACTACTCTGCCTTATATCCTCCTGCCATTGTCACTCCCTCGGGGTAGTGAATCCATCCCAACAGTGAAAGGTCCAATCTCAAACTGAAACTTCCCTCCAGGGTGGTCTTCCTCCTCTCTCCTTGCCAACTTGGGTAGTGAGGTGCCCACCTCCCCTACCCCTAACGTTGCTAGGGCAACACCTGGCTTACCCAAAGAGGTCACCCAACACTTGAGCAAACCCACCATGACCAATGGGGTCAGGGGGCCTACTTTGCTTTTGCTTTGGGGTCTGCCTCCCAGGCCAAGTGCAGTGCTGCCAGGAAGGGTAGCACGCAGCTAAGGCTACTGACAGCTGTCAGTACCCAGAACCACACCCTAAGCTCTCCACTGACAGGTGGCTGAGCTGCTTTAGGGACAACTGTGGGGTCCTGGCACCCCTCTTGCTGTCTAGAGTGGGGGGCTACCACCTCCTGTGGCAGACACCCTCCTTCCACTCTCCCTTCTGTCAGTGCAGGGGCAACACCCTGCATCTGGACATCTGCCTGACTACTCAGGACTTCCTTGGGGTCAGATGAGGCCTCACCAGTGCCAACTCTGGGCTCCCCTCCTACTGGGGCATAAGGCTTTTGGCTCCCTGGAACTCTATTTTAAGCGTGGCACACCCTTCCTTTTCTTGGGACCCCTGTCTCCTAACTGTAGGGACTGACTCCCCAGGACTTTGGGTTGGGGGGGCGCCCTGGGCGACCGCTCCATCTGGGACCAGACTCACCTCTGGGAGGTCATTGCCCAGGATACAATCTAGGGGGAGGTCAGCACTGAATGCCACCCTAAACCAGCCAAGGATACCCTCTCTCTCTAGGGGCACTATGGCTACAGGTTTGGAGGTGACCTCCCCTGTGGCTATCCTGACTTTCATGGTCTCTCCTGGGACACACATGTCTGGGGTCACTAACCGGTCACTCACTATAGTGTGACTGGCACAGGTTTCTCTCAGACCAGTGCTAGGGATCCCATTCACCTGAATGGGGTGAAAGTGCCTACTTCCACCCTCAGGGATCACCAGCTTAACATCTGGTCCTATCTCCCAGCCCAATGCTAGGAAGACTTCATCATCTGAGGAGACCTCCTCCATGGCTACACTGGACAGCCCAGTGCTAACCAACTTCTTTGGAGAGGCTACATCTCCTCTGAAATGACCTGTCTGCTGACAGTCAAAGCAAGCCTTACTGTACAAGAGCTTTTTTAACCCTGGGTCTCCCTGTCTCTGCTTGTCAGAGTGGGAGTGGGATTTACTCTCCTCCTTCTTAGGGTTCTGGGGTACAGAGGGAGTCTTTGTGGTGGGCTTACCACCTCTCTCCTTAGGTTTTTGGGGACCAGAGCCCCCCTTCTTGGAGTCTCTCCCCTGGGACTTGACAACCACTTTAGTCCTCAACCACTCAACAGCTGCCTCCCCCAGCTCTCTAGGGTTGGTCAGCTTAGAGTCCACTAGATGCTGGCGTAACATTTATTGGATACAATTGGTCAAGATGTGCTCTCTCATGATCAGATTGTGTAACCCCTCATAAGACTTTACTTTGTTACCATGAATCCAGCCCTCTAGTGCCTTAAGTGAGGTGTCTACAAAGTCAACCCAAGACTGGGAATTGACCTTCTGGGTGTCCCTGAACTTCATCCTATACTGCTCTGGGGTCAGACCAAACTTCTTGGTTAAGCACCTCTTCATACTAGGGTATGAATATGCCTCCTTCCCACTTAAGGTCAGAAGCCTATTCCTCCCTGAGCTGGGGACCAACTCCCATAAAAGTGAACCCCAGTATTGAGGCCTAACCCTTCTCATTTGGAGTGCCCCCTCAAAGGTCTCCAACCACTTGTCTACGTCATCCCCCTCTACATAGGCAGGAACCACCCCCTTGGGTAATCTGGGGCAAAAAACCCACCCATAGACACCTCAGCTTCTCTGTTGCTGCCAACATCTCTCTGTTCCATTCTTGCCCACTTCTCCTTCTCTAAGGCCAACTTCTCTGCCTCCAAAGCTATAAATGCTAGCTGGGCCCCCAGCTCTCTTTCCCTGAGGGACATGTTCTCTCCTCCTGAAGGGACCACCTTCCCCCAACTAGCTTTGGGAATGACCCTAGTGACTGTGTGCAGTGAGGACTGGTCTTCCTCCTCCTCACCTAGGCTCAGATGCCCTCCCTCCCCTGAGTGGTTGGAGCTAGCATCCTCCCCTGCATCTTCCTCCTCTGGAGCTTACTCTGGGCTTACTTCTTGGGCCTCAGCCCATGCTGTCAGGGATTTAATCAGGACATGCTTCCTGAGGTCAGTGGTTACAGGCAACCCCCTTACAGTACACAACCCCCTAAGCTGGACTACTGTCAGTGTGGGTAGGCTAGCCAGGTTGTTGGAAAATGGGTTATTGGTAAGGGCAGGTAGGTACCTACACCTAGCAACAAGCCACTAACCTCCACTTAGGTCCAGTTAGGTCTCAGTAAATTAACCCCAGCTCAACCCTTGGTAGCTTGGCAACGAGTGTCAAGGCTTAACTTAGGAGACAATGTGTAAAGCATTCAAATATCACAAAACAGTAATTAAATAAAACACAGGAAACAGTTTAAAAATCCAAAACCAATTTATAAAAATAGTTTATATTTTTATCTTTAAAATGACACAAAAACGAATACAATCGGATAAGGGGAACCGGAGATATGAATTTTTAAAGAATTATTATTTTTCTAGCGCTTAGAAACAAAAAGCGCCAATCGGGTCATCTGGTTGCACCTCGACCGGGGCAAAGTCAAAGTTTCAGGCCGACCGCGATGGAGCCCTGCTCGGCTACAGGTCGCGGGAGGCCTTGGTTAAAAAGTTACCTTCTGACTTAGTCTTTATTTTGAAGATTTTCTTCAGCGGGACGAACCTGCAAGTCCTATCCGACCTCCTGGAGCCCTTCTCCGGATCCGCGATGCTGGATTCCTCGGTGGAGATTTTTACCTTCGGACTTAGTCGTTTTTTCGAGGTGAAAATCCTTCGACCGGGGTAAACCTGGATCTTGATCCGACGTCCATGGAGCCCTTCTCGGATACGATAGCGGGGAGGTCCCGGTCAACTTTTTACCTTCGGACTTAGTCTCTTTTTCTGAGATTTTTCTTTACCGGGACGAACCACCAAGTCAGGCCGGGTCACGGTTGAGGCAAGCCGGCTAGAATTTCTGTGGCGGGTCGGTCCCTCTATGGAGCTTTTTTACAAAAATTCTCAAATCTTCTCCAAACTTCTGGGGCTTCACCCAGATGTTCTTATAAGGTTCTTTTGGGGTCCACAGCTCACCCCAAGGGTCCAGAAGTTCTGAGATGGTCCTTGGGGGGTGCGGACTACAACTCCCAGAATGCACCTGGCGCAAACTCCTTTTTGGCCACTGGACAGTGGTCAGCTGTTCACTTTCTTCAGGAGTTGGTGCAGGGGACTCTGGATAGCAATTTTTCACCTGTAGCAAACAGGGAGTCCCTCCTTGAACCAGTTGAAGCCAGGCAAAGTCCTTCTTGTGTTGAAGCCCAAGTGTGCAGCTGGTGCAGTCCTTCTGAGTGCAGGTTCCAGGTGCAGGCCAGGGGTCCAGCAGGGCAGTCCTTCTTCTTTTGTTGTTCTTCTTTGTTGGATGTGGTAGGGAACTGAGGTGTGGGTGCAGGTCTGCCAGTTTTATCCTTGCTCCTGGGTGAAAAGCAGGGGGGTCCTGGTTCTGCAATCAGGGGCAGGGTCGTTCCCCCTGTGATGACCACTTCCTGGGAAGTGTGGCAAAAATCCATCCCAGTGGGCAACATTCTCCAAAAATCCATCATGGCTGAATCTGATTTTTGGAGGTTACATCTGGCTGAGCCCACCCACTGGTTTGGCTAAAAATCATAAACACACCCCTCTCCTGCCCTCTCCTAATCTAATCAAGGGGGCACCTAGTTGTCTGGGGTTGCAGGATGTGGGGGTGTTGCTGGTTGCTCCAAATGTCCTTCTCTGCCTTTTGAAGACCAGTTTGGCAGCCCTCCCCCTTCCTGCCTCACCATCTGCTGAGTGGAGATTCTCTCCCACAGGCACATTCCTTTGTGTGAAGCCAGGCCACTTCACACCTCATCAAGGCAACTTGGCTAAGCTGCTGCAGGCTGGCCAATCAGAGCACAGCAGCAAAAACAATGCAGGGCTGAAATTGGCAACTTTTTAGGTAAAGTCTAAAACTTTTTACCTGAACAAGTTATATTAAATCCAACAACTGGAAGTTGTGGGATTTATTACAACAATTAATTTGATACCAAATTCTTGGTATGCAACATTTAAGGAGACTTTAAAATTTAAAATAAAGTCTCTCCATTCTAGCCTATGAAGGCCATTTACTTCAATGAGGGAAAAACGAATTTGTCTGTTTTTACCTCACCAGGGTTTATAAATCTATTTTTATAAAGTCCCTGCTTATAGTTACATGGCACCCAGCCCTAGGGGCACATAGGGCACACCTTAGGGGTGACTTATATGTAAAAATAAGGTAGTTTAACACTTTGGAACTACTTTTAATTCCAAAGTCGAATTTGCATATAACTTTAATTTAAAAGCAACCAGCAAGGCAGGCCTGCCTTTAAAATGACACTGGGCACCTCAGCAGTGCACCTAGGTGTGCACCACCTATGCTGTGGTCCCTAAACCTACATGCCCTACCATATACTAGGGACTTATAGGTAGGTTAACTTAGCCAATTATAATTAGCCTAATTTGCATATCCATTTTACACAGAGCACAGGCCCTGGGACTGGTTAGCAGTACCCAGGGCACCATCAGAGTCAGGAAAACACCAGCAAAAAGTGGAAAATGGGGGCAAAAAGTTAGGGGGCCTCTGCAATCAGCCCTGTTTTCTCACCCAGGTCAAGCTCCATGGTTCGCTAGTTTTGTGTCAACAAAAACCTTTTCCAAAAATTGGGAACAAGAATTTAGAAAAGTCACAAAAATTAAACAATTGAAATTAATCCAAATTAAAAATTAAAAACAATGTTTGCACTAGGACAATTTAAAGGATTTTTAATTTGTTCTCCTTAAAACTGTATTGTGATACTGAACACAAATACAGGATCCCACCACTGTGCACCAAAAATGTTGCAAAATGGGTTTTTGGTAAGGGCAGGTAAGTACCTACACTTAGCAATAGGCCGCTAACCTCCACTTAGGTCCAGTTAGGTCTCAGTAAATTAAACCCAGCTCAACCATTGGTAGCTTGGCAATGAGCGACAAAGCTTACTTAGGAGACAGAGTATAAAGCATTCACATATCACAAAACAGTAATTAAATAAAACACAGGAAACAGTTTAAAAATTTAATATTTTTAGCTTTAAAGTGACACAAAAACAAATGAAATTTGATATGGGGAACCGTAGTTTTGAAGTTTTAAAGAATTAATGCTTTCCAGCGCATAGAAGCAACTAGCACTCAAAGGGTTAAAAGAAGGTCACACTGGAAAGGAACAAAGTCCAGAGTTCAGGCCACCCATGAGGTAACACTGTCACACTTACTTTCAGAAGTGTTTGATTCAGGAAAGTGGTCCACAGCACCAGTCAAGGGTTCAGAGGCTCTGGTGTGCCTCTTAGGGTCTGGGGCTACAACTCCCACAATGCACCTCTTCAACTTATGGAGTTGCTCCAAATGTCTCCAAATTTCTGAATCTTCTTCCAGAGGTCCTTTTTGTGTCCTTGAAGTGTCCACAACTTGATCCAAGGTTCTAGAAGGTCTGAGTTGCTCCTTGGGAGTTGGTACTACAATTCCCAGAATGCACCTGGTCAGAATCCTCAAACGGCCACTGGACGCTGGTCAGCTGGGCTCTGCTTGCAGGACTTGATGCAGGGGACTCTGGACAGCTCCTTTGTACCTGTAGCAAAGAGGGAGTCCGTTCTTGAAACAGCAGAAGACAGGTAAAGTCCTTTAAGTGGTGAAGCCCAAGTGTGCAGCTGGTGCAGTCCTCCAGAGTGCAGTGTCCAGGTGCAGGTCAGGGGTCCACAGGGCAGTCCTTCTTCTCCTGTATTTCTTCCTTGTTGGAATATGATAGAGATCTGAGGTGTGGGTGCAGGTCTGCCAGTTGTATCCCTGCTCCTGGGTGAAAAACAGGGGCTCCTGGTTCTCCAATCAGGGGCAGGGCCCTTCCCCCTGTGATGACCACTTCCTGGGAAGTGTGGCAAAAATCGATCCCAGGGAACAACATTCCTCAAAAATCCATCATGGCTGAAAGTGATTTTTGGAGGTTACATCTGGCTGAGCCCACCCACTTGTGTGGATAAAAATCCTAAACAAACCCCTCTCCTGTCCTCTCCTAATCTAATCAAGGGGGCCCTAACTGGGTTTGCAGGATGTGAGGGTGTTGCTGGGTTGCTCCAAATGTCTTTCTCTGCCTTTGAAGACCAATTTGGCAGCCCTCCTCCTTCCTGCTTAATCATCTGCTGAGGGGAGATCTCCTCCCCCAGGCACATCTCTTTGTGCTGAGCCAGGCCACTTCACACCTCATCAAGGCAGCCTGGCCAGGCTGCCAGAGGCTGGCCAATCAGAGCACAGCAGCAAAAACACTGCAGGGCTGAAGGTGGCAACTTTTCATGTAAAGTGTAAAACTCTTTACCTGAACAAGTTATATTAAATCCCACAACTGGAAGTTGTGGGATTTATTATAACTATTAATTTGATACCAAACTTCTGATATCTGTTACTTAAGGGGAATTTTAAAATTAAAATAAAGTCTCCCCCTTCTAGCCTATGGAGGCCATTCACTACAATGAGGGAAAAACAAATGTGGCTGTTTTACCTCACCAGGGCTTGTAAAACTATTTTTATAAGGTCCTTGCTTATAGTTACATGGCACCCAGCACTAGGGGCACATAGGGTACACTTTAAGGATGACTTATATGTAAAAATAAGGTAGTTTAAGACTTTGGAACTACTTTTAATTCCAAAGTCGAATTTTGCACGTAACTTTAATTTAAAAGCAGCCAGCAAGGCAGGCCTGCCTTTAAAATGACTCTGGGCACCTCAGCAGTGCACCTATGGGTGCACTACCTATGCTGGGGTCCCTAAACCTCCATGCCCTACCATATACTGGGGACTTATAGGTAGGTTGACTTAGCCAATTATAATTAGCCTAATTTGCATATTGAGTTTACACAGATCACAGGCCCTGGGACTGGTTAGCAGTACCCAGGGCACAATCAGAGTCAGGAAAACACCAGCAAAAAGTGGAAAATGGTGGCAAAAAGTTATGGGCCTCTGCAATCAGCCCTGTTCTCTTACACATAGTAGGTTCCAGACACAGGTCACAGCAACACTTGCAGTGTAGGTCGTCTCCTGTTGAGGGTGAGGTAGCAAGTGAGTGAACGGATAGAAAATGGCGGTCACGTCCACGGCAGTGTGTACCGTCACCGCCGGCATACATCACCATTGGCCACTGTAACCCACAGGGCCCAATGACAACCAATGAGGAGTTGCACTGTGGTACTTGACCGCCTCCCGCAACGGCACACAACGTCAGCGGAATTACCTCATTTACACATGTCCATCCACACATGTCACGTGGACGCCATTTTGGGGGGGGGCAGGCCATGGCACCTAACTGTGTCGCAGTACACATACCATTTGGGCCTATACAACAATATACTGTTACAGTCACACCATGCAATACAGTGTAGTGTTTGGAAATGTGGGATACTGACCAGCTGCTCACTGTTTTGCCCCCTAGATTACAACCGCTGTGGATGAATAGGAGATGGAGACCTCCCCCATGTACAGACCCCTGATGGACTTGGCAACTATTGATGACCGGCATATCATCCTCAACTATAGACTTGACTTGGTGACAATCACAGAGCTGTGTGCACAATTGGTATCTTTCACCCCATCCCACTGGGATTCCCCCCTCTTGTGCAAGTCCTATCTGTGCTCCATTTCTTGGCAACTGGCTCCTTGCAGTGACAGTGGGCTTGGCAGCAGGAATGTCACAGGCAATGTTCTCAATAGTGCTGACCAGAGTGTTGTCTGCCCTGATAAAACACATGCGCAGCTACATCGTATTATCCCAGTTGAAGGATTTGGCCACACTGAAAGCTGACTTCTATGCAATGGGACACATCCCCAACATTTTTGGGGCTATTGATGGTACACATATTGCATTTGTCCCCCCCCGAGATATGAACAGGTGTTCAGGAATAGAAAGAGCTTTCACTTGATGAATGTGCAGATAGTGTGACTGGCGGACCAGTACATCTCCCATGTCACTGCAAAGTATCCTGGGTCTGTGTATGATGCCTTCATCCTGCGGAATAGTAGCATCCCATATGTGATGGCTCAACTCCAGAGGCACAGGGTGTGGCTAATAGGTGAGTCCTGGTTCGCACCCAGTGGATGTTGGTGTATGGGTATGGTGTGGCCCTAAGGGTGAGTGTGTGGCTAACAGTTGTCCCTCGATATTTGCAGGTGACTCTGGTTACCCCCCATCTCATGGCTTCTGATCCCAGTGAGGAATGCCAGGACAAGGGCAGAGGAACTTTACAATGAGGCGCATTGGCGGACAAGGAGGATTTTTGAGAGGACCTTTGGCCTCCTGAAGGCCAGGTTTTGTTGCCTCCATCTAACTGGTGGATTCCTGTACTACTCACCCAAGAAGGTATGCCAGATCATCGTGAAATGCTGCATGTTGCATAACCTTGGCTTGAGATGCCATGTGCCTTTTCTGCAGGAGGATGAGGCTGGAGATGGCAGTGTGGCAGCAGTGGACCAAGGGGACAGTGAAGATGAGGAGGCAGAGGATGAGGATGAGGCCAACAGAACAGCAGCAACACGACAATACTTCCAGTGACACACAGGTAACTTCACTTTACATTGACAGTTTTGTGTTTGACATTGTACATGGCAGGCAGATTCTCCCAATTCTATGGCCAATTAATGTACCCTTTGGCATCTCTATTTTCAGATATTTCTGCCCCACTCTGGCTCCTGGTGTGTTGACTGCAGCCTACTACAGGTCATTCCTAAGTATATATTCCTATACAGTTGTATTGCAGTGTTTAAAGCTTGTTAAGCAAATACATAGTTCAATCATTTGCCAGACTCCATACTTGTTTTTTGTTTTTAAATGGTGTTTACTTAAGTGCCAATAAGAAGAGGGGTATGTGCAATGGGCTGGGGTGATAGTGGAGGAAAGTCCAGGATGGAGTCCAGTCTATTTGTATCACAGGTGAATTGTCCAGGGTGGCATAGAAAGGGGAGAAATGGCAGTTCAAGGTGGACAGGGTGAGAGAGGGGGACACAAGGGTGACAATCAGGAGTCATATTTGCTGGCGGGGGTCTTGGTAATACTCTCTGCATCTTGCCTGGATCACAGGGACTGTTTGCGGGGTGGTTCTCCTTCTGCAGGGGGAGGGGGGCTGGTGGCCTTTTGGCCCTGTGGTGGGCCTCCTGTCCACTAGCGGCAGCAGATGTGGAGGGCTCTTCATCAGTGTGGCTAGTGTCAGGGGACCAGTGGTGTGCCACTGCCTCCCTAAGGGTGTTGGTCATGTCTGCCAGCACCCCTGCAATGGTGACCAGGGTGGTGTTGATGTCCTTTAGGTCCTCTCTGATCCCCAGGTACTGTCCCTCCTGCAGCCGCTGGGTCTCCTGCAACTTGTTCTTTATCTGGCCCATCGTCTCCTGGGAATGTTGGTATGCACCCAGGATCCCTGCAATTGCCTCCTGGAGAGTTGGTTCCCTGGGCCTGCCCCCCCGTCGCACAGCAGTCCTCCCAGCTTCCCTGTTGTCCTGTGCCTCTGTCCCCTGAACCGTGTGCCCACTGCCTCTGACGCCAGGCCCCTGTTTGTCCTGTGTTTGTGGGGTGTCCTGGGATCCTTGTAGTGGTGGACACACTGCTGATTGACGTGTGCTGGGGACAGAGGTATGGGCCTGTTGGGTGTGTGCTGTGCTGGTGTTTCCTGAGGGGGGAGACTCTGTGGTGGTATGGGACTGTGCCTGGGTGACCGACTGTCGGGAGGTCCCTGATGGGCCAGGTTGGTCATCCAGATCCAGGTGTCCAGAGCTGCTGTCATCACTGTGGGCCTCTTCTGTGGGGGGGGGCTGGATGTCGTTTGCACCTCCTCTCTGGTGACGTTGGGTGGGGGACTTGTGGGGATGTAAATGCAGTGTTATTGTTTCTGCGTGTGACATCTTGTGCATGGGTGTGTTGCCCTCTATGGTTGTGATTGCCCTGGCAGCTTTGACTTGTGTGAGTAAACATAGGTGATTGTCTCAGTGGGCATGCTTTAGTGATTGGTGTCCATGCAGGTCTGTGATGGGGGTCCATGCATTGGTGTTACATGCAGGGCTTGGTATTGGGATGGGTGGGTTGTGATGGTGGGGTGTATGTGAGGTGGTGGAGTGATGGGGTGAGGGCACGGGTGGGGTTTTGTGATGGCATGCAGGTAGAGGGGTTGTAAGTAATAAATATTTGACTTATCAGAGTCCAGTCCTCCTGCTACTCCTGCCAGGCCCTCAGGATGCATGATTGCCAAGACTTGCTCCTACCGTGTTGTTAGCTGTGGTGGAGGAGGTGGGGGTCCTCTGTACTGCTATTTGTTGTCTTGCTACCACAGAACGCACCTTTCCCCTAGGTTGTTCCACCTCTTCCCTTGTTCTCGGGTGCTGTCCTACGGCATTGACCCTGTCCACGATTCTCCGCCATAGCTCCATCTTCCTAGCGATGGATGTCTGCTGCACCTGTGATACGAATAGCTGTGGCTCTACCCGGATGATTTCCTCCACCATGACCATTAGCTCCTCCTCTGAGAACCTGGTGTGTCTTTGTGGTGCCATGGGTGTAGTGTGAGTAGTGTGTGTGGGGTGATGTGTTGGGGTGTGTGCTGCTAGGTGTGCAGATGGTGTATGGGTGATGATGTTCTGTTGCTCTGGTTCTGTGGGTGCTTTTGGTCTATCTGTCTCAATTGGCATTTTCTTTTTGCCGTAAAGGGTTGTGGATAGTGTGGGTGTGTGTTTTATAGTGGTTTGGGTGTAGTGTGTGTATGTGTCTCAGGTGTGTTTAGTTTGAATTGTCCCATGTAGTATTGTTTTCTATTTGTGTGTATATTTTGAGCGCAGCGATATGTACCGCCAATGGTTTACCATGGTATAATGTCCGCTGCGGTGATTCATGGGTCATAATGCTGTGGGCGTAGTTCTGTTGGCGTAACGGTGTGCGTTTTGGTACCGCCAGTTTATCACTGACCTTTGGGCTGGCGGACTTGTGTGTGTGGCTATATAGTGATGGATTGCCATGTGTGTGTTATAATGTAGGTAGCGGTAATCGCCAGCTGTATGTTGGTGGCAGTTAGCATGGCAGTAAGCAGGACTTACCGCCAATTTCATAATGAGGGCCACAGTGCTCAATTGAGACACAGGATGTTGTTTCATTTGTTTTTCGGCCTTGGTAAAAATCCAAACAGAATTGTCTCTTTTCTGGGTGCAGAAATATCTCTCTGTGCTGCAGAGAAGAGACAGAATCTAGCCTAAGTAAAAAATCTAAACAGCATCTGACTACTTGCAGGGATACTGATGCACCTGTTTATGTCCAAGCTAGGAGCCAAATGATGCTGGGTTTGGCTAAGAAAAAATCCAAACACTGTCCAACTCCTTACTGGAGCACAAACACATTGATTAAGTACCCCAGCGATCTGCTGGACACTGTTTTTATATTTTCTTTGCCTAAATACAAATCCAAAAACCATTCAACTCCTCTCTAGGATACAGAAATATGCATCTGTGCCCCTGCAAAAAGTTGATATTTGCCAAATATTTTCTTTATTCACGGAAAATCTAAACAACATCTTGCACCATGCTAGGGCACATAAACATAAACATTGAGCAGGTGTTGATTTTTTCCCTGCCTTCCAATCTCACCTGTTCTGAACACTAGACTAGCTTGTGAGGATATCACCAACTTTTTTTGAGGCCATCTAGCACAACGGACAACTTTGCACCACAATGCAGAGCTGTGTGTGCTGGGCAGCAATGTGCCAAATTGTTGGAGAAATGAAAATTGTATCCTCTTTGATGACTGGTTCAAGGAAGCATTTGTATGCCTATCTTGGTGAGGCTATGTTATAAGATTGGGCTTTACATCAAAACTATGAGTGTTTGCACTGATCCAACCAAGTTACACCACAGTAATACCAATTGCACACAACGAGGCACACAGTTCTCACACACACACAAATGAGATGCAACACAGGTAGCTAATACATTAAAGAGGGAATGAGAGGAGTTAAACGAGTGTTCTATGCTCTCTGTATGCAAACAGAAATGTACAAGGGGTTACACAACACTCCTGGAAGTAGTAGCCCACCTCCCATGGAATTACTACACATTCATATACAACGTGGAGGGGGGCTGGAGAAAACCAACTATACACCAGGGCTTTCTTTTTAAAAAAGAATGTGTTGGGGCAGTTCACCATATCATGACCTCCGCTCCCTGAAGACGCAACAGGCTTTCTGTCCACCTGGAGGGTAGTCTGGGGTTTTAAATTCCAGCCTGCTCCTCAAAAGGTGACACTCTAAAGTGTACAAAAAATTGAGGGGTGAAAAACTTGAATTAAACTCTGCAACTGGTAATTACTTTGACTGCATCCCAGCCGATCATTATTTTGCACATCATGCCACCTCAGTTTGGACCTAGCCATATGCAAATCACTCTTGACCTGGCTCCAGTGTGAGCAGTCAAACCTGAACTGCTAGGCATCTCAGAACTGGAACACAAGCAATCCAGGACCGGTTTTGCCCTAGTTAGCACTCTTCAGCCAGGTATAGCTTGGTACCAGTGACACAATGTGCATGAAATCTAAATCTGGGAATCTCAGTTACACAGACTGCCCCACAGATACCAAAACTTCCCCCCACAGTAATATAAGGAAAATGTATAATTTGCCTCATAGTTTTCAGTTTGTGGGGACTTTTTGGTAAGAAAACGTAGTTGGGTTCAGGCATTTTACATCACTCTGAACTACCGTGGGTGTTTAGTTTTCAGAACAACAACTGAATTTAGTATGTTTCTTTAGGTGGCAGCCAATTCCAGGCCCAAATACTGCAGTTGCCCGACATCCCTAAAATAGGTAAATTTTCAAAGCAAAAACTTGATGTATCCACTACGTTCAATTGACAGGGTGAAAAGTCAGTATGCCACTGCTGCATTTTGGGGCCTTTCCTGTCACATTCCATTGGCCCAGCTACATAACTGGCCAATAGTTTTTATCAGGAGAAGTATGGGAATACAGAATAGTAGAATATGTGTTATTGTCAAAAAAATGTGTCTATATTTTGGGCCTCCAAATATAAGTCAGGGTACAAAGACGAACCCATTTTTCACAATGCCCTCAGAATCAACGTAGTACAGCTACCCCATATTTAGATGTGTACAAATAACCACTATTACTAAACTGAGGACATATTTACAAGCCCCAAAGGCCAAAGGAGTGTCACTTTTAGTGATGCTCCGGTGGTGCTGTGCCCTGCGCCATATTTACAAGGCAGTGTAAAGCCACTTTTTGTGGCTTAACGCCGCCTTGTAAATATGGGCCCACTGACAGTTTTTTGCAGAAGAGGGACGAGCAATGGGTGTTGCTTTGGGCGTACCCATGCAACTCCCAGTGCTTTTTTACACTGCCCCGGATTTACAAGGACACGTAAATCTGGGGCAGCACCAAAAACTAGCACCACCCCAAGGGTGGGGCTAGCATGGCACAACAAGGAGAAATACTTTTATTTCTCCTCGTTTTAGCTTTTTCTGTGTGTGCTGTATTCTGTAGCACACATAGAAAGAGCAAAAGGCCAAAAATGAATGTCTATGTGCAGGAAGGTGTCCCTTCCTGCAGATAAGCAACATTAAATAATGATAATGTTCTACTTCTATGTGTGTTGCATTTTGCAGCACACATGAGAGTAACACATCCCCATTATTGATTGTTTATGTGCAGGAAGGAACACCTTCCTTCACATAGACACTCATCCCTGCAAAGCACTATTGTGCAAGGGGTGCTTGCGTTGGTGCTAGGCAGCTAACTTTAGAGCCAGCACTAGAGGAAACACAGGGGTACGATGTATATATGGCACATCTATGCGTTTCTCAAGTGACACAGTGAAGTGCTGCCAATTTTGGCAAAGTGCTGCACTGTGCCACTTCCTTGTAAATATGCCCCTTAGTATCTTGAACACATTCAAAAATATTTTCATCCATTAGATTGTACCATATGAATTGATGTATGGTTAGCAAATAATGAAAAATCATAATCAGCTGCTACTCAGTTGTTATATTTGCGTGTTGTGTGTTTTTGGACAATCAGCAAACTCTGTATATCTCTGATTCCAGAAGAGTCTGACAGATGAAACAGTATATTATTTTTGTAAATTGGGCAATAAAGTCACAGATGAATAGTTGTCACCTATTTCTTCTTTTTCCTACTTATTTTAATTAATTGTATATTTAATGATGAAAAAGGAAAAGTACAGTAAAAGTAATCTACAAAAATAACCACTTACAGAGTTGAGGATTTTGTCTACTTTACCAAAATGCACAGGTTTCCAGGTTCATACATACGTTTTACATCTGTTGCGGGGAAAAAAAATAAAAATGTTAGAAAAGACAAATAGAAAAAATTGACCACCTCCTAAAGAAATGCAAAGATTGTGCTGAAATTTATTTTTTGCAGCTCTTCTTGTTCCTCAAAGGTAAAATGACAGTCAAGGCTATTGCCATAATTTCCTGGTAATTTCTTTCTTGATTCTACATAGGGAAATCCAAAATTCAGGGGGGTCTGTAGAATTCTCACCATGTTGGAAAAATGGCTCAGATTTGACCTTGGTATTTTCTGCAGGAAAAGTACAAAGTGCCCTAAATATAACAAAATGCTCAGCATTGGAAAAGGGTGAGCCCTATGAGCTGAAAGGTTAAAAATCAAAATAGCAAAAGAAAACAAAACTATCTCTTTCTTTTTTGTCTGCCCTACCATTGCTCTTTCTCTCTCCATCAATCTATTAGAAATTCCCACTTGTCATCGAGAAGAGGGTTGCAATGTGAGTGCTTGTGTCGTTAATACGTTATGCAGTGATGGTTCCGTTGAGGATATGGGCAGCGAGGTAAAGTCCTTGAACCAGGAAAGTCCACACAATAGAGGCAATGAGTATGTTCTGCTTGAAGCTGAGATGTGCAGCAAAGGAGATCAGTTGATTCTACTGGATCCACAATTTTGGCTGGTAGAGCACCTTCATGGCCACTGCCAATGGTCGAGGACTGAGGTGGAACAACTTGTCAGGGAAGGACTCACAGATTAGAGGGTCCAGTTGTTGTGTTCACTATTGTGGGAAGCCTGTTATGTCCTTGAGGATCATGATCATAATGCCAGGCAAATAGGCATTGGAGTCACCCCGTGGTCCTGGGTTTACAGATGCAAGTCCAATCCTTTTCATCACTCAGACAAGAGGGCAGCACGGCAGCATAGCCGGTCAGCAATCCTTCAGAGCAGCAGTCCAGCAGAATGGCAGTCTTTTCAGCAGCACAGCAGTCCTTCTTCCCGGCAGAGACCACAGGTCCAGATGTGTACTGAAGAGTTGGTGCCTGGGGCCCAATATTTATACCTGTTACCCACTGTGAAGTGGGAGAAGCTTCCAGAGGATTTCACCCCTCTGAGGTGCTTCGAACTTCCTGCCTTCCTAGTTTGGCCACAGATTGTCAGGGGTCACAACAATATAGACTAGTGTCATACCCCTTTGTGAGATTGCTCAGGCAAGTCTTCTGTGATGTTCAAGTGTGATATGTGACTACTCATCCCCCTTGTTACCTCAGAGTGGCCCTATCCTGCCAACACTTAGCTTCCCTTTACCTCACTGTCTAGGAGCAATACAAAAAGACCAACTGCCAACTACAGCTAGTCATGGTACCCAATATACTGGCAGCAGACACCAAATGGTTAGGACAAGAAAATACCATCTTTCTAAAAGTGTTTTAGAACAAACAAGGGACAACCAACAGGTACTAAGGGAGTGGGGGTAAGTATTTTCAAAGGAACAGGGGTTCCTTAGAAGAAAAGCTTTTGGAAATTAGATATAACATAGAGCGATAATGAGGTCTATGAGAATTAAACAACAAAATATGTACATTTTTATTTCAAACAAAATAAAAACAATGTAGTCAAAAAAGTCTCAAGGCAATGTCTGGTTTGTGAGTGTGCATGTAAGTGTGCGTGTAAGTAAGAATCTTCTTATGTTTGATGAAATTTGTCAGGCCTTTGGGGGTCATTCCGACCCTGGCAGTTGACTACCGCCAGGGCCGGGGACCGCGGATGCGTGGTGCATCCATGGGCATTCTGACCGCGGCGGTACAGCCGCGGTCAGAAACGGGAAACCGGCGGGACGGGAATCCTCCACGGCGGCGCTGCAGGCAGCGCCGCCATGGGGATTCCGACCCCCTTACCGCCAGCCTGGTTCTGGCGGTTTTGACCAATGGCAGGGCCCCACCAAGATTTTCAGTGTCTGCCAAGCAGACACTGAAAATCGCGACGGGTGCAACTGCACCCTTCGCACCCCTTCCACTCCGCCGGCTCCATTCGGAGCCGGCATCCTCGTGGAAGGGGGTTTCCCGCTGGGCTGGCGGGCGGCCTTCTGGCGGTCGCCCGCCAGCCCAGCGGGAAACTCAGAATTACCGCGGCGGTCTTTTGACCGCGCAGCGGTATTCTGACGGCGGTACTTTGGCAGGCGGCCTCCGCCGCCCGCCAAAGTCAGTATGACCCCCTTTATGTTTAAGAGAGAGTATGGATTAGTTGGGCCATAGTCGAATGCATGGTAGCATTTACAGGGCATGTGTGAGAAAATGTGAGTGTCTAAGGAAAAGGGTGTGATGCTATGACCCTGTGTAAGTGAGTAGTTGTGTGTCCAGTATAAGAGGGGAATAGGGTGGGAGGGAAATTAAAGCGATGCATTTACCACAAATTCTCACACACTGATCAGAACATAACTGTAAACAAGGGGTAAGTCAAGCCTGCTAACCATGAACCCTCGGCTCAGGCTCTCAAACTACCCATGTACTGAGCATGTTTTTGTGTGTAAAGGAGAAACTTAGAAACAGCCCAGGTGTTGTCTGCTGGTAAGGGAATCAAAGAGTAATGCTAGCAACACAGAGCTCACAACTTTAACAGAGTCATGAAACATACCTTATGTCAGTTGGCTCACACTGCCATAATCCCTGAACTTCACTCTAAACAGGTGGGACGTGGGGGAAGCCACAAGGCAAAGAGTGCAAGTAGAAACGGATAGAGATAAGAGAAAGAAAGAAACCACACCCTTCACAAACATTGTGGAAAGTCATTATGAGAAGTTAAAGTGCAGCCCGTCTATAGATTCAGGATTTCAGCAGGGATCAGAATTCATCCTGTGGTGACATTTGAGTAAAGGGTATATGCAAGTCACTTGCGGACAATTTCTGAGTCATTTGTTCAAGATGCTGACGTTGATCCTGATCATCTGGTGTTTGGGAAGATTGCAGGGTTTTCTGCATTTCCAAACCCCAGGTGTCCCTGTTGTCGAAGGGTGAGGCACCCAACATGTCCAGCTAGTTTTTCAGTGCATCATGATGTTCATACTGAGAGTGACTATCATTGTAGCAGATTTCTAATGGCTGCAGTATATTTCTCTTTCACAGAGCCCTGTTTGTAGAGCCAAGGAATCTTTCCTTTTAATGTTTGTGTCATATTAAAATTCTTCCAATATGTAAATCTTGCAGACTCATACAGATACAGCCCATGTTTTTTCACTGTGCTGATGACATGTCGAGCCTATGGATATCGTAGACAACAAGTGAGGTGTGGATGGTGAATATTGGAGATTGTGGCAGAGTGTATTTCAACCTTGTGAGGCCTCTGAAGTTCCAGCAATAGGTTAACAGATTGTTTCAGGAGGTTGGGAAGAAACTGGTAGAGAAAAACTGAGAGGTTGTACCCTCTGACTATTCCAGAAGCTCAGTAATACACACATCCCTATGGCTCTGATCCTGCACGAATATCAGTTTTTCTTTCATGTGATAAATGTCCAGATCCCAGCCCTGCAGATCATCCAGTTAAGTTGCCACCTCTTGGAGTCTGGAAGCAATGGTATTCAACCTTTTGTAGAAAGTAGCAAGGTTCGTCTTAGGGAGTGGACTTTAGCTGTTTTATTTTTCACAGCGCTGTTGACCTGCTGACCTTCCACCTAACGACCAGAGGCTAGGAGTAAGCAGTGAGCTCTGCTCCGCTGGCAGAGCTAACAGAGTTTTTGGCACTTCTTGGAGCGTGGAGTTTGACCAAAAATGCTGCTAGCTCCACCAGCAGAGCGGAGCTCATCACGTGTGCACTGCAGCCTAGTTATGGGCCACACATCGCATTCGCAGACAGTCTACGCTTATGCTGTTTAGCCCAGAACTGGTCTGCACTACGCAGTCTCAGCCGACGTCGGCAATGGAGCTGCTGCTGTCGCAAGCAACTCCAGATCCAGGATTCTTGGCCTCACTCCACCAGCAGCCCGAGCCGGGCCTGAGAACAGGGGGCTTACGGAGGCAAAGCACCAGGTTGCTGGCAATGAGGACCCCCTTGGAGGACCCAGGTAAGTCCTCATGTTTTTCTTTTTTGTTCATGCACATTGGTGCACAAGAGGCCTTTTGTTGCCTACGGCCCTGGCCTAAATTTGGGTCAGTACCATAGGCAATGAAAGTTGCCATTTCAGTCCTCTTGTGCACAGGCCTGCCCCGTGTGCAGTGCAAACAGGGCACGCCGGTGCACAAGATACCTGAAACTGCAGCTTTCGCTGCCTACAGCCCGGTCCTGAATGTGCCCCATCTCAGAAGCACTAAGCAGAGTCGGGCAGGGCTTCCGAGATCAGGCGCATTCAGCTCAGGATGTCACTAGGGCAGGCAGCACTCTTCCACTCACTGACCTCCATCTCCTTCCACTGAGTTTTAAACCAACTCTGTGGAATTCCGTGGAGTAGAACTCTGTGGGCTCTGACCATCCTTACTAGAACCCTCTGCTTGCTCCGCACCCTTGCCAAGACACCTCACATCCGCTGCAGTTTCTTCAGGAGACTCTCCTTCACCTACCTTGTGGCTAAAGCCTGGAACAACCTGCTCCTCTGCACCATTCCCTCACTAAACCAATTCAGGAAGGGACTCAAGACCTGGCTTTTTGACTGCATCCAGCAGCACAATGACTGGATACCCCTCAGGGGGATTAGCTGCACTATATAAGTAACTATGTTTGTTTGTTGGCCTCAGATATAGAGGATTTGATGTCAGCCAATTCTTGCTGTAAAGTATCAAATATGGTAGAAGAAAATTGGGTGGTGTCTGACAAGTCAGAAGGCAGTCAAGACATGGATTTTGAGTTAACCACTCTTTCTGAGACAAGTAGTAATTGGGTCTCCTTTGGTTTTGACATTTGTTGGAGTGGAGAACGAAGGCTAAGAGAAATGTCCAGATAACTAGAGAAGGCCAGCATATTCAGTGTGGTCTCCCTTCCTACACCGACAATACATGGTGGTTACTCCAAGGTACATAGTGAGATGTGTTTGAGATGGCAAATGTCATCCCAGGACAAGAATACGCCACGCAGATGTAAAACAGTAGGGAAGGGAAGCTAACAATAAGACCTTACTGAGATGTTTCACACTGCAAATTCATAAATGTGCATTAAAGCACAACCAGGAGTACAGACGTCTCCTCTCAGAAGTGCAGCAGGTGTGACATGGGAGAGACAGCATGAGCGAGTAAGGCCCATATTTATACTTTTTGACAGCAGTTGTGCTTCAAAAAATTTAACGCCGGCTAACGCCATTCCAAAGCGCCATGCGGGTGCCTTATTTATTGAATGACATTAGCCGGCGCTGCGGACTGGTGTGTGTCAAAAAAAATGACTCACACCAGGCAGCGCCGGCGTAGGGGAAAATGGAGCTTGGGCGTCAAAAAATGGGGCAAGTCAGGCTGAGGCAAAATTTTGGCCTCAACCCGATTTGCGCCATTTTTTTTTACGCCCAACCTCCATTGAAATGACTCCTGTCTTAGCAAAGACAGGAGTCATGCCCCCTTGCCCAATGGCCATGCCCAGGGGATTTATGTCCCCTGGGCATGGTTATTGGGCATAGTGGCATGTAGGGGGGCCCCAATCAGGCCCCCCTATGCCACAAAAAAAATACAAAAAAAATACTTACCTGAACTTACCTCAACTTCCCTGGGATGGGTCCCTCCATCCTTGGGTGTCCTCCTGGGGTGGGCAAGGGTGGCAGGGGGTGTCCCTGGGGGCATGGGAGGGCACCTCTGGGCTCCTTCTGAGCCCACAGGTCCCTTAACACCTGCCCTGACCCAGGTGTTAAAAAACGTCGCCCATCAGGCTGGGCACCGTTTTTTAAGGCCTGCCCCCTCCTGTGCGTCAAAATGACGTCACAGTATAAATATGGGGCACAGGCCTTTAAGTCATTTTTTGGAAGGGAACGCCTACCTTGCATATAATTAACGCAAGGCTGGTTCCCCCTTCCAAAAAATGGGGCACATGGTGGAACTTTGACGCCCGCTGCGTCGGACGTCAAAGTATAAATATGGGGCAGGGTTTGCGCCGATTGTGCGTCAAATATTTTGACGCACATTCGGCGCAAACAGAGTATAAATATGCCCCTAAGTATCCACAGGATCAGCCCTGAAAGGTGGGCTTCCCATCGAGAAAAGATCCAAACTGCAAGGCTATATTGAGGGCACCAAGTCAACCAGAGGATGTTAAAGGAAGGGGTAGAAGGTCCCAGCAGCAGACACCAGCATAGGCTGTCATATAGACGTTCTTGGTGTGCAGAAAGTACGTACTATGGCCAATCCTGCAATGCACCCGCCCATCTCACTTAAAGAAATCCAGGCCTTCCTCCACTGCAAGAATATACTCTGGAGGCATCAGTGAGGCTCATCAGGGGTTATGTTGGATATGCTGCACCCAGCTTTGCTGATCCGCACTGCAATGCCAGGTGGCAGGACCTCAAAAAGATGCTGGCCGTTGCTGGGCATGTCACCAGATCGGCACGTTGGTGATGACAACAAGATCTGAAAATGTAGACCCTGGCTCTAGAGTGCACACGTGTGCCACACTGTAACACCACTGTGGGCAAGGAAATTTGGTGGGCAGTGCTGCATTGGTCTAGTCAGTGAAGCACTGGGAATCCTCTCTACCAGTAGTATGTCACCATGTTCCAACCCACTATTTTGTGGCAGTAGCGCAAAGGGAAGACATTGAGAGCCCGGGTTGGGGCAGTGCGGACCTGAGTGCTAAAACAAGATGCAGCTAAGCTTGTTGGGCTTTGGTTTCACCCTTCTGTACAAAGCTATCTTATTGGGTGCCACAGTCTAAAAGACATGTCTTGTTCACCAAATAGTATGTGTACTTTAGTAGAAAGAATTGGCATCTTATGCATATCTCAATATCACATCTCCTACAGGATACAGAAGTGTGTGGCACTCTCCCGTTTTCTTTCGTAATTGTCAATTACCTTCAGCAAACATTTTATCCAGAGCACATCATTGATATTCAGACCAACAGTCCTTTTAGAATGGATGAGCCTTTTTAAGGTAATTCTAACTGATAGACAATCTTGCCACCATGAGTTATGATAAAAAGGCAGAGAGCACCGGCTTTTTCTTTTTTCTAAAGGGACATTCTGCCATTATTGTTGCACCTTAGGGAATGTGCCAAACAAGCAGTATATCCACTGTCACTATTCTTACAATTGTAGCTGTTGCATTACCTCATTTACATAGTGTATATTTAAGTTAAAAAATGTGCAATAGAGATAGATTTGATATTTTGTAACATTCAGCAACTTTATTGATTCTAATAGGTCATAAACAATGCATTTGTTATAATCTAAAAGTTACATTTGCTCAGACTTGGTTTATAGGTGATCCTGTTTAAAATCTGTACATTTTTTACAGAATCTTTTTGATGACTGTCCATTTTGATTAATGAATTGGATATGGCCAAAAGAAATTCAGTTTTTTAAAATAGGCTGCTTTGCTTGATAACACATACATCTATGCAATTTTAAGTAACTGACATTAAGACTGCACTATCAAATAGGTGATGACTGTTAGAAATTGGGTTTCTGGTTGGCAAAGGTATGCAACCTGTCCAAACAGGAACCACGATCCCAGTCAGGGTAAGCCAGTAGCACACCACAAATTCACCAGTGCTCATCCTTTGGTAGCTTGGCACAGAGCAGGCATGCTTAACTTAAGAGGCAATGTGTAAAGTATTTGTGTAACACTTCAAAGAGTAAAACAGTGAAAACACTACAAAAAAGACACCCCATCTGGTTAGAAAAATAGAGCTTATTTTTATGATTAAAACAAGAACAGCATGACTAAAATCCAATAAGTAAAAGTTTTGATATACATTTTTAAAGAATATCTGCAAATATTAGGACCACATTTACAAGGAACTGGTGCATCCGCTCTGATGCTCAAGTTTCCTTGCCCCCCTAACAACAACATGATAGTGCTGTATTTATAATACAGCACACCATGCTGCTCGGTAGCACAGCTGCGTCTCAACCTTTTAGATGCAGTGTTTGTGCTTTGCTGGACCAGCACCAAAGATTTTGATGCTAGTCCAGCAAAGCTCAGGGAGGCCCATTGAAAAGAGCCTAGCAGTTTAACACATACCCTCATGCTAGAATGGTACAGTGAAATCTTGTAGATTTCACTGTGTTTTATTTTGGGCCTCCACGTGGGGGAACGTCTCCCTTATATACATTATACCTTGTGCAGGTATAATGTGGCTCAACCTGCGCAGTGGTGACATTGCACCAAATTGTAAATACAGCTTGAGGTGGGGAACTGTTTTGCCCTGCTGTAGCATAAAGAAATTATGCTACGGCAACGCAAGGGGCGTGTAAGCTTAAATTGGTAAATGAAGCTACCTGGTCACACTAGCCCAGGTCAAATCCAACTGTTCAGGTTGAACACAATGGATACAGTCCCAAACAAGTCCTGCTGAAGTTTTACCTTCCCCAAGTTGAACCAAAAGTACTGTTTGCGAGGAAGAAGTCTGCTGGGTGTAAGCAAAGTGTCGCTGGTGGTGGTCTGCCGGAAAAAGAAGTCAGCCGAGCATCTTGGATGAGCAGACTGGAGCCTCACAGTTGTGTGTGGTGAGGCTGGCTGTATGAAGAGACCAACTTGAGGCTGGTTGAAGATGGGTTTAGGAGCTGAAGCAGATGTGTTGGAAGTCTTTTATGTCCCTGAGACTTCAGACTAACAGAAGGCACGCCAGCAAAACCTTGAAATTGCTCCTGGTTCAAGTGAGATGGAAATAGTACTTTTCAGCAGATCAGAAGGCAGCAGGACTATGCAGCAGAAAAACAGTTCTTCCAGAGCAGCTGTCCAGAGTGGCAGTCCTTGTAGCAGCACATAAGTCCTTCTTCCTGACAGAGTTTTTCACAGGTTCTGTAGTGTACTGATTTGGTAGGGTAAGAGGTCCAATACTTATACCCAGTTGTGCTTTTCAATTTGCTGTCTTTGAAGTGCACAGAGGTCCTTCTTTGTGTCCTTGCTCCAGACTAACTACAGGAGGCAATGCATCCTTTTGTGATGGCTCACAACACTGCCCATTCAGGTGTAAGTGTCAGCTCCCCCCACCCATCCTGCCCCATATGGGACATCAGGACGTTGATGGTCAATCAATCACACCTAAGCTCCCTTTGTGTGTGGCTGCCAAGAGGGAATGCACAAAATCCAGTTGTTATTCACCCAGATGTGTATTCAGAGACAGACAGAAGGCACTAGATGAGTTAAAGTAGGAAAATGACAAATTTCCAAGAATGTCATTTTCAGAATTACAATTTAAGATCCAACTTCATCATTCGTTGTGATTTAAAATTGTGATTCCAGGGACACCAAAACTTGGAGGTCCCATCTCTCCCCAACTGGAAATTACATTTATAAAATGTAAGAAGGCAATCCTAATGTTAAGGTAGGCCTTGCAGTAGTGAAAAAAATGTTTTTTTACTACCTGGACATGTAAAACCTTAAAGCACATGATCAATTCTTTAAATACACTGCACCATGCCCTTTGGGCTAAGTGGTGCCTACCTTAGCGTTGACATATGTAGCATAAAAGAGGGTTTGCACCTGGCAAGTGGGTGCACTTGCCAGGTTGAAATGACAGTTTAGATCTGCACACACATGCTCTGCAGGGCAGGCATGAGGAATGTTTAAAGGGCCACTGTAGTGGGTGGCACTATCAGTGATGCAGTCCCGCTAGTAGCATTAAATTTACAGGCCCTGGACACATATAGGTCCTCATTACAACCCTGGCGGTAAATCCCGTTTACCGCCGTGCAGAAGATCCCTAACACACCGCTGCAGCGGTGGAATTCTGCGAAAGCTATTACGACCCACAGCTCGGAATCCGCCATAATCCAGACACCCACACAAGTCCCCCACACCAAAGGTCAGTGATAAACTGGCGATAACAAAACCGACACCATCACACCAGCAGGAATACACCCACACTATCATGACCCACGAATCCACGCAGCGGTCTTGCAACCACGGTATTCCATTGGCGGTACACACTGCTGCTCTCAAAATACACACACATATACAAAACACAGCCACATTGGACAATTCGAAATACACACACCTGATACACATACACACACCACTCCCACACACCCAATACAATATAAAACACACACCCAAATCACCCACAAACCCTTACTACCAGAATTCTGATAACACAGCAGAGAGAGACACCACCAGAAACAACACCAGCAGCCACAGACACACAACATCATCACTCACACAACATCCAGGCACCTCAAACAACACACAACACATTCCCTCACACATCACAACACACACCACCTCACACATCACCCACACCACATTATGGCACCTCAACAACACCCCATGTTCTCTGAGGAGGAGCTCAGGGTCATGGTGGACGAAATCGTCCGGGTAGAGCCACAGCTATTCGGATCATAGGTGCAGCACACCTCCATTGCTAGGAAGATGGAGCTATGGCACAGAATCGTCGACAGGGTCAACGCAGTGGGAGAGCATCCAAGAACTAGGGATGAAATCCAGAAGAGGTGGAACGACCTATGGGGGAAGGTGCGTTCTGTGGTCTCCAGACACCAGATTGCTGTACAGAGGACTGGCGGTGGACCCCCAACTCCTCCCCCCAACTAACAACATGGGAGGAGCAAGTCTTGGCAATACTGAATCCTGAGGGCCTCGCAGGAGTAGCAGGAGGAATGGACTCTGGTAAGTCAACTCTTAACTATTATATCCCCCACCCTACCTGCATGCCATCACATACTCCCACCCTCACCCTCACCCCCATCACTCCAACACCTCACATATGTCCCACTATCATAACCCACCCATCCCAACACCAAGCACTGCATGCAACAACAATGCATGGACACCCATCACCAAAGCATGTCCACTACAGATACCCACACAGACCCCAAAACAAATTTCACACAAGGACCTAGACAAGAATGCAAGCACTGGAGTACAGGGTCACTCACCCATTGCCCACGATGGCACACACAGATGCAATAATCATACCTTTACACCCCTGCAGGACCCCTGCCCAACGTCACCGGACAGGAGGTACCAGACATGTCTAGTCCCCCCACAGAAGGGACACACAGTGATGACAGCATCTCTGCATAACTGGATCAAGATGACCAGCCCGGCCTATCTGGGAACTCGTGACATTCGGTTCCCCTAACACTGCCACCACAGAGCCTCCCCCCTCAGGAAACACCAACACAGCACCCACCCAGCGGTCCCATCCCTCTGTCCCTAGGACACGTCAATCAGTAGTGTGTCCACCACTA
Organism: Pleurodeles waltl; assembly: GCF_031143425.1. Taxonomy (NCBI): domain Eukaryota; kingdom Metazoa; phylum Chordata; class Amphibia; order Caudata; family Salamandridae; genus Pleurodeles; species Pleurodeles waltl. The sequence continues at coordinate 221,288,386 of NC_090437.1, forward strand.
CAGGGAACCTAGGCAAACCCACCACCCCAAGAAAATCAGGGACCTGGGGGCAGTGGCAGTGGGCACACGGTTCAGGGGACAGAGGAACAGGAAAACAGGGGAACTGGGAGGACTGCTGTGCGACAGGGGGAGGGCAGGCCCAGGGAACCCACTCTCCACAAGGCCTTCTCCAACATCATGGGAGCATAGCATCATTCTCAGGAGACGATGGCAACGGTACTGGCCAAGTTTCAGGAGACCCAGGGGCTGCAGAAGGAACACTATCTGGGGATCAGGAAGGAACTGAAGTCCATTAACACCACCCTGGTCACCATTGCAGGGGTGCTGCAAGACCTTGTCAACACCAGGAGGGACACTGTGGCACAACACGGGGCCCCTGACACTAGCCTGGATGATGAACAGCCCTCCACCTCCGCCAGCGATAGTGGACAGGAGGCACCACCACACGAACATGACACCAGCACCCAACCCCCTGCAGATGGAGAGCCACCCTGCAAACGGTCCCTGAGATCCGGGAACAAGACAGAGAACATTGCCAAGACCCCCACCAGGAAATGAGACCCTCCTGAGTATCACCCTTCTGTCCCACTTTGTCACCCTGTCCATCCTTCAACTGCCCTTGCTCCACTTCCTATGCCCCTTTGGACAATGCGCCTGTGAAACAAAATAGACTGGACTCTGACATGGACATTCCTCCACCATCACCCGTGCCCATTTTACAACCCCCTCCACTTATTTGCACAGAAATAAACACACTTCCATCACAAAACTATCTGGGGTCAGTCTGTGCTTTCACAAATGTGTAATTGCAATAACTATGGAATATAGCAATATCAATTTAATTGTTCACATACCGATGAAACACAGCTGTAGGGCTGGAGAAATTATAGCAGAGGTCACAAAGTGGGACCCACATCTGTTAAATGGAAAGGCAAAGTGACAATTCAGGGTCCATACACTGAGTGAAAATGACAGACTTATGATAGCTCAAACAATAGTATGAGATGTGGGAGGCAGTGACATCTTCTTACCTGTGTCTCACTGGAAGTATTGCTGGATAACGTTGTTTCTGTTGTCGATATCCTCTTCTTCTGCCTCCTCTTCTTCACTGTCCATAGGCTCCACAGCTGCCACAAGACCTCCAGCTGGACCATACTCCTGCAGAAAAGGCACCTGTTGTCGCAAAGCCGAGTTGTGCAGCATACAGCAGGCCACGATGATCTGGCACACCTTGAGTGAGTAGTAGAGAGAACCACCTGTCATATGGAGGCACTGGAACCTGGTCTTCAGAAGGCCGAAGGTCCATTAAATCACCATCCTAGTTCGCCCATGTGCCTCATTGTAGTGTTCGTCTGCCCTTGTCCTGGGATTTCTCACTGGGATCAGTGGCCATGACAGGTTGGGGTACCCACAGTCACCTGCAAATGTCGAGGGACAACTGTGAGACACACATTAACCCGTAGGGACAACCCCATACCCAGACAACTATTCACACTTTATAGGGTCCTTGTCCTCACCTATTAGCCACACACTGTGCCTCTGGAGTTGCCCCATCACATAAGGGATGCTGCTATTCCTCAAAATATAAGCGTCATGCACTGAGCCAGGAAATTTGGCATTCACGTGGGAGATGTACTGGTCAGCCAAACACACCATCTGCACATTCATCGAATGGCAGCACTTCCGGTTTGTGTACACCTGTTCACTCCTGCGGGGGGTACCAAGGCCACGTGTCCCATCAATGGCACCTATGATGTTGGGGATATGTCCCAGGGCATAGAAGTCACCTTTCACTGTGGGCAAATCCTCCACCTGAGGGAACACGATGTAGCTGGGCATGTGTTTCAGCAGGGCAGACAACACTCTGGACAACACGTTAGAGAACATTGGCTGGGACATCCCTCATGCAATGGCCACTGTTGTTTGAAAAGACCCACTTGCCAGGAAATGGAGTACTGACAGGACCTGCACTAGAAGGGGTATCCATGTGGGATGGCGGATAGCTGACATCAGGTCTGGCTCCAACTGGGCACACAGTTCATAGATTGTTGCACGATCACGTCTGTAGGTGACTATTACGTGTCTCTATTCCATTGTCGACAGGTCCACCAGCAGTCTGTACACCGGAGGATGCCACCATCTCATCACCTGCCCCAGCGGACGTGCCCTATGGCCGAGAACAGCAAGCAGAGAGTCAGCTAACACTGAGGTATCACAAAATGTAATTTGCACACATTTATTAATCCGCAATGTGCCTGTTACTGTGTGTATGCAAGGCCTACATTAGTGTGACACAGTTAAAATGAATGGCAAGTGGCCCCCTGAAATGGCGGCTGCCTGACCTGTAAGGTGGGACAAGGGGATATGAGGTAACTGCGCTGGCGTTGTACACCGTCGGGGTAGGCGGTCGAAGACCGCAGCACAATCCTGCATTGGTTAACATTGGACTCTATGGGTCCGAGGAGCCAATGACGATGTACGCCGGCGGTGATGGTACGCACTGCCACGGACGTGACCGCCATTTTCTCTCTGTTCACTCACTTGATACCTGACCTTCAATAGGAGAGGACCTACACCGCAAGTGCTGCTGTGACCTAAGTCTGGAAGCGACGATGGCTCATGTGTCTGGTGAAAGGGCCCCTGCCTTCACTTCGGAGGAGTTGGAGATACTAGTGGATGGGTCCTCCCCCAGTACACGCTACTCTACAGTCCTCCAAACAAACAGGTGAGTACACTGTGAGAATGCTGCATGGGCAATGCCTGTTTTGAGTGGTGTGGATGGAAGATAAATGGGGGGGGGATTGAGGCCTGCATGTGCGGACGGTGAGTGTATGTGTGTCAGGGCAAGGGTGGGAACGTGGGCCAATGAGGATGTAGGTCCGGACGGGTAAAGATTTTCCTTTTCCCATGTACTATTCCTCTCGGTCAACGCCCACCAGAAGAAGGATATTTGGCGTGCCATCGCCAAGGACGTCCGGACTCTCGGGGTCCACCACAGACTGAGCACCCACTGCCGGAAAAGATGGGAGGACCTGCGCCGCTGGAGCAAGAAGACGGAGGAGGCCCAGCTGGGGATGGCCTCCCAACATGGGAGGGGTGCCCGTCGCACCATGACCCCCCTGATGTTCCAGATCCTGGCGTTGGCGTGTCCAGAGTTGGATGGGTGCTTGAGGGCATCACAGCAGCCACAAGGGGATGAGTACACTTTCATTCAGCTGACTTTGTGCGCATTACAAGGTGTCTGGGCGGGGGAGGTGGGCAGTGGGTTCAACTAGGTCAGGGCAAGCTTTGTAGGCAAGGACCTTTGTGAGGCAGGCTCTGTGGCACCCCAACCCCACTAGTGGTTAGTGCCTACACATAGTCAGGCTTCTGTGACTTCCAGGTGTGCAGCAATCAGGCTTAGGCCTTGTACCCCATGGGTATGTGTGAAATCTAGGAAATATAAGTGCATGGCGTAGTGCAGAGGGCTGCTGTGTCTATTGTGTCCGCCAACGGTAGTGGTGTTGCATGCACTGAACATGTCCTTCTTCCGTCTTTCCCTCCCCTTTTTGTGGTCTCCATGTTCTTGTGTGCAATAGCATCATCTGGCGGTGGAGCAGTGGCACCGGAGCAGGAGGGAGCTGCATCGTACTTGGCCTTGGAGGGCGAAACAACTTTCGCCCCAGGCACCTCAGGCCTTGCTCCAGTCAGCCCTGCTGCCCTCAGTGAGGAGGCTATTGACCTCCTGAGATCCCTCACTGTTGGGCAGTCTACCATTATGAATGCCATCCAGGGTGTTGAGAGGCATTTGCAACAAACAAATGCATACCTGGAGGGCATTCATTCTGGCCAGGCAGCCCAACAGAGAGCATTTCAGGCTCTGGCCTCAGCACTGATGGCACCCAATGTCCCTGTGTCCAGCCTCCCCACTCCAACTTCCTCCACCCAGACCCAATCCCCTGTACCTCAGCCTATCCCAAGCACACCATCAGACCAGCATGCACACACACCAACACACAAGAGTGGCTCAGGCAAACATAAGCACCACACATCTCACAGGCACTCACACAAGCATCATACCCATGAATACATACCAACATCCACTGCCTCCACTGTGTCCTCCTCCTCCACGTCTCCCTCCTCCCTCCCATTCTCGTCTCCACTCACACCTGCATGCACCACATCCTCAGCCACTACCTCCATCACCAGCACGCCCATCACCACACACCGCTCAGGTGCACTCACCACCCCACTACCATTCACACATCCCCAGTGTCCTCTCCGAGTGTGTCAGTGAGCCCTCCTCTCAAAGTACAAAACGTAGGCACACACCCACCCAACAGCCATCCACCTTACAACAGCCTCCATCCCATGAACCTTCACCCAAATTCAGCAGACGTACACCTCCTACAACCACTACCTCTACCTCCACTCCCAAACCCCCTCCATCTTCCCGTCCCAGTGTGTCTAATAAACTTTTCCTCGCTAATATTGACCTCTTCCCTACACCTCCCCCGTCCTTCCCCTAGGGCCAGGCTTTCCAGGTCCCAGCCCAGCACATCAGCCACCACATCCCCAGGCACAGTGGTGCCAGCAGCTGCGGGGTCATGGAGTGCGCCAACCATTAGGGCTGCCAGTGTGCGACGGAGCAAGGGCAAGGACATTCCACCACATACAAGGTGAAAAAGGTGCCCACATCCCGGAGGGAGAAGCCGAAAACACGTGCCACTAAGGGGTCAGGGAAAATGAAAGGGGATAGTGGCAACACAGCTGTGCCACCATCAAAGGTGGGGAAGGACCAGAAACTGAAGGGCAGGTCAGGAGAGGGCATGGTGGCACCAAATGAGAGATAAGTGTCACACCTTCTGTCCATGTCGACGTCAACCTGTGCGGCTGAGAAGACCGCCACCTGCATCACCACCTGCACCGCCACAGACCCCGCCGCCAGCACCGCTGTCACAGACCCCGCCACAAGCACCGCCGCCACAGACCCTACCGCCAGCAGCACCGCCACAGACCCCGCCGCCAGCACCACCGCCACATAGCCCGCCGCCAGAACCGCTGTCACAGAGCCCGCAACCAGCACCTCTGCCACAGACCCCGCGGCCAGCACCGCTGCCACAGAGCACACCACCAGCACCGCCAGCCACAGAGCCCACCGTCAACACCACTGTCACAGAGTCTGCAACCAGCACCGCTGCCACAGAGCCCGCCGCAAGCATCACTGCCACAGAGCCCGCCGCAAGCACTGCTGCCACAGAGCCTGCCGCAAGCACCGCCATGACTGACACTACCACAAGCACTGCCAGCAGCCCCTCGACATCCTGAGCCAGTGGCACCACCGCAGACATGGCTGCCATCCCCAGTGGTCAGTCGTCCGAGGGTGGTGGTGAGTTCAAGGACCCTGGGCAGCTTCCATGAAGCATCACTGTCATCACAGTTGTCACCTGCATATGGAATGCAAAGCCGCAGCAGTGTGGGGTATGTCTCTGCCTCCATGGTGTATCAACCTACTTGTACCTCAGCAATCTTGTGGCACACACACCCAGGCGAGTGTATTGTTGCGGCCACAATGCACATGGAGTACTCTGGGCACTATGCCCCCTCCAGAACCAGTGGAAAAAGGCATCCACTACCTCAGTCCTTGGCAGGATGAAGCACTCTGGGCACAATGCCCCCTCCAGAACCAGTGGAGAAAGGCATCCACTACCTCAGTCCTTGGCAGGCTAAAGCACTCTGGGCACAATGCCCCTTCCAGAACCAGTGGAGATTCACATCCACTACCTCAGTCCTTGGCAGGATGAAGCACTCTGGGCACAATGCTCCCTCCAGAACCAGTGGAGATTCACATCCACTACCTCAGTCCTTGGCAGGATGAAGGACTCTGGGCACAATGCCCCCTCCAGAACCAGTGAAGAAAGGCATCCACTACCTCAGTGCTTGGCAGGATGAAGCACTCTGGGCACAATGCCCCCTCCAGAACCAGTGGAGAAAAGCATCCACTACCTCAGTCCTTGGCAGGATGAAGCACTCTGGGCACAATGCCCCCTCCAGAACCAGTCGAGATTCACATCCACTACCTCAGTCCTTGGCAAGATGAAGCACTCTGGGCACAATCCGCCTCCAGAATCAGTGAGAGACTGTGGCTTTGCACTCCCCAGGAGAAAGCAGTGGGCAAACCACCCACTTGAGAGACTTGAGAGACTGTGGCTTTGCACTCCCAGGAGAAAGCAGTGGGCAAACCACCCACTGGAGAGACTTGAGAGACTGTGGCTTTGCACTCCCCAGGATACATCAATGGGCATGAAGCCCCCTCCTGGAGCAGTGGCGTTGTGCATTTATCAGGCTGAGGTGCCCCTTCCCCCTGAGGTGCCTGTATATTTTCTATGTGATGCCCCTCCAGTGTTCTCTCTGTTTGGAGTCAGGTATCTAGTGTGGGCCTCGCCCATGCATTTTGGGCCCAGTGGTCCACGGACAATGATTGGTGCACTATCCAGACTTGTGTAGTTGGTGTACATAATTCTATATATTGGATTTTGAGTTTTGACTAATGGATTTTTATTGATTACAATTGTTCAAATAATTTCTTTTTGTCCTTGCATTATTCAAGGGGGGTGAGGGGTGTATATGTATTGTTGCAGCATGTATTTGTGTGTATGGTGTTGTGGGTGAGGGTGGGGGAGGGGGTGTTGCGTGTGTGTGTCACTCTCTTTTCCCTCCCCCTCCCCTGTGTTGTAGAGGAGCAGGAAGACCATCGCCGGCAGTATCTGCAGTTCGGGCTCCATGGGCCCTGGTTCCTCGTGGGGTGTGTAGAGGGGAGTGTTTTCCCTTCTGTGTACTGTTTCCGCCGTGTTTTTATTTGCGTTGGTTCCATCCCGGAAAAGGTGGCGGATAGCCGTGTTGTGATAGGGTGGGTGGCACATTGTCTTCTGCCTGTCTGTTGGCGGTGTCCGCTGTGCTGTTTGTTTGTACCGCCATGGCGGTCGGAGTGTTAAAGTGACTGTCTATGTTGGCAGTTTACGCCATGGTCGCAATCCCATTTTTTTACCGCCGGCCTGTTGGCGGTATTACAACTGATTTAACACCAACCGCCAGGGTTGTAATGAGGGCCATAGTGTGTTTTAAGAGGGACTTACTAGTAAATCAAAAGTGAGGCATTGCAGGAGGATGCCCCAGTTATATCACATGGGTTTCGGTAGACCCTTAACTATGCCTTTGAGGGTACGGTTGAACCTTTCAGCCACCCCACTTGTTTGGGGGTGATGAGGAGTAGAGAACTTGTAGGTTACCCCACATTCCTTCTACATGGCCTTCATGCAATTAGATATGAAGTTGGTACCCCAGTCAGATACCACCTCCTTTGGAAAACCCACACAGGTAAAGATCCCCATCAGTGTCCTGGCAAACACGGGCACAGACACAGTCCTTAGAATGATAGCATCTGGGTACCGAGTGGCATGGTCCACCAAGATCAGAACAAATTTGTTGCCTATGGTTGTCTTCCGGTCCAGAGACCCAATGACTTTGATACCCACCATCTGAAAGGGAGTGCCAATGACAAGAAAAGGTTGAAGTATGGCCTTGTACTTCGTTCCTGTCTTGCCACTCGCCTTGCAGGGAAGGCAGGACCTACTGAATGCATCTGAGGCCTTCCTAATTTGAGGCCAACAGAAGTGAGTGACAAGCCAGTGAAATGCCTTATCTTGCCCCAAATGACTTGCCAGTGACACATCATGAGCCAGACCAAGTAAGAAGACCAGTACCCATGTGGGTCCACCAACACATGTGCTGCACCAGGCTCAGGAGCCTTAGGCTCACTATATAGGAGACCATTCTCCTAGTAAATCAGGTGCTTGCCAAAGGCATCACCAGCTGCCTGGGTCTCAGCCTGGTGGCAAAGACCCACAAGAGAAGGGCAATCCCTCTGTGCCATGCAGAACTCTCCCTTGGTGGGACCACCTTCCTGCTGCCAGTTGGACAGCTCAGGAAGGTTCCTCATTTCATCTACATCCTTCTTTGTAGGTACAGGGGCATCCCCTCAGGTTCACTTTCTCCCAGCCTGTGCGAGTCTCCGAAGCAGGTTTCCCACACACCTTATCCTTCCTCTTTTTGGCAGGACCGTGGACCATTTTTCAAGTCTCCATGTCCTTTTGACTACTGTTAGAAATGGGGTTGGCAGTCATGTTACCTCCTGTCCAAGCAACGACCCTCACTCTAGTCAGGGTAAAACAGAATCACCATCAATTATCCCCCGCTCACCCCCTTGGCACGAGCAGACAGGCTTAAATTCAGAAGCAATGTGTAGAGTATTTGTACCAACACACTCAGTGATACAGAGAACCACAACAAAATGACACAACACAGGTTTAGAAAAATAGGTAATATTTATCTAAATAAAACAAGATCAAAATGACAAACATCCAACATACACAAGTCAAGATATGAATTTTCAAAAGAATAAGAGTCTTAGGGCCACATGTACGAAGGATTTTGCACATCACAAACAGCGAATCTGGCTGTTTGCGATGTGCAAAATGCACTTCCCCATGTACAAACCCAGTTTTGCGATTCAATAAACTTTTTACCGAATCGCAAAATGGGATTGCGACTCACAATTAGGAAGGGCTGTTCCCTTCCTAATTACGACTCGCAGTCCCATGTATGATTGTTTTGTGACCGCAAATGCGGTTGTAAAACAATCACAGTTAGCACCAGTGTCAAACTGGTGCTAACCCATTCACAAATGAGAAGGGGTCTCCAGGGGACCCCTTCCCATTTGTGAATGTCACTGAAATCATGCAGACCACTGCCTGCTCTGAAAAAATGAAACAAAAATGTTTCATTTTTTGTTTTTGTAATGCATCTCATTTTCCTTTAAGGAAAACGGGCTGCAGTTCCCAAAAAAATAAAAAACTACTTTATTTAAAAGCAGTCACAGACGTGGTCTGCTGTCTCCAGCAGGCCACCATCCCTGTGAAGGCCGCCATTCCCAAGAGGGTTGCAAATTGCAACCTACCTCATGAATTATCATGAGGTGGGCATTTGCGACCCCCTTGCGAATCGCTAGGAGTGTCAATGACACTATACTACATTCGATTTGCGAGTCGCAAATCCGATCTTTGGTACGTGTAGCCCTTAATCCTTAGAAAACAGTGAGAATGCTGTTGTGATACAAAATACCTGGTTAGTGTAAAAAATAAAGCAGCACAGGCAAGCGTGCACCGGAAAAGGGGAGTGATGTGTTGATTCCTCACTCACAAGCGAGACTGTGCATCGTTTCCTTCTCGGGTTGGGTTGGCGATGCATTGTTTTTTTCCCTCGCAAGAGAGAGATGCGTTGATTTCTGGAGGGGGTGCCTCAGATCTGTGCAGTTGGGTTGACTTGGACGGCCAGGGATGATGCGAGGAAAATCCAGTTGCACAGTGTTAGAAAACTGCGTTGCGTGGGGTTTGCGTCATTATCAGCCTCCGTAAGTGGGTTTTGTGCGTCACTCCTCCAGCTGCATTGCATCAATTTCCCAGCCGCAATGCAGGTGGAGTGTTGATTTCAGCCGCGAAGCCGGCAGCGTGTCGTTTATCAGCCATGTTTACTGTAGAAGGTGCATCGTAAATTTCCCTACACAGCATTCTGTGCGTGTATTTTCAGTTCTTGTCTGCCAACTTCACCTTTCAAGGGCCCAGGGACTGGTTAGGGCACCACTTGATAGGGCAGGAGTCTCAGCAGAGAGTCTAGGTGCCTGACGGGGGAAGTCTTTGATGGCCCTGAGTCTTCAAAAATAGGAGGCAATATCAGTTCAAGCCCTTGGAGATTTTTCTCAAGCAGGAATGCACAACAAAGTCCAGTCTTTGTCCCCTTTCACAGGCAGAAGCAGCAACTCCAGGATAGCCCAACATAGCACAGTCACAGACAGGGGCAGCACTTCTCCTCAGCTCTTCAGCTCTTCTCCTTGGCAGAGATTCCTCTTGATTCCAAAGGTGATCTGAATTTCAGGGCTTTCAAGTCCTCTTCTTATACTCCTTTCTGCTTTTGAAGTAGGCCTCATAAGATCCTGCCAAAGCCAGGCTCCAGACACACCAGGGGGTTGAAGATGGCATTGTTTGAGGGCAGGCACAGCTCTTTCAGGTGTAAGTCACCACTCCTCCCCTCCCCTGCAGCCCAGATGGCCCATCACAATATGCAGGCTACACACCAGCTCCCTTTGTGTCAATGTCAAGAGGAGAGGTACCCAACTGTCAAACTGACGCAGACAGGGAATCCACAAACAGGCAGAGTCACGGAATGGTTTAAGCAAAAAAATGCCTACTATCTAAAAGTGTCATTTTCAAACACACAATCTAAAAACAATCTTTACTAAAAATGTACTTTTAAATTGTGAGTTCAGAGACCCTAACCCCCATATTTGTATCTGCTCCCAAAGGGAATCTGCACTCTAATGATATTTAAAGGCAGCCCCCATGTTCACCTATGAGAGCGATAGGCCTTGCAACAGTGAAAAATGAATTTGCCAGTATTTCTCTGCTAGGACATGTAAACCACATCAGTACATGTCCCACCTTCCATATACACTGCACCCTGCCCATGGGGCTACCTAGGGCCTACCTTAGGGGTGCGTTACTTATATATAAAAAGAGGTATATGCCTGGCAAGTTGGCACACTTGCCAAGTCAATTTGGCAGTTTAAAACTGCACATACAGATACGGCAGTGGCAGGTCTGAGCCATGTTTACAGGGCTCCTAGTGTGGGTGGCACAACCAGTGCTGCAGACCCACTAGTAGCATTTTATTTACAGGCCCTGGGCACCTCTAGTGTGCTTTAGTAGGAACTTACTAGTAAATCAAATATGCCAATCAGGGATAAGCCTATATACATTTAGAATTTATACAGGGAACATTTACACTTTAGCACTGGTCAGCAGTGGTAAAGTGTCCAGAAGAAACACAACAGAGTCCAGCACACAGAAACAACAGAGTCCAGAATACAGAAACCACCTGGGAAGCAGAGGCAAAAGGTTAGGGGAGACCACGCCAAGGATGTCAAGTCTAACAAGTACAAACTCGGGATATCAGGGACTGTGTGGTCAGGCTTACCCAGTCAGGCAACCCCAACATCTCCAAGTTTGACCTGAGCTCCACCACCTTCCAGGCGGTGTAATCCAGTTCGTTGTCAAGCAGGCAATCCACAGACATGGATATTCTCACAGCTACCCTCAAGGAACTTGAGACCCCCCAATCAAAGGGAACCAGCACCAATGTGTAGTGGCCCTCAAAGATCTTAGTAGCAACAGCTTGTTGGAACACATAAGGGACTACCTGTTCTGAAGACACCAGATGGCACCGGATGGTTGTTATGCTGGCTCCTGTGTCTCTCAGAGCCTCCACCCTATGCCCAATGATGGTGACCCACTGACTTTACTTCTTAGTATTGCCAGGCATGTGGGTTCTCTGCACCATCTCTTCATCACCCAGGGACACTAGGGTAACCTCTATGCTGTAACCCAAACTATCCAGGACAATCTCCTACCCAAGCACTACACTAGCCAACCCTAGTGACTGCCCACCGACTGGGGGCTGTGCCCATTTATGACACTCTGGATCCCCCTTGTAGCGTCCTTCATGCTAACACTCATAACACTTAGGGGGTTCCTTCCTGCAGACCTCCTGTCAGGGAACTATTTCTTCTTCTTAGTAGGGGAATTGGAGCTCTGACCCACAAAATTAGTTTCTGGATCTTTGGAGAGTCCTGCCACTGGACTGCCAGGCCTGGCAGGTCAAGTTGACGGCACCTGAAGTGACCTTGATCTGGTGCCAGTAAAAGTATGGGACAAGCCTGGCTAAGGTCTTTTCTGAACCCAGGTGTCCTGCCAGGGGAATTTCAGGAACCAGTCCCAGTAGGAAGGTCCTGTAGCATTAGGGGACTACCAGGGCCCTTGTTGCCCCATGCACAGGTACCGTAGGAACATAATACAGGAGGTTGTCTTCCCAGTAAATCTGGTGACTACCAGCTGCCTGGGACTCAGCCTCTTTCCTTATGCCCGCCAAGACTGGGCACTCCTTCTGAGCTTTGCAGGAGTCCTCCCTGGTGGGTCCTCCTTCTACTTGCCATCCAACACATTCAGGAAGGTCACCAAGGAAGACAGTGTCCTCTCCACTGGACTCTATGGTGGTCTCCTCCGGTGCCCCATCCACCTCAGTTAGTAGACAATCAGGGGCTTGTTCTCCATGTCCCTTGCCCTTCTTTCTCTTGGCAGCTGTATGGATGATTCTTCCATACTCCAGACCTTCTTGACTCACTTTCTGGGCAGCCATGGACCTGGTGGTTGCACAAGCCCACTCAAGTACCCCCAGCATTTCCAGCTGTGACCTCAGCTTCACTTCCTTCCAGGCAATGAGCTCTGGGTCATTCCCCAGCAAACACTCCACAGGCATGTTAAAGCTCACAGCTACCTTAACACGTTCTGAGACTCCCCGCTCACTTAAATGGAACAAGGGCCACTGGGTAGTGACCCACCTGCTTGTCTGCTACCACAACCTGGTGGAATGCATTGGGTAAAATGTGCTCTGGGGTCACCAGCTGACACCCTACCATAGTGATGCTGGCACTTGTGTCTCTCAGAGACTCAATATCCTGCCCATTGATGATATCCCATTGCCTATACTTTATGACATGTGGTATTTTTTGGACTATCTCTACATCACCCAGGGATACTAGGGTAAACTCACTGAGTCCCCCCTCACTAACTGGAAGAAACTCCTCCCCAAGTACTACACTCTACACTCACCACCCCTGGTGTCTTATCTCCACTGTGAGGCTGTGTCCTCTTGGGACACTTGGTATCCCCCTTGCAGTGCTTATACTCCTAGCACTCGTAGCACTTAGGGGGCTTGTACTGACTCTTGTCAGGAAAAATATTTTTCTGGTGACCAGATTGGGAACGGGACACTTGAACTGTTTGGGGGGCATTGTGAGATCTCCTTCTTTTTACCCCCTCCTTTTTCTGGTTGTAAACCTGACCACCATTATGGGGTCCCCCTAGATGCCTTTCCAGACACTCTGGTGCTGGCCCAGAGATCTGTCTCTTCAGCAAGCTTCCTGGGTCAGTCTATTTGCTGCTAGGTGCTGGCACAGCTGTGCAAAAATGAATTTTAAGCCTGTGCTCCCTCATAATTAGTTTGCACAGCCCATCAAAATGATCTACTTTACGGACCAAGACCCAGCTATTTAGTGCCTTGCTGGGGTAATCAAGGAATTCCACCTAGGTCTATGTGGGAAGTGTGAGGCTATTCCTGAACCTCTGTTGGTATCTCTCAGGGGTTAACCCAAACCTATTGATAAGTATGGCCTTCATGGGAGTTAAGTGTCAGCTCTAGTGTCAGGAGAGTGTCCCTCTCACTGTGGTGTATTCTTCCACACATTACTCCCCAATACTCCCCAGGAACCTTGTGGACCCTTAGAGACACCTCATAGGCTGAGAAAGATTCATCTATGTCATCCCTCACCACATATCTGTGCATCAAATATTTTGGGATACTGACGCTTTCTTCACATCTGGACACTGCAGGTATGCTGCAACCATTACTACTGGACTCCACTTCCACTGCCTTGATGTCCACCTGTCTATGGCTTACCTCATTGTCCATTTTCCTTTGCTCTACCTTTATGGCCAGCATTTTTTCCTCCATGGGTTTCTCTTTTTCTATTAAAGCTTCCTCTTTTTCCATCATTAGTTTTGCCAGCTCCAACTTGAGCTTTCTTTTCTTCCTCCTGTCCTCCAGCTCTTCCGGAGACAGGTCGCTGGAACATACTCCTTACCCTGGGGGAACCACTGTTCCTGGCAAGATACTGGCAGCCTGACCCAGAGGCAGTCCCAGATTTTTCAGATAATCCTAGTCCACCTCCTCCTCATAATCCAATATATTTTCCTTGTATCTCTTCCTCTTTATCTGGGGTCAAAGGTACGTCATTAAGAGATTCTATCCAGGCCCCCCAGTGCCTTTTGAAGGTCCACCTTCCTGGGGAAGATTTTAGTAGAACGGGCATACAACTTTTCAGAAATCCATGAGCTGGGGCACAGTGTTATCTTTAAGTTCGTCAAGCTCAAAATCCATTTTGGCAAGTACAGGTGCAGATGTAGAACCTCAACTCAGAGACATGATTTTAGGGAAAAACAATAAAGTCAATCAGGGAGAACAATAAAAAGTAAAAATGCCATTCAGAGAGGACAGAAAAATAAAAATCCCAGTCAGGGAGAACTAATTCGAATTGGTCTTAGGTTTGGATTGGTATTACTGTAAGGCACTGTACAAACACAAGTCCTATCCTCACCACTATCACCAATATTACAAATCATGGCCCTCATTATAACCCTGGCAGTAAATGCCGCCGACCGCCATGCTGACGGCCGCCAACATACTGTGACCGCGGCAGTATACCGTTACGGGTATTATGACCCACACAGAGAAATCCGCCACTATATAGATACCCACATAAGTCCGCCAGACCAAAGGTCAGTGATAAAATGGCAGTACCAAAACCCACACCGTTACGCCAACAAAATACGTCCACAGCATCATGACCCATGATCACCGTGGTGGTCATTCAACCGCGGTAAACCATTGGCGGTACACACCGCCGTGCTCAAAATACACACACACTGACAAAACTACACCACATTGGACAATTCAAACTACACACACCTGACACACATACACACACCACACCAACACATCCAATCCTATATAAAACACCCACCCACAATACCCACAACCCCTTACAATGAAAACAAATATTGCCAACTGAGAGAGAGACAAGCCAGGAGCACCCACTGAATCTGAGCCACATAACACCATCACCCATACACCATCCACGCACCTCACAGCACACACCCCAATACATCACCCTACACACCCTCACACATACCACTCACACTACACCCATGGCACCACAAAGACACCCCAGGTTCTCAGAGGAGGAGCTAAGGGTCATGGTGGAGGAAATCATCCGGGTAGAGCCACAGCTATTCGGATCACAGGTGCAGCAGACATCCATTGCTGGGAAGATGAAGCTATGGCGGAGAGTCATGGACAGGGTCAAGGCCGTGGGACAGCACCCCAGAACAAGGGATGACATCAGGAAGAAGTGGAACGACCTACGGGGGTAGGTGCATTCCGTGGTAGAAAGATACCAGGTAGCCGTACAGAGGACTGGCAGTCGACACCCACCTCCTCCCCCACAACTTCCAACATGGGAGGAGCAAGTCTTAGTGATCATGCATACTGAGGGCCTCGAAGGAGTAGCAGGAGGACTGGACTCTGGTAAGTAAAATCTTTACTACTATATCCCCCACCCTACCTGCATGCCATCACAAACTCCTACCCCTACCCTCACCCCCACCACCTTACATGTACCCCACTATCACAACCCATCCATCCCAATACCAAGCCCTGCATGCAACACCATTGCATGGACACCCATCACACACCTGCATGGACACCAATCTCCACAGCATGCACACTAGTGACAGTCACTTAGCCAAACCAATAACATCTCACACAACCCAAAGGTGCCTTGCTAATAACAACCATAGAGTGAAACATATCCATGCACAAGATGGCACACGCAGATTCAGTAACACTGCATTTACATCCCCACAGGACCCCCACTCAACGTCACCAGAGAGAAGGTGCCACCAGCATCCAGTCCTCTCCAGAAGAGGCCCACAGTGATGACAGCAGCTCTGCACGCCTGGTTCCTGATGACCAACCTGGCCCATCAGGGACCTCTGGACAGTCAGTTACCCTGCCACAGTCCCAACCCACCACAGAGCCTACCCCCTCAGGAAACACCAACACAGCACCCACCCAACGGGCCCATACCTCCGTCCCCAGGACACGTGAATCAGCAGTGTGTCCACCACTACAGGGATCTCAGGAAACCCCACAAACCCAAGACAATCAGAGACCTGGAGTCAGTGGCAGTGGGCACATGGTTCAGGGGACAGAGGCACAGGACAACAGGGAAGCTGGGAGGACTGCTGTGCAACAGGCGGAAGACAGGCCCAGGAAACCCCTCTCCACGAGGCACTTGCAGGGATCCTGGGAGCATACCACCATTCCCAGGAGACCATGGGCCAGATACTGTAGGATACGAGTTGCAGGAGACCCAGCAGCTGCAGGAGGGACAGTACCTGGGAATCAGGGAGGACGTGAAAGACATCCACACCACCCTGAACACCATTGCAGGGGTGCTGGCAGACATGGCCAACACCATGAGGGAGGCAGTGGCACACCAACTGGCCCCTGACACTAGCCACACCAATGAACAGACCTCCACCGGCACTAGTGGACAGGAGGCCCCGCCACAGGACCAACAGGCCACTAGCACCCCACCCCCTGCAGAAGGAGAACCACCCAGCAAACGGTCCCTGCGATCCAGGCAGAAGCCAGAGAACATTGCCAAGACCCATGCCAGGAAATACGACTCTCCTGATTGTCATCCTTGTGTCCCACTCTGTCAACCTGCCCACCTTCAACTGACATTGCTCCCCTTCCTATGCCCCCTTGGACAATGCACCTGTGATACAAATAGACTGGACTCTACCCTGGACTTTCCTCCATCAGCCAACCAGGCCATTGCAATACCCCCTCCACTTATTAGCACATAAATAAACACCCTTGGAACAAATACAAGTATGGAGTCTTTCAATTGACTGAAATATGTATTAGTTTAACAAGCTGTAAACATTGCAATTCAAATGTTCAGTTATATGTACATAGGTATGACCTGTAGTGGGCAGCAGTAAACACACCAGGAGCCAGAGTGGGGCACAGAGATCTGAAAATAGAGATGCCAAAGGGTACAGTAAGTGGCCATAGACATAGGGAAATCAGGCTACCATGTTCAATGTCTAACATAAAACTGCAATGGAAAGTGAAGTTACAGTGTCTTACCTGTGTGTCACTGGAAGTACTGTTGAATGACTGAACTTCTGTTGTCCACATCTTCTTCCTCTGCCTCCTCTTCGTCACTGTCCACAGGCTCCACCGCTGTCACAAGACCATCCCCAGGCTCATTCTCCTGCAGAAAAGGCACCTGGCGTCTCAAGGCCAGGTTGTGCAACATGCAACAATGATCTGGCACACCTTCTTGGGTGAGTAATACAGGGATACACCTGTCAGATGGAGGTACTGGAATCTGGCCTTCAGGAGGCCAAAGGTTCTCTCAATTATCCTCCTTGTTTGCCTATGTGCCTGATTGTAACGTTCCTCTGCCCTTGTCCTGGCATTCCGCACTGGGGTCAGTAGCCATCAGAGGTTGGGGTAACCAGAGTCACCTGGAAATATCGAGGGATATCTGTTAGCCACACACTCAGCCTTAGGGCCAAACCCACACCCATATACCTACATCAACTGGGTTGGGACCATGGGCTCACCTATTAGCCACACCTGGTGCCTCTGGAGTTGAGATATCACATATGGAATGCTGCTATTCCTCAAGATAAAGGCATCATGCACAGAGCCAGGATACTTGGCATTCACATGGGAGATGTACTGGTCCGCCAAACACACCATCTGCACATTCAGAGAGTGAAAGCTTTTTCTATTTCTGAACACTTGTTCATTTCTCCGGGGGGTGGGGACAAATGCTATATGTGTACCATCAATGGCACCAATGATGTTCGGGATATGTCCCAGGGCATAAAAGTCAGCCTTCTCTGTGGCCAAATCCTCCACCTGGGGGAATACGATGTAGCTGCGCTTGTGTTTCAGCAAGGCAGACAACACTCTGGTCAACACATTGGAGAACATTGGCTGAGACATCCCTGATGCCATGGCCTCTATTGCTTGGAAGGAACCACTTGCCAGGAACTGGAGCACTGACAGGACCTGCACATGAGGGGGTATACCCGTGGGCTGGCGGATAGCTGAAATCAGGTCTGGCTCCAAATGGGCAACTTTAGCAACACAAAAGGATTATGAATGGAGTGCTGAACAATGCAAACACTCACCCCTGTGTAGGAAGGTAGCCTCTTTCTACCCTTGTTATCCCCACTTTTGGCCTGTTTGCGAGTATATGTCAGGGTGTTTTTACTGTCTCACTGGGATCCTGCTAGCCAGGACCCCAGTGCTCATAGTGGAAACCCTATTTGTCAGTGTGTTTGATATGTGTCACTGGGACCCTGCTAGCCAGGACCCCAGTGCACATAGTTTGCGGCCTATATGTGTTCCCTGTGTGGTGCTTAACTGTATCACTGAGGCTCTGCTAACCAGAACCTCAGTGTTTATGCTCTTTCTGCCTTTACAATTGTCACTGCAGGCTAGTGACCATTTTCACCAATTCTGATTGGCACACTCGGACATCCTTATAATTCCCTAGTATATGGTACCTAGGTACACAGGGTATTGGGGTTCCAGGAGATCCCTATGGGTTGCAACATTTCTTTTCCCACCCATAGGGAGCTCAGACCAATATTACACAGGACTGCCACTGCAGCCTGAGTGAAATAACATCCACGTTATTTCACAGCCATTTTACACTGCACTGAAGTAACTTATAAGTCACCTATATATCTAACCCTCACTTAGTGAAGTTTAGGTGCAAAGTTACCAAGTGTGAGGGCACCATGGCACTAGCCAAGATGCCTCCACATTGTTCAGGGCAATTTCCCTGTACTTTGTGAGTGCGGGGACACCATTACACGTGTGCACTACATATAGGTCAATACCTATATGTAGCTTCACAATGGTAACTCCGAATATGGCCATGTAACATGTCTAAGATCATTGAATTGTCGCCCATGACAAATCTGGTATTGGGGTGCCAATTCCATGCATCCCCAGGGCTCCAGCATGGACCTTGGGTACTGCCAAACTAGCTCTCTGGGGTTTTCACTGCAGCTACCACTGCTGCCAACCCACAGACAGGCTTATGCCCTCCTGGGGTCTGGGCATCCCAGTACCAGGAAGGCAGAACAAAGGATTTCCTCTGAGAGAGGGTGCTACACCCTCTCCCTTTGGAAATAGGTGTTAAGGGCTGGGGAGGAGTAGCCTCCCCCAGCCTCTGGAAATGCTTTGAAGGGCACAGATGGTGCCCTCCTTGCATAAGCCAGTCAACACCAGCTCAGAGATCTCCCAGCCCCTGCTCTGGCACAAAACTGGATAAAGGAAAGGGGAGTGACTACTCCCCTGTCCATCGCCACCCCAGGGGTGTTGCCCAGAGCTCCTCCAGTGTGTCCCAGACCTCTGCTGTCTTGAATGCAGAGGTGTGAGGGCACAATGGAGGCTTCTGAGTGGCTAGTGCCATCAAGTGTCCTCAGAGACCCCTCCTGATAGGTGCTTACCTGGATTAGGTGGCCAATCCGCCTCTGAGGGCTATTTAGGGTCTCTCCTGTGGGTTTCTCTTCAGATAATGAATGCAAGAGCTCACCAGAGTTCCTCTACATCTCTCTCTTTAACTTCTGCCAAGGATCTACTGCTGACTGCTCCAGGATGCCTGAAAAACCGCAACAAAGTAGAAAGACAACTACCAGCAACACAGTAGCGCCTAATCCTGCCAGCTTTGCCGACTGTTTCCTGGTGGTGCATGCTCGGAGGGCTGTCTGCCTTCACCTTGCAATGGAAGGCAAGAAGAAATCTCCTGTGGGTCGACATAATCTTCCCCCTGCTAACGCAGTCACCAAACTTCTGCATCACCGGTCCACTGTGTCCCCTCTCATCTTGACGAGTGTGGTCCCTGGAACACAGGAGCTGGATCCAAGTGACCCCGACAGTCCAGTGGTCCTTATGTCCAAATTTGGTGGAGGTAAGTCTTTGCCTCCCCACGCCAGACAGTAATCTTGTGTACTGCGTGATCTGCAGCTGCTAGGGCTTCTGTGCACTTTTGCAAGGAATCCTTCATGCACAGCATAGCCCGGGTACCCAGCACTCCGTCCTGCATTGCTCAACTCGCTGAGTTGACCACCGGCTTTGTGGGGCCCTCCTTTGTAGTGTTGAGATGACCGCTGTGCTCAGATTTCTTGAATGCCTGTTCAAGTGCTTCTGCGGGTGCTGCCTGCTTCTGCGTGGGCTTTCTGTGCTGCTGAGTGCCCCCTCTATCTCCTCCTCCAAGGGGCGACCTCCTGGTCCTTCCTGGGCCCGGGTAGCACCCATTTTCTTGGACCGCGTCCCTTGCAGCTAGCAAGGCTTGTTTGCGTTCTTTCTGCATGGAAACAACTCTGCATCCTCCAGCACACCGTGGGACATCTTCTGACCAAAGGAGAAGTTCCTGGTACCTTCCGTTGTTGTAGAATCTTCGGCTTCTTCCACCCGGAGGCAGCCCTTTTGCACCTTCATCCGGGGTTTAGTGGGCTCCTGGACACTTGTGTGACTCTTGGACTTTGTCCCCTTCCTCTACAGGTCCTCAGGTCCTGGAATCCGTCTTCAGTGCTTTGCAGTCAGTTGTTGCCTTTGCAGAATCCACTATCTTGATTTTGCTGTTTTTCTGGGGTAGTAGGGTAACTTTACTCCTACTTTTCAGGGTCTTGGGGTGGGGTATCTTGGACACTCCTAGTGTTTTCTTACACTCCCAGTGACCCTCTACACTCTACACTAGACCTGGGGTCCATTTGTGGTTCGCATTCCACTTTTGGAGTAAATGGTTTGTGTTGCCCTTAGGCCTATTGACTCCTACTGCATCCTATTGTATTCTACAGTGTTTGCACTACTTTTCAAACTGTTTACTTATCTGATTTTGGTTTGTGTGTATATTTTGTGTATTTTACTTACCTCCTAAGGGAGTATTTCCTCTGAGATACTTTTGGCATATTGTCACTAAAATAAAGTACCTTTATTTTTAGTAACTCTGAGTATTGCGTTTCTTATGATATAGTGCTATATTATTGGATAAGTGGTATAGTAGGAGCTTTGCATGTCTTCTAGTTCAGCCCAAGCTGCTCTGCTATACCTACCTCTATCAGCCTAAGCTGCTAGAACACTACTAATCTTCTAATAAGGGATAACTGGACCTGGCATAAGGTGTAAGTACCAACAGGTACCCACTATAAACCAGGCCAGCCTCCTACACCCAGTCACAGATCTGGGTTTAATCCATCGTTCTTTTGCTCACCATGCCACCCCAGGTTGGACCCATCCATATGCAAATCAATCTTGACCCTGTTCCTCATGGGAACAGTCCAGCTCAAACTGCCAAGCCAGGTACTCCCTGGACTGGAAACAAGCATCCTGGGACCAGTTTCAGGGTATCACCCTTCAACAGCCAGACTAGCTTGAATCCAGTGGCACAGTGAGCAATGGACCCACGTCTGGGCATTCCCTTTCCACTGAGGGCAACTTTAGCAACACAAAAGGATGATGGACGGAGTGCTGAACAATGCAAACACTCACCCCCAGTCACAGATATGGGTTGAATCCATTGTTCTTTTGATCACCATGCCATCCCAGGTTGGACCCAGCCATATGCAAATCAGTCTTGACCGTGTTCCTCATGGGAACAGTCCAGCCTGAACTGCCAAGCCAGGTCCTCCCCGGACCAGAAACAAGCATCCTGGGACCGGTTTCAGGGTATCACCCTTCATCAGCCACTCTAGCTTAAATCCAGTGGGACAGTGAGCAAGGGACCCACGTCTGGGCATACCCTTCCCACTGAGGGCAATTTTAGCAACTCCAAAAAATTGGGCATACAGTTCTTGGATTGTGGCCCTATCAAGTCTGTAGGTAAGGATAATGTGTCTGTCCTCCATTGTCGCCAGGTCCACCAGGAGTCTGTACACGGGAATGTCTCCATCTCCTATTCATCTTCAGCGGTTGACCGCTAGGGTGGAAAATGGTGAGCAGAGGGTCATATTCACACATATGTGAAATTAAAAATGCATTTTTTACTTTACAGAAACAGTATGTAAATTGGAGAGTCAGTTGATGTGCCAATGTCTGCTGTGACGAATTTAGGTGCCATGGCCTGTTCCCCCCTGAAATGGCAGCTGCCTGACCTGTGAGGAGAGACAAGTGGAAATGATATAATTCCGCTGGCATTGTGCGCAGTTGCAGTCGGCGGTCGATGACCGCCGCACAACTTCGCATTGATTGTCATTGGGCCCTATGGGTTCCAGGAGCCAATGGCCATGTACGCCTGCGGTGACGGTACACACCGCCACGGACGTGACCGCCATTTTGTATCTGTTCACTCACTTGCTACCTGACCTTCAACAGGAGAGGACCTACACTGAAAGTTCTAGTGTGACCTGTGTCTGGAAGCGACAATGGCTCAAATGTCTGGGGAATGGGCCCCCGCCTTCACTTTGGAGGAGTTCGAGAGACTGGTAGATGGGGTCCTACCCTAGTACACTTTACTCTATGGTCCTCCAGACAAACATCTGAGTACACTGTGAGCATGATGTGCGGGTCATGAATGTATGGATTGCTGTGTGTGTAAGCCTTGTGTGGGGGGGTGAGGGGTCCTGGACAGAGTGCTGCATGTCTGGTGGTCAATGTCTGTGCCCAAGGGGATGGGAGGGATAATCTGGGCCATGAGTGTAACAGTCCGGGCAGTATGACTTATCCCTTTTTTCTATGCATATTTTCCTGTAGGTCAGCACCCATCAGAAAAAGGGTATTTGACGTGCCATCACCAAGGGGGTGCGAACCCTGGGGGTCTTTGACAGGCAGAGCACCCACTGCTGCAAACGGTGTTTGGACCTGCTCCGCTGGGCAAGGAAGATGGCGGAGGACCAGCTGGGGCTGGCCTCCCAACGAGGAAGGGGTGCCCGTCACACCATTACCCCCCTGATTTTCCATATCCTGGTGGTGGCCTATCTGGAGTTGGATGGGCACTAGAAGGCATCACAGCAGCCACAAGGGGGTGAGTACAGATTCAGAATCATGACTTTACGGGCATTAAGGTTTTACCTGGGTGAAGGATGTGGGCTGTGGGTACCCGTAGACCAGGGCGAACTGGCAGGGTAGGTCCCCTGTTGGGCAGTCTAATTTCATGCTCTGGCCTCTGCACTGATGGCAGCCATTGTCCCTGTCTCCAGCCTTCCCCCTCTAACTTCCTCTACCCAGTCCCAATCCCCTCTACCCCAACCCATCCCAAGCACACCTTCAGACCAGCAATCACCCAAAATAACACACAGAAGTGGCTCAAGCCAACACAAGCACCACACTTCATCTCACAGGCACTCACACAAGCACCATCCCCATCTAGACACACCAACATCCACTGCCTCCACTGTGTCCCCCTCCTCTTCCTCATCCACCTCCCTCCCAGTAGCATCTCCACTCACACCTGCATGCACTACATTCTCATCCACTACCTCCATCACCAGCATACCTAGCACTACACGCCCCTCACTAGCAGTCACCACCCCCACATCCATGCACATGTCCCCTGTGTCCTCTCCCACTGTGTCTGTGACCCCTCCTCCCAAAGTACACAAACACAAGCACACACCCACCCAACAGCCATCCACCTCACAACAGCATCAGCCCATGCACTTGCACCCAAACACAGTAGCCTGACACCTCCTACAAGCACTCCCTCTTCCTCCACTCCCAAACCTTCACCCTCTTCCTGTCCCAATGTCCCTAAGAAGCTTTTCTTCGCCACCACTGACCTCCTCCCTACACCTCCCCCCGTCCTTCACTTCGGGCTGGGGTGGCCAGAAACCAGCCCAGCACCTCAGCCATCAAGGAGGCACCCGTCAGCCCAGCCAGTGTGTCACCAACACCTGCCAAGGCCAAGAAGATTCCACCACCTGGCAAGGGCAAAAAGGGGACAGCATCCAGCAAGGAGAAGGAGGCACAACCAGCCAGTAAGGCCACCCCCAGGACCAGCAGTAGGCATGGAGCCCCCTCCAGGAGCATTGGCTTGGACCATCTTCCGGCTGAGGTGCCCTCCCATTCCCCATCCCTCTGAGGTGCCTCTGTGTTTTCGACCTGATGCCCTGCAGTGTTCTCTCCGTATTGAGGCAGGAGTCAAGTGTGGGCTTGGCCTATGTGTTTTGGCCCAGTGGGACACAGACATTTTTGAGTGGGCATTGTCCCGCCTTTTGTATATATTGTATATATTGTAAATACTGTTTTTGATTTCTGAACATATTTCTACTATCACACTCATTTGACTCCATTCCTTTTGTCCTTGCGTTATTCCTGAGGGTTACGGGGTGTATATGTAATGTTGTTGAATGTGTTTGTGTGTATGGCGTTGGGGGTGAGGGTGGGGGCGGGGTGTTGCGTGTGTGTGTCACTCTCTTCCCCCCACTTGTGTGCTAGGTGCAGTACTCACTGTGGCCGTCGTTGCTGGCGTTGGTGGTCATGGTGTATGAGAAGATACACCAGCATGGGGAAAACCTGCAGCTCGGGCTCCATGGTGTCCTGGTCCTTCCTTGAATGTCGAGAGGTGAGTCGTTTCCCTTCAGAACACTGTTTCTGCTGTGCTTTTGATGGCATTGGTACCCCCCCGGAAAAGGTGGCGGAGAGGCCTCTTGTAATACAGTGGGTGGAACCTTGTCTTCCTCCTGACTGTTGGAGGTTACCGCCAAGGGTTTTGTTGCTACCGCTGTGGCGGTCGGATTGTTAAAGTGGCTGTATGTGTTGGGGGTTTCTGCCATGGTCATGATTCCATTTTTTTTACCACCCGCCTGTTGGCGGTGTTACTGCCGCTTTAACACCGACCGTCAGGGTTGTAATGAGGGCCAATGTCTCTAGTTGGCAGAGGTATGCACCCTGTCCAACTAGAGACCACAATCCTAGTCAGATACTCACCATAAATTAACCTGAGCTCATCTTCTGGTAGCTTGGCACAGAGCAGGCAGGTTTAAATTATGAGGTACCATGTAAAGTATTTGTGCACTTAAAACAGTAAAACAATGAAAACCCCCCACAAATAAATCCACACCAGGTTAGAAAAAGACAGCTTTATTTAAGGACCAAAACAAGACCAAAACAACCAAAATCCAATAAGTAGAACTCGAGATATGAATTTTTAAATAATATCTGCAGATATTTTGCTTAGAAGCTGAAAACACCATCTGGGGCTATCTGGTTATGCTGAACTGAGTCAAATCTTAAAAGTAAAGTCGACCACAATGGATCATGGGTCAGATACATTGACCAACCTTGTCCTGCTAAAATCAGCACCTTGGTTTGGGGTTGCATTGAAGTTGGGGAGCGATGCAAGAAGCAGCAGTGTTAATGCAGTGTCGTTGATCCTTGTGTTGTAGCCGGTGTGTCAGTTCTGAGCAACAAATCAAAGATGTGTCAATGTTGAACCACTCAGACGCAGGTGATGCATTGTCGTTCAGCTGCGCAGTCTGCGATGCAATGTCTCCTCTGACCGAGATGAGGCATCGACGAAGGGGATGCGTCGGTTCTGACCAGCACAACATCGGCGATGTGTGGGTTTTTGTAGAAAACTGCTGAAGAACCAACTCCTAAGGGCCCAGGACTGGATTGGAACAGCTTGGCAGGGTAGCACTCTTAGCTGCAGATTCCAGAGGCTGTAGTGGGGGTTGAGTAAAGTTGTTGATGTCCCTGAGACTTCAGAACAGGAGGCAAGCCCATGTGGTCCCTTTAGTTATCAGTATGTAGGGATGCAGGTCCAGCCCTTCTCACTCCCAGGCAAGGAAGGCAGAAGGCAGCAGGGCAGGCACAGCAGAGAAGGACTCCAGCAAAGTCCAACAGAGTCCAGCAGAGTGACAGTCCCTTCAGCAGCACAGCAGCCCTTCTTATTGGTTGAATGTCCTCAGGTCCAGAAATGCACTGATTTGGTGGGGTCAGAAGTCCAATTTTTCTACAGAGTGGTGCCTTTGAAGTGGGGGAGACTTCAAAGAGAGGCCATTGAAGTGCTCAAAGTCCCTGACCCTCCTGCCACGGCTTCGTATACACTAAAGGGAGCTATGAAGCCCTTTGTAACGGCTCATGACACAGTCCATTCAGGTCCTCCCATCCTGCCCAGGAAGGGCCATCTTAATGTTTATGGGCCATCAGTCACACCTAAGCTCCCTTTATGTGTGGCTGTCTGGAAGGGATGCAAAAGGGCCCAGCTTTCAACCATGCAGATGTGCATTTAGAGGCAGGCAGATGGCACTAGATTAGTAAAAAAAAATGCTCGCTTACTGAAAGTGGCATTTTCAGAATTACAATTTAAAATCAGACTTCAGCATAAGTTGTGATTTTAAATTGTGATTCCAAAGACACCAAACTCAGTGGCCCCATTACTCCCTCATTGGAAATTACACTTATAAAATGTAACAAGCCAATCCCAATGTTAACCTAAGGTAGAGATAGGCCTTGCAGTACTGAAAAATGAATTTAAGACTTTTGTATTACCTGGATATGTAAAACTTAGAAGAACATGTCCAGCTTTTTAAATGCACTTCACACTGCACCCTTCCCTTGGTGCTGTCCAGGTCCTACCATAGGAGTGAATTATATGTATTAAAAAGTAAGGCTTCGGCCTGGCAAGAGGGTTACCTTGCTAGGTCGGCAGAGCATTTTAAAAGTGCACACACAGTCTCTGCAATGGCACGCCTGAGCTATGTTTAAAGGGCTAGTGAAGTCAGTAGCACAATCAGTGCTGCAAGCCCACTAGCAGCATTTCATTTACAGGCCCTGGGCACAGGTGGTGCAGTTTACTAGGGACCTATAAGTAAATTAAATATGCCAATTGTGGATAAGCCAATGTTATCAAGTTTCAGGTGAAGAGCACGTGCTCTTTATCACTGAACAGCAGTGGTAAAGTGCCCAGAGTCCTAAAGCCAGAAAAAATGAACTCAGAAAAACAGGTCAGAAGGAACGAACTCAGAAGACACCACACCAAAGATGCCATGTTTAACACACACAAGTAGCCTCTCCCGAAATCCCATCTGACCTTGTCTTTCATCTCTAACCTGCAGTCTGGAGCACCACAATGAAGGGTGCCAAAGAAATTGCCTCGAGCAGAATCATCTCAGATGAAGTCCGTTCAGTCAGTCAATGGGCTCTGATTCTTTAGGCCTGGCACACATCAGTCAGATGGACATCGGGGAAGTGTCTTAGCAAAATGTCCAAATGTTTGTGCTTCAGTTCCACCATATACCCCAATATCAGCTATCCCACACCACATGCATAGGTTTCCCTGGTTGTGAGAATTTGGATGCTGCAAGATCAGCTTTTCTTATTATAAGAGTCAAAGCTCTTCCATTAAAGAAATAATAACAACTGAATACAGTCTTGAATAGCAGCTTGCCTAAGATAATTCCGGACAGGAGTTCAACATCATGCTGCATAATTGGATTACAAAGCTTTGAATCTCCCCATACCAGAGAATGGCAGCTGTAATTCATGGAACTGCCAAGACTTCAGATCTTTCATTCTATTTTCAGTCAATGTTACTGTTGCATAAAACAGGCTCAATCTGCCTAGATTACAGCTTTGGTCAGGCAGTTTTCAGCCCGGAGTGTGAGCTAAAACCCCATAGGAGTAACAGTACTAACACGGGCTGTTTGATAAGCCAATTTATTAAGTCGTGCTTGCTAGGAGCTGTTGCAGTTGCTCCCAGTGGGCCTAGGTTTGGAAGAGCTAATCCTGCAAAGAGGTGAGTGGAGTGGAGGGATGGACAGACACCACCTTAGACAAAATAATCGTTTTTGAGTTCCATCGTCTCAGTAGTAAGGACGGACCAAATATGATTTCTGTTTAAAACCTGTACATGCACTGACTGCAGTTCATTGAAAGGTTGTGGAAGATCTCTTATGGCCGTATAAATAGTCTAGGAGGATGTGGAAAGTAGTGCTCTCTGGTGTTCAAATAATATGTGCAGATTTTCAGAAAGATATTTTTAGGTTGCAAAGTTGGCATGAATTACTCACTACACCAAGAGACAGGCAGTAATTACAGACCACACTAAGTTAGCCAGACATAAAGAGTTGTTATTCAAAAACATAACACAAATAGTATCCAGAAATACTTCGTGAATGTCATTGCATTAGAAAATTAACATGTTTATTAGTCAGGTTAAAAGAGGTTCTGGTGAGGCCGGAGTACACTACGGGATAAGACTGGAGATTACATTGGGGGCCTGGCGGGAACCGCCAGAAGACCGTACCGCGGTCAAAAGACCGCGGCGGTCATTCTGACTTTCCCGCTGGGCTGGCGGGCGACCGCCAGAAGGCCACCCGCCCGCCCAGCGGGAAATCCCCTTCCACAAGGATGCTGGCTCCGAATGGAGCCGGCGGAGTGGAAAGGGTGCGACGGGTGCAGTTGCACCCGTCGCGATTTTCAGTGTCTGCTATGCAGACACTGAAAATCTTTGTGGGGCACTGCAGGGGCCCCCAGGGGCCCCACGACACCCGTTCCCGCCAGCAAGGTTCTGGCGGTCAAAACAGCCAGAACCAGGCCGGCGGGAAGGGGGTCGGAATCCCCATGGCGGCTCTGCCTGCAGCGCCGCCATGGAGGATTCCTCAGGCCAGGGGAAAACCGGCAGGAAACCGCCGGTTTCCCTTTTCTGACCGCGGCTTTACCGCCGCGGTCAGAATTGGCCTGGATGCACCGCCAGCCTGTTGGCGGTGCATCCGCGGTCCCTGGCCCTGGCGGTCTATGACCGCCAGGGTCGGAATGACCCCCATTGTGTTATAACACAAGATAGGATAAACTGCTGTAAACTGGTTCTCAAATATGGTGTCAAACGATCAGTGGTATACTGACAAATAGCATTTTCTCTGCGCATTAAAGTGACTTTCAACCAATAAGTATTAGTTTAAAGTGAATAAAGATTGGGAAGCTACTTTAAATAGATTAAGGTGGCAGCCTTAATGTTTACGTTGTCCCTAAAGTGTCCCGGAGGATGTGACTGCACAAAGATTTCAAGTTAACATTCACATTTTAATGAAGCTTTGTCCTGGTTCATCATATGTTATGGGTATACATTATCGTTTATGTTCACAAAGTACATTTTGGAAAATATTGCCAGATTCACAGAGTGTTGTACGAGTAAGTGGGCAATGCTCCTTGAACGTATTCATTAATTTCAGGAATGAGGCAGGAATCATTTTGGCTTGCTCTAGGAATTTAGGAGTACTGAAAAGGTGAGACAGAGGAAAGGTTTGTGAAAGGGGGTCAATGTGTGCAAGCAGTATTGTTTCAGATTATTTCCTCCATATTTGGACATAAAATTAAGGGGCATATTAAGAGCCCTAGCACCACCTTAGTGCCACCATAGCATAATTTTTTTTTACGGTAAGGCAGCGCGAAAGTGGCTTTTTTCCCTGTGCCACATTATGCCTGCGCCAGGCAGAATGAATGCAAGGGGGTGTTCCTGAGCTGGGAGGCCCACAAAAATGGTGCAGTGAAATTGAACAAATTTAACTGCACATTTTGGGGGTCTTTTTTAAAATTGCACTCCTATAGAAACTTATGGGCCTCCTTGAACTTTGCTACACTGGCGTGAACATTTTTTACGCTAGCGTAGCAAAGTACCACAATACCGTCAAACATTTTGATGATATTTTGCTAACGACCACCATGGTGCGCCCTATTATAAATATGGTACAACCATGGTGTCATTAGGCGCAGGTATGGAGGCGCAGATAAAGTGGCACATCAGCTCTGATATGCCACCTTTTCTTAAATATGTGTCCATACCTACTACTTTCACTCTCTTTTCATTGGTGGCATTGGTCAAGTTCCTTTCAGTCAGTTGAATTCTTTATGAGTGAATCAGAAAACCTAACAATTAAATTCTTGTCTGGGTAGGAGTTCAGTTTTTTACAGAAGTGGAAGCCTAACACCGAAGGTAGGGAAACTGTACTATAAAGTACACCCCGTCATGTAATACTGAGACCCCACATCCCCCAGCACAAAAAGGGAGAAGAAGAATATCTAAAATACAACAACCATGAATGACTTACTTATCTCTGGTGGAGCCCAGTGTCAAGCAGACGTCATACAATGGTCTGCGCATGATCTGCACTGATAACTGCATATTACTCACAAGATGAGGAGAAATCAAAGCAAAACTATACCGCTGGCAGTAGACTGCTTCATTTGAAAGGTTAATCTGTTCCATGGCCATGGAATGCCATGTAAAGACAGACAACTATATAAAACATTTAGGGGCATATTTATACTCTGTTTGCACCGAATTAGTGTCATTTTTATTTACTCTAATTCGGTGCAAAACTAACTCCATATTTATACTTTGGTGCTAGACCCCTCTAGCGCCAAATTTATGGAGTTAAAGTCATTTTTTGAAAGTGGAGACCTACCTTGCCTTAATGAGATGCAAGGTAGGTGTTCCCGTGCAAAAAATGACTCTATGGCCTTAACGCCATTTTTAGGGGCATATTTATACTCTGCGGCATATTTATACTCTGTTTGCACCGAATTAGCGTCATTTTTTGTACTCTAATTTTGTGCAAATCTAACTCCATATTTATACTTTGGTGCTAGACCCGTCTAGCACCAAGGCCCTGATTTATACTTTTTTTGCGCCGCATTAACGTCATTTTTTGACGCAAAAGTGGTGCAAACTTACAAAATATTGGCCCTTATTTATACTTTTTGCTGCAAAACTGCACTAACTCAGTTTTGCACCAAAATGTTTAGCACCGGCTTGCACCATTTCTGTGCACCAGCCGGGCACCATATTTATATATTTATTCAGGTTAGAGTAAAAAAAAATGACTCTAACCAGATTAGCGTCATTTTATGGTGCTAAACCTACCATGCCCATTTCAGGCCACCTATGGCACTTAAAAACAATAAAAAAAATAAATGCAATCTTACCTGTACTTACCTGGGATAGGGTCCCCCATCCTCCGCAGTCCCTCTGGTGTGGGTGAGGGTGCACCTGGAGCCTGGGGAGGGCACCTGTGGGCGTATTCCATGGTGTTCCACCATGGAAATAGGCCCACAGGTCCCCTAACCCCTGCCCTGACCCAGGTCTTAAAAAATGGGGCAAAGCTTGCTTTGCCCCATTTTTTTACCCCTCCTCCCTCCCTTGCACCATTTTTGCATGGGAGTATAAATATGGCGTTAAGGCCATAGTCATTTTTTGCACGGGAACGCGTGCATCTCATTAAGGCAAGGTAGGTTTCCACTTCCAAAAAATGACTTTAACTCCATAAATTTGCCACTAGACGGGTCTAGCACTAAAGTATAAATATGGAGTTAGTTTTGCACTGAATTAGAGTAAAAAAGAAATTACGCTAATTTAGTGCAAACAGAATATAAATATGCCCCTTAGCGTCAAAAAATGATGCTAATCTGGTCAGAATAATTTATTTTAACTCAAACATGCCTAACGTGATATATTTTTTAACTAGCCTACCCTTTGCACCGGCTTGCACCATTCCATAAATATGGTGCCCAGCTGGTGCTAAAAAATGGTGCAAGCCGGTGCAAAACTTTTTGGTGCAAAACTGCGTTAGTGCAGTTTTGCACCAAAAAGTATAAATAAGGCCCTTATTATCTTGTTGTAGAATTGATTCATGATGATCAATTTAAAAATCTGGTGCATTCATTTCTACGTGTTGTGTGCCTTGCTTGTTAACCTTTTTGATGCGGGCGTCGGCCACTGGCCGACGCCCACACACCCACCCTGGTGCGGGTCACGACCAGTGGCCGACACCAGGAAGGGTATTAATAAATCCTCGGGTGCGGCGCACTCGAGGATTATTTTTATTTTTTTACCTTCCCCCGGGAGACACGGAAGCTTCCGTGTCTCCCCCCCACCCGCTCCTTTGTGACGTAAGCGCGCCGCGAGGCGCGCTGACGTTTTAAAGGTGTTTTCCCCATCAAAGCAGGAAGCAGCCTTGCGGCCGCTTCCTGCTTTGATGGGGAAAACGGCCTTTCCCACGTTCGGGAAGGCCTCGTAAGAAAGGGGAGAGTCTCCCCTTTCTTACGAGGCCTTCCTGAAAGTGTTTCCTGGCCCCCGACCGCAGGGCCAGGAAACACCACTAGACGCCAGGGATTTCACTTTGGGGGGGCAGCCCCCTCGGAAAACGGGCCGCCCCCCCCCCCCGGGTATATTTTTTATTTTAAAAAAACGTAGGTGCCCCCAGGGGAATTTTTTTTTTTTTTACAAAAAAAAAATAATAAAAAAATAAAATACAAATAAAATGACAGGGGGTCGCCCGTGGGCAGGGTGACCCCCTGTGGGGGCAATATTTTTTTTTAGATGTTGTAGGGTTTCCCTGGGGGCCATTTGGGCCCCCAAGGAAACCATACAACAACTAAAAAAAATAGATGTATATATAGATCTATATATATATATATCTATGTAGATAGATATATCTATGTACATTGATATATATCTATAGATACATCTATGTAGATAGATATATATATATATAGAGAGGTAGATCTATATATATCAATCAAAGATTTATAAAGCGCGCTACTCACCCGTGAGGGTCTCAAGGCACTGGAGGGGGGGACGGGGGGAGGGAAAGGGGCTGGGAGGTTCACTGTTCGAAAAGCCAGGTTTTGAGGCCCTTCCTAAAAAGAAGTAGGTTTTGGGTCTTGTGAAGGTGGGTTGTGAGGGCGTTCCAGGTTTTGGGTGCAAGGTAGGAGAAGGATCTGCCCCCGGTGGTGGTGTGTTTGATGCGGGGGACAGAGGCGAGAGAGAGGTCAGCTGAGCGGACGTTTCGTGTGGGGGTGTGGAAGGTGACTCTCGTTGAGGTAGGCAGGGCCTGTGTTGTGGAGTGATTTGTGTGCGAGGATGAGGATCTTGAAGGTGATCCTTTTGTCAGTGGGGAGCCAGTGGAGGGATTTGAGGTGTGGAGAGATGTGTTTGTGTCGGGGAAGGTCGAGGATGAGTCGTGCTGCTGAGTTCTGGATGCGCGTAGTTTGCGCTTGAGTTTTAGAGTGGTGCCGGCGTAGAGGGCGTTTCCGTAATCAAGCCTGCTGCTGATGAGTGCGTGAGGGACAGTTTTTCTGGTCTCTGTGGGGATCCATTTGAATGTTTTTCAGTATACGGAGTGTGTTGAAGCATGAGGAGGTGAGAGCGTTGATTTGTTGGGTCATCCAGAGGGAGGAGTCTAGGATGATGCTGATGTTGCGTGCGTGGTTGGCGGGGGTGGGTGCAGGGCCTAGCGTGGTGGGCCACCATGAGGGGTCCCAGGTGTTTTTGTGTGGGCCAAAGAGGATTATTTCGGTTTTGCTTGAGTTGAGTTTCAGGTGGTTGGCTGTCATATATATATCACTTTTGTCAATATGTGTGTGGTTTCCCTGGGGGGAAAAGGGTCCGACTTGTCTAGTGGCAGTTTTAGTGCCATAAAGAAGCGCAGAAGGTTTATATGCCTACTGCAAAGAGCAAATCTGTATTTTATGTAAATAGCTGAGTACATTAGTAAAGTCAGCCATTACCTGCGCTATAATACCAATGAAATGTATGTGCGGGGTGGAGGGCGGCTATGGAGAGATGAAGGGCACTTTTGCTGGGTGGTAATGAGGGAATCCGAGGAGGAGGGAGTGGGAGCACCAATAATGATTGTTGGACTGGGCGCAGGAGGTGCTAAAGACTGTGACGAATGGTATGTGACAAGGTGTTTTTTGAGTGTCTTGAAAGTACGTGCTGATTGAGGGAAGAAGCGCATGTAAGGTGGCCTCTACTGTTGCACGTATCTCACACACACCATCGATTTTGTGACTGTCTACGTAGGCTAGTGTTTTAGAGCAACAGTTTAGCCAATAGCAGAGATGGCATCTTGATGGATGACTGCTGCCTGCACTCGGGTTATAGAGGACCGCTCTGACATAGGATCAGAGACTGAGACATCAGATACTGAGACAGCATCTGAGGGATAGGACAATTGCGCAGATTCTGGGAGTGATTTTCAGTCAGAGGAGTCCCATTCGATAACTCCTCTTCCAGTACATTATGAGGGAGGTGATGAGGACAGTCCTGCTGTCCCTTCGCAAGCTGTTCGTGCAACTGGGTAATAGTGGGTTAGGCCAACCCAGAGAGCAGGTGAATGCGGCGGCAAGCAGAGAGAGAGAGAGTGCTCTCTTGGGAGCTCCCCAATTTAGTTCAGCCCCAAATTCCACCACCCAAATCATATTGTGGAGACATCAAAATGATCTATGGCAAAACAAACTGGTTTTGTAAGGCAGGCACCTGTGTTTTTGGTCCTGGATTCGGCGGCCATATAGAGAAACACACTAAACCCAAACATTTCTAGGAACTAGACATTCGGGGGAGTCCACAGAGGGGTGACTTGTGTGGATTCCCCAAAGTTTTCTTACCCAGAATACCCTGCAAAGCTGAAATGTTGGAAAAAAAACTCAATTTTTCTTGCATTTCTGTCACACAAACTACAGGAATATGCTGGGATCCACAACATTCCTACCACCCAGTGACTCCTCACCTGTCCTGATAAAAACACTACCCCACTTGAGTGCCTACACCTAGTGCCTGTGTCAGGAATGGATCACCCCAGGGTCAACAGCTGCCTCACGTAAGGACCAACATTGACCGTTGTGTGATCTATTCCTGTCGCGGGCACCAGGCCTAACCACACAAGTGAGGTATCATATTTATCGGGATACTTGGGGGAACGCTGGGTGGAAGGAAATTTGTGGCTCCTCTCAGATTCCAGAACTTTCTGTCACCGAAATGTGAGGAAAACTGTTTTTTTTGGCCACTTTTTGAGGTTTGCAAAGGATTCTGGGTAACAGAACCTGGTCAGAGCCCCACAAGTCACCTCATCTTGGATTCCCCTGGGTTTCTAGTTTTCAAAAATGTGCTGGTTTGCTAGGTTTCCCCAGGTGCCGGCTGAGCTAGAGGCCAAAATCCACAGGAAGGCACTGTTTTCTATGAAAAAATTTGATGTGTCCACGTTGTGTTTTGGGGCATTTCCTGTCGCGGGCGCCAGGCCTACCCACACAAGTGAGGTATCATTTTTATCGGGAGACTTGGGGGAACGCTGGGTTGAAGGAAATTTGTGGCTCCTCTCAGATTCCAGAACTTTCTGTCACCGAAATTTGAGGAAAACTTGTTTTTTTAGCCACTTTTTGAGGTTTGCAAAGGATTCTGGGTAACAGAACCTGGTCAGAGCTCCACGAGTCACCCCATCTTGGATTCCCCTAGGTCTCTAGTTTTCAAAAATGCACAGGTTTAGTAGGTTTCCCTATGTGCCGGCTGAGCTAGAGGCCAAAATCCACAGGTAGGCACTTTGCAAAAAACAGCTCTGTATTTTGGCAAAAAATGGGATGTGTCCACGTTGTGTTTTGGGGCATTTCCTGTCGCGGGCGCTAGGCCTACCCACACAAGTGAGGTATAATTTTTATCGGGAGACTTGGGGGAACATAGAATAGCAAAACAAGTGTTATTGCCCCTTATCTTTCTCTACATTTTTTCCTTCCAAATATAAGAGAGTGTGTAAAAAAGACGTTTGTTTGAGAAATGCCCTGCAATTCACATGCTAGCATAGGCACCTCGGAATTCAGAGATGTGCAAATAACCACTGCTCCTCAAAACCTTATCTTGATCCCATTTTGGAAATGCAAAGGTTTTCTTGATACCTCTTTTTCACTCTTCATATTTCAGCAAATGAATTGCTGTATACCCAGTATAGAATGAAAACCAACTGCAGGGTGCAGCTCATTTATTGGCTCTGGGTACCTAGGGTTCTTGATGAACCTACAAGCCCTTTATATCCCCACAACCAGAAGAGTCCAGCAGACAAAACGGTATATTGCTTTCAGAAATGTGACATCGCAGGAAAAAGTTACAGAGTAAAACATAAAGAAAAATGACTGTTGTTTTCAGCTCAATTTCAATATTTTTTTATTTCAGCTGTTATTTTCTGTAGGAAAACCTTGTAGGATCTACACAAATGACCCCTTGCTGAATTCAGAAATTTGTCTAGTTTTCAGAAATGTTTAGATTTCCGGGATCCAGCATTGGTTTCACACCCATTCCTGTCACTAACTGGAAGGAGGTTGAAAGCACGAAAAATAGTAAAAATGGGGTATGTCCCAGTAAAATGCCAAATTTGTGTTGGAAAATGTGGTTTTCTGATTCAAGTCTGCCCGTTCCTGAAAGGTGAGAAGATAGTGATTTCAGCACCAGAAACCCTTTGTTGATGGCATTTTCAGGGAAAAAACCACAAGCCTTCTTCGGCAGCCCTTTTTTCCAATTTTTGGGGAAAAAACGAAATTTTCTCTGTATTTTGGCTATTTTCTTGGTCTCCTCCAGGGGAAACCACAAACTCTGAGTACCATTAGAATCCCTAGGATGTTGGAAAAAAAAGGACGCAAATTTGGCGTGCTTAGCTTATGTGGACAAAAAGTTATGAAGCCCTAAGCGCAAACTACCCCAAATAGCCAAAAAAGGGCTCAGCACTGGGGGGGAAAAGGCCCAGCAGCTAAGGGGTTAAGTAGAATGCTTGTACCATCATATTGCTACCAGTGCATCTGTGCGATATGGTACACTAAAAGAAAACCATAAGATACATTACAAAACCACGTAAGACATACAAGGCAAAAAAGCTGCAAAACCTTACAGGATGTGGAGCCATTTTATATTACGTCAGCAAACACATGACACTTAAAGCAGTATATCATTGCGAAAGAGCACAACCAAAATGTACTGTGCAAGCAGACAGCCAGTCTTTGAAAACCATGTTCACCTGCATGTCTGCCTGAATGCCCGGCTACATTACCCCCTGCTTGTTTACCTGCATTTCATGTCTTGTATTCAACCATCCTGCCCCTTATTGATTGTTTGCCTTAGATTTTTGTAAAGGCACGAACACAGAAACAAGATAAAAGCACAACTATGGATCTCATACAGGACACTGAAACTACCTGCTGAGGTCACATGGCAGACAAACTCTTCCATCCATGGCAATTTACTGGAGTAGGGCGCTTCGTGCCTGCATGTTCTGCAGTTCCCCACCAGGTGTAAAAAGCACTAAATAAATAAATGAAACTACAATATTTTGCAGTAATTTAATACATGATGAATGTTCAGTTTGCCACAATAACCATTACGCCTAATAAGCATTGGCAAAGCAAATACGTCTCACTGATTTAAAGACTCAACAGTTTGCATTTTCAGCCCCTTAAAAAACTACCATGGGCACTTTCCCAATAAAGGCTGGACTTCTGTATGTCGTTACTACACGGGCCCTTGAGTGAGACACCAGTGCTTTCCGTAAGAGAGTGCAGTGCCTTACGTTATTTCCAAATATATCATAAATATAGGAAACAGTGCCTCATGGCAGCCTTTAGATATATGTACTGTAGAGAAGAAGGTACGTTGGGTATAGTTCTTTAGCTATGATGGTCTAGGCATTTTAGGTGTACAAGGCAGATAAGATGGCTAAGGTAGGTACATCTGCCAGTCATGGTAGGTAGGTATGTAAGTTAGAAACGGTAGGCAGTTAAGTAGCTACATAGGTAGACTAGGTATGGCAAGACTGATTGGTCAGGTAAAGCAGGTTTAGTATGGGAGGGAGATATTGTAGGTAGGTTTGTAGAGAAGGCATGGTAGGGTAAGGTAGGTTAAGTATGGTAGGACATAACATCTTTGCCTGATACTTAAAAGCTTGTGCTACTAAAATATTTTCTACGCTTCCTGCATAGAAAACACAGCAATGTTCACAAGAAACCCAAACATTTACTATAATTAATTAAGCACTTTTTTTTTGCTTATTGATCAGTGCTTTATTATATTTGATGCTGGAAAATGTTTATGCCTGTCACGTAGAATTCACAACATTAAACAAAAAAAATTCATTCCCGTAGAAGAAGAAAACAAAATGGTCAATTAATATAACTGCACGGAGGTGTTTTCCCATAATAATAATAATAAATAATAATAATAATAATAATAATAATAATGCTTTTTACAAAGGACCAGTATTTCTTTTGTATCCGTAAGAAAACGTGCTCGCACATCTTAACATTGTGAACATTGCCAAAGACTGTCTGACTTGTCTGACTTATAATTCAATTTGCATTTTTGTTGATCGGTGTATTGATTTCTGCTGTCTTGTTAATGGGCGAGTGTGTGATGCAAGAATCCTTTAATTCGTGGATGAGCTGATGTCAGAGTGCAGAAATGAGTCATCAAGTGCCTTGATGAGTGATTAAAGGCCTAATTATCAGCCTAGCGGTCACTAGACCTCCAGACTCACAGTGGCGGTCAAGGCCACCATGACTTTGATGGTCATTATTAAGAGTTCGTTGGTCGGACCACCAAATGACCACTCTCTCTGCCAGGATCAATGATCCTGAAGGGATGACGGCGGCCATTGCTGATTACAACCTTGTTCTCTGCCACGTTTTTCATGGCTGTCTGACCACCAAATGACCACTCTCTCTGCCAGGATCAATGATCCCGAAGGGATGACGGCGGCCATTGCTGATTACAACCTTGTTCTCTGCCACGTTTTTCATGGCTGTTTGACCACCATGAAAAGCCTGGCGGAGAACAAGTGCCAATGGCATGGGCAATGCAGGGGTCCCCCTGCCCAGCACCCTTGAAATGCACACTATCTGCTTTGCCGACAGTGTGCATTTCAAGGGTACTGCTGCATTGCCACTTTCTAAATTATGAGCTAGTACCAATGCTGCCACACCTTTCTCCCTTGGCTGACTGGTGGAAACCTTGGTTTCCGCAGGTCAGTCCAGTGGGAATGTTGTAATGGGGCCAGTGGGGAGATCCCCAGCACCGTGACGGTCTCCTTGTCAGGAGTTTGGTGGATGGAATGACCCCCTAAGTGCGTAAATGGGTTGATATGTGAACACAATATACAATGAAGATACTCTTTCAGTTTGTAAGCCAAAGCTCATGAGAAAACAGCTTTGAGACCTTTTGTAGCTGAACAATGTTGGGTTGCTTTATTGCATGGTGTTTGCACATTTATACATTTAAGCAACAGATTGTGGGGTATTAGAATTTAATGAGTTATGTGCTGTCCCATATAGATTGTAGCTATGTCATATGGAATGTGGTGAAGGAGTCAGGGTAGAATGAGAAGTGTAGAACGGTTGGGACAGAGCTGCTGAATGGCTGGGATGGAGCTGGCACTCTGAGGTTCAACTTATTCTACAATAAATCTACTGTTTGAAACCCTTCATTGATGTACGTGTAGCCATAAGAATTTGGTGAGGAGCAGATTTAAACCCCACCATGAAACTTACACTTGCAGCCATTGAGGACTTCCAGTGGTGCTGTTCATTTCTCACTGCTGTTTATTGCTTAAGTATTATGCTAAAGTCAAGACATTTTTGATGCTGTTAGCTCCCAGTATTGATTTATAAATGGATTACTCAAGGAATTTGCCAACTATACTAGACATTTGAAACCTGCACCACTCTGAGATATTCATCGTTCAGTGAATCCTGGCTGCAAAGCTGCCGGCTAACCCGACTGAGCATTCTTCCCTCCATGGGAGAGGATAACATCATGTCTCCACCTACACTCCACATACCTTAGTTTACATCCTCACGCACGCACCCTGGAATCCTCAATCACTTGCAGTTTTGTAAGTATTTGCAGAACTGGCAAGCTGGAGCGTAGTGGAGCCATCCAAAGAAGCAATATGGAGGCAGTAATATGTGGAAACAGTTACCATGTCATACCCCTAACGCATATCTTCCGGTGATGCACACACCAAATATTTGAAGTAAGTTGTTTGAGCTATTTATTCAAACACTGTTTGGTGACAGTTTAAGGAAGACTCTCTTGCACAAATCTCTCTGTGATGCGCTCACTAAATATTTGATTAGACAGACTACAACACACAGTGATTTGCACACCAATCCCTGCTTAATTTTATAAACACTGTGAGTGGTTTTAAGGAAAGCACTTAAGGAAGCACTCAGCATGGTATGCAGTGACACGCTCACTTATAACAGCTAACTTCAGAGTCAATCCCAAATATTATATACCAATACTATGATTCTCAAGTCACTTATCTTCGTATCAACTCTACCGAACATCATCACCATGGCTAGTATGACTCTCCCGGCCGCACAATCCTTAATGTTAACAGAAGGCAAATCTAATATGCGGTGGGAAGAATGGAAAGATTATTTTGTGAACTAAGGGCCCTATGTATGAAGAAATGGCCATGCAAATCGCAAATAGCGATTTTTAAGAAATCGCTATGTCTGAGTCGCAATAGGCCATGTAACATAATTGCGAATCGGAATTAGCGATTTCTTAAAAATAGCTATTTGTGGTTTGCGAGGCCGATTTACCGAATCACAATTTGCATTTTCACAAATTGCAATTCAGTAATTGAAAATCACAAATTGCGAGAAATTTTGAGAAAGCACACTTGGAGGAGCCTGATGACATCACAAGCAGTAAGTGAGTCATACCAGGCAGTTTCAGGTGCCACACCCAAACCAGCATCCAGAGAGAGCAGCCCAGCCACACTGAGCAACACCCTGAAGGAGGCAGCACACCTGAACAAGGATGGACACCTCAGCCCAAGGAAAGGAGAAGGGAGAGAGAGAAAGAGGAAGCTCAAATTCAGCGAGCAAGAGCTGGAGGTGCTGACAGAGGAGGTGGTCAGGAGCCACGACTGCCTTTTTGGTAAAAGCTCACTCCAGGTGCCGGAGAGTGAGAAAAGGAGACTCTGGGCAGATATACAAACCAAAATCTGCACAATTGGAGTGGCACAGCGCTTGGTCGACGAGATTAAGAAGAGGTGGTATGACCTGTGGTTCCGTGCGAAGGAGAGGGTGGCAAGGAGACTGCAGGAGGCCAGGGGCACAGGAGGCGGTCCACCCACAGAGGCACCATCCACCCCATTAGAGGACCTAGTGGAGTCGACACTTCTCCCTGAAGCTGTGACTGGGGTCACAGAGATGGACACCTCCGGCACACCAAGTACCAGCCAAGGTAAGTGCAATATTGAATTGTAACCCCATATGTGTATGTACAAAAGTCCCTTAGGAATTAGCAAGTCATGTAAAACATTGTGAGAAGTAGTCCATTCCACATCTTAGTAGCAGCACAAAAATGCATTATGGGAGTGGCAGTCCACAACCCTGAGCTGAAAGTAGCACGTACAATGTAATTAAGTAGAGCAACACCCAGATGGACACAACACCCACAACACAGTGAAGAGAAGTACCTGTACCTTTATTACCATTGTGTGCCCTTACTTGCAACAAACATAACTGACATGCTGCATATTGTTGTTGTAGGTGGGCCAGGCCTAGCAGCCACAGCATCAGCCAGCGTAGGCGAGACTGACACCCATCCAGCCTCTGGCTCCAACACAAGTGGGTCTTTCACCATTGCGCCAGTCCGACGCAGGTCCAGGGCACTGCCACTGCCAGAGCTCAGTCAGGACTCAGATGAGCAGCAGGAAGGGCCAATTACACCATCCCCAACTGGCAGGTGCACCCAGATGCCAGTACACAGCAGAATGAGGCAGGTGAGGGTCCCTCCTTCTTTGGTGGGCTGGAAGCAGCTATGTTGCAGCAGCCACGACTACAAAACAAAAGGATAACTGGCTTACAAAAACAAATGCAGCAACATAACACCAACATGGGGGGCCTGCATCGCCAGCTTGAGTGCCTGAACGCAAATGTAGAACTGCTGCATGAGGGACAGGTGCAGGTATCGCAGGACACAAGAGTGCTCACTTCTGCTGTGCGTGAACTATGCCAGGAGCTGCGCCATGAGAGGGTGAGCCACCGCAGACAGGAGCGCAGATTCATGAACATGTTCGGGGGCTTCTGTCGCTCTGTCAACAGGGTGGCTACTGCAACCTCACTGATTGCACGTCGTGCAGTGGCTGCACAGGTGGAGGCAGCACACAGCAGCAGGGATGTGGCTAACGGACTTGTCCAAATCACTAATGTGATAGATAACATCATGGGACAGAGGTCAGCCACACCTAGTGAGCTTGCACTGGGGGACACAGAGGACACTTCCAGCATCAGCAGTCTAGCTGTACCCGCAATGGACACCAGGCGGCGCAGTGCCAGGCACAGCACTGACACTGAGGCTGACAATCGAGGTGCTAGTGAGGTAACTGGGCACCCGAGTGGTGTGCGTGGCCGCAAAAAGTAACTGTGGCGGCCAGAGGGGTAATGAGTTCACTATGACGTAATAGTGCATTAGTCTGAACTTCTATTGTCTCTAGTTTTTTAACTCATTTCTTTTGCTATTCGTTGAACGAACATTACCTGACGTTAAGGTAATAAATTTAATTCACTACAGGTACATTTGTCAGTGCATTTGTCTTATTCATACTTACATCTGAAATGGTTGTGTGTGATGTCAGCACGCCTTTGCCTTCCTTCTGCTGCACTGGTCCTGTCTGCTGGCGGTAGGGGTGGTATGGTATCATCATCCTCATCAGATTCAGATTCACATATTTCTACTGGTATGCCACTGGTGGTAGCTATATTGTGCAAGATTGCACAAGTAGCCACTATTCTACATGTGGTCTCCGGGCTGTACTGTAGTGCCCCTCCACTTTTGTGGAGGCACCGGAACCGACTCTTCAGCAGTCCAAAGGTGCGCTCCACCACGTTGAGGGTCGCCATGTGTGCTGCATTGTACCTCCGTTCAGCAGGTGTTGCAGTATTGAGGTAGGGCGTCATCATGTAGGTGCGTGCTGTGTAGGCACTTTCTCCTGGAAGGGACAGAGGGTATGATGAACAACTGAGCCATCTGACATCAGCACGCCATTAATGCACCATTGTATATAGGGACAATACCTAGTAGATATCCTTCTCCAAACTCCCCAGCTAGCAGTCTTGTGGGAATGCCTCTATGGCGAAATATGTACGAATCATGGGAGCTCCCTGGGTACCTGGCTACGAGATCAGTTATGATATAGGAGGCATTACAAATCACCTGTATATTCATTGACTGTTGGTATTTACGGTTGCGGTACACATACTCTGTGGCTGATGGTGAACAGATTGCCACATGTGTCCCATCTATGGCACCTAGGATGTGGGGAAACTGTGCTATCTGGTAAAAATGATTTTTTGTCTGCTGTATATCCTGTGGGGTGTGGTGGAATCTGATGTACTGGTGTATCCTGCTCAGCATGGCGTTGATAAATGCATTGACAAATCTTGAGAGGGTACTCTGTGATACCCCTCCAGCTGCTGCTATGACCCCTTAATAGCTCCCTGAGGCGAGTAGGTGGAGGGAGCATAATACCTGCACATGGGTGGGTATGCTGTGAGACCTTAGTGTTCTGCGCTGCAGTATGGGTTGTAGCTCAGCTATCAGATCAAGTATCATGGCTGAGTTCAACCTATACCTCTCAAATATTTCCTCCTCTGTCAAGTTAAAAAGTGTAATGTGCACTCTGAAAATGTGCTCCTGTCTCCTCTTCCCTCTCCTCAAACCTGCCAAGATCCTCATTCTCCTTGCCATTACGTAGAGTGCAGCCATTGTGGAAAAGAGTCTGAGGCATTCTGGGCCTCTTTATATGGGTTGCACCTGGTTTCACTTAGTGGTATTTTGCATGTGCAAAATGCCATTCTGTGAAAAATCGCAATTTGAAAATTTTTGATGCATAGATTTCCGACTTGGATTTTGCGAATTGCAATTTGCGCCTCGCAATTTCCTACTGGAAATACCGAATCGCAAAATGCGACTCGCAAAACCAGGTCGCAACGCAAAAAAACTCAATTTTTCCGATTTCTTTTTTTTGGTCTGCGAATGCCTTTCATGCATCGCTGACCACGTTTTTGCACTCGCAAACGGCCAAATTTTGCAATTGGCACCGTTTGAAAGTGCAAAAAAGTTTCATACATCTGGCCCTATATCACAACATTCAAATCAGAGGATTTATCCCCAGAAATGAAGAAAAAAATTTACTACATCGCTGAGGTCCTGAAGGTTTAAGGATTTACAACCGTATGGAACAAAACAAGGTTTTGGGGGCGAAGAAGCAGGTTTAGTTGCGTATTGTACTTCCACTGTTTGTAAAGCCATAGAAAGGTATAATAATTTCTTCCACAGAAAACAACCAACAAGCAACAAATGAGAAAATAGAAGATTGCGTGGCTGCATTGAGCAAGTTAGCCTTAACATGTAGGTTTGGGAGTTTTGAAGAGAAACTTATACGAGACCAAGTCATTATGCATTGTAATAACCCTAATTTATAAGACAGGTTATGGATGCACTTTGAATCTTCTTTACAAGAAGTGACCGTTATAGTGAGTAAATCAGAACTCACTACAAGATTTACTAAAGCTGTTGTTACAATCAGTAAGAATAGTTTTGAAGAAGATGTAGTTAAGTTAGTCAAAAACAAAACCCACGTAAAGAAATCTTTTTTGTTTCATGTTTTTTTCTTAAAGCGTAGTAACAGGGAATTAACAGCAGACATGCTATTGACCGCACAGAGGTACATAAGAAGCCTTCTCCAACCCCACAATACATTACAGCCATAATGATGGTCGCGGTCAAGACCTCAGACATGGAGTAGCACACTGTACTGCTTTAAAGCTGAGCGAGTTACATGTAATTTCATGTGTCTGCGTTTCAGGGACCTACGTGTTGTCGGCTATGAAAGAGGGAACTAAATTCCATAGGGATATTAGTACCAGCCTT
The DNA here is from genome assembly GCF_031143425.1 of Pleurodeles waltl. Classification (NCBI taxonomy): domain Eukaryota; kingdom Metazoa; phylum Chordata; class Amphibia; order Caudata; family Salamandridae; genus Pleurodeles; species Pleurodeles waltl. The sequence continues at coordinate 221,332,892 of NC_090437.1, forward strand.
AGGCCCTCATTACAACCCTGGCGGTTGGTGTTAAAGCGGCGGTAATACCGCAAACAGGCCAGCGGAAAAAAAAAATTGGATTGCGACCGTGGCGGAAACCGCCAACATAGATAGCCACTATAACACTCCGACCGCCACGGCGGTAGAAACAAACAGCGCGACGGACACCGCCAACAGACAGGCGGAAGACAAAGTACTGCCCACTGTATTACAAGAGGCCTATCCGCCACCTTTTCCGGGGCGGAACCAATGCTATCAAAAGCACGGCGGGAAAAATACACAGAAGGGAAAACAATCACCTCTCAACACCCAACGAGGAAGTAGGACGCCATGGAGCTTGAACTTCAGGTGTTACCCATGTTGGTTTACCTCCTCTTCTACCACGAGTATGAACGGCCGCGACCACGGTGAGTACTGCACCTACAACACAGGTGAGGGGGGAGGAAAGAGAGTGACACACACAAGCAATACGCAACACCCCCACCCTCACCCTCACCCTCACACACAACAACATACACACAAATACATGCAGCAAAATTACATATACACCCCCACCCCCTGGAAGAACGGAAGGATAAAAGGAAATGATTGTAACGATTGTAATCATGAAAAGCACGAGGGGGCTCCATGTCCATTGCTGTATCCTGGGGAGTGCAAAGCCACAGTCTCTCAAGTGGGTGGTTTGCCCACTGCTTTATCCTGAGAAATGCAAAGCCGCAGTCTCTCGAGTCTCTCCAGTGGGTGGTTTGCCCACTGCTTTATCATGGGGAGTGCAAAGCCACAGTCTCTCAAGTGGATAACAGTCTCCACTGGTACTGGAGGGGGCCTGGTGCCGAGAGTGCTTCATCCTGCCAAGGACTGAGATAGTGGATGTGATACTCTACTGGTTCAGAAGGGGGCATGGTGCCCAGAGTGCTCCACGTGCAGTGTGGCCCGTAGAATTCCCTCACCTGGGTGTGCGTGCCACGAGATTGGCGAGGTTTAGATAGCATGATACGCCATGGAGGCAGCGACATACCCCACACTGCTGCGGCTGCGTCTTCCACCTGCAGGTGGAAACAGTGATGGAAGTCATGCCTCATGGAAACTGCCCAGGGTCCAGGAACTCTACTCCAGCCTCAGACGACTGACCACTGGGGATGGTAGACATGTCAGCAGTGCTGCCTGTGTCTGAGGATGCAGCGGGGCCGGTGGCAGTGCTTGCAGCGGTGTCTGTGGTGGCGGTGTTTGCAGCGGTGTCTGTGGTGGTGATGCTAATGGCGGTGTCTGAGGCGGCGGTGCTGGCACGGTGCATGGGTCAGCACCTGCTAAGGGACACAGCAGGACGTCTCCTGTAGCCTCGGACGGCTGCCCACTGGGGAAGAGGCTGAGTACTGTCGCTGAGGCTGTAGATGTGCCAGGGCGGTGCAGGTGGCGGTGCTTGTGGTGGTGTCTATAGCCGTGGTGCTTGCGGCAGCGGTGCTGGCCGCGGTGCTTGGGTCAGCACCTGCTGAGGGACACAGCCCACTGGGGAAGAGGCTGGGGACTGTTGCTGAGGCTGTAGACGTGCCGGGGTGGTGCAGGTGGCGGGGCAGCTAGCGGTTTTTGCCATGGTACAGGTTGGAGTGGTCGTGGACAGAAAATGTGACACTGGTCCCTCAGTCGGTGCCACCATGCCCTCTCCTGACCTGCTCTTCAGCTTTTGGCCCTTTCCCAGCCTTGATAGTGCCGCAGTTTTCTTGCCACTATCCCCTTTTGTTTTCGCTGAGCCCTTGGTGGCTGGTAGTTTCGGCTTCTCCCTCCAGGATGTGGGCACCTTTTTCACCTTGGCAGGTGGCAGAATGTCCTTGCCCTTGCTACGTGGCACACTGGCAGCCCTGATGGGTGGGGCACTCGATGACCCCGTTATTGCTGGCGCCACTGTGCCTGGGGATGTGGTGGCTGAGGTGCTGGGCTGGGACCTGGAAGGCCTGGCCCGAGGGGAAGGACGGGGGGAGGTGTAGGGATGAGGTCAATGTTAACCAGGAAGACTTTTTTAGACACACTGGGACGGGAAGATGGAGGGGGTTTGGGAGTGGAGGTAGAGGTGGTGGTTGTAGGAGGTGTACGTCTACTGAATTTGGGTGAAGGTGCATGGGACGGAAGCTGTTGTGAGGTGGATGACTGTTGGATGGGTGTCATTTGTATACTTTGGGAGGAGGGCTCACTGACACACTGGGAGAGGACACTGGGGATGTGTGAATAAAAGTGGGGGTGGTGAGTGCACGTGAGCGGTGTGTGGTGATGGAGGCAGTGGCTGAGGATGTAGTGCATGTAGGTGTGAGTGGAGACGAGACAGGGAGGGAGGAGGAGGACGTGGAGGAGGGGGACACAGTGGAGGCAGTGGATGTTGCTGTGTCTGCATGGGGATGGTGCTTGTGTGAGTGCCTGTGGGATGTGTGGTGCTTATGTTTACCTGAGCCACTCTTGTGTGTTGATGCGTGTGCATGCTGGTCTGATGGTGTGCTTGGGATAGGCTGAGGTACAGGGGATTGGGTCTGGGTGGAGGTAGTTGGAGGGGGAGGCTGGACACAGGGACAATGGCCGCCATCAGTGCTGAGGCCAGAGCCTGAAATGCTCTCTGTTGGGCCGCCTGCCCAGAATGAATAGCCTCCAGGTATGCATTTGTTTGTTGCAAATGCCTCTCTACACCCTGGATGACATTCACAATGGTGGATTGCCCAACATGAGGGATCTCAGGAGGTCAATAGCCTCCTCACTGAGGGCAGCAGGGCTGACTGGGGCAGGGCCTGAGGTGCCTGGGGCGAAAGAGATGCCCACCCTCCTGGGTGAGCGGGCACAGGACACACACTGAGGGGCTTCTGGCAGTGCGGTGCTGGTCGGGGGTGTGGTGGCTGTACCTGTTAATGCGGAGGCACAGAGGTGCCTGCCACCACAAGGGAGCTCCCATCAGAGGAGGAGTTGCTGTCACTGCTGTCTGCTCCTGTCCCTGCCGTGGTGCTCCCCTCTCCCTCCGTCCCACTGGTGGCTTCAGACTCTGTAGTTTCGCCCTCCAGGGCCAACTGGGTTGCAGCTCCCTCCTGGTCTGGTGCCAATGCTCCTCTGCCTGATGATGCTATTGCACACAAGAACAGGGAGATCACAAAAAGGGGGGGAAGACAGAAGGAAGACTTGTTCAGTGCATGCAACACCACTACCGTTGGCAGACACAACACACATGGAGCAGTCCTCCGCACTATGCCATGCACTGACAGTTCCTAGCAATTTCAGCTGACCATGGGGTACGAGGCCTTAGACCAATTGCTGCACACCTGGAAGTCACAGGAGCCTGACTAGGTGTAGATGGCTCTTACCACTGGTGGGTTTGGGGTGCCACATGGCCTGCCTCACAAGGGACCTTGCCTACCAAGTTCACCCCGACCTAGGGGAACACACTTACCAACCCCCCACCCAGACACCTCGTAATGCGCGCTGAGTCTGCTGAATGAGAGTGTACTCACCCCCTTGAGGCTGCTGTGATGCCCTCAAGCGCTCATCCAACTCCGGATACGCCACCAGCAGGATCCAGTACATCTGGGGAGTCATGGTGCGACGGGCACCCCTCCCACGTTGGGAGGCCATCCCCAGCTGGGCCTCCGCCGTCTTCTTGCTCCAGCGGTGCAGGTCCTCCCATCTTTTAGGGCCATGGGTGTGGTAGACCCCCAGGGTCCGGACGTCTTTGGCGATGGCACGCCAAATACCCTTCTTCTGGTGGGCGCTGACCTAGAGGAATGGTACAGGGGGAAAGGAAATTACTTACCTGTCTGGACCGTCATACTCATTGCCCCCCCAGTTCCCACCCATGCTCTGACGCACATACACTCCCCATCCGCACATGCAGACCTCAGCCCCTCCCATGTATCCTCCATCCACACCATTTAAAACAGGCATTGCCCATGCAGCATGCTCACAGTGTACTCACCTGTTTGTCTGGCGGACCGTACAGTTGCGTGTACTGGGGGAGGACCCCACCCACTAGTTTCTCCAACTCCTCCGAAGTGAAGGCAGGGGTCCTTTCGGGAGACACATGAGCCATCGTCGCTTCCAGACACAGGTCAAAGCAGCACTTGCAGTGTAGGTCCTCTCCTGTTGAAGGTTAGGTATCAAATGAGTGAACAGACAGAAAATGGCGGTCATGTCCGCTGTGATGCGCACATCGTCATTGACTCCTGGGACCCATAGGGCCCAATGTTAACCAATGCAGAATTGCGCTGCGATCTTCGTCCGCCTACCGCGACAGTGTACAACGCCAGCGCAGTTACCTAATTTCCCCTTGTCCCACCTTACGGGTCAGGCAGCCGCCATTTCAGGGTCCCACATGGCAGGCCAAATAACTGCTTCACACCTATTTAGGCCAGGAATACAGACAGACAAAGGCACTTAGAGAAAGTGTAACATTTTTGCAAAACAGCCTTGTGATACCTAAGTGTTGTATGACCCTCTGCTCACTGTTCTCCTCCATAGGGCACGTCCGCTGGGGCAGGTGATGAGATGGCGGCATCCTCCGGTGTACAGACCCATAGTGGACCTGTCGACAATGGAAGAGAGACACATCCTAGTCACATACAGACTTGATTGTGCAACAACCCAGGAACTGTGTGCCCAGTTGGAGCCAGACCTGATTTCATCTATCCGCCATCCCACAGGAATCCTCCCTCTAGTGCAGGTCCTGTCTGTACTCCATTTCCTGGCCAGTGGGTCTTTTCAAACAACAGTGGCCATGGCATCAGGGATGTCCCAGCCAATGTTCTCTAATGTGTCCAGAGTGTTGTCTGCCCTGCTGAAACAAATGCACAGCTACATCGTGTTCCCTAAGGTGGAGGATTTGCCCACAGTGAAAGGTGACTTCTATGCCCTGGGACATATCCCCAACATCATTGGTGCCATTGATGGTACACATGTGGCATTTGTTTCCCCCCACAGAAATGAACAGGTGTACAGAAACCGGAAGAGCTACAATTCGATGAATGTGCAGATGGTGTGTTAGGCAGACCAGTACATCTCCCATGTGAATGCCAAGTATTCTGGCTCTGTGCATGACGCTTACATTTTGAGGAATAGCAGCATCCCTTATGTGATGGGGCAAACCCAGAGGCACTGTGTGTGGCTAATAGGTGAGGCAAAGGTCCCAATACAGTTGACATAGGTGTCTGGCATGGGGTTGTCCCTAAGGGTTAGTGTGTGTCTAACAGTTGTCCCACAACATTTGCAGGTGACTCTAGTTACCCCAACCTGTCATGGCTACTGACCCCAGTGAGGAATCTCAGGACAAGGGCAGAGGAACGCTGCAATGAGGCACATGGGCGGACTAGGAGGGTGATTGAACGCACCTTCGGCCTCCTGAAGGCCAGATTCCGGTGCCTCCATCTGACAGGTGGATCCCTGTACTACTCACCGAAGAAGGTGTGCCAGATGATCGTGGCCTGCTGTATGCTGCACAACCTGGCTTTGCGACGCCAGGTGTCTTTTCTGCAGGAGGATGGGCCAGATGGTGGTCTTGTGGCAGCTGTAGAGCCTGTGGACAGTAAAGAAGAGGAGGCAGAAGAAGAGGATATTGACAACCGAAACAACATCATCATGCAATACTTCCAGTAAGACACAGGTAAGAAGATGTCACTGCTTCCCACATCTCATACTATTATTTGAGCTAGCATAAGTCAGTCATTTTCATTTAGTGTATGGACCCTGACTTGTCACTTTGACTTTCCATTTCACAGATCTGTGTTCCACTTTGTGCCCTCTGCTATGTTTACTGCTGGCCTACAGCTGTGTTACATTGGTATGTGAACAAGTACATTGACATTGCTGTAGTCCATAGTTATTGCAATTACACATTTGTGAAAGTACAGAGTGACTCCAGATTGTTTTGTGGTTGAAGTGTGTTTATTCCTTTGTTTGGGCCCGCTGGGTGGGTGCTGTGCTGGTGTTTCCTGAGGGGGGAGGCTCTGTGGTGGCTTGTGACAGTGGCAGGGGAACTGACTGTCCCGAGGTCCCAGATGGGCTGGGCTGTTCATCTTGATCCAGGCGTGCAGAGCTGCTGTCATCATTGTGGGCCTCTTCTGTGGGGGGACTGGATATGTCTGGCACCTCCTGTCCGGTGACATTGGGTAGGGGTCCTGTTGGGGTGTAAAGGCATAATTATTGTATCTGTATGTGCCATTGTGTGCAATGGGTGAGGGACCCTCTACTCCAGTGTTTGCATTATTGACTTGGTCCTTGTGTGATTGGTGATTTTGGGGCATGAGTGAGTCTCTGTACTGGCCAAGCTTGGGTGATGGGTTTCCATGCATTGGTGTTACATGCAGGGCTTGGTTTTGGGATGTGTGGGTTGTGTTGTTGGGGTATCTGTGGGTTGTTGGGTGATGGATGTGAGGGTAAGGGTGGGAGTACGTGATGGCATGCAGGTGTGGTGGGGGGATAAGGTAGTAAAGATTTGCCTTACCAGAGTCCAGTCCTCCTGCTACTCCTGCGAGGCCCTCAGGATGCAGTATTGCCAAGACTTGCTCCTCCCATGTTGTTAGTTGTAGGGGAGGAGGTGAGGGTCCACCGCCAGTCTTTTGTACAGCAATTTGGTGTCTGTAGACCACGGAACGCAGCTTCCCCCGTAGGTCGTTCCACCTCTTCCTGATGTCATCCCGTGTTCTTGGATGCTGTCCCACTGCGTTAAACCTGTCGACGATTCTGCACCATAGCTCCATCTTCTTTGCAATGGATGTCTGCTGCACCTGTGATCCGAATAGCTGTGGCTCTACCTGGATGATTTCCTCCACCATGACCCTGAGCTCCTCTTCAGAGAACTTGGGGTGTTGTTGAGGTGCCATGATGTGGTGTGAGTGATGTGTGAGGTGGTGTTTGTTGTGATGTGTGTGGGGATCTGTTGGTGTGTGTTGTTTGAGGTGCGTGGATGTTGTGTAAGTGATGGTGTTGTGTGTCTGTGGATGCTGGTGTTGTTTTAGGTAGTGTCTCTCTCTGGCCTGCTTTCAAATTTCTGGTAGTAAGGGTTTGTGGGTAATGTGGGTGTGTGTTTTATATTGGATTGGGTGTGTAGGTGTAGGGTGTGTATGTGTATCAGGTGTGTGTATTTTGAATTGTCCAATGTGGTTGTGTTTGTATATGTGTGTGTATTTTGAGCTTGGTGGTATGTACCGCCAATGGTTTACGACGGTTGAAAGACCACTGCGTTGATATATGGGTTGTGATACTGTGGGCGTATTCTTGTTGGCGTGACGGTGTCGGTTTTGGTATCGCCAGTTTATCACTGACCTTTGGCGTGGCGGACTTGTTGGATGTCTGTATTGTGGCGGATTCCAGGCTGTGGGTCGTAATACCTGCAGCGGAATTCCAGGGCCGCAGCAATATGTTGGCGGTCTTCTGCACGGCGGTAAGTGGGATTTACCGCCAGGGTTGTAATGAGGGCCTTAGTCAGCAAGAAGGGTGCAACGCTAGACGGCAGGCCTTTTACCTACAGCGGTCGCCAAGGTCTGTCTCTCCATATGGAGGGGTCAGTAACAAAGCATCCAGGGCTGCTGGCGAGTGGAATTTTCAGTGGAGCACTACAGGATGGAGAAAGGGTTGAACAAGGCATGGGGACAAAAGCTATCATGTGGATCTCCAAACCTGTGGTACCGGGAAGGGAAAATAACATGCAACAGCCGTAAAGAGAACGAGGATCATGATAAATTAGGGGCGAGAGGGAAAAAAAAAAGGATATAAATGGAAGTAAAGGGGTGAGATTCTAGGAAGAGAGTAACAGCATGGGAAAGAGTGTTGGCAAGGGTGATAGAGACAGAGACATGCCTATGGGAACATTCAGTGGAAGAGAGAAGGTGGGAAGAAGGGTCCGGAAGTGAGGAAGTCAATGGAGGAGAGAACAGTGGGGGGGAAAGGAGAGGGATAACGAGAAAGGGGGAGAGTGAGGGGAAGAGAAAACAGAAACAGAAAGGGGAGGAAGAGAAGAGAAGATTCGGGGAAGTATGGGAAAGGAAAGACAGAGAGAGTAATGAAAAGAAAGGGACAAGTAGGGAAGGATAGAGATACAGGTAGAGAGGACGACCGCAAGGTGTATAAGGGAAGGAGTTGGAGGGGTAAGGGGGAGATGGAAAGGGAGGAAGAAACAGAAAAGAGGGGGATGCGTATGGAGCTCAGCTATTCGCAAGCCGAAGGAAAGGGGCCCAAGTACACCTCCACCCTGACCTGAATAGCATAGATAATCTTTCAATGGGCAGCTATTTGGAACATTGTTGACAGCCATTCATCATGAGAGGGGGCTGTTGGTGCTCTCCAGTGTCGTAGAATGCAAAGTTTACCCGTGGTCAACGCCGTGTGGAGGAGGTGCGATTGTGTGCGGGACATACCCCGGACATCTCCAGTATCATGTAGTTGAAGCAAGGGAGGTGACATATAGGGCAGTAGCGTTAACACCTCCATCAGCGTGGCCCTGATTGCCACCCAGTATGGTTGTATACGTGGACAGTCACATAGAATGTGTAATAGGTCACAGCGTGAGTGGGTACAGCTCCAGCATTGTACACGAGGCAGGAATCCAGAGGATCTAAGTTTCTGGGGCTTCCAGTACCAGTTTTGCAAGGTTTTAAAGAGGATACATTTCATTCATCTCTCTTTCCTGCATCTCCAACAGGGCAGTCCAGTCTTCCATATCATATTCCACCTGCAAGGCAGTTTGCCATTTAAGGCCAGATGCATCAAACATTTTTGCTATCACAAAAAAAGATTGATTTATTGAAGAGCAATCACAGACATGGTGGTCTGCTGAGCCCAGCAGGCCACCATCCCTATGATTGTGCCATTCTCAATGGCTCACAAATTGCAACCTATTTCATGAATATTAATGAGGTAGGTCCATTTGCGAGCCCTTGCAAATCGCTGTATGAAACTCCTGGAGTTTCATACATTCCAATATCAATTACTTAATTGCGATTCGCTAAAAAATCACAATTAGGTAATCGCTATTGTGAAGAATGATACTTCTGGCCCTTAGTCTTGAGGGAGAGTAATAAGGGGAGAGAGAGAACGAATGTTGTTTCGGTGGCTTGTGCAGGCCCGACATCACTCCATGGAAGGAGCCCCAGGTTCGTAAGTAATCAAGCACTGGTGAGCAAAGCAGTATCCATGGATAAGGCCCCATGCAGCTACGAAGACAATGTGAAAGTTGCTGGTACTGCCAAGATTAATAGGTGGGTAGCCCAAACTCAGTCTGCAGTGTCAGGAATGGCTTTAGCATCTAGTCAGTGAGAAGTTGGTCAATAGTTACAATGCCCTTAGTCCGCCAGCCCTTCCAGTTGACCGCCACCCCACTATCATTAAGCTAGTGTTGCCCCGAAGTAGCACATGTGCGTGGATCCGAGGGTCCACTTCTAGAAGACGGTGAGCCCGGCGCCACTAGTGCAGCTTGGCCTGCAGCACTGGTAGCACGAGTTGGGGTGGAGGAGTCTTGATGTCATATAGCACATCCAGGACTCTAGACTTACCTGAGATTGAGTGTTCTGTCTTCACCCACTGTGGTGGATTTGGCGTATCCGAGAGTAGGTAGATCAACTGAGATAGCTGAAGCGCCAGCACAAAGTGTTCCACAGACGGCAATTCTAAGCCTCTGCATTCCCTCTGTGCCAGGAGTGTAGCTTTGGAGAGTTGTGGTTGCATTGAACACCACACAAATTTATGTATACAGGTACCAACAGTGGCAACATCCCAAGGACATAGGTATCTCTTGGTAAAGTAACCATACAAACGGGAGAGGCCCAGTTGGGACCATTTTGCAAAGTCTTGTTGGGTGCGAACTAACAAGGGCTCTAGATTATCCCTTACCATCTGCTCCAGGCCCCTGTTAATAAGAATTCCTAGGTGTTTGTGTCATGATTGTTTCCACAGGGTGGGGAATGCTGTGATAGTTGTGCTTGTGCTGTGGTCACTGGGGCTAGGGGTAGGGCTTCGCTTTTGTCCCAGTTAATTTTATAACCTGATATTGTTTAAAATTCAGTCAGGGTAGCACGTAGGAGGGAGTGAGCGAGGTCAGTGAGAGTAAGTAAAATATCATCGGCATATAGGTATATCACAAAGCGGCCTCCCGGGATAGTGACGCCCGCTATGGATGGAGATATGAGCGCTGCTCATGGTTCAACAGCCAACAGGAATAGCAGTGGAGGCAGAGGACAGCCCTGTCTCATCTCCCGGTTAACTGGGAACACCTCGGAAATGAATCCCCTACAATTTACCTGCGCTGTGGGGGAGTCATACAGCCAATGTACTTTTTTTAATAAAGCTGTTCCCTAAGCCGAAGCGACTCAAAGTTTCGAAGAGATACCACCACTCTATTCTATCGAAGGCTTTCTTGGCATCAAGGGAGAGAGGCACAGCCTCTTCCCTGAAATCCCCAGTAGTCCAAAGCTTATGCGCTAGGTTACGAAGATGGTTTCTTGACGATCGCCCGGGTACGAATCCTACCTGAGTGTGATGAATAAGGGACGGAATGACCTTTTTGAGATGGGCTGCCAAGATACTAGCCAGTATCTTGACATCTCCATTGAGAAGAGAAATTGGATGGTAGATGCCACATAGTGAGGGGTCCTTCCCTGGCTTCGGCAGGACCGCTATGGATGTCCTATTGGAAAGACGGTTCAAAGAGCCAGTCCGTTCAGCACCCCGGAATACTTCATATAAGGAGTCCCCCGTCTCCGGTCCTGTCCATTTGTAAAACTCCACCAGAAAATGATCCTCCCTGGGAGCTTTGTGGTAGGGTATATTGGAAATGGCCTGTAAAGCCTCTTCCTTGCTAATAGTTCCTTCTAAAAGAGCCCTGCCCTTCGCTGTGAGACTGGGTATGCAAGCCTTCTCAAAGAACGCCGCTAGGCGATCATGATCCATTGCCATTTCGGATGTGTATAGAATCCGAAAGAAGGCTGTCAACAATCGGCCTGCCTTATCACCCTGCTCATTATGCCTGCCTTTCATCATTTGTAGCGCATATTCTGCCTGAGAGGTATAGAGGGCATTAAGGTCCATCTTTGCATTTTTGAGGCAACAGCGTGTGGTTGGGGTGGAGTTTGTAGTGTATTTGCGAGTACATATTACTATAATGCCCTCTAGTTCCTTTCTATTGGAGTGTCTCTGTGCATTAGCAAGGGCAGCATCTCTCATAAGTTGTCCTCCGATCATCGTATTCGCTGCAGCCCAAAGAACCTGAGGGAAGGAGACTGAGCCTTTGCTGTCAGTTAGATAGGTAGAGATGTGGGCATGAATTTGTTTCTTGCACTTTGGTGTTTGATATTGTGATACATTCAGGGGCCTTGGTTTGCTGCCTGGAGAAACCAGACCTAATTCTAGTGCTAGGAGCACTGGGGAATGGTCTGATAGTGCTGGAGAGGAGAAGAGAAGAGAAGAGAAGAGAAGAGAAGAGAAGAGAAGAGAAGAGAAAAAAAGAGAGAAATGGATACAGCTCAAAAGAGAGAGAGATAGAACAGTCCAATTCTGTGACCGGATCAAGAGGTATAAGGTATGTGAGCCTAAGTTCTGTAAACCATGGGTCTAGCCCTGTGAAGTCTGCGGCCCGGTGCGCCTGAGGGAGGGGAAGGGCAAAGAGCCAGCATGGAGAAAATTAGAACATAGCACTCCCAGGGTGGGTGGAGGGGAGGGATAGTGGGGAGAATCTTGAAACACGTCCAGACGTACCCCCAGGACTCAACGGTAAGAACCTAGGATATCTCTGATCAGGGCCTTATCAAACATAAAGGGATCTCAAGCTGTGCCCAAAGTAGCAGGTGCATATTTGGGAACCCACAAAGATGGTAAATGGTAAACAAGGGGGGGACTGGCGGGGATAGAGGGGTGGGTAACCTGGGGCATATGGGGGAAATGTAGGGGGAGAGAGAGAGAGCCCTCAGGACATCAGCTGGTAATGATGATGGGAGGCATGGCCCAACCTGGGGGAGCCATGTGAGTTGTACGAGCTCAAGGTGGTTCAACCCATACAATTCAGTTTTTGTTTGCAGGTGCATTTGTGTTTTGGTTATAGGTGACTAGCTATTGAGATTTGGTATGTGTTGTTCCCTCCACCATAGCTGAGTAGAGTAGGGCCTTGATCACTGAGATATTTAACACAGTTCTGGGGGCAGAACCATAATGCAATATTGAACAGCGGTGACACAAAGTAGTGGAGGGTGAACCCATTATAATCACTAAGTGCTGGATCCTACAACTGCAAAGATGGTGTCATGGGGGGTGAACGTCCCCAGTTTAGTAGGCGTTATGATTATAATGACAATAACAACAGCAGTAATGGAAACAGAGGTAACAATGACATGGCATTCTATGGTACTAGCAGAGGCAACCATGCATGGTACTTATTGTTCCACCAATGAAGAGTCTGGATAGCCATTATTGAGATACTGGGAATACCTGCCAACAGCCCTCTAGAAGAGGTCAGGTATGCTGTCAGTCAGCTGGAGGCAATGGCTTTAGAGGGGACTGGGACTTATCTCTGTCTCTGAGCAGCTTCTGGGTGATATCTGCCACTGCCTGAAGGGCCACGTCTCTCTCGTCTTGAGATCTCAGTGGGGAGTCTAGGAATCTTTCACGTTTATACATCCCAGGATGTATGCGTAAGGTGCCAGGGCCAGACTTTGTGCGTAGGAGAGAGTCACGTGGCAAGAGGAGGTCTGTCGAAGAGGCCGCAGGATCCTGATCCATAGGTTGGGTGGAAAGGCCGTCTAAAAAAGAGCGCCAATCCGTGGGATTCAAGAAGACACTAGGTTTACCATTTATCATAATCCACCTTCTGGCCGTCTCAAATAGTCAAAATTTAATATTCATAAGGCGCAGTTAGGTTCTAAGTACTAGAAATGCCTTTCTTTTTTCATTCATCTTTTGGGAGAAGTCCGCAGCAATTCGGATCTCCTGACCATCGTGTCAGTATGGGCCATGGGTCCTCACAGACGTCAACAGCTGGCGAACCTGTTCATGACGTAGAAAGCATACTATTATTGGATGGGGTATCTTCGCAGTATTGTTGTGTAAGGGGCCAATCCTATGGGCTCTTTGATATTCCAGAACAGGAGAGGAAGTGAGGCCTGTGAGGGCGGGAATGAAATTGAGAAGGAAGGCCCTCATATCTGCCCCCTCTGTCTTTTCTCATATTCCAAAAAAAGCAGACATTGTCTCTACGGCTCTAGGTCTGTGAGTTTGGTATGGAGGAATTGCAGTTCTGGTTCGTGTTCTGGGAACGCCGTGTGTGTGCAGAAGATGGTCTAAATCCGTGACCTTATCCTGAAAGCCAGCAATGTCTGCTCGGATTGACTTGGAGTTAACTGAGAGGTCTGTGATTTTAGAGTCCATTGCCTCCAGGCAGCGGCCCACTGTGGTGATTTCCTGTAGAATATGCTAAATGGCAGTATCCGGGCAGGGGTTCCCTTGAGCATCCGTGGAACTGAGATCTGTGGCGGGGGTGGGTGAAGACATTGGCCGTGGTTGTGAGACAGCTTCTGAGAAAAGCCTGCTGATTTGCCCGATGATTTTCTGGGGGACATTTCCTTGGGAAGGCGAGGGTAATGAGATCCACTTGATTCGGTGGAGCACAGAATCCAATGTCCGATGTCGCAGGGGGTACAGTTCCTATGTCGGGTGGATCCAGAATCTGAACAAAGAACATCGGTTTGCCGTTATTACTGTACCCAGCTATGCCACCTTGTTGGCGTGTCCCGTCGTGCACTGGCTGGATGGGGTTTCCCTCTGGGATTAAGGGCCCCTTATATGTCTGGGAGGCTATGAAGCGTGGTCACAGATCTCGTTGACCTAGGCCATTATTCCAGAAGCCAAAAATGGAGAGATAAACACTGGAGGAGATCAGGCACCCTAGGACCCCCTAGAGAGCAGCAGAGGTCTGTACTTTCATCAGCGGGCAGAGAGGCAGAGACAGGGTGCAGCAGTACTCCACTCTGTGGTTTCTGTCCCAAGAATAGCAATCTGCTAAACAGGCCGTCAGGTCTTTCATAAGGATTTTCCACATGTCCCTGATAGACTATGGACCATGTTATGCAGACTCCATGTGGTTGTCCTTGTACGCCGTCGGCCCTCGCGGCTCTCAGTAGTGGGGTGGAGAAAACGGTGCCAAGATATCCCTGGTGACCATCGGCCCGGTAAACACTGGAGAAGGGCAGAGGGCCCTATCTGGCCTGGAATATCAGTAGTACTCCATAAGTGCTGAGGGTGTTGCCCAAGCTGGAACTTACAAATCGAGCCCACAACTGTCACTCTATCTGCAGCCCGTGGGCTCTAATGGTGTATCATAGGCCCATCGGGGAGGTCTCCAGGCTGCACAAAGAATTCTATAGAACACAATAAAAAAGAAAACAACGAGTGTAGAGAAACAGAAACTAAACACTATAATGGATGAATTGAAAGGCAAATGTTACCCTTTTGACAGCATGAGGCATTTAGCATATAATAAGAAATGTCCCACGAGTGGGCAAAAATGTGCTAAATTTGGAATCTGGGGACACTTTGCAAGAGTTTGTCACAAATCTAAGGTTATAAAAATGCATCCTAGATGATGAAGAAGTAGGTAGTGATCAAAGTAGTTTGGATACTGATATACCCCAAATTTTATGCGTACACAATTACATAATGGAAGTGAATTGTAAAAAAAAAAAGGAAAAAAAAAAGGAAAAAACCTATTTGTGAAATCATTATTGGAGGGATACAGGTGAAATTAGTAGCGGACTCAGGGTCACCATATACTATTATAAATGGGGATGCATGGGAGAATCTATTTCAGGTCCAGAACTTGAAAAGGCAGATATTCAGCCGCAGAGTTTTACAGGAGAGAAAATACATTTGTTAGGTTATCGCAAGTTGACTTTTGAGTTCAAGGGGAGAAGGGCAGAATGCAAGCTGTTTGGAGCAGTGAAGGGTCCCTATGTTCTGGGATGGTAGGACCAAGGGGAACTAGTTATCATATTCGATACAAATACCCCCAATCCAGTACTTGGTGTAGACACAGTTAAACAAGAAAGTACATATTGGATAAAAAAATTCCTCAAGGTATTCTCAGGAAAGATAGGTGAATTGAAAGATGTTGTATATAAAAACGTTCTGAAAAAGAATGCATGTCCAAAAGTGCACAAACTGAGGAACATTCCTATGAGTGTGAATGAAGTAGTAGAAGAGCTCAATAAATTAGTAGACAGTAGTCATTGAGAAAGTTGAATCTTCCAAGTGGATTTCTCCCTTAGTTGTGGCACAGAAGGCTAATGGTCGGATTCATTTTGGGGTTGATGTGAGGGGATTAAATAAGAATATTTATGTGGATATGTTTCCCCTGCCACACATAAACAAACTATTATGTGTAACACAAGTTATAAAATGGTTTTCCACCATAGATCTTACATCTACATATCACCAGGTACCGCTACACCATACCAGTAAACACCTCACAGCCTTCATTATTCCTATAAGATGTTTTCAATTTTAAAAAGTACCTTTTGGTTTGGCTTTGGCTGTCACAATGTTCCAAAGCCTTATGTTTAAACTGTTTAAGATTAGTAAAAGAGTAATTTTTTTCCAAGATTACATTTTAACTATGGGAAAAGAGAAAATAGAACATGAGATAGAACTAGAGAAGGTACTAAACACTTAGGAGCATTAGGGTTTAATGGCTGAAGAATCCATATGTTGCATCACTAAGAAGTGTGTGAAGTACTTAGGGCATGAAATAAGCTACCATGGTATTATACACACAACAGAGTTGATGGACGTGATACGTAAAGCACCAGCTCCACAGGAAAAAGAAGGAGTAAGGTAATTTCTGGAATTGGCAAAGTTCTATGCTAAACTCGAAAACAATTTCTCAAGCACAATGTACAATATTACACAATTACTGAAGAAAGGCCAGAAATTTGTGTGGACAAAGGATTGTAACCAAATTTTGGAAATATAAAGGAGCAGATATGTAAAGCTCCCACATTACAGGGTTTTGAACCAAAAGGGCAAAAGCATTGTTACTACAATGCAAGTGGAAGGGGTTTGGGTGCTGCACTGTCCCAGTTACAAGATGATGGCACAGAGAGAATAGTAGCCTTCACATCCAGGGCTCTAACACCAACAGAAGAGTAATATTCAGTTATTGAAAGGAAAACATTAGTGTGTGTGTGGGGCCTTAAACATTTTAGACATTTTATTTGGGGCACTAGAGTAATGGTACGATGTGACTATAAACCTTTAACCGAGGTACTTACATCACAAGGTTTAAGCAACATGTCATCTAGAATAATGAGACTTTCCATGCAACTGTTAGATTATGTATATGATACACATTATGGCCCCAAATATGACATTGGCGGTAAATCCCGTGTACCGCCATGCGGACGGCCGCCAACATACCGCCGCTGTGGCAGATATCCATTCACCATATTATGACACACACACACGAATCCAACAGAATACAGCCACATACACAAATCCGCCAGACCAAAGGTCAATGATAAAGTGGTGGTCCCAAAACCCATACCGTTATGCCAACAAAACAAAGCCCACCACATTATGACCCAGAAATCACCACGGCAGACATTCACTAAGGGTAAACCATTGGCGGTACATACCGCTGTGCACAGAATGGACACCCACATACAGACAACACAACATTGGACACTTCCAAATACACACACCTGACACCCATACACACACCACACCCTCACACCCACAGCACTATAAAACACACACCCACATTATCCACAACCCTTTGCCAACAGCAATTGCCGCCAGGAGACTGAGAAGAAGAGCACAGAGACAACTAGACACACACGCCACTTACACCCATACACCCCTCATGCACTCCACATCACACACCCCAAAACATTACCCAACACACCCTCACCATAAAGGCACCCCCGTTTTACTGAAGAGGAGTTAAGGGTCATGATGGAGGAAATTGTCAGGGTAGAGCCACAGCTGTTTGGAGCACAGGGACAGAAGATATCCATTGCCATGAAGATGGAGCTATGGTAAAGAATCATGGACAGGGTCAACGCCATGGGACAGCACACAAGAACAGGGACATCATCAGGAAGAGGTGGAACGACCTATGGGGGAAAGTACATTCCATAGCAGTAAGGCACCAGCTCACCATACAAAGGACTGGCGGTAGACCCCCCACCGCCTCCCCCACAGCTCACAGCATGGGAGGAGCAAGTACTGGCATTACTGCATCCTGAGGGACTTGCTGGAGTAGCCAGAGGACTGGACACTGGTAATTCAACATTTACTAATCATCACCCCCCAAAACCTGCATGCTATCTCACACCCACACCCTCACTTCCATCACTCCACACCAACCCACACACTGCACCTACACATCTGACAAACACCAATGCCAACACCTGCATGCCATACCAATGCAAGGACACCCCTCTCAGCCCTGCATGGACACCCATCACTAAAGCATGCACAGCAGAGGGAAACTAACAATCCCACAATACATCACAATACAGAAGCAAAAGCTGGCAGGGCAACACCAACCATAGAGGGGAAGCTATGGATGTACAAATGTCATACACTTGAAGTATAATACATCACTTACATCCCACAGGTACCCCAGCCAATGTCATTGGAGAGGAGGTGTCACCACTATCCAGTCTCCCAACAGAAGAGACCCCCAGTGAAGACAATATCTCTGGACTTCTGGATTTGGAGGACCTACCTGGCCCATCAGGGGCCACTGGATAGCCAGTCACCAAAGCACAATCACAGACCACCTCAGAGCCTCCCCCATCAAGATCCAACACCACAGAATCCACGCAGCGTCCCAAACCTCTGTCTTCAGGACACATCAATCAGCAGTGTGCCCAACTGTACAGGGACCCCAGCTCACACCCAAGACAATCAGGGACCTGGAGTCAGTGGGCACAACGTTAAGGGGACAGGGGCACAGGCCAACAGGGAAACTGGGAGGACTGCTATGCACAAGGGGGAGGACAGGACCAGGGAACTGGTGCTCCAGGAGGCACTCTGCGAGATCCTGGGAGCCTACCAACATTCCCAGGACATGATGGGCCAGATCCTAGACAACGTGCCAGAGAACAGGTGGGTGCAGGAGGGACTGTATCAGGGGATCCGGGAGGACCTCCAGGCCATTAACACCACCCTGATCTCCATAGCAGGGGTGCTGGCCGACATGGCCAATATCATGAGGGAGGCAACAGCACACCAGCAGGC
This sequence comes from Pleurodeles waltl, assembly GCF_031143425.1. Lineage (NCBI taxonomy): Eukaryota > Metazoa > Chordata > Amphibia > Caudata > Salamandridae > Pleurodeles > Pleurodeles waltl. The sequence goes on from NC_090437.1 coordinate 221,351,129, forward strand.
CCCTACCACTAGCCAGTCCATTGACCAGCCCCCCACTTCCGCTGCCACTAGTGGGCACGAGGCCCCACCACAGGACCCACAAGCCACCAGCACCCCGCCCTGCAGAAGGTGAACCATCCCGCAAACGTTCCCTGCGACCCAGACAGAAGCCAGAAACACTCGCCAAGATCACCGCCAGGAAATGAGACTCTCCTGATTGTCCCCCCACTGTCCCACTCAATCACCTTGTCCACCTTGAACTGCCATTGCTCCCCTTCCTATGGCCCCTTGGACACTGCACCTGTGCTACAAACAGACTGGAACAATACCCTGGACTTTCCTCCAACTTCACCTCATTCCATTGCACTTTCCCCTCAATTTCTTAGCACTACAATAAACACCCTTGGAAAAAGTTTGACTACTAGTATTTCATGTATTGAAAATTTGTATTGATGGAAACAGCTACAACCATTGAAAATGAACTGTACATAGTGAGAGCATAGAAAGAATGGTCTGTAGCTGGCTGTAATGATCGCATCAGGACATTGTTGTCATATTACCAACATCTGTAGAATGATCATTCATAGGTGACAGTAAGTAGAGGTAAAATGTGGGTAATGCCATCATGCCACAGCCACACAGAATACACTAATAGTCATAGAAATGTGAAGTTGCACTGTCTCACCTGTGTGTCATTGGAAGTACTGATGGATGACTGATGTTCTGTTGTCCACATCCTCTTCCTCTGCCTCCTCATCCTCACTGTCCTCAGGGTCCACTGCTGCTACAGGGGCATCTCCAGTCTCCTCCTCCTGCAGAAAAGGTACATGGCGTCTGAGTGCCAGGTTGTGCAACATCCAGCATTCCACTACTGTCTGGCAGACCTTCTCGGGTGAGTAGCACAGGGATCTACCTGTCAGATGGAGGCACCGGAACCTTGCCTTCAGGAGGCCGAAGGTCCTCTCAATGACCCTTCTGGTTCTCCCACGTTCCTCATTATAGCCTTCTTCAGCCCTTGTCCTGGCATTCCTCACAGGGGTCAGCAGCCATGATAGGTTTGGGTTGTCAGAGCCACCTGCAGGTATTGAGGGATAACATTCAGCCACAAACTATCTTATGAGGTCAACATCAGAGGCATACACTAACATATACTGGGTGGGGACCAAGGCTCCCCTATAAGCCACACCCTATACCTCGGTAGTGGGCCAATCACATTTGGGATGCAGCTATTCCTCAGGAAAAAGGCATCATGCACCGACCCAGGATATTTTGCATTGACGTGGGAGATGTACTGGTCTGCCACGCATACCATCTGCACATTCATAGAGTGGAGACTTTTACTATTCCTGTACATCTGTAAATTCTGGTGGGGGGGGGACAAACGCCATATGTGTCCCATCAATCGCACCAATAATATTGGGGATATGTCCCATTGCATAGAATCCAGCCTTCACTGTGTCCAAATCTTCCACCTGGGGGAAAGAAATGTAGCTGCACATGTTTTTTATCAGGGCAGACAACACTCTTGCCAGCACGATTGAGAACACTGTCTGTGACATTCCTGCTGCCAAGCCCACTGTCACTTGGAAAGAACCCGTTGCGAGGAAATGGAGCACTGATAGAACCTACACAAGAGGGGGAATCCCAGTCGGATGACGGATAGCTTATATCAGGTCAGTCTCTAACTGGGCACACAGCTGTGTAATTGTGGCCCTGTCCAGTCTATAGGTGAGTATAATGTGCCTGTCCCCCAGTGTAGCTAAGTCCACCAGGGGTCTGTACATGGGGGTGTGTCTCCATCTCCTATTCATCTGCAGTGGTAGGTATCTAAGGGACACAAGAGAGAGTAGGCTGTCACAATGTGAACAACAAAACCACAACAGCAGTCCACATTGTGAAATTACATATTGGGACAGTGTAAATTTCTAAGTATGTACCTATTTATCCTGTAACGCAGCAATTATCGATAGTCATGTTCACCCCTCCTGTGGGGAGGAACAGGTGGGAGTGTGGTAATTCCGTCGACGTTGAGCGTCAAGGCGGTAGGTGGTCGTGAACCACCGTGCAATTCCTCATTGGATAACATTGGGCCCTATGGAGTACAGTGGCCAATGTGACGTCCATTTTCTAAATCATTCCTGACTTGTTTCCTGGCCTTCAACAGGAGAAGACCTACACTGCATGTGCTGCTGTGACCTGTGTCTGGAACCTACCCTGGCCCTTGAGAACGGGGAAAGGGTCCCAGCCTTCACTTTGGAGGAGTTGGAGCTAGTGGTGGATGGGGTCCTACTGCAGTACGGACTGCTGTATGGGCCCTCATACCAACAGGTGAGTACACTGTGGGCACGATGCATGTGGCATGGATGCATGGAGATGTGTATGAAGGCATTGTGTAAGGAGGGATTATCTGTTGGTGGTGTACATGTGTGCGGGGTAATGTGTGTGCCAATGGTGATGGAAACGGGTATGGTGGGCCATGTGTGTGACATGCTGGACTGTTAGTTTAATGGTGTTCTCCTGTCTGTATTGCCTCTGCAGGTCAGCGCCCATCAAAAGAAGGGAATATGGCATGCCATCGCCAAGGAGGTGCAGACCCTCGGGGTCTATGGGAGGCAGAGCACCCACTGTCGGAAACGATGGGAAGACCTGTGGCGCTGGGCATGGGAGACCATGGAGGCCCAGCTGGGGATGGCCTCCCAACAAGGAAGGGGTGCCCGTCGGACCCTGAATTCCCTGATGGCCCGCATACTGGCTGATCAGTGTAGGGAAAGGTACGGAAGACATTGTGACGAGAAGGGTTAATTAGTCTGAGCAGTGTAGATGAACGTGATGCATGCAGAAACCTGAACCGTACGTGGAAAAGTCCACAATGTCACTTTCATGCTTGTTTTCCAACATTCCATAGATAAAAGTGCAAGAAGCAGGAAGTGTGGGACAGGGACGCAAAGGTCGCTCTAACCCTGAGAAAGGGAGTCCAGGAAAAGGCCAGAAAAATAATGGCTAGTGAACAACAGGGCAGCCAAGAGACGTGTGCTGATAACATAGCTAGAAAATGCGAGAAAGGAATAGAGTCCAAGCTTCAGGTTATTTAAGCACCGAAGCAGGGGTGAGGGGACCAAAGCTCGCAGATGGAGTTGTGCAAGCTGCCATCGCCCATGTCGCTGCCTCCCTGGCTCTGCTGTTCTTAGACTGTGACGCTCAAGGGGGAGAGAGGTTCGAGCAAGTGGGAGAGGGCTTCCCAGTATTGTGGATAAAGTTAAGTTCCACCCAGGGGTGAAAGGCCTTTGTTTCTCTGCTTTATTTCTGATTGATTAACATACTAGCACTATGTTTATAATCTGATTTATTCTGCTCATTTATATTTGACTTTTCCTTGAACGTGTTAATGTGAATATGATGCAGTAGCTGAAATGTGCATTTCGTAGGCAGTCAATTAATACAGTGTTCATATTGGTGAACTCTTAGCTCATATATAAATAGATGCTCTTTATTGCTATTTTTCATTCTACTTTGTTGATGTTCCAAACGCATATATTTCACTGAAGATTCTATTAAAAGCTAAGTTGTGTGCATTATTGGTGTGTGGTCCTTCATTGAGCGTCCTTATTGACTGATATTGATCAGATCAGGTGTCAATCAATCACCTGAATAAGACACTGGCGGTGGCGTACCCTGAGCTGAATGGGCGCTTGAGGGAATCACAGCAGCCACAAGGAGGTGAGTCCAGTGGGCATCATTTCATATTTTGGCTTCGTGGGGTGGTATCCAGGTGGTAGTTGTGTGTTAGTGGATGCCCCTAAGTCCAGGCAAGACATTGCAGCATGGGTCCTCTGAAGGGCAATGGTTGCACGGTAAATACAGGTAACCTAGCTTGTTAGTAGTCACTTTCAGGCAGGGCATCGTGGGTCACAGGTGTCCTACAGTTGGAAGTGTATGCTCCTCATCATGCCTTGGTGACTAGCCATATCACTGCTAGTGCACTCCATATTGCGTAGTCCTGTTCCCTGTGTGTGAGGGTGCGGAGTACGCCAACGGTGGTGTTGGTGCAGTCATTGACCCAGTGTATCCTTTGTCTCTCTCCCCCCTTTCTTATTTTGTCATCCTGTCCTTATGTGCATTAGCATCATCTGGTGGAGGAGCAGGGGCACCGGAGATAGAGGGAGCTGCATCCCACATGACCCTGGAGGCAGAGTCCACAGACACCGAGGGAACCAGTAAGATGGAGGGCGAGGGGAGCACCACGGCGGAGACTGGAGGAGACAACACAGACTCAGATACCTCCTCCGATGGGAGCTCCCTGGTTGTGGCGGACACCTCTGTGACCACCCCAGCTGCAGGTATAGCCACCTCCCCCGTACCAGCACCGCCTTCCCAGTAGCCCCTCAGCGAGTTGCCCGTGCCCGCTCACCCAGGAGGATGGGCATCTTCTTCGCCCAAGGCACCTCAGGCCCTGCCCCTGTGAGCCCTGCTGAACCTGAGTGAGGAGGCTATTGACCTCCTGAGATCCACCTCTGTAGGGCAGTCAACCATTGTGAATGCCAACCAGGGGCTGGCATCCCAGCTGCAGCAATGCATTCCTGGAGGGCATTCATGGTGGATTGGCGGCCCAACAGAGATCGATTCAGGCTCTGGCCTCCTCTCTGATGGCAGCCATTGTCGCTGTTTCTACCCTCCAACTACCACTTCCTGGTCCCACTTCCCACTTCCCTCAACTCCAACCCATCCCAGGCACACATATAGATGAGCATACACATAGGCAAAACACAAGAGGGCCACAGGCAAACACAAACACTACACTTCACTTCATCCCACAGGCACTCACACAAACACCATAAAGGTGCAGACACAACAACATCCACAGCCTCCACTGTCTCCCCTCCTCCTCCTCCTGCACCTCCCTCCCAGTCACGTCCACACTCACACCTGCATGCACTACATCTACATTCACTATCAACATCACCACACCAAGCAAAACACACACCTCACTGGCAGACACCTCCACAGCAAGCATGCACGCGTCCCCTGTGTCGTCTCCCACCATGTCTGTCCCCTCCCTGCTAAGGACACAAACGCAAGCATTCAAACAACCAACAGCAACCCACTTACATTAGCATACTGCCCATGCACCTGCTCCCATGTCCAGCAGACATACACTTCCAACAACCACTCCCTCATCCTCCACTTCCATTACTCCTCCCTCCTCCTGCCCCAATGGCCCAAAAAGCTTTTCCTTTCCCAAATTGACATCTTTCCTACCCCTCCCCACATCATGCATGTATGAGCAGGGCACCAAGGACACAGCCCAGCACCTCAGCCAAACAGTCCACGGGGACAGTGGTAGTACCACTTACTCGTGGTGGTAAGGATACCAGACCTCCAACACAGAAGGGGAAGGAGCCAGCATCACCAGGGAAGAAGGGGAAGTGGCCTGCACCACCAGGGAAGAGTGTGAAGAGTCCTACACCACCAGGGAAGAGTGTGAAGAGTCCTGCACCACCAGGGAGGAGTGTGAAGGGGCCTGCACCACCTGTGAAGAAGGGGAAGGATCCTGCACCACCAGACAGAGAGGGAAAGAGCCCATCCACCCCTGCCAGGAAGGGTAAGGGATCCACAACCCACGGACAGGAGGAGACTAGGCACTCTACGCCAGCGGAAGCTGTCAGGCTAACACCGCCACTACCTCCACCACAAGCTGTCACGGGCTCCCACTGCCAGCTGTGGAAGTGCAGCCATAAGGCAGTGCAGGGGCTACCCAGGAGGCTCCTCGAACCACCACCACAGTGCAGCCGTCACCACCAGCGGACGCCATGTAGGCCACACTCCAGGGGCTGCTGTGCAAGTTGGCCACCTTCAGAACGAGTGGACAAGTTACCACTTGAGAGACTGTGGCCTTGCACTCCCCAGGACAAAGTAATGGGCATGTTGCCCTCTCCAGAACCAGTGGGCAAGTCACCCACTTGAGAGACTGTGGCCTTACACTCCCCAGGACAAAGCAATGGGCATGTTGCCCCCTCCAGAACCAGTGGGCAAGTCACCGCCTCCAGAGACTGTTGCCTTGCACTCCCCAGGACAAAGCAATGGGCATGTTGCCCCATCCAGAACCAGTGGGCAAGTCACCCACTTTAGAGACTGTGGCCTTGTACTCCCCAGGACAAAGCAATGGGCATGTTACCCCATCCAGAACCAGTGGGGTAATTACCGTATTCAGCTGAGGTGCCCCCCCATCTCACTGAGGTGCCTTCACACTTGCAAAATGATGCCCCTGCAGTGTTCTTTCCAGCTGTGTCAGGAAACAGTTTGGGACTTGGACTGTGCCCTGTGGCCTTGTGTGCCCTCATGACTTTGGACTGGGCATTGGCCCTTTATGGACATTTGTATATATTTGGTTTGTGTGGTGGATTTTGCTATGCTAATACACTGTCGTTACTCCAGCATTATGGTTTGTGTTTCATTATGCAGTGTGTCATGTGCCATTGGTTTCCGTGTGCAGCTGGATGTGTGTATGGTGTGTGTGTTGGGTGTGTGTTGTGTGTGTGTGTGTCACACTCATTTTCCTCCCACCCTCCCTTGTGTGCTAGGTGGTTGTACTCACCGTCGTCGTCTTCGTTGGTGTTGGTGTTCCAGGTGGAGCAAGACATAGAAGATCATTGGGAAGACTTGTAGTTCAGGTTCCATGGCGGCGTGGTTCTTCCCTGTGTCTCCAATGATGAATCCTTTCACTTCTGAGCTCTGATTCTGCCAGGCTTTTGATGGCATTGGTACCGCCCGGGAAAAGGTGGAGGTTTGCAGTGTTATAATATGGTGGGTGGTACTTTGTCTCCTGCCTGGCTGTAGGTGGCTACTGCCGTGGTTACTGTTGTTTCCGCCGTGGCCGTTGGAGTGGTACATCAGGTGTCTATGGGAGTTATCACCTTCATGGTCATAATTTGGCAGTACTTACTGCCAGCATGTTGGCGGTATTACTGCCACTTTATCACTCCCCGCCAGGGTCATAATGAGGGCCTATGTTTCAGGAGCTAGGAACAAAGTTGCAGATTTCTTTGGTAGGATGCCCCAACCTACAGAGGAAGGAAAGGAATGTGAGTGGCATGATTATACCGTGGCGTCAGTGTTCAAAGAAGGATTATGTAGTCTTAATCCAGAAGTAAGAAAAACACCTTTAGATCAGGAAGACATAATGAGGAAAGTAAAGAAATATATGAAAGAAAGATGGCCAAAGAAAAGCAAACTAATTGAGGAACTGGTAGGGAGGTAGGAAGTAAAAATGAACTGTCTGAAGAAGAGAGGTTCTTGTTACGGGGAGGTAGGTTGGTACCACCAGAAGATTTGCGTGCACATGTCATTAATTTGCGTCATGAAAGCCATTTAGGTATTGTGAAAATGAAAAGCAGGGTCAAAATGTCACACTGGTGGCCAGGGATCAATAGAGAGATAGAGAGGATTGTGAGAGGATGTAGCAAATGTCTCAATGCTGACAAAACACTCGCTACTTTGATACCCCCATTAAGTGTGCCAGTTTTCCCAAAGGGACCTTGGGAAAGGATAGGAGTAGATGTGTTTGGTCCTGTGCAAGGTGTTGATGATATGACTAAACTAATTTTGGTTGTAGTTAACCACTTTCCCAAATGACCTGAAGTTAAGGTAGTGAATAGAGCTGATTCCAGAGTTGTGAGAAGTTTCCTCTGCGAAATATTTTCTAGAGAAGAACTACCAACAACCGTTGTTAGCGATAATGGAGGACAATTTGTCTCAGATGTTTTTAGATCAATTATGGAAAATTTGGGTATAATTCTTAAGACTACGGCAATGTACCACCCTGAAGGAAATGGAAATGTAGAATGATTCAACAGTGTTAAAAGGCATACTTGAACAATCCATTAGTAATGATCTGAATTGGGAGAAGGAGATGTGGAAGACTGTTAATGCATACCGAGTCACACATTGTGATATCACTAGACACAGGGGGTCATTCTGACCCTGGCGGTCACCGACCGCCAGGGTCAACGACCACGGAAGCACCGCCAACTGGCTGGCGGTGCTTCCTGGGCCATTCTGACCGCGGCGGTAAAGCCGCGGACCGCGGCAGTAAAGCCGCGGTCAGAAAAGGGGAACCGGCGGTTTCCCGCCGGTTTACCTCTGGCCCAGGTAAAACCGCCATGGGGATTCCGACCCCCTTCCCGCCATCCTGTTCCTGGCGGTTTTTACCGCCAGGAACAGGATGGCGGGAACGGGTGTCGTGGGGCCCCCTAACAGGGCCCCATAATGATTTTTAGTGTCTGCTTTGCAGACACTGAAAATCGTGACGGGTGCCACTGCACCCGTCGCACCCCTGCAAATCCGCCGGCTCCATTCGGAACCGGCTTCCTCTTTGCAGGGGCTTTCCCGCTGGGGCGGCGGGCGATCTTCTTGAGATCGCCCGCCGGCCCAACGGGAAAGTTGGAATCACCGCCGTGGTCATTTGACCGCGGTGCGGTGTTTGGGCGGTTTCCGTCCGGCAGGCGCTGCCCGCCACCCGCCGGGGTCGGAATGACCCCCATAGTCCATTTGAGTTAATGCGAGGGAGGATTCCACGCACCAAAGATTACATCAGATGATTAAATGGCAATACCAAGGTTGAATGGTCATTAATGGAGCTTAGAAATCGCAGGGAATCAGAACAAAGGAAATAGAAACAAAGGTATGACAAATCATGTGGTGAAAAGAGTATGTCTCAAAGTAGGAGATGTAGTAAAAGTGAAGAAAGGAAGAATCATAAGAAAGGGAGTAGGTACTTAGCACCACTAAGCACGATCAAACTATTGTATAACTGAGTGATGGAAGCTTTGGCATGCAAAGAGACTGACACCAAAAAAGGGACATGTCAGAAAAGAGAATGTATGGGAGGAAAATAAGAAACGTTCTAAAAGCTATGATAGGGTTAATGAAGAGCCGAGAAAGGAAGGTGGAGGTGATAAATGAGAGAAACCCAAAAACAGGGTGATGATGTTAGTCAAGAGTCCCATGATAACTCTAAGGACCAGGAAGAGGCAAATTGAAATACCAGCATTGAGAACTAACAGGTCATATCTATATCAGGAAGACTGGGGCCCTCATTACAACAATGGTTTACAGCCAAGCGGCTGCCTATGCGGCCACAATCCCGCCAGCCACATTATGACATCCCCACTGAGCTGGTGGGGATGTCAGCCGTAACATTGGAGCCGGCTCCTAATGGAGCCGGCAGTGTTGCAGCCGTGCGACGGGTGCAGCTGCACCCGTCTTGTTTTTCACTGTCCGCTGTGCAGACAGTGAAAAGCAGGGTGGGGCTGTGCCTGGGGGCCCCTGCACTGCCCATGCCATGTGCATGGGCAGTGCAGGGGCCCCCAGTGGGCCCGCGACTCCCCTTCCCGCCAGCCTTTCCATGGTGGTCTCTACAGCCATTGACAGGCTGGCGGGAAGGGGAGTTGTAATCCCCTGGGCAGCGCTGCTAGCAGCGCTTCCCTGGTGGATTAAAACCGCCGGGACAACCATGGCGGGAAACCGCCATGTCCCTTCCTGTACATAAACAATCATTGTGAAATGACGCTTTGGTACTTCAATGTCTGCTGCATTTTGGACACCTTCCTGAACATAAACAATCTATCCCCATAACGCAGACACCCTTGCACTATGGTGCAAGGATGCCTTCATTGGCGCAGGCAGTTTAATTGAGCACCGGCACAGGGGGAAATGCAGGAGTGTGTTGTATTCCTGCAAATACGGTGCATCCCTGCATTTCAAAAGTGGTGCAGTGCTGCTATTTTTGGCTCAGCAACATGCTGCCGCGCTGCACCACTTTGGAATAAAGCAGGCCTTATTCCTTTAAGCAACAGATGTGGGGATATTAGCATGTAATGAGTCATGAGTTATTCCATATAGATCATAGCAATTTCATATGGAATGTGAGGAGGGAGGCGGGGAGAATAAGAAGTTAAGAATGGTTGAGACGGAGCTGGCACATGGTTGGGACAGAGCTGGCACTGTGGTGTTCAAGTTGTTTTACAATGAATATATTGTTTGAAATCCTTCACCAGTGTACCTTTAGACATAAGACACAATTGGTGTTTGTACCAACATGTCAAAGAAGCAGGAAAGCATTGTTGCACTGAGCAAACATCCACATAGTGAGGGGCAAGCTCTGAACTCATTTTGTATGGTCAAAAGATGAAATGATTGGATCAAAAACAGAAAATATTATGATTAATTTTAACTTCGCCCTGTGCAGCTTTTTGACTTGCCTCAAACAAACAGACACGTTTTCCATTTTCGTGTTAGTAGTTATAGGTATCAAAATGTATGGCTGTTAAAATTATTGCCTCCTACACTGGATCTCACAAAGTGGGCATTTGCCTTTTTACTTAGGAAGTTTTTCTTTTAGAAACAGAAAATTGTGCTTGCACCACTGTTTTGCCAACCATACAACTGTGAAACAAATAGCACCAGCATCCACTGTTGCTGCCTCACTGCATCAGTCAAGAGCATCACACCTATTCACATGTCAGACTGAAAACTTGTAACAGGTATAGCAACATCATCAGTGTTGGACATGACCCTTCTTAGTGGATTTCCTTGAAATTTTCATTTCTATCAGTCTTTTGCTGAATCTATGTGCATGGACTTAGGTCTCTGGGTATTTTCCCACTGTACTGCAGGGGGAAGTGCATGAGCCCTTCCTACTCACGCCAGGAAGAGGCACCTATGTGATTGGTTGTAGTGCTATACCCATGTGTGCCCTGCTTAAAAGTACCCCATATACCAGGGGCATGAACTGCTCTGGCAACTAGTGGGACTTTGCAGTGAGTGTGCCACCCACCAGCGTAGCCTGACCAACATGTATTAGGCCTGGTATTGAAGGCCGTGGAGGTGCAGGTGCGCCTATGCTCAGGGTAGCATCATCACCACTGGGACTAGCCCTGAGTAGGCCTTCTGCTACCCCTAGAGCACCCCCAGAGGATGGAGCAGAGGTTAAGCGAAGGCAGCACAGGGATGCACGGATGTCATCTGCCTCAGTAGAGGAAAACCCGCAGGTGGGTTCCCATACTGAGGAGTTTTGTAGATACTGTTTGAGTGGCCATAGGGCCATGGGCACTTTCCTGCTGTAGATACAAGGGGGAAATGCATGCAAGCCCTCCCTACATAAGTTAGAAAGTGCAACCCACCAGTAGGTGAACACTTGCACCCTGCTGTTATCATGTATATACTGAACCAAGCATGGCATGCCTATATGTGTACACTTGCACGTTGGTGTTCCTAGATATATACTAGGCCTGGCACACCGTACCAGCTTGTGCACACTTGCACATTGCTGTTCTCAGATGTATACTGGTCCTTGCCCAACTTGCCAGTATGTGCGCACTTGCACATTGGTGTTTTCATATGTATACTGAGCCTGGAACATGTTGCCAGTATGTGCACACCTGCGCATTAGCATTTTTATATATCTCCTGAGACTGTAACAGCAGGCCTGTATAGGCGCACATGCACCCTTGTGGTGTTCCCGGGGCATGTGTCCAGCTTGCATCTGCAGGCTTGTGCATGTGCCATGGCACATGTGCCCATGAGTGAAGGGTATCCATGCATGTTTTCACTACCATTGAGAGATGCACTGCACATGGGTTAATTTGGAGTGATGTTTATAATCATTCCTATCTGCAATAGCGGATTGCAGTAAAGCAACTTCATCATGTTTACTATCATTAGATTCATAAAGACAAACTCTTACTAATGGTAAAGGTGGTTTTGTCAGTACTACAGTGGAAACGCCACTTCTCGAAAGTGGCCATTTCCCTGTTCTAAAAACCCTTGTGTGCGCCTCATCAATTTAACCTTAATTTCACTGGAGGCTGGAGCAATACACTTCTGTGCATATCCCAGGCACAGCTATAAAACTTAGAGGACTGAAACAATAGACCCCTGCCATCTGAGGGCCTGGCTAGATAGATTGGAGGGAGAGGTTTTGAAACTTGGCCTCTGGGAGACAGATCATGGCATCCCTAAAGATGAGGATCTACATCCCAGGACACCATGGCAGACAAGACTGAAATTTAGGAGAAATATTTATGGTTCAAAGGGGACCACTTTGAACCACCCCAACTTCAAAGGCCCACTTCTGTATAGCTAGGGGAGGCACACTTCAGCAATTGAGAGATACGCTTGCAGGAGTGCAGGAAAGAGTCCCCATACTGGGCAGTACACACTGCCAGAGGAATCTGTTGTGCACAAGAGTATTTACTGTCCTGGGAAGGAATTGCACACCCTTCCTCTTTTGTGCTTGCCTGGGCACACTACCTGCTGCATCGTGACTTTCTGAAGTGTTCTCTGCAAGGGCTTGTTGGCTTGCCCCTTGTCCCTGCAAGGAGGTCTCAGGGGCATCAAAGACCTTGTGCAAGGGACCTACACCATCTGCCATGTCATCTGCTGGATTCTGCCTGGTAGCAGTGGTATGTGCGCTGATCTAAATATTGGACATGGAGACTACATTGGCCTGGCGCAGAGCCAACAAGGAACAGCCTACATTCAAGGAGTGTGACCCTTCATCGTGGTGCTGGGTCGCATATAAGCATTTGGTTGGTAGTGAATAGATTACTGATAGCAGGACCCCATGTGGCCCATTCTTTTCTAGTGTGCTGCATTTCTCTCATTCGACTACCAACTGCACCACCAACTAATTGTGTGTGGTGTCAGTGTCACTGGTTGCAATCCTAGGAGGTTGGGGTGTACCCAGAGCAGTGCTGCATTCCACCTTGTGCGGGAAGCTGAACTGGCATCTCTGTGTGTAACTGGATTTGTCATTGCGCACCAGACATTGTGCCTCATTCCAGTGAACAGGAACTGATTGTGTGGTCAGAAGTGCCTTGTGTGACTCAAGCCATTGTGCACCAGGCAGCGTGTCTCATCCTTTGGAGATGCTGCACTGGTAACTTTTTGTGCAGCAGGATTGCTTGGTGTGACTCAAGTCATTGTGGACCAGATGTTGTGCCTCATTCCAAGGAGACACGACACTGGTAACTTTGCGAATGTCGAAGGATTGTCTGATGCAACTCAAACTATCATGCACTAGATGTTGTGCCTCATTCTAAGGAGGCATGACAGTGGTAACTTTTCAAGTGCAGAGGGATTGTTCGGTGTGACTCAAGTCATCACGCGTCAGATGTGGTGTCACATTTTCAGGGAGGCACTACATTGGTGACTTGTCATGTGAAAGCGGGATTGTATGGTGTGACTCAAGTCATCATACATGGAGGGAGTTCCTGCACTGAGCACTTTGTGTTAGTGTTCGGACGTGCCTGGCAGAACTCAGGTCATCGCACACCAGACCTTGTGCCCATACGAGGAGGGTATCGACCTTGATTAACTCTTCATGTGCAACAGGAATGCCTGTGGCAGTCCAAGTCATAGCTCCCCTGCTCTGGTGCCTTATGTCTGGGGTGGTGCTGGATTGGGAACTATCTGCAAAGTGGTCTGTCTGGCTTGGCTGGGCACCACTGTGAAAGGGGTGTCCAAAAGCTACCCTTCTCCTGTGCTTTGCAGACCGGGGCCTGCCCTGGAAGGCTGGCGTGGAGATCCTTGTGTGAACTTCCCGAGTGGGACCCAAGACCACTACTTGCCGACTGTTGCCTGTATAGCCAGTCTCTTTTTCTTCCCTATACCTTTGCCCCAGGATCTTGCATAAGTGTAACCACGAGAGGCCTAGCATCTGTAGAAAGGTGGCTGCTTTTCTACCTTTGAGGGAGGGTGGAAATTGGTTGGAGAGTGGAGGTGGATTTTGGTCAAAGAGGGGTCTGCAACGTATTTACGCCTCACATGCTAGCTGTCAGAGCCCCGCATTAGGGTGCTGGAAGTGAGTGTGTGCGAGTACATGTAGACGAGCATGGCTGACATCCTTGGCATTGTATAGTGGTGCTGAGTGAGTGTGTGAGAGTGGGTGTCTGGGGTAGATTTCATTGCATGGCTGCACATTGTTGGCATTGTCACTTACTGGTGGAGCCTCAGACCTATTTCAAAAGTGCAATAGTTCTCAGGAACTACAGCAGTAGTGCTGCTATTATTGGAAACCAGAATGCTTCCTACAACAGTTTTAGATTGAATTGGGGTGATCGTTGGAGTGGGTCTCATGCTGCCAACGCGGTAGCACCACATGTGGATGCAGGGAGAGACAGTATTTGTTTTCTCATATGTACATGATATAGATTTTTTATTAACACTGTTGGGCCTTAAACTATTAGTGATATTTTTGAATGTGATTTATGGCCAGATTTAAATGATGTTCATGTAGGGTTAATTACAACTTGTGTAAAGTCTTGCTTGTGACTCTCAATGTACTTATTGCATGGATGTGCTGTGTTGATGCTTTATGCATGGCCAACTTGATGAGCCTGACGGCTCTGTGCCAAGCTACTCAAGGGTGAGTGTAGGATTTATAGTGAGTTTACCCCCTCGCCCCTGACAGGAGTGGTAGGTTTTGCCTGACTATGGCCTCACCTCAGCCAACCAACAACAATCAGCAAATCAGACATGACATGGATTGAAAAAGACATGGCAGATGGGTTATCATTAAGGGATTGTCAGTGATTTGATTATGCACAATGACAATGATTGAGAGACTCCTTGTTCACAATCTAGTTGTTCATGACTGCTGATACTCCGTTCTTCACACTGCTTGAGTCCTACAGCGGGAGGTTTATCAGATGAAGCAGTGAGGAAATAACTGGCATTTGCACAACCTAAAAGTATGATAGCCTTAGGATTAGATGAGGTCTTGCAGTCACAGCCACTAACCTGGGAAGTAGGTATGAGTGCTGGCGTCCGCTCAACATTGTGTGATTCTGGGAAAATCACTTTGCCCCATGCCTAAAAAATGAATCTGACCTCATGTAATGGAATCTGATAAAGCACTCTAATGGTCTTGGGTCACATTCTCACTAAATAAAACAGCAAAGTAAAGCCTATTGCTTTGTCAATGCCTTTTGGTAACACAAGATGTAGACTGCAGCTATTTCTTGGTGCCTACAATACTAATACCCCGCAGCTAGCGGGCAGACATAAGGAAAGGGATTGTACAAAAATCTGGGAGGTATTAAGGTGTGGGCTTTGATGGTTACAGGATATTGAGAAGTTAGTTGAATGTTGTATACTGAGGACTAAAGACGTTAGATACAAGCTCGGTGTGTAGCATGTTCTTGAGCATGATCCTGGGCTGGGGAGGATGCAACACCAACAATACTTGAGCTTTCATCAGTGTATCCCTACCAGACATCAAGACTGAAAATCAAGCAGTAAAACTCCAGGTATATTGTTTGGCAATGATCTGTCATTATGGGTCAGAGTCCACTTGGGAAACAAAGGCGACTAACTGGCTTTGGTGTGTGGATGAAAATAAAACATCTGCGTCTGACATTCAAGGTATAAGGGTTAGCTCTTAAACAGGTTGCATACACTGAAAATCTAGGGACCTATTTTACCAAGACAGGCTCCCGGCGGGAACAAATGATTTAAAAAACACTTTCATGTTAGCAGAACATGTGCGCAGTTGTGGGTCGATTGTCACTACTGTTGACTCCTCTATTTGCTGTAAAATTAGGTGCCCAAAACTCTCTTCTAACACGATGCGTTTCTAGGGACGGACCGGTGGGCCTTGCATTTCTACTAAGGACCTTGTTTGGAGGCTTATCAGGGCTTCCTCGTCTCTATCTTCGGTTACTGGAAGAATAAACACTGACCTTGCCAGGCTCAGCACATACCTTCTACCTACCTGCATACCAATTGCGGTCATATTTTCCTTGGCCAGACGGGCCCAGCCTTGATAAAGTCACTTGTGTGACGAAACACGTGTTGGCTGTTTTTCTGCAAGACGAAACTTACCTACGACAAACGTTGTCTAAGAATAAAAGACTTTGTTCAACACCAACTTGGAATCAGCGCTTTCTTCTCCGCTTCTGGACTCACACTACCAGGGATACCTTTTCCTACAAACTTTGCTGGACTCTGCTCCTCTGTGTGCCTTGGTCATCTTGCAATAATTATCACTCGTCATCTGTTTAGTGCAGCTGCAGTTTTTGCCATCTCCTCTGATAGTGTGTAACCTCCCTCTAAAGCAAATGCAGTCTTCTATAGCCTGTGAAGACAACTCCCAGCAGTATAGTGCAACTGCTACTTTCCACCTTCACTGAGAAAATCTTTCAGCTGTAAAGAGGAACCACAACTTCCAATCTCTTTTGGGAAAAAAACTGTGAGGTTGCAGTTTAGTGGCTTCAGCTGCAAGCAGCAAACTCATGGAGTTCTGGACCCCATACAAAGGGGACACAGGCTTTTTGCACAGAAGGGCTGACAAAAGCAATAACAAAAATGTCTGCTATAGCCCAAACAATCAAAAACAAGCATTGGCTAGGCCAACATGAAAGCGGTTTTAATGTGCTAACAAATACCAACAGAATTTATGCATTCCTGCGTTTACACATGAAAGGCAGAAGGAAGGCAAAGTATGACATGTACTTTGAAAAGGACAATGCCTTCTGAAGGGCTCTTTGAGGACAATTCCTTGTGAGGGGCACATACACTAATTAAACCCATGTTAGGGGCACACTTGTGGAGCAGTGCCCTTTCCCTGTGAGGGTCACACAGTGTGTGCAATGTGTTTGAACTCTTTGTCGCTCCTCGCACCGCTGCCCTGCGCCGCCTCCACTTGGCCGTTCCCTTGCTTGTAATCCCCGCCGCTGCCTCCCCGTGGCCCCTCCCACCTCTCCTCCTCCTCACCGTCAGTTTTCCTCTTCCTTAGCCCAAACACCCCGCCGCTGCTGATCCCTGCGGCCCCACCTGCCTTACCATTCGCCCAGCCTACCCTCCGGCCAGCTGCCACTCCCTCCCTCCTCCCCATTTATGACAGCCGCGGCGCAGTAACAAGGAGCAACCCTTGATCGCTTCTCGCACTGCTGTCCCGCGCCTACTCCACTTGGCCGTTCCCTTGCTTGTAATCCCCGCCGCTGCATCCCCGCGGCCCCTCCCGCCTCCCCCTCCTCCTCACTGTCAGTTTTCCTCTTCCTTAGCCCAAATACACCACTGCTGCATCCCCGCAGCCCCTCCCGCCTCTCCCCTCCCCCCTCCTCCTCACCATCAGTTTTCCTCTTCCTTAGCCCAAACACCCCGCCGCTGTGTCCCCGCTGCCCCTCCCGCCTCCCCCCTCCTCCTCACCATCAGCTTTCCTCTTCCTTAGCCCAAACACCCCGCCGCTGCTAATCCCTGTGGCCCCACCCCCCAGCCTTCCCATTTACCCAGCCCTCCCACCGCCCAGCTGCCACTCCCTCCCTCCTCCTTATTTATGGCAGCCAAGGCGCGATAACAAGGAGCAACCCTTGGTCGCTCCTCGCACCACTGCCCGCGCTGCCTCCACTTTGCCGTTCCCTTGCTTGTAATCCCCGCCGCGGCGTCCCCGCGGCCCCTCCCACCTGCCCCCTCCTCCTCACCGGCAGTTTTCCTTTTCCTTAGCCCAAACACCCCACCGCTGCTAATCCCTGCGGCCCCACACCCCCAGCCTTCCCATTCGCCCAGCCCTCCCTCCGCCCAGCTACCACTCCCTACCTCCTCCCCATTTATGGCAGCCACGGCGCAGACGCGCCACTGGCGCACCAAAGGCAAGCTCGTCTGCGCCCATCCGTGCCAAGACTGCGCCCAGCGCCAGTCCCCCTGGCTCCCTCAGACAAATCTACTCACCCTCCACTCACTCAACCCTGGCCCCTGCACCACCTGCACCCTTTCCAACCCCACACACACTCATGGCCCCTTCACCTGCTACACCTGTCATTTCTCCAGCTCCTCATCCCTCACACCACACACCAACCATATCGACCCCCCCTACAACAACACAACACCCCCAACGCAATACTCACCTGCTCTGCCCCCACCCCAACCAACCAACCCCACCGCACACCACCCCACAACCAGAACACACCCCGCAACAACACCCTCATGCACCACACCAACACCACCCACCACAACCACCTCAACTGCCTGCTCCTCAACACCCGCTCCCTTCACAAACATGCCATAGAACTCTGGGACCTCATCACATCACACTCACCTGACATCGCCTTCCAAACCGAAACCTGGACCAACCCCTCCTCAAAACCTGTCATAGCCATCACCACCCCCAAGGGATACAAAATCCAACGCGAAGACCGCCTCAACAGGCCAGGTGGTGGCATCGCCATCCTACACAGGGACACCATCAAAGTCACCACCAGCTCCCAAGACACTATCGACAACGCAGAACACATGCACTTCCTAATCCACATTAACAACAACTCTACTCTCAGAGGTTCACTAATCTACAGACCACCAGGACCACGCCCCGCCTTCTGCGACACCATCGCCGACACCATCAGCTCGCATGCCCTCAACTCCACAGACTACATCCTCCTTGGTGATTTCAGCTTTCATTTGGAGAACCTTCAAGACCACAACTCTACCTCCCTCATAGACAACCTCACCAACCTCGGACTCAAACAACTGGTCACCGCACCCACCCACTCAGCAGGACACACGCTCGACACAATTTTCACCTCAAGCCAACACATAGCCTACACCCACACCACCGAACTCCTCTGGACTGACCACCACTGCGTCCACTTCTCCTTCACCAAACCCCCCACACACCACCATCAACACACCACACCCTACCGCATGTGGGACAAGATCCCCACAGAACGCCTGAACTCCCAACTGGCTCACAACCTCCCCCCCACACCAACAACCCCAACACAGGAGCACACAACCTCTCTAAATGGATCACTACCTGCGCAGACACACTAGCCCCCCTCAGAAAACACATTGCCACCCGCAACATCAAGAACGCCCCATGGTTCACCTCGGAACTCCAAGATTCCAAGCGCAAATGCCGCCAAGCGGAGAAAATATGACGACAAGAACCCTCTACAACCAACTTCTCCACCCTCAAAGCCACCATCCGCACCCATCACCAACTCATACGCACCGCTAAAAGAGCTCACTACAAGACACGCCTTGACAACAACTCTCAAAACAGCAAAGAACTCTTCACCATCATTAAAGAGCTAGCCAAACCCAAAGCCAGCAACATAGAACCCACACACGCATAGCCCCTATGCGACGCCCTCCCCAACCACTTCCACCACAAAATCCTGGACATCCACAACAGCTTCATTCCACACACACCCACCACACACCCCCCACTCACCCAACTCAACCCCCACTCACGACCCCCCCACCACACTCACCACGTGGGCCCCCACCACACACGAAGAAACCGAAAAAAACATGAACTCCATCCACTCCTGATCGCCCTCCGACCCCTGTCCACATCGCATCTACAACAAAGCCAGCCCAACCATCGCCTCCATACTCCGCGACATCATCAACTCCTCTTTAGACTCCACCACCTACCCAGACCCCTGGAAGCACGCGGAAATCATCGCCCTCCTAAAATAAAACAAAGCCGACCCGGAGATCCTCTCCAACTATCGCCCCATCTCCCTCCTCCCTTTCCCCGCCAAGGTTGCAGAGAAACTAGTCAACGCCCGCCTATCCCACTTCCTCGAAGAAAACAACACTCTTGACCCCTCACAATCCGGGTTCAAGCAGGAAACCGCCCTCATTGCATGCACTGACGACATCAGGACCAAAGTCGACAAAGACGAGACCGTCGCACTCATCCTCCTAGACCTCTTCGCAGCCTTTGACACTGTCTGCCACCACACACTCCGCACACGCCTCCACAACATAGGAATTTGCCACAAAGCCTTAGACTGGCTCACCTGCTTCCTCACCGACCAGACCCAGAGAGTCCGCCTCCCACCTTTCCACTCCACCGCTACCAAGATCATCTGCGGAGTCCCCTAAGGGTCCTCCCTCAGCCCTTCACTCTTCAACATTTACATGATCCCCCTAGCCAACATCCTCCGACCACACGGAATCACTATCCTCTCCTTCGCAGATGACACCCAACTCATCATCTACCTCACCCGCAACCCCACCACCGCCAAAACCAACCTACACGCTGCTCTCCTCGTCACCGCCAACTGGATGACAACTAACCACCTCAAGCTCAACTCCAACAAAACCGAGATCATCATCTTCGGCCCCAACAAAACCATATGGGACGACTCCTGGTGGCCCACCGCCCTAGGCCCTGCACCCACCCCCGCAAACCACGCACGCAACCATGGCATTATCCTGGACCCTTCCCTCTCCATGACACAACAAATCAATGCACTAACCTCCTCCTGCTTCCACACACTCCGCACTCTAAAAAAAGCCTTCAAATGGATTCCCCCAGAGACCAGGAAGACAGTCACCCATGCACTCATCAGCAGTAGACTTGACTACGGTAACGCCCTCTACGCCGGCACCACACTCAAACTCAAACGCAAGCTCCTGAGAATCCAGAACACAGCCGCACGCCTTGTCCTTGGCCTCCACCGCCACAAACAAATCTCACCACACCTCAATCTCTTCACTGGCTCCCCATAGACAAGAGAATCACTTTCAAGATCCTCATCCACGGACACAGATCCCTCCACAACACCGGCCCGACCTACCTCAACGAAAGAATGAACTTTCACACTCCCACCCGCAACCTCCGATCAGCCGACCTCGCACTAGCAACAGTCCCCAGCATCCATCGAACCACCACAGGAGGCAGGGCCTTCTCCTACCTTGCCCCCACAACCTAGAACTCCCTTCCAATCAACCTCTGCAAAACCAAAGACCTCCTACTCTTCAGAAAAAACCTCAAGACATGGCTGTTCGAACAGTAACCCCCCCAACCCCCCACCAACTAGCGCCTTGAGACCCTCACGGGTGAGTAGCGCACTCTATACATTTTTTTGATTGATTGATTGATTTGAAGTGAAGGAGCATTGCATGCAGCCTGGTCCTGAGAAAGGTCCATGAGGCATCTGATCCTGCAACCTGTGATGGAGACGAATGTTCATCAGTGAATTACCCTATATAAGTGTTAGAAATGGGGTTTCTGGTTGGCTAAGATACGCACCTAAGCTAAGCAGTACCCACCCACTTTAGTCAGAGAGAGGAAGTTACACATCCAAGATAACCCCTGCTCACCCCCTTTGTAGCTTGGCACGAGCAGTCAGGCCTATCCCAGAGGCAATGTGTAAAGCGGTTGCACAACACACACAACACATGTGACACACTATCCCCACCACAAAGGAAACACAACACCAAGTTATATAAAAATAAACTGTATTGTACACAACATAATTAGACCAAACACAACATGTCAGTAATACCCTGCTACCCAAGACGTTGTCAGAACATCAGACGGTACTGTTACTCTGCAGAAATCAGCAGTAGTCACAAATAACACATAGGTTACTCATTACTCTGCACCATAAGCAGTAGTCAGGAAAAACATTACTACAATAATGCACGTCACAAGATCATCATAAATGCCCATACCAGGAACATTAGGAAATACATAGCAAGTAATAAAAACATATTAGCTTAGATGCCCATAAAAGGATCATCAGATGGCTTATGGTTCATCAGCAAAACCACATTATTGTTATTGCTCATAACAGGAGCATCATAAATCATTTGGCAAGCCATAAGAACAGCACAGCTTAAAGGCCCGTGAAAAGGAGCATCAGAGTATACCTATCAGATCAGGGGAATACCATTACCCCTAATAGGTCCTCCTCAGTCCAATTCCTGCGAAGGGGGGCCCCCTGCGCTCTTCAGCCGCATAGTCATAGGGGCGGAAGGCATCACGCACCCCCTCCGTACTTGGAGATGGGCTCCTCTGAGGGCTGGTGCCCAAACCAGGGCACTCCCTGGCCTGGTGGGCTCCCCGGGGCCACAACCTGTCCTCCCAGAGGTACCAAAGAAAAACAGACAAGGGCTCAGTGGTGCCGGGGAAATACGATGAGGCTTAAGCCCTGCCTGCGGCTCCTATGCAACTGTATGGGCCAGTGAGGCAGGGGGCCTCTGTCAAGGCTTCCACCACACACATCCTGCCCATGATTTCCCTGGTGCCTCGGTGGAACGAGGTGGCCTCCAATGAGGCCTCCTCCCTTCCCAGACGGCACCTGACGTGGTGCGTAAACCAAAAAACAGCCCGCCTAGGCCGCAGCGGTGACCTCACCAAAGGGAATGATGGTTGGTGCCCCAGGGATGCTCCTTGCAGCGTGCTCTGCCCTGGGGACACCGTTAGGAGTGCTGTCGCTCCATTCCTCACTTGGTGGTGCCCCAGGGGCACGAGACAAAGCGAACTCTGGATGCGCTAGACAATCTTCAAGCCTGGGTCACGGTGGTGATTTGAGGACAAACGCTCCCCATGCGCTTTTGCCACTCACTACAAAAGGCGCTCATAAAGCACTCTTGAAAAGAAGGAAAAGCTCTCCTGGCAGGCATCACAGTCTCCAAACAGGGTGCTCTCTGGGCACTTCAGCAGAGTGCTCACTAGGTGCTATACAAGAATAGTGAAGCACTCCTCAGGTGCTACCAGCAGGCAGTTGAAGGGGTCAGGGGCCACAGCACCCAGTCCCTGGGGACACACAAATGGAGCACAGGGAGGCAGGGGCCAGCAACAGGCCAGCACAAGAGTGATGCAGTCTGTGGCACCCCCTCCTAGTGACCAGCAGGTCACAGGTCAGTACTGCAGGAGCAGTCCAAGGTGGTTCCTGGTGAGTCCCCACAGCAGCATTCTGTGTCCAGTTCCAAGCATGTTCAAAGTGTTTTGCAAAGGTTTAACCAAGATGGGGAGAGGAGGTTCCAACCAGTTACAACTGGTTCCAGGAGTTTCCCCTCTCTCCTCCAGCACAGGCTCCAGACATCGGTTGGAGGTAAACGAGCCCTTTGTGTGAGGCTCGGGCATATCCTTTACAAATGCAGTTGTGCCCCGCCTCTCCTTCTCTCAGTCCAGGAAGACGATTCAAAATGTAGATGGACCTTTCTGACACCTCCAACCTTCCTGTGTACAGGCTGTCTGAAATGTATGCACAAAGCTCAACTGTCACTCTGCCCAGACATGGATTGGAGTCAAGCTGCAAAACACCAGAGTCATAAGCACAGAATAAAATGCACACTTTCTAGAAGTGGCTTTTCTGTAATGATAATAAAAAATCAACCTACACAAGTAAGCAGCATTTCTCACTACCATTACAACCATACCAAACATGCCTACGCTACTCCTCATAAATCAGACAATCCCCCTAGTCATAAGGCAGGGCATTTCCAATGCAATCCAATGAGAAGGCAGCACTCACAGCAGTGAGAAACCAAATAGGCTGTCACTACCAGGACCGGTCACACAACCAGGCACATGTCCTGCCTTCTACATACATAGCACCCTGTGCACAGGGCTAGCTAGGGCTTCCTTTAGGGGTGACTTACATAGGTATAGGGATACCACTGTACAAGGAACTTAAAGGTAAATTAAGTATGCCAATGAAGTGTAAGCCAATCATACCGACTTTGTAAGGGAGAGCACATGCACTTTAGCACTGGTCATGAACTCGCAAAAAGGGTCAGGTCCAAAAATAAGTCTTGTGCAAAGAGAGTGTCAATACAATGCTTGCACCGTCTCCTGGGAGTGACATGCAGGATCAGTGCTACCTCCCCTGTGAAGGGCACACAGGATGGTCCTGTGTGAAGCTAGTCACAGATTAGTTCTAACCCGGAAAGTTTTGTGGGACAGAGGGAGGGGAACAGGATTGGCCAGACCTGGGGGAATCAGGAGGTCACATGGGTAAGAGATGTTTTAAAGAGCCAGTGGAAGACATGCGTCACATTGCTTTGCGTCACTTTGTGGTAGTTCCAATGGGGGCCACAGCTGGACTTGGCAGAACACCTTCAGGCCTTCCTCCAAGTGTCCAGGACTAGGGTAACACCACTTGGGAGGACAGGACTCACAGATGGCACAATCATGGTGCTGGGTTTCAAGGTTGTTAGAAGCCTGTTATGTCCCAGAGGCTTCTGATCAGGAGACCAGTCATCTATCTCTTTGAATCACTCTGAGGTACCTGGTTCAGAAATGTAGGTTTTCTTCCTGGTAGAGTATCCACAGGTCCAGAAGTGTATTGAAGTTTTGATATCTGAGATCCAGTATTTATACGTGGTGCACTGCCTCTGGAAAGTGAGAGAAGCTTTTAGAATTCCCTTTGATGTTTCCTGGCATCCCCATTCCCTTTCCTGAATCAAGAGTAACTATAATGAGTATGCAGCCCTTTGTATTGAGGCAGGACACAGCCTATTCAAGTGTAAGTTGGGCTGTGGCCACCTCTGTCCTCCCGCTCTGCCAGTGATCGCCCATCCAAGCACACCTAAGTTCTCTACTGTGTGTGGCTGTCTACGACAAATATACAAAGATCAATCGTCAGCTACACCCAGTCATGCAGCCTTGAGACAGGCTCCTAGTACCAAATGGCTAAGGCAGTTTTAGGCCTGACAGCCTTAGGGCGGTCTTCCCTCCAACTTTCTGCTTACCTCCTCCACTTTTCTGACCTCATTTCGGCTGGCTTTAAGACTCCTCACATGACCGCTGCTAAACAGTGCTAAAGAGCTTGTGCTCTCTCCCCTAAAACTTGGTAACATTGGTTCATACCCAAGTGCCATATTTAATTTACTATTAAGTCCCTAGGAAAGTGCATTACATGTGCCCAAGGCATGTGAATTAAATTCTGCTCTTGGGCCAGTGACAGTTATTGTGCCACCCTTCTAAGTTGCCCCTTGACCATGTCTCAGGCCTACCATTGCAGAACCTGTATGTGAAGTTTTAAACCGCCATGTCAAACTTGCAAGGTAAACCTCTTCCCAGGGCTAAACCTTCCCTTTTTATACATATGTAACCCCTAAGGTAGGCCCTAAGTGACCCACATGGCAGGGTGTAATGTATTTTTAAAAAGCAGGACATGTACTTTTAGTTTTTAGATGTCTTGGTAGTGTAAAAGTCACAAATTTGTTTTTCATTAGTGCAGGGCCTATCTCTCCCATATGATAAGGTTGGGATTACCCTATTACATCTTATAGGTGTCATTTCCAATCTGGAAGAGATAAACTTGTCAAGTTTGGTGTCTCTGATTTCACAATTTAAAATGTTATGATGACGTTGGATTTTTGAATCGCAGTTCTTAACATACCACTTTTAGAAAGTTGGCATTTTCATAGTTCAACCATTCTGTGCTTCTGCTTGTCTCCAATACACGTCTGGGTGAGGTGGCAGCTCGGCTTGTGCATTCTCTCTAGACATCCACAAACGAAGGGAGCATCATTATCCTGATGGGCCATCCTGGGCAGAATGGGAGGGAGGGGCTGATACGTACACCTGAATGGGCATTGCCCTGCCACACACATACCCCCTGTAGTACGTCTGGAGAAATGCAAGGAAGGGAGGACCTCTGTACACTTAAAACACCTTTCTTTGAAGTCTCCCCAACTTCTGAGGCACAAATGAGAATAAGTACTTGACCTCTGACATGATCAACTCAGTAAACTACTGGACCTGGGGACACTCTACAAGAAAGAAGGGCTGCTGTGCTGTTGAAAGGGCTGTCACTTTGCTGGACTCTTGTTCTGCTGTGCTGACCTCTGCCTGCTGCCCTCCTTGCCTGCTGGTGAGAAAGATTGGACCTGAATCTCTACAAACAGGAACCAAAGTGACTCCAAGGGCTTGCTGGCTTTCCTTCTGTTCTTCTGAAGTCTCAGTGTCAAAACAAACTTCCAACTCATCACCCACAGCACCTGAACTCTGCCATTGGAGACTCTTACCCTGCTGAGTGGTGCCAATCCAGTCTTAGACTTTTAAAAGTGGGCCTAAGGTGTTCTGCCTTCTGTTGTTCTCATCAGATCTGACCTGAAGCAACGCAAAGCCCCAGAAAGCCTTGCCACACAGCTGCCAGCCTCATTGTAATCAATGTCGCATGGTGCACAGCCTGGCCGGGCAGCTGCAAGCCGATCAGAACTGACACACTGCCATGTCAAGCCCCGCGAAGCCTCACCGCATAGCTTCTCAGAACCGATGCCAGACAGCACAAAGCCTCACCACACAGAGCATGCGCCAGGATTTAAGGTATTGTGTTCAGTTTAGCGGTCCCAAGTAGGTCCCTGTAATCAGCCTGCTCTCCATCGCGGTCAGTCTGAACTTGAGACTTTGTCCCAGTCCAGTACGACCAGATAGCCACAGTTGCCTATTTGTGCTTCGTAGAGCTAATTTTAATTAAAATCTTAAAAAATCCATATCTCAAGTTTTACTTATTGGATTCTTGTCATTTTGGTCCTGTTTTATTAATTAAAGACAGATCAATTGTTCTGACTCTGTGAGGTATCTTTATGTATGGTGTTTTTACAGTTTTACTGTTTGAAGTGCTGCACAAATACCTTACACATTGCCTCTTTACTTAAGCCTGCCTGTCCTGTGTCAAGCAACTAGAGGTTGAGCACAGCTTCATTTACGGTGCCTAACTGATGTTCCCTGACTGGGATTGTGGTTCCTCTTTTTACATACCTCTGCCAAACAGAAACCCAATTTGTAATAAGCAGGATAAAACCAACTTTCTACAAGTGCCATTTTCAAAATTGTAATCTAAAATCCTACTTCACCATAATTTAGGATTTTTCATTACAATTCCAAAGACACCAAACATGACCTGACTTCCTGTTCCCCTTTGGAAATTAAAGATTATTACATTTAATATGGTATCTCCAATGTTATCCCGTGGGATAAGTACACCTTTCAATAGTGAAAAGTTAATTTAAGAGGTTTTCACTACTAAGATCTCCAAAACGTAAACATTTAAATGTCCTACATTTCAAATACACTGCACTCTGCCTTTTGGGCTTTTTCGGGTCTACCTGAGGGGTGACATATGTATTAAAAAGGTAGGTTTGGGCTTTGCAAAAAGTTAATTTTGAGAGATCCATGTGGCAGAAAACCTGCACACACAATCTGCAATGGGAGACCTGTGACATGTTTAAAGAGATACTTAATTGGATGGCACAATCAGTGCCGCAGGTCCACTAGCAGCATTCAGTGTGATCCCTGGGCACAGGTAGTGCCAATTTACAAAGTACTTACAAGTAAATTATATATTCCAATTTGATAGAAGCCAATCCTACCATGTTTCAAGGAGAGACCACAAGCACTTTAGCACTGGTTAGCATTGGCAATGTGCTCAGAGTCCTAAAGGCCAACAAAACGGGTTCAGACGATAGGCTGGTGAAGTCCACACGTACGTTGACAGACCATTTGTGGGACACAGAAAAGCAGCTGTGGCCTTCCCGTGTGGGAGGCACATAGATGCAACAGGTCATTCCTGGGGGGGGGACACTCAGCTTGTGCCATGCACATGCAGCTCAGCACTGCATTGTATGGATGCATTTAGCATACTGGAGAAAGAGTAACACCATCTATGCATTATTTTATCCAATCAAAATCAATACAGTTTAAAACAATCTGCAGTCAGTCATCAACAAGGGCAGTCAGATTGGCAAAGTGAATCAAGCCAGTGCTTAGTTTGGAAAAATATGATAACAAAGTAAGTACCGGGGCCCAAGGATTTTTAAGGAGGGCAACGTGGGAGAGACCTCTCTGTGCAGGATTTGAGGAGCTTTATCACCTGTCCACTCTCCATCAACAGTTTCTTGTTGTGTCATCAGTGCACAGTGTTTGTGCCACCATGACTCGGCACCGCATATCGTATAACAGAAAAACACAGAAGTGAAAGGGGGGCTAGGGTTATTCATTTCTGAAAGTATTCGCCGCTTAACTGCACATCACATGACCTCGCTGCCTAAGATAACTCTAGAACCAGATGTAGCCATCAATCGTCCCAATTATATTGGGGATATGTCCTATTGCATAAAACTCGGCCTTCACAGTGGCCAAATCCTCAACCGGGGGAAAGCAATGTAGCTGCACATGTGTTTTATCAGGGCAGACAACACTCTTGTCAGCACTATTGAGAACACTGGCTGTGACATTCCTGCTGCCAAGCCAACTGTCACTTGGAAAGAACATGTTGCCAGAAAATGGAACACTGAGAGCACTTGCACAAGAGGGGGATCCCAGTCGGATGACAGGTAGCAGATATCAGGTCTGGCTCCAATTGGGCACACAGCTCAGTTATTGTTGCCCTGTCCAGTGTATAGTTGAGTATAATGTGCCTGTCCTCCAGTGTAGCCAAGTCCACAAGGGGTCTGTACACCGGGGTATGTCTCCAACTCCTATTCATCTGCAGCAGTAGGTATCTAAGGGACACAAGAGTGAGTAGGCTGTCACAATTTGAACAATGCATTGCATTTATGTGATGGGACAGTGGGAATGGTGAGGTATGTGCTAATCTAGGCTGCAACGCAGTTAATGACGATATAACCGTTGTCCTCCCCATGAAACGGCGACCGCAAGTCCTGTATGTAGGGACAGGTGGAAGTAAGGTAATTCTGACGTGCAATTCCTCATTGGATAATTTGGGGCTCTATGGAGTACAGTGGCCAATGGGGATGTGCGCCTGTGGTGACGGTGTACACCGCCGTGGACGTGACCACCATTTTCTATCAGATTCCTCACTTGTTTCCTGACTTTCAACAGGAGAACACCTACACTTCATGTTCTATTGTGACTTGTGTCTGGAACCTACCATGGCCCATGTGACCTGGGAAAGGGCTGCCTTAACTTTGGACTATTTTGAAAATTTTTTGGATGGGGTCCTACCCCAGTACGGACTGCTGTATAGGCCCAGACCAACAGGTGAGTACATTTTGCACACAATGCATGTGGGAAGGATGCATGGAGATGTGTGTGCAAGCATTGTGTCGTCGGGGGGGATTGTTTTGTGGTGGTGTATATGGTGTGCGCCGGGCGATGTATGTGCCAATGGTGATGGAACGGGATTAGTGGGCCATATGTGTGATAGGCTGGATTGTGTGTGTAATGTGTTCTCCTGTCTGTATTACCTCTGCAGGTCAGCGTCCATCAAAAGAAGGGATTATGGCATGCCATCGCCAAGGACGTGTGGACCCTGGGGGTCTATGGCCGGTGGAGAACTCACTGTCAGAAACGGTGGGAGGACCTGAGACGCTGGGCACGGAAGACCACGGAGACCCAGCTGGGGATGGCCTCCCAATGATGAACGGGTGCCCGTTGGAACCTGACCCCCCTGATGGCCTGCATACTGGCGGTGGCCTACCTAGAGCTGGATGGGTGCTTGAGGGCATCAGAGCAGCCACAAGGGGGTGAGTACAGTGGGCATTATTAAACAATTTAGCAGGTGGGATGGGATCCAGGTGGTGGATTTGAGTTAGTGGGTGCCCCTAAGGCCAGGCCAGACATTGCAGCGTGAGTCAACTCTAGGGTAATGGGTGTATGGTAAATGCAGGTAACCTAGCTTGTTAGCATTCCATTTCAGTCAGGGTTTTGTGGGTACCTGGAGGGGTGCTGTTAGCAGTGTGTGGCGCTCATCTTGCTATGGCACAAAGCCAAATCACTGGCAGTGCAATGCATAGTGCTGAAGCCTGATCCCTGTGCGTGATGGTGCTGTGTATGACAACTGTGGTGTTGGTGCAGTAATTAACCCAGTGTTTCCTTTTTCACTCTACCCCCTTTTTTCTTCTGTCATGCTGTCCATGTGTGCATTAGCATCATCTGACGGAGGAGCAGGGGCACTGGTGTCAGAGGGAGCTGCATCCTACAGAACCCAGGAGGCAGAGTCCACCGACGCCGAGGTAACCAGGGGGACTGAGGGTGAGGGGAGCACCATGGCAGAGACAGGAGGTGACAACACTGACTTAGACACCTCCTCCTATGGAAGCTCCCTGGTGGTGGTGGACACCTCTATGACCAACCCAGCTAAAGGTAAAGCCACCACCCCGTACCAGCACCACCCACCCAGTAGCCCTGAAGAGAGTTGCCCATGCCCGCTCACCCAGGAAGATGGGCATCTCCTTCACCCCAGACATTTCAGGCCCTGCCCCAGTCAGCCCTGCTGCCCTGAGTGAGGAGGGTATTGACCTCCTGAGATCCATCTCTGTAGGGAAATCAACAATTTTGAATGCCATCCAGGGGCTGGCATCCCAGATGCAGCAGTGCAATGCATTCCTGGAGGGCATCCACGGTGGATTGGCGGCACAACAGAGATGGATACAGGCTCTGGCCTCCTCTCTGATGGCAGCCATTGTCCCTGTTTCTACCGTCCCCCTCCAACTACCACTTCCTAGTCCCAGTCTCCTCAACCCCAACCCATCCCATGCACACATACAGATAAGCATGCACACAAGACAACACCCAAGAGTGGCACAGGCATACACAGGCACCACACTTTATCCCAGAAGCACCCACACAAACACCAGACAGTTGCGGACACAACCACATCCACTGCCTCCACTATCTCCCCCTCCTCCTGCACATCCCTCACAGTCATGTCCACACTCACACCTGCATGCGCTGCATCAAGATCCACCACCAGCATCACCACACCAAGCAGCACACACACCTCACTAGCAGACACCTCCACAACATCCATGCCCGCATCCCCTATGTCCTCTCCCACCCTGTCTGTCTCCCTCTTCCTAAAGGACACAGACGCAAGCACTCACACACCCAACACCCATCCACCTCACATCAGTGTACTGCCCATGTACCTGCGCCCAAATCCAGCAGACAAACACCTTCTACAACCACTCCCTCAACCTCCACTCCCATCCCTCCTCCCTTCTCCTACCCCACTGTCTCTAAGAAGCTTTTCCTTGCCCAACTTGACCTCTTCCCTCCATCTCCCCCGTCCTGCCTGTAAAAGCAGGATCCCAATAACCCAGCCCAGCACCTCAACCAAATAGTCCACGCGGACAGTGGTGGCAACACCTAGCCATGGTGGCAAGTCAGTGAAAGATCCTACTCCACCATCCTAGAAGGCTAAGGAACACACACAACCTGCCATGAAGGTGAAGAAGCCCTCAACCCCTGCCAGGAAGGGTAAGGATCCCACACCTCATGCCATGAAGGGGAAGAAGACCTTGACTCCAGCGGAGGCTGGCAGGGTGAAACCTCCACCTTCTCCAGGGGTCACCTGGCCCCCACCGCCAGCTCAGCAAGTGCATCCCTCACCAGCAGTAAAGGCTGCCCAGGAGGCACCTTCATTTGCCACCACAGTTCAGCCCTCTCCACCAGCAGAGGCTGTCCAAGAGGCACCTTCATATGCCACCACAGTTCAGCCATTGCCACCAGCAGAGGATGCCCAGGAGGCACCTTCACCTGCCACCATAGTTCAGCCCTCACCACCAGCAGAGGCTGCCCAGGAAGCACCTCCACCTGCCACCACATTTCAGCCCTCACCTCCAGAAGACACATTGCAGCCATCACCACCAGTGGAAGACATGTAGGCCACCCTCCAGGGGCTGCTGTATGAAGGGCTGTAGGAGACTGGCCTGGTTTGTAGTGAGTACCTTGGGTCATTTACACTTTATATCATGTCCAGTTATCCCTTATTAGTGAAATGTAGTAGTGTTCTAGCAGCATAGGCTGATAGAGGTAGCTGTAGCAGAGAAGCTTTGGCTGAACTAGGAGACATGCAAAGCTCCGGCAATACCACTATAGTTTCCAAAAATAATGGTACTTTATTTTAGTGACACAAAACCGAAAATATGTTAGAGGCAATAATCCTTCTGGAGGTAACTATTTTACACAATATATACACTAGACACCAAAATAAGGTAAGTAAATAGTTATAGGATAGTGCAAACAATAGAAAATACCATAGAATGCAATAGGAAGAGATAGGCCTAGGGGCAACACAAACCATATACTAAGAAAGTGGAATGCGAATCATGAATTCCCCCCTAGACAAGTTTAGTGTGTAGAGGGACCCTGGGAGTGTAAGAAAACCACAAAGGTGTGTACAAAACCCACACTAGAGCACAGGAAAGTAGGAGTAAAGTACAGCAAGTTTCCACAGGACACGCTACAAGTTGTGATTAGAGTTATTCCAAGAACCAAGCAAGACTGCAAGCAACAAATGGTGGATTCCTGGACCTGAAGACAGGTAAAGAGAGGAGACCAAGTCCAGAAGTTGCAGAAGATTCCAGGAAGGACATCAGCCTGTGCCAACCTAGAAGACAGTGCAAAAGAGGATTCTCAGGTTGGAAGAAGTCTGCAGAAGAGAACAAATGAAGATGGCAGCGGGTTCCTGCATGATGCAAAGGATGTCCCACGTGGAGATGTTGGATGCAGGTGAGTTTCAGCGTTGGATTTGTCCAACAAGCCTTGGTTCAAGCAATGTCGCAGATTGCATCAAAATGGTCCTGCCTGGACCCAGGAGTGTTCTGGGGGCCTCAACTCGGATGGAGGAGGCAGAGTGGGATCCCAACACTAGAAGGAACCCACAGATGACCAGGCAGCACCCACAGAGGTCCCAGGGCACCAGGACAAAGAAGGTGCAAATTGCAGTTACTACTGCACTACAAAGGAAGGTCCCACGTCGCTGGAGAACAACTCAGAGAGTTGAGCATCACAGGATAGAGTTCTGGAGACCTGGGGCAGGCTGTGCACGAAGGATTATTTCAAATACTGCACAGAGGCCTCAGTACGTGAAGATGACACAGTGTACAGGGGTACTGTCGCAAACGGGGAATGCAAGTTCTTACCTCCTCCAAATTTGGACAGCTGGACCTTAGGACAGTCTGTGTCGAAGGGGTCCACCACCTGTGTTCCAAGGAGCACGCTCGTCACCAGTAGAGGAGTCCAAGAGAACCGGTTGTCATCTTAGAAGGTGCCTGCTGGAGCAGGGAAGTGACTCCGTCACTCCACTGGAGATTCCTTCGGTCCTTCTGGTGCAGGGTGAAGAGAGGGAGTCCCCAGAGCATGCACATTATGGAAACTGTTGCAGTTGCTGGCTGTAGCTGAAGTTGCAGAGTCAAAGTAGCCCCTCTAGATACTTTGTTGCAGTTGCAGTGGTTCCTGGAGCAGTCTGTGGTTGATCCGAGGTCGGAGGATGAAGCAGGAGTTGCACAGGATTCCTGATGGAAACTTGCAAGCTGAATCTGAAGAGGAAACCACAAGAGAGACCCTAAATAGCCCTGAGAGGGGGATTGGCTACCTAACCAGGTATGCACATATCAGGAGGGTTCTCTGACATCACCTGCTGGCACTGGCCACTCAGAGATATCCAGAGTTTCCCCACACCTTGGAAAACAAGATTTCTAATGCCAGGGACACACTGGAGGAGCTCTGGGCAGCACCCCTGGGGTGGTGATGGACAGGGAAGTGGTCACTCCTCTTTCCTTTGTCCAGTTCCGTGCCAGAGCAGGGATTAGGGGTCCCTGAACCGGTGTAGACTGGCTTATGCAAGGAGGGCACCATCTGTGCCATTCAAAGCATTTCCAGAGGCTCTGGGAGGCTACCCTGCCCAAGCCTGTAACACCTATTTCCAAAGGGCAGAAACCTGTCTGTGAGGTGACAGCAGCTGTAACTGCAGTGCAAGCCTCATAGAGCTGGTTTGGCAGTACTGGGGGTCCATGGTGGACCCCACAGGATGCATGGTATTGGCTCCCCAATGCCAGATTTGAAATGGGGCGACAATTCCATGATCTTAGACACCTTACATGGCCATATTCAGAGTTACCATTGTGAAGCTACATATAGGTATTGACCGATATGTAGTGCACATGTGTAATGGTGTCCCCGCACTCACGAAGTCTGGGGATTTGGCTCTGGACAGCATGGGGGACCATTGCTAGTGCAAGGGTGCCCTCACACTTAGTAACTTTGCAACTAGCCTTCAGTAAATGAAGGTTAGACATATAGGTGACTTATAAGTTACTTAAGTGCAGTGGAAATGGCTGTGAAATAGTGTGTGCACTATTTTACGCAGGCTGCAGTGGCAGTCCGGTGAAAGGGTTTGTCTGAGCTCCTTACGGGTGGCAAAAGAAATCCTGCAGCCCATAAGGATCTCCTGGAACCCCATTGCCATGGGTACCTAGGTACCATATACTAGGGGCTTATAAGGGGGGTCCAGTGTGCCAATTGGAATTGGTAAATTAAGTCACTAAGCTATAGTGGTTAGCAGAAATTCAGTGACACAGTTAAGCACTACTGACAACGCACACATTGGGCCACAAACTATGAACACTGGGGTCCTGACCAGCGGGATCCCAGTGAGACAGGAAAAACATACTGACATACAGGTAGAAATTGGGGGTAACACGCTAAGAAGGATGATACTTTCCTACAGGGGCCCACTCCAGGAGCAGTGGCCATGTTCCAGAGACTGTGGCCTTGCACTCCCCAGCAGAGAGAAATGGGCATGGAGCCCCCTCCAGAACCAGAAGGAAAGTCACCCACTCCAGAGACTGTGGCCTTGCACTCCCCAGCAGAGAAAAATGGGCATGGAGCCCCCTCCAGAACCAGCGGGCTTGTTCACATATTTGGCTGAGGTGTCCCCTACTCCCACCCCCCTGAGGCACCTGCCCACTTGCAAACTGATGCCCCTGCAGAGTTCTATCCAGATGAAGTAAGGATTTGAGTTGGGCCTTGGACTGTGCCCTGTGGCCATGTGGGCCCTTAGTACATTGGACTGGTCTTTGTGTACATTTGTACATATCTGTTTCATGTACAGTTGGATTACTTATTATCTGTTTATATCAATACATTCTCATTTGTGCGTTCTTGTTGTTCTTGCATTATTCTGCGGTGTATTATGTGCCATTGTTTTTCATGTGCAGCTCGTTGTGTGTATGGTGTGTGTGTGTGTGTCGGGTGTGTGTCATGCGTGTGTATGTCACTCTCATTTTCCTCTCTCCCTCCCTTGTGTGCTAGGCGGCTGTACTCACCGTCGTGGTCTTCGTCGGTGTTGGTGTTCCAGGTGGAGCATGACGTGGAAGAGCATCAGGGAGATTTGCAGTTCAGGATCCATGGCGTTGTTCTTCCCTGTGTCTCTGATGGTGAGTCCTTTCTCTTCTGTGATGCTTTTCTGCCAGGCTTTTGA
This sequence comes from Pleurodeles waltl, assembly GCF_031143425.1. Classification (NCBI taxonomy): domain Eukaryota; kingdom Metazoa; phylum Chordata; class Amphibia; order Caudata; family Salamandridae; genus Pleurodeles; species Pleurodeles waltl. Next base: position 221,386,084 of record NC_090437.1, read on the forward strand.
TGGAGCTGGTACTGCCCCGGAAAACGTAGCGGATTGATGTGTCAAAATATGGTGGGCAGTACTTTATCTTCCGCCTGACTGTTGACGGCTACCGTCGTGGTGAGTGTTGTTTCTGCCCAAGCGGTTGGTGTGATACATTGGCTGTCTATGGGAGTTATCACCGCCATGGTCATAATTTGGCTTTAATCACCACCAGACTGTTGGCGGTATAACCGCCACATTATCACTCACTGCCAGGGTCATAATCAGGGCCTATATGTCTTAGGTCTTCATTATGGCAAGTACAGTGTCTGAACCAATGCGAGGTAGGGTTCTTCCAGGATGGGGCATTGGTCAGGGTTGGCAGGTTGCCTATTCACATTGTCATAAGATTATGTTTTATGTGTGGTGCATATGTTGTAGAGAGGTAGGCAGCCGGTTCAAGTTTGGCGTATTATGTTATGGTCATTCATGTGTGTGCCGGGCCCTAAATTTGTCTTTGTCTTCTATAAAGGAGAGGTTTTTGGTGGCCTTGGTAGCCCCTATGGAGAAAGCATTATATGTCAGAGCAGACTCCACAAGTCCTTAAGTTGTAAATCGATGATTGGGGATTGGAGATACTTATGGGTGGCTGAGTGCTGGTCAAGTTGCAGGGCCTACCAGAGGGCTTTGTTCAGACTGTCTGCTGAGTGACTGATTTTATACCAGGTTTTAACTGCCTCCTCTCTTGCGGCTAGGACTTGCCTAACAAGTCCGAATTTGAGGCGGAGCTGTGCCGGTGATGCAGAATTTGGTAGTTTGAGGACTTGCCTGAATACTTTGAGCTGCGCTTTATCTATCAGGGACACGTCTTGACCGTGCATCGCCACTCTTGCATAGGTTAGGGCGGAAAGCAGTTTGGATGAAATGACTTAGCAGTGGACGAAGAGACGGTCTGTGTAGTCGTTTAGCAGTAAGGAGAAGATGTAACACAGCACATTCAGGGTGAACCCACAACAACTCAAACACAACCACATTACACACATGGGAATGGGCAAAGAATTGAACAAATACAACACATGGTGCATGTCTCTGAACATAATGGCGCCCATTACCAAATTTGCTGGCAGAGGCTGCCCGCCAAAGTCCTGTGTTGGAAAGACCACCAATCGGGTCTTTCCTCTGCGGTAGGCATTATGAGATTCTGGCTGGGACGATGGGTGAAAACCTTGTCTCCGGCTGCCAGCTCTGTGTGAAACTCACCACAAATTTGATGCTGGCTTGTAATATAGCCAGCACCAATGTTGGGGTGTGTTCATCACTGCCTGTAAATTGGGCAGTGGAAAGCGCAAAGGGGCTGCCCATGGGGGCCCCTAAACTGCCCATGCCACGTGCATGGGCAGTGCAGGGGCACCCCAAAACCCATTACCACCAGCCAATGCATGGTGGATGGACTGCCATGCAAAGGCTGGTGAGAAAGTGGGATATTTATCTGAAGGGCAGTGTTGGTTGCAGTGCTGGCCTGTAGGATCAAGACCAATGCCACCGGCAGCCTGTAGGCTGACAGCATCCTGGCAGTGCCAAGCCATTGGACCGTGGCGCTTACACCATGATCCCAATGTGCCTGTTGGACCGCTGCAGTTGGCGGTGATCCAGGCACCACTGCAAGTCAGATGGTCAGAGGACTGCCAGACTCATCATGAGGGCCCGTGTGTGCTGTTGAAGAAGTATCTGCAATCACACCATCAAACAAGATAGAGGCACTGATCAAGCTGGAAATGGAGGTGGGTGCCTGTGTACCAACTTAGGCTGGATCATGCACTGACATTCAGTAAATGCATTCTTGACCAAAAATGTAAAGCATATGAGCCATCCCTGTGTCCACCCCTGTGTCAGTGGTACATTAGCTGTCCAGCTCCAACACCGCATCACTTGCACCATAGTGCAAGGAAGGCAGCGTTGAGGAGGACCTTCCTGCACAGCAAGAAACTGATATGACAATCTGTATGGTCCATGTGTGCAGTGTAATGCAGCACACATTGACCAAGGAAAACAGGAGGAGGAAACAAAGGCCCTCATTACAACATTGTTGGTAAGTGCCGCTTACCGCCATGCTGACTGCCACCAACATACTGTGACCGTGGAGGTGTACCGCTATGGATATTTTGACCCACACAGAGAAATCCGCCACTATACAGACACCCACACGTCTGCCAGACCAAAGGTCAGTGATAAACTGGCGGTAGCAATATCCACACGTTACTCTTACAGAAATACGTCCACAGCATCATGACCCACGAATGACAGCGGCGGACATTCAACCGCGGTAAACCATTGGCAGTACACACCGCCGTGCTCAAAATAAACAACTAACAAAACTACACCACATTGGACAATTCAAACTACACACACCTGACACACATACACACACCACCCACACCAATATAAAACACACACTCACAATACCCACAACCCTTTACGACCCAAACATTTTGGTAAGTGAGCGAGAGACAAGCCAGGAGCACCTACTGAATCTGAGCCACATAACACCATCACCCATACACCATCCATGCACCTCACAGCTCACACCCCAACCCATCACCCCTCACACATACCACTTGCGCTACACACATGGCACCACAAAGACACCCCAGGTTCTCAGAGGAGGAGCTAAGGGTCATGGGGGAGGAAATCATCCGGGTCGAGCCACAGCTATTCGGATCACAGGTGCAGCAGATGTCCATTGCTAGGAAGATGGAGATATGGCGGAGAGTCATGAATAGGGTCCCCACAACTGACAACATGGGAGGAGCAAGTCTTGGTGATCATGCATCCTGAGGGCCTGGCAGGAGTAGCTGGAGGACTGGACTCTGGTAAGTCAAATCTTTACTACTTTATCCCCCACTTTACCCACATGCCATCACAAGCAACAACCCCTACCCTCACCCCATCACACCAACACCTCACATATACCCCACCATCACAACCCACCCATCCCAATACCAAGCCCTGCATGCAACACCAATGCATGGACCCCCATCACAGACCTGCATGGACACCCATCACCACAGCATGCACTCTTGGGAGCATACCAGCATTCCCAGGAGACCATGGGCAAGATACTGGCCAAGCTGTAGGAGACCCAGCGGCTGCAGGAAGGGCAGTACCTGGGGATCAGGGAGGACCTGAGGGACATCCACATCACCCTGGTCACCATTGCTGGGGTGCTGGCAGACATGGCCATCACCATGACGGAGGTAGTGTCACACCAATAAACCACTGACACTAGCCAAACCGATGAACAGGCCTCCACCTCTGCCAGTGCTAGTGGACAGGAAGCTCTGCCACAGGACCAACAGGCCACCAGCACCCCACCCCCTGCAGAAGGAGCACCACCCTGCAAACAGTCCCTGTGATCCAGGCAGAAGCCAGAGAACAATGCCAAGACCCCCGCCAGGAAATAAGACTCTTCTGATTGTCATACTTCTGTCCCACTCTGTCACCCTGTCCATCTTTAACTGCCATTTCTCCCCTTTCTATGCCCCCTTGGGCAATGCACCGGTGATACAAATAGAATGGACCCTACCCGGGACTTTCCTCCATCATCATCCCAGCGCACTACACTACCCACTTTTCTTCAGAGCACTGCAATAAACACACTTTGAAAAAATACAAGTATGGAGTATGTCAAATGATTTAAGTATGTATTCGTTGAACAAGGTTCAAACATTGCAATTCAACTGTATAGTAATGTATACATAGGAAAGACCTGTAGTTGGCTGCAGTGAACACACCAGGAGCGAGAGTGGGGCACCAACATCTGCAAAAAGAGTTGCCAAAGAGTATAGTGATTGACTATAGAAGTGGGAATTCACAGCCTGTGAAGTTACACTGTCTTACCTGTGTGTCATTGGAAGTATTGATGTATCACTGCATTTCTGTTGTCCTCATCCTCATCCTCTGCCTCCTCATCTTCACTGTCCACAGGGTCCACTGCTGCCACACGGCCATCTCCAGCCTCCTCCTCCTGCAGAAAAGGTTCATGGCGTCTCAAGGTAGGTTGTGCAACATGCAGCATGGCACGATTATCTGCCAGACCTTCTTGGGTGAGTAGCACAGGGATCCACCTGTTAGATGGAGGCACCGAACCCTGGCCTTCATGAGGCTGAAGGTACGTTCTATTATCCTTCTTGTTCACCCATGTGCCTCATTATAACATTCCTCTGCCCTTGTCCTGGGATTCCTCACAGGGGTCAGTAGCCATGAAAGGTTGGGGTAACCAGAGTTACCTGCAAATATCGAGGGACAACTGTTAGACACACACTATCCCATATGGCCCTCCCCATACCCATACACCAACATCCACTGGGTGGGAACCAGGGCTCACCTATTAGTCACACCCAGTGCCTCTGTAGTTGGGCCATCACATTTGGGATGTTGCTATACCTCAGGATAAAAGCATCATGCACCGAGCCTGGATACTTAGCATTGACATGGGAGAGGTACTGGTCTGCCAAACACACCATCTGCACATTCATCGAGTGAAAACGTTTACGATTTCTGAAGACCTGTTTATTCTGGCAGGGGGAAAATGCAATATGTGTTCCATCAGTCACCTGAATGATGTTGGGGATATGTCCCATTGCATAGAAGTCATCCTTCACTGTGGCCAAATCCTCCACTAGGGAAAAAACAATGTAGTTGCACATGTGTTTAATCACGGCAGACAAAACTCTGGTCAGCACTATTGAGAACATTGGCTGTGACATTCCTGCTGCCAATCCCACTGTCACTTGGAAAGAACCGGCTGCCAAGAAATGGAGAAATTATAGCACTTGCACCAGAGGGGGGATCCCAGTGGTGTGATGGATATCAGAAATCAGGTCAGGCTCCAATTGGGCACACAGCTCTGTGATTGTGGCCCTGTCAAGTCTGTAGGTGAGTATAATGTGCCTGTCCTCCATGTTGCCAAGTCCACCAGGGGTCTGTACACAGGGGGATGTCTCCATCTCTTATTCATCCACAGCAGTTGCAATCTATGGGGCAAAAGAGTGAGGAGCCGGTCATAATCTGTACATTGTAGCCGCTACAATTCAATGCATGATGTGATTTATTAATGTATTTGTGGCATATGTCTTGAATGTACAATTTTGTTCTGTGACGCAGTTAGGATCCATGGTCTGCCCCCCCTTGAAATGGTGTCTGCCTGTCCTGTATGGAAGGACAGGTGGAAGTGACGTGATTCTGCTGATGTTGTGCGCCGTTGTGGGAGGCGGTCGGGAACTGCCTTGCAACTCCTCATTGGTTATTATTGGGCCCTATGGGGTATAGTGGCCAATGGTGATGTAGGCCCGCAGTGTCGGAATGCACCGCCACGAAAGTCACCCCCATTTTCTATCTGTTCACTCACTTGCTACCTGACCTTCAACAGGAGAGGACCTGCACTGCATGTGCTGCTGTGACCTGTGTCTGGAACCTACCATGGCCCATGTGACTGGGGAAAGGGCCCCTGCCTTCACCTTGGTGGAGTTGGAGCGAGTGGTTGATGGGGTCCTACAGACCAACAGGTGAGTACACTGTGAGCACGATGTATGGGGCATGAATGCATGAAGTGCTGTGGGTGGGTGGATGGGCCTGGGCAGCGTGCAGCATGTATGCTGGGCCATATCTGTGCGTACGGTAATGGGAGGGCTATGGGGGGCCATGGGTGTAACAGGCAGGACGGTCTAACTAATACCTTTCCTTGTGTATATTTCCTCTGCAGGCCAGCGCCCATCAAAAGAAGGGTATATGGCATGCCATTGCCAAGGACGTGCAGACCCTGGGGGTCTACGGCAGGCGGAGCACCCACAGTCCGAAACGGTGGGAGGACCTGAGACGCTGGGCACGGAAGATGGCGGAGACCCAGCTGGGGATTGCCTCCCAATGAGGAAGGGGTGCCCGTCGAACCCTGACCCACCTGATGGCCTGCATACTGGCGGTGGCCCATCCTGAGCTGGATGGACACTTGGGGGCATCACAGCAGCAACAAGGGGGTGCGTACAGTGCCCATCATTACTACTTATGCCTGGTGGGGTGGTATCTGGGAGGGGGAAGTGTGCCTGAGGGTGTCCCTAGGCAAGGGCTGACATTGCAGTGTAGGTCCCATGTTGGGCAGGTTTCTGATGTGAAATTTCTCCAACCCAGCTGATAGTCATCCACTACTGGGCAGGGGTGTGTTGGTCCCAGGTATGCTGCACCGGGTGGTGTGTGTCCCTCCTCATGCCCTGGTGGTTGTTACTGGTAGTGCCATGCATTGTTACTGGTAGTGCCATGCATATTGCATAGGGCTTTTCCCTGTGTGTGTGAGGGTGCTGTGTACGCCAACTGTAGTGTTGGTGCAGCCATTGACCAAGTGTATCCTTTGTCTCTCCCCCCCCTTTCTTGTTTTGTCATCCTATCCTTATGTGTACTAGCATCATCTGGCGGAGGAGCAGAGGCACCAGTGGTGGAGGGAGCTGCATCCCACAGGACCCAGGAGGCAGAGTCCACCGACACTGAGGGCACCAGTGGGATGGAGGGCAAGGGGAGCACCACAGCAGAGACTGGAGGAGACAGTTCTGACACAGATACCTCCTCCGATGGAAGCTCCCTGATAGTGACACATGTGTGCCCACCCCAGCTACAGCCACCACCCCTGTACCAGCACCACACTCCCAGCAGCCCCTCAGTGAGGCCCTGCCCCAGTTAGCCCTGCTGCCCTGATTGAGGAGGCTATTGGCCTCATGCAATCCATCTCTGTAGGGCAGTCAACCATTGTGAATGCCATCCTGGGGCTGGCAGCCTAAATGCAACAGACAAATGCATTTCTGGAGGGCATTCACACTGGCTTGCCGGCCCAACAGAGATCCAGGCTCTGGCCTCCTCTGTGATGGCAGCCATTGTTCCTGTTTCCACCCTCCCCCTCATCTTCCTCTACCCAATCTCATTCCCCTCAACCCCAACCTACCAAAGCACATAGGCAGACCAGCATGCACACAAGACAACACACAGGAGTGGCACGGGCAAACACAGACTCCACACATCATCCCACAGGCACTCACACAAACACCATCCAAATGCAAACATACCAACATCCCCTGCCTCCACTGTGTCCCCCTCCTCCTCCTTCTCCTCCGCCTCCCTCCCAGTTACATCTACACTCAGACCTGCATGTACTACATCCTCATCCCTACCGCCATCACCAGCACACCTATGAAAACACACACCTTGCTGGCGGCCACCACCCCAACAGCCATGCACATGTCTCCTGTGTCCTTTCCCACTGTGTCTGTGCCCCCTCCTCCCAAAGTTTACAAACACAAGCACTCAGACACCCAACAGCCATCCACCTCACAACAGCATCCAGCCCATGCACCTGCACCCAAACACACCAAACAGACACCTCCTACAACCAGTCCCTCTTCCTCCACTCCCAGACCTTCTCCCTCTTCCCGCCCCAATGTCCATTAGAAGCTTTTCCTCGCCACCATTTACCTCTTCCCTATCCCTCCCCCCATCCTTCACGTCTGGCCAGGGTGTGTATATCCCAGACAAGCACCTCAGCCACCCAGTCTACAGACCCAGTGGTGTCCACAGCAACTCGTGGTGGGAAGGGATCACGGGCACCAGGCAGCCACACGGAAAGAGTGTCTGCCCTGAGTGCTGCCAGGAAGGTCAAGGTGCCACCCCCAGCTGCTACCGTGAAGGTAAAGGTGCCACCCCCAGCTGCTGCCAAGAGGAGCACGGAGCCATCCCCAGCTGCTGCCAAGAGGAGCAAGGAGCCATCCCCAGCTGCTGCCAAGAGGAGCAATGAGCCATCCCCAGCGGCTGCCAGGAAGGGCAAGGGATCTGCACCCGCAGGCAGAAAGGACAAGGAGCATGGTGTTGGGACTCAGTCTGAGCCCCCACCACCAACCATGGTGGTGCAGCTGTCTGCAGCTGCAGGGGATGGGCAGGAGCTGCCCCCCACAACCACTAGGAGCAGCAGCACCAGCAGTGGGGAGCCATCCGAGGCTGCAGGGGATGGGCTGGAGCTTCCCCCCACCACCAGCGGCAACATCACCATCACCACCACTGAGCAGCTGTCACAGCCAGTGGACAGTGTGTAGTCCTACGTCCACAGGCTGGTGTTCGGGCTGCCCCTGCGAATCCTGTGGGATTGACACCCAGTTGAGAGACTGTGACCTTGCACTCCCCAAAACCTGCATCACAGGGCACCATTCCCCCTTCAGAACCAGTGCAGAAGCCCCATTCTCCCCAGGATGAAGAGCACGGGCATGTTGCACACTCCAGATCAAGTGGGCAAGTCACCCACTCGAGAGACTGTGGCCTTGCAATCCCCAGGACCAAGCACAGGGTAAGTTGCCCCCTCCAGAGCATGTGGGCAAGTCACCCACTCGAGAGACTGTGGCTTTGCACTCCCCAGGACCAAGCACAGGGCATGTTTCCCCCTCCAGGACCAGTGGTGTTGTTCCATCTGCCGACTGAGGTGCCCCTGTTCCTCATCACCCTGAGGTGCCTACCTATTTTCTAACTGATGCCCCTGCAGTGTTCTCTCCATGTTGTTGCAGGAGTCAAGTGGGACCTTGGACTTTGTGATGTGGCCCTAGGGCCCACGAACATTGCGGACTGGGCGGTGTCCCTTGATTTGTAAATATGCATATACTTTTAGATTGGATGCACGTATTACTGCTTTATTTATCTTATTACACTCACTTTTATTTATCGTGTTGTCCTTGCAGTTTTCCAGAGGGGTACGGGGTGTTTATGTTAAGTTACTGCATCTGCTTGTGTGTATGGTGTTGGGGGTGGGGGTGTTGCGTGTGTGTGTCACTCTCTTTTTCCTCCCCCCTCCCCTGTGTGGCTGTACTCACTGTGGTCGTTTTCGCCGTTGTTGGTGTTTGTAGTGGAGCAGGACGTAGAACAGTGTTGGGAATATATGCAGTTCAGGCTCCACGGTGGCGTGGTTTTTCCCTGAGTCTCCACAGGTGAGTCATTTCCCTTCTGTGCAGTGTTTCCGCCAGGCTTTTGATGTCATTGGTCCTGCGCCGGAAAAGGTGGCAGATTGCAGGGTCTTAATAGGGTGGGTGGAACATTGACTTCCTGTCTGTAGGGGGCTACCGCCGTGGTGTCTGTTATTTCCGCCCTGGCGGTCGATGTGGTAAAGTGGCTGTCTATCTGAGTTCTCACCGCCATGGTCATAATTTGGCGGTAGTTACCGCCAGCGTGTTGGCAGTATTATCACCGCTTTATCACCGACCGCCAGGGTTGTAATGACCACCTATATGTCTTCTGTACAGAATAGGTTTTGCACTGGAATGGGACACTTCCGGTAAACAAATATCCTTTAATACTTATCCTACTTTATATGTGTGCTGTGCATGCACGCAAAGTAGGAAAATTGAGAGGAAATTAAAACATTTCTCCTTGTTACTTCTGCCTCGAGGAAGTGTAAAGCTTTGGAGCAAATCCCAGGCTAAGAGTGTTCGCAGATGTGCCTAAAAAGTGGCACTGCAAGCAGCATGACCCTGTGAGCGCGTGCAGGAGCAACAGCAGTGACCTCCTCGTGAAGGGCACACAGGACAGCAGTGGAATATCTGTCCTCTCCCTGTGGGAGACACGCAGGGGCTGAAGTATCCTATGCATTTATGAATTAACAGCAGGGCATTGCCATTTCCTGTCCACGGAGACAGTTTAGATATTGAGCACCCACGCACCATCCAAGCAGTGGTGGGTGTGCCGCCCATGACCTGTGATGAAGCAGAAAATGAAGGTTTTGATTTATTAACGCATAAACGTAGTGTGAAATAATCATGTGTGACATTAACCGAACTAATAAAGATTGTACGGGGACAAAATGTGCCCTCAGAGTAGTTTGCCAACATTTATACGCGTGCTTTATGTAACGTGGTGTATTAGAATTGCACTAATCCGACATAATCATAAACGTGTGCTACGATTTGCTTGTTTGAAATGCGTTAGCTTAGCATTACTTTAGAGGAGGCTTTGGCCTAGTGGCCTGGTCTCACGGTTTAGATGCTCGTATTTTTCCAATGTGCTATTAAACGTGTATTTCTGCTTGAAGCTGTACTTTTCCACAGAAACTGTTCACATGCTTATCTTAAAGTTTTGTGCCAGCCTGGCATATTTTCCCTTTACTTCAAGGTCGACTTGCAGGTGCGGACAATGGAGGCTCTGAAAGTGAGCTAATTGGTAGACAATGTTGCAACTTGCGTACCCATCTCCAAGGATAATGTATGCTTAAGTAAAAGCTTGAGAACTGTCGTTTTTGATTGGACAATTTGAAGCTAACCTATGAACCCTCCAATGGAGACCCTACTGGACTCAAACTGTTGTCTATAAAAACCAGGTGCACGAGAAGAAAGTAGCCATTACCAGCTCGATACCCGCCATTTTGCAGACTTCGTAGCTATTATGGCCCACTTTGCTGCGACGCCATTTTGAGAGACTTTGATGCTTTCTCTAATCGAGAGAAAGAGACTTTAATGATTCTTGCCCTAGAGACTTTAACTTTGATTTGTCCCTTTGCATGAAGTAGTAGTTTTACCTTGCCGCCGTGAGGCAATTGCCCGTCCACCCTGCCCCTTTGTCCCGTCCCATGCTGATCGATGAACGGTACCTGTGAGACGAAGACATCCTTGTATGCTGATCGTAATTGGTAAATATGAAAGGAAATTGTAAAATTGCATTGTGTTTCTTTTAGGTAACCAACTGCTGATTTTGATAAGAGCCCTAGCTAGGAGTTTTTCTAAATTTATGTTGCTAAATTGTTTTTGCATGAAGTCCCACATGCCGATGCTAATTTGAAGTTAGATGAGGATTCCACATGTTGCACGATGCAATCTGAGATCTTGTTATGCTGACTAAATGTACGCAATTAGTTCATTACAGATTATCGTATTAGTGCTTTGCATTGCTATTATCGAATGCCTTGTGATTCAAATGCTACATAGATTACACTTGTTTCGACGTTATGGACAGCTATTAATGTTCATTTATGTTTATCATTTGGTGTTGAGACACATCTATATCGTGCTAGCTTTGTTAATATAGGGAAATAAATTCACTAACTTTGCAATAAACTGGTGTGGTTATTCCTGACTGAAAGGTCAGGGTTCGCCGAAATGTATTCTGGATTAATCGTTAAGTGTTATGTTGATCAAGGTATTGCTTATGTTCGTTATTGATTTATTGATTTCAGGAAATTGATCGATTAAGAGTACAGAGAGTTCCCACTTAGTCAAAAGATTCATCGGCCTAAAGAGCGTCCGAACACAGGTAAATTGTTACTACGGTTCGCTCTATCAGTAGATGGTAGCAGAGGACGGTTACGTCTTTTGGGACCCTGTACTATTAGAGTACATGGTGTTGAATTAACGGTTACGCATTTTGAGGCCTCAAAGAGAAGTTGAATTAGATTTTTGGATAAAACTGATTGACAGAATGATGATGGGCTAGGTCCACCGCGACTTTCCCGGGATCTCGGAGCTTGCGAATGGAGAGAACGGAGGTGTGGAAACAGCGTTGGCGGTACTAGTGATGGCATGAGTGATGTTAGGGTTTTGCGCTTGCACAGCTTATTGCCGCAGGGTGTGTGAAAAGGGTGCGAGGGATTTTTTTTCTTTAAAGGATAGCGGAGGTGCGACTCCGAGTGTAGAAGTAGAGAAGTCGTCGAACTTCATAGAAATAGCGGAGGTGCGGCTCCGGGTGTGAGAGTAGGGAAGTCGTCGAACTTCATGTGCGTGTGGCGCTTTGTGCATAAAAAGGTCCACGTGGTTGTTGTTGTTGAGACGGGCCCTGCGAGGTCAAGAGACTCCGGAGTATGTTGATCCATGTTGTGGTCTGGGCGGTTTAGTAGGTTGATCGGGCGTGGTCAACGAGTCGGTACGTGTGTTAGGGAGTGAAAGAAACTTCGACTTCGGGCTTTGACAAGATTCTAAGTGCACTAGAACAGATCATTGACAAGTTGAGAGTAGGTCTGCAGGTCAGATTTGCTTGCGAACGTGGGGACCGAGAAAGACGGAATAGCGGCCGAGGCTAGTGAAAGGTCCCTAAGGTCCTGAAGCGATTGTGTTACCCTTCCTGTAGTAAACCGACAGATCTGTTTTAGTTTTTGGTAGCTCGCGATACATGCAAGAAGTTGTTACGAGAGGAGCTGAGTGAAGGAAGACTAGCCGCGAGGCTTTGTCAGCCGCAGTGTGTGTGTGTGCGACGTCACTAGGAGCCGCGCTGGGATAGGTTGGTTGGAGAGAAGGGTCGCGCACGGATTGGACGCAGTCCGTGGGGCTCGTTTGGAAGGGGAAAGGCAAGCGAAGAGTATTCCGGGAATTAAAGTCACCTATTGATTACAAATTTTGTGGAATAAAAGTGACCTATTGATTATAAACTTTGTGAAATAAAAGACGAGAAAATGAAATTCCTTAAAGCATTTAGGAGTGCGATGAAGGGGGAGTCTTACATCAAAGCGAGCGTAGGAGAGGAGACGCCGCCCGAGGGCACACCAGCTTACATTGTAATGGAGGAAAAAGGGGTAGCTCCGTGTCTTTGGCTAAAGCAATGGCACAAACTGACGGAGAAACATGGGAGCGTAGCGTTCCCGATACATGGGACATTCAATATAAGGATCCTAGAGAATCTGAGATTCACGATGTATGACATGAAGGTGCCTCCAAGGCCAGCACAGTTTGAGGCTCTAGTGATCTGGGAATTAATGGCTAGACAGCAACAGAAGAATAAGTTTGAAACAAGGATGAGGAAGGTAGAAAAGACACTAGCGGATGCTAGGTGGGATAATGCGCAGAAGGTGTGGAGGTCAGATGTATTGCAGGGGATAAAATTGTTTCCCGCAATTACTAAGGAAGAAGAGGAGACAGGTAAGAAAGCTACCTGTAAGACAGACAGGAAGTGTTCGAAGGATAGAGAGGACGAGGAAAAGTTGAGAAGAGAAGAGGAGTTAGAGGATGAGGAGTTAATAATGCAATTGCTGAACGACCGTCCACCACCTTATGCGGAGAATGGACAAGGTCCAAGTACCAGTTCTGCCCCTCCGGCACCGGTACAGATCAGTGAAACCCAGAGTTCAGGAGCGTCATCGGGGTCTAAGGACCCGAGTTTACTGTTCACCCCGTAGATACCGCAGGTTAGGAGAATATATCCAGATGTGCCCATAATGAAACCAGCAGAAAATTATCAACCGCAGATGCCAGGGTACTACAGCAGTGACAATAGTGGAGGAATGGTTCTAGAACAAACAGTAAGGGGAGTACAGAATGGTCACAACCCAGCAATGATACAGGCTGGATCAACTCAGTTTATGATGCCTCAAAAGCAGATGCAGGGAGGAAACGCACATGCTCAGATGACGGGGAGTCAGATGGGCATGCCGGCAATGATGACCCATAGTATGGGAATGAACATGCCTCAGAACATGGGAAATGGACAGAACCCAGACGCGATATCACTACCCATTACTGTAGGTCCACCGGTACCTCTGTACAGTCAGCCTAACTTAGGTATGAGCGGTCAGGGATCAATACTGCAGAAGGGGACAGAAAGGAGGTGCATAGAGAACACTCCAGGGATAACTCCTATAGCGGCTCAGCCAAATGGATCTGGATCCTTGATGGAGTTTAGTCCCATATGTGCTCAGTCTACACTGGTGAGGTCGAGTCCCCCACTGATAATACCTTTAACATCGAATACTGAAAAGTTGCCGCAACCATCAATGGCAGTCGATGTGAATGCTACACTGATGGGGGTAAATGCGCAACAGCTGACACAGTGGTTCAACAGCTTGAATTCCACACAAAGTTCAGACAGTGGGAAAGGAGAAGATTACTTGAATAGGATGAGGCTGAACATGGAAGCACAAGAATTGGTGGAAGGGAATATGGGTGTGAATAGGTTAGAGTCCTACAGGGAAGAGGAGCTGAGGTATCTATGTCCAAAGATCACGAAAGAAGTGAACAAGGTACATAAAAGTTTGCAGGAAGTAGCGGACAGAAACGGGATTGACATAGGCAAGACGAAACACTTGAGCAGGAGCTATAGGTTGGATTTTGGGACCACAGATTTTGAACACATGAGGTCAGCAGGTATGAAGGCACACCTTAGAGAATTGTTGCAGAGCGCCCAAGTGTGGAGGTGCTTAGACAAGTGGGAAAGCAGGTGGGTAAAGAGGAAGGATAAGAGGAGGGACAGTGCTACAGAGCACAACGAGAAAAGACCGCAAAGCAGCGAGACAGTAACCATGTTACCAATGAGGGAGACAGCAGGTGGAAAATTAATACATGTACCGTGGCACAGAAGCGACATTCAGTCATTTACGGATGATTTTCCCAAACTGAGAGAGAAGCCGATTGAATGGTATCAACAGACTGATAGGTTTGTGAAGCTTGCAAAATGTCTCTGGGAAGACCTGAACACTCTCTTTGAGATCGTGGTTCCGGCAGATTTGTGGGAGGATTGCAAAAGAGCTGTAGGTTGGCCGACAAGTGAACCAGAGAGAGACAGGGAGACGGGTGCACCATCACCTATGGTGATGAGTTTGTACTATAAGGTGATTGAGCATTTGAAGACGAAGGTGGCCGCGAAAAATGTGGATTGGCAGAAGATTGATCGAACTGCCCAAGAGGCTAAAGAATCGATTCATAGTTACTATGAGAGGTTGTTGAAGGCGTTCAAGAATTACAGTGGCACGGAAACAATCGAGGCGAAGGATATGCTTCATTTTGTGTTCAGATTTGTGGAAGGGTTGAGACCAGAGATAAGTCAGATGATAAAGTCGCATTTGATTTGCTGGCAGTCGAAACCGATTGATGAAGTCTTGAATTATGCGAAATATTGTAGCGACGAGATTGAGGTGAAACAGAAGAAGCTGAAAGAGAAGGTGATGATGATGCAACTTAAAGCAGCTCAGACAGGTCTGCAAGGTTTGCAAGGGATGCAAGGGTTCCAACAGCAGGTACCGCAGCCGCAGTTGCAGGGAAACATGCCGTTTCAGCCACAGGCTAGAGGCAGAGGCAGAGGAGGTTTTGTGAATAACGGTCCGGATTTAAACACTGTTGTAACGGGTGTGCAGGCAATGAAGAAGGTGATGCCGTGTCACGTGTGCGGAATTGTAGGTCATTGGAAACGCGAGTGCCCGATGGTGGTGCAGGAAGGTGCAGGTGCAGGTGTAGGTGTTGGTCAGCAAAACAATGATGTCAATGCATTTCAGACAATGAGGGGACCGAAAGCGAGAAGTCCAAACCCAAATTTTCAGACCATAAATCAATTGCAGGGATTACAACCTATGCACCCGCAGCAGATGCAGATGCCTCGTATGCAGATGACGCAAATGCAGCCGATGCAACAGCAGTTACCCATGGTACCTAATCAGCAAATGCAAATACCTTTGGCACCAATGAGTCAGCAGCAAGTGATGGTTCCTCCACAGGTTTCGGGTCAGGTAATGAGTACAAATGGCACCGTACAACAGTTCCCATTACACAGTGAGAGTGGAATAAACAATGTATGGGAGAGTGAAAGCTCAGAAGAGGAAGGAGATTGTGTGCTTGCAGCATCCTTAGAAGTTGATCAAAAGGGTCCGTACGTAGAGGGAAGAGTAATGGGTCATCGTGTTTCATTCTTGGTGGACACGGGAGCCACACGTTCAACCGTTAAGAGCAGTGAAGTACCAAATTTGCCACTCTCAGGGAGGACAGTTCAAGTGGTGGGAGTAGCAAACAGGCACCTGACGAACCCAATAACAGATCCGGTACCAGTCAGCATCGGTAACTATCAAGGGGTGCATCAGTTTGTGATATGTGACTCAAGCCCAATAGCACTGTTAGGGAGAGACCTATTGTGCAAATTGGGATGTTCGATCATGTGTTCAAACGAAGGAATAACGATACAGACGAGCAGTGATGGGGAAGAAGAGGATAGTGTAGAGGGGGATGAAATGGAAACGGTCGATGAAGAGTATCCTCTGATTTGCCTTTTCCCGATGATAACTGAAGAAGATATTCCAGCCGAATTACGGGAAACAGTCGGAAAAGAGGTGTGGGACATGACAGGGAAAGAGGTGGGATTGATGAAAGGAGTGGAACCGGTGAAAGTGACGGTAAAGCCCAATGCGATCTTTCCCCAGAACCCACAATACCACATGGCACAAGATACCCTCATGAAAGTTGCCCAACTCATTGACGAATTTGTAAAACAGGGGGTACTGAAAGAAGTGTTAAGCAGTCCATGTAATTCACCAATAATGGGACTAATAAAGCCAAGTGGAAAGGTCCGACTTGTGCAAGACTTGAGGAAAATAAATGACATCATAGTCAAATGCTGCCCAGTAGTACCGAATCCAGCTGTGATAATGTTTCAAATTCCTTGCGATGCCGAATGGTTCTCGGTCATCGATTTGTCACAAGCATTCTTTTCTGTGCCTCTTCATGAGGACAGCCAATTTCTCTTTTGTTTCAAATTCCTAGACAGAGTGTACAGTTGGTGTCGAATTCCTCAAGGGTTTTCTGAGTCACCGTCGATATTCAATCAGGTTCTAAAGAAAGACTTGGAAGAGTTAGAGTTGCCATTCGAGTCAACCCTAGTACAGTACATTGACGACTTACTGGTTGCATCAAAGACAGAAAGTGGCTGCACAGCCGATACCATTGCTCTGTTGAACCATTTGGGAAGGAATGGACACAAGGTGTCTCCTTCCAAATTACAGTTCTGTCAGAAGAAAGTGAAATACTTGGGTCACCAAATAGAGAAAGGGTCACGGAGAATAATGAAGGAAAGAATTACAAGTGTACTTCAGATGAGTCCGCCCAATACGAGAAAGGAGGTGAGGAAGTTCTTGGGAATGGTGGGCTACTGTCGACAGTGGATTCCCAACTTCTCGACTCTAGCGAAGCCTTTACTGAAACTGACCCAGAAGGATGCTTTGGATCAAATTGAGCTGAAAGGAGATGAGATGGATGCTTTTGTTGAATTGAAAGAATGCATGTGTAGGGCTCCAGCTTTAGGTATGCCTGATTACACAAAGCCTTTCACATTGTTTTGTCATGAACGTGATGCATGTTCTTTGTCTGTCTTGACTCAAGCCCATGGTGGCGTAAACAGACCAGTAGCGTATTTTTCAGCTACTTTGGATCCGGTTGCAGCAGCACTCCCAGGGTGTTTGCGCGCCGTAGCAGCAGTTGGTATCAGCCTCACTCAGAGTGAAGGAATAGTGATGGGACACCCAGTAACAGTCATGGTCCCACACTCAGTTGAGATACTTTTGACCCGCTCCCGAACGCAACACATGACCGGAGCAAGACTCACAAGGTATGAAACGATTATTCTGGGCTCACCGAATGTGCAACTGAAAAGGTGCACTACGTTGAATCCAGCAACCTTGCTTCCTGGAGAAAATGTCGAAATTGAGAACGCTGAAGACGTCGAGCATGACTGCCTTCAGGTGACTGAATTTTGCACAAAACCCCGACTGGACATTAAGGATACGAAGCTTGATGAAAATGACCAAATTCTTTTTGTTGATGGTTCATGTCTAAGAGACGGGATGGGGATTTTGAAAGCAGGATACGCTGTATGCACTGTAACAGGGGTCTTGGAAGCGGGATGGCTCCAAGGAGTCTATTCTGCACAAGTAGCAGAACTTGTAGCCCTCACCAGAGCATGTCAACTGTCTGCATTGATGAAAGTCACCATTTACACTGATAGCCAATATGGGTTTGGGATTGTGCACGACTTTGGACAACTATGGTCACAGAGAGGGTTCCTGACTTCTTCAGGATCCCCAGTGAAGAACGGGGAGAGAATAAGGGAATTGTTACACGCTATTCAAGTGCCAGCCGAAGTTGCAGTGGTAAAGTGCAGTGCTCACACGAAAGGACAGGACTATGTTTCTCTGGGAAATGCATATGCGGATCAAGTCGCAAGATTTTGTGCCTTGAACTGTATATTACTGAGAGATGAATGGAACTCAATAAGTGAGCCAGAACTCGAACCAGCTGAAGCATTTGCCTTGAAGGTCGTAGATACAATAGAGGAACTAAAAGCACTACAGAATAATGTCAGAGAGGATGAAAGAGATTCCTGGATTAAATCACAATGTATAAAGAGACAAGACGAGTTATGGGTTTCACATGAGGGAAAATTTGTTTTGCCAAACAGTCTCCTATCACAGCTTGCGCGGTTCTATCATGGGCAAGCTCACCTAGGGAGAGATGCCATGATAAGATTGTTCAAAACTGATTGGTTTAACCCCAGATTTCGTCAAGCTGCAGAAGCAGTTTGCCATCGATGTGTCACTTGCCAGCAGATGAACCCAGGAAAGGGAACAGTTGTGAACGCGAGTCACATTGGGAGGGCAAGCGGGCCTTTTAGTCGTATGCAGATGGACTTCATTGAGATGCCTGTGCATGGAGGTCTGAAATATGTGTTGGTGATTGTGTGCATTTTTAGTCACTGGATTGAGGCATACCCCACACGTAGAAATGACAGCCTTACAGTTGCCAAGCTATTATTGAGAGAGTTGTTACACGTTTCGGATTCCCGATCTCTTTAGAATCAGATAGGGGAAGTCACTTCAACAACGAGGTGATAAAGTTACTTTGCGAAGCGCTGAACATTGAGCAGAAACTGCATTGTAGCTATCGCCCTGAAGCATCAGGACTGGTGGAGCAGATGAATGGTACACTGAAATCAAGAATGGCGAAAATATGTGCATCGACAAATTTGAAATGGCCTGATGCATTGCCCTTAGTGCTAATGTCAATGAGAAACACCCCTGATAGAAAAACTGGATTGTCTCCGCACGAAATTCTCATGGGCAGGGCTATGAGACTTCCTGCAGTTCCCGCAAACGCGCTTTTGAATATTACAGATGATATGGTGTTAGACTACTGCAAAGGTCTGGCTGACGTGGTTCGCTCTTTCTCTCACCAGGTGGAAGCAACCACCTTGCCACCGATCCAAGGTCCAGGACACGCACTGAAAGCAGGTGACTGGGTCGTGGTAAAGAAGCACATGAGAAAGTCGTGTCTGGAACCCCGTTGGAAAGGCCCTTTCCAAGTGATCCTGACGACAACTACCGCTGTGAAGTGTGCGGGGGTTCCCAACTGGATTCACGCCAGTCACACAAAGAAGGTGTTGTGTCCCACAGATGAGGAAGTTGAAGCGCTGAAATTGCCAGTGCCTGATAAAACAGTGCCGAGTGCTGAGACAGAACAAAACCGAACTGAAAGCGGACAGGCAGAAGCAGGAGAGAGAGAGATATTATTGGAGAACGAAGAGTCCGACTCACTTGGGGAAGACCAAGGAGAAAGTTCAGACAGCGACGAAGAAGCTACAGGTGACAAAGAACCTGAAGCAGCTGAGGGTAGCAAAAAGCCTGAAGCAGCTGAAGGTGACAAAGAACCTGAAGCAGCCGAAAGTGATACAGAGCCTGACGAAAGTAACGGTGAGGAAGGGCTCGAAAAAGGTGAAAAAGCAGGAGAGCCTGATCAGAAGAGGGCTTTCCCAGAAACAGACGATACAGAAAAAGAAAAGGAGAACGTGATCGATTCCCCTGAAGGAGGGGACAAGGCTCAGCAGAACGAAAAAGTTCAAACCTCTACAGAAAAGGTCGCAGGTCCATCAAATGGACATGGTGCAAAGAGGAGATTAAGTATATCACCAGTAAAACAAAGGTCCGGAGAAGGTTTGAACGACGGAGAAAGACCAAAAGTAAAAGAGAAAAGAAAAGAAGTGTCTGTCGTGATACCAACCTCGAGTGAAGAAAAAGACTTGACAAAAGAGGAAAGTACCAGCGAGGCAGAATCGAAAAGAGAAGCAAAATTGAAAAGGAAAAGGATACCGAACAGAAGGTATTCCGGTCCAGAATGGGCATATGCAGTCAATGACGATTGGACTGACGAGTTTGTATCTCTAAGCATCGAGAACGAAGAAGAGGAAGAGATACCAATAGAAAAGAAAAGTTTTATGGACAGTGTTGATTGAAGGGGTGATAAATGATATTGCTTGCTACAATCTAACGTGAAAGAAACAACCAGCTGAGACATTGCTAAACCGGATGAGACATTTGCTAAACCGATAAAGACTGAGTTATTGCCGAATTGAGACAAGTGCTGCTAACCGATAAGTGACTGGCCTCTTGAAGAAGACGGTGTGAACATTGCGCTCGCTCAGCTTTGTAACTGAATTGCTAAATAAGTATCATTTATAAGTGCTTCTAGCTCTCTGATTCTATACAGATCATGACGCAAAGCAATAGAAAGAAATATTGTAAATATGTGTGTATAGGCTTGGTAATTACATGTGTACTAATAGTAATGGCAATTGTGCTTGGAATGCATGGAAAGGGTGAGAATGAGAATATTGAGGCTTCTACCTTTGTTCCTGTTACTGTCACTGAACTAACCGCATTGAAGAGGCTAGCACTGGATGAGAGACTCTTGCATGATAGGAAAGAGCTTTCGTATAATGTTTTCTATCGCTTACTAACAGAATATGTTGAGACAATGGATGCGAAAGATTGTTATGTGTGTACCCAGATACCGACATCAGTGAAGGAAGGGGTGACATATCACCACATGCCTCTTACATACGGGATTACATGTAGTATAGTAATGTCTAGGTTTTATGGTCAAACTAACATACAGTATTTTTACTCAAATTATGATGTTACCTTTGCTTATGTTCCTATAATAGCGCAGCTAAGCCAGACTGCAAAAGATTGGGATGCAAAAATTATGAGGGAATTTTTCGAGCCAATGCAACCTTTTGAAACGGCTCACGCTCATAGGGAAAATCTTACCTGCTCGCTCTCTGCAGTAGAAATAAGCTTTTTAGATCGCACAGATGATAGAAGGGCTCAAATGAAGGCGAAATTAGAAAAGGAGTTACATAAGAGGACTTCAGTAGATAATTATGATTTTGCTGCAATAAAGACACAAGGGAAAATTGCTTTAGATGCTTGGCATGTAGGGAAATTTTGTATATATCGAGGTGAATCTTATTATGACAATATTTTTGTAGGAGCGAGTGAGTGTAAACACACGTTTATCTTTAAGGCCAAATGGACATTCATGATGGACGGACTTGACCCTGTCATTCCAGGGGTATATTACATTTGTGGGTATAATGCCTATTATCGTCTTCCAAAGGGATGGTGGGGAAGATGTTATTTGGGTATAGTGTTCCCAAAGGTTTATCAACTGGATGACCTATCGATGATTCAAAAGACATCTGGATCCCATCGTATCCAGAAAAGAGAGACCGCAGCTGCTGTGGTAGGTGATATATTTGGAGCCATGATTCCTTCATTGGGAGTTGTGCTGAATTCCATCAAAATAAGAAAGTTGTCTACTATAGTGGATAACATGTTGACAAAGTTTTCAGGTGCTATAATCCTGATAGATGCTGAACTTGCAGCGGAAAGAGCTATGACTCTTCAAAATAGGCTTGCTTTAGACATTCTTTTAGCAAAGGATGGTGGTGTTTGCAAAATGCTTGGTGCAAGACACTGTTGTACCTATATACCTGACAATAGTGTGAAAATTAAAACTATGCTTGCTAATCTAACAAAAGAAAGTGCAGATTTGAAGGAACTTAAAAGAACCAGGAGTGTGGGAGAAGGTTGGAAAAGGACTTGCTTCAGTGGGACATTGGATTGGGGGAATTTGGAATGGAATATTGTTAAAAATAATAGAGGGAATTTTAATAGTGATAATTTGTGTATTTGGAATTTGGGGAATAAAAAGGGGAATAATAATGATTATGGAAAGAATTGAAAGAAGAAAAGAGGAGAAAATTATGAAAAGAATGGCAGAAGAATACAAAGCGCAAACTAGGGGAACTAAAAGGAAAAGAGAACTGACAGAATTTTAATGGAATAAAATTTGTGGGCTTAATTTGTGTGATGACAAGTAGTCATCAGAGGAGGGATTGATGAAGCAGAAAATTAAGGTTTTGATTTATTAACGCATAAACGTAGTGTGAAATAATCATGTGTGACATTAACCGAACTAATAAAGATTGTACGGGGACAAAATGTGCCCTCAGAGTAGTTTGCCAACATTTATACGCGTGCTTTATGTAACGTGGTGTATTAGAATTGCACTAATCCGACATAATCATAAACGTGTGCTACGATTTGCTTGTTTGAAATGCGTTAGCTTAGCATTACTTTAGAGGAGGCTTTGGCCTAGTGGCCTGGTCTCACGGTTTAGATGCTCGTATTTTTCCAATGTGCTATTAAACGTGTATTTCTGCTTGAAGCTGTACTTTTCCACAGAAACTGTTCACATGCTTATCTTAAAGTTTCGTGCCAGCCTGGCATATTTTCCCTTTACTTCAAGGTCGACTTGCAGGTGCGGACAATGGAGGCTCTGAAAGTGAGCTAATTGGTAGACAATGTTGCAACTTGCGTACCCATCTCCAAGGATAATGTATGCTTAAGTAAAAGCTTGAGAACTGTCGTTTTTGATTGGACAATTTGAAGCTAACCTATGAACCCTCCAATGGAGACCCTACTGGACTCAAACTGTTGTCTATAAAAACCAGGTGCACGAGAAGAAAGTAGCCATTACCAGCTCGATACCCGCCATTTTGCAGACTTCGTAGCTATTATGGCCCACTTTGCTGCGACGCCATTTTGAGAGACTTTGATGCTTTCTCTAATCGAGAGAAAGAGACTTTAATGATTCTTGCCCTAGAGACTTTAACTTTGATTTGTCCCTTTGCATGAAGTAGTAGTTTTACCTTGCCGCCGTGAGGCAATTGCCCGTCCACCCTGCCCCTTTGTCCCGTCCCATGCTGATCGAAGAACGGTACCTGTGAGACGAAGACTTCCTTGTATGCTGATCGTAATTGGTAAATATGAAAGGAAATTGTAAAATTGCATTGTGTTTCTTTTAGGTAACCAACTGCTGATTTTGATAAGAGCCCTAGCTAGGAGTTTTTCTAAATTTATGTTGCTAAATTGTTTTTGCATGAAGTCCCACATGCCGATGCTAATTTGAAGTTAGATGAGGATTCCACATGTTGCACGATGCAATCTGAGATCTTGTTATGCTGACTAAATGTACGCAATTAGTTCATTACAGATTATCGTATTAGTGCTTTGCATTGCTATTATCGAATGCCTTGTGATTCAAATGCTACATAGATTACACTTGTTTCGACGTTATGGACAGCTATTAATGTTCATTTATGTTTATCATTTGGTGTTGAGACACATCTATATCGTGCTAGCTTTGTTAATATAGGGAAATAAATTCACTAACTTTGCAATAAACTGGTGTGGTTATTCCTGACTGAAAGGTCAGGGTTCGCCGAAATGTATTCTGGATTAATCGTTAAGTGTTATGTTGATCAAGGTATTGCTTATGTTCGTTATTGATTATTGATTTCAGGAAATTGATCGATTAAGAGTACAGAGAGTTCCCACTTAGTCAAAAGATTCATCGGCCTAAAGAGCGTCCGAACACAGGTAAATTGTTACTACGGTTCGCTCTATCACCTGACAAGTAACAGGCAAGATAGGGTGAACACATCTTGGTTTCATAACCCACACCTGCACAGTCACTCTCATCAGATAAGAGGATTACAACATTTACTGCGGCCAGAGAGGCGCAGCGCCTTGATGAAAGTTGAAGGAGTAAGAAAGAGGAGTTCTCGTATGCTGGCACCCGCCTAGGGCATAAGGGACACACCGAGGGTCACAGGTCAGCTGGAGTTGTCATATTCCCGGGGTAGGCTCAAGCTGCACTAGTCCCTCGTGATTATACCAAAGAAGGCACTACAGAGGTCTGTCACAGTTGGTGACACTTGGATGAGATCCTACTTACCAGCAACATTCCTATTCTCCTGAAACACAAGCATCTTGCAGCAGTCAAAATCCCTCATAGCCTCAGCCAATTCCAAACCACAATATGATCTCTAAGATTCAACAGCTAATAAACAACCAACAATAGCCTCCTTACTCCACAACCAATAAATTGACAACGTCCCATGAACCCATCTAAGATCACTACACTCTCCTGCCACCATTACAATATGATTTTCACTACGTAGTTGTTTGTGGGGACCTCCGTGCCACTGGATTTGAGCTGCTCATTGTATTGCCAGGAAATCAGACGTCCCCTAAAAATGCAATCCGTAGTTTGAAATGTGAATCTGCAATAATGACTTGCACATGTAAATTCTGTTTAAGCAGTAACCTGAAGGGGTGAGCGTTACAGTGTTCAAAAATATAATAAATTGTTTTATCAGCAAAGTAATAACGTTTTTAAACAGTGCCAACACATTTTGTAAACGAAAACGGTACCTTCTTATTGCAAAGCGTTTCACAGAAGTATTCTAAACATTTCAACTGCATTAAACGTAAGAGCACATCACAGGCCCTAGCAATACATGTCGAACTGAGCAGCAGTACAATCCTACTAAATCTGGTACAGATGTAGTGGTGAACAAGTGGGCACCACATGAATCAGCACCATGGCAAAATAGAAGACAGAAAAGCAGCGTCAGTTCTCCATTTGGGACAGCGATTCCACTTGCATATAGAAACTGCTAACCCTATCTGAAGACACTCCAGAGATCATTTGAACATAGTCAGTTCTCGAGCGGATGAGCCAGGGGTAGTAAATGATACTGTGGCACTATGCCTGAATGCAATTCTAATGTGGTTGACAGTCAAGACTAAAAATGGCCCATGTGAGCTCGGGGTGAGGTCATACGATGCATTTGTCTGGCAGTCATGTTAGAATTGTCATGAAAGCTGTGGACTCCCCGCCCCCAGATATTCACAGTGACACTACTGAATTATGGGCCATATGTATCAAACCTTTTTGTATTCGCAAATGCTGCGATTTGCAAATGTAGGCTGTTTGTGAATGCAAAATCGCGTTTTGGAATGTATGAAAGGCATTTGAAGTCCTATTTTAGGTAATCGCAAAAATTCCATAAAATAGTGACTCCTTAATAGCAAACACAATGTATGAACAATTTGCAAATTGTGAATGTTTGCAAATCAGGTGGTAGTCAGATGCAACCTATCTAAAGAAGCCAAGAGTGCATCAGTATTTCACACAATGGCTGCCTTCTATGTCATGGCGAGGAGGATGAGGATCTTGCCAGGTTTGAATAGAGGGAGGAGGAGACAGGAGCACATTTTCAGGAAGTGCATAACATTGTTTGATCAGACAGAGGAGGAGATTTATGAGAAGTACAGATTCAATTCTGCCATGATTTTAGATTTAATTGCAGAACTGCAACCATGACTGCAGCCACACACACAGGACCAATGCAATTCCCACTCATTTGCATGTTTTATGTTCCCTGCACCTTTTAGCCTCAGGAAGCAACCAGGGGGTAATAGCAGTAGTAGCTGGAGGTGTGTCCTAAGGTGTGCTGTCACACCTTTTCAATGCATTTCTGAATGAAATATTGTCTAAAATCAATGATCATATCAGATTTCCTAACACCCCACAGGATTTGCAGCTCACCAAACTGAAATTCTACAGACAAGCATGGCGGCGGTCACCGCCAACAGACAGGCGGAAGACAAAGTACTGCCCACAGTATTACAACAGGCCAATCCGCCACCTTTTCCGGGGCGGATTCACCGTGGATAAAAACACGGCGGAAACAGCCATTTCAATGGGAAAACGCTCACCTTAACACACTCCACGAGGAAGGTGGACACCATGGAGCCGGAACTCCAAATACTCCCTGCGTTAGTCTTCCTGCTCCTCTACGAACATCAGCACGCCGGCGCCGAAGACAACGGTGAGTACTGCACCTACGACATAGGGGAGGCAAAAGTCAGGGACACACACACGCAACACCCCCACCCCCACCCCAACCCTCGCACACTACAACACACACACCAATGCATATCCAAACATAACAGTAACAACCCCCAACCCCCCCGAAGAATGCAAAGACAAAAGGAAATTAGTTCAACCATTGTAATGTATCAAAATACAGTAAGCTAATATATACAGATATATATACACATTCTAAAAATTATACATCACGATTAGTAGTGCAGGTATGCACCATTCAATGTCCGTGGACCATTGGGACCAAAATGCAAGGGCGAGGCCCACATCAGATACCTGTCCAGAAACAGAGAGAACACTGCTGGGGCATCAGAATGAAATACAAAAGGCACCTCAGGGGGAAGAGAAGGGAGGGCACCTCAGCCGGATGACAGCACCAAGCCAGATCCACGACGGGGCTCCATGCCCATTGATGTATCCTGGGGAGTACAAAGCCACAGTCTCACAAGTCTTTGCAGTGGGTGGTTTGCCCAATGTACCATCCTGGGGAGTGCAAAGCCACAGTCTCACAAGTGGATGCTGTTCTCCACGGGTTCTGGAGGGGGACTGGTGCCCAGAGTGCTTCATCCTGTTAAGGACTGAGGTAGTGGATGCTGTTCTCCACTGGTTCTGGAGGGGGACTGGTGCCCAGAGTGCTTCAACCTGTTAAGGACTGAGGTAGTGGATGCTGTTATCCACTGGTTCTGGAGGGGGACTGGTGCCCAGAGTGCATCACTCTCCCTGTGACGGTCCCAGTTCTGTCACTGCCCCTGCCGCACCTGGGCTACTGGTGCTTGATTTTGCGGTGCTTGCCCTGTTCATCAGTGCTTGCCATGGCGGTCTTTGCCCTGTTCAGCGGTGCTTGCCCTGTTTAGCGGTGCTTGACTTAGCAGTTTCTGACCTGTTCAGCTGTGCTTGCCATGGCGGTCTTTGCCCTGTTCAGCGGTACTTGCCCTGTTCAACGGTGCTTGACTTAGCAGTTTCTGACCTGTTCAGCTGTGCTTGCCATGGCGGTCTTTGCCCTGTTCAGCGGTGCTTGCCCTGTTCAACGGTGCTTGACTTAGCAGTTTCTGACCTGTTAAGCGGTGCTTGCCATGGCAGTCTTTGCCCTGTTCAGCGGTGCTTGACTTAGCAGTTTCTGACCTGTTCAGCGGTGCTTGCCATGGCGGTCTTTGCCCTGTTCAGCGGTGCTTGCCCTGTTCAGCGGTGCTTGAATTAACAGTTTGTGACCTGTGCAGCGGTGTTTGCCATGGCGGTCCCTCATTGTCCAGCGGGGCTGTGGCTGCCGAGGCCCTCCTGGGCACTGACTCTGGCGGTGGTCTCCTGACCAGTGACGATTGGGCTGCCCTCCTGGGCACTGACTCTGGCGGTGGTCTCCTGACCAGTGACGATGGGGCTGGCGGTGGCGTCCTGGGCAGCGGGGATGATGGCGGCCTTCTCCGCCGTGCTGCTCTTCCCAGACTTTGGCGCTTTCTTCTGCCCCTTCCCCACCTTGGGAGGTGTCACAGCTGACTCAACACCTCCCCCGGAACCCTTGTGAGCAGCTTTGCCGGCAGGAGTCTTCCCCCTCTCCCGTCGGGCACTGTCCCACTTCTGGTGCTTCACGGGGGAGGACTGGCTGTGCTTTGGCTCTGTGTCACACTGGCTGCCCTGGTGGCTGGTGCACTCCACATACCTCTAACAGGCACCACTGGTACCAGAGATTTTTTGGCTGAGGTGCTAGTACGGGACCCATGAATTGGAGGGGGGGTGGAGGGAAAGAGGTCAACGTTGCTCAGGAAAAGTTTCTGACGAACACTGGGACGGGTAGCTGGAGGGGGTCTGGGAGTGGAGGAAGAGGAGGTGGTTGTAGGAGGTGTAACTTTTGATGATTTGGGTGCAGGTGCATGTTCCGGAGGCTGTCGTGAGGTGGATGGATGTTGGGTGTGTGTGTGCCCGAGTTTGTGTACTTTGGGAGGGGGCGTCACAGACACACTGGGAGAGGACACAGGGGACGTGTAAATGGTAGTGGGGGTGGTGAGTACAGGTGAGCGGGTGTGGTGGTGGGTGTTCTGGTGCAAGTCCTAGTGGCTGTTGTGGTAGTGCATGCAGGTGAGAGTGTAGACGACACTGGGAGGGAGGAGGGAGACAAAGAGGAGGGGGACACAGTGGAGGCAGTGGATGTTGCTGTGTCTGTATGTGGGTGATGCTTGTGTGAGTGCCTGTGGGATGTGTGGTGCCTATGTTTGCCTGAGCTGCCCTTGTGTGTTGAGGTGTGTGCAGGCTGGTCTGATGGTGGGCTTCGGATAGGCAGAGGTACAGGGGATTGGGTCTGGGTGGAGGAAGTTGGAGGGGGGAGGCTAGACACAGGGACAATGGCTGCCATCAGTGCTGAGGCCAGAGATTGCAGGGTTCGATGATGGGCAGCCTGACCAGAATGAATGCCCTCCAGGAATGCATTAGTGTGTTGCAACTCCCTTTCTACACCCTGGATGGCATTCACAATGGTAGACTGCCCAACAGTGAGTGACCTGAGGAGGTCAATGGCCTCCTCACTGAGGGCAGCAGAGGTGACAGGGGCAGGGGCTGAGGTGCCTGGGGCGAAGGTGATGCCCACCCTCCTGGGTGAGCGGGCACGGGGCGAAGGCTGAGTGGCTGCTGGGAGGGCGGTGCTGGTAGGGGGGGTGGCGGCTGTACCTGTAGAAGTGGGGGGCACAGATGTTGCTGTCACCACAAGGGAGTTCCCATCAGAGGACGAGTCTGTGTCGCTGGTTGCTGATCCGGTGACAGCCGTGAAGCTCCCCTCGCCCTCCGTCCCTCTGGTGTATTCTGAGTCCGTGGTGTGGCCCTCCATGGCCATGTGGGATGCAGCCCCCTCGTGCTCTGGTGCCACTGTACCACCGCCTGATGATGCTGATGCACAAAAGAACAGGGAGAGCACAAAAAGGGGGGGAAACAGAAGAAAGGCAGGTTGAGTGCATGGCTTACCGCTACCGTTGGTGGACAATACAGACACAGCAGCCCCCTGCACTACACCGCGCTGTTGGGCTCTACATATGCAGTTCCTGGGATGTGGCCTACATGGCTATGGTGGACATCTGCACACATAGATGACACAGGGGCATGTATACCTGTACTTGGCACTCTACAGAGGTGGGGTGGAGTGGCACATGGCCTGCATTACGGAGGGGCCTAGCCTACGGAACTCGCCCTGGCCTAGGGAAACCCACAGCCCTCCTCCCCCACCCAGACCCCTCCACTGTACGCAAAGTCAGCTGAATGAGAGTGTACTCACCCCCTTGTGTCTGCTGTGATGCCCTCATGCGCCCATCCAAGTCAGAGTAGGCCACCGCCAGGATCCGGAACATCAGGGGGGTCATGGTGCGACGGGCACCCCTCCCACGTTGGGAGGCCATCCCCAGCTGTACCTCCGCTGTCTTCTTGCTCCAGCGTCGAATGTCCTCCCATCTTTTACAGTGGGTGCTCTGTCTCTGGTGGACCCCCAGGGTCCGGACGTCCTTGGCGATGGCACGCCAAATATCCTTCTTCTGGTGGGCGCTGACCTACATGAAATGTACAGGGGAAGAAGAGAAGTCATTAGCAACTGAACCGTCGAAGTGAATGGCCCACATCCCTACCCTTGACATGTGGCACATGCATTCACAGTCCTTCATGCTCGCAGAACTCTGCCCCCTTCCTTCTTACATCCAGCCCTCTTGACCCAGGCATAGCCCATACAACTTGTACCCTATGTACTCACCTGTTGGTCTGGAGGGCCGTAGAGTAGCGTGTACTGGGGGAGGACCCCGTCCACGAGCTTCTCCAACTCCTGTGCAGTGAAGGCAGGGGCCCTTTCCCCAGACGCATGTGCCATTGTCTCTTCCAGACCGAGATCACAACAGCACTTGCAGTATAGGTCCTCTCCTGTCGAAGATCAGGTATCGAGTGATTGAACAGATAGAAAATGGCGGTCATGTCTGCGGCGGTGACGTCCATGGCGGTGCGTATCATCACCGCCGGCGCACTTCGTCATTGGCTCCTGGGACCAATAGGGTCCAATGTTAACCAATGCAGTATTGCGCCGTGGTCTTCGACCACCTACCGCGACGGTGTACAACGCCAGCGCAGTTACCTCACATCCTATTGTCCCACTTTGGAGGTCAGGCAGCCGCCATTTCAGGGGCCCACATGGCTTCATTTTCAACTGCGTCACACATACCTAGGCCTGGACTCAACACACATACAGACAACTTTTTGGATTATGTTTCGTGATCTGTGTAGCTGTGGGTACATACCTCTGACTTGCTTGACTCTGTGGTCGATGTTGTCCTTCCTAGGCACTGTCAGCTGGGACATGTGAGGAGATGACGGAATCCTCCGGTGTACCGACCGCTGGTGGACCTGTTGACAATGGAGGAGCGACATTTAATCATCACCTACAGGTTTGACCGTGCCACAATCCACGAACTGTGTACCCAGTTGGAGCCAGAACTTATGTCACCAATCCGCCATCCCACATGAATCACCCCTCAAGTGCAGGTGCTATCAGTGCTTCATTTCCTAGCAAGTGGGTCATTTCAAACAACAGTGGCCTAGGCATCAGGGATGTCCCAGCCTATGTTTTCCAACGTGTTGTCCAGAGTGTTGTCTGCCCTGCTGAAACACATGAGGAGCTACATCGTTTTCCCTCAGGTGGAGGATTTGGCTACTGTTAAAGGTGACTTCTATTCCCTGGGACATATCCCTAACATAATAGGTGCCATTGATGGGACCCATGTAGCTCTGGTCCCCCCCACAGGAGTGAACAGGTGTACAGGAACCGGAAGAGTTATCATTCGATGAATGTACAGATGGTATGTTTGGCAGACCAGTACATCTCCCAGGTAAATGCTATTTTCCCTGGCTCAGTGCATGACGCCTACATCCTGCAGAATAGCAGCATCCCTTATGTGATGGGTCAACTCCAGAGGCACCGGGTGTGGCTATTAGGGGACTCTGGTTACCCCAACCTGTCATGGCTATTGACCCCAGTGAGGAATCCCAGGACCAGGGCGGAGGAACGCTACAATGAGGCCCATGGGCAGACTAGGAGGGTGATCGAACGCACCTTCGGCCTCCTGAAGGCCAGGTTCAGGTGCCTCCATATGAAAGGTGGATCCCTATTCTACTCACCAAGGAAGGTGTGCCAGATCATCATCGCCTGCTCTATGCTTCACAATCTTGCTTTGCAACGCCAGGTGCCTGTTCTGCAGGAGGATGGTCCAGATGACGGTGTTGTGGCAGCTTTGGAGCCTGTGGACAGTGATGAGGAGGAAGCAGAGGAAGAAGACATTGACAACAGGGACTCAGTCATACAGCAATATTTCCAGTGACACACAGGTGAGACCACTTTCTTGCCTAGTACAAGTACTTTCACACTTCTACCTCTATCCTGTCTGTCAATTTCAAGCAGTATTTGGTAACTGAGTTGTACATTTCCATTACGGTTTCACAGGTGTGGTTACCAATGTGTGTCATCTGTTTGCATCCTTCATGGACTTGTGATGTGTGACATAGGTATGTTGACATTACATTTTCAAATGGATTTTGTCATTGTCATTGCTAATACACATTTTCAAAATCACAGACTGACTCCAGATTGTTTTGTGCTTCAAGGGTATTTATTGAAATGCTAATTATTGGAGGGGGTGGTAAAATGGTGATGGGTGATGGTGGAGGAATGTCCATGCTATTAGTCTCACAGGTGAATTGCCCATATGGGCATAGGAAGTGGAGCTGGGGCCGTTCCAATATGGAAAGGGTTACAAAGTGGGACATTGGGATGACAATCAGGACGGTCTTATTTCTTGGCAGGGGTCTTGCCATCGTGCTCTGCTCTGTCACGTAGTGCGCTGGACTTCTCACCTCTGGATTTCGGATTGGCGAATACACCAAGTCTTCTACAGGTCCTGGATACTCCCAGATAAGGGCGACCCCTTCTAGTAGCCACAGTGCCGCTTGACAGGCTACGCCAAAGTAGACCGTACCCTCCAGAAGGAGTCCCAGAGGGAAAAAAACCCAACACTGGGGAAAAAACCTCTAACAGGAACTCCTGAAGGAAAACAAGAAAAAACAGGGCTTGACCACAGGAAACAAAAATAGGCAGTATCCAGGGTAAAGGCAGGAAAAAAGGAACAGGCAAAAATATCCCAAGGCAAAAGCTGGAACAAAGAACAGGCAAAAATCTCCCAAGGCAAAAGCAGGAACAAAGAACAGGCAAAAATCTCCCAAGGCAAAAAAGCAGGAACCAAGAACAGGAGCGAACAGCACAACCAGAAGGAAGTGTTTGCAACGCAAGGAGGAACAAGACTGACTGACTTATATACTGAGAAAAGGGAAGTGACATCACAGGAAAGGGAAGTAACACCATCTTGGATTGGGAAAAGCCCATAGACCAGTATAGGAAAAAAGGAAGTAGTATAAAAGAAAAACAGAGCATGCTGGGACAAAACACGAAGAAGACAAGATGGACACAACATGGATAGAGACAGGCAAAAGGACCAACAAAAAACCCACCACCAACAACAAAAGAAGAAAAAAGGCTACAAGTAAGTGTAGCGCGTCCGGCGAAATATATGCTTCCCAGAAAGCATAGTCAAAAAACGGGGGGAACGGCGCTCCGAATATCGGTAGCCTGTTCCACCCACGAGGACAGAAAGAGACGCCGCGTCAGAGCGCGGCGTTACACTGTCCTGTTCCTGGATCTCAGGGACTGCTTGCGGGGTGGTTCTCCGTCTGCAGGGGGTGGGGTGCTGGCGTGGTGGTCCTGTGGCGGGGCGTCCTGTCCACTAGCGCCGGCAGAGGTGGTGGGCAGTTCATTGTCCAGGCTAGTGTCAGGGGCCCCTTGGAGTGCCACGGTGTCCCTCATGGTGTTCTGTATGTTCTTCAGTACCCCTATGATGGTGCCCAGGGCGGAGCTGATGGTTCTGAGTTCCTCCCTTAACCCCAAATACTGTTCCTCCTGCAGGCGCTGGGTCTCCTGAAACTTGGCCAGGACCATAGCCATCGTCTCCTGGGAGTGGTGGTATGCTCCCATGATGGAGGAGAGGGTCTCGTGGAGAGTGGGTTCCCCTGGCCTGTCCGCCCCCTGTCGCACAGCAGACCTCCCAGTTCCCCTGTGTTCCTGGTCCTCCGTCCCCTGGACCGTGTGCCCACTACCACTGCCCCCAGGTCCCTGTTGTTGTTGGGGTGGTGGGTTATCCTGGGTTCCCTGTAGTGGGGGACACACAGCTGATTGACATGTCCTGGGGACGGAGGTATGGGCCCGCTGGGTGGGTGCTGTACTGGTATTTCCAGAGGGTGGAAGGTCAGTGTTGGGCTGTGCCTGTGCGAGGGGAACCAACTGTCCCGAGGCCCACGATGGTCCGGGCTGGTCATCTGGATCCAGTTGGCTAGAGCTGCTGTCATCACTGTAAGCCTCTTCTGTGGGTGGGGTAGAGATGTCTGGACCCTCCTGTCTGGTGACGTTAGGTAGTGGTCCTGCAGGGGTGTAAAAGCATGATTATTGCATCTGTGTGTGTCATGGTGTGCAATGGGTGGGTGAGCGTGTACCCAAGTGCAAGCATTCCTGTGTGGGGACTTGTGTGATGATGGTTAGGGGGTGTTATGGGTATGTGCACTGGGCATGCTTTAGTGATGGTTGTCCATGCTTTGTTGTGTCATGCAGGGCTTGGTGTTGGGATGGGTGGTTTGTGGTATTAGTACATTAGTGAGGAGTTGGAGTGATAGGGGAGGGAGTGAGGGTGGGGGGGTGTGATAGCATGCAGGTAGGGTGGGGGATATGATAGTTAAGATTTGACTTACCAGTGTCCATTCCTCCACCGAATCCTCCGAGGCCCTCTGGATGCATGATGGTCAAGACCTGCTCCTCCCATGTTGTTAGTTGTGGGGGAGGAGGTGGGGGTCCACCGCAAGTCCGCTGAACTGCGATGTTGTGCCTGGAGACCACGGAACGCACCTTCCCCCGCAGGTCGTTCCACCTCTTCCTGATGTCGTCCCGATTTCTTGGGTGCTGTCCCACTACGTTGACCCTGTCGACTATTCTTCGCCATAGCTCCATCTTCCTTGTAATGGAGGTGTGCTGCACCTGTGATCCAAATAGCTGTGGCTCTACCCGTACGATTTCCTCCACCATGACCCTGAGCTCCTCCTCCGAAAACCTGGGGTGTCTTTGCCGAGCCATGGGGTGGTGTAGGTGATGTGTGGGGTGGTGTATGTGGTGATGAGTATGGTGATGTGTAGTGGTGTGTGGTGTTTTGTGTGTGGATGTTGTGTGGGTGATGGTGTTGTGTGCCTCTGTGTGGTGGGGTTGTCGATGCTGTGCTCTCTCTCTCGCCTTCGTCTATAATTTTTGGTCGTAGGGGTTTGTGGGTGATGTGGGTTTGTGTTTTATATAGTATTGATTGTGTGGGAGTGGTGTGTGTATGTGTATCAGGTGTGTGTATTTCGAATTGTCCAATGTGGCGGTGTTTTAGAGATGTGTGTGTATTTTGAGCGCGGCGGTGTGTACCGCCAATGGAATACCGTGGTTGAAAGACCGCCGCGTGGATTGGTGGGTCGTAATAGCATGGGCATGTTTCTGTTGGCGTGACGGTGGAGGTTTTGTTTTCACCAGTTTATCACTGACCTTTGGTGTGGCGGACTTGTGTGGGTGTCTGAATTTTGGTGGATTCCGAGATGTGGGTCATAATAGCTGTGGCGGAATTCTGCGGCGGTGTATTGGCGGTCTTCTGCACAGCGGTAAGCGGCTTTTACCGCCAACGTTGTAATGACCCCCATTGTGTCATTTTTTCTGAGGATATACAGTGCTGCGTTCTTTGATATTGGTTCACTGTTGTATTGCGAACTATTACCCCCATAATGCATTGTTCAGTTGCAAATAATGAAATAATGTGTGGCATGGAATTGTTCTCAGATTGTACATTGTAACTGATTTTCTATTTGGTAATGATTCTCTCAAATATTTTGACATGCTGCAAATTGTTCATCCTACCATTTCTGGTACTGGGTGTGGCTGAGTTGTCAATGTCTGTGACCCCGACAATGGCTTCAGGTTGTAGAGTTGCCTCTACCATTTACTCTAGAGGAGTGGAAGGTGTCTGGGTTTATGGGCCTTCACCAGTTTGCCTTGCCTCCGGAAGCCTGGTTGCTACTCCTTCCTTGGCCAGTGTCCCTAAATCATACCAATACTTGCGGACTTCGTCTAGCCAGCACTGTGTCACACCCACCACACTAATCTTGGCGTGGATGCCAGGCCACAGTTACGTTTTTTCACTCTCTGGTACTTGCAGAGAGTTCTTCCCAAAGAGCGTATCATGGCTCTTCTCTACCTAC
Source organism: Pleurodeles waltl (assembly GCF_031143425.1). Lineage (NCBI taxonomy): Eukaryota > Metazoa > Chordata > Amphibia > Caudata > Salamandridae > Pleurodeles > Pleurodeles waltl. Next base: position 221,421,252 of record NC_090437.1, read on the forward strand.
TCTGTGAGAACCTCCAGTTTTTGCTCACTGAAATTTAACTTGCGTTTGTGCCCTCCAGCCTCCTTACCATTTCCATCAGTGGCCATGATATTTGGGTGCAGAAAAAACACTCCAAACAGGCAACACAGTACAGAGCTCAAACAGTCTCCCTCCTCCTCTGGCTCATGCTACTAATTACAGCATGGATTGACCCACTTCCTGATTATGAGGTAATTAAGCTGTTCCAAAATGCGACAATTGCAATTTGCAATTACCTAATTGTGATTTGCAATTTTACTGAATTGTTATTTGGTAATTGCGAATGCGGATCCCAAGGAATTGCATAAGCATTTGCAAATTGTGACACATTACAAATTGTGATTACCAAATAGTGATTCTCTAAAAATCGCTATTTGGTAGTCACAAAAGTGCTGCTTGATAAATATGGCCCTATATCTTTTGGGCTGAATGATCCAGTTGTTGTATCAGGTCACATCAAAAATAATGATCTTGTTAACAACTACTTTGTTGGTACATCCCCGTTGTAAAGGGTAAGATAGACCGCCTCAAAATGCAGTGGTCTGATTCAAAATGTGAGTGACAGCTCATTGATCCAATTACTATAATCGGTGCACCCAAACAAAGCCGATAGCTGACAGACAGTAGCCAAAAAACATTTTCTCTATGTATATTTATGGGTATGTTGTGTGCTGGGTGTTGAGTATGCAGTGGTGACATGAAGCCTTGCCATACAGATAAAGCTGTCTGTAGCAAGTCCAAGGTCACTAAACCGCCAGTTTCGCAGTGGCAGACAGGACCCCTGATGTTGTGGTGGTCCGACTGCCACATTACGACCTTGGCAATCAGACCGACAGGGTACCGCCGTCTTGGGCAGGATTAGTGATCCTGATGGGTTGACGGTGAGTGCAGGTCGCAATAAACCAGGGCAGCGCTGCATGTAGCACTGCCCTGCTATTTACGACCTGGTTTTCTGCCAACCTTTTCTTGGTGTTTTTTTTTGCCATGAAATGGATGGTGGAGAACAGGTGCAAGGGGCACAGGGAGGGTCCTGCAATGTCCAGGCACTTGGCATGGACAGTGCAGGGGTCACCCTCATAATGTACATTGTCTGCTGTACAGACAGTGCCCCCTGCGGGCAGCAGCATTGCTGCTGGCTTGATTACATTTACGCTGGGCTGATGGGCAGAAATTTGGGTTTCTGCCCATCAGCCCAGTGGGAAAGTCACAATAGGTCTGGTGAGGAGGTTGCCAATACAGTGGCAGCCACCCTGTTGGGACGTTGGCAGCCTGGTGTTCTTGTCCCCCAAACTCATAATAAGGCCCTATGTCCTAACACAAGCACTAATTCAATCAAGCAAGTGTTTTTAACAAAGCAGCATTAACATTTGTAAATACTTCATATGTTTGCCAGCCAAATGCAGTGCAGATGTTAGTAAGCTGTAACCGTATTAAATGGGCCTGCTCAGTGAAGAAAAGATTGATTTGTGCAAGCATACAACACTAAATACAATTTAGCAACTGGAACAATGTTTGTTCCCTAAGAATAGTAACGATTGATAGGATGTTGCAAAACAAAACAAAGGACCCTTTTCATAGATGGATATTAATTAAAACTCAAAAATAATAATAAAAAAATATATTTTCTTAGCTATCATACCGCTTTTCTGCCATTTCAAACATATCATGTGTTATTACTACCCAATTAAACGGCGACTGCTTTTTTATTCAGTAGGGTGTAAGGATAGGTTTGTCTTTCCAGGATTCTAACTCATGACCTAAAGTTCACAGGGATGGCAGCATCGAGGGGCCTATTAACAAACTGCATTTTGTAGTTCACTTAGTAGTACTTCAGTAGCCATACAAATATACTACAAAATGGTCTTCACTAACCTATGTGTGAAGGTGTGTGCCTCAGTCTCTCCTAACTTCTATGTACAGCAATCTCTGCCCTAACTGCAGAGATCTTCGTACACCTACGAATGCGTGTTAGTAGTAAATGTGAGAGGGACAGTGTGAAGTGGCTGCGAAATGGGGAATATTTACCAATAAATGTGAGGGGTTTAAGGGGCAGGAGGGAGGGTGTTAAAGGACGCCTAAGGAGAGTTTTATGGAGGATCATGCACACACTCATAAATGAGTAAGACTCTTGCTTGTGATAAACTGCTCTTCTAAATTTACTAAAGCCAAAAATGACCCAAAACAGTAATAAATGTACTCCCGCTTAACCTTGGAGAAAGTCCAGCATCAATCATGGCCAGGCAACAACTGGTACTGCACTGCACCTCCATTGAATACAATGGAGGTAGGTACGGACAAAAGACCCGGTACGAAATAATGTTAAGCTGAATACATTTATAAATCCATTTCAAAATTATATATCTTTCAGTTTAATTTAAAAACATCCAATTTATATATGCATGTTTTATTTTTTATAATATTTTAATTACGTTTTTATTAAATAAATAAATAAATGTAAGGCTAATTTAAAAAACAATTAAATTAATTAAATTATTTTTATTACCTTTAATAACTTTTAAATATATAAATGAAAATTAACTCCAATAGATTTTTAAGAAAACTCTTCAAACATATTTTAATTTAATATTCTTAAATTAATAACATATTACTTCATATTTAAGTTAATAGTGCTGTAGAATATTTTTTATTTTTTATACATTTAAATCAAATATAGATCATTAATTTACACTAACATTTAACATAGAACAATTTAATATTTTCTAACTTTAATAATTTTTTATACATTTTCCTATATCTAAGTTAGGGAGATCTTTGCTCTGGTAGTGAAGGTCTCTGGCTGGTGTGAAGAATGTCAGATATGGTCGTAAAGTCACTACTGGTAGAACTGTATGATCATATATGATGTTTATACTGTGCCCACTCCCTATTTCGGGGGCAGGAACACGTAAGTCTACACTTATGAGTAAATTTACACTTAGAAATGATGAATAGACAAACATGGTAAAGTACTCAAAATTGTGGGAATAAACTTACAATTGTAGATTTACTTACAAGAAAGTTAAACATTTATGACAATCCCCGAGTGTTAAACTTACTGAGCCATTTTGCCAAGATTGTTGGGGTTTTTACAATCCCCAGCGGTTCAGACCGCCATGCCGGCGGCGGGGGCAAAGACCGCCACCGGCACGGCAGTCTGAGTCGCATATTGGAGACTGTGAGGGTCACCTATGGTGACCCTCCTCCACCGCCAGGCTGCCGCCGACAGGCAGCCTGACGGTGGAGGGAATCATTTTCCGACAGGGCAGCACTGCAAAAGCTGCGTTTCCCCTCGGATAATGATCTCTTTTTCCACCAGCCTTTCCCTGGCAGGTTCCCCCGCCAGGGAAAGGCTGGTGGAAGGGGTGCTCCGGGGCCCCTGTGCAGTGCCCCATCGTGCAGGTCATTGCCCGATTTACAGGCAGTGATCTGCGCGACGGGTGCTGTTGCAACCACCGCACACCAACATTGCCGGCCACTCCATTTGGACCCGCTGTCAATGTTACGGTCCTTTTCCCCGTTGGACCATCAGGGGTAGTCGCACTGGCGGTCTTCTATTGACCGCCAGGGCGAATCTTGTGGTTTTTACCACAAGATCATTATGAGGGCCTGTGTCTTATGTTGATTGCAACGTATTTAGCTCAGATCCTCAATGACAAAGTTGCCATCAGGAAACACTGTAATGTAAATGATATTATATGTTTCGTAAACACAGAAAACGTTCTCATGGATATATTTTTTTCTGCTTCTGGATTCCTTAAAATGAACGCTGTTGTAGAAGCCAAGCAGCCTCAAATAGGCAATTATCACAGGTGAAGTGTCTATTTTGAATACAGCTATAATGCACATGGTGGAATTTGCCAAAAACACATTTTAAAAACAGCCTTGGTATTAACATAAATATAGTTATTTGTGTCTTTTCAATGGGGAAACAGTAGCTCCTGATATTATCACTGTGCGTTATATATAGTCTGATCATGATATAACATTGTCATGACTAAAATGCAGCTAAGATACCCGTCAACACTCATCAAGTGCAAACCAACATGATCACTCAGCCTACAGTGTCAGAACAAAGTGGTACTCTGCCTCAGAGAAGGAGCATTGTCAGACGAGTGTTGTGGCAGTGTGGCTTATAATGGTGAGTTTCGATCTCACACTGAATTGTGATGTCTTAAATTCACATCGATGCTCAAGGTTTACCATTCATATCAACCAGAAGTGCACGCTCTCATGCAGATTGAAGTGATAAGTACTGAGCGAACGCAAAACATATTGCTAGATAGTGAGCTCATCATCTGTAACTCATATTTTCATTATGCTAATTATGAGCCCCCATTTCTACTTCCAGCTTATAGGCATGTGAAAGGACTAAAAATAGAGCAGTCACAAGCAGCCCTTCAGATAAGAAGGAGGCCTGCTATAACAAAATTGGTGGCAGACCATTTCCACAGCACAGTGGCAGAACATGAAATGATAGGGCCCTCCTGTGTAGGCAATGAGGGGCACTCCAGGTACCCATATCTCAGAGACAATCATGTCCATTGGGCCATAATGGGTCCCCCTGAAGGGCGAGCTCCCGCCATCCCCTACACCAGGGAGACTGCAGTGGGGTTGCCTTCGACCTTTGCATTGCCAGAGACATAATATAATCCTGTCATCCAAAGTCACCATATATCCCACCTCTCAAAGAATATGTTTTCACTTACTTTATTGATTATGAGAACTGGATGCAGCAAGAACGCCTCATGTATATCGTATTTACAGGACACAATATGTTTGGCAAGTTATGTTATTTTCATTCTTAGGTCTTACCCAGTGCCTTGCTAGACAGTTACCATGCTGTTAATAATCAAATTCTATAATATACTCTTAAATAAGTTACTACACCAAATAGTATTACAAGATACACGTCTCAATTTGAATGTAGGAGTAAAATGTGAGGCATCCAATAGTAGAAATGTCGAGGTCTTTTTTAATACAACCAACAATAATTTAGCTCCTCATCTATTTCCTTGTCCAAGTCCTTACTTATGAGAACTGTGTCCTTGCTGCACAGGTAAAAGAAAAACAAAATGTCTGGGTTCCTCACTGTGTGAGGCACACCCTGACCACTTCAGGCACTATATACCAAGAGTCTGTCAATGTACACATTTTGGGTCAATCTTCATTAGAGCCCTCGCTTTGACATCATTAAAGGTCCCAATATTCCTGGGTTTGGTGCTGAGCACATGTGTGCAGATTGTATTTCAGTGGCTCAACAGGCCCTGCCTGGATAGGGGCTGCAACCATTGATTGCTGCTGGCTGTTATTAGTCTTACATCCTTGTCCCACTTCCCCCTCTGTTTTGTTTAGGTGAGCAGGGGTATCTGGCACACCATCATCCCCAATGTGGACTGAGGGTATTTTGTGTATTGTGACAAGGGCTCTAGTGCCAACCCATGTTCTGCTGTCCTCTTCTACGCTTATTGGTTAGTGTTTTCTGGTCAGTGACAATGGTAGGTTGATTGTCTTGCATTTCTTTTTCTGTTCTATTGCACCAGTGAGAGGGGTGATATAATTCGGCCTTATGAAGGTGGGGTCCTGAGATTTGAAACCCATCGCACTGACCCAATTCATTGGTTTTGTAGTGCACTCTGCCTCCCTCAGGATTTTGGCTTTGTGTGTAGTTAATTGATTTCCTCAATGAATAGACTAATACATTTTCAACATGCCAACTTGTATCACTAAGGAAGAATAGCTTTAGGTATAAGAAATAAAATTACAGTTATGTTTGTTGATAGCCATCCATTATTAATTTTAGTTCCTCTGAATTTCGGTGTTCATTGTTGAAAATGCCCAGGGATAATTAATAAGTGAAAAAGTAACCTTGCATGAAATTAATGGAATTTAGCTTCTTTGGAGCATATTTTCCCCAATGCAGAGGTATTCTTTGGATATTGCGATGGGTTTTCCCACGTAATAACCATGGAATTTGCGCTGCTCCAAGTTTACATAAGAACATAAACTTGGGGCAGCACCAAAATCTTATGCCTCCGCAAAACTGGCATAACCAGGAGGAATAGTCCTCCTCCTCATATGCCTCTTGAGATTGTTTTTGTGCCAGAAGGTTTCCCTTCCTGAACAAAAGTCTATCCTGCATGCAATGCAGGCACCCTTGCACCATGGCGCAAGGGTGCTTACATTGACGCTAGGAAGCCAATTGTGCACCAGCGCAGGGGGAAAGAAGACTTGCGGTGCTGCCCTATGCCAATTCCCCATAAATATCAGCTTTAATTTGTAAATGATTAAATGATAGTGCACAGCATTTTTCTCATAGGCGAGCACCCTGTGCTGCTGAATGTCAGGGATGACAAATACCAAAGGTGTTTAGTCTCAAACCACTAAATCCATCTCATTCCTCTTCTTTCATCACCTTGCATTCCACGCCCCTTTTCTCACTGGTGTAGATTGTGGCCCCATCTGTACCCCCAGCTCACATTAAACACAAGGCATTCATGGAGAATAAGCTTCTGATACAGTCAATATGTTCTACAACTTCGATTTTACTCTGTAAAGGTTTCTCATAGCTTAGAGAAAGAAGTGGAGAAAAATCAGTTTTCGTACATGAAGGTTCATCGACCTGTGCTGCTACAATCCAACATTTAATCAATTCAAAAACCTGCTTGTTTTGTTATGCCTTACTTTGCGAAGGTGGTGATAACCCTCAGTTTAGCATGTGAGTATGTAGGAATTTTGAAAAGTAAACAGCTGCAAGAAAATCAAGGAGAAAAGAGGGAATTTTCCCATGACTAAAGAGCCAGTTAACCAGACACTATGAAGTGAAGCAAATCAGCCCATTAGCACTGATTTATGGAATAGTAATGATGAGCGAGTATTCAGTTCCCACTTTAAATGTTTTTGCTTTTGAGCTTTCAAAGTTGCCTTCCCTATCTGGAGAAAACATTTGACAAAAAAGTATTAGAATGAGAGAATCTAAATGATTGAATTAAATAAAACATTTGTAGGAAGTATCTAAGGTCTACAGTGACCTAGTTACCAGAAAATTGTATCGGTGGGGTTCCTTTTGATTGGTCTTTCCTAAGTAGTCTGCTGAGATTAATATGTCTTTGGAACACATATGTCAGGGGTTCTTCTTCTTTTCCCAGTAATGTAAGATAATTCTGTTACACTTGTGTCTGAAGAACATACATACAGAAGAAACTATGGGGGTGATTCTGACCCCGGCGGTCTTAGACCGCCGGGGCCAGGGTCGGCGGGAGCACCGCCGACAGGCCGGCGGTGCCCCGCAGGGCATTCTGACCGCGGCGGTAAAGCCGCGGTCAGACCGGCAACACTGGCGGGCTCCCGCCAGTGTACCGCTGCCCTGTTGAATCCTCCAAGGAGGCGCAGCTAGCTGCGCCGCCGAGGGGATTCCGACCCCCCCTACCGCCATCCAGTTCCCGGCGGTCCGCCCGCCGGGAACCGGATGGCGGTAGGGGGGGTCGCGGGGCCCCTGGGGGCCCCTGCAGTGCCCATGCCAATGGCATGGGCACTGCAGGGGCCCCCGTAAGAGGGCCCCTACAAGTATTTCACTGTCTGCTTGGCAGACAGTGAAATACGCGACGGGTGCAAATGCACCCGTCGCACCTTCCCACTCCGCCGGCTCGATTACGAGCCGGCATCCTCGTGGGAAGGTCGTTTTCCCCTGGGCTGGCGGGCGGCCTTTTGGCGGCCGCCCGCCAGCCCAGGGGAAAACTTGAAATACCCGCCGCGGTCTTTTGACCGTGGCGCGGTATTTTGGAGGGCGGAATTCTGGCGGGCGGCCTCCGCCGCCCGCCAGAATCAGAATCACCCCCTATATTTTTTACTTGAATTTCTGTTATATGGGTTATTTCATTTTTGGACCGCCAAAGTCAGTTGAAAGTCCAGATTAAAGTGCTATATTATTCATCTCTCCAGGTGTCTTATATTTTCTTCTTCTCAGGCATTCTGAATAACTCTTTATTGTCCCTATGATCTACATTTTCACCCCCTGATTTGATGGTTTGGAACGTACAACAACATATTTTACAAGCACTGATTTTCTAGACCCACCACATTGCCTTCCCTTCATGAGAGTCTGTCTTTACTGTCAGCCAATCTCCTTGAAAATATTTCATGCCCTCTAAAATACCTGGTGAGTTCAGGCATTGTTTATTTATGTTTGGTTTGACAGGGCAGTTCACAGTATGTCATATTCTTACCAGTGTTTTACATTCTATACATAGAATGGGCTTTGGCTCCACTCAGAGAAGACTACTAACTCACCTCTTGCTATTGGCTGTTTGGTGTATCATTCCACCTTCTGTAAATTATACCATTGGAATGCATGAGGGACTCATTTACAACTGAATGGTACATGCATCCACGACAGTGCTTGTAACATTCAATTCTTCATTGCTTGTATGCATTATTCTTATATGTTACTTTTCCCTGCATTAGAAAAGCCAGTAGGATGTGAGAAGCAGCATTTTCGTGTGCAACACACACAGATACACAGCTTTGGTAAATTGCTGTTTACACATGTTGACAGATTAAATCAAGGCCGACTGACTTTGCTAATGCTTCCTAATTAAATGTTGATAGAAATGGGAAAGAGCGTGTGTTAGTTCCCCTTATCGCTTCTCTTTACTGTTTGGTTACTTTGTATAGGGAACTAATATGTGTGTTTGTTTTGATTGAAAGACATTCTGAAAGATTATCCGCACTCCTTATCAAGCAAATCTCTTAAAGAATAGTGGCATTTTTATTGGGTGATTTTCAAGTGGCCATATTGACTCTATACTAATTTTTCTGTGGTGGATTCTATCTAAAGTGCAGTATTCATTAGGTTTTTGTTCCCTTGTATACTTTAGTTCCATGTCTGGTCAAAAATACAAGTATCTGCAAATTTTCATGAGGATTCCAGAGGCAAACAAAATGGCACGTTCATTTCACGTGGATACACAGTAGTTGGAGTTCGTTGCTGCAGTATGGTTGGTCCTGTCAGCTTTGCTTCAGTGAAAGTCAATTCTCAGTCTGAGCTAAGCAAACACATATATCCAAAGGGAGGATGGATATTATTTTGTTCAGTGTTTGAAATTATCTTTGCTGCAGACCTAAAAATACAAAAGGATATTCTATGTAACCTAAAAGGGGACGCATGTCTTCCATCTTCTATGATTGAAACTGTTGTGTGTCAGAAAATTACTAGTAAAAATATTGTCTGAAAAAATATTGTACTCTAAAAATCGGAGCATATTTAAGAGCTCCTAGGGTCACCGGAGTGTTACTTTTCATGGCGCTCCAGTGGGGCTATGCACTGCTCCTTATTAACAAAGATGTGTAATGCCACTTTTTTGTAGCGTTACGCCTCCTTGTAAATATGTGCCTCTCCAATGCAGTTTTCTGTGTCAGAGGGGCGTGCAATCAGTGTTGCTGTGAGCATTCCACCGCAACACCCATTGCTTTTCACGCTGCCTCAGATTTAAGTGTTGTCGTAAACCTGAGGCAGTGCCAAATACTTACACCACCCCAGGGGTAGCGTTTGCATGGCACAGCGATGAGGGATGCTTTTATTCCTCCTTTTTTTTGTTTTTTTCTATGTTTGCTGCATGCTGCAACACACATATCCTGTTCATGTTCAACAAGAGGTGGGGTACTGAATGAGAATTCATCAAAGTGACCTACTGGAGACACTTCAAAATCCTGTTACATTTGTTACACCAACAGCAGCTCTGGTAACATTGAAGGCCCGAAAAGTATGGCGATGCATTGACCATGTTTCAATGGTGGAGGCTCCTGTCAATGACTTACTAAAAAAAATGTGCTAAATTGCCCAAAAAATCTTTCAGTTGCTAACAAATATGTTGGAGTGCCCATTTCTACACCAGATTCGACACTGCCTTTAGAAGTAGATGCTTCATCTTTCACTGACAAAAATATTATACTGTACACTCCTATACGGGGGACCAATTGCTCATGGAAATGAATCCCATGCAAAAGTGATTTTTCAAGTGGTGGATAGAGAAATGCAGGGCCAGTAAAGTCATGCTTGGGAAATGGCACCACTCAGTGTGGTGAACCTTTCACACACCTGCCTTTCTGACTAGCCACCTTATCATACAGTTTTTGAAGGCAGCCTTTGCCTTCTCTATTAATCACTATGGAACCAATTCATCAGTAACTACAATTGAAAGTTTGAAGCCTTTCATTGGTTGGACACAGTTAAGTTCACCATTGTGAGTTGTATAGAAAATACAAATTGCCTATTGAAATGTCCTGGGTCTGTATATTTATGTTACTATTTGTGAAAATCTGAAAAAAACTGTAATTTGAACAGCAGACCTCAAGATACAATGCAAGTAATGTGCAATACACGCAGAAAAGTGGAAGATACAAACATGAATATATGAAAATAAGTCTCCTTGAGGTAATTTTGAGGAGGTCAAGGTCAGGCAAGGTAAGATAGGTGAGCTAATGGTTTTCTCCGTGTTTTTAACTGTACCAGGTTTTCACAAAAAGTGCTTTGCAGTTATTTCACAGTTGAGTCTGACAAGTAACTAATTGATTTTCATTATGAGTTTTACAAATTGGTTTTCTGGTTGGCAGAGGTATGCACCTTATGCAAGCAGGTACCACAATCCTAGTCAGGGTAAGTCAGATCATGGCATAAATTAACCTTTGCTCGCTCTCTGGTAGCTTGGCAAAGAAGACGGATACTTAATTTAGGAGGCAATGTGTAAAGTATCAATGCATCACTTAAAACAGTAAAATAGCCGAATCAAAACACAAAAAATAATCCACACTAGGTTAAGAAAATAGAGCTTAATTTAATGAAGAAAACAAGACCAAAATGACAAAAATCCAATAAGCAAATATAGGCCCTCATTCTGACCCTGGCGGTCGGTGATAATGCGGCGGCCAAGCCGCCAACAGGCCGGCGGTCCAAAATATGCAATTCTGACCCTGGCGGGAACCGCCAACACAGCCCGCCGCATTAACACTCCGCCCGCCACGGCGGAACAAACAAACAGCGCGGCGGTCCCCGCCAACAGCCAGGCGGCAGAAAATGTACCGCCCACCCTATCACGACCCACCAATCCGCCACCTTTTCCGGGGCGGGAGCACCGCCGATAAAAACACGGCGGAAACAGACTACGAACGGGAAAACGCTCACCTCTACGCACTCCACGCGAGATTCCGGCAGTATGGAACCCGAGTTGCAGGTCATCCCCGCACTCCTATACCTGCTCCTGTACCAGGAGCACGCCCGGCGGCGCGGAAGACATCGGTGAGTACTGCACCTACGACAGAGGGGAGGGAAAAGAGTACCGGCACACACCCTCCCACCCACACCCACTACAACACACACATCAATGCATTCCCACAGATCACTGTCACAACCCACAAACCCCCCCCTCCGAAATAATGCAAAGACCAAAAGAAGAGATCATAAACGGGCAGATATATTGAAATATGGACACCAGTAATCCCAATAAATAAATAAACTATGTACAAAATATATACAGCTACTAAATGTAGTCCAACCACTGTCCGTGGACCACAGGGGTCCTGTGCAAAGGGGCAAGGCCCAGTCCTACGACAAGAACTCCACGGAGAGAACACTGCAGGGGCATCAGAAAGAAAATAGGACAGGCACCTCAGGGGGAAGGGAAGGGGGGGCACCTCAGCCACTTGAGTACACGACGCCAGATCCACGAGGGGACTCCATGACCACTGGCCCATCCTGGGGAGAGCAAAGCCACAGTCCATACAGTCCATACAGTGGGTGGCCTGCCCACTGGGCCATCCTGGGGAGAGCAATGCCACAGTCCATACAGTCCATACAGTGGGTGGCCTGCCCACTGGGCCATCCTGGGGAGAGCAAAGCCACAGTCCATACAGTCCATACAGTGGGTGGCCTGCCCACTGGGCCATCCTGGGGAGTGCAAAGCCACAGTCCATACAGTCCATACAGTGGGTGGCCTGCCCACTGGGCCATCCTGGGGAGAGCAAAGCCACAGTCCATACAGTGGGTGGCCTGCCCACTGGGCCATCCTGGGGAGAGCAAAGCCACAGTCCATACAGTCCATACAGTGGGTGGCCTGCCCACTGGGCCATCCTGGGGAGAGCAAAGCCACAGTCCATACAGTCCATACAGTGGGTGGCCTGCCCACTGGGCCATCCTGGGGAGAGCAAAGCCACAGTCCATACAGTCCATACAGTGGGTGGCCTGCCCACTGGGCCATCCTGGGGAGAGCAAAGCCACAGTCCAAACAGTCCATAACAGACTCCACTGCCACTGGAGGAGGCATGTTGGCCAGAGGACATCCTGCAGCCCTGCCCGAGACAGATCCTGCCCTGCCACGTCTGCCAAAGGGCCAGCGGTTCTTGCCTTGAAGGGCCCAGTTCAGCGCTTCTTGCCTTGAAGGGCCCAGTTCAGCGCTTCTTGCCTTGAAGGGCCCAGTTCAGCGGGTCTTGCCTTGAAGGGCCCAGTTCAGCGCTTCTTGCCTTGAAGGGCCCAGTTCAGCGGGTCTTGCCTTGAAGGGCCCAGTTCAGCGGTTCTTGAGACGGCGGTCCCCAGCGGAGCGGTGCTTGAGACGGCGGGGCACAGTTCAGCGGTGCTTGAGACGGCGGGGCCCAGTTCAGCGGTTCTTGAGACGGCGGTCCCCAGCGGAGCGGTGCTGGAGACGGCGGGGCCCAGTTCAGCAGTGCTTGAGACGGCGGGGCCCAGTTCAGCGGTTCTTGAGACGGCGGTCCCCAGCGGAGCGGTGCTGGAGACGGCGGGGCCCAGTTCAGCGGTGCTTGAGACGGCGGGGCCCAGTTCAGCGGTTCTTGAGACGGCGGTCCCCAGCGGAGCGGTGCTGGAGACGGCGGGGCCCAGTTCAGCGGTGCTTGAGACGGCGGGGCCCAGTTCAGCGGTTCTTGAGACGGCGGTCCCCAGCGGAGCGGTGCTGGAGACGGCGGGGCCCAGTTCAGCGGTTCTTGAGACGGCGGTCCCCAGCGGAGCTGTGCTGGAGACGGCGGGGCCCAGTTCAGCGGTGCTTGAGACGGCGGGGCCCAGTTCAGCGGTTCTTGAGACGGCGGGGCCCAGTTCAGCGGTGCTTGAGACGGCAGGGCCCAGTTCAGCGGTGCTTGAGACGGCGGGGCCCAGTTCAGCGGTGCTTGAGACGGCGGGGCCCAGTTCAGCGGTGCTTGAGACGGCGGGGCCCAGTTCAGCGGTGCTTGAGACGGCGGGGCCCAGTTCAGCGGTTCTTGAGACGGCGGGGCCCAGTTCAGCAGTTCTTGAGACGGCGGGGCCCAGTTCAGCGGTTCTTGAGACGGCGGGGCCCAGTTCAGCGGTGCTGGAGACGGCGGGGCCCAGTTCAGCGGTGCTTGAGACGGCGGGCCCAGTTCAGCGGTTCTTGAGACGGCGGGGCCCAGTTCAGCGGTTCATGAGACGGCGGGGCCCAGTTCAGCGGTTCTTGAGACGGCGGGCGGTCTATGGCCAACTGCTCATTGCCTGGTGGTGCCCTCCTGGGCAGCGGGGATGGTGCTCCTTCAATGCCCACCTGGGCTGTGGGTGGTGGGGCCCACCTGGCCAGCTGGGCTGGGTCCTCCCTGGCCAGCGGCTATGGGGGTGGTGGGCTCCTCCTGGGCAGCAGGCCTGCAGCCTGACCTCTCCGACTTGCTGCCCTTGCCCTCCTTAGTCGGGAGTCTGTGGCCCTTTCCTCCCTTTGGAGCTGTGGCTGGTGACTGTGTCTGGGTGGTGTCCGGGGGGGATGTAGAAGCCGGGCTCCTGCGGCGCCCCTTCCGCCTTCTGCTCCTCTTCCCAGGGGGTGGGCTGGCTGTCCCCTTGCTGCTGGGCGAAGATCCAGACATGCGGGCTGGTGGGCTCCAATACCCCTGCACCCTTGTCAAGGGGGCTGCAGGGCTGGTGGTGGCTGAGGTGCTCTTCTTACCCCGACGAGAAGGAGTGGGGGGCTCAGGGTCAGGAAAGAAGTTAGCAGTGGCGAGGAAGAGTTTCTTGGGACAATGGAGAGTGGTAGGTACAGTGGGAATGGGAGTGGAGGGAGAGGATGTGGTTGTAGGTGAGTCACGTTTGCTGTCTTTGGGTGCAGGTGCAGGAGGGATAGGCTGTCGTGAGGTGGATGGCTGTTGGGTGGGTGGGTGGCTGCGTTTGTGTGGTGTGGAAGAGGGGGTGACAGACACAGTGGGAGAGGACACAGGGGACGTGTAAATGGCAGTGGGGGTGGTGACTGCATGTGTGCGGACTGGACTGGAGGGTGTGCTGGTGATGGAAACACTGGCTGATGGTGAGGTGAATGTAGGTGTGAGTGTAGACGTCACAGGGAGGAAGGAGGGATACGAGGAGGTGGGGGTCACAGAGGTGGTAGTGACTGTTGGCATGTCTGCATCGGAATGTTGCGTGTGTGAATGTCTGCGTGATCTGTGGTGCTTATGTTTGGATGAGCTTCTCTTGGGTGTTGAGGTGTGTGCAGGCTGGTCTGATGGTGTGGGTGGGACAGGCAGAGGAACAGGAGACTGGGAGGAGGGAGTTAGTAGAGGGAGGCAGGAGACAGGGACAATGGCTGCCGTCAGTGCTGAGGCCAGAGCCTGGAACGATCGCTGATGGGCAGCCTGACCCGAATGAATGCCCTCCAGGTACGCATTGCTGCGATGAACCTCCCTCTCCACCCCCTGGATGGCATTCAAAAGGGTAGTCTGCCCAACAATGAGCGTTCGGAGGAGGTCAATGACCTCCTCACTGAGGGCAGCGGGGGTAACAGGGGCAGGGCCTGAGGTGCCTGGGGCGAAGGAGATGCCCGGCTTCCTGGCAGAGCGGGCACGGGGCGAACGCTGAGGGGCTGCTGGGAGGGCGGAGATGGTGCGCTGGGTGGCGGCTGTACCTGTAATGGCGGGGGGCACGGATGGTGCCACCCCCGCAAGGGAGCTCCCTTCCGAGGACGTGTCCGTGTCGCTGCAGGGTCCAGTCGTCCCCGTTGTGGAGCTCCCCTCGCCCTCCGTCTCACTGGTCCAGTCAGACTCTGTGGCATGGCCCTCCTGGGCCATGTGAGATGCAGCTCCCTCCTGCCCCGATGCCACTTCTCCTCCGCCTGATGATGCTGATGCACACAAGCACAGAAAGACAAACAAAAAGGGGGGGGGAGAGAGAAATAAAGGGATATTGAGTACATGGATCTCCGGTACAGTTAGCGGACATGACGGACACAGATGCCCCCTGCACTAAGTTGCGCACTTGGGGTCCGCTACGCATTCCGTGGAACATGCCCTACACGCCTAGAGTTGACAACTGCACCCATGGATGACACGGCCCAGGGATGGCTGTACTGACACACTACTGAGGGTGGTGGCTGGGGACACAGGGGCTTACGGGGGTGCCCAGCCTACAGATATCGCCCTGGCCTAGGGGGACCCACAGCCCTCCTCCCCCACCCAGACACCTCCACTGCGCGACAACAGAGTAGATAATGCTTGGACTCACCCCCTTGTGTCTGCTGTGCTGCCCTCACGCGCCCATCCAAATCAGGGTAGGCCACCGGCAGGATCCGGAACATCAGGGGGGTCAGTTGACGGCAGGCACCCCGCCTACGTTGGGAGGCCATCCCCAGCAGAGACTCAGCGGTCTTCTTGGTCCCGCGGCGGATGTCCTCCCACCTCTTGCGGCAGTGGGTGCCCCGTCGATGGTGGACCCCCAGGGTCCGGACTTCCTTGGCGATGGCACGCCAAATCCCGATCTTCTCATGGGCGCGGACCTATGTGACACGTACAGGGAGGGAGAAATACCACGTTCAAGTTTGTCTGCATTTTCGTTGCCAGTGGCCCAACGCCCCCCATCCCCGCCAGGCCCCCCGCCATGCCCCCCGCCAGCCCCAACATGCCCCCCATCCCCGCCAGGCCCCCCGCCATGCCCCCCGCCAGGCCCAACATGCCCCCCATCCCCGCCAGGCCCCCCGCCATGCCCCCCGCCAGCCCCAACATGCCCCCCATCCCCGCCAGGCCCCCCGCCATGCCCCCGCCAGGCCCAACATGCCCCCCATCCCCGCCAGGCCCCCCGCCAGCCCCAACATGCCCCCCATCCCCGCCAGGCCCCCCGCCATGCCCCCCGCCAGCCCCAACATGCCCCCCATCCCCGCCAGGCCCCCCGCCAGGCCCCCAAGCCAGCCAGTGGCCCCAAATCCATATTGAATTAAACTCACTTGTTGGTCTGGAGGACCGTAGAGTAGCGCATACTGGGGGAGGACCCCATCCACAAGTTTCTCCAACTCCTCTCCAGTGAAGGCAGGGGCCCTTTCCCCAGGCGCAGCAGCCATTGTCCCTTCCAGACCGAGGTCACAGCAACACTTGCAGTATAGGTCCTCTCCTGTGAAAGTTCAAGTCGCAAGTGGATAAGTAGATAGAAAATGGCGGTCACATCCGCGGCGGGCGTACCGCGGCGGTGCGTACCGCCACCGCCGGCGCCCTTCGCCATTGGCTCCTGAAACCCATAGGCTTCAATGTTAACCAATGCGGCTTCGCGCCGCGGTCTTCGACCGCTGACCGCCGCGGTGTGCCACGCCAGCGCATTGACCTCACATCCCATTGTCACACTTCACAGGTCAGGCAGCCGCCATTTCGAGGGTCCACATGGCTCAATTTCAACTGCGTCACACAGGCCTAGGCCTTGCATAGCCACATAGACACGCCATTCACTGCATAGAGAATCGTTTACTGTGCTAGCTGTGAGTACGTACCTGTGGGTTGCTTGACTGTGTGCTCCATGTTGTCCTTCCTAGGCACCGTCCGCTGGGTTTGGCGAGGAGACGGATGAATCCTCGCGTGTACCGACCGCTGGTGGACCTGTCGACAATGGAAGAACGCCACATTATCCTGACCTACCGTCTTGACCGTGCCACTATACATGAACTGTGTGCCCAGCTGGAGCCCGACCTGATGTCCCCCATCCGCCAACCCACAGGGATTCCCCCTCTGGTGCAGGTCCTGTCAGTACTCCATTTCTTGGCAAGTGGGTCATTTCAGACAACAGTGGGAATTGCTTCTGGGATGTCTCAGCCCATGTTTTCGAAGGTGTTATCCAGAGTGTTGTCTGCCCTGATGAAATACGTGAGGAGCTACATCATTTTCCCTGAGGTGGGCGAATTGACTACAGTGAAGGGTGATTTCTACACCCTTGGACATATTCCCAACGTCATTGGTGCCATTGATGGGACCCATGTGGCTTTGGTTCCCCCAAGAGACAGGGAGCAGGTGTACAGGAACAGAAAGAGTTACCATTCCATGAACATCCAGGTGGTGTGTTTGGCTGACCAGTACATCTCGCATGTAAATGCCAAATTCCCAGGGTCAGTGCATGACGCCTACATCCTGAGGAATAGCAGCATCCCTTACGTGATGGAACAGCTAGAGAGACACCGTGTATGGCTATTGGGGGACTCTGGGTACCCCAACCTGTCGTGGCTACTGACCCCAGTAAGGAATCCCCAGACCAGGGCAGAGGAACGGTACAATGAGGCCCATGGGCGTACTAGGAGGGTGATCGAACGCACCTTTGGCCTCCTAAAGGCCAGGTTTAGGTGCCTGCATATGACAGGTGGATCCCTAATGTACTCACCTAAGAAGGTGTGTCACATCATCGTGGCCTGCTGCATGCTTCACAACCTGGCTTTGCGCCGCCAGGTGCCTTTCCTGCAGGAGGATGGTCGAGACGGTGGTGTTGTGGCAGCGGTGGAACCTGTGGAGAGTGACGAGGAGGAAGACGACGGGGCTGAAACAGACAACAGGGACAGAATCATTGAACAGTACTTCCAATAGGACACAGGTAACAATTCAAAGATAATTTAGTAAATCTGAACTACTCTCCTGCATCTCTGCTGCCTGTCTATTTGCCCCAGTGTATGATGACTGAGTTGTGGCTTTTCCCTCCCTATTTCAGATCTGGGGTCCCCACTACGAGTCCTGTGCTTCGTTTCCCCATGGACTACAGCTTTGTGGCAGCTGTTTGTTGACTTCACTATGTACAAGGACATATTTGCACTGTCATGTCAATTACAATATTTTGAAATCACAGCCAGACTCCAGATAGTTTTGTGCAAAATAGGTGTTTATTTCAGTGCTCAAAATGGGATGGGTGGTTTCAAGTGGGAGGGGGCTATGGTGAAGGAATGTCCATGGCAGAGTCCAGAGTAACAGTCACACAGGTGCATTGTCCAGAGGCCTGTGGAGAGATGGAGCATGGGCAGTTCAAGGATGGACAGGGTGACAATGTGGGACAGTGGGATGACATCAGGTGGTATCCTTTGCTGGCGGGGGTCTTGACATCCTACTCTGTCTTCTTGCGAGATCTCAGGGCCCTCTTGCGGGGTGGTTCTTCTCCTGCAGGAGGTGGGGGTCTGGTGGGCTGCTGTTGTGCGGGGGCCTCCTGTCCACTAGCGCCGGCGGAGGTGGTTGGCTGTTCTTGGTCCAGGCTAGTGGCAGGGGCCCTTTGTTGTTGTTGAGTGTCCGTCCTGGTGTTGATGAGGTCCTGCAGCAGCCCTACCATGGTAACCAGGGTGGAGGTGAGGGCTCTGATGTCCTCCCTGTACCCCCGATAGTGTTCCTCCTGCAGTACCTGGATCTCCTGGAACCGGGCCAGTACCGTCGCCATCGTCTCCTGGGAGCGGTTGTATGCTCCCATGATGGTGGTGAGGGCCTCGTGGAGAGTGGGTTCCCTGGGCCCGTCCCCCCCCTGTCGCACAGCTGCCCTCCGAGTTGCCCTGTTTCCCTGGGCCTCTGCCCCCTGGCCGGTGTGCCCACTACCACTGCCCCCAGGTCCCTGTTGTTGTTGGGGTGGTGGGTTATCCTGGGTGCCCTGTAGTGGTAGACACACCGCAGATTGACGCGCCCTGGAGACAGAGGCATGGGCCCGCTGGGTGGGAGCTGTGCTGGTGTTCCCAGAGGGGTTTGGGTCTGTAGTGGCCTGGGCCTGTGTGAGGGGAACCGACTGTCCAGAGGTCCCCGATGGTCCGGGCTGGTCATCGGTGTCCAGGTCGACAGAGCTGCTGTCATCGCTGACGGCCTCTTGGGTGGGGGGGGTGGAGAATTCTGGCGGTGTGTTGACGGTCGGGTCCTGCAGGGGTATAGAGGTATGGTTATAGTTTCAATGTGTGGCATATGGGTGTATCTGTGGGTTCCCGTGTCCCCAAGTGCTGGCATTCGTGTGTGGGGGCTTTGGTGAGGGTGGCTTGTGGGGGGGATGTGTATATGCATTGGGCATGCTTTGGTGATGGGTGTCCATGCTTAGTGGACGCATGCAGGCCTAGGTTTTGGGATGTGTGGGTTGTGATGGTGAGACATTGGCAGGGAATAGGTGTGCTGGGGGTGGGGGTGAGGATGGTGGTGGGGATGAGGATGGTGGTGGGGGTGAGGGTGGGGGTGAGGATGGGGGTGGGGGTGAGGGTGGGGTTCGAGGATGGGGGTGAGGGTTGGGGTATGATTTGGCATGCAGGTGGGGGGGAAGCAGTAGTGAAGCTTCAACTTACCAGTATCCATTCCTCCGCCGACTCCTGCGAGGCCGTCAGGATGCAGGATGTTCAAGACTTCCTCCTCCCATGTTGTAAATTGTGGGGGTTGAGGTGGGGGTCCTCCGCCAGTCTTCTGCACGGCGATGTTGTGCCTGGATACCATGGAACGCACCTTCCCCCGTAGGTCGTTCCATCGCTTCCTGATGTCTTCCCGATTTCTGGGGTGCTGTCCCACAGCGTTGACCCTGTCGACAATCCTCTGCCATAGCTCCGTCCTCCGGGCAATGCTGGTGTATTGGATCTGTGTGCCGAACAGCTGGGGCTCTACCCGAACGATTTCCTCCACCATGACCCTGAGTTCTTCGTCTGAGAAGCGGGGGTGTCTTTGGGGTGCCATGGGGTGGTGTGTATGATGTGTGGGGTGGAGTATGTGTAGTTAAGTGTGTTGAGTGTGGTGGTGTGTGTTGTTTTGTGTGTGGATATTGTGTGGGTGATGGTGTTGAGTGGCTGTGGCTGCTAGTTTGTGGATGGTGGTGTCTCGCTCTGGCCTTCTTTCTGAATTTTTGGTCGTAGGGGTTTGTGGGTGATGTGGGTGTGTGTTTTATATTGTATTGTGTGTGTGGGAGTGGTGTGTGTATGTGTATCAGGTGTGTGGAATTCAAATCGGCCAATGTGGCTGAGTTTTGTTCGTTTGTGTGTATTCTGACCGCGGCGGTGTGTCCCGCCAATGGAAAACCGCGTTTGAAAGACCGCCGCGTGGATTCGTGGGTCGTAATGGCATGGGCGTATTTCTGTTGGCGTGACGGTGGAGGTTTTGTCACCTCCACTTTTCCGCCGACCGCTGGTCTTGCGGTCTGTTGTGGCTGTCGGATTTTCGGAGGTTTGGCTGCTGCGGGTCAGAATGACCGTGGCAGGTTTCCGCGACCGCGGCGGGATTATGGAGGATTTCTGACCGGCGGTAGGCGCCTTTTACCGCCGAGGTCAGAATGACCACCATAGTGCTTAAAAGCATAAAGAACCAACCAGGGATATCTGGTCATGCTAGACCAGGTGAAATCTGAAAAGACAGGCCAACCACTCAGAGCATTTTGTTGGATACAGGGACCAACCTTGCCCCCTTCAGAAAGTACCTTGTGGGGAGGGTTGCATCAATGTCAAAGACCCGATGCGAGGAGCAAAGGAGGCAATGCACTGTTGTTGATACTGGTGATGTAGGCTGTGAGTCAGTTCCGAACCCCAAAATTTGGAATGCGTCACTGCTGAACCCCTTAGATGTATGCTTTGGGCAATCATCAAGCCATGCAGCCAGCTATGCTGTGTCTCCTGAAGCAGCGATGCGTCGAAGGAGATGCATTGTTTCGAACCTGTGCAATGACGGCAATGCAGATGCAGCACTTTATGCCAACTTCCAAGGGCCCAGGATTGAATTGACACCAATTGACAGGGCAAGACTTGCAGTAAGCAAAGCCTAGGTGCTGTTGTAGGAATAAGTGAAGTTTTTGATGTTCCTGAGACTTCAGAACAGGAGGCAAGCCAGCAAGCCCTTGGAGTCACTTTGGTTCTGGGAAAGTACAGATACAGGTTCAGTCCTTATCACTCCCAGGCAAGCAGGGCAGCAGGCAACAACAGAGCAGGAGTCCATCAAAGTCCAGGAGAGTCCAACAAAGTGATAGTCCTTTCAGCACCACAGCAGTCCTTCCTGGATGAATGTCCTCAGGTCCAGAAGTGTACTGATATGGTGGTGTCTAAGGTCCAATATGTATACCCAGTTGTGCCTTTGAAGTGGAGGAAACTTCATAAAAGTGACCTTTGAAGTGCACAAAGTTCCTGCCGTTCCTGCCCTGGCTCCAGACTCTCGATAGGGGGTATGCAGCCCTTTGTGTGTGGGGCAGGAACAGCCCATTCAGGTGGAAGTGATAGTTTCTCTCTGCTGTCCTGCCATGAATGATTCATCAAGATGTTTATGGCCCAGCAGGCACACCTAAGTTTCCTTTGTGCATACCTGTCTGGAAGGAATGCACACAGCCCAGCTGTCACCCACCCCAGATGTTTACTCAAAGACAGGCGGAGGCACAGAATGGTTAAGGTAAGAAAATGGCAACTTTCTAAAAGTTGCATTTTCGTACTTGCAAGTCAGAATCTAACTTTACTGTAAGTTGTGACTTTAAATTGTGAGTCCAGAGACAATGAACTCAAAATATCTACCTGAACAAGTAAAACTAAAAAGTACATATCCAACTCTTTAAATTCACTGCACCCTGCCCTTGAGGCTGTCAAAGGTCTATGTTAGGGGTGATTTATCACAAAGTCTTTGTAGTTCAAAAAAGTACGTTTAATTGTGAAACAGGACGATCCAGATTTACATTACACCTAGTTCCACCTGACCTCTTCCCCACTTTTCTCTACACCGCGCTCTCCCAACCGCCCGCCTTCCACACAGAGTTCCACATTCTATGCACGCTCAGAGTTGTTGAATGTCAACACTTCGAGCTAAGCTGAGACCCAACACATCTTTCCCCTTAAACAAAAGAAAATATTAAATGTTTAAAATACCTGAACCCAACCCTAAATCAAAACTAATACCTAAGAATAGAACACCAATTTACACCCCACACCTGTTCCCTAGCATTCAATCACACAACAAAAGATATACATTAAATTTTCACAGAAGATATACATTAAGTTTTCCTGGGTACATTAAGCACATAATCGTGATACTTTCTCAGCCATATCCTTTTTCCTGAAATTACTTTTGGCTCCTCTTCCTCATCAAGCTTGTTGCTTCCACTTGTTCCTTCTTTTTTACTGCCATTCATCTTCTGAGCAATTGACAACTTTTTATAATTTTCCATCATCCTGTTTAACAGCATTTTTAAACACTCTTACAATCAATTTAGGTGACGAAAACTTTGACTCCCCCTTCTGAATTTTCCGGATACTTTTAACCTTCACATAATCCTCCACTTTTACATAAATTGTCTTCCTCGGTTCCCCAATATATCTACTTTGAGCTTGCACCCTTCTTTCACTCACCTTATCAACCAATTCCCTGTCAACGACAAACTCACCCACCCATTGTCTTGTTAACTTAGTTGCAGGTGCACTGCCCGTCAGCAACACAAATGGGGAAACCTTTGTATCCGCGTTAGGAGTTATACGCACAGCCCACAACAATTTTTGTGCTCCAATTTGCAATGCAAACCACTTGCCTTAGCTAACTGTACATTATCCTTAACAACTCTGTTGAATCATTCCACCAAACATTGCTTCTCGGATGATACAATGAGGTCTTCGTGTGCTTGATGCCCATAAGAGCCACATCTTCCGTCACTACTCCTTCCAGACAACTTTCAACAGAGTATACAACAACATCATCCTCACTCGATCCTATTTCATCTTTATTGCTCATATTTTCACTGGGAAGCCATGAAAGACAATCCACTAACAAATTCCTAGCACCAGGTACATACTCAATGTGGTAATCAAAAGCTTGCAATCTGTATTGCCATTTGGCCAATCTAGGAGAAGCATGTTGTACTCCTTTTGTGGAAAATAACTGCACTACGGGTTTGTGACCCATCCAAAGCAAGTGCTTCTCTTTCTATTGTCGAATACGTAGGTTCTGCACACGTAATTACTTCATCCTTGTCCAGTTTCTGTTGCAATAAAACTGCACCTAAGCCTCTTTGACTGGCATCCATCATAATTATAGTCTTGTCCTTAGGATTGAATGGTTTTAACAGAATTGCCTGAGCTACTTCATCCTTTATTAATTGGAATTCTTGTTCACAATTCCAAACTCATTCAAACTTGACATTTTCTTTAACAAATTCCTCATATTAAATGACTTCTCAGCACAGTTAGGAATAAAGATACTATAAAATTCCACTAGCCCCATAAAGGCCCTTACTTGATTCTTGTTTTCAAGTCCTCAATTGCCCTAACCAAACTCCCCCTAGGTTCTACTCCATACTTTGAAATCTTGTTCCCCAAATAATCTACACGCGACACATTGAATTTTCATTTGTTTGCCCTGAGAGTGACCCCTTTTTCCATTACTATGGATAGCACTCGTCTCAACCTCTCATCACGTTGATTCTAATTCTTCCCATAAATTAATACATCATCCTGGAACACCACAATTCTCTTAATATTGTTGAACAAATTATCCACCACCCTTTGGAACACAGCAGAAGCAGAGGCCAACCCAATGGCATACGCTTGAATTGGAATAAATCCTCCGGAGGAATGAATGCAGTTAGATGCCTAGTCTCTGGATGTAAATTTATCTGATGGTAAGCCGAAGCCATATCCAACAAACTGAACTTATTGGCCTCCTTCAAGGTGGACAGCATCTCAGTAATTGTAGGTAAGGGATGGTGATCAACCCAAATTTGACTGTTCAAATCCCGCAAGTCCACACACATGGGAATGGACCATTTGCCTTATGAGCTATAACAATGGGAGCAACCCAATCAGACAATTCAGTTCTTTCTATCACTCCTTGACAACAAAGTTTGTCAAGTTCCTTCATTAACTCCTCTCTTAAGGCTAAAGGAACTATACAAACCCTATGTATTCTTGGAATGGCATCATCCCTCAACTTGATCCTATGAAAAAAAACCTTGAACCTCCCAAGTCCATCCTGGAACACTTCTGAAAACTCACCTTCCCATGTGTTATTTTTAATAGAAAACACATACTTGTAATCTTTACTTCAAATCACTTGAGCAGGATTGTTAGGATCAATCAAAATTCCTAAACTCTTTTGATCATTCCAACCTAATAAGCACGTTTCATCTTTAGCAACATACACCACACCGTTTGCAATATTGCCTAGAAAACTGAATTCTGCTTCATATTTCCCCACAACTTCAATGGGATTCCCACCATAACCAAGAGGTTTAATGCAAGAATCTCTAAGACAAATATGATTAAAACACTCCCTTCATTTTCTTCACTCAGCAAGGTGAAAGATGAGCCTGAATCAGCCATCACGTTCACAATCCTCCCATTAATAAGTAGGTCACAAAATGGTCTCTTAAATTTGTTAGATGTTATGCCGCATACCTTCTCCTCCTGTGTTTCACATGCATCAATAATGGTCAAAATTTCATCTTCGTCACTGGATGTTGCCTCAACACCAGATGTTCCGTTGTTAATTACACCAAAAACATTTCCAGGTAATTTTACCTTTAGACCTACAAAATTTGGGGAAATTCCCCCTTTTCATCAGTTTGGAACACTTCTTATCCATTGCTGTACACACATTAGCATTACCTAAATAGGACACACTGCCACAGCTATAACACTCCAATTTCCTAACATTCTCCATTTATTTTCAATTTCAACTCTTTCTTTTCCTTTACTTTTCATTTTCCATTTTACGAACGATACACTCTGATGTGAATATTTTTCATCTGAAATATTCATTTGTTCCATATACACAGTTGTATTCTGTATTCTAGTGGCAATTTCAACTGCTTTTTCCAGAGTAAAGTTCAGGGTGGACAGCAGAGTTTCTTGCACCTTTTTGCTACTCGTTTTTTCTACCAGTTGATCACGCATCATTTCATCTTTGCACACCTTGAACTCACAAGTAACAGCAAGTATTCTCAACGCCCCCACAAAACTTGCAACAGGTTCACCTGATACTTGAGCTCTTTTGTAAAATGTATGCCTCTCCATAATGACATTCTTTCAAGCTTCAAACCTAGAATCCATAGACTTAATGGCAGAAGCATATTCGTCAGTTCCTCCATCTCCTTCACCTTCTCCTAACTGAACTAATATTTGAGGTATGTGTTTTAAAATTTTCCGACCTTCTGATCCCAAACAGTGCAGAAGAATGGCAAACTTTTTGTTATGTGTAAAAGTGTCACCATCCAAGGCATCTATGTACACTTCAAAGCCTTCTTTCCATAATTCCCAATCTGACTCAGAAGAAGAAGAATTAGGAGTAAAAACAGGTGGTGGAATTATAGAATCTTGCATGAGTAAAGGTAAAAATGCAAGTTATCCAACTTGCACTATGCACTAAAATCTTTTGCCACTTCAATGCCAGATCCAGAAAATTGCTGCATTCGTGCAAAACATCATAGTGTTAGGGTTTGTACACAGCAAAGAGCATGTCCCCTCTCACTGCACTAGTGGGTTCTGTAATAGCTCCCTTTTAAACTTACTATTGAAAGCCTTTCTTGTTATCTCACCTCCCCCCCCCTAGGCTTCTGTGTATGTTGTTTAATGTGCTGTTTTGTTTACACATTGGGCCTTGCTTTTACCAAGGCTTCTTTAAAACACTCCTCCCTAGGCCATGTGTTAATCCAACTCATTTGCATAATAACTGAAACTCTGCACACCTTTCAAGAACATGTGCAGCATGTGAGGACCACACCCAGCTCTTCAAACCACACCCAGCTCTGCACACCTTCCAAGAACATGTGCAGCATGTGAGGACCACACCCAGCCCTTCAAACCACACCCAGCCCTGTCTATAAAAGGCATCCCCCGAGCCTCACCCAGTGCTTGTGCTCGTCTACCTCCCGCTTACCTGAGAACAGATCCCTCGGAGCTGGCACTCCTGCTCTTTACAGACTTTCATTGACTTCAATGGGCGCAGCTTCTGGCTCTTCCTTCTTCCGGTTTCCGGTTCCTCCTTGCTTCAGCCTCTCTCCTATGAGTAACCTGCAAAAGAGAAAGAAGACAAGGTTAGACTGATCAGTATCTCTTGCCAGCAACAAGTAAGTGCAAAACCTTTTATTACCTGAAAGAACTTTGACAACAATTTCTGGATTCGTGTATAGACAATTTGAAACGAAATACCTTCCACGAACATTGTGATTCAAACTCTTTGTTACAAGAATATTTTGCAGAACTTTGTGAAGCAAACATTGTTTTTTCTCATGGAACTTTTAAGAATCGAACAGTGGAAACCATTAACAGCAAGGCAAACAGTAAATCAAGGACTTGCACAAATTACATGCTGTATTTTGATGTAAAAGTACAGTGTTTGTTTTATAAAAGATTCTGGAAATATGGGAAAAAAGTTTTACAGTAATAGAAAACACATCCCAGAGCAGTAACACATTCCAAACCTGGAAACTAGAGACCAGGATCCAAGAGGTACTTTTAGAAGAGAATTTCTAATAAATAAAGGGATAGTCAGGAACCCATTTAGGAATAGGTTGCACTTATCTGTTCTTTGTTTATGTTTCATTAGGCACCAGTTTCTACAGAAGTCAGAAAGGGCCGCAGATTTGTGCAGCAATTCAACAGTGGAAACGCAAGAACAGTGTTGTCTCTCTTTTTTTTATTTTATCCACTTCCCCCCTTCCCTTGAGCTTCTGTTCTTAGTGCACTGTTTTAAAAACTAGTGTGCTGGAACAAGCAGTTTCAGGGTGGGGTCGGATTGTCTTCAACCTCCATCAGAACTGAACAAGAACTCAGGTGAGCTGGGCTTTGACACATAGTACAATTAATTAGTTTTGATGTAAAAATGAGCACAATGTCACTTAATGTTAATTGCAAGAAGATACTATGACTGTGTTTGCAATGACGAGCCTGAGACATGTTTAGAGAGCTATTCAAGTCAGCGGCCCAATCAGTGCTGCAGTTCTGCTAGTAGTATTTAATTTAACAGCCATGGGCACATGCAGTGCACTTTACTAGGGACCTTTAAGTAAATGATATTTGCCAATTGTGGGTGAGCCAATGTTACCATGGTTTAGCAGAGAACACATGCACTTTAACACTGATATCAGTGGTAAAGTGCCCAGAGTCATAAAGCCAGCAAAAGCAAGGGGAGAAAAAAGGGGAGGAGAAAGGCACAACGTTTTGGCATGACCCTGCAGAAAGGCAGAAAGGGTCAGGTCCAACACAACCCCCCTCCAACCTAAAACCAGCTGTAGACTATTATCTGCTTAGGGCGATAGAACATGGACAGTGGTTCACTACTGGAGGGGCATTTATCAGTTCTATGCCTCTCTGTACCCAGTTGAACCCCTCTTTCCATACTCTCCTGAGCCCCTTGAACGGACCCCTGGGGTACCCTTCTGACTATCAGTGGACCCTATCTGTGCAGCACCTAACCTAATTTGCTCACAGATGCATCCCAGTCGGCAGAGTACCACCATGGCAAACAAAGTGATGTGGCCCATTCACCCCTTGAATTAGACTTCTGTCACCAACACAAGGACAACTCTGTCCACAAGGACAACAAACAACAGAGGCCACTGACAGCTGTCAGTGTTAAGAGTGAGTCCCCAGGCCACCTAAGAGTTTCTGACCTCTGGTTTCTCAGAGTGGAGGGCAGTGACCTCAGATGTCTTTCACCCTTTTTCCACTCTGCATCCCACCAATTCAGGGTTGGTATCCTGAAACAGGCCACTTAGCCTAGGGTCTGCTCCCTAAGGCTGAACATGAAACATGGATGGGCTCTCCCTTAACCTGCTCCTCCACCTCTGGTTCTGTACTCTCCACTTGGGAGTGGTATCTCCAGAAAATTGAACTGTTAGGGGACTTGTGACAGCCAAACCCTCCAGGTTCCCCTGACACCTGGGGCAACTTGTTCCCCAGTAGGCAATCTTTGGGCATCTGATGACTCATTATGACCTTCCTCTGGGTCCCCACCCCAGTCTATGGATACCAGGGCCATTGGAGGGAAGAAATCCTGCCCATGGGCAGGTCTAACCCTATACCCCTGGTTGATGTGCTGCTCTGTGGAAACAAGCCTTCCCACTAACATAGTCTGGCTAGCCCCGGTGTTCCTCAAAACAATGACTGGGTCCCCATTCACTTAGTGGAAGTGATGACTCCCACCCTCAGGGATCACCAAATCATTCCCTGAGTCTGCCTCCCAAATAAGGGTTATCATTCATGGCATGGTCCATGACCTACCCCTGGGGACTACTTACCCATAAAGCTACATTGGCCAATCCTGTAGAGGCCCCACCAGTAGGTGGTTTCTTCGGACAGTCAAAGTCAATCAAGCAAGCAATGGTCTTGTAGAGTGCGGACTTGTGACCCTGGGGGGTCTCCAGGCGCTGGGAGGATGCTGCGGGCCTCATCTGGATGGCAATGGTGGTTGACAAGCCAATTCTTGAGCTGCTTTCAGAGGAGGGGAGGTGCACATATGGAGGGGGAGTTTGTTCCAGGACCTGGAAGTGAGGTGGGAGAAGAAACAACCTCCAAAGCATTCACTGGATAAGGGAGGCTGAGCGTAGCTCTCTGGTTGGTTTGTGGAATGTGAGGTGGTTGTTGATGTAGGTGGGTCTGGCATTGTGGAGGGCCTTGTATACATGCATGGGGAGGTTGAAGAGGCATCTTTGTTAGACGGGGAGCCAGTGGAGAGCCCTGAGGTGGAGAGTGTTGCTGGTTCTTCTGAGGAGGTCCAGGACAAGTCTTGCTGCCGTGTTTTGGATGGTCTGGAGGTGGTTCATGAGCTGTTTCATGTTTCAGGCATGCAGCGCCTGAATGTCGGTCATGGTGTTTTAGAAGTTGGTTTGTGTTGTGGCAATGTTGTCTGTAAGGGAGAGGACGAGCTGACTGTCATTGGCATAGGAGATGCTGAGTTCATGGGTGCATGCATTGTCTGCCAGTGGAGTCATGTAGTGTTCAAGAGGTTGGGGCTAAGGGAGGAGCCATAGCGGTTGCCACAGATGATATCTTTCGGTGTGGAGACTAAGGGAGGGAGGAAGATCCTGCTAGTGTTGGAGTCACTACCTGGTAACTTACTGTCGACCCTGGTACTGACCCAGCAGCCCACCTATTAAGCATGCTCCCTGGGAACAGAGAACTTACTCTCAACAAGGTGTTGGGGCAGATCTGGAAAACAAAGACTGAACTTCTGCTTTTTTGCATCCAAATTATGCAGCCCCTGGCAATCCTTTACCTCACTGCCCTTGACACAACCACACAGGGCCTTGCAAAAAGAATCCACACAGTCCACATATGTCTGCAGGGATAGTCTCTGACTGCCCCTGAAGGTCTGTCTGTACTTCTCTAGGGTCAGATCAAACTTCCTGATTAGGGCCTCCTTCATGAGGGGAAACCTTATCCTGTTGCCACCCCTCCCTCCCCCCCCCAGTAGGGTGCCCCCAGACTAGGAATGTGCTTCCACAGAGTAGCTCCCCAAAACCACCCAGGTACCTTGTGAATCTGTAAAGTAATCTCATGGGCCTTAAATTATCTGTCTATCTTGTCTCCCACCCGAAGGTCAGGCACCAAACCTTTAAGAATGTGGACCCTCCTGTTAGTGGGCACTGGACTTTACTTGTATAGCTTTTATAGTCAGTTCCTTTAGGTTCCTCTAATGAGCCAACAACTCCTAAGCAATCCTCTCCTTCATGGCCATTTTTGTTTGCTTTTCCCATAGGCAACCTTTCCCCCCCACGTCCTCTCCTCCAATTTGAGCTTAACCAGCTCCAATTTCAATTTTCTCTCCTCCCTCCTGTCTTCTGTCACCTCTAGAGCCAGGACTCTAGATAAAATGCTGCACTCTGCCCTGAGGGGAACATCCACTACATTAGCTTCCTGCCCCAGAGGCAGTTCCAGTACATCCTGGTTCAGCACCACATCATCCTCTATTTTCTCATTCTCTATCATCTCATCTCCCTCCTCTGTTGTTACAGGTGCATCCTGAGCTTCTAACCAGACCCTTTTGCAGCTCCACTTTCCTTGCAAAGACTTTTGTTGAAAGCCCAAACCCCTTGCAGAAATCCTTGAGCTATGCCACAGCGTAACTCTCCTGCCTGGCCAACTCATAGTCCATTTTTGCAGGTGAAGATGTAGGACCTCCAGTCAGAGACATAGTTTTAGAAAAGAGAAAAAATGCCAATCAGGACGAATAGAAAAATGTAAAATGTCATTCAGACAGAGTAGGGGAAAATGCCAGTGGTGATAAAAAACAATTGATTTGAATTAGTCCGATATGTGGATGGTAGTTTGCACCAATTTATTGTAAGGCACTGCACAGATACAAGTGGTATTATTACCAATGATCACCAATGCTAGAAATTGGATTTCTGCTTGGCAGTGGGATGCACCCTGTCCAAGCAGGAACCACAATCCTAGCCAGGGTAGTCAGATACAAACCACATTGTAACCTGTGCTCAACCTCTGGTAGCTTGGCACAGAGCAGACAGGCTTAACTTGGGAGGCAATGTGTAAAGTATTTGTGCAGCACTTAAAACATTAAAATAGTGAAAACGCCACACAAAATTAATCCACAATAGGTTCAGAAAAGAAAACTTAATTTAATAAACAAGACAAGACCAAAAAGACAAAAATCCAATAAGTAGAAGTCGAGTTATGAATTTTTAAAGAATATTAGGATATTCTAGGCTTAAAAGCATAAAGCTCTAACTTGGGCCATATGGTCACGCTAACCCAGGTGGAAGCTGAAAACGTGGGTCAGATACTGGTACCAACCTTGACCCACTAAAAAAGTACCTTGTAAGGAGTGTTACGTCGATGTTGAAGACTCAATGAGAAGATCAAAGAATGCGATGTTTTGTCATCAATCCTGGTGTTGTAGGTGATGCTTTGGTTCATAACTGCACAATCGGAGATGTGTCACTGTTGAATCCCTTAGATCTAGGTGATATGCCTTTATCAAGCCACATAGCTGGCGATGCAGTGTCTCCTTAAGTGGCGATGCATCAGCATCGAAGGAGATGCATCAGTTTCGACAGACTCAATGATGGTAATACATGGATTTTACAGTTGCAGAATCTTATACCAACTTCCAAGTATCCAGGACTGGATTTGCACCACTTGTTAGGGCAAGTCTTGCAGCAAGCAAAGACTAGGTGTTGTTGCTGCACAGAGTGATGTGTATGATGTCACTAAGATTTCAGAACAGGAGACAAGCCAGCAGGCCCTTGGAGTCACTTTGGTTCTGAGGATGTAGAGATGCAGGTCAAATCCTTCTCACTCACAGTCAAGGAGGGCAGCAGACAGCAGGGCATTAATGGCAGAGCAGGAGTCAAGCAAAGTCCAGTAGAGTTCAGCAGAGTGACAGTACCTTCAGAAGCACAGCAGTCCTTCTTCCTGGCAGAATTAACTCAGGTCCAGAAGTGTACTGATTTGGTTGTGCTTGAGGTCTAGTACTTATACCCAGTTGTACCTTTGAAGTGAGGGAAGAGTGGCCTTTGAACTACACCAATGTCTCTTCCTTTCCTGCCTTGGCTCCAGAGCTACAGGGGATACGCAGCTCTTTGTATAAGGACTGGCACATCCCATTGAGGGGGAGGTATCATCTCCTCCCCCTCCGTCCTGCCAGGATCAGCCATCAAGATATTAATGGCCAGGCAGGTGCACCTAACCTCCCTTTGTGTGTAGCTGCCTAGAGGGAATGAACACAGCTCAGCTGTCACCCTACCTATACATGTATTCATAGACAGGCAAAGAATGGTTGAAGTAATAAAATGCCAACTTTCCGAAAGTGGCATTTTCAGACTTGAACCTTAAAATCCAAAGTTACCATAAGTTGTGATTTCAAATTGTGAGTCCAGAGACACCGAATATGTAATATCTATCTTTTTCCAATTAGAAATTACAGTTATAAAAAGTAACAAGGAAATCCCACTGTTAACCTATGGGAGTTATTACAGTAGGGACAATCAAATTTGGAAGTTTTTCACTACCTGAACATGTAAAACTAAAAGGTACATGCCAAACTTTTTTAATACACTGCTTCCTGCCTTTGGGGATATCCAGAGCCTACCTTAAGGGAGACTTATACATATTAAAAAGGAAAGTTTGGGCCTGTAGTTTGGGTGATACAATCAGTACTGCAGGCAGGTCTGCTAGTAGAGTTTAATCTACAGGCCCTGGGCACAGGTACTGCACCTTACTATGCACCTATAAGTAAATTAAATATACCATTTAGTGATAATCCAATGTTACCATGTTTTAGCAGGGAACACATGCACTCTACCACTGGTTAGAAAATAAAATTAAAAAGCCAATAAAAATGAGGTCAGAAAAAGGGGAGGAGGAAGGCACAAGGTTTGGGGATGACCCTGCAGATAAAAAAAGGATAGGTCCAGCACCTATGAGAGGGTGTGGCATAACAGAAGGAGCTGCTGACTTCAGAGTTGGGTGAACTAGATTTGAGTCTTGGAGTGGACTCAATGTCTTGTGATTCTGGTCAAATCACTTAATCTCCCCCTTGCCTACAATTCAGCGCCTTGAGGCTTTGAGACCCTCATGGAATATTTTCTGGTCAAATCACTCAATCTCCCCCTTACCTACAATTCAGCGCCTTGAGACCATCATGGACTATTTTCCACGCATTACAAATCCTGGATTTATATATTTATGTTTGCTTTTAAATGTAGTAAGAACTTTAAACAAACTCTAGTACAGGGTAGACCGAAGACTTTAGCATTGAATACTAAGACAAATTTTTGGGCAATGCTTAATGTGACAGGACATTTTCCTTGAGGCTTCTGTTTGGTATGTGAGTTTCCAAACCCAGCTACATCTATTGATTTTAGGCTGAATACACCATGGGAACTGAGATGACACACCTATTGTAATAGCAGTGGAGTGATATATCTCTTGAGATGCCCCTACCATATGTGGGGATGACTGGAAGGAAAGTGAGGGAGGCAATAATTGAACATCGTACCACAATTAATTGGCAAGGCAATAATACCAAATTGACAAGACATTACCTTAAACATGGTCATTCTGAGGACAATCTTTTTTGGGTAGTGACTGATAAACCTATTATACAAAATCAGTTGGAGGATTCAATTTTTTTTTTATTTCATAAGTGTTAGAAATGGGGTTTTTGGTTGGCAGTCAGGTTACCCCCTGTCCAAGCAAGGACCCCCACTTTAGTCAGGGTAAAGGAGAATAACCCTCAGTTAACCCCCGTTCGCCCCCTTGGTAGCTTGGCACGCGCAGGCAGGCTTAACTTCAGAAGCAAAGTATATGAACCAACACACACAGTAACTCAGTGAAAACACTACAAAATGACACAACACAGGTTCAGAAATATAGGGAATATTTACACAAATCCAGGCTGCATGGGCTTTGTGTTGTTATCAGCCTCTGTTAGTAGGTGTTGCACGTTGTTTATCCAGCCACGTTGCATTGATCTCCCAGCCACGGTGCAGGTGGAGCATTGATTTCAGCCGCGAAGAAGGTGGTGCATCGTTTATCAGCTGTGTCACAGAAGGTGCATCAAAAATGTCCCTGCACTGCACTGTGTGCGTGGATTTTCTGTTCTTTCTGCCAACTTCATATTTCAAGGGCCTAGGAATAGGATAGGGCACCACTTGGCACGGCAGGAGTCTCAGCAGAGAGTCCAGGTGCTGGCAGGAGAAATCTTTGATGGCCCTGAGACTTAAATAACAGGAGGCAATCTCATTCAAGCCTTTAGAGATTCTTCTCAAGCAGTATTGCACAACAAAGCCCAGTCTTTTTCCCCTTTCACAGGCAGAAGCAGCAACTGCAGGATAGCCCAACAAAGCACAGGCAGGGGCAGCACTTCTCAGCTCTTCAGCTATTCTCCTTGGCAGAGGTACCTTTTGATCTAATTTTCAGGGGCTTGGGGGCTCATTTTATACCCCTTTTTGCCTTTGAAGTAGGCCTGCTTCAAAGAGAAGTCTCTTGTTTTCAAGATCCTGCCTTGCCCAGGCCAGGCCCGAGATACACACCAGGGGTTTGGAGACTGCATTGTGTGAGGACAGGCACAGCCCTTTCATGTGAGTGACCACTCCACCCCTCCCTCCTAGCACAGATGGCTCATCGGGATATGCAAGCTACACCCAGCTCCCTTTGTGTCACTGTCTAGAGAGAGGTGCAAACAGCTCAACTGTCAAACTGACCCAGACAGGGAATCCACATACAAGCAGAGTCACAGAATGGTCTAGGTAAGAAAATGCCTACTTCCTGAAAGTGGCATTTTCAAACACACAATCTAAAAACCAACTTCACTAAAAGATGTATTTTCAAATTGTGAGTTTAGAGACCCCAAACTCCACCTGTCTATCGGCTCCCAAAGGGAATCCGTGCTTTACCATTTTTGAAAGCCAGCCCCCATGTTAACCTATGAGAGAGATAGGCTTTGCAACAGTGAAAACCAAATTTGGCAGTATTTCACTGTTAGGACATGTAAACCACATAAGTACATGTCCCACATTTTACATACACTGCACCCTGCACACGGGGCTACCTATGGCCTACCTTACGGGTGCCTTACATGTCTAAAAAGGGAAGGTTTAGGCCTGGCAAAGTGGGTACACTTGCCAAGTAGAATTGGCAGTTTACATCTGCACACACAGACACTACAGTGGCATGTCTAAGCCATGTTTACAGGGCTATTAACGTGGGTGGCACAACCAGTGCTGCAGGCCCACTAGTAGCATTTGATTTACAGGCACTTGGCACCTCTAGTGCACTGTACTAATGACTTACTAGTAAATCAAATATGCCAATCATGAAAAGTCAATTACACACATATTTTATATAGGAGCACTTGCACTTTAGCACTGAATAGCAGTGGTAAAGTGCCCAGAGTAACAAAAACAGCAAAAACAGAGTCCAGCCACATCAACAGAGGCAAAAATTTAGGGGAGACCACACCAAGGATGGCAAGTCTAACAATAAGGAATCAAAGGATGAGTTTACCAACTGCAGAGCCACTTAGGCCCTCATTTCAAACCTGGCAGTCAGTGACCGCCAGGGGAAATGTGACAGTAGTACCACCAACAGGCTGGCGGTACTACTCACCATATTTTGACCATGCCGAAAGTGCCACAGTCATACCGCCAGGACCAGCGGTATAACGCCATGGCGGTCCCTGTGGTTGTAATCCGCCAGGGCAGCACTGCAAGCAGCGGTGCCCTGGGGATTTCAACTCCCCTTACTGCCAGCCTGTCCATGGCGGTGAACACCGCCATGGAATGGCTGGTGGTA
Organism: Pleurodeles waltl; assembly: GCF_031143425.1. Taxonomy (NCBI): domain Eukaryota; kingdom Metazoa; phylum Chordata; class Amphibia; order Caudata; family Salamandridae; genus Pleurodeles; species Pleurodeles waltl. The sequence continues at coordinate 221,456,699 of NC_090437.1, forward strand.
AGGGGACTCGGGGTGCCCCTGGGGGCCCATGCACTTGGCGTGGGCAGTGCAGGGGTCTCCAGGCACAGATCCATCACGCAATCTACTGCCCGGGTTACGGGCAGTGGATTGTGCGACTGGTGCTGCTGCACCCACCGCACAGCCACATTGTTGCCACTAATGGAGCCGGCTGCAGTGTTACGGCCCTGCTCCCCGCATGTCCAAATGCGGCCGGCAGGTTCCAGGCTGCATAGGCGGCCGACTGGCGGTTCAATATTGGCGGGCAGCGGAAATGAGGCCCTTAGTCTTTCTGAATGAGTATGTCCCATGGATGAGCTTACCTTAAGTGGGACTTTATAGTGTCTCATGGATTCTTAATTGTGCTCCCTACCCCTTGTTTGGTTTCAGTGTATAATGGCAAATGATCTCTAAGGACTTTTTTGTTTGTTTTACCTTTCAAATAAACAAACAACTTTGACTTAAAATAGTCACTTCTATAGTGTTTTCATTTTTTATTAGTTCATGACTTTTACCGTAAGTTTAGTAGCCTGTGCTTTGAAGGTGGTTCTGTGGAACTTGTCGTTTTTCGTGGCAGATGTCATTCTCCAGTATAGCCATGGAGATTAATAAGTCTCTTGCATTAGATCACATTTCCTATAATCTTGATGCACACAGCGTGGCTGCTGTGAGTCTCTTTTACTCTAAGTGATTAGTGACATTTACACGGTTCTAGCATTGCCATGTAGACTATCATGCTTCCAGAACTAGACTACCGGTCCCAGAACCCTTGTGTGCCATCTCATCTTAGACGCACTACTTAGATGTTATGGGTCACTTCGCTTTTTAAAGCGAGAACTGGCGTCTATGCAGTCTCCTCGCCGACATGGACTTGGGGAACAGCAAATGCGACAGGCGTGAGCTAAGGATTTTTTTATCCTTCATATCAAACATTAATTTTCATGATTTTAAATCCATACGATTCTTAATTCTGATATTTCTTAATTGTGTTAAACGCTCAGGCATCAATTCGCTGTAATTAATTCTTAATTCGAATTCGATGGTTTTAGCACTTTTGGGGGCATATTTATACTCCGTTTGCGCCGAATTTGCGTCGTTTTTTTCAACGCAAATTCGACGCAAAACTAACTCCATATTTATACTTTGGCGTTAGACGCGTCTAGCGCCAAAGTTCATGGAGTCAGCGTAATTTTTTAGCGTGAACACCTTCCTTGCGTTAATGATATGCAAGGTAGGCGTTCCCGTCTAAAAAAATGACTCCGATGCTATTGCGTCGGATTTATACTCCCGGGCAAAAATGACGCCAGGGAGTGGGCGGGACTAAAAAACCCGCATTTGCGCCGGATTTTAGCGCCTGGGTCAGGGCAGGCGTTAAGGGACCTGTGGGCTCAGAATGAGCCCAGAGGTGCCCTCCCAAGCCCCCAGGGACACCCCCTGCCACCCTTGCCCACCCCAGGAGGACACCCAAGGATGGAGGGACCCACCCCAGGGAAGAAAAGGTAAGTTGTGGTAAGTATTTTTTTTGTTATTTTTTTTTGGCATAGGGGGGCCTGATTTGTGCCCCCCTACATGCCACTATGCCCAATGACCATGCCCAGGGGACAGAAGTCCCCTGGGCATGGCCATTGGGCAAGGGGGCATGACTCCTGTCTTTGCTAAGACAGGAGTCATGTTAATGGCGTCTGGGCGCCAAAACAAAATGGCGCAAATCGGGTTAAGACGTTTTTTTTGCCTCAGCCTGACTTGCCCCATTTTTGGACGCCCGAACGCCATTTTTCCCTACGCCGGCGCTGCCTGGTGTACGTGGTTTTTTTTCACGCACACCAGGCAGCGCCGGTCGGCTAACGCCGGCTAACGCCATTCAATAAATACGGCGCCCGCATGGTGCTTCAGAATGGCGTTAGCCGGCGCTAATTTTTTTGGCGCAAAACTGCGTTTGCGCAGTTTTGCGTCAAAAAGTATAAATATGGCCCTTAGTGGTTTGAGTGTGAACTTTTTTCGTATTTTCTATGGACCTTTTCTTTCGATTTACAGATAGGAGCAACTAAGAGTACTCACTTGGAGGCTCATTGATTGTCGTACACGAACCCTGCTCATTTTCATTATAAGGACTGCTATCCTCCTTGAGGTGATTTACAGATGGGGACAAAATATCATTGGTGTCATTTTCCTAACCTGTGCCCTTGACTTTATATAATTTATATTGTTCAGCCCTGTGTATGTTCATCAATTAAGGCTTGCATTGAAGCCTACCGCTTCACTTAACAGCAGGTGAGCAATTATACGATTGAGCACGTTTTTGGAGTGATTCTAGAAGTGCACACAAAACCCATGTTTGAACTATATCTCACTTTTCTGTACTGGTGGTTCTTGTTAGGAAATGTTTTTTATCATCCATAACTCTCATTTTAGGCACTGCAATTAGTGGACCTATATCAACTGCTAATGGACCACATTGATGGATTTTACAAGTACATCACCGTCATTGTTTATACGTTTTTGCAATTTTTGGCAGAGTGACTACCTACTTCTCCTGATAAATGCCTAGAACTCCCTGGTAGGGTCCTAAGATGGATAGAAACAGGTTGACCTGTTTTTTACTGGGTTGAATGCCTCCCTCCCCTTTGAATTTGAATCTGCTGGTTGGGCACCGGTAATAAAGTTAATAGTCCACCATTACCATAAGGCCGTTTTATTTTTGTTGCAAAACCACTTTCCACTCTACATCTTAACTCTACCTCAACCACTCCCAACTCTCAAAGGGATACCAGTTTTCACTGCGCCCTTCTAGCCTCATTTTTTAATGCCTTCCCAGGGCAGGCTTTAAACTGACACTAGACTCATTTCAGTGGCCCTCCCCGAGCTTTGCTGGACTAGTGCCATACTTTTTGAGGCTGGTCCAGCAAAGCGCCACAACTGTGTCAAAAAAGTTGACACAGTAATGCTAACGAGTGACAGGGTGCACTGTATTATAAATACAGCGCTACCATGGTGTCTTTAAGGAAGGCGTAGGGTGACTCAAAGAAACTGGCGCATTGGAGCCGATGAGCCAGTTCCTTGTAAATGAGGCCCCAAGTGGCAGATTTATCAACATTTGCACCTGATGAAGCAAACTAGCGAACTGGTATAAAATGTACATAAGGTATTTACTCCCCAGTGCAAAGCTTTTTAGCACTGGAAAGTCACCCTAAACGGGCAGTTATTTGAGTCAAGTTATTTGAGTCAACAGGCATACTATGGCTGGTACATTGCCAGTCCCATGCGGCCATCCATGGTTTTTGGTGCAGTGTCCTTTCTTCTAGCTACGGTAGAAAAGGCTTTGAACCAAAAAAATAACAACTCCTCAAGGCAGGCGCCATGTAGGCTTCATTATACAGCACACGTACAAGGTGGAAAAGATTTAAAGGATGTCTAAGCATGATATTTTGTACAGGAAGAGAAGTCTTCCAATATAGTGCCGAATGCTATGTATCAATCACAGGCCTGTGCATTATATTGCAAAGGTGCACATGGTGTTAAGCAAGCTGTTTGTCCACCACCGCGGGGCAAGAGAGAATCTACGGTTCGCTCTCCACATAGCACATCGCTGCCCACCAAATATACCCGTAAATCCTTCAGTAAATATTTCTGCACGTTTTGACTTTCCCAATCATTGTTGCTGGGTGCTGTGTAAATGTATAGCTAGTTGCTTGACACAGAATGTTCCTTGGATATTTTGCAAATCTTTGCCCTGAAAATGAAAAGTGTTCGAATTTACACATTAGCTATGCGCTGCAAATCAACACGCAAAGGCATTTCCGTTGACAGGAAGGGCCTGTACTTCTTCCCATAGACTTTATGGATGTGGATGTTTTTATATGTTACCAAAATCCACTGATAACGGAGATAGATCGTAAATGCGGTGGGTTGTAAAGGGCTAGCTCGTGATATAACAAACCACGTTTCATTTTCCTATTCATAACGAACATTCTATCCTTATTTGACGTCCAAAAATTGAACAATTGCTGCAATATAAAGTTTGTGGAAAAGGCAATTAAAACATTACAACTTTCCAGTGTTTGAATTTGTCGAGCTTTGGCTGGGTCTCAGCTATTTCGCATGATGTTTTGATAATAAGCAGCTGATGCTTTATGGACTTTTAGGGAGTCGTGTTAGAAGAGATAGAAGGGCTTGGTGCTTCGTAATCAGTTGAGAAATTATAAACTGGCACTCGAGACGCTGTTGCAAAATCCCTCCGAAGATATATTGGCAGTATTGACTTCATATATAATTCACTCGGGAAAGTTAAGTGTTTAAAAACGAGACATCCTTCCAAAATGTCATGCAAAAATATGTGAGCCGTAAGGAAAAGTAAGTTGTTTAGTAGAGCTGCATAAAATAATTAAAAGCGTATCACCAAAAAAAAAATACCTTTGGGAAATACATGTGTGGTATTTCGATCAACCCTGAGCGTATTTCAATAAAATTGCATACGTAATACGAACGAAAACAAAGAAGGGGAAACAGTGCACCAACCGAAAACACTCATTAGGAAAATTGAGAGGGAAAGAGAAAGCATGTTCCTGCGCAATGTGCCTACAGCAGGTGCTTTAAAGGGAGCATTCATTGCAAAGAAAAAAAAACACACAAAAAAGAGTCCTCTATAGCCAATCATGCACCACTAATAATAGTGACTACGGAAACTCAAACTAGCAAGGTTTGCAAGGAGTGCAATTTAATTGACTTCCTAAGGCCTGTGACTGGGAACCCCTCACTCATTCCTTCAAGGCCTTAGGCAGTGGTGGGCAGTGATGACGCAGGAAAAGAGGGTCCAACATATATTCATATATGTCATGTAACCAAAATCGTATAATGTAGTGTGATTTTAGTAAAGAAAATAATGTACGAGGGAAATTGTGCCCTCGGGGTAGTTCGCCATCATTATAAACGAGCTTTATTAATCATGAAGAATTGAAAAATGTAGTAATCCGTCATAATTGCAAATGTATGCCATGATTTCTTATTTGAAACTGTTTTGCTTAGCTTAAATTTAGTAGAGGCTTTGGCCTAGTTGCCTGGTCTCAAATTCTAACTGCGTGGCTTTTCCTTGAACTAATGAAACATATATTCTTGCTTGAAGTTGTATTTTTCCAGTAGAGATGACTAATACACTTATCGCCAAGGTTTCGTACTAGGCCGGTTTCATCCCCTTTGATACAAGGTCAGTCTCTGCAGGTGCGGACAATGAAGGTACAGATATCAAAATAATTGGCAAACCATGTTGCAACTTGTGTTCCAAGGCCCCAAGGACAATGTATGCATAAATGAGCGCTAGTAGAAAGACAGTTTTAATTGGACAATTTGAAGCCAACCTATGAACCCTCCAATGGAAGACCCTGCAGAATTTGGAATGTTTCTTACTTAAACCCACTGGACAAAGAGAAGTCAGCCATTTTCCTTGATGCCAATTTGAAGCCAGATGCCAGACTCCATTTTGGACGACACCCTGATGCCCTTTTCTCTATTCCAGAGAAAGAGACTTTAAGAATTCTCACCCTAGAGACTTTAACTTTGATTTGCCCCGTCTTGCCCATGAAGTAACTTTGCCCCATTCTCCTTGCCGCTGCAAGGAAGCTTGCCTTTATCTTTGCCCCTTTGAAACTTGCCCCATGCTGATCGAACCGGTACCTGAGGGACAAAGACTTTTCTTGAATGCTGATTGTATTTGGTAAATATGAAAGGATAATTGTATTATGCATTGTGTTTTTCCTTTTAGGTACCAACTGCTATTTTGATAGGGCCCAAGCTAGAAGTTTTCCAAATTTGTGTTGACTAAATTCGTTTTGCATGAAGCCCCACATGCCAATGCTAATTAGAGGTTAGTCGAGGTATTCATTCGATGCACCGTGCTAATTTGAAATCTTGTTATGCTGATCAATCTATGAAATTAGTCAAATACAGTTACTCATATTAGTGATTTGCATTGCCATAACTGAATGTATCATTATCCAGATTTTGCGTAGATTGCGTTTCTTGCACCGCTATGGACAGCTAGTAATGTTCATATACATATATCATTTGTTTTTGAGACTTATATACATCGTGCTAGCTTTGTTAATATAGGGAAATAAATTTATTGATTTCTGATGTGCTATATTGATCTATTAATTGAATATTGATTACTGATTATGATTTCTGATGTGCTTTATTGATCTATTAATTGAATATTGATTACTGATTACAATAGTTATTGATTATTGATCTGAGTGACCCGACTATTCTAGGATGAGGAGAGCCCGACTCGGCTAAAAGATTCACCGACCTCCAACGTGTCCAGGTACAGGTAATTTATAAGGGCTCAACACGTTATCAGTAGATGGTAGCAGAGATTGATGGTTTCGCCCTTTGGGACCCCATCCGAACAATAGACGGAGTCAAGTTAGAATTTTCTTTGATAAAATAAGTTGGAGGGATGATGATGCCCTAAGTCCCCAATGACTTTCCCGGGATCTCAGAGCTTGCGAATGGAGGACATGGAGGTGTGAGAATGTTTTCGGCGTTTCTAGTGACGGTATGAGAGAAGTTAGGGTTTTGCGCTTGCATAGCTTATTGCCGCAGATTAATTGAGAAGTTTGTGAGGATTTTAGGGGGTTAAAAAGATATAAGAGGAGTGTTACTATAAAGTTGGGAAGTCGTCGAACTTCACGTGCGTGTAGCGCTTCGTGCAGAAAATTGTCCACGTGGTTGTTGATGTTGAGACGGGCCTTGCGAGGTCAAGAGACTCCGGAGTATGTTGAAAAGTGTATGAGACACTTGTTTGATGTTGTGATCTGGTCGGTTTAATAGGTTGATCGGGCGTGGTCAACAGCTCGGTATGAATTTTGAGGAATGAAAGAAAATTTTCGACTTTGAGATTTGACGAATTCTAAAGTGCACTAGAATAGCTCATTGATCAGTTGAGAGTAAAGTTTGCGGGTCAAATTTTGCTTGCGAAAGCGGGAAACCGAGAAAGATGGAATAACTGCCGAGGCTAGTGAAAAATCCCTAAGGTTTCTGAAGCAATTGTATTACCCTTCCTGTAGTAAACCGACAGATTTGTTTTATTCTTTTGGTTAGTGTTCGCGTTATATGGCATAAAATTAGTATTTGAGTGAAGACGAACGAAAGAGGACAAGCTGCGGGACTTTGTCAGCCGCAGTGTGTGAGTGTGACGTCACTAGGAGCCGCGCTGGGATAGGTCGGTTGGTGAAAAGGGTCGCGCACGGATTGGACACAGTCCGTGAAGCGCAATTGGAAGGGGAAAGGCAAGCGAAGAGTATTCCGGGAATTAAAGTCAGTTATTAATTATACATTTTAGAAAAATAAAAGACGGAAAGATTAAGTTTTTCAAAGCATTTAAGAGTGCCATGAGGGGAGACGTTTATATTAAAGCAAATGTAGGAGAAGAAACACCGCCTGAGGGTACACCAGCTTACATCGTGATTGAAGAAAAGGGGGTAGCACCATGTCATTGGCTAAAGCAATGGTGCAAATTAACAGAGAAACATGGAAGTGTAGCGTTCCCTATCCACGGGTCGTTTAATCTAAGGGTTTTGGAAAATCTAAGATTTGCGCTATATGACATGAAAGTACGCCCTAGTCCAGCACAGTTTGAGGCACTAGCAATTTGGGAGCTAATAGCTAGAAACCAACAACAAAAGAAATTTGAGACAAGAATAAGAAAAGTAGAAAAGACACTAGCGGATGCTAGATGGGACAGCACACAAAAGGTTTGGAGATCAGATGTATTGCAGGGGATTAAATTGTTTCCAGCAATTACTGATGAAGCGGAGACGGAAGGAAGGAAAGCTACCTATAAGACAAGCAGGAGTCAGTCCAGAGATAGAGAGAACAACTGAAACTCGAAAAGGTCAGACGAGTCAGACGATGAGGAGTTCATTATACAATTGCTGAATGATCGCCCGCCACCATATGTGGAAAGCGAAAAAGGCTCAAGCATTAGTACTGCCCCTCCAGAACCAATACAGGGTAATGTAACACCGAACTTGGGAATATCTCAGAGGCAGAGCAGTTCCGATATGCCTTTCTCACCACAAATACCACAGATTCAGAGAATATACCCAGACGTGCCTAATTTGAAGCCTGCTGATAATTATCAGCCACAGGTTCAAAGGCACTGCTGTGATGAGCATAACATGGGAATGACTTCTGATTCAATGGCACAGGGAGGACAGAATTATCAAAGACCAACATTGATTCAAGCCGAATCAACACAGTTTTTGATGCCTCAAAAGCAGGCACAAGAAGTGCTGAGGTATACTCGAGTAACAGAGAGCCAGTTAGGTATGCCAGCAGTGATGAACCATAATGTGGGGATTAACATGCCACAGAATTCGGGGAACAGACAGAATCCAGACGCAATATCTCTGCCTATCACTGCAGGTCCACCAGTACCACTATACATACAGGCAAACCCAAACGCATGCGAACAAGGGGTAGTAATGGCACAAAGTGGGACAGGAAAAAGATGCATAGAAACCACTCCAGAAACAACTCCGATAGCGATACTGCCAAATGGATCTGGATCCTTGTCGGGATTTAGTCCAATTACAATTTGTGCTCCATCAACAGTGGTACGGTCACATCCACCACTATTAATACCATTAACCTCGGAGACTGAAACATTACAGCAACCTTCAGTAGCAGTTGACGTAAGCGCTACATTGATGTGACTGAATGCACAGCAGCTAACACAATGGTTCAACAGCTTGAACTCCCCACAATGTACATCCAGCGGGAAGGGAGAAGATTACATGAATAAAATAAGATTGGGCATGGAGGCAGATGAACTGGTAGAGGGAACTATGGGTCTGAACAGATTAGAATCATATACAGATGAAGAGCTGAGGTACATGTGCCCTAGAATTACAAAAGAAGTAAGCAGCATACATAAAAAGTTACAAGAAATTGCAGACAGGAACGAGATCGATATAGGTAAGACTAAACACTTGAGCAGAAGTTACAGGCTAGACTTTAAGACAAAAGACTTTGAACACATGAGATCTGCAGGGATGAAGACACACCTTAAGGAGATACTGCAGAGCGCACAGGTCTGGAGATGTTTTGACAAGTGGGAAAGTAGATGGGTTAAGAAAAAGGACAAAAAGAAAGAAAATACCCCAGAGCGGAATGAGAAAGCACAACAGAATGACGACCTGATAACCATGTTACCAATGAGAGAGACAGCAGGGGGAAAACTTGTACATGTACCATGGCATAGGTGCGATATTCAATCCTTTACAGATGATTTCCCTAGATTAAGAGAGAAACCGATTGAGTGGTATCAACAAACAGATAGATTTGTGAAACTTGCAAAATGTCTCCGGGAAGACCTAAATACCTTATTTGAAATCGTGGTTCCAGCAGATTTGTGGGAAGATTGTAAAAGGGCTGTAGGTTGGCCGACGAGTGAGCCAGAGAGAGATAGGGACACAGGTGCGCCATCACCTACGGTAATGAGTTTGTACCACAAGGTGATCGAGCACTTGAAAACCAAGGTTGCGTCGAAAAATGTGGATTGGCAGAGGATTGACAGAACAGCCCAAGAGGTCAAAGAATCTATACATGCGTACTATGAGAGATTGTTGAAAGCGTTTAAAAATTACAGTGGCACGGAAACGTTTAAGGCAAAGGACATGCTTCATTTTGTGTTCAGGTTTGTGGAAGGGTTGAGACCCGAAATCAGCCAGATGATTAAAACGCATTTGATTTGTTGGCAGTCAAAGTCGATCGATGAAGTATTGAACTACGCAAAATACTGTAGTGATGAGATTGAGACAAAGCAGAAAAGGTTGAAAGAAAAGGTGATGGTGATGCAGCTTAGAGCAGCTCAGACAGGTTTGCAAGGTTTGCAGGGTTTTCAACAACAGATGCCGCAGCAGCAGCAGCATGGAAATGCTATGTTTCAGCCGTAGATGAGAGGCAGAGGCCGAGGAGGTTTTGTGAAAAATGGTTCTGATTTAAATACTGTCATGATTCCAAATGGTATACAGGCAATGAAGAAGGTGATGCCATGTCACACGTGCGGAATCGTCGGGCATTGGAAACGGGAGTGCCCAATGATGGTGCAGGAAGGTGTAGGTCAGCAAAACAATGATGTCAATGCATTTAAGAATATGAGAGGACTAAAGTTGAGAGGTCCAAATCCAAATTATCAAAATAATGTAAACCAGATGCAGGGTTTACAACCCATGCAATCGCAGCAGGTGCAAATGCCCCGTGTACAAATGGCACAGTTGCAGCCAATGCAATAACAGTTTCCTATGGTACCTAATCAGCAAATGCAAATACCCTTAGCACCAATGAATCAGCAACAAGCAATGCTTCCTCAACAGGTCACGGGTCAAGGAATGAATCAAAGTGACACAGTACACCAATTCCCATTACATAGTGAGAATGGAATAAACGATGTGTGGGAGAGTGAAAGTTCAGATGAGGAGGGAAATTGTATGCTTGCAGCATCTCTGGAAGTTGATCAAAAGGGTCTGTATGTGGAGGGAAGAGTTATGGGTCACCGCGTTTCATTCTTGGTTGACACAGGAGCTACACGTTCCACTGTTAGGAGCATTGAAGTACCAAATTTGCCACATTCGGGGAGAACAGTTCAAGTAGTGGGAGTAGCAAATAGGTACCTGACGAACCCAATCACAGATCCAGTGCAAGTCAGAATTGGTAACTATCAAGGGTCACATACATTTGTGGTGTGTGACTCAAGCCCGATTTCACTATTAGGGAGAGACTTATTGTGTAAATTAGGGTGTTCGATTATGTGTTCAAACAATGGAATTAAAATTCAGACAAACAGTGATGGGGAAGAAGAGGACAGTGTAGGAGGGGATGAAGTGGAAACTGTCGATGAACAGTATCCCCTGATTACTCTTTATCCAATGCTCACTGAAGCAGATATTCCTGCTGAGTTACAGGAAACAGTCGGAAAAGAAGTGTGGGATATGACAGGGAAAGAAGTAGGAAAGGTCAAAGGAGTAGAACCAGTGAAAGTGACTGTAAAACCCAATGTAACTTTTCCCCAGACCCCACAGTACCATATGGCGCAAGACACCCTCATGAAAGTCGCCCAACTCATTGATGAGTTTGTAAAACAGGGAGTACTGAAAGAAGTGTTAAGCAGTCCATGTAATTCACCAATCATGGGATTAATAAAACCAAGTGGAAAGGTCCGAATTGTTCAGGATTTGAGGAAAATAAATGACATAATAATCAAATGTTGTCCCGTAGTACCAAACCCAGCTGTGATAATGTTTCAAGTTCCCTGTAATGCTGAGTGGTTCTCAGTCATCGACTTATCACAAGCATTCTTTTCTGTGCCTCTTCATGAGGACAGCCAATTTCTCTTTTGTTTCAAATTCCTAGACAGAGTCTACAGTTGGTGTCGAATTCCCCAAGGGTTTTCGGAGTCACCATCAATTTTCAATCAAATTCTAAAGAAAGATTTGGAATCGTTGGAGTTACCATTCGAGTCAACCTTAGTGCAGTACATTGACAATTTGCTGATCGCATCTAAGACAGAAAGTGACTGTACAGCTGACACCATTGCCCTATTGAACCATTTGGGAAGGAACGGACACAAGGTGTCCCCTTCAAAATTACAGTTCTGCCAGAAGAAAGTGAAATATTTGGGTCACCAAATAGAGAAATGGTCATGAAGAATTATGAAAGAAAGAATAACAAGTGTACTTCAAATGAGTCCCCCAAAGACGAGGAGGGAGGTGAGAAAGTTTTTGGGAATGGTGAGCTACTGTCGCCAATGGATTCCCAATTTCTCGACTCTAGCAAAAACTTTACTGAAACTGACCCAGAAGGACGCGTTGGATGAAATAGAGCTGAAAGGAGATGAGATGGATGCTTTTATTGAATTGAAAGAATGCATGTGCAGGGCTTCAGCTTTAGGTATGCCTGATTACACAAAGCCTTTCACATTGTTTTGTCATGAACGTGATGCATGTTCCTTGTCTGTCTTGACCCAAGCCCATGGTGGCGTAAACAGACCAGTAGCATATTTTTCAGCTACTTTGGATCCGGTCGCAGCAGCACTGCCAGGGTGCTTGCGTGCCGTAGCTGCAGTTGGTATCAGCCTAACTCAAAGTGAAGGAATAGTGATGGGACACCCTTTAACAGTCATGGTCCCTCACTCAGTCGAGATACTTTTGACACGTTCCCGAACACAGCACATGACTGGTGCTAGTCTCACAAGGTATGAAACAATAATTCTGGGATCACCTAATGTGCAGCTGAAACGGTGCACTACATTGAATCCAGCAACCTTGTTTCCCAGTGAAAATGCCGAAATTGAGAACGCTGAAGACATCGAACACGACTGTCTTCAGGTGATTGAATTTTGCACCAAACCAAGACCTGATATCAAAGATACCCGACTTGAAGAAAATGATCAAGTTATTTTTGTTGATGGTTCATGTTTAAGAGGTGCACTGGGAATATTGAAAGCAGGATATGCTGTATGTACGGTAACATGTGTTTTGGAAGCCTCTTGTCTTCAAGGAGTTTACTCTGCACAAGTAGCGGAACTGGTAGCCCTTACTAGAGCTTGCCAACTTTCCACATTAATGAAAGGTACCATTTACACTGACAGTCAGTACGGATTTGGAATAGTACATGACTTTGGACAATTGTGGTCACAGAGAGGCTTCATGACCTCTTCAGGATCACCAGTGAAAAATGGCGAAAGAATAAGGGAATTGTTACATGCCATCCAATTGCCAGGAGAAGTAGCAGTAGTAAAATGCAGTGCACACTCGAAGGCACTGTAGTGTGGTTAGTTTTACGTATTCATTGCGCTTTAGCTTCAGGCTTTAGGCCTTTGTGCATTTTGCCCTGAACATATTTTATTCATTTGCTAATAGCTTAGAGCCTCTGTGCACTTTGCTCTACATGTTTTTTATTAGGCTTCGTACTGTTATTTTTCAAATAGCCAGTTCTACGGTGTTGTTTTTTATTCATATCACACTGTTTTGCCTACTTCAGCACTGGAGTTCTCCATAACATGTTTACTCTGTGCTTCAGTCAAGGATACAGTCTGGTACATTGCCGATAGACGTGGTAAGAGTTTAGACTGGGCATTCCTGCGTAGGGACATTTTGTGATCACGCTGACATGTTAGTTATAAAATTACTTCCTTGTCCCAGTACACGCAAGAGGGAGATTCCGACCAGGGAACCACAACTTGACGCTGACTGCCTCGTTGCAGATGCTGAACCAAGATCACAGGCCTTTGCTCAGGTATGAGTGTATCCGTCTCCCTAGTGATACAGAAAGGCAAGCTGAAAGCTTAACATGCTGTGCTCTAAATAGAACAAGCAGAGGGAGTGTAGAAACGGTTAGGAATTATGATAGCTTTATTTCTATGTTTTACTCTCCTGGTTACTATATCCATCCTACTATTTTGTATTGTTCTGGTTATTGCGGCTCACGCCTTAATATCTAAAATACAGTCGTTTTATTAAAACATTATATAAAACTTATACTGTCTTTGTCATTTGTATATGAGACCATATTGTGAATGAGAGAGTTGGTTTGGATCTGAGTGACCACGAGTTCCCTGAGAAGTTCCAAAGATGTCATGCGCTCAGCTGCCCAATCATTTCTTCCCCGTGGGAGAAATGAGGCACTGCTAGTTAGCCGGAGCAACAACCGGATTTAGGGTGACAGAGTTCCTTACACGTGGGTCAGACTCAGTCCCCCACACCGTTATCGATCCTGCTGCCTAGAAATCCAGTAGTCTCATTTAGGATAATGAGAGCCCACGCGACATGGCGCCGCCAACGTTTGGTCTGGCTCTAATGATTAGGTCCGACTGACTCTCTTGGTCTCATATATATTTTGACTCCTTGGTTCCGTATACGGAGACGTCCGTGGGGCTGAGGGTTTCCGCCGCCACGGCATAGGTGCTTCCTATTGCTTAGTGGTTGGTTGTTCAAGCTTGAACTTTGAAAGGAAAAAACTCCGATATTGGTGTGCCTTCTCTGGCCTGCAGCCTTTTTTTATGAAATGGCGAATCCTACTGTAGTGAACATCGCAGTTAATATGCGACATCCGCTCACGGGACATCTATTGACACATGGACTGACACTCCAGGGGGGTCCAGTCACTTTTGTGGTGGACGCCCATGCAGCCTATAGAACGAAACTTTTTTATTCTTGGGTCGCTTTTCCAGCAGTGGATGGGGGAACAAATACTTTTCACGAATACACAGTTGCGAATGCCCCTGGACAATACAGGGCTTACGCTTATTTAGAAATACCTCTATCTTATCAAGAACACCATAATTGGCTTGATGGCGCCCTCCCACACACAATAGCACAAGTACGGTTAGGTCCACTGAGTAATGATGGTCCTACCTGGCCTTTATTGGCCACATATACACCACATCCTGCGGTTGCTCAATTGGCAGTGGTTGAAGTTCGTCGTTTATATACAGAATTAACGGATACATATAGACGATTAGTTCAGTTTGTGATGCAGACATTAAATACGAATGCAGCGCTTGCTGCTCCAGCGCACCCACAGGCGGTGGTTCCGGGTCTTAATCCGGCCACTGTGCACTCAGTTATGGGTAAAGCACCGGCCAAACGAGAGGAGACTCCGTTTTGGCTGGCGCAAAAAATTAATACGCTGGAAGCAGTATTTCCCCATACGGGACCTCAGGATAAACATAGAATTTTGACGATGTGTTTGCCGTACGGGATGGTTCCTCCGGTGGACCTTTGTAATACCTGGGGCACGGTGTTTGCCGCGCTCTACACTACGGCACACGGTACACCGACATTAGCTAATTTACCGGACGTACTTAAGCAGATACAGGAAGAATATGGGGCTGCCCCTGCCTTGGATTTGGGCATGCAGTTGCTGGGCAATTTTGCCACAGTTTCTTCTATTATTTTGAGTAATCTCAAAGGAGAGGCAGTAGCACTAGCAGTGCGTATGCGTCTTCGGGATGTTCCGCTGCTTCACCAGGAGCGGGAGCTTCCGAGAATAATAGCGGAAACATATTCTAGTATTGGTCGTGATAGCCTAGGGGCTAGACCACAAAAACCCCAGTTACAGGGTAAAAATAATAAAGATAATGCTAAACAGCAACAACCTGAGGGTTCGAAAAAGCGCTGGGAAAAGAAACAGCAAACACCTAAGAAGGATGATGGGCAGTCTCCGCAGCCGGAGACCCCTCAGAATAAGTATAATCTCAGGAATAGGGATACTTTGAAGACGCCTGATAGATATCAATATACTGATACACGCCAATCTCGTTCCTTTCAGGACTCCTCGGAAAAGAGAAGTGAGAGAGGTGGGCGGTCAGATCGGAGGACGGAGTACGTGAAACCGAGACAGGATTCACAACGCTCAGCGGAGGTTTCTATTAAACAAGAAGAGAAACCGCTGCAACAGAAACAGCAATTCAAAAAGAAGAAAGTGGCAGCTGTCTCAGTTAGACATGCCGCTCAAGAAGTATTGTAGACTGTATTTTAGATATTAAGGCGTGAGCCGCAATAACCAGAACAATACAACATAGTAGGATGGATATAGTAACCAGGAGAGTAAAACATAGAAATAAAGCTATCATAATTCCTAACCGTTTCTACACTCCCTCTGCTTGTTCTATTTAGAGCACAGCATGTTAAGCTTTCAGCTTGCCTTTCTGTATCACTAGGGAGACGGATACACTCATACCTGAGCAAAGGCCTGTGATCTTGGTTCAGCATCTGCAACGAGGCAGTCAGCGTCAAGTTGTGGTTCCCTGGTCGGAATCTCCCTCTTGCGTGTAATTTTATAACTAACATGTCAGCGTGATCACAAAATGTCCCTACGCAGGAATGCCCAGTCTAAACTCTTACCACGTCTATCGGCAATGTACCAGACTGTATCCTTGACTGAAGCACAGAGTAAACATGTTATGGAGAACTCCAGTGCTGAAGTAGGCAAAACAGTGTGATATGAATAAAAAACAACACCGTAGAACTGGCTATTTGAAAAATAACAGTACGAAGCCTAATAAAAAACATGTAGACCAAAGTGCACAGAGGCTCTAAGCTATTAGCAAATGAATAAAATATATTCAGGGCAAAATGCACAAAGGCCTAAAGCCTGAAGCTAAAGCGCAATGAATACGTAAAACTAACCACACTACACCCTCCCCTTGTCGGTAGCAAGTGGTTCCAATAACATAAAAGGATGCCCTAAATATAAACAATATCTAAAACAAGTATTTCGACAAGGTGAGAAGACAACAAAGTCATAAATTTAGGTAACATGTGAGCATAACCAAATTTAATATAGTGTCAATTTTGTAAAATCCAATCATCAGACAGAAGCAATAGAACGTAGGAGTTCCTCTACTTCGATATATGTCAATATCGGAAGATCCACGCCACAAAGTACCATGGAGCAGGTGTGATCCAAAGCCCCAAAACCATTCAGGGCGGCACCCCGTGCAGGGCCTATGAAAGAGACACTACCATCTTCCTCCAGGAAGGGAATCTCATAAACTGCCTCACGAAGCAAGCGCATCCGTAGTGCACAAGTCTGGGAATGAGCCCTCATCGGGAACATCAACAGATCAGCATCGACCATTGGAGGGCGCTGCAATGAGAGACAGAGAGCCAGTGCATGTTCAAACGAGCACCAAAGGCACCGAAACACGGGTTGCACACAATCCAAAACCGGTCTGAATGACAGAGACCAGTCGCACTCCAAATGTCCCAAGAGTGTTGCTCCAAAATACCGCATCATGCGTTCACGACACAGCTGCGCTGATGGGAGCAGCAGTACAGGATCTCGCCGTGACGGGACAGCCATTGCGAAAAAATAGCAATAACAGCAAGACTCCAGCTAATAAAGCCAAAGTAATCGGGAAACCCCCAAAAATGCTTCCGAAAATAGAATGTATAGCCGAAGGTATCAAACCGAATATGGAAGAGAAGGTATTAGCAAAACCAACACCAACGACTTTGAAAAAATGTGCAATACCAGCAGTGCTGGATGCAGTAAATATACGTCCCACAAGTTCACCGAAGTGAGTCGGAAAGTTAGTATTCAAAAGGGACTGTATCTCCGCCGATGACCTTGCCACCTGAAGTGCGTAGGTCTCGCTAGCAGATGTAAGGGCCACATGCTTTTGAAACAATAAAGCTTTTAGCCGACTCAACTTGTCGAAATCAACCTTGGAAGTAGCAATATGAGGCCAGATGTCCGCTACCTCCCTAATTTGAGTGGGGGGAAACAACACATTCCCACAGCACGTAACGGCCTTGTTGACAACGACGATGTAAACTATTCCGGCACGCATGCCACAGCAGTGGTCGCTGTTAAGAACAATGTAACTGCCGTTAGAAAGCACCTGGAAAGTGTTTTTAATAACCGGGACTGGAACTCCCTTCAGATAAAAAGCTAAGTTAGCAATCGAAGCATTACACACCCCGTGCAAGGACAGCTGTTTACAAACCATTGAATGGCTGACAGAAGCTTCGCATTCGCTGCCACTAAGAAAAACCTCCTTCAAACCATTAACACATCTGTACTGAAAGGGAAGGTCCCACACCTCGTGTAACTGTCTCCCAATAGTTCATATCTACCCACCGGAATGTGCTTCAAACACGAAGTAAATTGCAAAGTAGAGATAGGCAAATTAATAACCCCATTCATCAACCATTTAGCTGACGGAATCTCAGCCACCGTGAAAGGCAGTTTCTCCAATTTTTCAATATTTAACATAACATATGTCGCTTCCTTTTTAGCCATCAGTTGTTGTTGACGAGTCAAATTAAAAGCGATAAAGATCTCCTTGGCACGAACGTGCTGCCATGGAACGCGACCCGCCTTCAAGGTCTGAAGAGTCCAACCCAGCTGCATGATGGATCGTGTCTGACTCTGCCCATGATACAAAGAAGACATGTCCGATTTAATAATGTCTATAGCAGAGGACACAATGCTGTCAATCGTGTAAACACGTTCAGAAAGGGTATGCATGCCATTATCAACAACAGACAAAGTCTGCATCAGATTTGTTTGATCAATCTGCCTCAACCGGGCTGCAGCCTCTTGTTGTGAAAGCTTCCAAATCTCATTATAAACCTCGTATAAGAACCTTTTCTTCCGTGGTACTCTGGGACCTGACAAAAAATCTTGTAAATCAGTATTATTAGACAGTAACATGAGATGTGACTTAACGGCATCCAGCGTGGAGGACTTCAACCATTGTTGACAAAGCTTCCCCACACTGTATGTAGTTATAATATCAGCATGCTCTGGTGAAACGTAACGAGGGTCTGCCCTACTAGTCCTGAACCCCCCTGAAGAGGTGACAAAAAGTTGATGACACATATTAGTGTCTATAGGCCATAATAACCACCCGCCTGGATGTAACGATGAAGTGTTAAGTGTACCATTCTGGACCCAATGTGTAAAGTCACTGAAAGTAGCATTCACATAGTGCTGCCAATTTTTCAATTTAGAAGGGACAGGTATACTAGGCAAAGTTAATTCTTTAATCGTCGCTAAGCCCAAACAGCTAGTCTGTTGTACCGTGTCATTGAGGAAAATCATCTGCACAGGGATAATACATGCTCTAAATAGCGTGTCCCTGCCTCGCATTTGCCAATTTTTCGTACCCCAAACACTTTTCAAGTCAACAGTTTTGAACCAGTATTCATATCCCTCGACCGACAGTTTAGATACAAACAAATTAGAATACAGTAATTTAGTATCGGTCAATAACATTTGCTTATTAGAATACGGTGTAACTTTAAAATAGTAGGACCTAGCATTACGCGGATCATGCCCAGTAAAATATGCAAATTTGTCATAATACGTTTTTGAACTCCCTTGTGGAGGAGTCGAGCAATGTTCCCATTGCACATAATTAAACATGGACTTAGGGCTACGAGCTTTATGAATAAAGTGGTGTCCATAATAGTTGTAACAAAACATGTCACCATGATTATCTCTAAACTGGTAAGCATCTTCATCGTCATAGACAGTATAATATTGCAAATCCGTTAGCATAGAATCTACTGTCTTCACATCCCAATCATCAGAAACAATGCCTGGTATAACAATATCATTCATAGATAATTTGAGGACATACGGTATCTGAATCAATTCAGTGGGACTATATATATCAAACATTACTTTATCCCACACAATTCCATCCGGAACTGGTATAGCAGAAATGTTCACTGTGGACAAGTCTCTTCGAACCATATGAGACGATAAATGTGACTTCAACACAGTCTCCACGTGCTCAATGTCAGATCGATCAGGAAGAAAATGACCATGTATTATCAGAAAAAAAGTAACCACAAATCCTAACCATAATAATATAGTCATCACGGCCAAAAATAGCCAAAAATAGTTCCAAGGAAAAACAAAATATGTTCGTTTAAGCCATCCCAGCAGCCGTCGTGGACCGTGGACAGAAGACATCGAAGACGAGGAGCCGGACCCATCATTATCAGCGTCGTTGAAGCAGCCAGAAGCAGTTCTAGCAAAAGGTGCAACTCTGAACGAAGAAGCAGACGGAGGCTCCCGCCGTGGCACGCTATAAACCACATGTTCAGAAACATCAGTAGAACGTACAGCAATTTGATCACAAGATTCCATATTAATCGCCGTCGGTGGAACGATCGCAAGATCATCATCCACCCTCCCCAAGCTCGGAGAGGAAACAGTGTCGGTGAAAATCACCTGCAGCGGGACCTCATCCCCAGTAGTGAGAGGGATTCCGGAACTACTGGGTGTCCCTCTTGGTTTGCTGTGCAGAATCGGCCACATGTTGTAACTTGACATTATCAATGGAAACAAAGCGATTTCCTTTGGCCCCTCGCAGCGGCGGTAAAATCACAGTTCTCGTGCTGCTTACCCCTAACACAAGGACAGGTTCTCGATAAGAAGGACCAAATTATTTTTTAACTGCGACCTTTTCACGCACCAGATCCCCAATCTTGGGTATCCAACCAGTAGGTGTTACTGGCTCATCCTTAATTCCTGAGGAGGCAGCATTGGCAGAAGAGTTATCTTCACGGAATTGTTGTAAATCCTGCAAAACAGTGACACGATCATTTATGTCAAAGGGCGTATCTGCCGCCTCCACACCAGGACCATCTAGATCAGGAACATACATTCGTGTTCCGAACAGGCACTCATATGAAGTACGACCCCCCAGTGACCTTCTAGGCAAGTTATTAAGTGCTCTCTGTACTCCATATAGGTGGGCTAGCCAACCACGACCCGTACCTATAACTCTGGCCGTTAAGGACTGCTTTAAATCACGATTTAAACGCTCCACGAAAGAATTTCCCTCGGGATGAAATGGAGACGAGAATTGGAGTTGGACCCCCAACAAAGCCATGGTGTCCCTGAAGGCCTTAGAGGCAAAAGCAGGGCCCTGGTCCGAATGAAAAGCCGCAACTGCAAATATATCGACAAAGATGCGCAAATCTTTAATAACAGTGCGAGCGTCAGCCGAGCGTTGTGGCCATACCCATACAAATCTGGAGCACGAATCTACAGCAACCAATATATATTTGTATGCACTATCTGGTGTCAGTGGACCACAATGATCCAAGTACACACACTGTAATGGTTTGTTTGAAATCAGAAGGGGCGTCTGCTGCGGGCGTCTAGCCGACGATGTTTTAATTTGTTGACAAATGTCACAACAAAGGACATACTGTTTCGTCTCCTTATAGAGACCAGGCCACCAGTAACGAGCCTGTAAAAGTGAAATTGTGGCAGCCACCCCAGCATGTGCAGAAGCCACCCCCTCATGTGCTGCAGAAATTAATCGAGGTCTCTCAATTTTATTGGGAATTTCACGTACACCAATGCCTGGAATTTTAACAGTAGCATTTAGCGCACCATTCAAGCAGTAACTATATTCTGAAGGAAATCCTTTAGGAAAGGGCGTGCCATCAGCAGTAGCTTGTATGGCAGCTGAAATTTCTGTGTCTGGTTTTGAACTCGAATGAGTCACTGCGGCCACAGTGGCGACAGCCACTGCCGACTTTGCGGCTTCATCAGCCAAAGTATTCCCAGCAACGTGTATTCCAACGCGCTGGTGTCCAAGTGTATGCACAACATGGACTCTAGGAAGCGTATCCTTCAGATCCGCAACCTTACCCCACAACATTTTATGCTTAATGATGTTGCCTTTAGAATCTCTGAACCCATTCATCTTCCAATAGTGTAAATATTCGTTGAAAGACTGCACACAGTAGTAGGAGTCACAGACCAGCAAGGTTAAAAGTGCCGGATCCGCATGCTCCAACGCTAACAATAGAGCTTTGAGCTCAGCCAGCTGTGCCGTGCAATCTCCCAAGGTTTTAGTATAAGTATGTCGGGGGCAGAACACTTCCCCCTCCATAGTGCCGCTCACCACCGCACATGCAGCAGAATATTGTTGTTTAGTCCCAACCGCCGGTTGCGCAGAGCCATCAGTATACATGACCACTTCATATTGGTCAATAGGCAATGTACCAGCAGGAACAGGGTATTCTATTTCGTATTGAAGAAATTCTTGAGTCTGCAGTTTAGGGTCAAATACATAATCTACATCAGTGGCTGTCAAAGACGTAGCCCACTGTATCCATCGCGGGTGTAAAGCTTTCGAATTAGGAACACTCGCTTTGGTAACAGCCTCTAAGGCCGGAACCGGGGAAACAACAACTATGCGTTGACCCTGGGCCAGCGGTCTTTCTTTAATAACAGCCATCTGTACTGCAGTGAGAATTTTCTCAATTTGTACAAAACGTTGCTCTGCAGCCGAATACAAGTGAGATTTGTATGCAATCGGGACAGTCTCCCCTTCATTAAAGGTGACATAAGTAAACCCAACAGCCCCAGGTATTACCCTGATCACTAAATGTGTCTTATTGTCCCGAGTGTGTAAGTGTTTAACTGCTAAAAGATCACTCTGTAATTCTCGCAGTATGTGTGTATGTTCAATTGTCCAAAGTTTACTCGAAAAATTCGGGCGAATCAACTCGTATAATGGTTTTATACGCGTTGCATATTCAGGAATGTAAGTTCTGCCAAAATTCAGAAACCCCAACAATGACTGGAGCTTCTGAACCGTATTAGGAGGCTGCAATAAAGCACATTTCTCCCAAAAATGTGGCGCTAAGCTCTTGCCCTCACTCGACAACTCATATCCCAGGAAAATGACGCTGAGGAAAGCAATCTTTGATTTCTTAAAATTGAACTTATAGCCAATATCAGCAAATCCCACAACAATGCGCGATACACGCCTTAGATGTTGCAGAATCTCATCATCCGTCAGATATATGTCATCAACATATGATAATGCTTCAGGGTCGAACTCATGCAGCATTTCAGTTACACGAGCCGAAAACAGTCCTGGGCTATTCTTATACCCCTGAGGCAAACGACAAAAAAAATTCTGAGAGCCAAACGCACTGAAACAGGTATAGTCCCGACTCTCGGGCGCTATATTCTGGCAGAAAAATCCATTCGAGATATCCAATGTTGTTTTGTATTTTTTATGCACTATATTATTCATTAGCGCTGCGCTATGTGAATTCTGTATTGCATATGTGCGTGTATGACTATTCAAATGTCGGTAATCCACCACTATCCTATATGAATGGTCCGGTTTAGCAACCGGAAACAAGGGATTATTCATCGGCGAGACACAGGGCTCAATAACACCCTGATACTCCAATTCAGTAAGAATTTTCCTAACCGATGCCCTAGCCTCAAATTTGATAGGATATTGCGGTTGTGGCTGAGGTTCGCCCTTTATCGGTATTACATGATAAGGTGATTGTCTGTCCCACCCCACGTTATTTCTATACAAGGCGGGAGCCTGTGCTAGAGCCCATGATTTACTATAGGACTCCGCGAGTTCTCTCTGAACAAGTGGCGAGAAGGAAGGTGTAATAACCTCCTCCCCAACTGGACAGTCGCGAACAAAGTCAGGTGGCCAATCTTGTTCAGCCAACAGAACATCATATGATTTTACCACATGGTCCCAAAAAATGGCGTTTATAACACGGTCAATGTCCCCTTCCAATCGCAGAGTTACTTCATATACTCTATCAGGATCAGAGACTCGCATATCCGCCGTCTCGACTTGTATGAAGTCATCAGTTGCTTTCACCTCCAGATGCTGTAGAAGACTCCGGCAAACTATTGTGACCTCTGCCGCGCTGTCTAACAGTGCCAACGCCCATGTCTTGTTCGTCAAGAGAGTTGCTGAAGCAGTTTGCCATCGTTGCGTCATTTGCCAACAGATGAACGCAGGGAAGGGAACCGTAGTAAATTTGAGCCACATTGGAAGAGCAGGGGGTCCCTTCAGCAGGATGCAAATGGACTTTATTGAGATGCCTGTGCATGGAAGGCTTGAATTATGTGTTGGTGGTTGTGTGCATTTTTAGTCACTGGATTGAAGCATACCCTACACGCAGGAATGACAGCCTCACAGTTGCAAAACTGCTCTTGAGAGAGCTAATACCACGTTTCGGATTCCCGATCTCCTTAGAATCAGATAGGGGAAGTCACTTCAATAACGAAGTAATAAAATTACTTTGTGCAGCGCTGAACATTGAGCAAAAGTTGCATTGTAGCTACCGCCCTGAAGCTTCAGGACTAGTGGAGCAAATGAATGGCATATTGAAATCAAGGATGGCAAAAATATGTGCATCAACAAACTTAAAATGGCCTGACGCATTGCCCTTGGTGTTAATGTCGATGAGAAACACCCCTGACAGAAAGACTGGACTGTCCCCGCACGAGATCCTCATGGGCAGAGCCATGAGACTTCCAGCAGTTTCTGCAAATGCTCTTTTGAATATTACAGATGATATGGTGTTAGACTACTGCAAAGATCTAGCTGATGTGGTCCGCTCTTTCTCTCACCAGGTGGAGGCAACCACCTTGCCACCGATCCAAGGTCCAGGACACGCCCTGAAAGCAGGTGACTGGGTCGTGATAAAGAAGCACGTGAGGAAGTCATGTTTGGAACCCCGTTGGAAAGGACCTTTTCAAGTGATTCTGACAACTACCACCGCTGTGAAGTGTGCGGGAGTTCCCAACTGGATTCACGCCAGTCACACGAAGAGGGTGACGTGCCCCACGGATGAGGAAGTTGAAGCACTGAAATCACCAGTGTCTGACGACAGAGTACCAAGCACCGAAACAGAGCGAAGAGGACCTAGAAACGAACAGGTAGAAATAGAGGAAGGAGAAATATTCTCTGAGGACGAAGCAACTGATTCATTTGGGGAGGACCAAGGAGGAGCCTCAGAAAGTGACGAAGGTCCTGAAGGTGACAAAGAGCCTGAAATAGCTGAAGGCGAGAGAGAGCCTGAAGCAGGTAACAGTGACAAAGAGCTCGAGACAGGTGAAGGAGCAGGAGAGCCTGATCAGAGGAGGGCTTTCCCAGAAGCAGACGATGCAGGAAAAGAAAAGGAAAACCTGATTGGCTTCCCAGAAGGAGAAGACACAGCAGGACAGAGCGAAATTGTTCAAACTCCTTCAGAAGAGGTTGCAGATCCGTCAAGTGGACACAGTGCAAAAAGAAGACAAAGCATATCGTCAGTAAAATTAAGGATCAGAGAAACATTAAACGAAAGTGAAGGGCCAAAGGTGAAAGAGAAAAGAAAGGAAGTGTCTGTCACAATAGCAGCACCAAGTGAAGAGAAAGACTTGGCCAAGGAAGAAAGTACCAGCGAGAGAGAGTCAAAGAGAGATGCAAAATTGAAAAGAAAAAGAATACCGAGCAAAAGATATTCTGGTCCGGTGTGGGCATACATAGCCACTAACGATTGGTCAGAATAATTCGTATCCCTCAGTCTCGAGAACGAAGAGGCAGAACTTCACTTTGGTACTTGACGAGTAAAAACTCCATGAACTTTACCGAATAAAGACATTGATAACCTGATTGACTTTTCAACCGGCTAAGACATTGAGGCGCTTACCGCCGTGCAGAAGACCGCCAATACACCGCCGCGGCCTCGGAATTCCGCCACAGCTATTATGACACACATCTCGGAATCCGCCGAAATTCAGACACCCACACAACACCGCCACACCAAAGGTCAGCGATAAACATGCAGAAACAAATCCTCCACCTCCACGCCAACAGAAACACGCCCATGCTATTACGACCCATGAATCCACGCGGTGGTCTTTCAAACGCATTATTCCATTGGCGGTACACACCGCCGCGCTCAAAATACACACACATCTCCAAAACACCGCCACATTGGACAATTACAAATACACACACCTGATACACATACACACACCACTCCCACACACCCAACACAATATAAAACACACACCCACATCACACACAAACCCCTACAACCACAATTTCTGAGAGAAGGCCAGAGAGAGACAGCACAGAATAGAGAACCCCATCACACAGAGGCACACTACACCATCACCCACACAACACCCACGCACAAAACACCACATACCACAACACTCACCACACTCATCAACACATACACCACCCCACACATCACACACATCACCCCATGGCACGCCAAAGACACCCCGCTTCTCCGAGGAGGAGCTCAGGGTCATGGTCGAGGAAATCATCTGGGTAGAGCCACAGCTATTTGGCTCACAGGTACAGCACACATCAATAGCCAGGAAGATGGAGCTATGGCAAAGAATAGTCGACAGTGTCAACGCTGTGGGACAGCACCCAAGAAATAGGGAGGACATCAGGAAGAGGTGGAACGACCTACGGGGGAAGGTGCGTTCCACGGTATCCAGGCACCACATTGCGGTACAGCGGACTGGCGGCGGACCCCCACCTCCTCCCCCACAACTAACAACATGGGAGGAGCAAGTCTTGTCCATCTTGCATCCTGAGGGCCTCGCAGGAGTCGTTGGAGGAACGGACACTGGTAAGTCAAATTTTAACTATCAAATCCCCCACCCTACCTGCATGCTATCACACACCCCCACCCTCACACCCTCCCCATCACTCCAAATCCTCACCTATCTACCCATGACACCAACCACCCATCCCAACCCCAAGACCTGCATGACATAACTAAGCATGGATACCCATCACTAAAGCATGCCCACTGCACAGACCCACAACACCCCCCAACCATCACCACACAAGCCCCCACACAGGAATGGCTGCACTGGGGTACACGTACACCCAAACATTGCACATCATGAAACACACACATGCAATAATCATGTACTCATACCCCTGCAGGAACCCGAAGGAACGTCACCACACCAGAGGTCCAGACAACACCACTCCACCCCCAGAAGAGGCCCACAGTGACGACAGCAGCTCTGCCCCACTGGATCTTGATGACCAGCCCGGACCATTGTGGGCCTCAGGACAGTCGGTTCCCCTTGCCCAGCCACAGCCCAACACCGAACTGCCACCCTCTAGGAACACCAGCACAGCACCCACCCAGCGGGCCCAAACCTCCCTACCCAGGACAGGTCAATCAGTGGTGTGTCCACCACTACAGGGCACCCAGGCTAACACAACACCCCAACAACAACAGGGACCTGGGGGCAGTGGTAGTGGGCACACGGTCCAGGGGACGGAGGCACAGGAACACAGGGGAACTGGAAGGGCTGCTGTGTGACAGAAGGAGGACAGGCCAAGGGAACCTACTCTCAACGAGGCCCTCTACTCTATCATGGGAGCATACCACCACTCCCAGGAAACGATGGCTACGGTACTGGGCAAGTTGCAGGAGACCCTGCGTCTGCAGGAGGAACAGTATTTGGGGTTCAGGGAGGAGCTCAGGTCCATCGGCTCCGCCCTGGGCACCATTGTAGGGGTGCTGACGGACATTCAAAAGACCTTGAGGGACACCGTGGCACTCCAAGGGGCCCCTGACACTAGCCAGGACGATGAACTGCTCACCACCTCTGCCGGCGCTAGTGGACAGGACGCCCCGCCACAGGACCAACACACCAGCACCCCATACCCTGCAGATGGACAACCACCACGCAAGCGGGCCCTAAGATCCAGGAACAGGACAGAGCAAGATGGCAAGACCTCTGCCCGGAAATAAGACCAGCCTGATCGTCCTCCCACTGTCCCACTTTGTTACCCTGTCCAAATCGGAACTGCCCCAGCTCCACTTCCAATGCCCAGATGTGCAATGTACCTGTGAGACTAATAGACTGGACTCTGCCATGGACATTCCTCCACCATCACCCATCCCCATTTCACAACCCCCCTTCATTGTTATGCACTTAAATAAACACCCTTGAAACACTAATAAAACTGGAGTCAGTCAATGATTGTGAACTTTGTATTGTCAATTACAGTGTTAAAAAAGGTTACCCACTGGAAGGCCAACATACCAATGTCACACATCACAAGCCTTTCAAGGGTGCAAGCTGTTGACACGTAGGTTACCACATTAGTGAAACTGAAATGGAAGGGGACAACTCAGTTAACAAATAGGGAGTGAAATGTAGGTACAGGATAGAGGTAGACGTGTGAAAGTTAATATTATGTGAAACATGAAAATGTACTCACCTGTGTCTCACTGAAAATATTGCTGTATGACTGACTCCCTGTTGTCGTTTTCATCTTCATCAGATTCATCCTCATCACTGTCCACAGGCTCCACAGGCTCCCCCGCTGCAACAACACCGTCATCTGGATCATCCTCCTGCAGAAAAGGCACCTAGCGTCGCAATGCCAAGTTATGGAGCATGGAGCAGGCGATGATGATGTTGCACACCTTCTTCGGTGAGTAGAATAGGGATCCACCTTTCATATGGAGGCACCTGAACCTGGCCTTCAAGAGGCCGAAGGTCCGCTCGATCACCCTCCTAGTCCGCCCATGGGCCTCATTGTACCGTTCCTCTGCCCTGGTCCTGGGATTCCTCACTGGGGTCAGTAGCCATGACAGGTTGGGGTAACCAGAGTCCCCCAGTAGCCATACACGGTGCCTCTGGAGTTCACCCATCATATCAGGGATGCTGCTATTACGCAGGATGTAGGCGTCATGCACTGAGCCAGGGAACATAGCATTTACCTGCGAGATGTACTGGTCTGCCAAACAGACCATCTGGACATTCATAGAATCATAACTCTTTCTGTTCCTGTACACCTGTTCATTCCTGGGGGGGGGACCAGAGCTACATGGGTCCCATCAATGGCACCTATGACGTTGGGGATATGTCCAAGGGCATAGAAGTCACTTTTCACTGTAGGCAAATCCTACACCTCAGGGAAAATGATGTATCTCCTTACGTGTTTCAGCAGGGCAGACAACACTCTGGACAAAACGTTTGAAAACATAGGCTGGGACATCCCTGATGCCATGGCCACAGTAGTCTGAAATGACCCACTTGCAAGGAAATGGAGCACTGACAGCACCTGAACGTCAGGGGAGATTCCAGTCGGATGGCGGATTGGAGACATCAGGTCTGGCTCCAACTGGGTACATAGTTCCTGGATTGTGGCACGGTCAAACCGGTAGGTCACGATCAAATGTCTCTCTTCCATTGTCAACAGGTCCACCAGCGGTCGGTACACCAGCGGATTTCCGCCATCTTCCCATATGTCCCAACTGACGGTGCCTAAGAAGGACAACAGCGAAGAAACAGTCACCATTCCTCCAGGTATGTACCCACAGTCACACACAAGACTACAACAGACAATTAACCCTTCCGGGATATGTTTTGAGTGTAGGCCTAGGTATGTGTGACGCAGTAGTAAATGAAGCCATGTGGGCCCCTGAAATGGCGGCTGTCTGACCTCTAAACTGGGACAATGGAATTGTGGGGTAACTGCGCTGGCATTGGATACCGTCGCGGTAGGCGGTCGTAGAGCGCGGCGCAATGATGCATTGGTTAACATTGGACCCTATGGGTCCCTGGAGCCAATGAACAGGTGCGCCGGCGGTGATGATGCGCCCCGCCGCGGACGTCACAGCCCCGGATGTCACCGCCATTTTCTATCTCTAGATACCTGACCTCTCGACAGGAGAGGACCTACACTGCTAGTGCTGCTGTGACCTCGGTCTGGAAGCGACGATGGCTGTTGCATCTGGGGAAAGGGCCCTGCCTTCACTGCACAGGAGTTGGAGAAACTTGTGGATGGGGTCCTCCCCCAGTACATGCTACTCTACGGTCCTCCAGACCAACAGGTCAGTACACAGGGAGCACGTTGGATGGGCTAGGCCTGGGTGGACAGGGCTGGGTGGGAGAGGGAAAGGGGGCAGAGTTCTAAGAACAGAAATGCATGGGGATGAATGGGCCACATGGCCAGAGTTGGGAGGGGGCCACTCACATTGACGGTGCAGTAGGTAATGACTGTTCCTCTTTCCTTGTGCATGTCGTGTAGGTCAGCGCCCACCAGAAGAGGGACATTTGGCGTGCCATCGCCAAGGAAGTCCGGACCCTGGGGGCCCACCAGAGACGGGGCACCCACTGCCGTAAGAGATGGGAGGAAATTCGCCGCTGCAGCAAGAAGACGGCAGAGGCTCAGCTGGGGATGGCCTCCAAACGTGGGAGGGAGGCCCGTCGCACCATGACCCCCCTGATGTTCCGGATCCTGGCGGTGGCCTACCCGGAGTTGGATGGGCACTTAAGGAAATCACAGCAGACACAAGGGGGTGAGTACAACCTCATTCTGTGGACTTTGCGTGCAGTGGAGGTGTCTGGGTGGGGGAGGTGCTCTGTGGGTGTCCCTAGGCCAGGGCGAGTTAGGTAGGCAAGGCCCCTCCGTAATGTAGGCCATGTGGGACTCTACCCCAGCTCAGAACAGTGGCATGTTGATGTATAGTTGCCCCTTTGCCATCCATGTGCGCAGATTTCTACCATTGCCATGTAGGTCATATCCCAGAAATTGCATGTGCAGAGGGCAGGAGCACGGCGTAATGCATGGGGCTGCTGCGTCTGTCTTGTCCACCAACGGTAGCGGTATGCCATGCACTAAAACTCTCTTTCTTCTGTCTCCCCCCCTTTTCCTGCTCTCCCTGTCCTTTCGTACATCAGCATCATCAGGCGGAGGTACAGTGGCACCGGAGCACGAGGGAGCTGCATCCCACATGGCCATGGAGGGCCACACCACAGACTCTGAATGCACCAGTGGGACGGAGGGTGAGGGGAGCTTCACGTCGGCCACAGGATCACCAACCAGCGACACTGTCTCATCCATCGATGTGAGCTCCCCTGTGGTGGCGGCACCATCTGTGCGCCCCACTTCTACAGGTACAGCCGCCACCTCCCCTACCAGCCCCGCCCTCCCAGCAGCCCCTCAGCGTTCGCCCCGTGCCCGCTCACCCAGAAGGGTGGGCATCACCTTCGCCCCAGGCACCTCAGGCCCTGCCCCAGTCACCCCTGCTGCCCTCAGTGAGGAGGCCATTGACCTCCTCAGGTCACTCACTGTTGGGCAGTCTACCATTGTGAATGCCATCCAGGGTGTAGAACGAGAGTTGCAACATGGTAATGCATTCCTGGAGGGCATTCATTCTGGTCAGGCTGTCCTTCAGCGAACCCTGCAATCTCTGGCCTCAGCACTGATGGCAGCCATTGTCCCTGTGTCCAGCCTCCCCCCTCCAACTTCCTCCACCCAGACCCAATCCCCTGTACCCCAGCCCATCCCAAGCACACCTACAGACCAGCATGCACACAAGTCAACACCCAAAAGTAGCTCAAGCAAACATAGGCACCACACACACCACAGGCACTCACACAAACATCACACCCATACAGACACAGCAACATCCACTGTCTCCACTGTGTCCCCCTCCTCCTCTTCTCCCTCCTCCCTCCCAGTGTCGTCTACACACACACCTGCATGCACCACATCTACAGGCACTAGTCCTCGCACCAGGACACCCAGCACCACAAGCCGCTCACCTGCACTCACCACCTCCACTGTCATTTACACGTCCCCTGTGTCCTCTCCCAGTGTGTCTGTGACGCCCCCTCCCAAAGTACACAAACGCCGGCAATCACTCACCCAACATCCATCCACCTCACGACAGCCTCCAGTACCTGCACCTGCACCCAAAACACCTAAAGTGACACCTCCTACCACCACCTCCTCTTCCTCCACTCCCAGACCCCCTCCAGCTACCCATCCCAGTGTCCGTCAGAAACTGTCCCTATGTCAAATTGACCTTTTTGCCCCCACCCCCCCTCCAATTCATCAGTCCCGTCGTAGCGCCTCAGCCAAACAGCCTCCAGTACCAGTGGTGCGTGTTCCAGGTTTTTGGAGTGCACCGTCCACCAGGGCAGGCAGTAGGACCCGGAGCCAAGGCACTGTCAGCCCACCCCCTGTAAAGGCTCTGAAATTGGAGAGTGGACAGCGGGACTGTGTCAAGACTCCTGGTGGGACTACAACTGAAATGGGATCGAAGGCGATTGGTGAGTCAGCTGTAACTCCAAAGAAGGTGGGGAAGGTCCCGAGGAAGTCTCCCCAGCCTGTTGTGAGTGTCACGGCGGAGAAGTGCGCCATCATTTCCGGCGGTCCAGACACAACCGCCAGCACCGTTGTTACTGGTCAGGAGACCACCGCCAGAGTCACAGCCCAGGAGGGCCCAAGTATTGTTACTGGTCTGGAGACCACCGCCGGAGTCACAGCCCAGGAGGGCCCAAGTATCGTTACTGGTCAGGAGACCACCGCCGGAGTCACAGCCCAGGAGGGCCCAAGTATCGTTACTTGTCAGGAGACCACCGCCGGAGTCACAGCCCAGGAGGGCCCAAGTATCGTTACTGGTCAGGAGACCAGCGCCAGAGTCACAGCCCAGGAGGGCACAAGTATCATTACTGGTCAGTAGACCACCGCCGGAGTCACAGCCCAGGAGGGACCAGGATCCCACAGCCCCGCTGGGCAATGATGGAACGTCAAGCCACACACCAATGTCCAGTGTGGAGTTCGTCATGCCACACACCAATGTCCAGTGTGGAGTTCGTCATGCCACACACCAATGTCCAGTGTGGAGTTTGTCATGCCACACACCAATGTCCAGTATGGCGATCGTCATGCCACACACCAATGTCAGTATCCGAACCGCCATGTCAGAGCAGGGCTGAACAGTCCATAGACCGGCATGGCTAAGCACTGCTGAACAGGGCAAAGCCCGCAATGGTGAAGACCGCTGAACAGGGCAAAGACCCCCATGGTGAAGACCGCTGAACAGGGCAAAGACCGCCATGGTGAAGACCGCTGAACAGGGCAAAGACCGCCATGGTGAAGACCGCTGAACAAGGCAAAGACTGCCATGGTGAAGACCGCTGAACAAGGCAAACACCGTGTGGGTATGAATAGGCCGCCACATCAGGCATCCTTATCCCATGTGCACCTAGGACAGTGACAGGACAGGAACCTTCACGGGGAGACTCATCCAGTCTGGGCACCAGTCCCACCCAGTACCAGTAGAGAACTGCATCTACTTGCGAAAATGTGGCTTTGCATTCCCCAGGATGGTCTAGTGGGCAACCCACCCACTGTAAAGACTTGTGAGACTGTGGCTTTGCACTCCCTAGGATGGCACAGTGGGCAAACCACCCACTGTAGAGACTTGTGAGACTGTGGCTTTGCACTCCCCAGGATGGCACAGTGGGCAAACCACCCACTGTAAAGACTTGTGAGACTGTGGCTTTGCACTCCCCAGGATGGCACAGTGGGCAAACCACCCACTGTAAAGACTTGTGAGACTGTGGCTTTGCACTCCCCAGGATGGCACAGTGGGCAACCCACCCACTGTAAAGACTTGTGAGACTGTGGCTTTGCACTCCCCAGAATGGCACAGTGCGCAACCCACCCACTGTAGAGACTTGTGAGACTGTGGCTTTGCACTCCCAAGGATGGCACAGTGGGCAACCCACCCACTGTAAAGACTTGTGAGACTGTGGCTTTGCAATCCCCAGGATGGCACAGTGGGCAAACCACCCACTGTAAAGACTTGTGAGACTGTGGCTTTGCACTCCCCAGGATGGCACAGTGGGCAAACCACCCACTGTAAAGACTTGTGAGACTGTGGCTTTGCACTCCCCAGGATGGCACAGTGGGCAACCCACCCACTGTACAGACTTGTGAGACTGTGGCTTTGCACTCCCCAGGATGGCACAGTGGGCATGGAGCCCCGTCGTGGATCTGGCTTCGCATTCATGTGGCTGAGGTGCCTCCCCTTCCCTTCCCCCTGAGGTGCCTGTAGTGTTTCTATCTGATGCCCCGGCAGTGTTCTCTCCGATTTTGATCAGGTATCTATTGTGGGCCTCGCCCATGCATTTTTGGACTGTTGGTGCACGGACATTGTTGTGTACATATCTGCACTACTTCTTGTATTGTATATATAATTATGACAGATTTCGAGATATATATCAGTATATTTTTGTATGACATGTATATTGGCACATTACAATGTTTGACCGCAATTCGCTTTGTCTTTGCATTCTTCCAGGGGGATTGTGGGTTGTTCATGTGATGTTTTTGACTGCATTGGTGTGTATGTTGTGATATGCGAGGGTGGGGGTGGGGTTGTTTGGTGGGTGTCCCCCTAACTTTTGCCTCCCCCCTCCCCGTGTCGTAGATGCAGTACTCACCGGTATCTTCTGCACCTACGTCGCTGTTGGTTGTAGAGGAGCAGAAAGACAAGAGCAGGTAGGATTTGGAGTTCCGGCTCCATGGAGTCGTCGTTCCTCGTGGAGTGTGTTCAGGTGAGCGTTTTCCCATAGCAAAAGCTGTTTCCGCCATGTTTTTATCCACGGAGTATCCGCCCCGGAAAAGGTGGCGGATTGGTGTGTTGTGATACTATGGGTGGTACATTGTCTCCCGCCTGTCTGTTGGCAGTGACCGCCGCGCTGTTTGTCTGTGTGCCGTGGCGGGCGGTGTGTTAAAGTGGCTGTCTTTGTTGGCGGTTTCCGCCAGCGTCATAATTCCCTTTTTTTGTCCGCCGGCCTGTTTGCGGTATTTCCGCAGCTTTAACACCGTCCGCCAGGGTTGTAATGACCACCTTGGTTTTGAGACTTATATACATCGTGATAGCTTTGTTAATATAGGGAAATAAATTCACTAACTTTTAATAAACTGGTGTGGTTATTCATGACTGAAAGGTCATGGTGCGCCGAAATACCAACTGTTATTGATTTCTGATGTGCTATATTGATCTATTAATTGAATATTGATTACTGATTACAATAGTTATTGATTATTGATCTGAGTGACCCGACTATTCTAGGATGAGGAGAGCCCGACTCGGCTAAAAGATTCACCGACCTCCAACGTGTCTAGGTACAGGTAATTTATAAGGGCTCGACGTGTTATCAGCAGTGACCCTCAACAGTGGAGGGTTGTCAAGCAGAGTGCCAAACCCAGTGGCATGCATTGCAATGAATCACAATAAGTTTAGGCTCACATTCCAAAGCTCTCAGTCTTGGCTTTAACAGGTTTTATAAGATGCCCTGACTGAGAGCTCTGGAATTACAGCTAAAGGTTATGCAAATTTCTTACAGTGCCTGTCATTGGACCCAAA
This sequence comes from Pleurodeles waltl, assembly GCF_031143425.1. Classification (NCBI taxonomy): domain Eukaryota; kingdom Metazoa; phylum Chordata; class Amphibia; order Caudata; family Salamandridae; genus Pleurodeles; species Pleurodeles waltl. The sequence goes on from NC_090437.1 coordinate 221,491,216, forward strand.
AAAATTAACATATAATGAAAAATGTACTCACCCACGCTCCTCTTCTTTGTCGTGACTGCAGTCAGCGCACCAGCACCTCATGGAGCCTTAGCTAGCTCTCCAAATCCCGACATTGCCCTCAGGATTTGCCAAGTGGGCAGCCTAAGTGCTCCAGCAAGCACAGGGGGGATGTGCCTGCTCTTCACCCAGCTAAGACAGCTAGTTGGAGAGGACTACACTGCACATGTCAGGCTGGCTGTTGCAAGATAGCTGGCCAATGTGGCATGTGCAGTGTAAACAGGTGGAGTGAGCACCACTCCCCTGCTGCCAGTTAGCAGCAATGCCCCACCCCTCAAAAACAGCTTGGGTTGCGAGCAGTGAAAAATAAAATGGTAATTCATTTTATTACCATTTTATTTTTCAATTTTGCTGCTCTGGCAGTAGGGGGCAACGCTTACCCGCCCAAATGGGAGGGTGCCGCCGGCCTTAGGTAAACCACTCGATTACCATCCACAGAGTGAAATAGATGAAAAGGATGCTTGGCTTTCTATTTTACCAGGGTAATTTGTATTTCCAATAATTAGTGGGATTAATGTCAGTATGCTGAGTTCAAACTATATCATTATATTTTCCGGCTAGTAAAAGGGTTAACTGAGGATCTGAAGCAGTGGCATGAAAATTACTTTTCAAACAAATGTGTTTTTCCTAGTTAACTGTTTCTGCTGAGCACCTGACACCAGTGCATGGCTATCTTGTATTGTCATTAGGCTTGTAAGAAATATTCTATAACGCACATGTAATTTGCATAATTTCTACAATTTCATGTTAAGGAGCGTACATATGTCAATCTGTTATCCAACACGCTGACAGCTGTTCTATCTGCAGAGAGAATGAAGGATAGTCAGCATACCAATCAAGTAGACCCACCTGAAAGAATAGACCTTGTAGAGAACAGCATTAAAAGCTCCACTGTCAAAGGCGTCATTGAGGATCCTGAGGTCTCGGCCTATTTGTTAGATCTAAGGGAACCAGAAAAGCCTCTGCCCCTGCAACTGACAAAAAGAGAGAGAAAACAGGCAAGAAAGGGCAGGAAGACTGCTCGGCCTAACCGCACTGTTATTACAAAGACACAGAAAGGAATATAAGACCACAAAAGAAAGGCAAAATTCAAGTGGCACTCCTTGGTCCACCTCGAAAGTACCAGCAGATAATGTTCCTGAATTAGAAGGTACTCCCATGGTAACTCTGACACCGAAGAATATAGACCATCTCTACCAACAAAAGGCCCCATGGAGGAAAGTGGAGGCCCTTCTGATGGTCAGCTAGATTCTGCACCGGAGAGCTGTATGGCAGGAGGGTTCAGTTCTTTAATCTTGAATAGTGTAAAGACTTCAAGAAGAGTGCTTACTGCAGTGCAGCAGTCAAACCTGGTAAACCATCAAAATTTAATTAATCGTCAGCAGGATCTCCAGCTGCTTTGGATCCCTGAATTCATATCAAGAGCGCCCTCAGATGTGCTCAATCGTTCTAGTATTCTAAAACTCATAAAAGCAATTCCTGACCTTAATCATGTGTCCTCAGAAGATATTGCCACTATAAAATTCATTCAAGCAAGAGGAAGTCAGCATACGGACCCAACACTGGCCATTTTTTTGGCCCCTGATCTCCCTAAGCAAATCTTGGAAAGGAGAGAGTACCTGAAAGCCTGGGGCATGGAGGGGACTACATATCTAGGAGATAGATATCCAAACCCATTGTTAGAGGAGCATACATTCAACAAGGAAACAGAGGCACCATGCTCTGTTCTTCGTAGGGTAAGTGGAACATCCAATTCAAGCCAACAAAGGCTAAATTAATCAAGGATCTTTAGTTCAGTCCCTCTTGAGAGTTCAAATATAGATTGAGGAGGGATGTACAAAGATACTAACAAGGTGTGACCCCCTGGCCAGCTGGAGTTGGCTACCCTTGGTGTTATCTTCAGGAAAAGTGGAGCAACAACTCAACAGCCACCATCCCCACAAGGAGTATTGTGCATCTGCTTGTGGAATGTAGGAGGTCTGCAGGCAAAATTGGAAGATCCAGTAGTAATCCAACTTTTAGGTTCATTTGTTATTATAAAGATACAGGAATCCTGAGCGTCTATACCCCTAATTGGATATAAAGAATTCAACAAGCTGGCAAAGGAAACCAGTATGTTTGGAAGGGCAAAAGGTGGCCTAGCGACCTACATTAGTACCAATATTTCGGCCAAAACATCAGAATTCAATGTGGAAGATCTGATGGTCCGATTAGATGGTCGGGCAAAAAACATGTGTGAACCACTGATATTTATTTATCGTATATATTAATCCAAAAAAGAAATCTACTGAAGGTAATAACCTGATAACACACCTGCTTCAAACAAAAAGTTCAATATATCGAGCATATTGGTTAATTTCAGGTCACTTCAACCTCATTCTATTCTACAGCCCAAGTGATTACCATGTACAAGCAGTAGTAGAGGTGCCAATTCAAAACATCCCATTGCACTGAAAGAAAGATAAGATTGGAGGAAATTCAATATAGACCTATGAATTAACTGGCCTATTTACTCTAAATGCACGGAATTTGCCTGATTTTCCCCCTGCATTGACAAGAACTTCTGGAAAGGTGGCTTCATATCTAGATTACACGCTGGTCAACCTCTCACTGTAGAAGCATGTGAGCAACTTCAGAATCCTGGACCACACAGAAAGCGTCCCTAATCCCCAGATAATGAACATACGGTCTACAGTCTATAAGACAGAGAAAGTTGCATGTCCTAAAGGGGAGACTGGCACAGAAAAGCGACTGAAATGGTCATTCAATTCCATCAAAATCCAAGCAGAAGAGGCAGTGACCAGTCTGAGGTCCATGGCCACTGGAACTATAAAACTGACATCTGTTTGGGAGGCCTTCCCTAAGGAACCTACAAGCCAAGGTACCTATAAAAAAACAAACAAGGGAGTCCATCTGGGATATCGCAATGACGTATGTTAAAAATGGGGTCTTTGGTTGGCAGTCAAGTTACCCCCTGTCCAAGCAACAAACCCTCCCCCTAGTCAGGGTACCCTCTGTTAACCCCTGCTAACCCCCTTGGCTTAACTTCAGAAGCAATGTGTAAAGTATTTGTAGCAACACACATAGAAACACAGTGAAAACACTACAAAATGGACACCACACAGCTTATAAAAATAGGTAATGATTATCTAAATCAAAGAAAACCAAAACAACAAAAATCAAAATAGACAAGTAAAGATATGATTTTTCAAAATAATAAGAGTTGTAATCCTTAGAAAATAGTGAGAATGCTGTTGTTACACAAAGCACCTGGTTAGCATAAAAAATAAAGGCGCGAGCGTGCATCGCAAAATGGTAGCGATGCATCAATTCCTTACTCGAAAGTGAGGCGGTGCGTTGTTTCCTTCTTTGGTCGGGTCAGTGATGCGTAATTTTTCTCCCTTGCAAGAGAGCGATGCGTCAATTTCCGGATAGGGCATCTCGGAACCAAGCAGAGTCGGGTTGATTTGGATGCTTGGGGACGATGCGTGGAAAATCCGGTCACACTGATTCAGAAAACTGTGCTGCATGGGGTTTGTGTCGTTATCAGCCTCCTTAAGCAAGTGTTGTGCATTGTTTCTCCAGCTGTGATGTGTCAATCTCCCAGCCACAATGCAGGTGGTGCGTCAATTTCAGCCATGAAGCCGACGGCGCGTCATTTATTAGCTGCATCGCAGAAGGTGCATTAAAAATTTGCCTGCACAGTGTTCTGTGCGTGGATTTTCAGTTCTTGTCTGCCAACTTCACCTTTCAAGGTCCTAGGGACTTGATAGAGTACCACTTGGCAGGGCAGGAGTCTCAGCAGAGAGTCCAGGTACTGGCACGGAAAGTCTTTGATGGCCCTGAGACTTCAACAACAGGAGGCAAGCTCAGTTAAAGCCCTTGGAAATTCTTCTCAAGCAGGAATACACAACAAAGTCTAGTCTTTGTCCCCTTTCACAGGCAGAAGCAGCAACTGCAGTATAGCCCAACAAAGCACAGTCACAGGCAGAGGCAGCACTTCTCCTCAGCTCTTCTTCTTGGCAGAGGGTCCTCTTGATTCCAGAAGCGATCTAATTTTCAGGGGTTTTAAGTCCACTACTTGTATCCCTTTCTGCCTTTGAAGTAGGCAAACTTCAAAGGAAAGTCTCTCGTGCTTGTAAGATCCTGCTTAGCTCAGGCTAGGCCCCAGACACACACCAGGGGGTTGGAGACTGCATTGTGTGAGGGCAGGCACATCCCTTTCAGGTGTGAGTGACCACTCCTCCCTTCTCCTCCAGCCCAGGTGGCTCATCAGAATAGGCAGGCTTTATCCCTGCTCCCTTTGTGTCACTGTCTAGAGGAGAGGTGCAAACAGCCCAACTGTCAAACTGACCCAGACACAGAATCCACAAACCAGCAGAGTCACAGAATGATTTAAGCAAGAAAATGCCTACTTTCTAAAAGTGGCATTCTTAAACACGCAATCTAAAAACAACCTTTACCAAAAGATGCATTTTTTAATTCTGAGTTCGGAGAGCCTAAACTCCTTATTTCTATCTGCTCCCAAAAGGAATGTGCACTTTAATAATATTTAAAGGTGGCCCCCATGTTAAACTGCGAAAGAGATAGGCCTTGCACAGTGAAAACTGAATTTGGCAGTATTTCACTGTTAGGACGTATAAAATACATTAGTATATGTCCTACCTGAAACGTAGACTGCAACCTGCTCTGGGGGCTACTTAGGGCCTACCTTAGGGGTGCCTTAAATGTATGAAATGGGAAGGTTTAGGCCTGGCAAGTGGGCACACTTGCGAAGTTGAATTGGCAGTTTAAAACTGCACATACAGACACTGCAGCGGCAGGTCTGAGCCATGTTTGCAGGGCTACTCATGTGGGTGTCACAAACAGTGCTGCAGGCCCAATAGTAGCATTTGATTTGCAGGCCCTGGGCACCTCTAGTGCACTTTACCAGGGACTTACTGGTAAATCAAATATGCCATTCATGAAAAGCCCATTACACATACATTTTACAAAAGAGAATTTGTACTTTAGCACTGTTTAGCAGTGGTAAGGTGCCCAGAATATCAAAAACAGCAAAAATAGAGTCCTGCACACATCAACAACCTGGGGAAAAGTGGCAAAAAGTTAGGGGAGACCATGCCAAGGATGCCAAGTCTAACAGTGTATATATGGCACGTGCAGTGCACATGAGGAAAGCAGCTGTGTGTAGGCTGTTGAGGCAACTGCGCAAATCCCCGGAGGACAAAACATTATTAAGTACCTTCCAGGAGCAAAGGAAGCTCTTAAAAAAGGAAATATGGACTTTTAAAAATCTCCAGGAAGAAGCATTATGGACTAAACTGCACTATGCATCAGGAATACCAGACTCAAAACATTTTCGGAAACTGGTTGACTCCACTGAAAAGGCCACAATGCAAACATAAGCGAGGAAGCTTGGGTTTACCACTTGAATCCCATTTCAAGGAAAGTCCCACTGGAGAAGTTGTGCCAGTTCAGTTGGAGAAGGATATACAGGAATCTGAAGATTTGAATTCTATGGTATTTACAGCATCAGAAATAGTGAAGATTATTGGTAAATCACAATCGGACTGTTCACCTGGCCCTAATGGATTACGACAAGCACTGTTTAAACAGTCAACAAGAAGATGGGCGTACTTTCAGGCTGCAATGTTTAATTACGTTTTATCAACTGGAATTATGTCAGCTAGTTGTAAGGGTTCAATAATTCACCCTATTTATAAGGGTGGAAAGGTTGCCTCTCCAAATACCTATAGTTTAATCACCCTTCTAGATGTGGACCTCAAATACCTTTCAATATGCTTACTGCAGCATTTAAAGTATTGGGCCGTAGCTAATGGCAGACTTCCCATAAACCAAACCGGCTTTATTAAGATCCAAGGTACCTGACCAAACCTTATGGCACTGGGTTTGATCATTAACAGAGCAGAGGCATGAGGGACCCCATTATATTTGTGCTTTGTTGATTTTAAAGCAGCTTTTGACTGTGCCCCTTGTGGCAACTTGTGGACAAAATTACAGCAATGGGAGTTGCCCCCACCCATTCTGAATGCTATTAGATGAGTTTATTCTGACACATGGGTAAAAGATAAGCTTAGGGATGGTACGCATTCCTCCAGGGCAGTCAGAACAAAAGCTGGTGTAAAACAAGGCTGTTCTAGCACCACTTCTCTTTAATCTTTACATTGCAGACTACCCCACAGTGTTAAACAGACAGTCTGACCATTCACCCACACTTGGTGCTCACCAATTATACAACCTGCTATATGTGGATGATCTGCTGTTGCTTAGCAACACCAGAATAGGTATGCAAAAATTGATGAATAATCTAGGAGAGTATACAAAAATGAATGAGTTGGACATAAACAAAAATTATTGTCCTCAACCATAAACCCTCTAAACAGCGTAAGTGGCATTTAAATGGAAAGATAATAGAGGAAGTGACCACCTATATGTATTTAGGGTTTAAGATAGACTCAAGAGGAACTTATGTATGCCACAAGGAAGCGATAAAGAATAAAGCACAAGCTCTCAATAATGCCTTTGGAATTTTAGCAAAGACCATCTGTGGGCATACTCTTAAACCGTTAGCAGCATTTATGAGAGCAAAATTATTACCAACGCTCTCTTATGGCACAGAAATAACGAAGGGGCGGAGGAAGTTCTCTTGCATAAATTAGTGGTAAAATCCTACAAGCAAGTTTTCAAGTTACCTAGGTTGGCATCCCCTGCCCAAGTTAGACTGGAATTCTCGCTAGTAAGGCAGTTTTTGGGTAGAGCTGCAGCGTTTATTAAATGTTGCCATAAATTTCGGCATTAGCTGGAAGGGAGCTTAGCCAATTTAATATGGCAGGAAATTAACCTTGAGAGTGGCAATAGTAATTATAAAGAGTATCTGGAAAGAAGTATCAAGCAGCTAGATCTGGATGATTTATGGGATCAGGTGCGATCTAGCCCAGCATTTAAGAAAGTCGCGAATAAATCAAGTAAGCTACAAAGCTGGCTAGAAGATAGGGAGGAGCTAGATAAAAGGTCTCATAGATGGTTGGTTCTTAAATCAATTAAAACACATAAAGAATCACCAATGATGGCCACACCCTATTCTTTGAAAACTAAGCAACGCTTCTTCAGGCTAAGGCTAGGAGATATTCCAACATTAGACCTCGTAGCAATATGGAAGAAGGAGACTCAAAGAGTCAATTAGTAATGATGCTTATGCCATCTTGTGGTGGAAATGGTAGTGCACATGGTCTGCATTTGTCCAGCCTTGACTACTCAGAGAAGAAAATTGTTGAAAAAAGAATTCAATGCACTGGGGATTAGATCATGCAGAGAGGCCCTAATTGAAGCACTCAATCCAAGAAATTAAATATTGAACATTAGGCTGGTCAAATATTTGGACATTTTTATGTCCCTTGCTGCCCCATCGAGATCCCAGTGAACTTGGCAACTGACAATCAATAGAGCAGAATACCTCCATAGAGACTGGGTTAGGATATGTATACTGTTGCCTAGGATTAATCACTTGACATTTAATCAGTATTTAGTTACCACGCAGAAAGAATGCAATGTTATTTTTGGTCAAATTTGCACATGATCTAAGTTAGTAACTTTTAAATACCAAACTCTTTTTGATACTCTGTTTCCAGGAAGCTATGGCTGCTGGTCAAAAAACTACTAAAAACTTGATTTTAGAACTGGTTCCCTCTAAACCCTTAGTAGATATGAATAATGCTTGGGGGTTATTCTGTGTTTTACCTTGGTTTTAAACCTTTTTTTATAAGTCTGGAAATAGCTTTGTGGGGGGTTAATAGATATGAATGATGCAGGGGGGTTATTTTGTGTTTTACCATGATTTTAACCATGTTTTATATTTGGAAATAGATTCAAGGGGGGTTAATGTATTTACTGCAGTGATTATCCCTTTGACTATTTACAGCACTGATTTTGTCTTGTTCTAAATGGAGATGGAATGTTTTATGGTTTTTATTAACTAATAAAATGATTTATTACCGGCAGTCCTCTTTCCAGCATATCAAGTGAATGGGATGGCTTTCTGTTAAATTTTCATTCAAGATACACCAAAGTGAATTTCACATCATTTTGCTTAATTTTCCTGATTTATTTTCCATTTCCAGGTATCTTGCATAATGTAGGGAACAAACACACTTATACAAACCCTTTAAATGGGTTACCTATCCATAGAACACAGCCATTTAAACATTCCACGGCCAGTTTGGATTAGGATGCATCTAGGTACCTCTGCTGCTGTGCAGTCCAGAGACAGAACTATTTGAAATTGTAAGGGACACAATATTTTTCTTGGGGTTTATCTTCCACTAGTCTCCTTTAAACTTTGTGGACCTCCTGATTGGCTAGAATTACCAAGAAGGATTGGGCAGAAAATAATATGTTTGATACAATACTAAGTAATTGAAATAGGAGTTAAACTCAAGGCAAAATGTTCAGCTGCTATAACAAATCCAGATGCCCTATCTGGCATACAATTTCACAGTCCTAATCTATATTTGTTGGCCCATGAACAATAAAGTCAAAACATTTATCTTTCATCTTTTTCTTTTCTTTTTAATATGTCATCATGCAAATAAATTCACATATAAAATCATACGATTATATTGAGTATTTCTATGAGATCATGTCAATATAAAGAAAATAGGCAACTAAACATCACTGTATTTTAAAATATTAGCTTGATAGTTTTAAGCAAACATGTGTTTCACTGCATATAACGCCGCTTCTTCAGGGCTGGAAAGAAATAATAATTTAAATGAATAACTTGATTTTACATAAACCAGTAAGAAAAGAGGACAGAAAAAGAGAAAGGGGGCAGCTAAAAAGTACATTTAATACTACAACTAACTGTCAAAAATCCATACTGGAGCCATGCATTCTCAGCCATATACACTGATTTTAATCACTTTGCCCAATGAAAATGTGGTTTTTAGAAGGAATTATATCTTTGTTGAAAAAACATTTAACACATCTATCAAACATAAAATCAATAGGTATTCTCATATTTATCAAACAATCCATCCATAAGACCACATCTCTATGACTTAAAATTAGATGTAGATACACTCACAAGAGAAGATGACTATGTGATCAATTTGGTTTCCCATGCAGTCTACATACAGCTGAAATATGATAGCCAATGTAATTATCTTAAGTGGTGACTCTTGCAATAAATCTACATATCCCATTCGTTCTCTGTTCAGCTTACCTTCTAGAGCACAAATTATGAGCATGGATCAATAGTAGGACCACCTGAGTCATCAAACCTAATCTACATCAATACGATCCAGAGAACTAAAAAAATATATATTTATTGGGAGCGAACCAATTGAATTCTGCAACCTTATCTATAATGTCATAGCCATACTACACTAACCACTAAGTATCTCCAAAAGGCTCAAATATGCTTTTCAAAATAATTAGAAGGACATCTGCAATCATCACCTCTGCAATGGATTTGGTCCACAATCGCTGACTAATCCTAGTTCAATCGGCTGGGATGATTACGTACTGACAAACTATACTTTCTGTATTGATTCTTTACACTTGGAGCTACTTATAGCTCAAAAACTAAATCATTCTTAATATTCTCACACTTGCTATTATCTATCACACACACAAACATGCAAGCTCAAACTCATGGTCCCTCATATCACATTGCAGTCCTCTAATACTAAGAGATACTAGCTGTGTTATTTCCAGTGACACTTAAAAATATTGGTTTGTCATTCCCCTAATAGTATGCTTATCACATATTGAAAAAAAACATACTGTCTACAACATGGACAACATTTATGGCACAGTGCCAAAATATGCTTTTTATATTGATTCAATTCACTCAGAGCTATTCACAGCTCGAAAACTGAATTATTCTTGATATTCCCACATTTGCTACTATCTATCAATGTACAGGCTCAAGCTCATGATCGTTCCTATCATATCCCGTCCTCTAATACCAAGAGTTACTAGCTGTGCTAGTTGCAGTGGCCCCTTCAAAAGGTATTGGTCATGCCATTTCCCTAATACTAAGCTTATCACAAAACAAAAAGAAAAACATACTGTCCACACCATGGGACAACCTTTAAAGCACAAAACAGATTCAAAATAAATGATGCCAACTTCTACTATTATAGATACCAATTGCAACTGGCGTTCGCCACACGTCAAATCTCCAAATAAAGTCTTCTGTCACATTTGATCCGTTACGATAGAAAAAGCTAAACATAATTAAATAAGGAAAAAAGCTGTACTGTCTGAGTGCTAACATTAGCAGGCGTTTAGTATAACTATCAACTGCCAACATCATTCTTATCTTTTTAGTACTGCAGGAAGATCTTGCGCTGCATGTCCATACCAATCCAATGCAAACCACCTCATCTAGTCTCCCTCTTTTTATTCCAAAAGAAACACCAATGATGCAAAACACCAGAAGATAAACACATCACTCTTAGGAAGTTCACAAAATGTGAAATAGAATGATACTCCTACACTATCCTGATCAAAGAAAACAGCGTGCTATCACCACCATTAAGGAAAAACAAACATGCAAAAACTAATCAGAAAGGGCTACCAAACTGTTAACATAAACTATCAAGATTGAAAATATAATACCAACCATCAACAATACACCCTAAAGAGGAAATACTGAGGCCTATATTTATACATTTTTTGCGCCGCATTTGGGTCACCTATAGATGCAAAAGCGGCGCAAACTTACCAAATAAAATTATATTTAGTAAATTTGTGCCACTTTTGTGTCAAAAAATTACGCAAATGTGGCGCAAAAAAAGTATAAATATGGGCCTAAACGTTCTCAAAAAGGCTAGAAGTGGATCAGAACCTGCTGCTAGCAGGATACTAGCAGAGGCAAAAAATGCCATGAGCTACTTATATTTAGCACACATAGCTAAGTCACATATTCTAATGGTAGCTAAATAATACAATTGGTGCAAATAAAATTCACAAGGGGGTACCTAGACCTTTGCATTCCAATAGAAGAGATGACATATTACTCCAGAAATAAACAGCATAGGCAACAATTGACAAGATCTACTACTATTAAGTACATATAACTTAATCACATATTCTAATGATAAAAAAAGATTAATTTAGTGGAAAATAAAATTCCCAAGTGGGTGCATAAACGTTTGTATTGAAAGAGGGGCGATGACATATATAATTATAAAATCAAACAGATTTGTCGTAATCAAGAGGCTCACATTACAAAAGGTTACCAAGCCATTTACATAAACTATAAAGATTGAAAATATAATACCAATGATCAATAGTACACCCAAAAGAAACAAAATCCTATAATTTCTCAAAAAAACAGTAAGTGCACCCAAACCTGCTGTTAGCAGGCTACTAGCATAGGCAACAAATTGCATGAGCTACTGTTATTTAGCACATGGAGCTGAGTCACATATTCCAATGGTTGCAAAATTATACCATTGGTGGAATTAAAGCACACAACGGGGTACAATGACCTTTATATTCAATGGGGAAATTACATACATAGCTCCAAAAATAAACAGCATGAGCAGGAATTGACAAGAGCTACTGCCCCTAAGTTCATAGAACTGAGTCACATATTCTAATATTCGCAAAACAATTCAATTAGTAGAAAATAAAATCCCCAATGGGTTATATAGACCATTGCATTGCAATGGAAAAGATGACGTACATAATTAAAAAATGATACAGATTTGTCACAAACAAGAGTATAAAAAGCATATTTACAGTATGGATTCCTGTGCCGGGTTATTACCGCTAACAATAAAAGGGATCAATCCTACTAATAGCAGAAATGTTAAGGAAAAAGCTTAAATCTATACCTACTTGAACTAATTCCACTCCACTCCTCTACCTGATCCAAAAACATTCCTTAGTCTTAATTAAGTGAGTACTGTTGACAACCTATATAGAGGTAAATTATATATCAAAGCAAGCTGACCCTGAAAAAACACAACCAAGTGCAAACTGCAGAAGAATTATATAGTGAGTTTCTATATAGCCAAAATAAATAAAAACAAATCCAGATATCAGAGTACCCCCAAACAGCAACCATTCCAGGATCATCTTTAAAAAGCATTTTTAATTATGGGTCCCACCTCACCCATATAAAGTATCTAAATAGGAAAAGTTGATAAAATCGTGAACTAAAACATATACAACTATAGGATGCAAATTCATAGAGTAGTATACAGCTCATGGTCTACATTAAGACCCAAGTTTACAGTACATGAAGTGTCTATCCACCTTGTCTCTTTTCTCGTAGTTTGAGGACATGTTTCCCTCCTTGACAATTCAATTTGACATGTTCAGTTCCTATCCCTCTAATCCTCAATGCATCTGCACTGTAATGAAATTCAACAAAGTGTTTTCTAAGAGGTAGTTTACTATCAATTCTCTTAACAGTGTAAATGTATTGTTTGGTCCTTTACTTGAGTGAATTAATGGTAGATCCTAGATATCTCTTCCTACTTGAACAAGTCAGAAGGTATACACAAAAAAGGGTATTGCAATTTATAAACGATTTAATGAAAAATATTACTTAACCATCATGTCCTGTGAGTGTTTTGACTTTATCAGAGATGTATTGGCACAATACACAATTATTTCACTTATAGTTCCCAACCTCTTTGTTAGTTAACCAATTGTCAGTGTGTTTACGTAAGAATCTGACAGTATCACTAGGACTCAAAATATATTTCAAGGTTGGTGCCTTTCTAAAGTTAATTAAAGGCTTTGTAATCAATGTACCACACATCTTTGTCTGTCACAAAAATAGCCCAATATTCCTTGAGTAGCCCAAAGATTTGTCTGATCTCTGCACAAACCTTAGTGAAAAATCTCACCTTAGTGTCATGCTTAGGTCTCTTGGAGATCTGTTTCAGGTTTGCATCACTGAGAAGAGCTTCTCCGAACATCAGTTGCACCCATTTGGCTGATTCTGAATTTTTATAGGATATTCTTTTGCAGCTAATCATTTCATGGTGTCATTTCTCTCAAGAATATCATCTTCCTCTTTAAATCAATTCCTTTTATGTCTAAGTAATTCCACAAATAGAATATTCCTCTTCTGAGTGTGCGTAAGTCCTGATTGGAAATTTAAAATGCTACTACTTGCTGCTCCTTTTCTAAATGTTCATAAAATAAGAGTATGTTGATCTAAATATATTGCAACATCCACAAATGTAATACAGCTCTTGCTGTATCCAATGACAGTTGTACCTTGACTTCATTATCATTCAAATAACTATGATATGTGAGAAGTTCCTCTTCAGTGCCATCCCATATCATAAAGACATCATCTATGTATTGAACCTACATTAGTACATGCTTGTATCCTTCATGTTTATCCTCATTCCAAGCATGCTCCCTCTCATACCAACCCATAAAAAGGTTGGCAGAAGAGGGAGCAAACCTGTCACCCATGGCTGTACCGCATATCTGGTGGTAGAGTACATCTTGATACAAAAAATAGTTATTGGTCAAGACAAATTCCACAAACTCCCTGAGCATTTTAACATGGCTGTAACAGGTAGCTGACTTGCTAGCAAAGAAATAGTCCAGAGCCTTGAGACCATCTGCATATCTAATACTAGTATAAAGGCTCTTAACATCCATGATCACTAGCCATAATTTGGTGTGCCAAGGAATGTTTTGTATTTTATATAATAGATCCTTGGTGTCTTTAAGGTACAACACTAAATTCATCACAAGTGGACCCAAATACAAATTCATATACTCAGGCATTCTTTCTGTCATTGATCCAATACCTGATATCCAAAAAACCTAAGTTCAACCATTTTTTCAACAAAGTAGATGTCTTCAATTATATCATAACATATCTGATCCCTTTACATTTCTCACAGTCCATTTGCCACTGATACTTGCTTTAGGGCTTCAAATTAATAATCTTTAAAATTTAAGACAACCACACCCCACTGTGTTAGCTTGATGTATTATTATGTTAACATAATTTTTCAATGCAGTAAGGGCTTTCCATTCATTTTTTGTCAGATTATTTATCTTGGTATTACAGGACATACTATCAATGTCTTATAGCATGACATCTAAAAATACATCAATGATATTCTCAGTAGGCAAAGTAGGGCCAAATTAGATTTGTTAGACAGACTGCTTTCTCGCAATACATTTTTCTCAATTCCCATTTCCTCTATTAAGTTTTCAGTGTCAGGTGCTAACAACAACACAGGTATTAGACGACTATGATGTGTCATGAGGGACCATGAATTTGAACCTGCAAGTTGATAACTAATAGCAAGTGTGGGAATGTTAAGAATGATTTAATTTGTGAGTGAAAGGAATCAAAAGAGAAAGTATATTTTTGTGGTATATAATCATCCTAACAGATTGAACTAGGACTAGTCAAAGAATGTGGACCAAATCCATTGTAGAGATGATGATTCCAGAAGTCGTTCTATTTATTTAGAAATGAACATTTGAGCCTTGTGAAGATACTATGTGGTTAGTGTAGTATGGTTATGACATTATAGATAAGGTTCCAGAATTCAGTTGGTTCGCTCCTAATAAATATACCTTTTTTTCAGTTCTCTGGTTTGTATTGACGAAGATTAGGTTTCATCACTCACGTGGTGCTACTATTGATCCATGCTTGTAATTTGTGCTCTAGAAGGTAAGCTGAACACAGAACGAACGAGATATATATAGATTTATTGCAAAACTCACTACCTAAGAAAATTACATTGAGTATCATATTTCAGCTGCATGTAGACTGCCTGTGAAACCAAACTGATCATATAGTCTACTTATCTTGTCTTGAGGGAAGAAAATATTAGAGAATTTCCTTTATATGATTCATTACTGATTACTCTAATTGAGTAAGTGTATCTACATCCATCTTTTAGTCAGAGCACTTTACCACTGCTGACCAGTGCTAAAGTGCAAGTGCTCTCTGTCTAAATTGTATTGGTGATTGGTTTATCCATGATTTGCATATTTGATTTACTGGTAAGTCCCTAGTAAAGTGCACCAGAGGTGCCCAGGCCTGTAAATCAAATGCTACTATTAGGCCTGCAGCACTAGCTGTGCCACCTACATGAGTAATGCTGTAGACATGTATAGGACCTGCCACTGCAGTATCTGTGTGTGTAGTTTTGCACTGCCAGCCTTACCTTTTACTACATGAGCGTCACGCTCAAGGCAGCCCCATGGGCAGGGTGCAGTGTATTTAAAAGGTAGGACATGTACTAATGTGTTTTACATGTCCTGATAGTGAAAACTGCTAAATTAGTTTTTCATTGTTGCAAGGCCTATTTCTCCCTTAGGGTAACATGAGTATTGCCTTGAAGAATCTTTTAAGTGTAGTTTCCCATTGGGAGCAGATAATATGTGGAGTTTGGGGTCTCTGAACTCTGACAATTTAAAAATACTTCTTTTGGTAAAGTTGTTTTTTAGATTGTCAGTTTGAAAATGCCACTTTTAGAAAGTGGGCCTTTGCTTGCTTAGCCATTCTGTACCTTTGCCTGGCTGAGGAATACATGTCTGTGCCAGACTGACAGTTGGGATGTTTGGGAATTCACTCTAGACAGTCACACAAAGTGAGCTGAGGTGTGTCCTCCATATCCTGGTGGGGCTTCCTGGGCGAGAGTGGAGGAAGGAGCTGACACTTGCACCTGAATAGGACTGTGCCTGTCCTTACACAAAGCAGTCTCCAACCCCCTGGAATGAGTCTGGGGCCAGGACAGGGAGAGGCAGGTTCTTGTGCACTACAAAGACTTTCCTTTGAAGTTTGCCTACTTCAAAAGCAGACATGAGTATAAGTATTGGACTGCTACTCAACTTCAAAACACTTCTGGACTGTGGACATTGTGCCGGGAAGAAGAGTGAGATGCTGTAGGAGGAACTGCCACTCTGCCAGTTGCTTTGCTGTGCTGGTCTGCCGCTTCCTGATTCTGTTTGTAAAAGGACTAGACTTTGCTTTCTACATCCTCCTTCCGAAGGTTCTGCAAGGGCTTGAACTGAGCGTGCCTTCTGTTGTTACAGGGACATCAGAGATGTCATCTGCCAGTGCCTGGGATCTTCTGCTGAGAGTCCTGACTTGCCAAGTCACGCCAAATCCAGTTAATTGGCCCTTAAAAGTGGATGCTGGTGACCTGAGTGAAAGTCTGTGCACTGAGGCTGTTGCAGCAGAAAAATCGATGCAGCGCCTGCACCACTGCTGACAAATCGACGCAGCTCCTATTTTGCGGCTGCAAAATCGACAATTTGCCTGTTTAAGCGTGGATCCATCGATGCAGTGGGCCTGGATTTTTAACACATCATCCCTGGGCGTCATTTTTCTTCATCAACATTGCTCCCCAACCAGGAATCGATGCATCACAATTCCTGCGGGAAAAGACTCCATGCATCCCCAGCCGGGCGGGGAAAGAATCAACCCATCGCCAGCCAGGCAGGAGAAGAATTCAAGCATCACCTGTCCAGCATGAAAATAATCAACGCATCCCTTGTTTTTCCGACACATCACCTCCTTTGAAGCCAGCATTATCTTTATTTTGAGTCCTCCAAGGGACTGTGTGAAACAATGATACAACCACTGATTTTGATTTTTCAGAATTGAGACTCTTTTAAACCTTTAAAAAGTGATAACTTTATTTATGTATGTTGGATGTTTGTCGTTTTGGTCTTGTTTTACTTAGATAAATATTAGCTATTTATCTAAACTTAGGTTGAGTTCTTTTGTGGTGTTTTCACTGTGATACTGTGTGTGTATATAAATATTTTACACATTGCCTCTGAGATAAGCCTGACTGCTTGCGCCAAGCTACCAAGTGGGTGACAAGGGGTTATTTGAGCTGTGTATCTCCCTTACCTTGACTAGAGAGGGGGTCCCTATTTGGACAGGGTGTAAACTACCAACTACTGTCACCATTTCTAACAGGGATGTGGCCTCATGGATGGATCTTTTGATAAATATGAAAGTACCTCTTGGTTTTTTGTATTATATATGTGTTAAATGTATTTTTTCTTTAACAAAGAAGTGCTTTCTTCAAAAATGTACATTTTCAGTGGGCGAAGTGGTTAAAATCAGTGTCTATAGTTGAGAATGCATGACTGTAATATGAGTTTTTGACAACTGTTAGTTATAGCATTGAAATTACGTTTTGGCTGCCCTTTTTCTATTTTTGTTTTTTGTCCTCTTTTCGTATTGGTTGTTGTAAAATGAAGTTGTTAATTTCATTGTTTACTACTTTCCAGCCCTGAAGAAGTGGTGTAAGATGCAGTGAAATACATGTTGGCTGAAAATGATCAAGCTATTATTTTAGAATACAATGATGTTTAGTTGGTTATTTGCTTCAGATTGACATTGTCTCATTGAAGTACTCAAGTCAATCGTATGACTTTACATGTGAAAATATTTGCTCTATGATATATTGGAAAAAAAAGGAGAAACTCAAAGTAAAAATGCTCGACTTTATTGTTTATGCACCCAACAAATTTATTATGAGACTAATTGAAATAGGAGACTTATGCAGGGCTGTGGTCCCCAGCAACTCTTAAATTACCCATTGTCCAAAACTCTAGAAAAGCTTTTGGACCCAGCACCCTCATACTTCTGTGTGTTTATGATACTACAGAGAAGGAAAATGCCAGTGCTTTCCTGCACAAAATGGTCTTCTGCCCATTACAGTGGGAGGACTGACTGTCTTATGTTCCACCTCACTCAGAGGCCTGTAGAGGTTCATTAAAAGAAGCAGATGCTAGAATGATATTAACTACATCAATGTATTCTTTTTGTCATTTCCTCACCATGGCAATGGCAAAGGCCAGATGTCTCCTTAAGTGACAATTATAAATGCCCCGAACATAGCACTGTCCTTATTAGGCAATGCTGCTGTTTAAATAGGAAGGAAGAAACGATGCCTCTGGCATGTCTAAGTGAAGTATTTGTAGTGATATCACAGTGAAGATGGCCCCTTAGATGATATAATTATTTGTCATTCAATGTGGTGCCCTCGCAGCACCTTAGTTCATTTTCTTTCTGTATCTCTTTATCAACAAGTCTTTTAAATACGAGTGTTCAGTGTGTGGCGCTAAACCAGTGAGGACAAGGCTGTGATTTGTTTCTGGCCTGTTACTACCAATGAAGAACAAGCAAGGGAGTATGTGGTCTTATTCACATCTTGCTCACAACAAAACAGGGCGATCTACAATTTCTGCGTTGACTCTTTACATTGTTGTACCTTGTTTATTAATACGGAATGGAGCAGTCTTTAGCCTTTGGAATCATATTTGAAGGGTCCAATGAACTCATTTTTTCTAACATAGGACTGAATGTGTGCTTTGCATTGCAAAAATATGCAGTGTATTACGTTTTTTGTATGAATAAACAAAATTCCCTTGTTAATGCCTGCTTTTAGGAGGGGTAATTATGCATACAACAGTTTTGGTACCCTAGAGGGTTGTATTTGCATCAAAACTTGTGGGTATTTGTCATGGACTCCCCCAGTAATATCTCCTTGATGCTAAGCAGAGCAAAAACGTGTTTTCTCTGAAAAATGAGCACTCTTCGGTGAAAAGGATGCCCTTTCCACTGAATAGTAAATACTATTGCAAGACTTTAAAAGTCATACTAAATCTGGGCAAATAAGAAATGGAGCAAATACATTCATCCACCGAAATTTTAAACATTAAACTATGGCCCAGATTTAATGCATTGCGCCATTTTGTAACCCTTTGCACTACATTCTGCCTGCGTCAAGCATAACGCCTGAGTAGGTGTTAAAAGAAGGCTCCCATTGGTTACAATGGGCCTCTGGGTGCTTTGCGGGATTAGTTTTTTACGCTAATCCTGCAAAGCACCGAACTAGTGTCAAGAACTCTGATGCTAGTTCCCTAACTACCACCATGGTATGCCACCATGGTGGCTTTAGTGGGGTGCTAAGGGGTGCAAGAAAAGTGGCACTGCACTAGATGCAGCACCACTTTTCATGAATATGTCCCTAAGTTTGAGGTAAAATTCATTTCCCTTGTTTTCTTTTTATGAAAGCAGCTATTCATAGAGCAGGATGGGTTTGCCTCATTTAAAAAAAAAACTCAATTATAAATCGTCTTCACTCTTTGGCAAATCATGATTTAAAGACAGAAAAATAAATATAAACAGAATAGGTGTCATATTTAATAAATGCCCTCTCCCATTATGGTAGCTGCAAATATTGACTAACAAAATATATGTTTTTGCTCGTTACAAATGCACAGTGTTTCCCTATGATTGGAGTTCAAGAAGCCATAAAAATTGACAAACTAATTTGATGGGTCTTTATTTTTAGTAATTACACATGAGAACTCAAATGCACAACCTCATGATTTATCACATTTCTTCAAAAACATCCATACCTCAAAATTATCTTACTTTTAAATTCAGTGGAATGTGGCCTAGCGAAATTCTCCTTGAAAAACCAAAACAAATCTTTGCTCATTTTCATTTGTTTTGTGTCTTGTTTTGTAAAGCACACGATAAATGTATTGGCTTTTTGGCGATAAGGAACGGACGACGGGGACAGTAGGACACACTCATGTGGATAATAATGCTTCTGTGACACCCATTCGTACATAAATATGTTCCCTGCTACAGCATACAAAAATCCTCATGACACGACTTCTTTTCTATAGGAGAGGTCATCGTACTGGTCCCATCTGGAGACTCTTAGCAATCGAAATTGAAACTCGCAAAAGAGAAGTAGTATTGATTATAGTCTCCAAAAAGCCACCTGGTGACTTCTTCCAGATTCATGGGGTGATTTTCATTTCCATTCATCCTAGACACGTCTTGACATCAACCATATATTGAGGGTCTTATTATTGATTTCTTGCCGTTTAAGTATTTAAGTACACATGTCCTCGCTTATAATGTGCTTAAAATACATCTGCTAGGCTTAGGAGAAACTACTTTCTGTCAACAACTGGCAAACAGATTAGCACTGAGTAGTTCGATGCTGAACGCCAACTGTTTGTCCTCTATATTTGTATTAACTTCTACCATTTTTTAAACGAATCATTCTGTTTTTTTTCAAATTCCACTTTACGTGGCGGAGTATAAATATCCTCTTTAGATGGACTCAATCGAGCAGAACAAGCAGGTCAGACATTTAGAAAAAAAACATCCAAGGCATATATTTTGTGGCACAATTTTCCTATTAATTACCTTAAAACAAAGGTTATGAAGCAACACTAAAGAACTATTTTAAGTGTGCGAATCAAGACTGACACTCCCCAGGGGTAATAGGGAATCAATCGCTCCAAGTCAACTTTGAAGAAGTGGTAACAAAATTGTGCATTTTTCAGCATGAGCACTCAGATTGGCTCAAAGAGTAAGGCCCATATTTATGGCCTTTTGATACAGGGCAATGCCGCAAGTCAGCTGGCTGCACTGACCTGCATCAAAGAGAAAGGCAGGAAAGCGCAGTATATGTGCAATACAGAGCATTCTTGTCCTCTCCTACTGCGATGGAACAGATGCACTATGATGCAAGGCAGTCTTCTTTGTGGGCAGGATTGTTTTCGTGCTGGAATGGGCCCTTTCCTGCATTAAAACAACCCTGTGAGGATTTTTCCTCTTTCTATTTGTGCTGCATAATGCAGCGCGCATGGAGGAAAAAACAAAATAAATATATTGCTCTCCTTTGGAGTCATAAGGTTTTGGCACATCCCCAGGTTTACAAGCCCTTGTAAATCTGGGGATTCGTCAAAATCCATGGGTGTTGTCAATCGAACCTCCACTGCAATGCCCATGGAATGCCTCCCTTGTGCAGAGGAAGGCAATTCAGCGATTTGTGCTTGTAAGGAAATGCCTCCTTGGCATGGTTATCCCCTGACGTTTTGCCTTTGCTGATGCCAAGTTATGATTTGAAAGTGTGCTGGGACCCTGCTAACCAGGCCCCAGCACCAGTGTTCTTTCCCTAAACTGTACCTTTGTCTCCACAATTGGCACAACCCTGGTACCCAGGTAAGTCGCTTGTAACTGGTACCCCTGGTACCAAGGGCCCTGCTGCCAGGGAAGGTCTCTAAGGGCTGCAGCATGTCTTATGCCACCCTGGGGACCCCTCACTCAGCACATACACACTGCTTGCCAGCTTGTGTGTGCTGGTGGGGAGAAAATGACTAGGTCGACATGGCAGTCCTCTCAGAGTGCCATGCCAACCTCACACTGCCTATGGCATAGATAAGTCACCCCTCTAGCAGGCCTTACAGCCCTAAGGCAGGGTGCACTATACCACAGGTGAGGGCATAGGTGCATGAGCACTATGCCCCTACAGTGTCTAAGCAATACCTTAGACATTGTAAGTGCAGGGTAGCCATAAGAGTATATGGTCTGGGAGGCTGTTAAACACGAACTCCACAGCACCATAATGGCTACACTGAAAACTGTGAAGTTTGGTATCAAACCTCTGAGCACAATAAATGCACACTGATGCCAGTGTGCACTTTATTGTAAAAATACACCCAGAGGGCATCTTAGAGATGCCTCCTGAAAACATACCAGACTCCAGTGTGGGTTGACTAGTTTTTGCCAGCCTTCCACACACCAGACATGTTGTTGGCCAAATGGTTAGATTCTCACTCTGTGGCCAGGAACAAAGCTGTACTGGGTGGAGGTGTTTCTCACCTCCCCCTGCAGGAACTGTAACACCTGGAGGTGAGCCTCAAAGGCTCACCCCCTTTGTTACTGCGCCACAGGGCATCCCAGCTATCGGAGATGCCCGCCCCTCCGGCCACTGCCCCCACTTTTGGCGGCAAGGCTGGAGGAGATAATGAGAAAAACAAGGAGGATTCACTCCCCAGTCAGGACAGCCCCTAAGGTGTCCTGAGCTGAGGTGACTCTTACTTTTAGAAATCCTCCATCTTGCAGATGGAGGATTCCCCCAATAGGATTAGGGATGTGCCCCCCTCCCCACAGGGAGGAGGCACAAAGAGGGTGTAGCCACCCTCAGGTCCAGTATCCATTGGCTACTGCCCTCCCAGACCTAAACACACACCTAAATTGAGTATTTAGGGGCTCCCAGAACCGAGGAAGATAGATTCCTGCAACCTAAAGAAGAAGAAGGACTGCTGACCTGAAGCCCTGCAGTGAAGACGGAGATGACTACTGACTTGGCCCCAGCCCCACCGGCCTGTCTCCCTACTTTGAAGAAAACTGCAACAGCAACACATCCAACAGGGTCCAGCGACCTCTGAAGCCTCAGAGGACTACCCTGCATCTAAAGGACTAAGAAGCTCCCGAGAACAGTGGCCCTGTTCAAGAAACTGCAACTCTTTGCAACAAAGAAGCAACTTTGAAAGACCACACGTTTCCCGCAGGAAGTGTGAGACTTTCCACTCTGCACCCGACACCCCCGGGTCGATCTGCAGAAAACTAACTCTACAGGGAGGACTCCCCGGCGACTGCAAGCCCGTGAGTAGCCAGAGTTGACCTCCCTGAGCCCCCACAGCGACGCCTGCAGAGGAAATCCAGAGGCTCCCCCTGACCACGACTGCCTGCTTCAAGGAACCCGATGCCTGGAAACCACACTGCACCCGCATCCCCCAGGACCTGAAGGAACCGAACTCCAGTGTAGGAGCGACCCTCAGGCGACCCTCTGCCTAGCCCAGGTGGTGGCTACCCTGAGGAGCCCCCCCCTGTGCCTGCCTGCATCATTGAAGAGACCCCCGGTTCTCCCCATTGATTCCTATTGAAAACCCGACACCTGAACAACTTTCAAGAACCAGATGTGAGGGTAATATAGGGAATTCACCACTTCAAAAGCTTGCACCACGTAGACAAATTGGACTTTCAAAAAATCTCTTCAGTATATTCCTTGACCTGTGGACATTACAGAAGAAGGACTGTCTTGTTCCCCAGAGGACTGCCCTGCTGCTTGAGGTCCACTTCGCTCCCCAGAGGACTGCACTGCTGCTACTAGAGAGTTGCTGTTTGCTGCTTAAAGGTCTGCCCTGGTGCTTGAAGACTGGCCTCTGAGAATTAAATATAGATCTTCTCTTCTCATACCAGGTTGCCTAAGTGACTCCAAGGGTCAATTAGCTACAGGGACACATGCTCCACAAGCCTCTCTGCAATTGCCCAGATTAGACATGACTTACTGCACTTGACCTGATTTGACATGTAACAGGACCCAACTCAACCTTGCTGGCCTCTGCTGGAGTGAGTTCCTGATCCCCAAGAGGTGCCTCCCCAGGCTATAGACACTTGGCAGGCATCAGTTGAGCTCCTCTTGATGACTGCAGACAGGCCTGTTTGTGGTGAGACTCTGCTGACCACGTTGACCGCCGATGAGAAGTTCAAGTGAAGCTGACTCTTTGTACTACAATGACTGCCAGAGAGGCCCAGCTACTCAAGATCTGCATTTGGTGCTACAGCAGTGTTCGCCGCCCACTGTGAATTGCAACTTGAACTTCCAGGAATGAGCATCTGCAATGCCCAACCTGCTCTTTGCACTACAGCGATCACAATCCAAAATGTTCTCCCTGCTCCTTGTGACCTCCTCCTCGCATGCAAATGGAACTCTTCGCGCCAGACATTGAGAAGGCAAGTTTTCAGCTTAACTAACCTGATCCCTCTATTCAGCCTTCACTCCATCCAGGCCACCCTGAACTTATGACTTCCCCCGCTCTACCATGACCAGACTACCACGAGTGGCTGTTTGTGCTTTTAGTTGTTATACCTACTTCAAATCTTTAAAATTGTAAATCTCTGGTTGTACTGATTAGAGTCTTGTCAACTTGGTCTCAAAAAATGTATAAAATGTGACTCTATGTTCTAAATTGGTATGAGGTGGTTCTTGTGTTGCGTTTTCGTTTTATTACTGTTTGAATTGCTTCAGAAATACTTTACACATTGCCTCTAAGCATTTTCATACCAAGCAGGTTAATCACAGGTCAGTTTGGGGTTTGTTTGTGGCTTCACCCTGACAAGGATTGTGGTTGATGCTTGAGTAGGGCTTCACCCCCCTTAACCAGTAACCCACTTTCTTACAGAGGTGTGTCTCTGAGGATTAGGACTTATATTTGTACAGTATTTTTGTGATACACTAAAACCCCAGAGAAATAATTTGAGACCATTCTGATTTTGTTCCAGTCTCCTTGATTGCTTCTTTTGATTTCTTCAAATTTACCTTCATCTTACTTGACAGTTATGCCTGGTAACACACCCGCAAGGATGAAGTTTCAGCTTGCCAAAAATGGATACCTACACAAAGAATACAAATCCCGTCCAATCTTAACCCCTACATTCTCACTCTTCACAAACATCTACCACAAGAACCCCAACACAGCAACATTCATTCACTCGCCTCTCATCCATTGCACAATTCAGAACCTTTCATCATGAGCCACCACCCCTAACCCATACTCCATCCATACTAAACAGATGCAAACAAAATAAGCAATGTGCCACTCTTAACAACTTCTCATCCCCTTGTCTATTACATAAAAAGTCTACCGTACAAAAAACAGTACAGTCTTCATGTCTCTCTCAGCCACCAAGTCCACCACCCACACACACAGACCCAACAAAATGCCTCATAAACCTGCTGGAAGAGGAACACTATATTGAAAAGCAAGACTATTGTGACCCTCACAGAGTTATCACAACTAACAGCACACCTGCTACAAGATTAAAATATACTGCTCTCCCTTCTCTTAAACAAAACATCACCACTAACACACTTTTTCTAAACTGCCAGCTCATAAAGGCTCGGTCACTCTCAAAAAACAAGCAGCACATCTATGACCTCCTCACAGACACACAACTTGGCTTACTATTCATAACAGAATCTTGGTTGGGAGATGAGGTGGCCCCAGTGATGCATGAAGCCCTTTCTCCGGACTATCAAACCATCACACAAAACCGTATAGGCAAGAGAGGAGGTGGACTAGCTATTATATTCAAACAGGCAATAAATCTCATTAACACATACAGCATTTCCATACAAGGTTATGAAGCCCTGCTCACCAGATGCCACCCTACTCCAACTTCCTCCTGTAACTTTCTCCTCCTTTACAGACCTCCACCTAACAACTCGACATTCCTAGACGTGTTTCTAGATACAGTCTCAAACCTTATTACATTATACTCAAACCTATGCATTCTTGGGGACCTAAACATTTGGTTTGACAAACCCAATATGCCCCATCCAAAAGCTATCACCACCGGCCTAGTCTCATGGAGCCTACATCAGATTGTACACAATCTCACACATATCCTAGATGCAATTTTTGCTAAGTCTGAACTAGTTACGGTTCATAGCATCACGGCAGTCACATGGTCAGACCATCATTTGATAACTTTCCAACATAAAATACCACAAATCAAAACACCCCACAACTACTTACATACATGCACCTATCCACCTTGGAGCAAACTCAATTTTGATGACTTAGAAACACACCTAACAGCCAACACAGATCTAGATACAATTAATTCTGTTACAAAACTTTATGAGTGGCTACAGGAAGCTTCCGATATCCTAATACCACTCAGAAAAACTAAACAGGACAAAAGAAAACAAACACCTTGGAGAAATACAGAACTTAAAAAGATAAAGCAACAAATCAGAAAGTTACAGTGGACCTGGCTCAAAACAAACAACAGTCAAGACAAACTGCAGCTACACAAACTTAACAGAGGATACAAATCACCAATCAAAAAAGCTAAAAAAAGGTACTACTCAGACAGAATTCAAAATGATAAATCTGAAACCAAACCATTTCATAAAATTCTCAATGAATTTCGAAAACCTACATGCATGTAAGGAAGTCATCCCACTACTCAAAATTTCACAAACTGGCAACTCATTACACAACCAAGGCAGACACAGTGGACTCCTATTTAAAACAGAAGAAAACCATCAGCACCAACCCCTTTCCAAAAATACCCTCTAAGAATAAACCAACCCATCCTCTACAGTCCTTCAAACAAATATCACAAGGTGAATTTATGGATTTGGTCAAAGCAAGCAGACCATCCGGTTGCCCTTCTGACCCTTGCCCAGCACACATCTTCAAGAACATTCTGTTATCTACTTCTGCTGCCACACCTGTAAGAAGAAGCATCAACAAATCTTTAACTACAGGAACTTTTCCTGTAGACCTGAAAAAGGCATACATACAACCGTTATTAAAGGAAACAAACCTAGACCCGCAAGACCCCAACAACTACAGACCAATCACAAATGGACCTTTCCTGGGCAAACTGATAGAAAGAATAGCATTCGCTCAGATGTCACAATTCATTGAAGACAATTCTTTACTTTCAGACTTCCAAACTGGATTCCGCCTAGGAAGAGGCAATCTGGGATGATCTTAAAAACACAATCGACCGCAATGGAGTTGTTGCACTACTTCTCTTGGACCTCTTGGCTGCCTTTGACATGGTTGACCATGACACCCTAATTCAAAGACTCCATGAAGCCGGCATAGAAGGGACTGCTCTCGACTGGATTACATCCTACCTTAAAAAAAGAAGTAATATCATCTATTCTTCCCCCTTCTCGTCCAAATCCTACCTCACATAAGCAAGGGTCCCCCAAGGATAAATCATCTCACCTTTGCTTTTCAACATCTACATGATATCATTACCAGAACTGATCAATGATTTTCATCTCACATGCTACAACTATGCAGATGACACACAAATACTACTTAAATTAGAATGCCCCAAAACATTGAAAACTCACTAATCTTCAGTTGCCTCAGAGCCATTGACCAGTGGATGACTTGGAGCCATCTCAAACAAAATGCCTCCAAAACAGAAATACTCATATGTGGTGACTGGAAAAATTATGACCCACTGTGCGCCTGGCCTGAAGAACTCGGACCACCTCCTCAATAATCCAAGGAAGTTAAAAACCTTGGAATTACCATGGACTCCAAGTTAACTATGAATCCCCACGTGGACAAATTAATACAAACAAGCTTCATCACCTTGAAGACTCTACAACGCATCTTCCCCCACCTCGGATTTCCACACAAGGTGCAAGCTACTATCTTGCTTGTACTATCCAAACTGGATTATGCCAATGGCCTCTACCATGGATCATGTCTATCTATTATGAACAAACTACAACGTATTCAGAATTCTGCAGCCAGGCTACTATTACATGTAAAGCCACAAGGCCACATCTCCCCTGCCTTGAGAGCACTACGCTGGTTACCCTTTGCCAGAAGATGCACCTTAAACCTGCTTTGTATCACCCACAAAGCTGTACATGGAACAGGACCACTTTTTATCAGAACAAAATAACCAAATACATTCAACAAAGAAACCTCCGCTCAAGATTGGTATCCCGCCTTAGAACACCACCATACAAGAAAAAGACTATAGGTGGTACACCCTTCTCCGTTCAAGCAGCCAAACCATGGAATTCATTACCCCCAACTATAAAAGCCACAGATAACTCTCTTGTCGTCAGAAAACTACTCAATAGTTGGATTTTTCCTTCATAACCACCATATTCAAACAGCTATGGACTGCATATGCCTATGTTGATACATATTTGTATCTGATTATGTGTATATTCTAGTTATATATAGTTCTTTAGAAAATATACATCGCTAGTATGTCATAACAATAAACTACACACATTCTCTTTAAACCTGTTTAACTAATGTATATTTACTCATGGTTTAAATATGTATATGTATGTACATATATGTGTGCATATGTGTGTGTATTCATGTGTGTATGTATGTATGTGTGTGTGTGTGTGTATCTATATATATATGTATGTATATGTATGCTATTCTATGCTTAACATGTTCAGTGGGGATGTCATAATGGGCACCGCTGGAGTGTGGCCGCACGGCGGTAACAACTTGGTTGCCGCCCGCCAATGTCATGTCTCTATAAATATATCCTCCATTCCCACTCTGACTCATCCCAAATCCATTCTACTACTTTCATCTCCTAAATAACCCTGCCTAAGCTCTTCCCTCCTCTTCCACATCTAACTCACCCAAACCTGACTTTACTACCATGATCTCCCAAACAACTCTACTAAATTCTCCCTCATTTATCTCACCTTTAACTCATCTAAAACCCCACCTGCTACTGTAAGCTCTCTAACCCTTTCCACAGACTCTTCCCTCCTCCATCCCCCCTTTACTCATCCCAAGCCTAAATCCTATTACCATAAACTCTGAAGTAACACTTCTGGATTCTTCCCTCCTCCACCCCTCCATTACCCCAGTCAATCCAACTAACACTCACATAGCCGCAGCTCAAATTAACTCATAATAATACTAGAACTGTACTCATATTTCCCTATACTAATCCACCACTAATTCCTTTTGGGTTCCAGAGTAGCATGCTACTCGCCGAATAGCGCTTCAACACCTCATCAGGAGTAGTAAGCCCCATATAATACTAGTACAATGCAATACAATACCTACATTGAGGATGAGTTCAAAACCAACACCATAAAGCTGGAGTTCCAAACAGTGATGAGGGCCTAACTAGCTTTAGCAGAGGAAGGAGAAGATGAGGTAGAGGTGCCTGATAGGGACCTGCATGCAGCATTCAGGGGAGGATGATGACTCAGCCCGTGCCTTGGAGCTTGCTCCCAGATCTGAGAGTAGTGTGTCCTCACAAGACCTGTCTCCAGAGGAGCTAGCGGACAGGAAGACAGAGAGGGAGGTTCATCTGCAAATGGCCAAACTCAGGAGTGTCGAAAAGAAACTGGCAATGGAGGCTGATAGATCCTGGGAAGAAAGGACACTAGCCGTGGAGGAGAGGAGAATGTCTCATGAGCTAAATCTCTGAGAGCTGGACATCTGAGATAAGCAAGCAGAGTCCAGCAATATTGGTTGCTGCATACCCACAGCACCTTCTGGTGACAAGAGTGTCCCCATTCGCAAGGCTCTGGTGCCTAATTTGCTGTGGGAGATGAAATTGATAAATGGTTTGAAGCCTATGAGATAGCCCTAGAGATTCTCAGAGTCCATGAAGAATATTGGGGGCCCAGTCTCTGGAGGCCCATGCTTAGAGAAGGGAGGAATGCCCTGCTGCCCTAGATAAGAGGGACAGGATGAGGCACCCTCCATAAAGGACACCCTTATCAAGAAGTATGGTTTCACCTACGAAAAGTACATGCAGAGGCTCAGGAATGACCAGAAGCTGCCCCATCAGTTCCGGGTAGATTGTGTGGATTTCATTTTCAACGTACTGGATAGTTAGGAAAGGGCACTCAAGTGAAGAATTATCAAGGGTTGTGAAGTGTTTTTTTTTATTTATTTTTTTGCAGCCCTGCACAAATACTTGATTGATAGTAAGCTCACTGACACCCAGGGAGTGTGCTAAGGAGGTGGACTGCTAGTTCAGCACCAGGGTCCACAAGAAGTTATCAGGGAAGATCCATCAAGGATGGACATAGTCTCCATCAGAAGAAGGAGGGGGAAGGTAAAAGTAACAAGCATTTTCAATGCAACTGATCTCGCATTTGCTCGAGTTAGAGCTATTAGCTCTGTAAACACCTAACCGGACTTTTCTTGCCACACAAATGAAAATTGCGATCGCACTGCATTTTTTTTTCTTTTCATTTGTGTGTCAAGAAAAGTCCAGTTAGGAGTTTACCACACTAATAGCTCTAACTCAAACAAATGCGAGACCCGTTGAATTGAAAATGCTCGTTTGTTTTTCCCTCTGTTGTCCTCTTGAAATGTCTGATGTGGAGAGAAATAAGTGCCGGGCCTCAAAAATAAGCCCTGGTATTCCCGATTGGCAACAACCCGCTCAAAGTAAGCACCGGAGTTAATGCTGCAAGTAGATACAGCCACTCAAAATCAGAGCGCATTTTCTTCCAGTTCCATCAGCTCTTGCATAAACACATGGATCGTGTTTTACCGATCAGCACACAAGGGGATGAAAACAATGAGCGTTACAGCTCAACTCGCATAAACACATGGGTCGTGTTTTACCGTGACCTTTTAAAAATATGTCCTAGAAACGGAATCATGTTTACACAACATAAAAAAAACAGTGAGGGGAGAGCAAGCGGGCCCTGGAAAAGCCCCCTCTGTTTTTATTATGTTTGCAAAGGGAGCTGGTGGGGAGGAGGGACTGAACAAGCACCTACTGTGTTGAGGTGAAAGAGGCAAATGCTAAAAAAAGGTCCCTTTCAGAAGAGATAAACAGGACATAGCGTTATTACACAGTACATTGTGCTGGTCCCAAAGTGAAAAAAGGCAGGACAAAGAGGCAGAACTGACCACTAGCAAGCAAGGATTTTAAGGACACTGCAACTAACAAATGAAAACGCTGGAACTCACAGTATAGTATGCTTAAAAGTATACAGCAGAATTCTCTCAAGGACCCCGAAATAGTTCCATGGGGCAGGATTCCCAGTCCCCACCTGAGCAAAGGAAGAATAAGCTCAGCTGATCATACGTCTTCAGGAAAGATCATCCCCAAGTGTCATGAATGCCAACAGGTCAGGCACTTCAAGGATGATGCCAAGTGTCCCAAGAAGGCACAGCCCCAACTGGTGGGCAAACATCAGGGCTGGCTAGTGTAGCACTTACGGAAGAGATTGCCCCAATTAGTATGGAGGATGTACAGAGGTTACCTTAGTGTCCCCAGATGACAGAGAGGTGTGTCAAGTACTCACATGCCTAGCAACAGTACAGGCAGTGGATCACCCTCAATGGGTGACAGTTGAAGGTACTGAGAGACACTGGAACCAGTATGGCAACCATCAGGAGTCATTGGTGACCTCAGAGCAGGTAGCCCCTAAGGTTTTCTACCAGATTATAGTAGCCGCAAACATGAGAGTCACTAGCCAGTGGCTCCGGTTCTCTTTGAACGGGGGAGGTCTTGGGTTCCTTGAGGGTAGCTGTGAATGCATCCATGCCTGTGGATTGTCTGCTTGGTAAACACTTAGAGCATACCATCTGGATGTTCCACCTGGAGATGCTGGGGCTGTCTGAGTGGGTATTTCTGACCACACAGTCAATGGCTGCCCAAGAGGGCATAGAGCCTGGAAGAATGGCACAGATACCTGCAAAAACTGAAAGGGCAAGGGGCGAGGGAGAGGAAAACCTGCTCCTATAATTCCCACAGTCCAGGAAGAGGCTGAACCAGAGGGCAATGCCCCAGAACTTACAGGGGAGGATATTGCCATCCCTGGGAAACCTACTTAAACTGGAGAGTAGGCAGAAGGTAGAGGGCCCAATGAGAGAGGAATCCTACAGTATGTAGTGGAGGTGCACCACTGTTAAGGTCCAGGGGGGGCAGGCCAAGGCCCAGGCATTTGGCAGCAGCTCTAGTGGTAACCTGATTTACTGGGAGAATTGTTTCCTGTACAGCGAGTCTAAGGTTCTTCAACCTGGTACAACCTGTGTGTTTGCTGGTCCCCCAGTGCTACAGGACCTTACTACTGGAGCTGGCTCACAATGTTCCCCTGACAGGTTATCTAGGGCAGGACAAGACTATTGGCAGGCATGTCACACACTTTTATTGGCCCTGGATGAAGGTAACCTCAGATGCTTTCTGCTGGTCATTTCCCACCTGGCAGGCCAGATGGAAATAAGGAGTGAATTGCAAGGTTCCCCTGGTTTCCCTTCCAGTCATTGGTACCACTTTTTCAGTGGGCATCACATTGTTGGACATATGTACTCCAAGTCTGCATGGTGTAACAGTCTCATCCTCGTCTTGGTGGGCTAAGCCACACAGTAAGTGAATGCTATACCCCTCAGGACAGTGGCTGTGCCTGAAATATCCAAGGCACTAAATACGATATTTACGCATGTGGGGTACCCCAAGGAGGTAGCATCTAACCAGAGTACCAACTTCATGTCCATGTAGATGAAGTCCTTGTGGGGCGAGAGTAAGGTAACCTACAGGTTCTCCTGATCCTATCATCCCCAAACGAATTGGCTGTCAGAGTCCTCGAGGTGCAAGTGGGATGTCCTTGCCATGCTTGTCATTTGCTTACAAGGAGGTATCAAAAGGGGGACTGGGTTCAGCTCCCTTGAACTTCTGTATAGGCACCCTGTCAGAAAGCCTCTCAACCCGATGAATGAGGCTTGGAAACATGCTGCAAAGAAAGCCCCTCAGGATGTGGTCAGCTACATGCTGGCCTCTGTACCCATATTAACTGTTTCTGGAAGAAAGTGAATGAGAATCTAAATGCCAGCCATGGTGTAATGAAGCTATAGTATGACCAAAAGGCCACTCTGGTCAAGTTTTAGCCTGGCCAAAAAGTGTGAGTGATGAAGCTTATTGAGTCCTAGGCCCTATAAGACCAGTGGTCTGGGTCCTATGAGGTGAAGGAGTGCAAGTGGGGTTTAACTACCTGGTGGTACAAGGTTACCGTGCTCCAGGCTACAGATGGTTGAGTGGAGGAGAAGACTGAACCTCTCTGACTCCTTTCTTCTAAGGAGCAGGATGGATCAGTGGAGGGTGTCAATCTCTCCACTACCTTGACCCTAGAGCAACAGAGGGACTGTGGCCAAGTGTTGAGGCAGTTCACCTCTTTGTTCTCCCTAATCCCATGGCTCACTACATGGTGTATCCATAATATTGACACTGGGGACAGTATGAAGATAAAGAATAACATCTGCAGGATATCTGACATTGTGAAAGGCATCATAAAGGACAAAGTCTCAGAAATGCTAGAGCTAGTGGTAATTGAGCCTTGAAACAGCCCTTGGTTCCGCCAAGTGGTGGTGGCTCCAAGGCTACCTCTCTATGTACCACTCCCAAGCTCCAGTTCTGAGTGGATTACCAGTGACTCAATTCAGTCACTAAGACTGATGCTTACCTCACCTTCCGTCTGCCGAGCGGATGAGTTCATTGATTGGTCAGGAGCTGCTAAGTTCCTCAGCAAATTTGATCTGACGTCTGGGGTGCTGGCAGATCACATTAACTGAGGGGGCCTAAGAAAGGCCTGCATTCTCTACCCCAGAAGACCACTCCCAGATTCAGGTGATAGTGTTTGGTTTGAAGAACACCCCACCACCTTCCAGAACCTGGTCAATCAGGTCCTGGCAGGGTTGGAGAACTTCAGTGATGCCTCCCTAGACGACATTGCATTCTTGTGTTCCAGCTTGGAAGACCACCTGTGCCAACTCAGAGAAGTCCTTCAGGCTCTGCAAAGAGCAGGTCTGACTATTAAGGCCATTCAATCACTGATAGAGCAGGGTTTTGTGGTCTACTTGGGTCACCATTTTGGAGGGCGCAATGTACAGTCCCTTCAGGCCAAGATACAAACCATTCTGGCCTGGGGAGCCTTATAGACCCAGACAGAGGGCCTTCCTGGGCCTCAACAGCTAGTACAGAAGATTTGTCAAGTGTTTGACACCATTGTTGCTCTTTTGACAGAGCTGACGTCTGAGAAGCAGCCCAGACAGGTGATTGGACAAAGGCAAAGGAAAGCTTTTAACACTCTGAAAAAGGCCATGCATAGAGGCACCTGTGCTCAAGGCTCCTGACTTCTCCCAAGAGTTCATTGTGGAAACAAATACCTCAGAGCATGGCATAGGGGTAGATCAACCAGTAGCCCTCATCAGCAGGACGTTATTTCCCAGTACAATAGAAAGGGAAGCATTTGTAGTGGTATGAGAACGAACTGAATACAAAACTATACCTGTTTGTTCCTGGTTCTTTCTTTACCTCCTCCACAACTCTTTTTATATCTCCTGAACCTTGTTCTTGCATCAATGTAGAGCATGAATATTACCATATCCTTATAGTAACAAGACCCTAAACCTATGTTCACTTCAGCAGGTCTAGTTGTTCTACGTAGAACACTAGGATACAGATCAGAATACTAATACTATATCCCAGGAATTGGGACTGGCTAGAAAAATATTGACATAGCTATTTTAATACTTATCAGAAAATAGGTCTCTAGTTGCAACCTGTCCAAGTAGGGACCACAGTCCTAGTTAGGGTAAGTCAGTTGCACACATAGATAAGGGGTCTTCACACTGGGGGGGGCGGGCCACCCTATGAGGCCTCAAATGATCGGGGGTAGCAGGATCTGGCCAAGAGAACCATTGCACTGATAACAGGGATTTGTTTTAAGTTGAAAAAAATATAAACTGGTTGTAAGGAACCATCACTAATGTTTTGTCATTTATATCCACGCAAAGAGTATGTGTCAATAGGAAAGGGACTCCAGATACTCTTAAAAATCCCCACTCCAGCCCCCCACTTCTAATAATCACACTGTGGATACTTTTCCGCATTAGTAAGGCCTGCCTGACCAGAATGGTATGTTTGGAATCATTTGTTTGATTGCATTTTCAAAACAATAACAGAACTTAACTGCAATGTTTAAATAAGTGTAGACATATTTAAACATTGCCAATGTAATAGAATAAATGTGATCATTTTGGAGGGGGGCCCGATGATTTCTTTTTTCACTGGAGGGGGCACAACATTAAAAAGTTTTGAAGATCACTGCCATAAATTACCCTGTGCTTACCCTATGGTAGCTTGGCACAGAGCAGGCAGGCTTAACTTAAGAGGGAATGAGTAAATTATTTGTGCAACACTTAAACAGTAAAACAGTGAAAACACATCAACAAGTTAGAAACATAGAGCTTAAGCTAATGACCAAAACAAGACCAAAACAGCAAAAGTAGAATTGGAAATATACATTTTTAAAAGAATATCTGCAAATATAGTGCTTAGAATCTTAAAGCTCCAACTGGGGCTACCTTTTCACACTAGACAGGGTCAAATCCGAAAAGTCAAGCCAACCACAATGGAGCGCAAGGCAGATACAGTGACCAGTCTTGAGGAAAACATACCTTGAAGTTGAAAACCTGATGGGAGGAGCAAAGGGGGCCATGTGCAGGCGATGTGTCAATTCCAATCCGCGCAGTTGACGAACCCTTGATGATGAAGGTAATGTGTCATCGTTGAACCGCATAGCCACAATGCGAGGGCAATGTGTCTGTGCTTAGGGCGACGCATCAATTCGGAATCACTTGGCAGTGATAGGCAGGGATGAAAAAAGCAATACAGCAATAAAGAAACAGAGGGAGGAAGAGAATATGAGAGCTAGGTTTTATAGTTGTGAAGATACTGTCTTTCTTAAGTCGTGTGATATGTGGGAAGTAGGACTCTAGAAAGTCATTGCTAGTGGGTGGGGACTTGGAAGGAAATGGGCCCCATGTAAGGTTCATATGGCCCCCAAGGCACTGTCAGCAGTGCAGAAAATGGTGTACAAACAGTGCTCATTGATACACTACTGCTCACTGAGAGGACATCGAGATCTTGAGGAGGGGAATTCCTCACAGAAATCAGCACCATTTTCGAGCTGATTGTCTTGCAGTACTATGACTAATCTTTCATAGTCAGTGAGTGCCAGATTTGCCAAGGGCTTGCGCTGCCCTTGTGTTAAGGAAGGTGACCAAAGCCAATGCAAGCCCTTAAGTGGGATTTACTAAGCCATGCAAATCCACCTTGCTGCACTGCATAGGGGAAAATGTTAGCAAATCTGCCCTCAAGTATCTTGGTTTTAACAGCAACAGCTAAAGCTCTAGGCACACTCTTTAACATGGTGGACCTCATCCCCTGAAATGATGTGTAATGGAATGTCCCTGGCTATGGGCAGTGGTGAATATTCTGGAGATACAAAGATGTTGCTCAAAGGACTGAGAACCAGGCAAAGCCTTTGCTGTTCTGTTTTTCCCCTTCCACCTTTTGATCTGGTTGCAGAGCCTTACTTCATCGGAACAACACATAGTGACCAGTGGTAAGCAAGCAAGGTAGCAGAGCTATTGATGCAGCACCCTTGTCACATGCAGGACTTCTTGCTCCCTGAGATCCCATTTTGGAATATGCAGTTAGTTCACCACTTTGTATTCACATCTTTTTAATAAATTGGATCTCTGAATGGCTTTAATGCTAAACTATCTTCTTCATTCATATGGTTTGCCCAGTAAGGAAAATAATATTGCTGGAGTTCGGTGTTTGGCACTTTGCAAATCCTTTCACAGAAGTCAAAAAGAAATTTCAAATCCTACCTGCATCAGGGAGTCCAGCTATCAATGTAGCTTGTTCTTGGAGACCTCTCCTCTCATTTCTCTTATTCAGCTAGGTTGCTTTGTTGGTACTCTGCAGGCATGCTTTGCTAATGAGTAATTAGAGAGTGGTTCAGACTCCAGGCCTTCCAGCTACCGCCTCCTGCTGAAGTGGACTAGCTAGCAGTGGTGTCCAGTAACAATGGCTGGGGCGGGGGCAGGCAGGCCTCACTCACATTCATGCATTCACAAATGCACACATGCACACCCATTCACAACACTCACTCACAACAAATTCATACATTCATATATGCACGAATGCATGCATAACACATTAAAAAACGTAAAACTTGCCTGCCATGTAGCTCCTGAAGAGGAAAGCCTTGCAGGTCCCTGGAGGGTAGAGACTGCTGATGAGGTCATTTTCTCAGGGCTGTGAAATCTTCATTCTGGCATAGTTCAGTGCAGGCAGCCAGCAGGAGCCTGCACATTTAGTGCATGTCTAGTTCCTGACTGTCTGTCCTGAACAAGAAGAGTGACAGTCAGGCTGACCTTTGGTCAGGCTGACAGACACTCTTCTTCTCTGGAAAAAGGTGAGGTGGCATGGCCCCTTCACCCATATGGATGGAACACTGCTGATAGCCAGCGTATACAATTATAGGCCAGGTGGCTGGGGAGCCTACACACTGCCTCCATCTAATTTTATGATAGGAGGTTTCAAGAACACAATAGGAGATGCACTATCCCTTCTTCTGTTTCCACACCTGTCGCCATCCACTTCAGGTAGTTTGCATGTGTTGGGTCACACGGAGCTTGACAGAGAAGAGGCTATACTAGTTCAGGCCAAACTCCATCATACAAACTACATCTAATAATGCACCAACCAAAGGGAGAAAGAGAAAGGCAAAAAAAGAGAAACCTGAACGCAGAGTCCTTTTCATTCTTTCCTTAACCAAACTTGTCACTGTCAGAGCTCTGGGTCAGCTGCATCTGACAGAATTTTTATGTGGGAAATCAAAAGTGCAAGAATCTAAGGTCTCATATAGGAGCAACATCAAATCAGTATCAGCAACACATGCCTTTTAAGGGATGAACTGTGGGATGCCTTCCGAAACAATAACTTAGCATGGCTAGCTGAAAAGGTCAAGTCAACTGTAATCCATTTGGAACATAATAAAAAACATCAAAGTTTGAATTAAAGAAAGGGATCCTGCTAAAGAATAGGTGAATGTTGACTGTGGGGCTTGAAATTTGATGAAACAAGCAAAGAAAAATATATCCGTACGAGATGCCCTGAGAGAAACAATTTGGGACAAATTTACTAATATTTCAGGCAATACAGCTCAGCAAGACAATTTGCTGCCTGAAAGGAAGAGAGCAGAAATGTGCCATATTTACTATGCTGTGGTGTGTTTCCACTGCTCCTAGCACTGGTGCACTGTGTGCTGCGTCATGAAGCAAGAGCACTGCGTTACTAGCAGGACTGTTTTTGTGATGACAGGGACACCTTCTGCCACAAAAGCAATCATTAGAGGCATTTGTATGTGTGCTGCAGAACTCAGCATGCATGGAAAGTAACAAGGAGAAATAAATATATTATATATATATATATATATATATTATATTATATTATATATATTAATATGAGTGCCGCTCAGCATTTTGGTGCAATCCCAAGTTCACTGACATTAGTAAATCTAGGATTGTATATAAAACCATGGGTGAGATGCTTGGGAAACATGGGCATCGATTCACCAAAATACAGAGGTAGCAGAAGTGACATTGCATTCCCTTTGACCTTATTGACATCACAGGATGTGTTATCAGATGGTCTTTGACCCAGATGTTTCCCATGAAAGCATGTCACATGACGCCAGGCACACACACCACACACACACACACTCATGCAACCCCTTGCACTCATTCTTATTTAATCACACTCACTTCCATTCACACTTAATCTCACTCATACTCAGTCATACTTACTGACACTTAGACTGAGGTTTGCTAATGCTTTGCACTGTGTTTGCATCACTTCTGTGACACAAACTCGGTGCAAAGTGTAAGGGTGAGAATTAATATCCAACGCAAATTCAGATTCAGATTTCTGTTGGACAGTATCCAAAAGTAACGCAAACTGCACTATACTCTGCTTTGCATTATTGTTCATCAAGTGGGTGTTTCATGGATGGAGCTTGGGCATTCCCATATAACCTCCAATGGGTTGTGACACAAATCCCTGTCTACAAGCATTGGTAGAGAATTTGTTCCAAAATCTTACCACTGCTTGAGCAAGGAGTAACGAGAAAAAATGTTTTAATTTCTCTGTTTTTCCACCTTTGCATGTGTACTGTATTGTACAGCACATACAAAGTGAAAAAAGCCCTAATGCATAGTTTTTTGTACTGGAATGTACCCATTCCAGTACAAAACCTATGCTTCCCAGAACACACACCCTTTCCCTGGTGCAAAGTTGAGTGAGTTGACGGTTGGCTGCCAAAAGTGCATCTTCGTAGATGTGGTGCATTTTTTCCCCTCTCCCTTTGATGCAAGGCAGGACAACATCTCTGGTTCAGCGGGCATGGTGTCGAAGAATAGTAAATTTGGGTCTCTGTTTCACAACCTGACTTTCACTCACTTCCATTCACACATAATGCTTACACATAC
Organism: Pleurodeles waltl; assembly: GCF_031143425.1. Lineage (NCBI taxonomy): Eukaryota > Metazoa > Chordata > Amphibia > Caudata > Salamandridae > Pleurodeles > Pleurodeles waltl. Next base: position 221,529,985 of record NC_090437.1, read on the forward strand.
AGGAACATGCTCACACATGCACACGCTCCTATCTCACATAAACACTTTCTCACCCACAAGCAAGTACACAACATTAATTAAAAAATACTTTTACTTACTACAACTGCCACCAACTGGTCTGTGTTAAGTCTAATCCATGTTTTACTAAACTAATACTGAATAAAATAATATTATTCACTATTAGTATAAAATAAAATGTAAGGAAAATATGGAATGCAGAGCTTCCCCTGTGTTCATGACACAAATTTTTCACCTCTGAGGCTAGTGGCCGCAAAGCCAGTGCCAGTGGTGGCAAGGGGTAAGCAAGGGGTCACAGCTGTGAGCAATGGTGCCCCTAAATGACGGCCATGGTAGTAACACCCACATTCACCTATGAAACACCGCCCTGCCACAAGGTCGTGCATGGTAGCGCAAGGCAGTGAAATGCACTACTTAGCATTAGCTTAGATGTACTAAACCATGCAGAGCAATCCAAGGTGGTTTGCATGTCTTAGTAAATCCCAGTTAAGGACTTGGTTTGCCTTCCATCAATTTGGGTGATGCAAGGATAACGCAAGCTCTTTGTAAATCTGTCCAGTGTCAGTAAGTATGCCTTGAATTGCTTTTACTCTTGGCATCCCTCTCCAACTTCCATGACATCTGCCTATTTGCCCTGTACCATACTTTGTAATAACTTACCCTAGTCCTATCCAACTTCACTTATGCTTGTCATGCCATTTGATGCACGTTTTAGCTCACAAAAGGTTTTGCATTACATACAGATAGTCTCCCTGTCTGGACTTTTTTCTCTCTTGTTCCATTTCTTAATATTACCTGCATGGTCTTTCTTTACATTGTTAAAATGTGGGATCTGTATTCTCTTATTCTTGTTGCACTTTAAGGGGCATATTTATACTCTGTTTGCAGCAAATTAGCATTTTCTTTTACTCTAATTTGGTGTGAAACTAACTCCATATTTATACTTTGGAGCTAGACCCATCTAACGCCAAATTTAGGGAGTTAAAGTCATTTTTTGGAAGTGGAAACCTACCTTGCCTTAATGAGATGCAAGGTAGGCGTTCCCGTGCAAAACATGACTCTTTGGCCTTAACACCACATTTATACTCCCATGCAAAAATGTTTTACTAAACTAATAGTGAATAAAATAATATTATTCACTATTAGTATAAAATAAAATGTGAGGAAAATATGGAATGCAGAGCTTCCCCTGTGTTCATGGCACAAATTTTTCACCTCTGAGGCTAGTGGCCGCAAAGCCAGTGCCAGTGGTGGCAAGGGGTAAGCAAGGGGTCACAGCTGTGAGCAATGGTGCCCCTAAATGACGGCCATGGTAGTAACACCCACATTCACCTATGAAACACCGCCCTGCCACAAGGTCGTGCATGGTAGCGCAAGGCAGTGAAATGCACTACTTAGCATTAGCTTAGATGTACTAAACCATGCAGAGCAATCCAAGGTGGTTTGCATGTCTTAGTAAATCCCAGTTAAGGACTTGGTTTGCCTTCCATCAATTTGGGTGATGCAAGGATAACGCAAGCTCTTTGTAAATCTGTCCAGTGTCTGTAAGTATACCTTGAAGTGCTTTTACTCTTGGCATCCCTCTCCAACTTCCATGACATCTGCCTATTTGCCCTGTACCATACTTTGTAATAACTTACCCTAGTCCTATCCAACTTCACTTATGCTTGTCATGCCATTTGATGCACGTTTTAGCTCACAAAAGGTTTTGCATTACATACAGATAGTCTCCCTGTCTGGACTTTTTTCTCTCTTGTTCCATTTCTTAATATTACCTGCATGGTCTTTCTTTACATTGTTAAAATGTGGGATCTGTATTCTCTTATTCTTGTTGCACTTTAAGGGGCATATTTATACTCTGTTTGCAGCAAATTAGCATTTTTTTTAACTCTAATTTGGTGCGAAACTAACTCCATATTTATACTTTGGAGCTAGACCCATCTAACGCCAAATTTAGGGAGTTAAAGTCATTTTTTGGAAGTGGAAACCTACCTTGCCTTAATGAGATGCAAGGTAGGCGTTCCCGTGCAAAACATGGCTCTTTGGCCTTAACACCACATTTATTCTCCCATGCAAAAATGGTGCACGGGAGGGAGGAGGGATAAAAAAATGGTGCACAGCTTGCCCCATTTTTTAACAGGCAGGCGTTAGGGTACCTGTGGGCCTATTTCCATGGTGGAACACCATGGAATAAGCCCACAGGTGTCCTCCCCAGGCCCCAGGGAAGCCACCCCCCACACCAGAGGGACTGCAGAGGATGGGGGACCACATCTCAGGTAAGTACAGGTAAGTATTGCATTTTATTTTTTAAAGTGCAATAGGGGGCCCTGAAAGGGCCCACCTACATGGCACTGGTTGCAGTAGCCATGCCCTGGGGGATCCTGGTTCCCTGTGCTGGCCTTTGGGGTGATGGGCATGACTCCTGTCTTTTCTAAGACAGTAGTCATGTGGTATGGATAGTTTTGCGTCAGAAAATGACTCTAGGCAGGTTAGAGTCTTTTTTTTTTACTCTAACATGCCTAACGTCATTTTTTTGGTGCAAACCCTCCTTCTTCCATAGCCCCAGCCCCACCCGACTAACGTCATTTTTTTTACACTAGCCCAACCTTTGCACCGGCTTGCACCATTCCATAAATATGGTGCCTGGCTGGTACACAGAAATGGTGCAAGCCAGTGCTAAACTTTTTGGTGCAAAACTGCATTAGTGCAGTTTTGCACCAAGAAGTATAAATCAGGGCCTAAGTTTCATAAATTGTTATTTTTCTGCCTATTCATATTTTAAGAGTTTCATGTGCTTTATATTTTTGATGTGGTATACCAAAGGACTTGGAGCTTCACAAAAAATTTGGTCTGTCAGGGGGGTGGGAGGCATTGCTCTAGTAGCCATGAAAGCTCTCTTTATAGCACTGGAGGCTGCATATTTAAAGAGGCTTCTAATGTCACTTTTCCTCTATGCGTCATTTTCCCATAGAGACCGATCTGGTGGCGTCATATACTGAGAATGAAATGCAAGGTTGGCATTGCCCCTTAAAAACGCAGCCATATTTACAAGCTTTTGGGAAAATTACGTACCTTTTGCAAAAGTCACGCAGAGTATCCAATGCATCAAAACAATAACGCCTGGTCAGACCAGTCATAAAAATTACACATTGGCACAGGTACATAAGGAGAACATTCCCAAATCACCCTGGCAAGCTTTAGGACACCATGGACCTACTCCTACTTCAGTTTGGAGCACCAAAAAGACCACCATCATCACCACCACAATCACCACCATCTTAACCACGGAGGCAGTGCCTGAGTGCGAAGTGAGCTCATATAGCAGCATCCACACCTCATTGTGCCAAGACTACAGGCAACAGTCAACAGGGTCACCAACATCCCACCACAGCAAAACCTCTTGGCTGTGCTACACATACTGACCTCAGGGTCTTACCAGACAACTTCAGCCTGAGTGGCTGGAATCTCATAGCCATTATTCTTATCATTCCTACCCTCTATCCTGGATGCCGTCATCTGGCTCACATCCCACCACATCCTCTTCCTCAACACCCAGTAACTGCAACAAGAGATCAAACAAGGATTCTATGTCATCACTTGGTTCCCACATGTACAGGGTGCCTTGGTTTGCATGCATGAGCAACGCATTCCTCCTGCTGCAGCTGCCCATCTATACAGGAACCAGTAACACACCCACTCCATCAACGTCCAGGCCATTGTTGATCATCGTGGTGTGCATGACATATTCATATTCTGTCACTCCGTCATCAACCAACGATTCCAGGATGCACAATATGGGAATGGCCTACTTTTAGGTAAGCAAGCAGCAAGTACCTAACAGACAAAATAACAAATAGATATGGGGGATGCAATACACAGCTCACTGTCTGCCTACACAGATAGGGACTGCAGAATGAGGGCCATTCCACATACATGCAACATGCTTCAGTCTACACATGCAATGCATTTCACCTTGACATACATGTGAATACATCTCAAGCCAGTTTTTTAGACATTGCATGTTGTAAAGGCACAGAGCCAGGTGTGGCAGGCAGGAAATCTGGCTAATATCACTGTATGCAATGAGGTGTACCATGTCCATTGAGGGGTGTTAACATGCAACACAAATGGGCCATCAGCCGTGTCATGGCTCCCGCATTCGGAACAAGGTGCAAAATGAGAAAAGCACAGCTCATAGTCAGGTGACGGGTAATTGTACAAATGTATGATAATCACCAAAATCACTCACATCTCACATGTGTGTTGTGTAATGTTACACACATTCATCACTCACCATGCCTTTGAGGCAGCAGTTGTGGCTGGAAGGTAAACCTGTACACACAAATACAACCCTGCAAGACCCCCTACAACCCATGATGCAAGTGTGAATGTGTACTTGCTATGCAACTTGTGTGCAAGTCTATTTGGAATGACCCATACAGTGCAGGAGATCCCAAATATTGTGTACCAATTCCCCTTCTCATAGCCATTGTACAGTGCTGCAATTCGTGTAGCGGGACTGCAGAGGACCACTCCCAAATTTTCAGGATCCATGTCTTGTGTGCATAAATTGGGCACAATGGTATCACGCATGTAAACAATGTTCCCCACTGTGACATGCAACCATGGATCAGGAAATACCAGTTGTGACACCATGACATTCAGTTGGTATGTGTGAGTGCATACTGTGTGGATGGCTTCATTTCAACTGCCCTGGACAATATTGGACAATTAAAGACCTGGACCAGTGTAATGAAGACTGACACCAAGATCTTGGGATAACCATGGACCAATGCATGTGTCTGTGTCAGTCATATCCGGTATGTTACCACCTACCTAGGCAGGAACTACAAAAAATAATCACATCCTCATTCTGTCTCCCCACACATATAGTGTGAACACATAACTTTGAGTGGACTATAGCGATGGGGAAAAGCCACCACCAAACTCTGCTGCAGAAATTTGACAGGATGGTGAAGTGTATACAGTATCTGCTCATGCACTGCATTTGACATCACATAGATTGATTGAACAGGCCCCTGTAAACGTCCTGACACATGTATGATTCACACATTATGTGATCATAACTGGATGAATTACCTGACCACACCACTACACATAAAACAGATGGGCAGGACTTTAGCAAATACATTTTGCCAAAACATTGACACTGTCTCTTTTTTCCATTTCAGCTGACCAAGGATATGGGATCCAGCAGTGGGTGGTGACCCCTTATGCCTACCCACAGATAAAGCTGTAGAAGGCCTACAACCAGGCCCACATTTGCACATGTAATGTCGTTAAGTGGACCTTTAACTTTTTCAAGGCCTGATTTAGCTGCCTGGATGTTTCCTGGGGTAGTCTGTTACATCCCCCACATGTCTGCAAAATTAATTTGGTTTGTGTCATACTGCACAACATATGTGTGCACTCAAATGTACCCTGGGACAAACAACTGGAGGATGCAAAGGGGGAACAGGAGGAGGCGGCAGCACATGATGGTGAAATCTAAAACACAGCTGCAGGTACACTCATACGCACACACTTTATGCAGAATTTCTTCACATAAGTACATCAGTGAACGTATGATAGTTCTTCAACATGTAAATAAATGATTAAATGTAACATATGTCTTGGAGATTATGTCACAGTCCAAGTGACAAACAACTCCCCCCAAATCCAGGAAACCATAAGTAGACCACAACAGTCATCAATCAAATGTAAACACTGTCATGGTCCCCATAGTACCAGACACAATGTGTTGATCTCTGAAATGTGTGGTACATAACGTTTGCATTGCTTTTGAACAAATCTTGAACTGAAAACACACATATCAGTCAAGTATGTGTTGGTAAAAAATAAAAACTGACAGATCTCAACTCTATGCGATACACTAGGCCCAAACTTGATACTTATGTAGGAAAATATTAGTCATAACCTGCATCAATAGATCAATATGAGACATGTGACAACTCAATGGCCGAATGACTAATTCCACTTGTGACAACTGACCACATTTTCATAATTTGCACTCACACGTATTACAAATAGTAAATGTATCACAGAGGACAGTATACCTGTATGTGTATGTGTCATTCAAATCATTAATCATCTTGCATGTATGCCAAACAATGTCATAGCACATCTCATACTGATGGCAAAGTGTATGAGTTAATCAGGACACAGAACAATTTGTTTATGGATGTGTTCATGACTATTTTCCCATTCAAACCCTATTCACTCTAGATGAGACAAAGGACATAGGCTCTCATTACAACCCTGGCGGTCGGTGACAAAGCTGCGGTAATACTGCCAACAGGCCGGCGGTAAAAACATTGAATTATGACCACGGCGGACACCGCCAACACGGACTGCCACTTTAACACACTGACTGCCATGGCGATAGCAACAAGCACTGCGGCGGTAATTGCCAACAGCCAGGCAGAAGACAATGTACCGCCAACCCTTTTACAAAAAGCCAATCTGCCAGCTTTTCCGAGGCGGTACAAACACCATTAAAAGCACGACGGAAACAGTACACAGAAGGGAAACGACTCACCTCTGGACACTCAAGGAAGAACCACGACACCATGGAGCCTGAACTACAGGTGTTCCCCATGCTGATTTACCTCCTCCTATGCCAGGAATACCAACAGTGGAGAATACGACCACAGTGAGTATTTCACCTAGCACACAAGGGAGGCGGGGAGGAAAAAGAGAGTGACACACACACGCAACACACAACACCCCCTCTCCCAACAGCATACACTCAAACAGATGCAACAATATTAGGTCACAGATAGAGCAGGGTTTTGTGGTCTACTTGGGTCACCATTTTGGAGGGGGCAATGTACAGTCCCTTCAGGCCAAGATACAAACCATTCTGGCCTGGGGAGCCTTATAGACCCAGACAGAGGGCCTTCCTGGGCCTCAACAGCTAGTACAGAAGATTTGTCAAGTGTTTGACACCATTGTTGCTCCTTTGACAGAGCTGACGTCTGAGAAGCAGCCCAGACAGGTGATTGGACAAAGGCAAAGGAAAGCTTTTAACACTCTGAAAAAGGCCATGCATAGAGGCACCTGTGCTCAAGGCTCCTGACTTCTCCCAAGAGTTCATTGTGGAAACAAATACCTCAGAGCATGGCATAGGGTTAGATCAACCAGTAGCCCTCATCAGCAGGACGTTATTTCCCAGTACAATAGAAAGGGAAGCATTTGTAGTGGTATGAGAACGAACTGAATACAAAACTATACCTGTTTGTTCCTGGTTCTTTCTTTACCTCCTCCACAACTCTTTTTATATCTCCTGAACCTTGTTCTTGCATCAATGTAGAGCATGAATATTATCATGTCCTTATAGTAACAAGACCCTAAACCTATGTTCACTTCAGCAGGTCTAGTTGTTCTACGTAGAACACTAGGATACAGATCAGAATACTAATACTATATCCCAGGAATTGGGACTGGCTAGAAAAATATTGACATAGCTATTTTAATACTTATCAGAAAATAGGTCTCTAGTTGCAACCTGTCCAAGTAGGGACCACAGTCCTAGTTAGGGTAAGTCAGTTGCACACATAGATAAGGGGTCTTCACACTGGGGGGGGCGGGCCACCCTATGAGGCCTCAAATGATCGGGGGGTAGCAGGATCTGGCCAAGAGAACCATTGCACTGATAACAGGGATTTGTTTTAAGTTGAAAAAAATATAAACTAGTTGTAAGGAACCATCACTAATGTTTTGTCATTTATATCCAAGCAAAGAGTATGTGTCAATAGGAAAGGGACTCCAGATACTCTTCAAAATCCCCACTCCAGCCCCCCACTTCTAATAATCACACTGTGGATACTTTTCCGCATTAGTAAGGCCTGCCTGACCAGAATGGTATGTTTGGAATCATTTGTTTGATTGCATTTTCAAAACAATAACAGAACTTAACTGCAATGTTTGAATAAGTGTAGACATATTTAAACATTGCCAATGTAATAGAATAAATGTGATCATTTTGGAGGGGGGCCCGATGATTTCTTTTTTCACTGGAGGGGGCACAAAATTAAAAAGTTTGAAGATCACTGCCATAAATTACCCTGTGCTTACCCTATGGTAGCTTGGCACAGAGCAGGCAGGCTTAACTTAAGAGGGAATGAGTAAATTATTTGTGCAACACTTAAACAGTAAAACAGTGAAAACACATCAACAAGTTAGAAACATAGAGCTTAAGCTAATGACCAAAACAAGACCAAAACAGCAAAAAATCCAATAAGTAGAATTGGAGATATAAATTTTTAAAAGAATATCTGCAAATATAGTGCTTAGAATATTAAAGCTCCACTGGGGCTACCTTTTCACACTAGACAGGGTCAAATCCGAAAAGTCAAGCCAACCACAATGGAGCGCAAGGCAGATACAGTGACCAGTCTTGCGGAAAACATACCTTGAAGTTGAAAACCTGATGGGAGGAGCAGAGGGGGCCATGTGCAGACGATGTGTCAATTCCAATCCGCGCAGTTGACGAACCCTTGATGATGAAGGTAATGTGTCATCGTCGAACCGCATAGCCACAATGCGAGGGCAATGTGTCTGTGCTTAGGGCGACTCATCAATTCGGAATCACTTGGCAGTGATAGGCAGGGATGAAAAAAGCAATACAGCAATAAAGAAACAGAGGGATGAAGAGAATATAAGAGCTAGGTTTTATAGTTGTGAAGATACTGTCTTTCTTAAGTCGTGTGATATGTGGGAAGTAGGACTCTAGAAAGTCATTGCTAGTGGGTGGGGACTTGGAAGGAAATGGGCCCCATGTAAGGTTCATATGGCCCGAGGCACTGTCAGCAGTGCAGAAAATGTTGTACAAACAGTGCTCATTGATACACTACTGCTCACTGAGAGGACATCGAGATCTTGAGGAGGGGAATTCCTCACAGAAATCAGCACCATTTTCGAGCTGATTGTCTTGCAGTACTATGACTAATCTTTCATAGTCAGTGAGTGCCAGATTTGCCAAGGGCTTGTGCTGCCCTTGTGTTAAGGAAGGTGACCAAAGCCAATGCAAGCCCTTAAGTGGGATTTACTAAGCCATGCAAATCCACCTTGCTGCAATGCATAGGGAAAAATGTTAGCAAATCTGCCCTCAAGTATCTTGGTTTTAACAGCAACAGCTAAAGCTCTAGGCACACTCTTTAACATGGTGGACCTCATCCCCTGAAATGATGTGTAATGGAATGTCCCTGGCTATGGGCAGTGGTGAATAATCTGGAGATACAAAGATGTTGCTCAAAGGACTGAGAACCAGGCAAAGCCTTTGCTGTTCTGTTTTTCCCCTTCCACCTTTTGATCTGGTTGCAGAGCCTTACCTCATCGGAACAACACATAGTGACCAGTGGTAAGCAAGCAAGGTAGCAGAGCTATTGATGCAGCACCCTTGTCACATGCAGGACTTCTTGCTCCCTGAGATCCCATTTTGGAATATGCAGTTAGTTCACCACTTTGTATTCACATCTTTTTAATAAATTGGATCTCTGAATGGCTTTAATGCTAAACTATCTTCTTCATTCATATGGTTTGCCCAGTAAGGAAAATAATATAGCTGGAGTTCAGTGTTTGGCACTTTGCAAATCCTTTCACAGAAGTCAAAAAGAAATTTCACATCCTACCTGCATCAGGGAGTCCAGCTATCAATGTAGCTTGTTCTTGGAGACCTCTCCTCTCATTTCTCTTATTCAGCTAGGTTGCTTTGTTGGTACTCTGCAGGCATGCTTTGCTAATGAGTAATTAGAGAGTGGTTCAGACTCCAGGCCTTCCAGCTACCGCCTCTTGCTGAAGTGGACTAGCTAGCAGTGGTGTCCAGTAACAATGGCTGGGGCGGGGGCAGGCAGGCCTCACTCACATTCATGCATTCACAAATGCACACATGCACACCCATTCACAACACTCACTCACAACAAATTCATACATTCATATATGCACGAATGCATGCATAACACCTTAAAAAACGTAAAACTTGCCTGCCATGTAGCTCCTGAAGAGGAAAGCCTTGCAGGTCCCTGGAGGGTAGAGACTGCTGATGAGGTCATTTTCTCAGGGCTGTGAAATCTTCATTCTGGCATGGTTCAGTGCAGGCAGCCAGCAGGAGCCTGCACATTTAGTGCATGTCTAGTTCCTGACTGTCTGTCCTGAACAAGAAGAGGGACAGTCAGGCTGACCTTCTCTGGAAAAAGGTGAGGTGGCATGGCCCCTTCACTCATATGGATGGGACACTGCTGATAGCTAGCGTATACAATTATAGGCCAGGTGGCTGGGGAGCCTACACACTGCCTCCATCTAATTTTATGATAGGAGGTTTCAAGAACACAATAGGAGATGCACTATTCCTTCTTCTGTTTCCACACCTGTCGCCATCCACTTCAGGTAGTTTGCATGTGTTGGGTCACACGGAGCTTGACAGAGAAGAGGCTATACTAGCTCAGGCCAAACTCCATCATACAAACTACATCTAATAATGCACCAACCAAAGTGAGAAAGAGAAAGGCAATAAAAGAGAAACCTGAACGCAGAGTCCTTTTCATTCTTTCCTTAACCAAACTTGTCACTGTCAGAGCTCTGGGTCAGCTGCATCCGACAGAATTTTTATGTGGGAAATCAAAAGTGCAAGAATCTAAGGTCTCATATAGGAGCAACATCATATTAGTATCAGCAACACATGCCTTTTAAGGGATGAACTGTGGGATGCCTTCCAAAACAATAACTTAGCATTGCTAGCTGAAAAGGTCAAGTCAACTGTAATCCATTTGGAACATAATAAAAAACATCAAAGTTTGAATTAAAGAAAGGGATCCTGCTAAAGAATAAGTGAATGTTGACTGTGGGGCTTGAAATTTGATGAAACAAGCAAAGAAAAATATATCCGAACGAGATGCCCTGAGAGAAACAATTTGGGACAGATTTACTAATATTTCAGGCAATACAGCTCAGCAAGACAATTTGCTGCCTGAAAGGAAGAGAGCAGAAATGTGCCATATTTACTACGCTATGGTGTGTTTCCACTGCTCCTAGCACTGGTGCACTGTGTGCTGCGTCATGAAGCAAGAGCACTGCGTTACTAGCAGGACTGTTTTTGTGATGACAGGGACACCTTCTGCCACAAAAACAATCATTAGAGGCATTTGTATGTGTGCTGCAGAACTCAGCATGCATGGAAAGTAACAAGGAGAAATAAATATATTTCTCCTTGTAATGCCTCGGTCAGTGCCGCTCAGCATTTTGGTGCAATCCCAAATTCACTGACATTAGTAAATCTAGGATTGTATATAAAACCATGGGTGAGATGCTTGGGAAACATGGGCATCGATTCATCAAAATACAGAGGTAGCAGAAGTGACATTGCATTCCCTTTGACCTTAATGACATCACAGGATGTGTTATCAGATGATCTTTGACCCAGATGTTTCCCATGAAAGCATGTCACATGATGCCAGGCACACACACCACACACACACACACTCATGCAACCCCTTGCAATCATTCTTATTTAATCACACTCACTTCCATTCACACTTAGGGCCATATTTATACTTTTTGACGCAAAACTGCGCTATCGCAGTTTTTCGCCAAAAAGATCAGCGCCGGCTAACGCCATTCTGAAGCGCCATGCGGGCGCCGTATTTATTGAATGGCGTTAGCCGGCGCTAGCAGACCGGCGCTGCCTGGTGTGCGTGGAAAAAAACCACGTACACCAGGCAGCACTGGCGTAGGGAAAAATGGCGTTAGGGCGTCTTAAAATGGGGCAAGTCAGGTTGAGGCAAATAAATCGCCTCCACCCGATTTGCGCCATTTTAACGACGCCCAGACGCCATTTACATGACTCCTGTCTTAGTAAAGACAGGAGTCATGCCCCCTTGCCCAATGGCCATGCCCAGGGGACTTATGTCCCCTGGGCATGGTCATTGGGCATTGTGGCATGTAGGGGGGCACAATGCAGGCCCCCCTATGCCAAAAAAAAAAAAAAAAATATATATATATATACTTACCTGAACTTACCTGAATGTCCCTGGGATGGGTCCCTCCATCCTTGGGTGTCCTCCTGGGGTGGGCAAGGGTGGCAGGGGGGGTCCCTGGGGGCATGGGAGGGCAGCTGTGGGCTCATTTTGAGCCCACAGGTCCCTTAACGCCTGCCCTGACCCAGGTGTTAAAAAGAGACGCAAATGCGGGGTTTTTGGCCCCGCCCACTCCCGGGCGTGATTTTTGCCCGGGAGTATAAATACGACGCATTTGCGTCGCAGTCATTTTTTTAGACGGGAACGCCTACCTTGCATCTCATTAACGCAAGGAAGGCGTTCACGCAAAAAAATGACGCTCTTTCCTCATACTTTGGCGCTAGACGCGTCTAACGCCAAAGTATAAATATGGCGTTAGTTTTGCGCCGAATTTGCGTCGAAAAAAACGACGCAAATTTGGCGCAAACGGAGTATAAATATGCCCCTTAATCTCACTCATACTCAGTCATACTTACTGACACTTAGACTGAGGTTTGCTAATGCTTTGCACTGTGTGTGCATCACTTCTGTGACACAAACTCGGTGCAAAGTGTAAGGGTGAGAATTAATATCCAACGCAAATTCAGATTTAGATTTCTGTTGGACAGTATCCAAAAGTAACGCAAACTGCACTATACACTGCTTTGCATTATTGTTCATCAAGTGGGTGTTTCATGGATGGAGCTTGGGCATTCCCATATAACCTCCAATGGGCTGTGACACAAATCCCTGTCTACAAGCATTGGTAGAGAATTTGTTCCAAAATCTTACCACTGCTTGAGCAAGGAGTAACGAGAAAAAATGTTTTAATTTCTCTGTTTTTCCACCTTTGCATGTGTACTGTATTGTACAGCACATACAAAGTGAAAAGAGCCCTAATGCATAGTTTTTTGTACTGGAATGTACCCATTCCAGTACAAAACCTATGCTTCCCAGAACACACACCCTTTCCCTGGTGCAAAGTTGAGTGAGTTGACGGTTGGCTGCCAAAAGTGCATCTTCGTAGATGTGGTGCATTTTTTCCCCTCTCCCTTTGATGCAAGGCAGCACAACAGCTCTGGTTCAGCGGGCATGGTGTCGAAGAATAGTAAATTTGGGTCTCTGTTTCACAACCTGACTTTCACTCACTTCCATTCACACATAATGCTTACACATACAGGAACATGCTCACACATGCACACGCTCCTATCTCACATAAACACTTTCTCACCCACAAGCAAGTACACAACATTAATTAAAAAATACTTTTACTTACTACAACTGCCACCAACTGGTCTGTGTTAAGTCTAATCCATGTTTTACTAAACTAATACTGAATAAAATAATATTATTCACTATTAGTATAAAATAAAATGTGAGGAAAATATGGAATGCAGAGCTTCCCCTGTGTTCATGGCACAAATTTTTCACCTCTGAGGCTAGTGGCCGCAAAGCCAGTGCCAGTGGTGGCAAGGGGTAAGCAAGGGGTCACAGCTGTGAGCAATGGTGCCCCTAAATGACGGCCATGGTAGTAACACCCACATTCACCTATGAAACACCGCCCTGCCACAAGGTCGTGCATGGTAGCGCAAGGCAGTGAAATGCACTACTTAGCATTAGCTTAGAACTACTAAACCATGCAGAGCAATCCAAGGTGGTTTGCATGTCTTAGTAAATCCCAGTTAAGGACTTGGTTTGCCTTCCATCAATTTGGGTGATGCAAGGATAACGCAAGCTCTTTGTAAATCTGTCCAGTGTCTGTAAGTATGCCTTGAATTGCTTTTACTCTTGGCATCCCTCTCCAACTTCCATGACATCTGCCTATTTGCCCTGTACCATACTTTGTAATAACTTACCCTAGTCCTATCCAACTTCACTTATGCTTGTCATGCCATTTGATGCACGTTTTAGCTCACAAAAGGTTTTGCATTACATACAGATAGTCTCCCTGTCTGGACTTTTTTCTCTCTTGTTCCATTTCTTAATATTACCTGCATGGTCTTTCTTTACATTGCTAAAATGTGGGATCTGTATTCTCTTATTCTTGTTGCACTTTAAGGGGCATATTTATACTCTGCAGCGAATTAGCATTTTTTTTAAACTCTAATTTGGTGTGAAACTAACTCCATATTTATCCTTTGGAGCTAGACCCATCTAACGCCAAATTTAGGGAGCTAAAGTCATTTTTTGGAAGTGGAAACCTACCGTGCCTTAATGAGAGGCAAGGTAGGCGTTCCCGTGCAAAACATGACTCTTTGGCCTTAACACCACATTTATACTCCCATGCAAAAATGTTTTACTAAACTAATAGTGAATAAAATAATATTATTCACTATTAGTATAAAATAAAATGTGAGGAAAATATGGAATGCAGAGCTTCCCCTGTGTTCATGGTACAACTTTTTCACCTCTGAGGCTAGTGGCCGCAAAGCCAGTGCCAGTGGTGGCAAGGGGTAAGCAAGGGGTCACAGCTGTGAGCAAGCACTGGTGCCCCTCAATGACGGCCATGGTAGTAAAACCCACATTCACCTATGAAACACCGCCCTGCCTCAAGGTAGTGCAAGGTAGCGCAAGGCAGTGAAATGCACTACTTAGCATTAGCTTAGATGTACTAAACCATGCAGAGCAATCCAAGGTGGTTTGCATGGCTTAGTAAATCCCAGTTAAGGACTTGGTTTGCCTTTCATCAATTTGGGTGATGCAAGGATAACGCAAGCTCTTTGTAAATCTGTCCAGTGTCTGTAAGTATGCCTTGAATTGTTTTTACTCTTGGCATCCCTCTCCAACTTCCATGATATCTGCCTATTTGCCCTGTGCCATACTTTGTAATAACTTACCCTAGTCCTATCCAACTTCACTTATGCTTGTCATGCCATTTGATGCACGTTCTAGCTCCTAAAAGGTTTTGCATTACATACAGATATTCTCCCTGTCTGGACTTTTTTCTCTCTTGTTCCATTTCTTAATATTACCTGCATGGTCTTTCTTTACATTGTTAAAATGTGGGATCTGTATTCTCTTATTCTTGTTGCACTTTAAGGGGCATATTTATACTCTGTTTGCACCGAATTAGCTTTTTATTTTACTCTAATACGGTGTGAAACTAACTCTATATTTATACTTTGAAGCTAGACCCATCTAACGCCAAATTTAGGGAGTTAAAGTAATTTTTTGGAAGTGGAAACCTACCTTGCCTTAATGAGATGCAAGGTAGGCGTTCCCGTGCAAAACATGACTCACCACACCACATTTATACTCCCATGCAAAAATGGTGCACGGGAGGGAGGAGGGATCAAAAAATGGTGCACAGCTTGCTTTGCCCCATTTTTTAACAGGCAGGCGTTAGGGTACCTGTGGGCCTATTTCCATGGTGGAACACCATGGAATAAGCCCACAGGTGTCCTCCCCAGGCCCCAGGGAAACCACCCCCCACACCAGAGGGACTGCAGAGGATGGGGGACCCCATCTCAGGTAAGTACAGGTAAGTATTGCATTTTATTTTTTAAAGTGCAATAGGGGGCCCTGAAAGGGCCCACCTACATGGCACTGGTTGCAGTAGCCATGGCCTGGGGGACCCTGGTCCCCTATGCTGGCCTTTGGGGTGATGGGCATGACTCCTGTCTTTTCTAAGGTATGGATGGTTTTGCGTCAGAAAATTACTCTAGGCAGGTTAGAGTCATTTTTTTTTACTCTAACATGCCTAACGTCTTTTTTTTGGTGCAAACCCTCCTTCTTCCATAGCCCCAGCCCCACCCGACTAACGTCATTTTTTTTACACTAGCCCAACCTTTGCACCGGCTTGCACCATTCCATAAATATGGTGCCTGGCTGGTGCACAGAAATGGTGCAAGCCAGTGCTAAACATTTTGGTGCAAAACTGCATTAGTGCAGTTTTGCACCAAGAAGTATAAATCAGGGCCTAAGTTTCATAAATTGTTATTTTTCTGCCTATTCATATTTTAAGAGTTTCATGTGCTTTATATTTTTGATGTGGTATACCAAAGGACTTGGAGCTTCACTCAAAATCTGGTCTGTCAGGGGGGTGGGAGGCATTGCTCTAGTAGCCATGGAAGCTCTCTTTATAGCACTGGTGGCTTGCCAAGGAGGCTGCATATTTAAAGAGGCTTCTAATGTCACTTTTCCTCCATGCATCATTTTCCCATAGAGACCGATCTGGCTGCGTCATCTACTGACAATGAAATGCAAGGTTGGCATTGCCCCTTAAAAACGCAGCCATATTTACAAGCTTTTGGGAAAATTACGTACCTTTTGCAAAAGTCACGCAGAGTATCCAATGCATCAAAACAATAACGCCTGGTCAGACCAGTCATAAAAATTACACATTGGCACAAGTACATAAGGAGAACATTCCCAAATCACCCTGGCAAGCTCTAGGACACCATGGACCTACTCCTACTTCAGTTTGGAGCACCAAGAAGACCACCACCATCACCACCACAATCACCACCATCTTAACCACGGAGGCAGTGCCTGAGTGCAAAGTGAGCTCATATAGCAGCATCCACACCTCATTGTGCCAAGACTACGGGCAACAGTCAACAGGGTCACCAACATCCCACCACAGCCAAACCTCTTGGCTGTGCTACACATACTGACCTCAGAGTCTTACCAGACAACTTCAGCCCAAGCGGCTGGAATCTCATAGCCATTATTCTTATCATTTCTACCCTCTATCCTGGATGCCGTCATCAGGCTCACATCCCACCACATCCTCTTCCTCAACACCCAGTAACTGCAACAAGAGGTCATACAAGGATTCTATGTCATCACTTGGTTCCCACATGTACAGGGTGCCTTGGTTTGCATGCATGAGCAACGCATTCCTCCTGCTGCAGCTGCCCATCTATACAGGAACCAGTAACACACCCACTCCATCAACGTCCAGGCCATTGTTGATCATCGTGGGTTGATCACAAATGTGGTGGCAAAATACCCTGTAGTGTGCATGACATATTCATATTCTGTCACTCTGTCATCAACCAATGATTCCAGGATGCACAATATGGGAATGGCCTACTTTTAGGTAAGCAAGCAGCAAGTACCTAACAGACAAAATAACAAATAGATATGGGGGATGCAATACACAGCTCACTGTCTGCCTACACAGATAGGGACTGCAGAATGAGTGCCA
Source organism: Pleurodeles waltl (assembly GCF_031143425.1). NCBI lineage: Eukaryota > Metazoa > Chordata > Amphibia > Caudata > Salamandridae > Pleurodeles > Pleurodeles waltl. Next base: position 221,547,166 of record NC_090437.1, read on the forward strand.
TTCCACATACATGCAACATGCTTCAGTCTACACATGCAATGCATTTCACCTTGACATACATGTGAATACATCTCAAGCCAGTTTTTTAGACATTGCATGTTGTAAAGGCACAGAGCCAGGTGTGGCAGGCAGGAAATCTGGCTAATATCACTGTGTGCAATGAGGTGTACCATGTCCATTGAGGGTTGTTAACATGCAACACAAATGGGCCATCAGCCGTGCCATGGCTCCCGCATTCGGAACAAGGTGCAAAATGAGAAAAGCACAGCTCATAGTCAGGTGACGGGTAATTGTACAAGTGTATGATAATCACCAAAATCACTCACATCTCACATGTGTGATGTGTAATGTTACACACATTCATCACTCACCATGCCTTTGAGGCAGCAGTTGTGGCTGGAAGGTGCACCTGTACACACAAATACAACCCTGCAAGACCCCCTACAACCCGTGATGCAAGTGTGAATGTGTACTTGCTATGCAACTTGTGTGCAAGTCTATTTGGAATGACCCATACAGTGCAGGAGATCCCAAATATTGTGCACCAATTCCCCTTCTCATAGCCATTGTACAGTGCCACACTTCGTGTAGCGGGACTGCAGAGGACCACTCACAAATTTTCAGGATCCATGTCTTGTGTGCATAAATTGGGCACAATGGTATCACGCATGTAAACTATGTTCCCCACTGTGACATGCAACCATGGATCAGGAAATGTCAGTTGTGACACCATGACATTCAGTTGGTATGTGTGAGTGCATACTGTGTGGATGGCTTCATTTCAACTGCCCTGGACAATATTGGACAATTAAAGACCTGGACCAGTGTAATGAAGACTAACACCAAGATCTTGGGATAACCATGGACCAATGCATGTGTCTGTGTCAGTCATATCCGGTATGTTACCACCTACCTAGGCAGGAACTACAAAAAATAATCACATCCTCATTCTGTCTCCCCACATATATAGTGTGAACACATAACTTTGAGTGGACTAGAGCGATGGGGAAAAGCCACCACCAAACTCTGCTGCAGAAATTTGACAGGATGGTGAAGTGTATAGAGTATCTGCTTATGCACTGCATTTGACATCACATAGATTGATTGAACAGGCCCCTGTAAACGTCATGACACATGTATGATTCACACATTATGTGATCATAACTGGATGAATTACCTGACCACACCACTACACATAACACAGATGGGCAGGACTTTAGCAAATACATTTTGCCAAAACATTGACACTGTCTCTTTCTTCCATTTCAGCTGACCCAGGATATGGGATCCAGCAGTGGGTGGTGACCCCTTATGCCTACCCACAGATAAAGCTGTAGAAGGCCTACAACCAGGCCCACATTTGCACATGTAATGTCGTTAAGTGAACCTTTAACTTTTTCAAGGCCTGATTTAGCTGCCTGGATGTTTCTTGGGGTAGTCTGTTACATCCCCCCACAAGTCTGCAAAATTAATTTAGTTTGTGTCATACTGCACAACATATGTGTGCACTCAAATGTACCCTGGGACAAACAACTGGAGGATGCAAAGGAGGAAGAGGAGGAGGCGGCAGCACATGATGGTGAAATCTAAAACACAGCTGCAGGTACACTCATACGCACACACTTTATGCAGAATTTCTTCACATAAGTACATCAGTGAACGTATGATAGTTCTTCAACATCTAAATAAATGATTAAATGTAACATATGTCTTGGAGATTATGTCACAGTCCAAGTGACAAACAACTCCCCCCAAATCCAGGAAACCATAAGTAGACCACAACAGTCATCAATCAAATGTAAACACTGTCATGGTCCCCATAGTACCAGACACAGGCCCGTATTTATACTTTTTGAAGCTAAACTGCGCTAACGCAGTTTAGCGTCAAAAAGTTTAGCGCCGGCTAACGCCATTCTGAAGCGCCATGCGGGCGCCGTATTTATTGAATGGCGTTAGCCGGCGCTAGCAGACCGGCGCTGCCTGGTGTGCGTGGAAAAAAACCACATACACCAGGCAGCGCAGGCATTGGGGAAAATGGCGTTAGGGCGTCTTAAAATGGTGGAAGTCAGGTTGACGCAAAAAAATCGCCTCCACCCGATTTGCGCCATTTTTAACGACACCCAGACGCCATTTACATGACTCCTGTCTTAGTAAAGACAGGAGTCATGCCCCCTTGCCCAATGGCCATGCCCAGGGGACTTATGTCCCCTGGGCATGGTCATTGGGCATTGTGGCATGTAGGGGGGCACAAATCAGGCCCCCCTATGCCCAAAAAAAAAATATAAAAAAATATATATATATACTTACCTGAACTTACCTGAATGTCCCTGGGGTGGGTCCCTCCATCCTTGGGTGTCCTCCTGGGGTGGGCAAGGGTGGCAGGGGGGGTCCCTGGGGGCATGGGAGGGCTACTGTGGGCTCATTTTGAGCCCACAGGTCCCTTAACGCCTGCCCTGACCCAGGCGTTAAAAAGAGGCGCAAATGCGGTTTTTTTTTCCCCGCCCACTCCTGGGCGTGATTTTTGCCCGGGAGTATAAATACGACGCATTTGCGTCGCAGTCATTTTTTTAGACGGGAACGCCTACCTTGCATCTCATTAACACAAGGAAGGCGTTCACGCAAAAAAATGACGCTCTTTCCTCATACTTTGGCGCTAGACGCGTCTAACGCCAAAGTATAAATATGGCGTTAGTTTTGCGCCGAATTTGCGTCGAAAAAAACGACGCAAATTTGGCGCAAACGGAGTATAAATATGCCCCACAATGTGTTAATCTCTGAAATGTGTGGTACATAACGTTTGCATTGCTTTTGAACAAATCTTGAACTGAAAACACACATATCAGTCAAATATGTGTTGGTAAAAAATAAAAACTAACAGATCTCAACTCTATGCGATTCACCAAGCCCAAACTTGATACTTATGTAGGAAAATATTAGTCATAACCTGCATCAATAGATCAATATGAGACATGTGACAACTCAATGGCCGAATGACTAATTCCACTTGTGAGAACTGACCACATTTTCATCATTTGCACTCACACGTATTACAAATAGTAAATGTATCACAGAGGACAGTATACCTGTATGTGTATGTGTCATTCAAATCATTAATCATCTTGCATGTATGCCAAACAATGTCATAGCACATCCCATACTGATGGCAAAGTGTATGAGTCAATCAGAACACAGAACAATTTGTTTATGGATGTGTTCATGACTATTTTCCCAATCAAACCCTATTCACTCTAGATGAGACAAAGGACATAGGCCCTCATTACAACCCTGGCGGTCGGTGACAAAGCGGCGGTAATACTGCCAACAGGCCGGCGGTAAAAAAATTGAATTATGACCACGGCGGAAACCGCCAACACGGACCGCCACTTTAACACACTGACTGCCATGGCGATAGCAACAAGCACTGCGGCGGTAATTGCCAACAGCCAGGCAGAAGACAATGTACCGCCCACCCTATTACAAAAAGCCAATCTGCCAGCTTTTCCGAGGCGGTACAAACGCCATCAAAAGCACGACGGAAACAGTACACAGAAGGGAAACGACTCACCTCTGGACACTCAAGGAAGAACCACGACACCATGGAGCCTGAACTACAGGTGTTCCCCATGCTGATTTACCTCCTCCTATACCAGGGATACCAACAGTGGAGAATACGACCACGGTGAGTATTTCACCTAGCACACAAGGGAGGCGGGGAGGAAAAAGAGAGTGACACACACACGCAAAACACAACACCCCCTCTCCCAACAGCATACACTCAAACAGATGCAACAACATTACATATCTAACCCATACCCGTCAGGAGTAACGCAAGGACAAAAGGAAGTGAGTAAAGTCAGTGTAGTAATATAAAGTTCCAGAAATACGTCCTTAAAGGACAAAACACTATCTACAATATATACAAATGAAGGGACACTGCCCAGTCCATAATGTCCGTGGGCCACAGGGCCATATCACATAGGCCAAGGCCCCATTTGACTCCTGCCTCAATACGGAGAGAACACTGCTGGGGCATCAGGTCAAAAATACACAGGCACCTCAGGGAGAAGGGAAAGGGGGGTGCCTCAGCCGGAAGATGGTACAACGCCACTGCTCCTGGAGGGGGCCACATGCCCATCACTCTGTCCTGGGGAGTGCAAAGCCACAGTCTCTCTAGTGGGTGGTCTGTCCACTGCTTGGTCCTGGGGAGTGCAAAGCCACAGTCTCTCTAGTGAGTGATCTGCCCACTGCCTGGTCCTGGGGAGTGTAAGGCTACAGTCTCTCAAGTAGATGGCTTCTCCACTGGTTCTGGAGGGGGCTTTGTGCCCAGTGTACTTCATCCTGGCAAGGAGGAGGTGAGTGGATGCCTTCTTCCACTGGTTCTGGAAAGGGCCTTGTGCCCAGTGTGCTTCATCCTGGCAAGAAGGGGGTGAGTGGTTGGCTTCTTCCACTGGTTCTGTAGGGGGCCTTGTGCCCGGTGTGCTTCATCCTGGCAAGGAGAGGGTGAGTGGATGCCTTCTTCCACTGGTTCCGGAGGGGGCCTTGTGCCTTGTGATGCATATCTTGGGGAGTGCAAGATCGCAGTCTCTCACCTGGGTGTCACACCTACAGTTTTTGCAGGGGCCAGGACACACTACAGCCCATGGAGGCACAACTACACACTGCCCGCTGGCGGTGACGGCTGCTCAGCGGTGGCAGTGGCAGTGCAGGCAGTGGTGGTGGGAGGCTGCAGCCCTTCCCCTGCAGCCTCGGACGGCTACCCACTGGGGCAGCTGCTCCTGGCAGTTGTGCTGGTGGCGGTGCAGGTGGCGGTGCTGGCGGTGGTGCAGGTGGCAGTGCTGCTTGTGGTGGGGGGAGGCTCCAACTCTTTCCTTGCATCCTCAGATGGCTGAGGTGCCATGGCTGGTGTTGTTTGCTCAGATGCTGCTTCGGCACCAGGCTCCATATCCATCCTGCCTGCGGTGTCTGTGCCTTTGTCATTGCCCTTGGAAGTTGATGGTCCCTTCCTGCCCTTGGCAGCTTGTGGCCTCTTCTTGCCTTTGCCAGCTGGTGGTGCCTCCTTGCTTTTGCCAGCTGGTGGTGCCTCCTTGATCTTGCCAGCTGGTGGTGCCTCCTTGCTTTTGACAGCTGGCGGTGCCTCCTTGCCTTTGCCAGCTGTTGGTGCCTCTTTGCTTTTGGCAGCTGGTGGTGCCTCCTTGCCTTTGCCAGCTGGTGGTGCCTCCTTGCTTTTGCCAGCTGGTGGTGCCTCCTTGCCTTTGCCAGTTGGTACTCCCTTTTTGCCCTTGGCAGCTGGTGCTCCCTTTTTGCCCTTGGCAGCTGGTGCTGGCATTCTGGCTGTGGGGACGGATGTCTTCTCAGAGCCTCTCACAACTGCAGTGGCTGCAGAAACAACAGTGGCCATGGACTGGGTGGCTGAGGTCCTAGCCTGGGTCCTGACCACCCTGCCCGAAGTGAAGGACGGGGGGTGGAGGGGCAGGGAATAGGTCAAGGGTGGAGAGGAAAAGCTTTTTAGGGACACTGGGGCTGGAAGAGGGTAAAGGTTTAGGAATGGAGAAAGAGGGAGTGGTGGTAGGAAGTGTCTGTCTGCTGTGTTTGGGTGCAGGTGCATGGGCTGGATGCTGTTGTGAGGTGGATGGCTGTTGGGTATGTGAGTGCTTGCGTTTGTGTACCTTGGGAGGAGGGGGCACAGACACAGTGGGAGAGGATGCAGGGTACATGTGCATGGATGTGGGGGTGGTGACTGCCAGTGAGGGGCGTGTAGTGATAGGCGTGATGGTGATGGGGGTAGTGGATGAGGATGTAGTGCATGCAGGTGTGAGTGGAAATGCAACTGAGAGGGAGGTAGGGGAGGAGGAGGAGGAGGAGGGGGACACAGTGGAGGCAATGGATGTTGGTATGTCTGCATCTGGATGGTGTTCGTGTGAGTGCCTGTGGGATGATGTGTGGTGCCTGTGTTTGCCTGAGCCACTTCTGTGTGTTGATTTGGGGGCATGCTGGTCTGATGGTGTGCTTGGGATAGGCTGGAGTTGAGGGGAATGGGACTGGGTAGAGGAATTTGGAGGGGGGAGGCTGGAGACAGGGACAATGGCTGCCATCAGGGAGTTGGCAAGAGCCTGGAATGATCTCTGTTGGGCCGCCACACCAGAATGAATGCCCTTCAGGAATGCATTTGTTTATTTTAAATGCCTTTCGACACCCTGGATTGCATTCACTATGGTTGACTGCCCAACAGATATGGATCACAGGAGGTCAATAGACTCCTCACTGAGGGCAGCAGGGCTGACTGTGGCAGGGCCTGAGGTGCCTGGAGCAAAGGAGATGCCCACCCTCCTGGGTGAGCGGGCACGGGAAACACTCTGAGGGGCTGCTGGTAGGGCGGTGCTAATACAGTGGTGGCGGCTGTACCTGTAGTTGGGGTGCCACAGAGGTGTCTTCCACCACCAGGGACCTTCCATCAGAGGAGGTGTCGCTGTCGGAACTGTCCCCTCCAGTCTCTGCCATGGTGCTCCCCGCACCCTCTGTCCCACTGGTGCCCTCACCGTCGGTGGATTCGGTCTCATGAGCCATGTGGGATGCAGCTCCCTCCGTCACCGGTGCCCCTGCTCCTCCGCCAGATGATGCTAATGCACACAAAGACAGGGTGACAAAACAAAAAGGGGGGTAAGAGACAGAGGATACACTTGGTCAATATCAGTAAAAACACCACAGTTGGCATACACAACACACAGGGAACAGCCCTATGCACTAGGCCATGCACTAGTAATTACAATGCTAGTCACCAGGCCATGGAGTACAATGCCTAACACCAATAGCAGCACACCTGAAACCCACAGGACCCTGCCCAGTAGTAAATGCCCACTAGCATATTTGGGGGTGGAGTGCATCAGAGCCTGCCCAACATGGAACCTACCCTGCCATGTTCGTCCTGGCCTAGGGGCACCCACAGGCCCACATCCCCCACCCAGATAACACCTCACCCCGTACAATTTTCTGATTCTGAAACTGTATTCACCCCCTTGTGGCTGCTGTGATGCCTTCAAGCACCCATCCAACTCCAGATAGGCCACCGCCAGGATGCAAAACATCAGGGGGGTCAGGGTTCGACGGGCACCCCTTCCTCACTGGGAGGCCATCCCGAGCTGGGCCTCCACCATCTTCCTTGCCCAGCGGCGCAGGTCCACCCACCGTTTGCGACAGTGGGTGCTCTACCTGTCAAAGACCCCCAGTGTCCGCACTTCCTTGGCGATGGCACACCAAATACCCTTTTTCTGATGGGCGCTAACCTGCAGAAAACGATACATAGGAAATGGGATCAGCCATAACGTCCGGCCTGTTACACTCATGGCCCACCATATCCCTCCTCTCCCCTTAAGCACATACATTGACCAGCATACATGCAACACTCTGCCCAGGACCCCTCAGCCACCCGCCCTTACACGAGGCTTACACACACAGCACTCCATGCATTCATGCCCCATGCATCGTGCTGAAAGTGTACTCATCTGTTGGTCTGGAGGACCATGAAGTAAACGGTACTGGGGTAGGACCCCATCCACTAGTCTCTCCAACTCCTCCACAGTGAAGGCAGGGGCCCATCCCCCAGACACTTGTGCCATGGTCGCTTCCAGACACAGGTCACAGCAGCACTTTCAGTGTAGATCCTCTCCTGTTGAAGATCAGGTAGCAAGTGAGTGAACAGACAGAAAATGGTGGTCATGTCTGCGGCAGTGCGTACTGTCACCGCCGGCATACATCACCATTGGCTACTGGAACCCATAGGGCCCAATGATAACCAATGAGGTGTTGCACGGTGGTCCTCGAATGCCTCCCGCAACGGCGCACAACGTCAGCGGAATTACCTAATTTCCACTTGTCCCTCCAAACAGGTCAGGCGGCCGCCATTTCGGGGGGGAACAGGCCATGGCACCTAACTACATCACATCTGACATTGCCACACTTACAAGACTACACGTTAACATACTGTTTCTGTCAACATGCAAGGCATTTTACTCACAGGATATGTTTGAATAAGATCATCTGCTCACCGTTTTTCACCCTAGAGTTCAACCGTTGAGGATGAATAGGAGAAGGAGACATACCCCCGTGTACAGACTCCTGGTGGACCTGGCAACAATGGAGGACAGGCACACTATCCTTACCTACAGACTTGATAGGGACACAATCCAAGAGCTGTGTGCCCAATTGGAGCCAAACCTGATCTCAGCTATCCGTCACCCCACTGGGATCCCCCCTCTTGTGCAAGTCCTATCAGTGCTCCATTTCTTGTCAAGAGGCTCCTTACAGGCGACGGTGGCAATGGGAGCAGGGATGTCACAGCCTATGTTCTCAGATGTGCTGACCAGAGTGTTGTCTGCCCTGATGAAACACATGGGCAGTTACATTGTTTTCCCCCTGGTGTGGGATTTGGCCACAGTGAAGGCTGACTTCTATGCAATGGGACATATTCCCAACATCATTGGTGCTATTGATGGTACACATATTGCCTTTGCCCCCCCCCCCGGAGAAATTAACAGGTGTACAGAAATCGAAAGAGCTCTCACTCTATGAATGTGCAGATAGTGTGCCTGGCGGACCAGTACATCTCCCATGTGAATGCAAAGTATCCTGGGTCTGTGCATGATGCCTATATCCTGAGGAATAGCAGCATCCCATATGTGAAGGTGCAACTCCAGAGGCACCGGGTGTGGCCAATAGGTAAGCCCATGGTCCACACCAAGTGTATGTTGGTATATAGGTGTGGGGTTGGCCCTAAGGGTGAGTGTCTGGCTAACAGGTATCCCTCGATATTTGCAGGTGACTCTGGTTATCCCAACCTCTCATGGCTACTGACACCAATGAGGAATGCCAGGACAAGGGCAGAGGAACATCACAATGAGGCACATGGGCGAACAAGGAGGATCATTGAGCGCACCTTTGGCCTCCTGAAGGCCAGGTTCAGGTACCTCTATCTGACAGGTGGATCCCTGTGCTACTCGCCCAGGAAGGTCTGCCAGATCATCGTTGCATGTTGCATGTTGCACAACCTAGCCTTGAGATGCCAGGTGCCTTTTCTGCAGGAGGATGAGGCTGAAGATGGTCGTTTGTGCAGTGGTGGAGCCTGTGGACAGTGATGAAGAGGAGGCAGAGAAAGAGGACGTGGATAACAGAACAACTATAATACAACAGTACTTCCAGTGACACACAGGTAAGACACTGTAACCTCACCTTCCATTGCTGTTTTGTGAAGTGAATTTTCTCTGTCTGGCTGCTATTCCTATTACTATGGCCACTTATTGTACCCTTTAACATGTCTATTTGCAGATATTTGTTCCCTCCTGTGGCTCCTGGTTTATTGACTGCAGCACATTACAGGCCATAACTATGAATACATCACTGTACAGTCTATTTGCAATGTCTACAAATTGTTAAACAACTACATCCTTACATCATTTGACATACTCCATACTTGTTTTTTCCAATGGTGTTTATTTCAGTGCTGAGAAGTGAATGAGGATGTGCAATAGGCTTTGGTGATGGTGGAGGAAAGTCCAGGATAGAGTCCAGTCTATTGGTATCACAGGTGCATTGTCCAAGGGGACATAGGAAGGGGAGCAATGTCAGTTGAAGGTGGACAGGGTGACAGAGTGGGACACAAGGGTGACAATCAGGAGAGTTTTATTTCCTGGTGGGGGTCTTGGCAATGTTCCCTCACTTCAGCCTGCATCGCAGGGACCGTTTGATGGGTGGTTCTGTTTCTGCAGGGGATGGGGTGCTGGTGGCCTGTTATTCCTGTGGCGGGGCATCCTGTCCACTAGCGTCAGTGGAGGTGGAAGGCTGTTCATTGGTGTGGCTAGTGTCAGGGGCCCGTTGGTGTGCCACTGCCACCCTCATGGTGATGGCCATGTCTGTCAGCACCCCTGCAATTATGACCACGGTGGTGTAGATGTCCCTCAGGTCCTCCCGGATCCCAAGGTACTGTCCCTCCTGCATCCGCAGGGTCTCCTGCAACTTGGCCAGTATCTGGCCTATGGTCTTCTGGGAAAGGTGGTATGCTCCCAGGATGTTGGTGAGTGCCTCATGGAGAGTCGGTTCCCTGGGCCTGTCCTCCCCCTGTTGCACAGCAGTCCTCCCAGCTTCCCTGTTGTCCTGAGCCTCTGTCCCCTAAACCTTGTGCCCACTGCCACTTAGCCCAGGTCCCTGATCGTCCTGTCTTTGTGGGGTTGCCTGGGGTCCCTGTAGTGGTGGACACACTGCTGATTGACGTGTCCTGGGGACAGTGGTATGGGCCCACTGGGTGGGTGCTGTGCTGTGTTTCCTGAGTGGGGAAGCTCTGTGGTGGTATGGGACTGTGCCTGGGTAACCGACTGTCCAGAGGTCCATGATGGGCCAGGTTAGTCATTCTGATCCAGGCGTGCAGAGCTGCTATCATCACTGTGGACCTCTTCTGTGGGGGGACTGTATGTTGCTGGCACCTCCTCTCTGGTAACATTGTGTTGGGGTCCTGTGGGGATGTAAATGCAGTGTTATTGTTTCTGGGTGTGACACCTTGTGCATGGGTATGTTTCCCTCTATGGTTGTTATTACCAAGGCAGCTTTGGATTGTGTGAGTTGTTATTTGGTTGGCAAAGTGATTGTCACTAGTGTTCATGCCGTGGTGATGGATGCCCATGCAGGGCTGTGAGTGGTATCCATGCATTGTTGTTTGTTGCATGCAGTGCTGGGTACTTGGATGGGTGGGTTGTGATGGTGGGGTGTATGTGAGGTGGTGGGGGTGAGGGTAGGGGTGGGGTTTTGTGATGGCATGCAGGTAGGGGGGTGAAAGTAGTAAAGCTTTGACTTACTGAGTCCAGTCCTCCTGCTACTCCTGCCAGACCCTCAGGATGCTTGAGTGCCAAAACTTGCTCCTCCCATGTTGTTAGTTGTAGTGGATGAGGTGGGGGTCCCCCTCCAGTCCTCTGTAATGCTATCTGGTGTCTTGCATCCACGGAACGCACCTTTCCCCGTAGGTCATCCCACCTCTTCCTGATGTCATCCCTTGTTCTGGGGTGCTGTCCCACGGTGTTGACCCTGTCCACAATCATCCGCCATAGCTCCATCTTCCTTGCAAAGGATGTCTGCTGCACCTGTGATCTGAGTAGCTGTGGCTTTATCCAGATGATTTCCTCCACCATGACCCTTAGCCCCTCCTCTGATAACCCGGGGTCCCTTTGGTGCCATGGGTGTAGTGTGAGTGGTATGTGTGAGGGTGTGTGGGGTGATGTATTGGGGTGTGTGCTGTGAGGTGTGTGGATGGTGTATGGGTGATGGTGTTCTGTGGCTCTGGTTCTGTGGGTGATCCTGGTGTGTCTCTCTCTCTGTTGTAAATTGTTTGTAGTGGTAAAGGGTTGTGGGTAATGTGGGTGAATGTTTTATAGTGTTGTGGGTGTGTGGGTGTGGTGTGTGTATGTGTGTCAGGTGTGTGTAGTTTGAATTGTCCAATGTGGTGTTGTTTTGTTAGGTTGTGTATATTTTGAGTGCGGTATGTACCGCCAATGGTTTACCGCGGCGTAGTTCTGTTGGCGTAACGTTGTGGGTTTTGGTACCACCAGTTTATCACTGACCTTTGGTCTGGCGGACTTGTGTGTGTGTGTCTGTATAGTGGCTGATTTCTATATGTGGGTCATAATACGGGTAGCAGTATACCGCCGCGGTCGCAGGGTGTTGGCGGCACTCAGCATGGCGGTAAGCAGCACTTACCGCCAATGTCATAATGAGGACCATAGTCTACATTTGTGGATGAGTACACACCCATACGGAAGGCCAGCAGAACCACAATCATGTCCTTAACAGGACCAAGCCAGGCACATTGTGGAGGGGATCTCCAGAGTACGCAAGTACAACTTCATGAGTCAGGATATGTGTGGGGGTCAATTACTCAAATCGCTACCAATGGTTACTAAACTAATACTATTGTGCTGCATATTGCAGAATATATGCGCATGGCCAAATATCTCTTGGTCTGATGACAATGATGAGCATGAAGAACTGGGTGATAAGGATTAGGAAGATGAGGAGTAAGCTCAAAATGTAGTATCAGTAGCAGCAACATGGCTGATGTACCATATACTAGAAAATGATTTTCACAATGTCACAAGATAAAAAAAATTAGCACTTGTATAGCGCACTACTCACCCGTTAGGGTCTCAAGGCACTGTACTCATACCGCTATGGAACCCCTCCTGGCTTTTCCCTGTGAGGTGCCCACTCCTGAGCACCCCCAGGGTGAAGCCAGGTATCCAAGCGCTGTTGGGGCCGTTGTGGAGATTAAGCAAGCTATTGCCCAGAGTTGCAGAGTGGGACCCATGAATTAGATTAGGCACCGAGGCGAGAATTATCTGGTCAAGGGGAATTGAGCCCAAGACCTGCCGAAGCGGGACTTGAACCCTGGTCTTGAGCCAGATCTCTGCTTCAGGGTCTGCCGCTCTAACCATTGAGCCACACTTCTCCACTTCTCCAAGATTAAGACAAAATGAATCGTTGCACCTATGTAAAACAATGCATATCAGCACAACCAGTGTGTAGGCAACTTACCTGCCCAGCAACAGTGTGAGAAAGTGATCCTTTTAGCATGTTCACCCCAATTGTTTTGATTGATCCTGGGGCCAGCTGACCCTTATGTACCCTGGGTCTGCTAACCAGGGCCAGGGCCAGTCCTCTTAATAAAAGGATTTGTTAAAGTTGTACAATTACAATTGCCAATGAACAAACTCCTGTAAGTCCCCAGTAGATAATAGGGCAAGGGGCTTTCAAGCTACCTCTAAGTCCCCAGTATATAATTGGACAAAGAAGTTTAGATGCCCAGTAGATTTCCTGCATTGGAGTGTGCACTGTGGTGTTGCCTGCTGTCATTTTTTAAGGCAGCACTGCCTTACAGAAAGTCTTCAAAAAGTTAAATGTGTGCCAAATCTACTTTGGAAGAACTTGTACTTCAAAAGTGTTATTCTAACTTATTTGTACTTAAAATTCACCCCTAAGGTCTCCCCTAGGTGCTGTAGGGGTGGGGTGCCATGTAACTATAAGCAGGGACATTTCAAAAGATATATGATAGGCCCTGGTAAGGGAAAAACTACACATCAAAATATTTTTTATCGTTGTAGAAACATAGCCCCATAAGCTAACATGGGGATATCTGGCATAAGCATAAATATTGCTAGGAAGGAGCTAAATGTGTCATAAAAGGACTCCAAAGATTGGTAATGAGAAATCTACACCCTACCACTGTAGAATTTATCATAACTAACACCAGAAAGAAGAGACAAGACTATCTTTTCTGTAAGCCAAATCCGAGGATGCTAGTGACCTCTCTTGGATGGCAAGTCATACAGATATGAGCCTATGTACCAGTGGCCGATAACGCTGGTGTTACCCCTCCCATGGACGATCTGGTGCATAAGCCTCTCAAGAATATCCATGAGGCCATGCAAAATCCAGATGTGTGGCTCATTATGGACTTGTAGCTATGGAGTAACTGAACGCCCCCCCCCCAGGAGGCTTACAAGTGTCATTCAGTTTAATGGGAGCATTGCAGTGTCAGTGTTGGTGCATCAGTGCTGAACAACTCACATGGATAACCTGGATGACCAATGTAAACATGTGGATGTCAATATGGGGCTGTAGAAGAGGCTCATGTGTCCACACAATCTGCTGTCACTTTGTACCATCTTCCACTCAACACATTTATGCACATGTAACATCTGTGGCCCAGTCCAACATGGCCAATGTGAGCTACATAGTGTAAGACATATTGTAAACAGATGAACCAAGGTCACATCAACTGATACATCCTTGTTTATGCTCTACTGGGGATGTCGGATAGGTTTGGGACTGAGCCTGGTCCATGTGAGTCCCATTACCTGGAACAATGTTAAACTATATGGACACCCGCTGCCATGCACACGCAACACCACCTTGATGCAGAGTGTAGTAACAGTTGGACATACTCTGCCTTGCTCTCCTTAGTACGTCAGAGGTAATGCAAAGACATGCATGGTGTGGTAACACTGCAGCATGAGTGAAGATCATGTGCACCACAAATCATGGGAAATTGACTCGCCAGGGCACCTCCTCATCCTACCCCATTTAGAAGTGGCACCTCAAGTGCAACAGTATCCACACCAGGTTCGGTGTTAAAAGTCTTGCAGGTGCACAACAACCCTGTGCACTTACTTTAGGGTCCCCCGGGGTCCCTGGAAATGCCTGAAGGTGCTGCACATGTATGTGCTGACCTTCATGATGAAGCTGTGGTGTAGGGAGACTCACAGTGGTTGTGGCATCAACAGAGGGTGCACCCTCTTGTGAAGAAGTGCGTGGGCATCTGCCAATTAGAACTTCACTCTGATTTGGACTGTATGCTGGTCATAAGTGTGGGGGCAGGGGCAAAATCATTCTCCGGAGGTGCGCTGGCAGTGTGTCCCTTGATAGTGTCTCCCTTGAGGGGGGATCATGGGCATTTAACACCATCCATACATCCCTTTATATGTGTGTCCAGGCTATCACAACACTTGCCTGCACAGGAGACTGTACTCCCCCCAAGTTGACTGACAGCCTGCTATTTGCACCTTGGGATACAACACAGATTGGCAGATGTCTGTTGTGTCCTAGATGTGGGTGTGCTGACCTCATTCCAGGGCAGGTTTATGGCAACCCTGTGGGTAATCCAAACAATGAAATCAGGTGCCAATACATAGTTGGCAAATCGGGCAACCATTCTAAGGTGTGCCGTTACACAAACATAGGGTTTGTTCCTATGCGTAGTGTGAGCATAGTAATGCATTTACTTTCACATACGCACAATCCCAGTACACACATTGGACACATAGGAAGACAGGAACCAGGTAACAGATTGACAGGCAACACAGAAACCCCTATGACCTTTTATATGCTTTCCACATCACACTATACATGAATCCATATATTTCCGCATTGCATCAAAAAATAGATGCATGAGCCCAATGAGTTTTTTTCAGCCATCACATCAGCCAAAAATGGCGCTACCTATCTGACGCGTCAGAAATTCCTAATGGTGCTTTGTCATGCCTTCTGTGAAATCAAAGCATTGGCCTGAAGCATGAAATAAATGATGCATAGGCTGAAAACATGCCTCATCCGCCCAGGAAGTGATGCAATGGATCAGCCATGCTGCAAATCAGGGTCTGTGAATTTACTTTCACTTTCTCTTCAACTCACAGTCCTTGAGTCTGTGCTTAGGAGAGGTTGTGTTGTGGTATTAATGGAAAGAGGAGTCCTGTTTTTGGAGTCAGTCTGCTGTCCCTGTTGTGTCCCTCATGTCTCAAAGTGTATTGTCGGGTTTTCGTTTTTTTGGGTATTATAGTTCCTTGGGGTAGTTGCTGGTAGATTTGTTATTTTTTTGCCTGGGTTGTTCATTATGTGTTTGGGGTGGAACATGTCAGGGAAAGGAAGGACGAAAAGCATGAGTGCCCAGAAGCTTAGAGGGTTCCTCTGGCTGGGGACACACTACTTCTCAAACATGGTGGGCATGGGAGGATGTGTTATACAGGGGTATAAGATGGAGGCACGCAAGCTACTGTGGGAGAAGGCCTGCTTCCATATGTGTGGTATTCAGGGTGGAGCACACAACCCACCAGTTGATGGGTGGTGCAGGAAGCCGCTTGGCCTTGTAAATGAGGTCCATGGCATCAGTGGTTCATATATGTCAGGGCACAAATGGCATCACACCACCAAACAGATTTTACATTGACAAAGTATGACACAGAGGCTTCACATTACTGGGCTGTCATGTGCCCACACTGAGCAGTGACCCTAGCATACATGGTGACCACTTTCTCTGTTAGCACCACTGTACACATGTTAACAGATGTGCTGTGCACAACCTGAGTTAGCATGCACCTTTACAATACTTGGTCTGCTGCCAGGACATTTGGTAACTTGTGCTGGTCTGGGGAATGTGCTTTTGCTGGTGCTGTACTATTTTGTGACATTCCAGTTGATCATGTCTCATGAGCTATGATGTATGTGAGTCTGTACATAGTTCTGACATGCAGACTGTCAAACATCTGAATATACCTCACACGTGTGTGCCTGATTCTAATATATTTTGGTTTGGGGATGGAGAAGAAATGTATGTTTAGTGCCGATGACTATGCAGCAATGACAGATACCGATGTCCGTTAAATTAGGGTACGAGGATATCTAACTAGTGATGTATGTTACTTAGTTACGTACATGTGATCAAAAGAGTAAGGCAGGGGAATTGCTAGTCCAGGCTGTGTGTGTTCTGTGAGTCATTGAGGTGTGGAGTGCCATTAAACTCAGCTACCCTTGTGAAATCTTGGGCAGTCGGTCATATGGAATGGTTCAACAATGTGCCTAGGATATATATGTTAAGTTTAATCATATCTGTGTGTGTGTGTGTGTGTGGGTGTGTGTGTGTGAACATGTCAGCCTGCCCTACCAATGTATATCATTGAGCTATGTCAAAAGAGCCATTTAAGCTGTTACAACCAGAAGGGTTCCATGGTTATTTGCAACTCATTTGTAATGTTCAAATTTTGATCCCTGTGGTTTTTTTTTACATTCACAGTGCTATGTCTCATGTTATGTCTTGCAGGTGGACACGAGCTTTGCAACACTGGAGAGGTTGAGCGATTCAGTGACCCCGATGCTACCAGCGAGTGTCATCCTGTATGTCTAATGGGTAGTGCAAGGATTGTATGTGATGTTGGATGCTTTGTGCAATGACATGTTCAATGTGCATCTATTTACAATCAAACTCCATATGTTACATATAAATCTGAAAAGGAAGGTGGAGGTTGTGTTCTGGATGTGCAGTTGCCTCTGACTATTGTCAGAGAGGAGCTGACTGCTATCACTGAGAGACCACATGTGTGCTGGTATGACCAAACAGCAATGACCACAGTGTCATGATTTGTGAGCATATGTTGTGGTGGAATCATAGGTGAACATGGCAGGAGATGATAAATCTAACAAATGCATTTCAGATGTACAGATATGCTGTTACTCACAGTGCAATCGACGTCTGATGTGTATGCCTAGCCCACAGAGGGGGATGAGTCATAACACAGTAATGACAGGAAGGATGTGTGTCAGAATTAAAAGGTTCCAACAAGCCATACAGGGTGGCATCATGTACTTTTCAAATTATGTACCTGCTGTATGTGCCAAAGGACCATCACAGAAATGTATGTTCTTACAAACTTGAGAGATTTGTGAATAATGCCCAAAGGGGCATTTTTAAGAGCCCCCTAGCTCCACTGGAGCGTCACTTTAAGTGATGCTGCAGTGGAGCTGTGCACTGCACCATATTTACAAGGTGGTGTTGAGCCACTTTTTGTGGTTTAACGCTACCTTGTAAATATGATCCCTTCACATGCAGCACTTTGCTTGGAAGGGGCGTGCAATGGGTGTTAATGTGGGCGTGCCACAGCAACACCCATTGCATTTAGATGTTGCCCCAGGTTTACAAATTTTCGTAAACAAGAGGCAGCGCCAAAATCTAACACCACCCCATGGGTGGTGTGAGCAGGGCGCACAAGAAATGCTTTAATTTCTCCTCATTTTTTGAACTCTCTATGTGTGTTTCATTCTGCACACATAGAAAAAACAAATCGCCATTTAAGATTGTTTTGTGCAGGAAGGTGTTCCTTCCGGCACAAAAACAATGTCCCCCTCAATGCAGCCATCCTTGCACAATGCTGCAAGGATTGCTGCGTCGACGCACAGCAGCAAGTACAGTGCCAGCGCAGGGCGAAACGTGGGGTGCGCCATATTCTTTTAAATACGGTGCATCCATGTGTTTTGAAAATGATGGTGCGTGACGGTGTCAAATTTGACCCAGCGCCACTCGCTGTCATTTTTTGTTGAATCTGGCCGAATGGCCCTCATTATGACCCTGGCGGGCGGGCGGGGGAGAAGTGGCAGTAATACCACCAACAGGCCGACGATTTTTTTTTTTTAATTATGACCATGGCGGTTACCGCCATGGTCATCCGCCACTTCTCCACTCTGACCGTTGGGCTGGAGACTTCGGTCTCCAGCCCGCCGGCGGTATCACGACCCTGCATACCACCATGGATTTCGTGTGGTTTGGAACCGCCACAAAATCCATGGTGGTAGGCATGGGATTTCCTTCCGTGGCACTGATAGGCATCTCCCCCACCCCCCTCCTCCACCCGCGACTCCACGCCTCACACCCCTGACCCCCATACCACCCCCAAAAAGTAGCAGGACCCCCCTCCCCACCCCCACCCTCAACATCAACATACACACCCACCCACCCCACCCCCACCCCAACATCAACATACACACCCCCCTACACGCACACATACACTACAACACATACCCGCACACATACAAACAGACATGCATTTTCCAGACACACAACACACCCCCCGCATGCATACACGCACTCACACACCCCCTTTACATACTCACACGGACATGCACGCACACAACACACAACACCCCCCACCCTCCTCCCCTAACAGACGATCACCTTACCTTGTCCCGTGATCCTCCGGGAGGAGACGGGATCCATGGGGGCTGCTCCGCCGCCAGCTCCCCATCACCAGAACACCGCCACACCGAATCCTGGGTTGGGATTCGGTGGGCGGTGTTCTGATGACGGGGTGGTGGAGGTGGAGCAGCCTCCACTTCCCCGCTGACCGCCAGTATGGCTGCTGGTGGCTCTCCGTCCGAAAAGGGACGGAGGGCTGCCAGCCGTCATGATTCGCTGCGCGGAAACCGCCTGCACTGGCGGTCTTCAGCACAGCGGTACCTCGGCGGTCTTGGAAAAAGACCGCTGATGTTGAAATGAGGGCCTAAGTGTAGCAGGACAGTAGTCAACATTCCACCCTTTGGACTGCAGTTGAAGTGCCCACTCATGTGGTGTGATGCCCCATACTCTGTGTTGGAAAATCAACATTGCTATCCTCTGTCATCTTCACAGATAGGAAATTATGGCCCTCATTACAACCCTGGCAGTTGGTGTTAAAGTGGCGGTAATACCGCCAACAGTCTGGCGGTAATTACCGGCAAATTATGATCATGGCGTAAAGCTCTCCGGTAGACGGCCAATATATCACACTGACCGCCAGGGTGGAAACAACAGCCACCACGGCGGTAGCCGCCTACAGCCAGGTGGACGTCAATGTTATGCCCACCATATTAAGACCAGACAATCCGCCACCTATTCCAGGGCGGTACCAATGACATCAAAAGCCTGGCGGAAACAGACCTCAGAAGGGAAAGGACTCACCATTGGAGACACAGGGAAGAACCACGCCACCATGGAGCCCAAGCTGCATGTCTTCCCCATGGTCTTCCATGTGCTGCTCCACCACGAACACCAATGCCGGCGAAGATGATGACGGTGAGTACAGCCACCTAGCACACAAGGGAGGAAGGAAAACAAGAGTGACACACACACACACACACCACACACCCCCAACACCATACACACAATCAGCTGCATAACTAAAACATTTTTAACCTGTACTTTGAATGAATAATGCAAGGACAAAACGATTTTGAAAAAGTGAATGTAATAAGAGCAAAACATCAAGAAAAATAAGTTAAGCAAGATAATAGATATAAACATATGTACACAAAAAGGGACACAGCCCAGTCCACAATGTTCGTAGGCCACATGGCCACAGGACAAAGTCCAAGGCCACACATGTCACCAACCTCAACACAGAGAGAACACTGCAGGACCATTAGTTGGTAAATAGGCAGGCATCTCATGGGGACGGGGGGCACCTCAGCTGGGAGATAGAACAAGACCACTGGTTCTGGAGGGGGCAACATACCCTGTGCTTGGTCCTGGGGAGTGCAAGGCCACAGTCTCTTGAGTGGGTGATTTGCCCACTTGCTCTGGAGAGGGCAACATGCCCAGTGCTTGGTCCTGGGGAGTGCAAGCCCAAGGTCTCTCAGGCGGGTGACTTGCCCACTTGCTCTGGAGGGGGCAACATGCCCTGTGCTTGGTCCTGGGGAGTGCAAGGCCACAGTGACTCAGGTGGGTGACTTGACCACTTGCTCTGGAGAATGCAACATGCCCTGTGCTTGGTCCTGGGGAGTGCAAGGCCACAGTCGCCTGAGTGGGTGATTTGCCCACTTGATCTGGAGAGGGCAACATGCCCAGTGCTTGGTCCTGGGGAGTGCAAAGCCAAGGTATCTCAGGTGGGTGACTTGCCCACTTGCTCTGGAGGCGGCAACATGCCCTGTGCTTGGTCCTGGAGAGTGCAAGGCCACAGTCTCTCAAGTGGGTGACCTGCCCACTGGTTCTGGAGGGGGCCTCATGCCCTGTGCTCTTGATCCTGGGGAGTGTAAGGTGACAGTCTCTCAGGTGGGTGTCATACCCACTGGATTTGCAGCGGGCAGCCCACACAGCAGCCCATGGAGGCAGGATTACATACCGTCCACTGGTGGTGACGGCTGTTCAATGGAAATGGTGGTGCTGCTGGGGGGTAGGCTCCTGCCCATTCCCTGCAACCTCAGATGGCTGCTCACTGGAGGTGGTGGTTCTGCTGGGGGGTAGGCTCCTGCCCATCCCCCGCAACCTCGGATGGCTGCTCACTGGAGGTGGTGGTGCTGCTGGTGGGGGAAGGCTCCTGCCCATCACCTGCAACCTCAGATGGCTGCCCACTGGAGGGGGTGGTGCTGCTGGTTGGGGGAGGCTCCTGCCCATCCCCAGCAACCTGGACGGCTGCCCACTGGAGGCGGTGATGCTGCTGGGGGGAGACTCCTGCCCATCCCCTGCAACCTCGGACGGCTGCACAACCATTGTTGGTGGTGGGGGCTCTGGCACAGTTCCTGCCCCAGGCCCCTTGCTCTTCCTGCCTGCTGGTGCAGGTTCCTTGCTCCTCCTGGCAGCTGGGACAGGCTCCTTTTTTCTTCTTAGCAGCTGCTGCAGGCTCCTTTGTATTCCTAGCAGCTGGGGCAGGCTCCTTTCCCTTATTAGCAGCTGCTGGGGCAGGCTCCTTGCTCTTTCTGGCAGCTGGGGCAGGCTCCTTTCCCTTCTTGCCTTCTGGGGCAGGCTCCTTGCTCTTTCTCTCTTTCTGGCAGCTGGGGCAGGCTCCTTTCCCTTGAGGCCACCTGGTGCAGGCTCCTTCACCTTCAGGACATGTGGCCTGGATCCTTTTCCACTACTAGTGAGGGTGGTGACGACTGGGCCCATGGACTGGGTGGCTGAGGTGCTTGGCTGTGTTCTTCCCACCCTGGCCAACATGCAGGACGGGGGGTAGGGAAGAGGTCAATGGTAGATAGGAACAGTTTTTAGGGACATTGTGGTGGGAAGAGGAAGTAGGAATGGGAGTGGAGGAAGAGGGAGTGGTTGTTGGAGGTGTCTGTCTGCTGATTTTGGGTGAAGGTGCTTGGACTGGATGCTGTTGTGAGGTGGATGGCTGTTTGGTGTCTACACTTGGTCAATGGCTGCACCAACACCACCGTTGGCATACACAGCACCTTCACACACATTAAACAGCCATACGCAATATGCATAGCACTACCATAGTGACAGTTAGCAGCCAAGTCATGGGAAGGGGCACACACTGCCAAATGCAGCACACCTGGGACCCACACAGCCCTGACCAGTAGTTTCAAGCTAAGTTGCAAGATTTTCCCTTCTGAACCCTAGCCACTAGGGGACCTATGTTGCAATGTCAGGCCCGGCCTAGGGGCACCCACTGACATACATCCCCCACCCGGATACCACCCTACCATGCGTAAGTTGTAATGATGGGCACTGTACTCACAGGGAACAGCCCTACGCACCATACAATGCACCACCAGTAATAATGCTAGCCACCAGGGCATGGGGAGGGGCACATACTGCCAACTGCAGCACACCTTAGACCCACACAGCCCTGACCAGTAGTGGATGCCTACAAGCTAGGTAGCAGGATTATCACTTCAGAACCCTGCCCAACATGGGACCTACTCTGCAATGTCAGGCCTGGCCTAAGGGCACCGACTGACCCACATCCCTCACCCGGGTACCCCCCTACCATGCGCAAGTTGTAATGATGGGCACTGTACGCACCTCCTTGTGGCTGCTGTGATGCCCGCAAGCGCCCATCCAGCTCAGAATGGGCCACCAGCAGTATGCAGGCCATCACGGTGGTCAGGGTTCAACGGGCACCCCTTCATCATTGGGAGGACCTCCCAAGCTGGGCCTCCGCCGTCTTCCATGCCCAGCGTCTCAGGTCCTCCCATCATTTCTGACAGTGGGTGCTCTGCCTGCTGTAGACCACCAGGGTCCGCACGTCCTTGGTGATGGCACACCATATACTCTTCTTTTGATGGGAGTTGACCTGCAGAGGAAATACTCACAGGAAAATAGAATTAGTCAAAAAGTCCTGCCCGTTATACTTATGGCCCACCATACCCCTTCACATCACCATTTAGACACACAAGGCCCAGCACCCAACCAATACGCCACCCAGAGGACATCCACCCATGCCTCTTACACAAGGCATTCACACACACCACTCCATGCATTCATGCCACGTGCATCGTGCCCACAGTGTACTCACACGTTGGTCTGGAGGCCCATACAGCAGTCCATACTGGGGAGGGACACCATCCACCAGTCTCTCCAACTCCGCCAAAGTGAAGTCTGGGTCCCTTTCCCCAGTCACATGGGGCATGGTAGGTTACAGACACAGGTCACAGCAGTACATGCAGTATAGGTCCTCTCCTGTTGAAGATCAGGTAGCAAGTGAGGGATGGGATAGAAAACGGTGGTCACGTCTGCGGCGGTACATTCTGTCACCACCGGCGTAGATCACCATTAGCCACTGTAACCCATAGGG
Organism: Pleurodeles waltl; assembly: GCF_031143425.1. Classification (NCBI taxonomy): domain Eukaryota; kingdom Metazoa; phylum Chordata; class Amphibia; order Caudata; family Salamandridae; genus Pleurodeles; species Pleurodeles waltl. Next base: position 221,570,013 of record NC_090437.1, read on the forward strand.
CCCAATTTTAACCAATGAGGAGTTGCATGGCGGTACCCGACCGCCTCCCACAACAGCGCACAACATCAGCAGAATTACCTCACTTCCAACTGTCCCTCCACACAGGACAGGCGGACGCCATTTCAGGGGGGGCAGGCCCTGGATAATTGCTGCGTCACTGGTGAAATTAGGACATACTGGCCAAATCACACTTACCCATCACAAGTTAACTGAATGCAAAGTTCTGGTGTAGCCCCAATGTTCAGTTTGTGACCGGCTCCTCACTCTTTTGCCCCATAGATTGCTACCGCTGCGGATGAATAGGAGATGGAGACATATCCCCGTGTACAGGCCCCTGGTGGACTTGGCAACATTGGAGTACAGGCACGTTATCCACCTGTATAGACTTGACAGGGCCACAATCACAGAGCTGTGTGCCCAATTGGAGCCTGACCTGATTTTTGCTATCTGTCACCCCACTGGGATCCCCCCTCCTGTACAAGTTCTATCAGTGCGCCATTTCCTGGCAACTGGTTCTTTCCAAGTGACAGTGAGCTTGGCAGCAGGAATGCCCCAGTCAATATTCTCAATAGTGCTAACAAGAGTGCTGATGAAACACATGTGCAGTACCATTGTATTTCCCCAGGTTGAAGATTTGGCCACAGTGAAGGCCCAGTTCTATGCAATTGGGCATATCCCCAACATAATTAGGGCGATTGATGGAACACATATTGCATTTGTCCCCCCCTGTCAGAATGAACAGGTGTTCGGAAGTCAAAAGAGTTTCCACTCTATGAATGTACAGATGGTGTGCTCTGCAGACCAGTACATCTCCCACGTCAGCGCTTAGGCCCGTATTTATACTTTTTGACGCTAAACTGAGCTAACGCAGTTTAGCGTCAAAAAGTTTTGCGCCGGCTAACGCCATTCTGAAGCGCCATGCGGGCGCCGTATTTATTGAATGGCGTTAACCGGCGCTAGCAGACCGGCGCTGCCTGGTGTGCGTGGAAAAAAAACACGTACACCAGGCAGCGCCGGCGTTGGGGAAAATGGCGTTAGGGCGTCTTAAAATGGGGCAAGTCAGGTTGACGCAAAAAAATCGCCTCCACCCGATTTGCGCCATTTTTAACGACGCCCAGACGCCATTTACATGACTCCTGTCTTAGTAAAGACAGGAGTCATGCCCCCTTGCCCAATGGCCATGCCCAGGGGACTTATGTCCCCTGGGCATTGGGCATTGTGGCATGTAGGGGGGCACAAATCAGGCCCCCCTATGCCAAAAAAAAATATAAAAAAAAATAAAAATTATACTTACCTGAACTTACCTGAATGTCCCTGGGATGGGTCCCTCCATCCTTGGGTGTCCTCCTGGGGTGGGCAAGGGTGGCAGGGTGGGTCCCTGGGGGCAGGGGAGGGCACCTCTGGGCTCATTTTGAGCCCACAGGCCCCTTAACGCCTGCCCTGACCCAGGCGTTAAAAAGAGGCGCATATGCGGGTTTTTTGGCCCCGCCCACTCCCGGGCGTGATTTTTGCCCGGGAGTATAAATACGACGCATTTGCGTTGCAGTCATTTTTTTAGACGGGAACGCCTACCTTGCATCTCATTAACGCAAGGAAGGCGTTCACGCAAAAAAATTACGCTCATTCCTCATACTTTGGCGCTAGACGCGTCTAACGCCAAAGTATAAATATGGCGTTAGTTTTGCGCCGATTTTGCGTCGAAAAAAACAACGCAAATTTGGCGCAAACGGCGTATAAATATGCCCCTTAGGCCCGTATTTATACTTTTTGACGCTAAACTGCGCTAACGCAGTTAAGCGTCAAAAAGTTTTGCGCCGGCTAACGCCATTCTGAAGCGCCATGCGGGCGCCGTATTTATTGAATGGCGTTAGCCGGCGCTAGCAGACCGGCGCTGCCTGGTGTGCGTGGAAAAAAAACACGTACACCAGGCAGCGCCGGCGTTGGGGAAAATGGCGTTAGGGCGTCTTAAAATGGGGCAAGTCAGGTTGACGCAAAAAAATCGCCTCCACCCGATTTGCGCCATTTTTAACGACGCCCAGACGCCATTTACATGACTCCTGTCTTAGTAAAGACAGGAGTCATGCCCCCTTGCCCAATGACCATGCCCAGGGGACTTATGTCCCCTGGGCATGGTCATTGGGCATTGTGGCATGTAGGGGGGCACAAATCAGGCCCCCCTATGCCAAAAAAAATATAAAAATAAATAAAAATTATACTTACCTGAACTTACCTGAATGTCCCTGGGATGGGTCCCTCCATCCTTGGGTGTCCTCATGGGGTGGGCAAGGGTGGCAGGGGGGTCCCTGGGGGCAGGGGAGGGCACCTCTGGGCTCATTTTGAGCCCACAGGCCCCTTAACGCCTGCCCTGACCCAGGCGTTAAAAAGAGGCGCAAATGCGGGGTTTTTGGCCCCGCCCACTCCCGGGCGTGATTTTTGCCCGGGAGTATAAATACGACGCATTTGCGTCACAGTCATTTTTTTAGACGGGAACGCCTACCTTGCATCTCATTAACGCAAGGAAGGCGTTCACGCAAAAAAATGACGCTCATTCCTCATACTTTGGCGCTAGACGCGTCTAACGCCAAAGTATAAATATGGCGTTAGTTTTGCGCCGATTTTGCGTCGAAAAAAACGACGCAAATTTGGAGCAAACGGAGTATAAATATGCCCCTTAGTATCCAGGGTCGGTGCATGATGCCTTTGTCCTGAGGAATAGCAGCATCCTAAATGTGATGGCCCAACTACAGAGGCACAGGGTGTGGCTAATAGGTGAGCCCTGGTTCAGACCCAGTAGATGTTGGTGTATGGGTATGGTGTGGGCCATATGGGATAATGTGTGGCTAAATGTTGTCCCTCAAAATTTGCAGGTGACTCTGGTCACCCAAACCTATCATGGCTGCTGACCCATGTGATGAATGTCAGGACAAGGGCACTCCATAGAAGGGTATGTGATGGTATGCAGGTAGGGATTTGATAGTAGTATAGAGTTGACTTACCAGAGTCCAGTCCTCCTGCTACTCCGCCCAGGCCCTCAGGATGCATGATTGTCAAGACTTGCTCCTCCCATGTTGTTAGTTGTGGGGCAAGAGGTGGGGGTCCACCGCCAGTCCTCTGGATAGCGAGCTGGTGTCTTGCTGCAATGGAACGCACCTTCCCCCGTAGGTCATTCCACCTCTTCCTAATGTCATCCCTGGTTCTTGGGTGCTGTTCCACGGCGTTGACCCTGTCCACTATCCTCCGTTATAGCTCCATCTTCCTGGTTATTGATATCTGCTGCACCTATGCTCCAAATAGCTGTTTCTCTACCCTGATGATTTCCTCCACAAACACCCTTAGCTCCTCCTCTGAGAATCTGGGTTGTCTTTGTGCTGCCATGGGTGTTGTGTGAGTTGTGTAGGTGAGGGTGTGTAGGGTGATGTGTTGGAGTGTGTGATGTGGGGTGAGTGGGTGGTGTATAGGTGATAGTGGTGTGTGGTCTGGTCTTGTCTATGGTCGTCGTGTCTGTCTTGTGCCAATGGTTTGTATTCTTAAGTGGTTGTGAATAATGTGGGTGGGTGTTTTATAGTGGTGTGGGTTTGTGGGTGTGGTGTATGCACGGGTGTCAGGTGTGTGTAGTTTGAATTGCCAAATGTGGTGTTGTTTTGTATGTGTGTGTGTGTATTTTGAGCTCAGTGGTATGTACCACAAATGATTTACCGCCATTGAATGTCCGCCATGGTGATTCGTGGGTCATAATGTGATGGGCATTGTTCTGTTGGCGTAATGGTGTGGGTTTGGATACCGCCAGTTTAACACTGACCTTTGGCCTGGCCGAATTGTGTATGTGGCTGAATAGTGACGGATTAGTGTGTCATAATATGGTGAATGGATGTCTGCCGCGGCGGTGGTATGTTTGCGGCAGTCAGCTTGTCGGTAAGTGGGATTTACCGCCAATGTCATAATGAGGGCCACAGTTTTGTAGGGTCTCCACATGAACCACCCAGCAATCAACACCCTGCACCGACCAGTTCAGCCACAGCCCCGGACTCTGAGGACCCAGACATTACCTTTCAGAGGACAGTGGTAGGTGTCCAGGGAGAGCTGGCACAGCGGGGGTGGGTGGGGATAGAGACCATGGGGGGCAGCCTAGAGTGAGTGCAGAGGTGACTCAGTCCAAATAAGGACAACTCTGCTGCCATCAGAGGCATCCACTTTCCGCTATGTGGACTCCAGCACTCCCTGATCGCTATAACTGCTGTCCTGAGGCAGATGCTGGAACAATTGCCCTCCCAAAGTGGCTGCAGCATGAGTGACAGCAGGCTGGGGGATATCCAAAATGCCCTGGCATCCACGCAGTGGGATCTGGCTTCCCTGATTGAAAACATGGCTTCATACCACCGTGATGTAGCTGCTGTGTTGCAAAACCAGCATTTCCTCCTTGTTCCAGTGATGCCTTTTGCTTTCCCACAAATGGCACCTTCCGGGACCTTTGCTTCCACATCTCTATCCCCTGTTGTGTGTGTGCCCCCCTCAACTTCAACAACAACACCACCCATGGCACAGGAGACACCACACACAGTAAAGGATGAAGTTATGGAAGGAACTACATTCACTAGAAAAAAACACCCAGTAGCTACAGTCTGTGCCACATGGACAGTATCTCTTTATTTCCGTGCTTAAGATCATGCCAGTCTAGTGACAGCTGCCAACTTGCCCTCTTCACTCTATCACTGTTGACTCATCATGCCTGAACTGCCATAATCTCAATTCCTACCTATTGTCACTGATACTCACCTCTCACACATGTCTCAAAACATGTCCCTCACCCCTGGACTCTGAATGGACATTCAATGGCTTGGGATCTCTCATGGAGTCAGTGAACTGTACATTGTGCATCATCTGGTACAAAATGTGCACATGTAAAAAAAATTGAATAATCACATATATACTGTATTTTGCATTATGTGAAGCTAGGACAGTCACCGCAGTACAAAAGGGCAAGTGAGACTTTCTGTCTCACACAAAGCCACACACTGATAGCATTGTGAACTATGATAAAATGCCTGAGTCTTACAAGCATGTGATATAGAGGCACCATGCAAGTACACAAAAGGCATGTCTGGAAGTATCCCTGATGACTGTACCAGTGCAACATTGATGTGACCAACAAAATAGGCATATCTAAGACTGTGAAGGGCAGCCGTTTTTGAGCCATTATCCATTCCCCAAATTAGGTGGAGTGCAATGTGCTAAACTTTTCAAGAATAAATGTTACAGAACTGAGCACAAACACTAGATGTTGCACGATTACCTGTGTTAGAAATTATTGGGGCCATTACAACCCTGGAGGACGGTGTTAAAGCTGCGGTATGCGGTCCGGGCGGACAAAAAAAGGGAATTATGACCGTGGCGGAAACCACCAACAAAGACAGCCACTTTAACACTCCGACTGCCACAGCGGTACAGACAAGCAGCGCGGCGGTCACCGCCAACAGACAGGCGGAAGACAATGTACCGCCCACAGTATCACAACCCGCCAATCCGCCACCTTTTCAAGGGCGGATTCTCCATGGATAAAAAAATGGTGGAAACAGCTTTTGCAATGGGAAAACGCTCACCTTAACACACTCCACGAGGAAGGAGGGCACCATGGAGCCCGAACTACAAATACTCCCTGCGCTTGTCTTCCTGCTCCTCTACGATCACCAGCAACGTAGGCGCCGAAGACAACGGTGAGTACTGCACCTACGACATAGGGGAGGGGGGAGGCAAAAGTCAGGAACACACACACGCAACACCCCCACCCCCAACCCGACCCTCGCCCACTACAACACACACACCAATGCATTTCCGAACATCACAGTAACAACCCCCCCGGATAAATGCTAAGACAAAAGGAAATGAGTTCAAACATTGTAAAGTATCAAAAATCAATATATACACATTCCAAATATATACATCACGAAGAGTAGTACAGGTATGCACATTTCAATGTCCGTGGACCACTGGGCCCAAAATGCATGGGCGAGGCCCACACACAATACCTGTCCTGGAACGGAGAGAACACTGCAGGGGCATCAGATAGAAATACAACAGGCACCTCAGGGGGAAGGGAAGGGGGGGCACCTCAGCCGGATGATAGCACCACACCAGATCCACGACGGGGCTCCATGCCCATTGATGTATCCTGGGGAGTGCAAAGCCACAGTCTCTCAAGTCTCGACAGTGGGTGGGTTGCCCACTGTACCATCCTGGGGAGTGCAAAGCCACAGTCTCTCAAGTCTCTACAGTGGGTGGCTTGCCCACTGTACCATCCTGGGGAGTGCAAAGCCACAGTCTCTCAAGTCTCTACAGTGGGTGGCTTGCCCACTGTACCATCCTGGGGAGTGCAAAGCCACAGTCTCTCAAGTGGATGCATGTCTCCACTGGTTCTGGAGGGGGACTGGTGCCCAGAGTGCTCCATCCTGTGAAGGACAGACAGAGTGGATGCAGGTTTCCACTGGTTCTGGAGGGGGACTGGTGCCCAGAGTGCTTTATCCTGTGAAGGACAGACAGAGTGGATGCATGTCTCCACTGGTTCTGGAGGGGGACTGGTGCCCAGAGCACTTCATCCTGTGAAGGACAGACAGAGTGGATGCATTCCTCCACTGGTTCTGGAGGGGGACTGGTGCCCAGAGTGCTTCATCCTGTGAAGGACAGACAGAGTGGATGCAGGTCTCCACTGGTTCTGGAGGGGTACTGGTGCCCAGAGTGCATCACGCTCCCCGTGACGGTCCCAGTTCCATCACTGTCCCAGCTGCACATGTGCTAACGATGCTTGATTTGGCGGTGCTTTGCCCTGTTCAGCGGTCTTCACCATGGCGGTGCTTTGCCCTGTTCAGCGGTGCTTGTCTTTGCTGTCTCTGACCTGTTCAGCGGTGCTTTGCCCTGTTCAGCGGTCTTCACCATGGCGGTCTTTGCCCTGTTCAGCGTTGCTTGCCTTTGCTGTCTCTGACCTGTTCAGCGGTGCTTTGCCCTGTTCAGCGGTCTTCACCATGGTGGTCTTTGCCCTGTTCAGCGGTCTTCACCATGGCGGTGCTTTGCCCTGTTCAGCGGTGCTCGCCTTTGCTGTCTCTGACCTGTTCAGTGGTGCTTTGCCCTGTTCAGCGGTCTTCACCATGGCAGTGCTTTGCCCTGTTCAGCGGTGTGTGGCATTACGGTCCCTCAGTGCCCAGCGGGGCTGTGGCAGCCGGGGCCCTCCAGGTCACTGACGCTGGCGGTGGTCTCCGGACCAGTGACGATACTGCTGCCCTCCAGGGCACTGACTCTGGCGGTGGTCTCCGGACCAGTTACAATACTGCTGCCCCCCAGGGCACTGACTCTGGTGGTGGTCTCCGGACCAGTGACGATACTGCTGGTGGTGGTGTCCCGGCCGGCGGGGAGGATGGCGGCCTTCTCCGCCGTGCTGCTCTTCCCAGACTTTGGAGACTTCTTCAGCTCCTTCACCACCTTGGGAGGAGTCACAGCTTACTCTGCACTCCCCCCGGGACCCTTGTGAGCTGTTTTGCCAGCAGGAGTCTTCACCCTCTCCCGTCGGCCACTTTCCAACTTAAGGTGCTTTACAGGGGGTGGACTGGCAGTGCTTTGGCTTCGTGTCACACTGGCTGCCCTGGTGGCCGGTGCACTCCACACACCTTTAACACGCACCACTGATACCGGAGTTTTTTTGGCTGAGGTGCTACTACGGGACCTATGAATTGGAGGGGTGGGGGTGGTGGGAAAGAGGTCAACTTTGCTCAGGAAGAGTTTCTTAGGAACACTGGGACGGGTAGCTGGAGGGGTTCTGGGAGTGGAGGAAGAGGAGGTGGTTGTAGGAGGTGTAACTTTAGGTGATTTGGGTGCAGGGCAGGTACTGGATGGATGGATGTTGGGTGTGTGGGTGCCCGTGTTTGTGTACTTTGGGAGGGGGCGTCACAGACACACTGGGAGTGGACACAGGGTACGTGTAAATGGTAGCGGGGTGGTAAGTGCAGGTGAGCGGGGTGTGGTGCTGGGTGTTCTGGTGCGAGTCCTAGTGCCTGTAGATGTAGTGCATGTAGGTGAGAGTGTAGACGAAACTGGGAGGGAGGAGGAAGACGACGAGGAGGGGGACACAGTGGAGGAAGTGAATGTTGCTGTGTCTGTATGTGGGTGATGCTTTTGTGAGTGCCTGTGGGTTGTGAGGTGCTTATGTTTGCCTGAGATACTTTTGTGTTTTGAGGTGTGTGCATGCTTGTCTGATGGTGTGCTTGGGATAGGCTGGGGTACAGGGGACTGGGTCCGGGTAGAGGAAGTTGGAGGGGGGAGGCTAGACACAGGGACAATGGCTGCCATCAGTGCTGAGGCTAGAGATTGCAGGGTTTGATGAAGGGCAGCCTGACCAGAATGAATGCCCTCCAGGAATGCATTACCGTGTTGCAACTCCCTTTCTACGCCCTGGATGGCATTCACAATGGTAGACTGCCCAACAGTGAGTGACCTGAGGAGGTCAATGGCCTCCTCACTGAGGGCAGCAGGGGTGACAGGGGCAGGGGCTGAGGTGCCTGGGGCGAAGGTGATGCCCACCCTCCTGGGTGAGCGGGCACCCAGGAGCAATTCTACAGATGCAATTCCTGGGATCTGGCCTACATGGCTATGGTGGACATCTGCACACATAGATGACACAGGGGCATTTATACCTGTACTTGGCACTCTAAAGAGGTGGGGTGGAGTGCCACATGGCCTGCATTCCGGAGGGGCCTAGCCTACGTAACTCGCCCTGGCCTAGGGAAACCCACAGCCCTCCTGCCCCACCCAGACCCCTCCACTGCACGCAAAGTCCGCTGAATGATGTTGTACTCACCCCCTTGTGTCTGCTGTGATGCCCTCAAGCGCCCATCCAACTCAGGGTAGGCCACCGCCAGGATCCGGAACATCAGGGGGGTCATGGTGCAACGGGCACCCCTCCCACGTTGGGAGGCCATCCCCAGCTGAGCCTCCGCCGTCTTCTTGCTCCAGAGGCGAATGTCCTCCCATCTTTTACGGCAGTGGGTGCCCCGTCTCTGGTGGACCCCCAGGGTCCGGACGTCCTTGGTGATGGCACGCCAAATGTCCTTCTTCTGGTGGGCGCTGACCTACATGACATGTACAGGGGAAGAAGAGAAGTCATTACCAACTGCACCGTCGAAGTGAGTGGCCCCCATCCCTACCCTTGCCATGTGGCACATGCAGTCGCAGTCCTTCATGGTCGCTGACCTCTGCCCCCTTCCTACTGACATCCAGCCCTCTCCACCCAGCATAGCCCATGCAACGTGCTCCCTGTGTACTTACCTGTTGGTCTGAAGGACCGTAGAGTAGCGTGTACTGGGGAGGACCCCGGCGACTAGCTTCTCCAACTCCTGAGCAGTGAAGGCAGGGGCCCTTTCCCCAGACGCAGCAGCCATTGTCTCTTCCAGACCGAGGTCACAGCAGCACTTGCAGTGTAGGTCCTCTCCTGTCGAAGATCAGGTATCGAGTGATTGAACAGATAGAAAATGGCCGTCACGTCCGCGGCGGTGCGTATCATCACCGCCGGCGCACTTCATCATTGGCTCCTGGGACCCATAGGGTCCAATGTTAACCAATGCAGCATTGCGCCGCGTTCTACGACCGCCTACCGCAACGGTGTACAACACCAGCACAGATACCTCACATCCCATTGTCCCAGTTTAGAGGTCAGGCAGCTGCCATTTCAGGGGCCCACATGGCTTCATTTACTACTGCATCACACATACCTAGGCCTACACTCAACACACATACAGGAAGAGTTTTGCATTTGGTGTCGTGTTCTTTGTAGCTGTGGGTACATACCTGGGAATTTGTTGACTCTGTGGTCGCTGTTGTACTTCTTAGGCACCGTCAGCTGGGACTTTTGAGGAGATGGCGGAATCCTCCGGTGTACCGACCGCTGGTGGACCTGTTAACAATGGAGGAGCGACATTTGATCATCACCTACAAGTTTGACGGTGCCACAATCCAGGAATTGTTTACCCAGTTGGAGCCAGACCTGATCTCACCAATCCGCAATCCAACAGGAATACCCCCTGAAGTGCAGGTGCTATCAGTGCTCCATTTCCTGGCAAGTGGATCATTTCAAACAACAGTGGCCATGGCATCAGGGATGTCCCAGCCTATGTTTTCCAACGTGTTGTCCAGAGTGTTGTCTGCCCTGCTGAAACATGTAAGGAGCTACATCGTTTTACCTCAGGTGGAGGATTTGGCTACAGTGAAAGGTGACTTCTATGCCCTGGGACATATCCCCAACATCATAGGTGCTATTGATGGCACCCATGTAGCTCTGGTCCCCCCACGCATGAGTGAACAGGTGTACAGGAACCGGAAGAGTCATCATTCCATGAATGTAAAGATGGTATGTTTGGCAGACCAGTACATCTCCCAGGTAAATGCTATGTTCCCTGGCTCAGTGCATGACGCCTACATCCTGCGGAATAGCAGCATCCCGTATGTGATGGGTCAACTCCAGAGGCACCGTGTGTGGCTATTAGGGGACTCTGGTTACCCCACCTGTCCTGGCTATTGACCCGAGTGAGGAATCCCAGGACCAGGGCAGAGGAATGCTACAGTGAGGCCCATGGGTGGACTAGGAGGGTGATCGAACGCACCTTCGGCCTCCTGAAGGCCAGGTTCAGGTGCCTCCATATGACAGGTGGTTCCCTATTCTACTCACCAAGGAAGGTGTGCCAGATCATCATCGCCTGCTCGATGCTTCACAATCTTGCTTTGCGACGCCAGGTGCCTTTTCTGCAGGAGGATGGTCCAGCTGACGGAGTTGTGGCAGCTGTGGAGCCTGTGGACAGTGATGAGGAGGAAGCTGAGGAAGAAGACATAGACAACAGGGAGTCAGTCATACAGCAAAATTTCCAGTGACACACAGGTGAGAACAATTGTTTTACTATTACATTCACTTTCACACTTCTACCTCTATCCTGTCTGTCAATTAGTAGCAGTATTTGGTAACTGAGTTGTACATTTCCCTTATGGTTTCACAGGTGTGGTTACCAACGTGTGTCATCTGCTTGCATCCTTCATGGACTTGTGATGTGTGACATAGGTATGTTGGCATTACATTTGAAAAGGCATTTTGTCACTGTCATTGCTAATATACATTTTCAAAATCACAGACTGACTCCAGATTGTTTTGTGGTTCAAGGGAGTTTATTGAAGTGCTAATTATTGGAGGGGGTGGCAAAATGGTGATGGGTGATGGTGGAGGTATGTCCATGGCAGAGTCCAGTCTATAAGTCTCACAGGTGCACTGCCCATATGGGCATAGGAAGTGGAGCTGGGGCAGTTCCAATCTGGATAGGGTTACATAGTGAGACAGTGGGAGGACAATCAGGGTGGTCTCATTTCCTGGCGGGGGTCTTGCCATCTTGCTCTGTCCTGATCCTGGATCTCAGGGACCGCTTGCGGGGTGGTTGTCCGTCTGCAGGGGGTAGGGTGCTGGTGTGGTGGTCCTGTGGCGGGGCGTCCTGTCCTCTAGCGCCGGCGGAGGTGGTGGGCAGTTCATTGTCCATGCTAGTGTCAGGGGCCCCTTGGAGTGCCACGGTGTCCCTCATGGTCTTTTGTATGTCCTTCAGCACCCCTACGATGGTGCCCAGGGCGGAGCTGATGGTTCTGAGCTCCTCCCTGAACCCCAAATACTGTTCGTCCTGCAGGCGCTGGGTCTCCTGAAACTTGGCCAGGACCGTCGCCATCGTCTCCTGGGAGTGGTGGTATGCTCCCATGATGGAGGAGAGGGCCTCGTGGAGGGTGGGTTCCCTTGGCCTGTCCGCCCCCTGTCGCATAGCAGCCCTCCCAGTTCCCCTGTGTTCCTGTGCCTCCGTCCCCTGGACCGTGTGCCCACTACCACTGCCCCCAGGTCCCTGTTGCTGTTGGGGTGGTGGGTTACCCTGGGTTCCCTGTAGTGGTGGACACACAGCTGATTGACGTGTCCTGGGTACGGAGGTATGGGCCCGCTGGGTGGGTGCTGTGCTGGTGTTACCAGAGGGTGGAAGGTCAGTGTTGGGCTGTGCCTGTGCAAGGGGAACCGACTGTCCCGAGGCCCACGATGGTCCGGGCTGGTCATCTGGATCCAGTTGTCCAGAGCTGCTGTCGTCACTGTGGGCCTCTTCTGTGGGTGGAGTGGAGATGTCTGGACCCTCTTGTGTGGTGACGTTACGTAGTGGTCCTGCAGGGGTATAAGAGCCTGATTATTGCATCTGTGTGTGTCATGGTGGGCAATGGGTGGGTGAGTGTGTACCCCAGTGCTAGCATTCCTGTGTGGGGGCTTGTATGATGATGGTTGGGGGGTTGTTATGGGTATGTGCAGTGAGCATGCGTTAGTGCTGGGTGTCCATGCTTAGTTGTGTCATGCAGGGCTTGGTGTTGGGATGGGTGGTTTGTGTTATTAGTACATTAGTGAGAAGTTGGAGTGATAGGGGAGGGGGTGAGGGTGGGTGTGTGTGATAGCATGCAGGTAGGGTGGGGATATGATAGTTAAGATTTGACTTACCAGTGTCCATTCCTCCATCGACTCCTCCGAGGCCCTCAGGATGCATGATGGTCAAGACCTGCTCCTCCCATGTTGTTAGTTGTGGGGGAGGAGGTGGGGGTCTGCCGCCAGTCTGCTGAATCGCGATGTTGTGTCTGGAGACCACTGAATGCACCTTCCCCCGTAGGTCGTTCCACCTCTTCCGGATGTCCTCCCGATTTCTTGGATGCTGTCCCACAGCGTTGACCCTGTCGACGATTCTGCGCCATAGCTCCATCTTCCTGGCTATGGAGGTGTGCTGCACCTGTGCTCCAAATAGCTGTGGCTCTACCCGTAGGATTTCCTCCACCATGACCCTGAGCTCCTCCTCGGAAAACCTGGGGTGTCTTTGGCGTGACATGGGGTGGTGTAGGTGATGTGTGGGGTGGTGTATGTGTTGATGAGTGTGGTGATGTGTGGTGGTGTGGGGTGTTTTGAGCGTGGATGTTTTATGGGTGATGGTGTTGTGTGCCTCTGTGTGGTGGGGTTGACTATTGCTGTAGTCTCTCTCTGGCCTTCTTTCTGATTTTTTGGTCGTAGGGGTTTGTGGGTGATGTGGGTGTGTGTTTTATATTGTGTTGGGTGTGTGGGAGTGGTGTTTGTATGTGTGTCAGGTGTGTGTATTTCAAATTGTCCAATGTGGCGGTGTTTTGGAGATGTGTGTGTATTTTGAGCGCAGCGGTGTGTACCGCCAATGGAATACCGCGGTTGAAAGACCGCCTTGTGGATTCGTGGGTCGTGATAGCATCGGCGTGTTTCTGTTGGCGTGACGGTGGAGGTTTTGTTTTCGCCAGTTTATCACTGACCTTTGGTGTAGCGGACTTGTGTGGGTGTCTGAATTTCGGCGGATTCCGAAATGTGGGTCATAATAGCTGTGGCGGTATTCCGCGGCCGCGGCGGTGTATTGGCGGTCTTCTGCACGGCGGTAAGCGGCTTTTACCGCCAATGTTGTAATGAACCCCTATATCCCTACACAAAACGAGTGACAGGAACTGCGCTGAAAAGTGTATTGATTAGCAGATGTCATACCGCTGCCAGACAGGTCCTTGGTGATAGGGGATACACATAGTCACACATGTAAATCAATACTGAATTCATACCCAATGGGATTTGTCTAAAGAGGCCAGTGCAGACATGATAACACCCAGAAAGTCAATCATCATATGCACCATATTGTGGAAAACTAACCAGATGTATTATCACTAAGAAACACTACCTATAAAAAAACCTAAACTACACACTAACCTAACCTACACTAACTTAGCTTAACGTATCCCTACAGCTATCTATACTTGTAACACCACACAAGAATCATTGGCCCTTCACGCCCCCTTAAAAGACAAGAGACAAGTAGGACAACATGAACTAAAGATAAACATAGACTAACTAAACCTATTGCCTCAACAAATATATTATTTTTCTATTTTTTTATTTTCTTTTTTCTTTTAGACATATACCCCTATACATAACTTCCCAACACCCCCAAAACAAAAAAAAACAAAATCCCACCCCCAACTATACTAACTATTACCTACAACTAACCCACTCTTTGCTGCTTAACGTATACTTACCCATCTAAAACCCACTAAAACTATTTACAGTGGACACTAGGGGAAGGGAAGGTACTGGGAAGAGGACACTGTCCACACTTAGAGCTTCTTCAGCTTCTTTTTGATGTATTTCAAGAGTTTATAGTTCCTTGCATTGCCCTGCTCCACTTTGGCCAACCTTGCTTTCACCTCTGCCATGCCCTTGCGCATATCTGCTTCGAAGGTTGAGCCTCTGGCAGCTAGTGGTGGCTATTGCTGGGTTGCATGAGTTGTGGATGTAGAGGGGGTGGGACGTGCTGAGGCACCCCTGACCCTCTGTATTGAGGTTACACTCTTCTTTGAGATTGTTGCAGGCTATTTTGCTGGTCCCCCATGTAGAAGCGCCTGCCACAGCCCGAATGTTTTCTCCCTTTTGTACATTTTTCTCACCCGAGGTATCCTCTCGGGACCGCACAGATGCACAGATGTGTTTGAATCACTCTGCCCTCTTTTGAAGGGCAGGCTTCTGTGCTGGAGTCATTGTGACCACCAAAACATGAGGAGAACAAGGATATCAAAAACTGTTGGGTAGAGAACGAACAAGCATGCAATGGAAATAGCTTCTTCAGATGACACATATTGTCCACCAGGCATCCTAAAACAATGTCAAGACTCACATCTATACCAATCTGCCTCCTAAGCATCTACAATATATTTTTCATGTCGCTGGGATAACAAGCTTGATACGTCATCTAAGTACCAGATAAATACTCACCATGCACATCTCATACACACATGATGTGACCATGCTCACTTACAATCATCATGATGGTTAGATCATGTATGTTTTTCTGCACACATCTTGTAGTCATGTCACACATCCATCTTTAGATGAGCTGAAATCTCTATGTGTACCCCAATTGATTGGTGGCCTTCTCAAACAGCTCCTTGAACAGCCAGTGCCTCACTTCATTTCTGAGGGGTAGTGAAGCACCGGTGGTACAAGTGTCTCATTAATAAGCCCTTGGAGATCTCAACACATGTACACAGACTATACCATGTCCAGAGTAAATGTGTGCAACATGTGGCACACCGTGCAGTACCCAGGGCTGTGACTAATGTGTTGTCAACATCCATGCATTTCTGAAAGTCCACATCTCTGACACATATCTTGACTGACATCACTGTGTTTGTGGACATAATTACCTCACAAATGCTTTGCAGCACATGTTGGCACATGTGCATCATTCAACTCACTCCACATCCTCAACATATCATTAGATGTAATGTTGATACCCAAGGATAGATGAAAGTATCTTAATTGAAACATGCCATTTGAACATGACATTGCACACATCATACTCTCACACACACAACCCTTGATCTACACATGTGACATACAAAGTGGCACTTACAGGGTGCATTGGGGTCTTCAAAATGGGAAACCTCGCCAATAGTGTAGGGTGTAGGCCCACATGCAAGACATGACAGGAAGACATAGCTGTGTGATTGTTGAACGAAGAAAAGCATGGACAACTGTTACACATTCCTCTTGTTTAGCTGAGTGACCTAGTCAACTTAGTTTTAGGAATGACCAACTGGCATTTATAATATGCCAGTCACACAGACATAGTTAGCAAACATTTACAGAGATGGGATTCACCAAGTCATACATGTTCCACATACATATGTTAGAAATTTATTGGGGACACCATACTGTTAATTGACAGACGCTTTGTACTTTGTAGTATTTTCATGTGAAAATGGAGCAAGCACTGAGATGCTTGACCATTTTCAAACTCCTACTACCACCACATAACTCTACCATGTGTGTGCCGTATTTGACATATGGCACATCACGGTGCAAGTTAGGACACTGACATTGTAAACTATGATATCAAGTTGGCACTTAGCATGCTTTGCACCATACCTGAAGGTACCGAACCTGCTAAGTTAAAATAGGCATATTGAAAACAATCGGATTGTCATTTAACCAACCTGCCTTAGGCACGCATTCTGGTTCACTCTAAAAATAGCGCAGAGCAAAATAGTAGGTTTTAAATGCTAATTTTTTGTGTGCCTCCTCCCACCAGAATACACCCCTTGCATTCATCATGTGGCACAAGGGTTTAAAACAGCCACAATGCTTAAATTGTACAAAATTTGACATACTTGCCTCAATCAGCCATATTACCTTCACAAACTATGACACTGATGTTGCAGTGGGAGCCAGAAAGTCAGTTTTATATTTGTGTCCTTGTTGTGTCACTCTGCACATACATGACTGAAGGAACACACACACCCATGATGACTAATCCTCCAGTGGCATGTTTGTAATCACTTAAAAGTTACTTTACAAATTTCGACAGTTGTAAAGATCACAACGGACATGTACATTTATACCTGGGAAACATGAACCCTTGCACCACTGCACATGTGTGTTCCATTTTCGGCACTTCAATATGTGTATGCGATACACAAGGTACAATGAGAGGAATGTGTAAATTGTCTGCAACTGGTGCATTGCTGACCTCTCATGAATGCAGGTTGGCTGAGACACAAAACTTGCTGTCCTCACTTTTGTCATTACATGCTTATGTCCTACTATCGTGTAAATGCAAATAAGGATGCTCCTCTGCAGAAAGGGTATTTACCAACAGGTCTGCCGACCTGAATCCCCAGGTGATCCAGGTGATCCCTTTCAGGGCAATGAGGTCTGCCTACCTGTGCTTCAACTCGAGGTCCGTGCACTCCACCAAGAAGATGTGTCGACACTAGTAGAGCAGCTTGCCCAAGTGCAGCTTTCTTGCCTCAGTTGGATAGCCCATGATCACTTGGCCACCCATTATCACAATGTTGGTGAGGAAGTGGCACACCAGCCATATGAACCCTCCAAGTTCATCCCCAGTCATCCTCTGTGCCCTCCCTTGCCTGGCATCTTGCAGTTTTCCTCCACTGCAACCTAATTACCCCCAAAATAAAAATAAAAAGTCTGCTCCAACAAACCCAAAGTAAGCCAACAAACTTAACTACCCCAAAACAGACACCCGACAATATTAACACAATAAAAGGACAACAATGTACAATAAAAGTGCAAAATTCACAAGATGGACAAGACCCAGACAGGACACAGCACAAAACAATCTCAAACCATCACACCTCACACCAGCACAGTAACCGTACAAATTCTCTCAAGCACAGACTGCAAGATTGTAAAAAAAAGTGAAAGTAAATTTACTTTTCCATGTGTGCAGCAAGGAAGACCTATTACACATCACTTCCTGCATCACGTTTTCTGTTATGCATCACTTTTTGGGATTCATGGCGTCCATGCGTGGATTTTTCAATGAAGGTTGACAAAGCATGAGGAATTAGATTAGACGCACAGGTGTGAGGCGTCATTTTTGGTAAATGCGATGTTTGAAGGACTATGGTATGTGTCTTTTTTTGATGCATGGCAGCCATGTGTGGATTTTTCTATGAAGGCTGACACGGCATGAGGAGTTAGAATAGACATGCAAGTGTGAGACGTCATTTTAGTGATTTGCTATGTAATGGGAAATACAGTATGCGTCATTTATTTTACGCATGTTGGGCATGGATTTTGGAGGGAAGGCTGACAGGGCACTCAGATTCACATTTCTAGTTACAGGGCTATGCATCTTTGTTGTTTGTATGTATGGTTGTTTGTATGGTATGGTACATGTGTATGTATATGTATTACACTGTGTACCGGTAACATATTACCCCCATATGTTTGTAGGTGTGTGTGATGCATGGGAGGACTGATACTGTTTGCAAATGTGCATGAGTAGGAAGATTAGTTTCCACATACAAAGTTTCCACATGTGCACTGTGAGTGTACACATGTGCTGGAACTCATAATGTGGATCTACCACATTGTCATGTCAAAATTCCCACTGTAAGTATCACAACACAGTACAGGATAGAATGGTCCATGTGCAAAACATGTTAATGCATATGATACCCTTGACAAATCTTTAGCAAAGGATACTGTTGACTAAGGCTGGGTTAAGTTCCTGTAACCCATGACAATATGAATGCACGTATGTCCATAGTCGGGTGTGTTCTAAAGGTCAGACTTCATGATGCAAACCAGCATGTGTAACGTATAGTTCCCTATGTATGCAAATTGTTGGAGATGGTGTGCTGACATGTGTCATTGTTGACATGTATGTGACATGTTTGTGTGTGAAAAGATATGACTGATTTAGGGATTTGACACATACCAATTCTCTATTCAAACGTGGATGTTTGTAGGCCATTGTCTCAAGGCTGTGTACTCATTTCTGTGTTACCTATGTTTCCCTGTATGGAAACATTTGTACTCTTCATATAAGTTTGTGAGTAAATATGTGATACATACACATTTTCACATGTGACTTGTTCTTTTTTGTCCATACGCAAATAGACAGCACCAAGCCTGGTGCACCTAGGTGAGACATGTGTGCTAAAATTTTGGAAGTATATGTTTAGCACATACACTCGGAGTGATCAATGACTCAAACTTTATTTTTATTGCCAGGCTTACGTAATTGCATACAATCTGTATGGCAGGGCTGCTCTCAGGCAGTGATGGCATGCTAGTCATCAGTGCTCCAGTGCCACTTTATATGCCCACATACAGCCATTGTTGCATGTATTCACAGAGGTTGATTGCGTCACCTCAGCTCAGTTCATTGTGCAGACAAAGCAGGTCCCTGACTGTGTCAAGAGTCAATGCAGCCTCCTCAGGGGGTTGGGGGCTCTGAGTGGGGCTCTGCCATCCTCCTGATCGATCATCACACAGTGACAAGGCCATGTTCACTCACCTGAATTCCATGTTCCGCGAGAACGAAGACAATAAAACCCTCACCCCTAAATACTATTCTCTCGTATCTGAAATGGACAGGGAATGAGCAAATAGGGAACAGGGATTTGGGAAGGGAAGAGAAACAAATCACTGGTTCACGAAGGAGCCTCACTGTTGTTCTAAGAAAGTTGCATCAGGGCTAGGTGCAGGAATTCTAAGACCAAAAACAAATCAAAAACAAAAGACCTACAAATATTACAGAGTCTTTCAATAAAATAACAACAATTATTATCATTCGATTAGGCAATCACCTAGTCTTTCAGCAAAGTCACAATAACTATTAGTGCTTGATTACTCAACTATTAAGCACGCTTTTGTAGCTCACAACAAAAGCGGTTTAAAACCAAACTTATGAATTTTGTTTTTTGTAATTCGTTTTCACACAGTAGACTTGCTCCAAAACAATCAGAATAAACATTTAGGTTTGCATAAATATTGAGTGATGCTTTCAGGAGTTCACAACAATTAACTTCATTGCTGCTTTTTAAAATACTTCTCAATCTGTCTTTGGAAAATAGTCTTGTATCACTGGTTTTTCAGCGTCGACATATATCTTTCATAACATACCAAAAGGTCACTAACCTCAAGAATGCCAAAAAACAGGGAGACAAAATGGGAATTACTCACAAACGGACTTTTCCTAGAAGGTTTTGACTATTTGAGGAAGATGGAATACTGCTTGTAACTCTCCAGCTGCTGCGAAAGTAATCCACACCAGAGAGGGAAGCTCCGATGAAGCCTCGCACTGAAAAGACGACTCCTGAAAGAATCATGGAACCCCAGCTGAACTGGGAACACCTGCAAGCGAAGGAAGACTCAAAGCCAAGCACAGGAAACACCTAGGCAGTTCTATTTATAGACTGGTGATGAGTCATCCGACACATGCTGGTGGTGAGTCATCAATCACTTCTGATGATTCACATGAAGGAATTCTGGTGTCTCCATAAACCACTTGGCACACAGTTCACAAATAGAACAACACTTGCTTTTATCATTATAAACACACATGCAATGTAGTGTTCATCACAAGTTACAGGGAAGTGCTGTGCTGTAAACAGATTCATGACATGTTTGATTGTTCTTTACACATGCTGAATTATTTTGTGAGGGTGCAACAAGAAGCGTGTGTGTTTGTGAGTGCGAGTCCTAACACACAGCAATGCACAGTCACCTGCAGACATACACCTCCACATTTGTGGTCCCATGGCCAAGTATATTTTGTCACCTTTGGTTTTGTAAATGTCAGGCTTGCCCAATTATTTACTGGAGATTTGCAGCTTGTTTGTGTTGGACATGTTTCATCATTTGTTATGGTTTGACGTGACTTGACAGACATAAGTGAGGTTATTCCTATGAATCCTGGCTAGGTCATTGATAGATTTTGGAACGGGTCATGTCTTGAGACCCAGAGTACAGATACTGTCATTTGTCACTAGCTTTTGTTACACTTGTTTGTGTTGGCCAAGCATATAGTTATAGTCATTACCAATGTGACTGGAATTTGTACTGACCTATACATTCTCTGTGAATATGTGTCTGGTGTTACATGGACACCTTGTTGTGTTGTACAGTTAGCATTAGTCTATGTGTGTTTCTTCATATATTTTGTCCTGTATGGTTCTAGTTCAGCATTGCTGGCATAATTTCAGCTAATTACCATCAGCACTCATGTTCATCATCAACATTGTCCCTTTATTCATGCACAACATAGTAAGTCAGACTTGTGTACTTTGTAAATTGACACAGCTTCTTCTACAGGCTAAGCAATAGTATCCTTCCCATTTCCAGACTTTACTAGATCACATTACTACTCCCCACACATTACAGAACACCAGCCATAGCACATGTGTTGTGTCTGAGTGACCTCCAGATTCTGAATTTCAAAGTGACGTAAGGGAGTCTCTCAGCTGTCCTTCCACATAATTCATTCAACATGAGCACGCATGAGTGTATTTTGTAGGTGTGATTAATCATAACAGCTATGAGTAGAGGAGATTTGAGATTCAACCTATCCGTCTCCTTTATCACATGTAAAGTTTGGTAAGGATCTGTGAAATTGCTTGACGTACATGCACATACCAAACTCAATTGAGTGTGGAAGACCTAGACATTTAGGATTTTTTTTTTCTGTATGTCACTCTCTCTTGGTCAAGGCCACTGAGGAGTATGTTTTCAATTGTCACGTGCAACAGTGTCATTCAGACTTTGCTTGTTGACCTAGCAGACAAAAACCTGCCATTGTGGGTGATTGCAAACCTTTTCCTACCTATGCCATACATATGTACAGCAGTATTCACATGTATTTCCAGTATTGCTCCAGGCATATGTCAAGCCAACATACTTGTGTGATATGTGTGTGAAAAATGTAAATTGTAATTGTTACAGACTATGCTTAGATTCCACCCACACATTCATGTGGTAGTTGCATTCTACTAATTTGTTTTTAGTTTCATACTATGGGGCAGATTTAAGAAAAGTTGTGCTGCACATCCTGTCATCATGTATGAACCGTATTTAAAATGAGGCGCTCCATGGGGCAAGGTAGGGGGAAATAGCGTCAATTAATCTGACGTTATTGATGTACTGTTCAGGTTTAGCGGCCAAAATGTTGACCCTAGCCCTGAACAGAACATAGAGGCCCATTGTTTGGATCTGAGCAAGCGTTAAAAGTAGCCACAATAAATGATGTAGTGGAATCTCTTCAATTCCACTGCACCATTTTTGCAGCCCCCCTTGCATACATTTTGCCTGGGGTGGGCATAATGTGGAGCAAGAAGTAAAAAATGGCACAATCCACACATTTTGCCACTTTGTAAATCTGGTGCATCAATTTTGTCCTTGTTGGGCCACATAGTGCATAAAGGAAATTACACCAATGTTGCTCAAGGAGGTGCTAAGCTCTCCTAAATCTGGCCTATGTTCCAAAGTTATTTAGAACTGTTGTGGTGTAGACATGCTCTTGAAGATATGGGCAAGTTAAGATTGGTATGTGATGGTGATAATGAGTACGCCATTAGAAAACAGTTATGTTATTTTATTGCAATATTTAAATGGTGAATCTTGGAGGAGAGTGTCTATGAGAAAACGTACACAATTTGTTCTCTTGTGTGTGCTCGAGCAGCAGAGTTTGGTTGTTTCCCCTCCTGCTGTTGTGCAACATTATCATCATCCTCCTCATTGGGGACATCTACCTGTTCATCCCAGGAGACATTGGTGTGTACACAAATGCAATGCAAAATAGCACACACAAGTATCATTTTGCAGACAAGGGGCAGTGCATATAACAGGCTTCCACCTGTAAGTGTTAGGCACCTGAACCTGGATTTAAGGAACCCAAATGTCCTCTCCACCACATTCCTGGTCCTTCTCTGGCCTTCATTGTAAGCCTGCTCAACATCAGTAGTTGGATTTCGAAAAGGGGTCATGACCCATGGCAGGATGCCGTAACCTTGGTCCGCTGCAAAAGAATGAGTGAAAATGTGTCAAACATGCATATTTGTTATTTGCTATGTGCCATGGCACATATTTGTTTTAAGTGGAGTGGTGATTCAGACTTGCATCTGATATTGTGTGTGTTCCTGTGTGGATGGATGGTTGTACTGGTGTGTTGTGGAACACTTTACTATCATGGGTTGTGCCTCAGGGACATGGTGATTGTTAAATAATTACTGGTCTGACAGTTCACCCATGACGAATATGTGTGTTGTTGTCAATATTTGACCATGTGGCTCAAATTGAGGAGGACCTAGCATTTCCATGCATCACATTAGCGTCATTTTGATTGTCACTAATGTGGCCCAACAAGTCCAAAATCATGGCGCCATATTTACAAAGTGACAGTATGCATACAGTGCAACACTTTGGCCCTCATTACAACATTGGCGGTAAATCCCACTTTCCGGCGTGCAGAAGACCGCCAACATACCGTCGCGGCAGCAGAATTCCACCACAGGTATCACGACCCACAGCTCAGAATCCGCCACAATACAGACACCCACACATGTCCCCCACACCAAAGGTCAGTGATAAACTGGCGATACCAAAACCCACACCGTCGCGCCAACAGGAATACGCCCACAGTATCACGACCCACGAATCAACACGGCGGTCTTTCAACTGCGGTAAACCATTAGTGGTGCACACCGCCGAGCTCAAAATACATACACACTTACAAATAACAACCACATTGGACAATTCAAACTACACACACCTGATACACATTCACACACCACACCTACACACCCAATCCAATATAAAGCACACACCCACATCACCCACAAACCCTTACAACCAGAAATTTGAAAGAAGGCCAGGGAGAGAGACTACCTAACACAACACCAGCATCCACAGACACACAACACCATCACACATACAACATCCACGCACCTCAAACAACACACACCAACACATCACCTAACACATCACAATAGACACCACCTCACCCATCACCCACACCACATCATGGCACCCCAAAGACACGACAGGTTTTCAGAGGAGGAGCTCAGAGTCATGGTGGAGGAAATCATCTGGGTAGAGCCACAGCTATTCGGATCACAGGTGCAGCAGACATCCCTTGCAAGGAAGATGGAGCTAGGGTGCAGAATTGTCAACAGGGTAAATGCAGTGTGACAGCATCCAAGAACACGGGATGACATCAGGAAGAGGTAGAACGACCTACGGGGGAAGGTACATTCGGTGGTATCCAGACACCAGATTGCTGTACTGAGGACTGGCGGTGGACCCCCACCTCCTCCCCCACAACTAACATCATGGGAGGAACAAGTCTTGGCAATTATGCATTCTGCGGGCCTCGCAGGAGTAGCAGGAGGACTGGACTCTGGTAAGGCAAATCTTTACTACTTTATCCCCCACCCCACCTGCATGCCATCACATATTCCCACCCTCACCCTCACACCCGTTACCCCAACAACCCACAGATACCCCACTAACCCAACCCACACATCCCAAAACCAAGCCCTGCATGTAACACGAATGCATGGACACCTATCACCAAAGCATGTCCAGTAGAGAGACTCACTCATGCCCCAAAATCACCAATCACACAAGGACCAAGCCAATAATGCAAGAACAGGAGTAGAGGGTAACTCACCCATTGCACAAGATGGCATACACAGATACAATAACTATGCATTTACACCCCAACAGGACCCCTAACCAACGTCACCGGACAGGAGGTGCCAGACATATCCAGTCCCCCCATAGAAGATGCCCACAGTGACGACAGCAGCTCTGCA
Organism: Pleurodeles waltl; assembly: GCF_031143425.1. Taxonomy (NCBI): domain Eukaryota; kingdom Metazoa; phylum Chordata; class Amphibia; order Caudata; family Salamandridae; genus Pleurodeles; species Pleurodeles waltl. The sequence goes on from NC_090437.1 coordinate 221,594,217, forward strand.
CGCCTGGATCAAGATGACCAGCCCGGTCCATTTGGGACCTCGGGACAGTCTGTTCCCCTGACACAGTCACAAACCACCATTGAACCTCCCCCCTCAGGAGACACCACCAAAGCATCCACCCAGCAGGCCCATCCCTCTGTCCCCAGGACATGTCAGTCAGCAGTGTGTCCACCACTACAGGGAACCCAGGCAACCCCACTAATGCAGGATGATCAGGGACCTGGGGACAGTGGCAGTGGGCACACGGTTCCGGGGACAGAGGCACAGGATAACAGGGAAGCTGGGAGGACTGCTGTGCGACAGGGGGAGGACAGGCCCCGGGAACCAACACTCCATGCGGCACTCTCCAACATCATGGGAGCTTACCACCATTCCCCGGAGACCATGGACACGGCACTGGCCAAGTTTCAGGGGACCCAGCAGCTGCAGGAGGAACACTACCTGGGGATCAGGGAGGACTTGAAGTCCATTAACACCACCCTGGTCACCATTGCAGGGGTGCTGACAGACCTTCTCAACACCAGGAGGGACACAGTGGCACACCAACGGACCCCTGACACTAGTCTGGACGATGAACAGCGCTCCACCTCCGCCGGTGCTAGTGGACAGGAGGCACCGCCACAGGAACAACAGGACACCAGCACCCCACCCCCTGCAGAAGGAGAACCACCCCGCAAACGGTCCCTGAGATCCAGGAAAAACACAGATAACATAGCCAAGACCCCCGCCATGAAATAAAACCCCCCTGAATGTCACCCTTCTGTCCCACTTTGACACCCTGTCCACCTGAAACTGCCATTGCTCCACTTCCTATGCCTCATTGGACAATGCACCTGTGAAACAAATAGACTGGATTCTACCATGGACATTCCTCCACCATCACCCCAGACCATTTTACAACCCCCTCCACTTATTTGCACACAAATAAACACACTTGAATCAATAAACAAGCTGGAGTCAGTCTGTGCTTTCACAAATTTGTAATTGCTAAATCTCTGGAATATAGCAATGTCAATGTACTTGTTCACATACCAATGTAACACAGCTGTAGGCCAGCAGTAAACATAGCAGACGGCGCAAAGTGGGACCCAGATCTGTGAAATGGAAAGGCAAAGTAACAAGTCAGGGTCCATACACTGAGTGAAAATTACAGACTTATGCTAGCTCCGACAATAGTATTAGATGTGGGAAGCAGTTACATCTTTTTACTTGTGTCTCACTGGAAGTATTGCATGATGATGTTGTTTCGGGTGTCGACATCTTCTTCTTCTGCCTCCTCTTCTTCACTGTCTACAGGCTCCACAGCTGCCACAAGACCACCATCTGGCCCATCCTCCTTCAGAAAAGGCACCTGCCATCGCAAAGCCAGGTTGTGCAGCATACAGCAGGCCACGATTATCTGGCACACCTTCTTCGGTGAGTAATATAGGGAGCCACCTGTCAGATGGAGGCACCAGAATCTGGCCTTCAGGAGGCCGAAGGTGCGTTCTATAATCCTCCTAGTTCCACCCATGTGCCTCATTGTGTCGTTCCTCTGCCCTTGTCCTGGGATTCCTCACTGGGGTCAGTAGCCATGACAGGTTGAGGTAACCAGAGTCACCTGCAAATGTCGAGGGACAATTGTTAGACACACACTAACCCTTAGGGACAATCCCATACCCAGACACCCATGTCCCAGGGCATAAAAGTCACCTTTCATTGTGGGCAAATCCTCCACATGAGGGAAAAACGATGTAGCTGAGCATGTGTTTCAGCCGGGCAGATGACACTCTGGACAACACGTTAGAGAACATTGGCTGGGACATCCCTGATGCCATGGCCACTGTTGTTTGAAAAGACCCACTGGCCAGGAAATGGAGTACAGACAGAACCTGCACTAGAGGGGTGATTCCAGTGGGATGGCGGATAGCTGAAATCAGTCTGGCTCCAACTGGGCACTCAGTTCCAGGATTGTTGCACAATCAAGTCTGTATGTGATTATGATGTGTCTCTCTTCCATTGTTGACAGGTTCACCAGGGATCTGTACACCGGAGGATGCCGCCATCTCATCACCTGCCCCAGCAGACTTGCCCTATGGAGGAGAACAGCGAGCAGAGGGTCATCCAACACTGAGGTATCACAATGTGTAATTTGCTGAAACATTGGTAATTCGCAATGTGCCGATATTTGTCTGTTTTCCCGGCCTAGATAGGTGTGACGCAGTTTTTTTCCATCCTATGTGGCCCCCTGAAATCACGGCTGCCTGACCTGTAAGGTGGGACAAGGGGAAATTAGGTAACTGCGCTGGCTTTGTACACGCCACGGTGGGCGGTCGAAGACCGCGGCGCTATTCAGCATTGGTTAACATTGGGCCCTATGGGTCCCAGGAGCCAACGAAGATGTCCGCCGGCGGTGACGGTACCCACCGCCGTGGACATGACCGCCATTTTGTATCTGTTCCCTCACTTGATACCTGACCTTCAACAGGAGAGGACCTACACTGCAAGTGCTGCTGTGACCTGTGTCTGGAAGCGACAATGACTACAGTGTCTGGGGAAAGGGCCCCTGCCTTCACTTCGGAGGAGTTGGAGAAACTGGTGGATGGGGTCCTCAACCAGTACACGCAACTGTACGGTCCTCCAGTCAAACAGGTAAGTACACTGTGAGCATGCTGCGTCGGCAATGCCTGTTTAGAGTGGTGTGGATGGGAGATACATGGGGGGGCTGAGGCCTGCATGTGCGTATGGTGAGTGTATGTGCATCAGGACATGGGTGGGAACTGGTGGGCAATAAGTATGACGGTCGGACGAATGAGTAATATCCTTTCCTCCTGTACCTTTCCTCTAGGTCAGCGCCCACCAGAAGAAGGATGTTTGGCATGCCATTGCCAAGGACGTCCGGACCCTGGGGGACTACCACAGACGGAGTACCCACTGCCGTAAAAGAGTTGAGGGCCTGCGCCACTGGAGCAAGAAGATGGCGGAGGCCCACCTGGGGATGGCCTCCCAATGTGGAAGGTCGCACCATGACCCCCCTGATGTCCCGAATCCCGGCAGTGGCCTATCCGGAGTTGGATGGGTGCTTGAGGGCATTACAGCAGCCACAAGGGGGTGAGTACACTCTCATTCAGCTGACTCTGCGCGTATTATGAGGTGTCTGGGTGGGGGAGGTGTTCTGTGGGTTCCCCTAGGCCAGGGTGGACTTGGTAGGCAAGGTCCCATGTAAGGCATGCTCTGTGGCACCCCAACACAACTAGTGGTAATAGCCAGCTACACTTAGTCAGGCTCCTGTGACTTCCAGGTGTGCAGCATTTGGGCTTAGGCCTCGTACCCAATGGGCATGTGAATTTGCCAGGAAGTGTTAGTGCATTGCATAGTGGAGAGGGCTGCTCCCTGTGTGTTGTGTCCGCCAACGGTAGTGGTGTTGCATGCACTGAACATGTTTTTCTTCTGTCTTTACCCCCCTTTTTGTTTTGTCTCCCTGTTCTTGTGTGCAATAGCATCATCTGGTGGAGGACCAGTGGCACCGGAGCAGGAGGGACCTGCAACCCACTTGGCCCTGGAGGATGAAGCAATGGAGTCTGAAGCCACCAGTGGGACGGAGGGCGAGGGGAGCTCCACAACGGAGACTGGAGCATACACCAGTGACAGCGACTCCTCTTCTGATGGGAGCCACATCAACAGGTACAGCCACCACCCCCCCTACCAGACCGCCCTTCCAGCAGCCCCTCAGCGTGTGTCCCGTGCCCACTCACCCAGGAGGGTGGGCATCTCCTTCGCCCCTTGTATCTCAGGCCCTGCCCCAGTCAGCCCTGCTGCCCTCAGTGAGGAGGCTATTGACCTCCTGAGATCCCTCACTGTTGGGCAATCTACCATTTTGAATGCCATCCAGGGTGTTGAGAGGCATTTGCAACAAACAAATGCATACCTGGAGGGCATTCATTCTGGGCAGGCAGCACAACAGAGAGCATTTCAGGCTCTGGCCTCAGCACTGATGGCATCCACTCTCCGTGTCCAGCCTCCAGCCTCCAACTTCCTCCACACCGACCCAATCCCCTGTATCTCAGCCTATCCCAAACACACCATCAGACCAGCATGCACACTCAGGAACACACAAGAGTGGACATGGCAAACATAAGCACCACACATCCCATAAGCACTCACACAAGCACCATCCCCATGCAGACACAGCAACATCCACTGCCTTCACTGTGTCCCCCTTCTCCACGTCCTCCTCCTCCCTCCCTGTCTCATCTCCACTCACACCTGCATACACTACATCTTCAGCCACTACCTCCTTCTCCAGCACGCCCATCACCACACACCGCTCACGTGCAATCACCACCCCCACTACCATGCACACATCCCCAGTGTCCTCTCCCAGTGTGTCTGTGAGCCCTCCTCCCAAAGTACACAAATGCAGGCACACACACACCCAACAGCCATCCACCTCACAACAGCCTTCGGCCCATGCACCTTCACCCAAATTCAGCAAACGTACACCTCCTACAACCACTACCTATTCCTCCACTCCCAAACCCCCTCCATCTTCCCATCTCAGTGTGTCTAAAAAACTTTTCCTGGCAAAACTTGACCTCTTTCCTTCACCTCCCCCCCACGTCCTACCCCTAGGGCCAGGCTTTCCATGTCCCAGTCCAGCACCTCAGCCACCAAGGGCCAGATGTAACAAACGTTTGGCATGGCGCAAACAGCGAAATTTGCTGTTTGCGCCATGCAAAACGCGCATTGTGATGCTCATTCCCATTTTGCGAGTCGGTACTTGGTTGGTAAAGCAATTCGCAGTTAGCACCCATGTGAAGTGGGTGCTAATCCATTCGCAAAAGGGAAGGGGTCCCCATGGGTCCCCTTCCCCTTTGTGAATGGCTCTAAAAATATTTTTTTAGAGCAGGCAGTGGTCCTATGGACCACTGCCTGCTCTGAAAAAATTAAACCAAATGGTTTTGTTTTCTTGAGAGTATTGCAACTCGTATTCCTTTAAGGAAAACAGTCTGCAATACAAAAAAATAAAAATAAACTGCTTCATTAAAAAAGCAGCCACAGACATGGTGGTCTGCTGTCTCCAGCAGGCCACCATCCCTGTGAGTGCAGGGAATCGCAAGGGGGTCGCAAATTGCATCCCACCTCATTAATATTAATGAGGTGGGTCTTTGCGACCCCCCTTGCGATTCGCAGATGGTGTCAGGGACACCATCCTGCATATGGATTTGCGACTCGCAAATTGCGAGTCGCAAACCCATTTCTTCCTACATCTGGCCCCAAATCCCCAGCACAGTGGTGCCAGCAACTGCGGGGTCATTGAGTGTGCCACCCATCAGTGCTGCCAGGGTGCCATGTAGCGAGGTCAAGGACATTCCGCCACGTGCCAAGGTGAAGAAGATGCCCACATCCCGGAGGGAGAAGCCGCACCTCCCAGCCACCAAGGGCTCTGCCAAAACAAAGGGGGACAGTGGCAAGACACCTGCGGCACCATCAAAGGTGGGGAAGGGAAGAAAGCAGAAGAGCAGGTCAGGAAAGGGCACAGTGGCACTGTCTGAGGGACTTGTGTCACCCCTTCTGTCCACGACTCCACCAACATGTACGGCGGCGAACACCGCAACCTGCCCCTCCACTTGCATCGCCACCTGCACTGCCACCTGCACCGCCACCGGCACGTCTGCAGCCTCAGCAACAGTCCCCAGCATCTTCCCCAGTGGGCAGCCATCAGAGGCTGCAGGAGATGTCCTGCTGTGTCCCTCAACAGGTGCTGACCCCTGCACCACCTCCAGCACCGCCGCCAAAAACACACCGCCGCAAGCACCGCCACCAGCCCCGCGACGTGCTCAGACAGTGGCACCACCTCTGACATGGCTACCATCCCCAGTGGTCAGTCGTCCAAGGCTGGAGGAGAGTTCCTGGACCATGCCCAGCTTCTATGAGGCATGACTTCCAACCCTTGCTTGCACCTGCAGGTGGAAGGCGAAGCCGCAGGAGTGTCTCGGCCTCCAATGCGTATCATGCTACCTGTTCCTAGGCAATCTTGTGGCCCACACACCCAGGTGAGGGAATGGGACCGGCCACACTGCATGTGGAGCACTCTGGGCACCATGCCCCCTCCAGAACCAGTGGAGATTTACATCCACTACCTCAGTCCTTGGCAGGATGAAGCACTCTGGCCACCAGGTCCCCTCCAGAACCAGTGGAGACTGTTATCCACCTGAGAGACTGTGGCTTTGCACTCCCCAGGATAAAGCAGTGCGCAAACAACCCACTGAAAAGGCTTGAGATACTGTGGCTTTGCACTCTCCAGGATAAAGTAGTGGGAAAACCACCCACTTGAGAGACTTGAGAGACTGTGGCTTTGCACTCCCCAGGATACAGCAATAAGCATGGAGGCTCCTCGTGCAGCAGTGGCGTTGTGCGTTCATCGGGCTGAGGTGCCCCCCCTTCCCTTCCCCCTGAGGTGCCTGTTTATTTTCGATCAGATGCCCAAGCAGTGTTCTCTCTGTTTCGAGTCAGGTATCTTGTGTGGGCTCTGCCCATGCATTTTGGGACCACTGGTCCACGGACAATGATTGGTACACTATCCGGACTTGTTTAGTTGGTGTACACATTTGTATATACTGAATTTTGAACTTTCACTATCAGATTTTTCATGATTACAATTGTTACAATCATTTCCTTTTGTCCTTGCGTTCTTCCAGGGGGTGGGGGTGTATATGTAATGTTGCTGCATGTATTTGTGTGTATGTTGTTGTGGGTGAGGGAGGGGGTGGGGGTATTGTATGCTGTGTGTGAGTGTCACTCTTTTTTCCCTCCCCCTCCCCAGTGTTGTAGGTGCAGTACTCACCGTGGTCATTGACGGTGTCTGTCCTGCTCCTGATAGAGCAGGAGGAAGACCAGAATTGGTAATACCTGTAGTTCGGACTCCATGGCGTCCTGGTTCCTCGTTGGGTGTCGAGAGGTGAATGTTTTCCCTTCTGTGTACTGTTTCTGCCGTGCTTTTGAGAGCGTTAGTTCCGCCCCAGAAAAGGTGGCAGATAGGCCTGTTGTGATACGGTGGGTGGTACTTTGTCCTCCGTCTGTCTGTTGGCGGTTACCGCCGTGGTGTTTGTTTCTACCGCCGTGATGGTCGGAGTGTTAAAGTGGCTGTCTATGTTGGCGGTTTCCACCATGGTTGTGATTCCATTTTTTTTTCCGTCGGGCTGTTGGCGGTATTACTGCCGCTTGAACACCGACCGCCAGGGTTGTAATGAGGGCCTTTCTATCCCCTTGTGCAACATTATGCCTGTGCCAAGCATCATGTATGCAAGGAGGTGTTCCCCAAATAGGGGGACTGCATAAATGGTGCAGAGTAATCCAAGAGGTTCCAAAGCGTAATTTTTAGTGGTTACTTCTAATGCCTGCACAGAGCAGGCATTAAGAGGTGGCACACCATTGCTTTCAATGGGCCCCTATGTACTGAGCAGGATTTGCACCCAAAAATGTGCGCTAATTCTACATAATCCATCAATAGCATCAATTGTCTTGACACTATTGCACCTACTCTGTACCATGGTGTACTGTACATTGAGTATGCACACAAATGGTGGCGGTAGGAGGGCTCTAAGGGGTGCAAGAAAAGTGGCACTGCTTTGCATGCTGCACCACTTTTCTAACATGTGGCCCTTAGTCCCTCAATTTTAGACCTGTAGAAGAGTGATGCTAGGTACATTTGACCCTATTTTGTGTGTTGTGTGCCATGAAACAAGTGTTGCACCCTGTGTGTTGCATGTCAATCCCAAACCTTTGCCCTTGAAATGCCTCCCTTGCACAAAGTGTTGTTGTTCCCAATTGCTGGCTGGCATGCATATGTGCATGAGGTTCATATGCACAGTGTGGCACAGTTGTAGGGGAATATTGTGATGTATGTAAGGGTTTGCAGACAACTGTGGGACAGGACAGGGTGTCGCGTGGGCTCTCATTATCCTAAATGAGACTACTGGATTTCTAGGCAGCAGGATCGATAACGGTGTGGGGGACTGAGTCTAACCCACGTGTAAAGAACTCTGCCACCCTAAATCCGGTTTTTGCTCCGGCTAACTAGCAGTGCCTCATTTCTCTCACGGGGAAGAGATGATTGGGCAGCCGAGCGCATGACATCTTTGGAACTTCTCAGGGAAGTCGTGGTCACTCAGATCGTAACCAACTCTCTCATTTACAATATGATCTCATATACAAAGGACAAAGGCAGTATAAGTTTTATATAATGTTTTAATAAAACGACTGCATTTTAGATAATAAGGCGTGAGCCACAATAACCAGAACCATACAACACATTAGGATTGAGACAGTCACCAGGAGAGTAAAACATAAGAACAAAGCTATCATTGTGTCTATTAGTTTCTACTCTCCCTCTGCTTGATCTATTTCGAGCACAGCATGTTAAGCTTCTAGCTTGCCTTTCTGAATCACTGGGTAGACATCAGCCCTCATACCTGAGCAAAGGCCTGTGATCTTGGTTCAGCATCTGCAACGAGGCAGTCAGCGTCTAGTTGTGGTTCCCTGGTCGGAATCTCCCTCTTGCGTGTATTGGGAAGGAAGTGATTTTATAACTAACATGTCAGCGTGATCACAAAATGTCCCTACGCAGGAATGCCAAAGACTAAACTCCTACCACGTCTATCGGCAATGTACCAGACTGTATCCTTGACTGAAGCACAGAGTGACCAGGAATGTATTATGGTGAACTCCAGTGCTGAAGTAGGCTAAACAGTGTGATATGAATAAAAAAACAAGACCGTAGAACTGGCTATTTGAAAAATAACAGTACGAAGCCTAATAAAAAGCATTTGGAGCAAAGTGCAGAGAGGCTCTAAGCTGCAAGCAAATGAATAAAATACATCCAGGGCAAAGTGCACAAAGGCCTAAAGCCCGAAGCTAATGCGCAAAGGATACGTAAAACTAACCACACTACACCCTCCCCTTGTCGGTAGCAAGTGGTTCCAATAATATAAAAGTATGCCCCAGATATAAACAATATATAAAACCATATATTTTTCGACAAGGTCAGAAGACAACAAAGTCATAAATTTAGGAAACATGTGACGATAAAGCCAAATTCAATATAATGTAAATTTTGCAGGAGAGAAAAAAATCCAATTGTCAGACAGAAGCAATAGAAATCAGGAATTCCTCCACTTCGATATATGTCAATATCGGAAGATCCACGCCACAAAGTACCATGGAGCAGGTGTGTTCCAAAGCCCCAAAACCATTCAGGGCGGCACCCCGTGCAGGGCCTATGAAGGAGACAATACCATCTTCCTCCAGGAAGGGAATCTCATAAACTGCCTCACGAAGCAAACGCAACCGTAGTGCACAAGTCTGGGAATGAGCCCTAATCAGGAACATCAACAGATCAGTATCGACCACTGGAGGGCGCTGCAGTGAGAGACAGAAAGCCAGTGCATGTTCAAACGAGCACCAAAGGCACCGAAACACGGGTTGCACACAATCCAAAACTGGTCGGAATGACAGAGACCAGTCACACTCCAAATGTCCCAGGAGTGTTGTTCCAAAATGCTGCATCATGCGTTCACGACAGAGCTGCGCTGACAGGAGCAGCAATATAGGATCTCGTCGTGGCGGGACAGCCATTGCGAAAAAATAGCAACAATAGCAAGACTCCAGCCAATAAAGCCAAAGTAATCGGGAATCCCCCAAAAATGCTTCCGAAAATAAAGTGTATAGCCGAATGTATCAAACCGAATATGGAAGAGAAGGTGTGAGCAAAACCAACGGCTTTGAAAAAATGTGCAATTCCAGCAGTGCTGGACGCATTAAAGATACGTCCCACAAGTTCACCAAAGTGACTCGGAAAGTTGGTATTCAAAAGGGACTGTATTTCCGCTGATGACCTTGCCACCTGTAGTGCGTAGGTCTCGCTAGCAGATGTAAGGGCCACATGCTTTTGAAACAATAAAGCCTTCAGTCGACTCAACTTGTTGAAATTCACCTTGGAAGTAGCAATATGAGGCCAGATGTCCGCTACCTCCCTAATTTGAGTGGGGGGAAACAACACATTCCCGCAGCACGTAACGGCCTCGGTGACAACGACAACGTAAACTATTCCGGCATGCATACCACAGCAGCATTCGCTGTTAAGAATAATGTAACTGCCGTTAGAAAGCACCTGGAAAGTGTTTTTAATCACCGGGACTGGAACTCCCTTCAGATAACAAGCTAAGTTAGCAATCGAAGCGTTACACGCTCCGTGCAAGGACAGCTGTTTACAAACCATGGAATGGCTGACAGAAGTTTCGCATTCACTACCGCTAAGAAAAACCTCCCTCAAACCATTAATACATCTGTATAGAAAGGGAAGCTCCCACACCTCGTGTATGTAACTGTCTCCCAACCGTTCATATCTACCCACCGGAATGTGCTTCAAACAAGAAGTAAATTGCAGAGTGGAGATAGCAGATTAATTACCCCATGAATCAACCACTCAGCTGACGGAATCTCAGCAACCGTGAAAGGCAGTTTCTCCAATTTTTCAATATTCAACATGACATACGTCGCTTCCTTTTTAGCCAGCAGCTGTTGTTGGCGAGATAAATTAAAGGAGACAAAGATCTCTCTGGCACGACTGTGCTGCCACGGAACGCGATCTGCCTTCAAGGTCTGAAGAGTCCAACCCAGCTGCATGATGGACCGCGTCTGACTCTGCCCATTATATAAAGAAGACATATCTGATTTAATAATATCTATAGCAGAGGAAACAATGCTGTCAATTGTGTAAACACGGTCAGAAAGGGTATGCATGCCATTATCTACAACAGACAAAGCCTGCATCAGGTTTTCCTGATCAATTTGCCTCAACCGGGCCGCTGCCTCCTGCTGTGAAAGCTTCCAAATCTCATTATATACTTCGTATAAAAATCGTTTCTTCCATGGTACCTTAGGTCCTGACAAAAAATCTTGTAAGTCAGTATCATTAGACAGTAACGTGAGATGTGATTTAACTGCATCCAGCGTGGACGACTTCAACCATTGCTGACAAAGCTTTCCCACGCTGTATGTAGTTATGATATCAGCATGTTCTGGTTTGCCCTACTAGTCCTGAACCCCCCTGAAGAGGTGACAAAACGTTGATGACACTTATTAGTGTCTACAGGCCATAATAACCACCCGCCCGGATGTACCAATGAAGTGTTAAGCGTACCATTCTGGACCCAGTGTGTAAACTCACTAAACGTAGCATTAACATATCTCTGCCAATTGGTCAATTTGGAAGGGATAGGTATACTAGGCAAATTTAACTCTCTGATCGTTGCCAAGCCCAAACAGCTAGTCTGTTGAACCGTGTCATTGAGGAAAATCATCTGCACAGGGATAATACATGCTCTAAATAAGGTGTCCCTGCCTTGCTTTTGCCAATTTTTCGTTCCCCAGACACTTTTCAAATCAACAGTCTTAAACCAATATTCATACCCCACAACCGAAAGTTTAGACACAAACAAATTTGAATACAGTAATATAGTATCGGTCAATAACATTTGCTTATTAGCATACGGAGTAACTTTAAAATAGTAAGACCTAGCATTTTGTTGATTATGCCCAGAAAAGTATGCAAATTTATCATAATACGTTTTCGAACTCCCCTGTGGAGGAGTTGGGCAATGTTCCCATTGCACATAATCAAATATGGACTTAGGGCTACTTGCTTTATGAATAAAGTGGTGTCCATAATAGTTGTAGCAAAACATGTCACCATGATTATCTCTAAATAGGTAAGCATCTTCATCGTCATGGACAGTATAATATTGCAAGTCTGTCAGCATAGAATCTACTGTCTTCACATCCCAATCATCAGAAACAATGCCTGGTATAACAATATCATTCATTGATAACTTGAGGACATACGGTATTTGAATCCATTCAGTGGGACCATATATATCAAACATTACTTTATCCCACACAATCCCATCTGGAATCGGTATTGCAGAAATGTTTACATTGGACAAGTCTCTTCGAACCATATGAGACGAAAAATGTGGTTTTAACACATTCTCCACATGCTCAATGTCAGATCGTTCAGGAAGAAAATGACCATGTATTACTAGAAAAAAAGTAACCACAAATCCCAACCACAAAAAAAGAGTCATAATAGCCATAAAAAGCCAAAAATAGTTCCAAGGAAAAACAAAATATGTGCGTTTAAGCCAACACAGCAGCTTACGTGGACCCTGGACTGAAGATATTGAGGACGAGGAGCCGGATACTGCATCATCAGTGTCGTTGAAACAGCCAGAGGCAGTTCTTGCAAAAGGTGCAACTGTGAACAAAAAAGCAGATGGAGGCTCTCGCCTTGGCACACTGTAAACCACATGTTCAGAAACATCAGCAGAACGTACAGCAACTTGATCAAAAGATTCCAAATTAATCGTTGTCTGTGGAACAATCGCAAGATCATCTTCCACCCTCCCCAAGCTCGGAGAGGAAACAGCGTCGGTGTAAATCACCTGCAGCGGGACTTCTTCCCCAGTAGTGAGAGGGATTCCGGAACTACTGGGTGTCCCTCTTGGTCTGCTGTGCAGAATCGGCCACATGTTGTAACTTGACATTATCAATGGAAACAAAGCGATTTCCTTTGGCCCCTTGCAGCGGCGGTAAAATCACAGTTCTCGTGCCGCTAACCCCTAACACAGGGACAGGTGCTCGATAAGAAGGACCAAATTCTTTCTTTACTGCGACCTTTTCACGCACTAGATCCCCAATCCTGGGTATCCAACCAGTAGGAGTTACTGGCTCATCCTTAATTCCTGAGGAGGCAGCACTCGCAGAAGAGTTATCTTCACGGAATTGTTGTAAATCCTTCAAAATAGTGACACGATCATTTATGTCAAAGGGTGTATCTGCCGCCTCCACACCAGGACCATCTAGATCAGGAACATACATTCGTGTTCCGAACAGGCACTCATATGAAGTACGACCCCCCAGTGACCGTCTAGGCAAGTTATTAAGTGCTCTCTGTACTCCATACAGGTGGGCTAGCCAACTACGACCCGTACCTATAACTCTGGCCGTTAAGGATTGCTTTAAATCACGATTTAAACGCTCCACGAAAGAATTTCCCTCAGGATGAAATGGAGACGAGAATTGGAGTTGGACCCCCAACGAAGCCATGGTGTCCCTGAATGCCTTAGAGGCAAAAGCAGAGCCCTGGTCCGAATGAAAAGCCGCAAATGTATCGACAAAGATGCGCAAATCTTTAATAACAGCCCGAGCGTCAGCTGAGCGTTGTGGCCAGACCCACACGAATCTGGAGCACGAATCTACAGCAACCAAAATATATTTGTATGCACTATCTGGGGTCAGCGGACCACAATGATCCAAGTACACACACTGTAAAGGTTTATTTGAAATCAGAAGGGGCGTCTGCTGCAGGCGTCTAGCCGACGAAGCTTTAATTTGTTGACAAACGTCACAACAAAGGACATATTGCTTTGTCTCTTTATAGAGACCAGGCCACCAGTAACGAGCCTGTAAAAGTGAAATCGTGGCAGCCACACCAGCATGTGCAGACGCCACCCCCTCATGTGCTGCAGAAATTAATCGAGGTCTCTGAATTTTATTGGGTAGTTCACGTACACCAATACTTGGAATAATAACAACAGCATTGAGCGCACTACTCAAGCAGTAACTATATTTAGAAGGAAATCCTTTAGGAAATGGCGTGCCATCAGCCGTAGCTTTTATGGCAGCCGAAATCTCTGTGTCTGGTTTGGAACTCGAACGAGTCACTGCGGCCACAGTGGCGACAGCCACTGCTGATTTTGCGGCTTCATCAGCCAAAGTATTCCCAGCAACGTGTATTCCAACGCGCTGGTGTCCAAGTGTATGTACAACATTGACCTTTGGAAGCGTTTCTTTCAGATCCGCAACCTTACCCTACAACAATTTGTGTTTAATGGTGTTGCCCTTAGAATCTCTGAACCCATTCAACTTCCAATAGTGTAAATATTCATTGAAAGACTGAACACAGTAGTAGGAGTCACAGACCAGCAAGGTTAAAATCGCTGGATCCGCGTGCTCCAACGCCAACAATAGAGCTTTGAGCTCAGCCAGCTGTGTCGTGCAATCTCCCAAGGTTTTAGTATAAGTATGTCGGGGGCAGAACACTTCCCCCTCCATAGTGCCGCTCACCACCGCACATGCAGCAGAATACTGTTGTTTAGTCCCAACCGCTGGTTGCGCAGAGCCATCGGTATACATGACCACCTGATATTGGTCAATAGGCAATGTGCCAGCAGGAACTTGGTACTCCATTTCATATTGAATAAATTCTTCAGTCTGCAGTTTGGGGTCAAATATGTAATCTACATCAGTGGCTGTCAAAGACGTAGCCCATTGTATCCATCGCGGGTGTAAAGCTTTCGAATTAGGAACACTCGCTTTTGTAACAGCCTCTAATGCCGGAATCGGGGAAACGACAATGATGCGTTGTCCCTGGGCAAGTGGTCTTTCTTTAATCACAGCCATCTGTACTGCAGTGAGTATTTTCTCAGTTTGTGCAAATCGTTGTTCTGCAGCTGAATACAAGTGGGACTTGTATGCAATCGGGACTGTCTCACCCTCATTAAAGGTGACATATGTAAACCCAACAGCCCCAGGTATCACCCTGATGACTAAATGCGTTTTATTGTCCTGTGTGTGTAAATGTTGAACTGCTAAGAGATCGGTTTGCAAATCTCGTAGTATATGTGTATGCTCAATCGTCCAAAATCTACTTGAAAAATTTGGACGAATCAACTCGTATAAGGGTTTTATACGTGTAGCATATTCAGGAATGTAAGTTCTGCCAAAATTCAGAAACCCCAACAATGACTGTAGGTTCCGAACCGTATTAGGAGGCTGCAATTTAGCATCTTTCTCCAAAAAATGTGGCGCTAAGCTCTTGCCCTCTCTCGACAACTCATAACCCAGGAAAATGACACTGAGGAAGGCAATCTTCGATTTCTTAAAATTAAACTTATAGCCAATTTCAGCAAACCCCACAACAATGCGTGTTACACGCCTTAGATGTTGCAGAATCTCATCGTCTGTCAAATATATGTCATCAACATATGATAACGCTTCAGGGTCCAAATCGTGCAGAATTTCAGTTACATGAGCCGAAAATAGTCCTGGGCTATTCTTATACCCCTGAGGCAAACGACAAAACTTTTTCTGAGAGCCAAACGCACTGAAACTGGTATAGTCTCGACTTTCGGGCGCTATATTTTGGCAGAAAAATCCATTCGAGATATCTAACGTTGTTTTGTATTTTTTACGCACTATATTATTCATAAGCGCTGCGCTATGTGAATTCTGTATTGCATATGTGCGTGTATGTCCATTTAAATGTCTGAAATCCACCACTATCCTATATGAATGGTCCGGTTTAGCAACCGGAAATAAGGGATTATTCAT
Organism: Pleurodeles waltl; assembly: GCF_031143425.1. NCBI lineage: Eukaryota > Metazoa > Chordata > Amphibia > Caudata > Salamandridae > Pleurodeles > Pleurodeles waltl. The sequence goes on from NC_090437.1 coordinate 221,609,649, forward strand.
CGGCGAGACACAGGGCTCAATTACACCCTGGTACTCCAATTGTGTAAGAATATTCCTAACCGATGCCCTTGCCTCAAATTTGATAGGATACTGCGGCTGCGGCTGAGGTTCGCCCTTTATTGGAATTACATGATAAGGTGATTGTTTATCCCACCCCACATTATTTCTATATAGAGCGGGGGCCTGTGCAAGAGCCCATATTCTACTATAGGACTCCACTAGTTCTCTCGGAACAAGTGGTGAGAAGGAAGGTGTAATAACCTCTTCCCCCACCGGACGGTCGCGAACAAAGTCAGGCGGCCAATCTTGTTCGGCCAGCAGAACGTCATATGATTTCACTATATGATCCCAAAAGATGGCGTGTACAATGCGGTCAATGTCCCCTTCTAATTGCAGAGTCACTTGAAATACTCTATCAGGATCAGAGACTCGCATATCCGCCGTTTCGACTTGTATGAAGTCATCAGTTGCTTTCACCTCCAGATGCTCTAGAAGACTCCGGCGAACTATTGTGACCTCTGCTGCGCTGTCTAACAGTGCTAACGCCAATGTCTTGTTCATCAAGAGAACTCTCTCCTTGAGCGGCATGTCTAACTGAGACTGCTGCCACTTTCTTCTTTTTAAATTGCTGTTTTTGATGCAGTGGTTTCTCTTCTTGTTTAATAGAAACCTCCGTTGAGCGTTGTGAATCCTGTCTTAGTTTCACGTACTCAGTTCTCCGCTCTGACCGCCCACCTCTCTCACTTCTCTTGTCCGAAGAGTCCTGAAAGGAACGAGATTGGCGTGTATCAGTATATTGATATCTATCAGGCGTCTTTAAATTATCCCTATTCCTGAGATTATACCTATTCTGCGGGGTCTCCGGTTGCGGAGACTGTCCCCCATCTTTCTTAGGTGTTTGCTGTTTCTTTTCCACGCGCTTTTTAGTACCCTCAGGTTGCTGTTGTTTACCATTACCTTTATTATTTTTACCCTGTATCTGGGGTTTTTGCGGTCTAGCCCCTAGGCTATCGCGACCAATACTGGAATATGTCTCTGCTATTATTCTCGGAAGTTCCCGCTCCTGATTAATCTGCGGAACCTCCCGAAGACGCATTCGCACTGCTAGTGCTACTGCCTCTCCCTTGAGATTACTCAAAATAATAGAAGAAACTGCGGCAAAATTGCCCATTAACTGTATGCCCAAATCTAAGGCAGGGGCAGCCCCATATTCATCTTGAATTTGTTTAAGCACTTCTGGTAAATTAGCTAATGTCGGTGTACCATGTGCCGTAGTATAGAGCGCGGCAAACACCGTGCCCCAGGTATTACAAAGGTCCACCGGAGGAACCATCCCGTACGGCAAACACATCGTCAAAATTCTATGTTTATCCTGAGGTCCCGTATGGGGAAATACTGCTTCCAGCGTATTAATCTTTTGCGCCAGCCAAAATGGAGTCTCCTCACGTTTAGCCGGTACTTTACCCATAACTGAGTGCACAGTGGCCGGATTATTACCCAGAACCACTGCTTGTGGGTGCGCCGGAGCAGCACACGCTGCATTAGTATTCAATGCTTGCATGACAAACTGAACCAGTCTTCTGTATGTAGTTGCTAAGTCTATATATAAACGACGTACGTTAGCCACTGCCAAATTAGCAACCGCAGGATATGGTGTATAAGTAGCCAACAAAGGCCAGGTCGGACCATCATTACTCAGTGGACCTAACCTTACCTGAGCTACTGTGTGTGGGAGGGCACCATCAAGCCAATTATGGTGTTCTTGATAAGATAAAGGTATCTCTAAGCATGCATAAGCCCTGTATTGTCCAGGGACATTCGCAACAGTGTATTTGTGAAAAATGTTTGTACCCCCATCAACTGCTGGAAATACGACCCAAGAATAAAAAAAATCCGTTCTATAGGCTGCATGGGCGTCCACCACAAAAGTGACCGGACCCCCTTGGACCGTCAGTCCATGTGCTATCAGATGTCCTGTGAGCGGTTGTCGCATATTGAGCGCTATATTCACTACATTAGGATTCGCCATTTGTAAAAAACAGCACTAGGTCAGAGAAGGCACACCGATATCGGGGTTTTCCTTTTAAAGTTCAAGCTTGAACAACCAACCATTAAGTAATAGGATGTACCTATCCCGTGGTGGCGGAAATCCTCAGCTCCACGGACGTCTCCACTTACGGAACCGAGCAGTCAAATATATATGAGACCGAGAGAGTCAGCTGGACCTAAATATTAGAGCCAGACCAATCGTTGGCGGCGCCATGTCGCGTGGGCTCTCATTATCCTAAATGAGACTACTGGATTTCTAGGCAGCAGGATCAATAACGGTGTGGGGGACTGAGTCTAACCCACGTGTAAAGAACTCTGCCACCCTAAATCCGGTTTTTGCTCCGGCTAACTAGCAGTGCCTCATTTCTCCTACGGGGAAGAGATGATTGGGCAGCCGAGCGCATGACATCTTTGGAACTTCTCAGGGAAGTCGTGGTCACTCAGATCCAAACCAACTCTCTCATTTACAATATGATCTCATATACAAAGGACAAAGGCAGTATAAGTTTTATATAATGTTTTAATAAAATGACTGCATTTTAGATAATAAGGCGTGAGCCACAATAACCAGAACCATACAACACATTAGGATTGAGATAGTCACCAGGAGAGTAAAACATAAGAACAAAGCTATCATCGTGTCTATTAGTTTCTACTCTCCCTCTGCTTGATCTATTTCGAGCACAGCATGTTAAGCTTCTAGCTTGCCTTTCTGAATCACTGGGTAGACATCAGCCCTCATACCTGAGCAAAGGCCTGTGATCTTGGTTCAGCATCTGCAACGAGGCAGTCAGCGTCTAGTTGTGGTTCCCTGGTCGGAATCTCCCTCTTGCGTGTATTGGGACAAGGAAGTGATTTTATAACTAACATGTCAGCGTCATCACAAAATGTCCCTACGCAGGAATGCCAAAGACTAAACTCCTACCACCTCTATTTCGGCAATGTACCAGACTGTATCCTTGACTGAAGCACAGAGTGAACAGGAACTCCAGTGCTGAAGTAGGCTAAACAGTGTGATATGAATAAAAAAACAAGATCGTAGAACTAGCTATTTGAAAAATAACAGTACGAAGCATAATAAAAAGCATTTGGAGCAAAGTGCACAGAGGCTCTAAGCTGCAAGCAAATGAATAAAATGCATCCAGGGCAAAGTGCACAAAGGCCTAAAGCCCGAAGCTAATGCGCAAAGGATACGTAAAACTAACCACACTACAAGGGCATGATGTGCTTTTCTGGTCTGCCCTGAATCACCAGTCCAGCCCTTCTAAGTCTTATGTCTCCTCAATCATATGCATTTCTGGCCTATTCCAGTCCATTTGCAGTGGTTCAGCTGCAACAGTCTACTTGTATCATGGTAAGGAGATGTGGGATTTACGGCTTTTATTGTTGGTGTGCAGTTAGGTGTCCATTCCTACACATGTTCTTCTAAAGATGGCAATGTTGTATTTCAATGTGTGCTGCACTATGCACCAAACAATTGAAAGCTGTACACAATGAGTATATCATGTATGTTTTGGTGATATGTAGATGGTGATGGCACCACTAGGGTGACATTAAATATTGGTGCTGCCTCAGATTTCTACAACATGGTATATGTGGAGCAGTGCCAATATGTGAGTTGGTTGACGGAGGCATGGCCAATGCTAGACACATAGCTGAGCTATTCCTTGGAAAATGTTCTGTGTGAGGGATCTGCAGTTTGTTGTCAACATGTGGATACATGTAGAGGTTTGACCTCAGCTTTTGCATGCAAAGGGGACATAGCTCCACCTGTCCGTCATGTAAGGTGTCAGTCAGGTAGTGCAATGAACTTGTACATATGAGTGTTTCTGAGGGAGATGTACATTGAATGCCGTGTAGTGTAGCATGTGACATATGTGTTGTTGTCAAAACTCTTCTGTCCACGTGTGTTTTGTGTGGTGTATATATTGTTTGTCCCACATGTTTGGTGTGTTGTCTGTGTTTTGAATTGTATCATGGCTTACTTACGAGTAGGCCATTGCCATATTGTCCATCCTGGAATCGTTGGTTGATAATTGAGTGTCTGAAGACATAGGCATCATGGACGCTGGCGGGATATTTCAGGGATGTTTGAGAATATTCCATGATGGTCCGCAATGACCTGCACTTTGATTGAGGGTTTATGTTTGTGGTTTCTGTAGAGGTGTTCCGTTGCAGCAGGAGGGACAAGTTGGACATGGGTGCAGTCCATTGCACCCAGCACACGCTGAAACCCAACAATTTGGTAGAATCCTTGTTTGCGCTGCTGCTGTAGTTGCTGGGTATAGGGGAACCGGATGTGGTCGGTTGTGAGGCAGATGATGGCATTCAGGACCATAGGAAGGAAGGCAAAAAGGGATGGTTGGGAGAGACAAACCACTTGTGCAGCAGTGGCCTGGAAACATTCTGAGGCCAGCATGTGGAGGACAGTCAGGAGTCATGGGTGGTATGGTTGTGTGGCTTTCCACCCTTGCAGTGGTGTCAGGAGCAATGTGGTGGAGTAGCCCTACAATGGACTCTCGCTTCAGACAGTAGAGTGTGATCACCTCCTCTTCCCTAAAGCCAAGGATGGATGTGCATTGGTGAAATATCCTCTCCCTCCTGCGCTGCCTTTGTGGCTGCAGTGGTGGTGTATGAGGTTGCTGCGGTGGTGCCTGTGGCACTTGGCATTGTTGCTGTCATCTTCTCTGGGTTCCGAGCTGTAGCAGTAACAGGTACAGGTTGTCCAGTTGCTTGCCAGTGTTCCTTCTGTGTGTTTCCCTTATGTAGTCGTGGGTGGGGCTCTTTTTAAGACCTGGTGTGACCAGGCGTTAACATTTTGACTTTAATCGGAATTAGCGTCTCTTTTTGGACCTGGTCCTATGTTTGCTTTGTTTTTCCGTCTGCCTTAAAAATATGGTGCTAGCAGGCTTGCGTCATTTCATGGAGGGAACGCCTATTTTGCATTTCATTCCTGTTATATGACTCAAGGTGAGGTGGGCCCCTGAATAAATGACGTTAACTCAGAAATTTTGTCGCTAGACTGCTCTAGCAAAAAAATCTAAATATGGCACTGGGTTAGCTCCACTTTTACGTAAACAAATGACGCAAAGGCGGCGCTAACTTTTCATGAATATAGACCTTAGTTTTTTGATTTATGTATTTTTAGTGACATATATTTAAGGTTTTTTCAAATGTTGTTGTTTGCTGCATATGAGTCTCCATCATGATTTACTGTGTAGGAGTTAGCAAGTCTGGTCAGGTAATGTTAGGTACATGCCTTTGGCTTTGCTCACAGTATTTGGCAACATGTGTGACTATGTGAATTCCATACGGGCAGGTACCTGTCAAGTTGGCCATGGAATCACATACAAATATTGTTGAGCAGTGCATCTGACAATGTGGATGTGAAAGGATACACATCCTAACACAGGTATTCATACACAGATGATCTGTGTAGGGAAGTCATGGGATCCTAATTCAAGGATTTTTTCTCACTCACAGATGCCTACCCCTTACAGACCCACACTTGCATCATTTGGTTGTCACAGAAATGTGCTTCAGTGCTCAAAAGTGATGCTAGGGCAGCTTGCTTCACAAAATGTGGTGCAATTCACTCTAACGTCACTCTACCAGCAGTAGCTTCATTTTTGATTCCAACGTGGCGCACAGATTAGCGTCATTTTTTTTACACAGTCAATACCCCAACACTATGGAGAACCGTTTTGTAAATTTGGTGCAAGCATGGCATTAAGATCTGTCGTACTGCGTACTGCGTACTGCGGCATTAGAAATTTTGAAGCACCGATGCTTTTCGGGAGCAATGCATCATTTCTTGAAAATAAGGCCCTTTGTTTTCTCTGGAAAAAAAAAAAAACAGGCCTGGACATGCACGTATTTTTCTCCCTGTTCATGAGGGTCAGAGAATAGGGTGACAGTAGTTCTGCCCTCAATAGGACAGGATGACCATCACTATAGCATGTCGCCACTTTTCAGATGTAATGCCATGTCAGAGTTTAAAACCCGTGTAGCCAGCAATGGCTTCACTGGTGTACACCTGGCACTTCCTTTGAGTAGAATAGAGTTGCGGGGGGGCACCGCAAGTATGGTGGGATGATTGCGGTAGTACTTCTGCGCTGCCAGACTTTAAATGAGACCTTCTGCTCGAAATGTGTATTTTAAATGTTTTGTTTATGCTCTAAAATATAAATTGGAATTTCTCCAAAAGGACATTTTATGACCCTCGCAAACATCAAAAAAGTACATCAACTTGCTTTTTAGATTAGTGTAGCTTATAGCATCATTTGACGTCCTTGTTTCAAATATGCTTGCTTCTTTTACTCCACGTTCCATATCCAGCAAATAACCCGTAAATTTTATATTGATCAGTTATAGCAATTCATTGATTTTCCCTCAGACCAACCGTAAAAAATAATTACTCTTGGGGTTATACATTACCGTGTGACTTCCAAAGCATAATACAATTGATACCTTTAGCCTCTTGGCTGTGTATTTCATTTTCTGTCAGAAAGATACCCCTCCAGTCACAATTATTCACCTTGTATTTTAGAAGAGTGATCATTTACACAACATGACAGCATCGTCATTGAAAAACTTTACACGTTTACCTGAAATTCAATAGCAGTGTGCTGAGGCAGAAAATAGTTTGCAAGCCTACAATATTTTCAGGTATTGTTTCAGAGTAGTCTATTTAATTTTATATTTCAGCATTTCAAAATACATTACGAACACATAAATAACCAGTGCTCGTAATATTTCATGTATCAAGTAGTATTTCGAGAATGAACAACCCACGGATGGTAAACACAGCTAATGCTATAGATACTAACACCAATTCTGCCTATTGTATCCCCAGAAATAGCAAATTCATTCATTCGTCTCTCTTGAAACAGCTTAAAATTAGGCCTTTAGAAGTAATCCATATGGGTCAGGCATTAAATTGAGCATAAACCTGCACTTCAACTTGCCTTTAGGTTCCAAATTTGAAACACACCATCAAGCATAGGTAAACCTTTTACTTTGAGGTTTTCGCACTTATAGTTAATAGACATACGACATATACACACACAGCTGGCCAGCAGCGACACATCCACACAAACCCACAGATCTATGTGGTTGTATACTCTCTATTGTCGTATCAAAGTATTAAATATAACTTTAAATCCGAAAGGAGGAATCAAGAAAAGCAATGCAAGTGAGATGATAGTGTCATAAATGGAACACTTGAAGACGTTTGGTTGTCAAATACGATGTAGAAGAGAATAGTAGGGGAGGGGGCGAATGTGTGAATCAGATGGGATGTTAAGGAGTGTGAGTAATCAAGGTTTTTATATAGAACTAGAAAACAACAGTAGACTGCTAGAGGGATGGTAGATCAAGCCAGGGAGACCCAGGAATACTATACCAAAACACAGAAACTGACCCACAAAGAAAACAAATGCACAGACACCTATACAGTCCCAAATAACAGCGACTTAGGCAGGTAAGATATACCTAGGTCGACCTCTCCCAGCTTGTAAAACAGACCGGATAGAGTTCCCAAAATAAAAGCAGAGGCGTTACAAAGGCCCCTGCAGCCACTACGGGGAGAGGGAGGGTGGGTGGGGGGAGGAGAGCTCCAAGGAACCCTCTCAGCAAAGTACTCTAGCATGAAAGCTCCTGAGTGAGATGGGGGAGACCATGTACTTGGCAGTTGGGGCTTTCATGTTTTGTTACGTTACACCACTCAATAAAAGGCCTTAATCCACCGCACACCTGGCCTGGCCTAGACTAGGGGTGAGCAAATACACCTTGGGCTTGACACACAGTCATTGCAGCTCCCTTTTTGGTTGGGGACAATTCTTTTACACCCCCCCATTAATTTATGACTGGCTGCCGTGCCCTAACACAAGCAGGTTCTTCGTTTTCCCATTCCTGCTTTCCCTTAGGACCCCTCATAGTTTAGGTGAAATAAGGCTGCTGAACTGTTCAGACAACATGACCACTCTCCTCGTTTGGAAAGGCATTTAGCCCACTTCCTTGCATAAATGTGTTTTAGGAATTTTGCTCTTTTGCAGAACAGTCGCGCACCATCACAACCATGAAAATGAAATGAAAGTTAAGGTAGTACCTTAAGCAGTTGTGAGCAGGGTTGACAGGAGCGTTGTTAGCGCTCTCAGTCCTCCTTAGTCCCACAATGAACATTTTAGTCTTTTTAATCTGATATGCTCATCGTAAAAAGATTGGGTTATTGTGCAGGATGTGACACCTGCTCTAGTAATAGGTCAACAATTGTCTCTTTACGGGAAACAAGTACCCTATTGTAGCGCTTGACTATCAAAGAAAAGCTGTCCTAGGCCTACGCAGGGGCAGTGGTGTTGGCTAGTAATCTCTCTTCACTGCACAAAATAACAATATTCAATAAATGATGGTCCAGTCAGTGCTTTACTTTGAAAAAGGAAAGTAACATTTATTAAACACACACAACTACATACTATGCTTCAATTTACAAGTATATATATATATTGGTATTTATATCACCTAATCGGTCATAACCCCAAGCATCACAGTACCACCACACCAATAGCAGGTAGAACATCAGCATATAGGGGGATACCATTTTTAATAAACAGTCCTATTGACTTTGTCAAAGGATTCCCAGATCAATATCTAAGGCAAGCTTATTGGGTTTGTCAAAAAGTCATTACAAAGATAAAGTAAGGCAAACCTATTGGCTTTGTCAAGGAATCACAACATATATAAGGCAAGCCTGTTGGTTTTTTCGAAGAATAACTATATATATGAAGCAAGAGTATTGGCTTTGTCAATGGATTGCCTCATCATAAAAACAATAATTGCATGTTAGGATCAACATTACAACTAATGACATTCACTATTAATAGAATAATTGCAATGTTCATGAAATGTCATTGTCAATAAAGTATTTTTGAATAAAACATTGGAAATCAATATGACAAGAGCTGTTTTTAACCACTGCAGGTCATATAAAATGCAGCTACAGAACCCAACTCGAGGAGTCCCTGCATTCCCAAGCTGTAGAGCATCAAAGCTCAGCTTTGGGAAGTCTTTGCAGCATTTTGAAAGTATCCTCACACCATGCATCGTATTGGGGTGGTTGCAGTCACATGTCCCATTATCGGGAGTGTGCGGCACCACCAAAAACACTCCCAGTGTATCCCGCTAGGAGCCAGAAAGAGCATGGTCTAGTCTGTATGAGACACAATTTTTTTTACTGAAAACGTTGCAGTGATATCAAAGATGCCATTCAAGATCTCATCAATGACATAATATGTGGAATAATTGGCTGTGCATGGCGAAGGCAGGAGTTATAGTTACTTGAAAGAACTCTAACTATAACTTCTGATTTTCTATGGTTTTGTACGAGTAAATTCAGAACCTAACTATAACGTACCTGTAACCATTGTGTTTTTCAGTGAATTTCTATGGTTTTTTAACAGAAGTAATTTGAATTACTACACATTATTCCAACCCCCGCCACGCATGGCCTTTGACTGTGCACAGTGCGGGTTGGTCACAGGGCCTGTCTCTGTCAGTGGATTTGTGAGATGGTGTGTGAGTTTCTAAGTGAGTCTGAAAGAGTGTCTGTGTGTCTATGGGTCGGTGTGTGAGCAGACGCCTGAGCCTCTGAGTGCATGTATGACTACATGAATTTGTGTATGAATGAGTCTGTGTTTTTCTTTCAAATTTGTACAAAATTATGAATATTTTGTAAAGAATTTGTGGAAATTTTTGAAAATTCACGACTTTTTGGAATATTGTGCGCCATGACATTTATAGTTTCCCCTAAAACACACCTATATCACACCCCTGGGCTTAGGATACCTCCACTCTGACCCCTTTTGCCACTTTCAACTTGAATTTTCACCCCAGGGGCCATGTCCCATGAAATAATATGACAGTCGCAACTTTCTAGTCAGGTTGCAGTCAGCCAATTGCAGCACTTCTTTACGCATGCACATTTGTGAAAATTCATAAATTTTTTGAAATATTTGATGTAAGAGATACACAAATTTATTTGCTCTTAATTATCTCCTGAACTACTGAACGCATTTACACCAATAAACAAAAAGCACGATCTGCGTACCGACAGCTAATTTTATTTCAAATTTGCTATAATTCCGTCCAGTGGTTCGGGCTGTAGAGTGTTGACAGGCCCTATTGGAATTAACAGAGAAAACACAATGTTTTTGAGCCCCCTTTTTCTCAGCTCCCGCTTGACGGATCACCAAAAATCTTCCAGTGCACAACAAAAATGCTAGGCCACATTTTTTTGAAAAGTTTGGGAAGATTTGTCAAATGGTGCCAAAGATATAGTCAAGTCAAAAAATGCTTTTTGTATGGCAATATTGTCTTAACTATTACCAGTTACTGGTGACCACCAGTAGGTTTTTATAAATATATATTCATTTAAAAATAAAGGTTACAGGGACCTTATAGTTAGGTAGTTAGGTTCACATTTTAAATGTACAAAATCATAGAAATTTCCCTTTTACAGTTAGAGTAATTCAAGTAAATATAATTTGTGTCCTATCGCAACTATAACTCGTGCTCCCGCCATGCACAGTTTTTTCCCCTAAAACTTTACTGCAAATGTTACATTGATATTATTAATGATGTTATAAAAGATGTCATGAGTGCTGTAATATTTGGGGTAATTAGAAGTGCCTGGCAGGCGTGAGTTATAGTTACCTTAGGGCACGAGTTATAGTTACTTGAGATAACTCTAACTATAACATGTGAATTTTTATGGTTTTGTATGTTTAAAATGTGAACCTAACAATAACGTCCCTGTAACCTTTGTTTTTTTAGGTGAATTTATATGTTTTATTTAATTCTATTTCCTAACTACAATGTCCTTGTGACGTCAGGTTTCTTTAATTGAATTCCTATGTTTTTTTTTCTATCAATCAATCAATGAATCATTCAATCAGGAGTTTCTTGTAGAGCGCAGGCTTGTCACCCCAGGGGGTCTCCAGGTGCTGTGGTGTGCTGTGGTTCTAGCCCAGTCAGAGATGGTGGTTGAAGAGCCAGGGCTTGAGCTGTTTTCAGGAGGTTTCTAGTGAGGGGGATGTTCGTAGGTGGAGCGGGAGGCTGTTACAGGACTTGGCGGCGAGGTAGGAGAAAGAGCGCCCTCTGAATTGGTGGATGGGGGGGACATAGGCCTTGGCGAGGGTGGCTGGTCAGCGTTCCCTGATCACTTGATGGAAAGTGAGGCAGTTGTTTACATAGGTGGGTCCTGCATTGTGGATGGCCTATAAGGCACAGGTTAGGATTTTAAAGAGGAGCCAGTGGAGGGCCCTGAGGTGAGGATGATGCTCGTTCTTCTGGGGAGGTTCAGAATGAGTCTTGCAGCAGCGTTTTGGATGGTCTGGAGGCAGTTAGTAAGCTGCTTTATGGATTCAGCATAGAATGCATTACCTAGTCTAGGCAATTGGAGATAAGGGCTTGTTTTCCTGATAGACAGGGGTATCCAGTGGTAAATCTTGTGTAGCATGCTAAGAGTGTGGAAGCAGGCAGAGGAGACAGTGTTGATCTATTGTTTCATGGTGAGTTGGGTGTCCAGGATGATTCAGAAGTTGCCGGCGTGACTGGAGGGCATGGGAGTGGGCCTGAGGGTGGATGGCCACCATGAGTTCTCCCGGGGGAAGGCTTGTTTATGAAGATGAGGTTCTCAGTTTTGTCTGAGTTTAGATTGAGGCAGTTGACCTTCATCCAGGTGGCAATGTCGGTCATGGTGTTTTGGAAGTTGGAACCTGTGGAAGTGACGTCATCAGTGAGGAAGAGGATGAGCTAAGTGTCTGCGGCATAGGAGATGATGTTGAGTCTGTTACTCCGTGTGACATCGGACATCGACTTGAGGGGTCATGTAGGCACTGGAGAGGGTGGGGCAGAACGAGAAGCCCTGCGGAATGTCACAGATGATGTCTTCGGGAGTGGAGATATAGGGTAGGAGGTAGATCCCCTGTGTTCAGTCAGAGAGAAAGGAGGCGATTCAGTTGAGAGCATTTTCTTGGATGTGGACTATAGTGGTGAGACTGTGGTAGGAGACTCTGTTGAAGGCTGTGGGTAGGTCGAGGAAGATGAGGGCTGCTGTTCCAATGAGTTCTAGGCGGCATCTGATATCATTGGTTGCTGTGATCATGGTCACCTCAATGCTGTGGTTTGGTTGGAAGACAGATTGGGATGGGTTGAGCAGGTTGTTGTGCTCGAGGTAGTCTGTGAACTGGTGGTTGATTTCTTTTTCAAGGACTTTGGCAGGAAATGGGAGGAGCCAGTTGGGGTGGTAATTCCTGAGCTCACTGGGGTCCACTGAGGGTTTCTTTAGAAGGGGTTGGACCTCAGTATGTTTCCAGGCACTGGGGACCCGGCAGTGGAGATGAAGGTGTTTATGATTTCTGTGAGGGGTACACCTTTTAACTCCTTTCCTAGTGTGATGAAATGGTGTGGACAGGGGTCTGTCAGGGATCCGGGGTGGATATGCATCATAATGATGAGGTCGTCTTTGGTGGAGAGCTGCTTCCATTAGGTGATTCAGAGGAGGCAGGGAGGAGGTCAAGTGCATTGGGTCAGGGGTCAAAGTTGCTGTAGATATCAGCTATTTTGTGGTGGAAGTAGTCTGAAAGCTTGTCGCAGAGTGCTTGAGAGGGGTGGATCGTGTTCTTGGTGGTGAAGGGACAGGATAATTCTCTGACCTGAAGGAGTCAAGGCTAGCAGGAATTTTGTTGGAACATCAGTGTTTCTTCAATTTCCAGCAATGGCGTTTGAGGCTCTGAAGTTCTGGTGTGAACCATGTGGTTTGCTTGGAGGGCCTGTTGATTGTGTTGTTTTCCAGGGGGCTAACTGTGTCTGCTATGGATGAGAGCCAGTTTGAGAGGTTAAAGATACTGAGTTCAAATGTCTGGGCTGGGTCGGGTGTCCATGAGGATGGTCATCCAGGGAGTTTTGGTGACTTTGCCCCAGTTGCGGTGCAGGAGGGTGGGGGGTCTGCTTGAGGTGTTGTGTCATGGCTCGTTGGAGAAATGTACGATGTGGTGTTCGGTCCATGTTCAGTGGTGTGGGAGAATTTGTCTCTGTTGCTTGTGGAGAAGATGGGGTCCAGTGTGTGTCCTGCGTGGGGTTGGTGACCAGCTGGGAGAGGCCGATGTTATTTAAGTTTTCAAGGAGCAGGCTGGAGTTGGTGTCGTTTGGGTCCTCTAGATGGAAGTTAAAGTCTTCCAAGAAGATTTAGGGGGTCATTCTGACCTCGGCGGTAAAAGGCACTTACCGCCGGTCAGAAGACCGCCATTCCACCGCCACGGCCACGGTAACCCGCTACGGTCATTCTGACCCACAACTGCCAAGCCGGCAAAAACCCGACATCCACGGAAGGCCGCCTCATCAGCGATAAACTGGAGATGACCAAACCTCCACCGCCACGCCAACACAAACACGCCCATGCCATTATGACCCATGAATCCACGCGGCGGTCATTCAACCGCGGTATTCAATTGGCGGTACACACCGCCGCGGTCAAAATACACACCCAGCTCCAAAACCCAGCCACATTGGACAATTTAAAATACACACACCTGATACACATACAAACACCACCCCCACACATCCAAGCAACTATAAAACACACACCCACGTCACCCACAAACCCCCACTAGTTGGAAATCGGAGAGAAGGCGAGAGAGAGAGAGAGAGAGAACAGCAATCGAAAACCCCAACACCCACAGGAACCCAACATCATCAACCACACCACATCTACGCACACATCACCACACACCACCACTCACATCACCACAAACACCACCCCACACCTCATCCACACCACCCCATGGCACCCCAAAGACACCCAAGGTTTTCGGACCAAGAACTCCGGGTCATGGTGGAGGAAATCATAAGGGTAGAGCCCCAGCTCTTCGGCACACAGGTGCAACACACCACAATAGCCAGGAAGGCGGAGCTATGGCAGAGGATCGTCGACAGGGTCAACGCTGTGGGACAGCATCCCAGAAACCGGGAAGACATCAGAAAGCACTGGAACGACCTACGGGGGAAGGTACGGTCGATGGTCTCCAGACACAACATCGCTGTGCAGAGGACTGGCGGCGGACCACCACCCACCCCTCCCGAATTCACAGCATGGGAGCAAGAGGTCCTTAACATCCTGCATCCTGCGGGCCTCGCTGGAGTAGGCGGAGGAATGGACTCTGGTAAGTCTAGTCTCAACTACTCCCCACCCCCCCAACCACCAGCATGCCAACCCACACCCCCACCCTCACCCCCAACCCCCCAGCACACATCCTCCCTGCCTATGTCTCCCCAGCACAACCCAACCAACCCAAAACCAAACCCTGAATGCCAACACAAACCATGGACAACCATCACCTATGCATGACCACTGCACATACCCATACCCCCCACAATCCACCCTCACAACTCCTGCCACAAGGGAATGCCAGCACTGGGGGACAAGGGCACCCACAAATCGCACGCCATGGAACACACAGAAGCAATAACCATACTCTTTCACCCCTGCAGGGCCCGAACGCCAACACACCAGCCAGGAGGGTCCAGATATGTCCATCCCACCCCCAGAACAGGCCCGCAGTGAGGACAGCAGCTCTGTCGACCTGGAACCTGACGACCAGCCCGGACCATCGGGGACCTCTGGACAGTCGGTTCCCCACACACAGACACAGGCCACAGCAGACCTAACCCCCTCTGGGAATATCAGCACAGCTCCCACCCAGCGGGCCCATGCCTTTGTCTCCAGGACAGGTCAATCAGCGGTGTGTCCGCCACTACAGGGCACCCAGGCTGACCCAACACCCCAACAACAACAGGGACCTGGGGGCAGTGGTAGTGGGCACACCGTCCAGGGGACAGAGGCCCGGGGAAACAGGGCAACTGGGAGGGCTGCAGTGCGACAGGGGGGGGAGGACAGGCCCAGGGAACCGACTCTCCAAGAGGCCCTCACCACCATCATGGGAGCATACCACCGCTCCCAGGAGACGATGGCGACGGTACTGGCCAGGTTCCAGGAGATCCAGGCACAGCAGGAGGAACGGTACATGGGGTACAGAGAGGAGCTCAGGAACATCATCCAGGCCCTGAACCTAATAGTCACCACATTGCGGGACCATGTGGCACCCCAAAGGGCCCCTGTCACCAGCCCGGAGCAGGAACAGCCTACCACCTCGGCCGGCGCTAGTGGACAGGAGGCCCCCACACAACGACGGGCCACCAGAACCCCACCTCCTGCTGAAGATCAACCACCCCGCAAGAGGAGCCTGAGATCACAAAGGAAGACAGAGTAGGATGCCAAGACCCCCGCCAGCCTAAGATCCCTCCGGATGTCATTCCACTGTCCCACATCGTCACCCTGTCCAACCTTGAACTGCCCCTGCTCCATCCTTCCACAGGCATATGGACAATGCACCTGTGCGACCGAGAACGGGACTCTGCCATGGACATCACTCTACCCCCGCCCATCACCGTTTTACTATCATGGACCTATATGTAGCACTTTAAATAAATCACTAATTGCACTTAAAACACTCAGGAGTCTGCTTGTATTCTTAACAAATGTATTACACTTAACGGTTCAAAATTGTTCAGTTACATTGTGATGACAACATACCAATGTCAATGTGCTTTACTCCGTGGCCGAACAAACCAGAAGTCACGCAGTGGGTCATACAGCTCTGAAAAGCCAAGGGAAAGTCACAATTCAGTTGAAAGGAACTGGGGGGAAACACAGAAGGTAGAGATGCAGGAGGCCAGAAGTAAATGTAAAATGGCGTGGGGGATTCTTACCTGGGTGCTACTGAAAATACTGTTGAATGACTGTGTCCCTGTTGTCCGTGTCGTCCCCGTCGTCTTCCTCCTCTTCACTCTCCACAGGCTCCACAGCTGCCACAACACCACCATCTGGACCATCCTCCTGCAGAAAAGGCACCTGGCGTCGCAATGCAAGATTGTGAAGCATACAGCAGGCCACGATGATCTGGCACACCTTCTTGGGTGAGTACATTAGGGATCCCCCTGTCATATGCAGGCACCTAAACCTGGCCTACAGGAGGCCGAAGGTCCTTTCTATGATCCTCCTAGATCGCCCATGGGCCTCATTGTACCGTTCCTCTGCCCTGGTCCGGGGATTCCTCACTGGGGTCAGTAGCCAAGGCAGGTTGGGGTAACCAGAGTCACCTATTAGCCACACACGGTGTCTCTGTAGCTGTTCCATCACATAAGGGATGCTGCTATTTCTCATAACATACGCGTCATGCACTGACCCAGGGAACTTGGCATTTACATGGGAGATGTACTGGTCAGCCAAACAGACCACCTGGACATTCATCGAATGGTAACTTTTCCTGTTTCTGTACACCTGCTCGTCGTCTTTTGGGGGTAGTAAGGCCACATGGGTCCCATCAATGGCACCAATGATGTTGGGGATATGTCCAAGGGCATAGAAGTCAGCCTTCACAGTTGCCAAATCACCCTCCTCAGGGAAAATAATGTAGCTCTGCATGTATTTCGTCAGGGCAGACAACACTCTGGACAAAATCTTAGAAAACATAGGCTGAGACATCCCTGATGACATGGCCACTGTTGTCTGAAAAGACCCACTGGCCAAAAAATGGAGGACTGACAGAACCTGCACCAGAGGGGGAATTCCTGTGGGTTGGCGGATGGGGGACATCAGTGCTGGCTCCAGCTGGGCACACAGTTCATGTATAGTGGCTCGGTCAAGACGGTAGCGAAGTATTATATGACGTTCCTCCATTGTCGACAGGTCCACCAGCGGTCGGTACACGGGAGGATTCATCCTTCTCCTCGCAAGTCCCAGCGGACGGTGCCTAGGAAGGACAACATGGAGTACCGAGTCAAGCAACCCACAGGTACGTAACTACAGCTTGCACAGTACACGATTCTCAATGCATTGAATGGCTTGTATGAGTGGCAATGCAAGGCCTAGGCCTGTGTGACGCTGTAGTAAATAAGCCCTGTGGGCCCTTGTAATGGCGGCTGCCTGACCTGTGAAGTGTGACAGTGGGATGTGAGGTCAATGCGCTGGCGTGACACACCGTGGCGGTAGGCGGTCGAAGACCGCGGCGCAAAGCCACATTGGTTAACATCGAACCCTATGGGTTTCACGAGCCAATGACTAGCTGCGCCGGCGGTCGCAGAACGCACCGCAGCGGTACGCGCCGCGGCGGCCGTGACCGCCATTTTCTATCTGGTTAATCAGTCGAGACCTGATCATCCACAGGAGAGGACCTATACTGCAAGTGCTGCTGTGACCTCGGTCTGGGAGATACAATGGCTGCTGCGACTGGGGAAAGGGCCCCTGCCTTCACTACAGAAGAGTTGGAGAAACTTGTGGATGGGGTCCTGCCCCAATATGCGCGACTCTACGGTCCTCCAGACCAACAGGTAAGTACATTGTGTGCACGTTGAATGGGCTATGCCTGGGTTGTGTATGGTGGATGTGAGATTGTGGGGTGGGGAGACAATGACGAGTGCAAGGCACGACAGATGAGAGCATGTGCCACATGGCAAGGTTGGGGAGGGGGGGCCAATCGCATCTATCATGCGGAAAATTGATGATATTTCAATTCCCACCCTGTACATGTCAAATAGGTCAGCGCCCATCAGAAAGTCGACATTTGGCGTGCCATCGCCAAGGAAGTCCGGGCCCTGGGGGTCCACAACAGACGGGGCACCCACTGCCGCAAGAGGTGGGAGGACATCCGCCGCGGGACCAGGAAGACCGCCGAGTCACTGCTGGGGATAGCCTCCCAACCTAGGAGGGGTGCCAGTCGTACCCTGACCCCCCTGATGTCCCGGATCCTGGCGGTGGCCTACCCCGATTTGGATGGGCGCGTGAGGACATCACAGCAGACACAAGGGGGTGAGTACCAGCACATTTAGCTATCTTTACGCGCAGTGGAGGTGCCTGGGTGGGGGAAGAGGGCTGTGGGTGACATTAGGCCAGGGCGCTTTCTGTAGTGTAGTCCTCTGCTTTAGCCATGTCCCTGTGCCCCTGCCCCCCACCTCTGTAGGGTGACAAGTACAGCTATCCATGGACCTGCATCACCCATGTGCGCGTTTGTTGTCCCTAGACCTGTTGGCCTAGTCACAAGTACGGAGTAGTGTACCCCGATTGCGCGGCTTAGTGCATGAGGCTCTTGTGTCTGTCCTCTCCGCCAACGGTGTTGACAATGCATGCACTCAACCAGTTTTTATGTCTCCCCCCACCCTTTTTCTTTATCTTCTTGTGCATGTGTACATTAGCATCATCAGGCGGAGGAGAATTGGCACCGGAGCACGAGGGAGCTGCAACTCACCAGGCCCCGGTGGGCCATGGCACAGACACCGAGGCCACCAGTGATACGGAGGGCGAGGGGAGCTTCACAACGGGGAGCCGTGGTGACACCAGCGACACCGACACGTCCTCGGATGGGAGCTCCCTAGCGGTGGCGGCAACATCCGTGCCCCCGCCTCTACAGGTACAGCCGCCACCCTGCGCACCAGCTCCGCCCTCCCAGCAGCCCCTCAGCCTTCGCTCCGTGCCCGCTCGCCCAAGAAGGCGGGCGTCTCCTTCGCCCCAGGCACCTCAGGCCCTGCCCCTGTTATCCCTGCTGCCCTCAGTGAGGAGGTCATTGACCTCCTACAGACCATCATTGTTGGGCAGTCTACCCTTTTGAATGCCATCCAGGGGGTAGAGAGGGAGGTGCATCGTAGCAATGCATACCTGGAGGGCATTCATTCGGGTCAGGCTGCCCATCAACGATCGTTCAATGCTCTGGCCTCAGCACTGACGGCAGCCATTGTCCCTGTTTCCAGCCTCCCGCTTCTAACTGCCTCCAGCCTGTCTCTGTCTCCTGTTCCTCTGCCTATCCCATCCACACCATCAGACCAGCCTGCACACACCTCAACACCCAAGGGCAGCTCATCCAGACATAAGCACCACAGATCACACAAACATTCACCCAAGCAACACCCAGATGCAGACATGCCAACAGCCACTACCACCTCTGTGTCCCCCACCTCCTCGTCTCCTTCCTCCCTCCCTGTGACGTCTCTACTCACACCTGCATGCACACCACCAACAGCCAGTACTTCCATCACCAGCACACCCTCCAGTCCAGTCCGCACATGTGCAGTCACCACCCCCACTGCCATTTACACGTCCCCTGTGTCCTCTCCCACTGTGTCTGTCACCCCCTCTTCCAAGACACACAAACGCAGGCAGCCACCCACCCAACAGCCAAGCACCTCAGGACAGCCTCCAGCCCATGCACCTTCACCAAGGACAGCACACCTGACTCTCCTACAACCACCTCCTCTTCCTCCACTCCCATAACCACTACACCTACCCTTTACCCTGGTCCTAAAAAACTTTACCTCTCCACTCTTGACCTCTTTCCCTCCCCTGACCCCCCCCCCTCCATCTGCTAAGAGTCCCAGGAGCGCCTCAGCCACCACCAGCCCGGCTTCAAGGGTCACCGTAGTGCATGGCTTTTGGAGTCCCCCCTTTGCCAGCAGTGATACATCGGTCAGCAGCAAGGGGACAGCCAGCCCCCCCCTGGAAAGAGGACCCGTAAAGTAAGGGGCCGCCGCCGGACGACTGACACTGCTGCCCCCAAGGACCAAAGTGCTGCCACTTCACCTGCCACAACATCCAGGGGAGGCAAGGGCCCGAGAGCCAGATCGAAGGAGGGCAAGGGCAGCAACGCGGAGAAGTCAGCCAGCAGGAGCGCGGACCAGGAGGGCCCCACAAGCCCCATCCCGGGTGTGAGGGAGGACACCCAAGGGCCCAGCACACCGTCACCGAAGGGTCCAGCAAATGCACGGTCGGAGGGCGACTGAGCAGGGAGTCGTGGCCAGGTCTGACTCCCTTGACTTACAGAACAAGCACCGCTGAACAGGGCCCCGCCGTGCAGAGAGGCACCGCTGAACAGGGCCCCGCCGTGCAGAAAGGCACCGCTGAACAGGGCCCCGCCGTCCAGAAAGGCACCGCTGAACAGGGCCCCGCCGTCCAGAAAGGCACCGCTGAACAGGGCCCCGCCGTGCAGAAAGGCACCGCTGAACAGGGCCCCGCCGTCCAGAAAGGCACCGCTGAACAGGGCCCTGCCGTGCAGAAAGGCACCGCTGAACAGGGCCCCGCCGTCCAGAAAGGCACCGCTGAACAGGGCCCCGCCGGAAGGAGCACCGCTGAACAGGGCCCCGCCGTGCAGAAAGGCACCGCTGAACAGGGCCCCGCCGTCCAGAAAGGCACAGCTGAACAGGGCCCCGCCGTGCAGAAAGGCACCGCTGAACAGGGCCCCGCCGTCCAGAAAGGCACCGCTGAACAGGGCCCCGCCGGGAGGAGCACCGCTGAACAGGGCCCCACCGTGCAGAAAGACACCGCTGAACAGGGCCCCGCCGTCCAGAAAGGCACCGCTGAACAGGGCCCCGCCGGGAGGAGCACCGCTGAACAGGGCCCCGCCGTGCAGAAAGGCACCGCTGAACAGGGCCCCGCCGTCCAGAAAGGCACCGCTGAACAGGGCCCCGCCGTGCAGAAAGGCACCGCTGAACAGGGCCCGCCGTCCAGAAAGGCACTGCTGAACAGGGCCCCGCCGGGAGGAGCACTGCTGAACAGGGCCCCGCCGTGCAGAAAGGCACCGCTGAACAGGGCCCCGCCGTCCAGAAAGGCACCGCTGAACAGGGCCCCGCCGTGCAGAAAGGCACCTCTGAACAGGGCCCCGCTGTCCAGAAAGGCACCGCTGAACAGGGCCCCGCCGGGAGGAGCACCGCTGAACAGGGGCCCTTCCTGTCAAGCACCGCTCCGCTGGGCCCCGCCGTCTCAAGCACCGCTCCGCTGGGCCCTTCCTGTCAAGCACCGCTCCGCTGGGCCCTTCCTGTCAAGCACCGCTCCGCTGGGCCCTTCCTGTCAAGCACCGCTCCGCTTGGCCCCGCCGTCTCAAGCACCGCTCCGTTGGGCCCTTCCTGTCAAGCACCGCTCCGCTGGGCCCTTCCTGTCAAGCACCGCTCCGCTGGGCCCTTCCTGTCAAGCACCGCTCCGCTGGGCCCCGCCGTCTCAAGCACCGCTCCGCTGGGCCCTTCCTGTCAAGCACCACTCCGCTGGGCCCTTCCTGTCAAGCACCGCTCCGCTGGGCCCTTCCTGTCAAGCACCGCTCCGCTTGGCCCTTCCTGTCAAGCACCGCTCCGCTGGGCCCGCCGTCTCAAGCACCGCTCCGCTGGGTCCCGCCATCTCAAGCACCGCTGGCCCATTGACAGTGCTGGTTCTGTGTCGTGCTAATGTTCACGCTGCCCTCGGGCCACCCTGCCTCCTCCATTGCCTCTGGAGACTGTTATCCACTTGATGGACTGTGGCTTTGCACTTCCCAGGATATGACAGTGGGCAAGCCACCCACTTGTGAGACTTGAGAGACTGTGGCTTTGCACTCCCCAGGATTGAACAGTGGGCATGGTGGCCCCTTCTTGGATCTGGCGTCGTGGACTCATGTGGCTGTGGTGCCCCCCCTTCCCTTCCCCCTGAGGTGCCTGTAGTTTTATCATCTGATGCCCCTGCAGTGTTCTCTCCAACGGACTCAGGTCTCCTGTGTGGGCTTTGCCCATGTGTTGATACACTTTGGCCCACGGACATTTGCAATTTCAGTGACTGTGCGGGACTTTTTGCCTCTATTTATCGGTTACGCACTGTTTACACTTGGATTTTTTTATTTCTTTTTCCTATTTTACCATGACTTCAATGAACCTATTTTTTACATAAATGTTGTTTCTCACTTTAATCTTATCTTTTCGTTATTCCGGGGGGTTTGGGTGGGGTCACTTTGACTTGGTGCTCTACATTGGTGTGTAGATAGTTGGGGGGTGGGTGTAATGCGTATGTGTGTGCCCGTAACCCTTCCTCCTCCCCCCTCCCCTGTGTCGTAGGTGCGGTACTCACCGTTGTCGTCTGCGCCGGAGTTCGTACTCGTGGTAGATGAGCAGGTAGACGAGAGCAGGTAGGATGTTCAATTCGGGCTACATGCTGTTCTCCGTCCTCGTGGAGTGTATAGAGGTGAGCGTTTTCCCGTTCGTAGTCTGTTTCCGCCGTGTTTTTATCAGCGGGGCTCCCACCCCGGAAAAGGTGGCGGGTTGGTGAGTTGTGATAGGGTGGGCGGTACATTGTCTGCCGCCTGCCTGTTGGCGGTGACCGCCGCGCTGTTTGTCTGTCCCGCCGTGGCGGTCGGAGTGTTAAAGTGGCGGGCTGTGTTGGCGGTTCCCGCCAGGGTCAGAATTCCATTTTTTGGACCGCCAGCCTGTTGGCGGATTGGCCGCCGCTTTATCACCGACCGCCAGGGTCAGAATGACCCCCTTAGTGTTTGGAGTCGATAGTCAGAGTTGTGATGAAGTCCAGGATGGAGTTGCAGAAGTTAATGTGGGGTCCAGGGGGTCTGTTGGCAAAGGGATCCTCTGACGGTGGTATTGGTGTCAGGCTTGATCTGGAGGTTGAGGTGTTCAGTAATCATTGTTGTCTTGTCGTCCATAGCAGTTCAATGGAGGGAGTCCTTGTGGATGATGCCGATGCCTCCTCCATGTCTGTTGGAGCAGTTGCAGTGGATCATCTTGAATCTGGGGGTGGGGGGTCGCAGTGGTGATGTCTGGTGCCAATGCGGGGGTGAGCCACACTTCAGTGATGAACATTATTTCGGCACAACAGTGGTAATGGTGTCCCAGTTTTTTATGGCTTGTTTGCAGAGGGATCGGGCATTGAGTAACGTGCAGTGGAGTTGTGGTTTGTGGCTGGGCATCTGGTTTGTAGCAGTGTTGGTGGCTCCTACTTCATAGGAGAAGAGGCATTTGTGGCAAGAGAAGGGGCCTTTTGTGGTCCGAGGTGAGGCGATGCAGCAGTTTGTGTTGCCAATCTTTGGCATTAGGTTTTGAATCTTGACAGGGGAGTACTGGCATTGGGCTTCAAAACCATAGGTTCTGCTGCTACGTGCGGTCCAGGCATGGACAGTCACAGAAAGGCTTGTCTTTGGTGTGCCTTTGGTACGCCTGCTGCACACACCACACACACTTTTGCAGAGACCCCCATTAAGTGGGTCATGGGGGGAGTGGCGCAGTGGGAAGAGGGCAGGAGAGAGGTATGGGGAGGTGAGAAAAAGCAATGAAACATCATCGGGGCTGAGGAGCTGGGTAGGAACAATGCGCACAAAAACTGGGCAAAACAGCACCAGGCAGCACAAGCAAAATAGACGACTGGATGGAAAATCAAAGGAAACCAAAAAGGAAGCACAGAGCAGAACAGGTGGCACAAAAACTGGGCCGGAAGGCAAAAAACAGAATAGACAGACACAGAACTGGGCAGGAAGATGAAGGGTCACACAAGGCAGCACAAAGCAGAGCAGACAGGTACAAACTGGGCAGGAAGATTGCAGCACAAGCAGAACAAAATCAGCCGATGGATAACACAAGGCAGCACAAGCAGAACAAAAACGGGTACCAGAAGCAGCAAAAACAAGGGCTCTGCAGAGGGCTAGTGGCAGCGGGGGAGCAAGGTACAGGACCTGCTCAGTGACCACCGTTAAGTAGGTCCTGGGAAGGCATGGGGCAGTGGGAGGAGGGCAGACAAGGGCTCAGTGGAGGAAAGAAAGAGTGGGGAAAAATTATCAGGGCTGAGGCACATGGCAGGAACAGTAACCACAAAAAATGGGCAAAACAGCACAAGGCATCACAAGCAAAGCAGACAACTAGCTGGAAAAACAAAGGAAACAAACAAGAAAACACAGAGCAGAACAGAGAGCACAAAAAAGTGGGCAGGAAGGCTAAGAACACAAAGCAATGCAAAGCTGAACCAATGGTCACAAACTGGGCAAGATGACAATGGAAGGACAAGGCAGCACAAGCAGAACAAAATTGGGTGATGGACAACACAAGGCAGAGCAAATAGATATGGACAACAGAGGCAGCAAAAACTAGGGCTCTGCAGTGGGTGAGTGGCAGCAGGGGGAGCTAGGCTGAGGACCTGCTCAGAGGGGTTGCACAGCGATCACCATTAAATAGGTACTGGGGGGCATGGTGCAGTGGGAGGTGGGCGGACAAGGGGAGGTGAGAAATGAGTCAGGGCTGAGGCGCAGTGCAGGAACAATGGCCACAAAAGCTGGGCAAAACAGCACAAGATAGCACAAGCAAAACAGACAACTGGATGGAAAAATGAAGGAAACAAGCGAAGAAGAACAGACAGCACAAAAATAGGGCAGGCAGGCTAAAGACAGAATAGACAGGCACAGAACTGGGCAGGAAGATGAAGGGTCACACAAGGCAGCACAAAGTGGAACTGACGGGTACAAACTGGGCAGAAAAACTATGAAAACACAATGCAGCACAAGCAGAACAAAATCAGGTGATGGATAACACAAGGCATGACAAGCACAACAGAAATAGGCACCAGAGGGCAATAGAGGCAGCATTAACAAGTGCTCTGCAGTAGGCGAGTGGCAGCGGGGGGAGCTAGGTACAGAATCGGCTCAGTGTGCAGCGACCTCTATTAAGTAGGTCCTAGGGGGTGTGGTGCAACGGTCAGAGGGCAGGCAAGGGGTCGGGGAAGCAAGGAATGGCAGGAAAAATCATCAGGGCTGAGAGGCAGTGGGGGAACAATGGGCACAAAAACTGGGCAAAACAGCACAAGGCAGCTCAAGCAAAACTGACAGCTGTGTGGAAAAACGAAGAAAGCAAACAAGGAAGCACAGATCTGAACAGATGGCACAAAAACTGGGTAAGAAGTCTATAAACAGAACAGAGAGACACAGAACTGAGCAGGAAGATGCAGGATCACACAAGGCACACAAAATTAAACAGATGGGTACAAACTGGGCAGGAAGACAATGGAAACACAAGACAGCAGAAGCAGAGAAAAATTAGGCAATGAATAACACAAGGCAGTGCAAGCAGAACAAAAATGTTAGCGTAAAGTAATTTTCATTTGTGAGCGGCAATGGTTGGCTGTGGAGGCCCTGCAGCCTTTGGCTATGTGCATTGAGGGTTGGCCACAGGGCCTAGCCAACCCCTATAATCACCCAACCCTGCGCTGCTCATAGCCTTTGTCCATGCACAGCTGGTGTTGGCCACAGGGCCTGACCTGTGACCAGTCCCTGCAGCCAACCCCTATACCAACCAAACCCCTCATGGCCCCTCTACCTCAGGCTGATCTCATTCCCAGGAACCCCATCCCTCAGGCCTGGCCTAAACATTTAATTATTTTGGAGGGGCACATGCATTCCTAGGCCAAACTCGGCCCTGGGAATCTCATTCCCCAGGGCCCGCCCTAAACATTACATTTTTTTGTGGGGGGAGCATGGCCGCCCTCCTGAGGCCGATCTAGGCCCTGAGGACCTCATTCCCCAGAGCCTGGTCTAAACATTTAAATATTTGTATGGGGGCAGGGACAGCACTGCCTCCCTCCTTAGGCCAATCTTGGCCCTGGGGACCACATCCCTCAGGGCCTGGCCTAAATATTACATCTTTGTTGGGAAAGGGGGGCCCTGTGGCCCACCTCTCCAGGCCAATCTCAGCCCACGGGACCCCATCCCCTAGGTCATGGCCTAATTATTTTTTAGGGGGGAAGAGGGCCATGTGACAACCCTCCCAAGGCCGATAAAGCATGGGTGACCCCATACACTGGGTACCCACAGGGTACCCAGTCACTATGTTGGGGACAGTGGGGGGAGCCTGAAGGCTGCTAAAGCTGCTCCTACTCTGTGGAATCAATTGTTTCCTCTGACTCACTGCCTGTGGGCAGGGAGACCGAGGAAACCTCTGCTCATAGTGAGGGAGAGCTGTTTGACAGCTCTCCCTGGCTGCAAGCAGAGTGTTTGCTGTGACTTGGAGGCAGCTGTAAAGGCAGCCTGGGACATAGCAGGAGCAGGCCTTGAGGGGTGTCAGTCCCCAGGGGCATCTGTGGCTCCACGAGGGGAACCCTTGGCCCCCACACCAACAAACATTGCCCTGGGGAGTTGGTGGTCCTCAGGCATGTGGGGGCCCACGCCCCAGTTCAATTTGAAAAAGTGCCCAGGATAGGTGGTGGCCCAAGGGCTGTGGGGGGGCCACATGACCCCCCCTGCATCCAGTGTACATAGTGCCCCAGGGAAGTTGTGGCTCCTGAGACTGTGGGGCAGGCTGTCTGGCCTCCCACACACTAACAATGGAATTTGCCCCAGGGAGGTAGTGGCCCAGGGCAGAGGGGGCAGCATGCCCGCGCATATTTGACTAATTGCCCTGGGGAGGTAGTGGTCCCTGGGGATGTGGGGAGGCCATCTGGCCTCCCCCTGAAAAACAGTACAATTTGTCCCAGTGAGGTGGAGGTCCCTGGAGTGCAGGGGGGGGCATGCAGCCCCCTGCATTCTAAATACTCATCGCCCTGGGGAGATGGCGGCCCCCGGGGCTAATGAAAGCCCTAGGAAGGGGGCCGTGTGTACCCCCTCCTTATTAAAGTCACCAATATCCCCTGGACCTGGCCCACCTGAGGGCTTAAAAAGTAATGAATGGGAGTAGGCCACCCTTTGTTTTAAAAATCTCAGAAAAGTCTGTGGATCAAGATCCACTGATTTTTCCAAGATTTAAAAAAAACAAATGCTTTTTAGCCCTGGCGGGGTCCCTCAGGAACCCAAGCCCTAGAGCTAAGGGGTAAGGTTGACTCTTTCCTAGCCCCTTTTCTTATTTTTTTTCTTTTTTCTGGGACTCGACTGAAGCTGAGTGCCAAGATGGCTGCCATCACTTCCTTGTTGAAGTGTTAGCAGCCAATCACATATCAGCACAGGGACAGCTGGATCCGCGAAGAAGCCACCTCCCTATATATATTTCTTTTTTTTGGCCCTAAATTACTCCAAAACTACTCAACAGATTCACACCAAGCCACAAAAAATTTAATCTGTGGAACAGGATCTAATTTCTTACAGATTTGGTGTAATTACATTCAGCTGTTTGGGCTGTAGGTGTGTTTATTTCTCGGCCCCCACTTAACTGACCACCCTGAAATGTTCAAAACAGAAGCTGAATTGACCAAAGTATACGTTTTGAAAGTTTTATGAAGATTTGATAAGTGGTGCCAAAGTTATAGGCAAAACAAAAAACACTATTATATATATATTCCTGAATCAGTGTTAATTGCATTGTATGTGCAAGCTATAAGACAAATTGTTTTCCTGAAGATCAATACATGGTAAGTTTTGTACTTTCTTATGCGGGTGGAACTGCGGCCACTTGGTTGATTCCTCTGGTGGAAGCAATGATCCAGAGTTATATAATTATGATGAAATCCAGGCAGAAATGCATACAATTTTGACAGACATACTTTTGTACAATCTATTGTTCCAGAATTATAAAACTTAAACCAAGGAAATAATGATTTGATTACATACTGAACAACGTTTAATAGAATAGTGTCAGAATCTGAATGGCCTAGAGAGAAGAGAGCATCATTGTCTCCCACAGATTTAGAAGACAAATTGAAATATTTAACAGCTCAAGTTGTAGACCCATCTGAAGCCTGTGACAAGCTTATAGACCTGGTAGAAGGGCTGGATCATAGAGTAGGGGAAAGGAAACTGAATAAGGGCAGAAATGAGTCAAAAATAATAGTTCCCAGAGATAGAAAAACTGAGAACAAAAATATAGATGAGTCTGAACCTGTGCACATAGGGTGTGTTGGTGGTCCTCTTTCAGTAAAGGAATGACATAGATGTTGTTATCAAAAGCTAAAGCAGGTCATTTCCCAAAAAGATTGTCCACATAAACCAAAGGAAGGACCTAAAATGTCAAATTCTTCCTTTAAGCCCTCTGGAAACACAAAGACCCCATGATTAAGGAGACCAAATTACCATGTCCAGTGGATATGAAGGCTCTTCATCTGGTGAGCATCAATGGTGAATACCTCATTGGTCATTTTCACACCCCTTTAAAAGTAGAATGGCAACCGAATTCTAAGGTCTCCATCAACATTTTGTTAGATTCAGAAACACAGGTAATGTTATGGTTTCAGACTTCGCTTATGGTCTTGCTGTTCCCATTGTATCCAAACCCTCTCATGTAAGCATGTGTACTATAGATGGAAGAGAAATACTATCTGGCCCTGCAAATATATATACCATTCCATTAAGTCTTTCTATAAAAGAATGCACTGAACTAATAAAGTTTGACATTATAACCACTTGGTGACCTTAACATCCACCTCGGGAACCACACCAACCCAAACACCACCGCTCTTCTCGACAACCTCACTACCCTCAGCCTCAGACATCTGATCTCCACCCCCACATATCCCAGGACACACACTGGACCCCATCTTCACCTCAATCAACCAGATCACCATCAAGACCATCTCCCCCCAAGACTGGACCAACCACCACTGCATACATTTCACAATCACCGCACCCAGCAGCCGCACCCGCACCTCCAGGACCCAACACAGGAAATGGAACAAAATCACCAATGAGCAACTCACCTCATTGCTCACCAAATCCCTCTCTCCCCCCTCTGACGACGCCAACAGAGCAGCGCGCAATCTCAATGCATGGATCTCTGAATGTGCCGACACTCTAGCCCTTCTTCGGGTGACATCTGCCAAACGCGTACCTAAGGACAGCCGGTTCACCATCGAACTCCAAAAATCAAAGGTTACCTGCAGACGTTTAGAGAAAAAAATGGAGGAACAGCCAATCCGGCGAAGACCTTGCCTTATTCAGAGCTGCCACCACCGCCCACCGCTGAAAAATAAAGAACGCAAGAAAGTACGCACTCCGGGAGTGCATCAACTCCTCCACACACAACTCAATGGAACTCTTCTCAGTCATCAATGAGTTCACAGATCCCCCCTCTGAAGCCTACAGCATCCCCCGTCACAGGACCTCTGCGACAATCTTGCCTCCTTTTTCCACCACAAAATCCTTCCGGAAAATCCTGGCACTGGAACCTCCGACCGATCCACCCCCCCAGAATCCACCCAGACTATCCACGACTGGTCCATGCTCACCACAGAGGAAACAGTCATCATCATGAACAGCACCCACTCCGGAGCCCCCTCAGACCCCTGCCTGCACCACATATACATCAGAGCCAGCGTATCCATCGCCCGAGCTTCGTTACCCAATCAACTGCTCCATCAGCATGGGCACCTTCCCTGAGGACTGTAAACACGCCGAAATACACCCTCTTCTGAAGAAAACTTTGGCCAACCCATCAGGACTAAAGAATTTCTGCCCCATCTCCCTGCTACCCTACCCCACCAAAGTACTAGAGAAAGCAATCAACGCACAACTACAGAATTTCATCGAGGCCAACAACTCCCTGGACAGCTCCCAGTCAGGCTTCCGCAGCAATCACAGCACGGAGACAGCAGTCGTGGCAGCCACTGACGACATCCGATTACTCTTAGACCACGGCCACACTACAGCACTCATACTCCTCGACCTCTCAGCAGCTTTCGACACAGTCTCCCACAGCACTCTGCGGACCAAACTCCACAGCATAGGATTCTGCGGAAGAGCCCAGGAATGGATCCACTCCTTCCTCTCTGGGGGGACGCAGAGAGTCAGACTCCCGTCCAACACTTCCAGACCCTAAGGAGTCAACTTCGGAGTCCCCTAAGGATCCACACTGAGTCCCATACTGTTCAATGTATACATGGCCCCTCTTGCTGCCACTGTCAAAAGCCACAATATGAACATCGTGTCATATGCGGATGACACACAACTCATCATTTCCCTCACCAAAGACCCGGAAACATTCAAAAGGAATTTTTACACAGGAATGGAAGCTGTTGCCACCTGGATGAAAGAAAGCTGCCTCAAGCTCAACTCCGACAAGACGGAACTCATCATCTTCGAAAAAGCCACCTCATCTTGGGATGACTCCTGGTGGCCCACATCCCTCAGCACACCCCCTGCACCGACCGAGCACGTCCACAACTTAAGAATCATCCTCGACTCCTCCCTATCCAGGACCCGCCAGGTAAACTCTGTTGCATCCTTCTGCTGGCACACACTCTGCAAATTTCAGCAGATCTTCAGATGGATCTCAGCAGACTGTTGCAGGACAGTCACCCACGCCTTAGTCACGAGCAAGCTCGACTACGGCAACGCCCTCCACGCCAGCACCTCAACTAGGAACATCAAAAAACTTCAACTCACCCAGAATGCCACCACCAGACTAATTCTGGACCTCCCTCACCGAGAGCATTTCTTCCAATACCTGAATACCCTCCATTGGCTACCAATCGAGAAGCAAATCACCTTCAAGCTTCTCACCCACACGTACAAGGCCATACACAACGAAGGACCAGCCTACCTGAACCACCGCTCCTCCTTCCACACCCCTCCAGATCCCTCCGCTCTGCCCAGATGGCCCTGGCGACCATCCCTCAGGTGCGCAATGCCACCGCCTGAGGACTATCTTTCACTTACACTGCGGCAGAGAGCTGGAACAACCTCCCCCTGCACCTCAGACAAAGCTCATCGCTCACCATCTTCAGGAAGAACCTCAAGACGTGTCTCTTCAGATGAGGTTCCTCCCTCCCAGCACCTTGAGTCCCTCACAGGCGAGTAGCTGTGCTTTACAAAGATTGATTGATTGCTTGATTGCTCTCAAGTTTTGAGTTATTCTTGGAGTATCTTGGTTATACAGACATAACCTTCTTATAGATTGGGTAAGAGTCTCTCTCTTCCTTTTCTATCAACTTATTGTAAACAACATTGCATGAACCTTTCTGTCGCATCTGGGGACATGCTGTAGGTGCTTTAGAAGAGCTGCATGCAATAGTCCCAAAGGAATACCAAGATTATCTAGATGTTTTTGTTAAACAAATGGCCACCACATAGACCTCATGAAGCAGGAGAGATCTACAATCAGGAGCACATCTGCCTTGCAGCTGAATGTATACTCTTACAAAAAAAGAGAATGCATAACTTCAACAAATATTTGGATGAACTTCTTGAAATAGGTTTTATTCATCCTTCTCAGTCTCCCCTCCTCTATTTTTTGGTTCTCAAAAAGGAGGGAGATTTAGGAGCCTACATTTACCTTAGGGACCTCAATTGGGTAACAATTAAAAATGGATACCCTTTACCTCTAATTTTGTCCTTATTAGATCAATTAGATGCTAAGGTTTTCACTAAGTTAGATCTTAGAGGAGATTATCATTTGATTAGAATAAGGGAGGGGGATAAGTGGAAGACTGCTTTTCATACCGTATCTGGTTTGTTTGAATATTGGGTTATGCCCTTTGGTTTATGCAATTCCCGTGTCACCTTTCAGTTTTTTTTATCAATCAGGTCTTACGAGAATTCATTGATATTTGCACAGTAGTATATACAGATGACAGCTTCATGTTTTCTAAGGCCAAAAAAACGCTTGTAGAACATGTACAAAACATCCTGAAGAAATTACAAGAACATCAGTTATACGCAAAAATAGAGAAATGTGTCTTTGACGTAGATGAGGTCGAACCTTTTGGGTTTAATATATCTGCTACAGAATAAAGATGGATCCTAAGACAACTGAAGTCATGTACGAAGTAAAATGCCCACAATTCATGAAAGATGTACAGTGCTTTGGGGTTTGCAATTTTTATACAAGATCCATTAACTAGTTCTCGGCTTTGATGTTCCCGTTTACTGGTCTGTTATGAAAAGGGGTGCCTTCATTGGACGGAGGAAATGGAGAAAGCCTGTCAAACTTTGAAGTCCAAATTCATTACTGCAACAGTTCTGAGACACCCAGATCCATCTCAACCCTTTATTGTTGAGGCGGCTGCTTCCCTAATAGCTGTGGGAGGTATTTCGTCCCAAAGACATAGTAATACAGACATATAACACCCAGTAGCTTATTATTCTCAGGAAATAAGACCAGCAGATTCAAATTATTCAGTGGCAGAGAATTGCCTACAATTAATTACACATTTGAAGAATGCAGACACTATTTATTAAGAGCTCAAAATACAATTACCATTCTTTCTGACCATTGTAACTCGCAATTCGTACAATCAGTACAAGACTTTTCGTCTCATAAATTGTGGTGGACTACCTTTAGTGAGGATGATTTTGTGATAACCTTTCAGCCAAGTAGAAAGAACACGGAAGCAGATGCACTCTCAGGATATGACTGTGGATCACAAGAAAAGATTTAGGAACATTCACTTATAATTTATGCAGAAAAAATGCAAGGCCTGATAGCACCTTCAGTCTTTTTAACAAAAGTACAACAGTTACAGGGAATAGAAGGTAGTAAAGGCCTACTAAATAAATACAATGGTGAACAAAGAGAACAATGATATTGTGTTAATAATGGGTAATATTTGTGAACACCAGAAATACAGAGTCAAACATTGGATTGGTGCTACAAAAGTAAATTAGTAGGCCACCCTAAGAAAAGAAAAAACACACTAGAACTAGTACGTAGACATTTCTGGTGGCCTAACTTGGCAACCGACGTACAGCATGATGTTGCTACCTGTGCACTTTGGGGCATATTTATACTCCGTTTGCGCCGAATTTGCATCGTTTTTTTCGACGCAAATTCGACGCAAAACTAACTCCATATTTATACTTTGGCGTTAGACGCGTCTAGCGCCAAAGTTCATGGAGTTAGCGTCATTTTTTTGCGTGAACACCTTCCTTGCGTTAATGATATGCAAGGTAGGCGTTCCCGTCTTAAAAAATGACTCCGATGCATATGCGTCGGATTTATACTCCCGGGCAAAAATGACGCCTGGGAGTGGGCGGGTCTAAAAAACCCGCATTAGCGCCGGATTTTAGCGCCTGGGTCAGGGCAGGCGTTAAGGGACATGTGGGCTCAGTATGAGCCCAGAGGTGCCCTCCCCTGCCCCCAGGGACACCCCCTGCCACCCTTGCCCACCCCAGGAGGACACCCAAGGATGGAGGGACCCACCCCAGGGACATTAAGGTAAGTCCAGGTAGGTATTTTTTTTTTTTTTTTTTGTGGCATAGGGGGGCCTGATTTGTGCCCCCCTACATGCCACTATGCCCAATGACCATGCCCAGGGGACAGAAGTCCCCTGGGCATGGCCATTGGGCAAGGGGGCATGACTCCTGTCTTTGTTAAGACAGGAGTCATTTCAATGGGGGATGGGCGTCGTAAAAAAATGGCGCAAATCGGGTTGTGGCGATTTTTTTGCCTCAGCCTGACTTGCACCATTTGTGGACGCCCATACGCCATTTTCCCCCTACGCCGGCGCTGCCTGGTGTACGTCGTTTTTTTTAACGCACACCAGACAGCTCCGGCGGCTAACGCCGGCTAACGTCATTCAATAAATACGGCGCCCGCATGGCGCTTCAGAATGGCGTTAGCCGGCGCTAATTTTTTTGACGCAAAACTGCGCTGGCGCAGTTTTGCGTCAAAAAGTATAAATATGGGCCTGTGTGTTTCAGCTTCATTGTAGACTTACCTTGTACTGCAGAAGGTCATAATACAGTGGTAGATCATTTGACTAAGAAGGCTCATTTTGATGGACTTCCATCAGCTAAGGAATTAGCAGACGTTTTTACATACACCATAGTGGAAGTACACCGAGTCCCATCAATGCTTATTTCAGAATGAGGCTCACCGTTTCTTTCTTATTTTTGGAATGCAGTTCGCGATCTTACCACACTCAAGCAAATGGTCAAAAAGAACGAGTTTTTAGAGCAATGCCTTTGTTGCCAATTAATTCATGAAAACACTTAATGGAATTAAATACTAGGAGATTTTGAGTTCTCTTATAACAAGCTTGTAAAT
Source organism: Pleurodeles waltl (assembly GCF_031143425.1). NCBI lineage: Eukaryota > Metazoa > Chordata > Amphibia > Caudata > Salamandridae > Pleurodeles > Pleurodeles waltl. Next base: position 221,643,486 of record NC_090437.1, read on the forward strand.
GAGTCCTCAGGAATTTTCTCCTTTCTTTTGTACCTATGGAATCTATCCTAAAATGCTGGATTGTAAAATACCTGTATCTTAATTTGTTCAGTCTGCCCTAGCCTTTCAGAAAAATGTAAATAAAATGCATCAAAGGTCACAAGAACATTTACATCATGCAAAGGAAAGTTATAAAAGACATGCAGATAAACAAAGAGGCAGATATAAGAGCACCTTGTGACACTTTAGCCCTGCCTTAATGTAATTTTGTTTTTATGATAAGGCGGCGCTAAGGTGGTCTCTTCCTCGCACCATATTTACAAAGTTGTGCTATGCATGCATTGCGCCACTTTGTAAACCCTTGAGCCACATTATTCCTGCTCCATGCATAATGTTTGCAGGGGGGCATTCGTTAGTTAGGGGGGCTGAAAAAATAGCATAAGAAAATCTATGAGATTTCCTTGTGCCATTTTGTTTGGTACTTTTAATGCCTGCTCAGAGCAGGCGTAAAAAGGGGGCATACCATTAATTAGAATGGGCCCCTATGCTCTCTGCGGGAGTAGCACCCACATTTTGACTCTACTCCTGCAGAGTACATCAACAGCGTCACATAAAATTACGCTAAGTAGGGGGGCGCTAAGGGGTGCAAGGAAAATGGTGCTGCAGTAGGTGCCACTTTCCTTAAATCTGCCCCTAGATGGTTTAAAGTAAGAAAATGGCAACTTTCTAAAAGTGGTAATTAAAGAATTTCAATTTAAAATCTGACTTCACCATCAGTTGTGATTTTAAATTGTGACTGCAGAAACACCAAAATTGAGGGTCCCCTCTCTTCCCAATTGGAAATTACACTTATAAAAGTTAGCAAGGCATTCCCAATTTTAAATTATGGGAGAGATAGGCCTTGCAGTAGTGAAAAACAAGTTTTTCACTACTTGGATTTGTAAAACTTAAAAGTACATGTCCAACTTTTTGAATACACTGCACCCTGCCCTTGGGGCTTTCCAAGGCCTACCTTAGGGGTGCCTTGTATTAAAAAGTAAGGTTTGGGTCTGGCAAGAGGGTTAATGAGGCAGATCAACATGGCAGTTTAAAACTGCACACACAGGCTCTACAATGGCAGGTCTGAGTCATGTTTCAAGAGGTACTGAAGTGGGTGGCGCAATCAATGTTGCCTGCCCAGCAGTCGTATTTAATTTACAGGCCCCTGGCACAGAAGGCGCACCTGATTAGGGCCTTATAAGTAAATTAAGTATGCCAATTGTAGATAAACCAATGTTACCTTGTTTTAGGCAGAGAACATATGCCTTTTAGCACTGGTTAGCAGTGGTAAAGTGCCCAGAGTCCTACAGCAACAAAATGTAGTTTTATCAGTTCAAAGAGCCTGCTGTTTGTGGGCTATTGTGTTCAATAGCTTGGACATATTTGAAGCTTCGATCTGTGCCTTATGATTATTTTGTGATTGGAGGCTTCCTCTAATGTTAGAAAATAACATGTGCCAAGATATTAAGGCACGGAGTTATGCTAAAGTGGTGCAGCTCGGTGCTGCGCCAAAAATAGCAGCGCCATGCTGCGCCACTTTGGGAGCACAGAGGTGTGCCATATTTAAAGGAAAACGGTGCACCCCTGCGTTTCCCCTTGCACTGGTGCTGAATTTAGCTGCCCAGCGCCAACACAGGCATCCTTGGACCATAGTGCAAGGATGTTTGCGTTGAAGGGATAGATTGTTTATGTGCAGGAAGATGTCCCTTCCTTCACTTAAACAATCTATTATTGCGATTTGGCACTTCTAAGTGTGCTGCAAAATGCAGCAAACATAGAAGTACTGAAGCGTCGTTTTGAATAATTGTTTAAGTGCAGGAAGGTATCCCTTCCTGCACGTAAACAATCATCCATGACATTTTGCTTCCTCTATGTGTGCTACAGAAGAGCACACATAGAAAAAGCAAAAAACGAGGAGGAATAAAAGCATTCCTCCTCATTTTGCTATGCCTCAGGTTTACAACTCATAAAGCTGAGGCAGCATCAAAAGCAATGGTTGTTGCATGGGTGTTGCAATGGACCACCTCAACACCCATTGCACACCTCTCTGATGCAGAAAACTGCATCGGAGGGGCCCATATTTACAAAGAGGCGTAACCCCACAAAAAAGTGGCGGTGCACCTCCTTGTAAATATGGAGCAGTGCTTAGCGCTACCAGAGCACATGAAAAGTGATGCTCTGGTGGCGCTAGGGGCTCCTAATATGCCCCTTAGATTTCAAACATTTAATGTGACCACCACATAATATTTGAAATTTTAAATCACTCATGCTAGGAAGTTGATAATGAATAGGGATGAATTTGCTAACATTTATATTACAGATGCCACGATGGGACTGCCTCGTGAATTTATGGTATGTTATGACATTTTCGGCAGTAAATATATGATTGAATTAATTGTATATGCATCTGTTGTGTATTTCTTAAAATCTTTATCTAGGAGGTTGGATACTTCCCATCATTAACTTTCGCATAGGATATTCTTTTGACTTTTTTTTAGAAGGATATACCTGTAGTTTTTCAAAGCATTTAACATATGAAAGACATGAGTAAGATTGGTTCAAGTATTTTTACTAAAAATTCTAGCTTTGTTACGTTTGTCTGCAGAGTTGATCACAATATTTACATATTTTTGTCTTGCGTTTTTGTAAGCAGTCAATCTTTCTGATTTACGTAGCTTCTTCTTTTTACATGTTTGACTGTTTTAAGTTCTCATTTGCAGCACAACACAAAATTGAGAAGTATGTCACAATGCCGAGTGAGAAGTTGTTGCCACAACAATATCCAGATTATCGGCTACCACTTTAACATGACGGTAAGCATATCTAGGGATAGGTTTACTGTACTATTTACCTATCACCAAGGTACAAAGGTATGGAGTTTAGTATAGTAAATATGGTCAGAACTTTAAATGCTTAGCTAATGATAATATGGTAATTGATATTCTATATACAATAATTTGCGAGGACAATATCTAAAACCGAATTTTGTGGTGAAAAACCCAATATTTGCATTGAGGTCAGCCGCTTCTGCACATCAGTTATTAGAAAGGTAGTGTGGGGCAAAACTAATACTCTGCAAGAGCGCACAGTATGTTTTTAATGTGCGGAAGCAGTCCCTACAAAGAGGCAACTAGCAGTAGGAGATTAATTATTCCAAAAATGTTTTTGAGGAGAACGTGTTTTACAACTTTTTATAGTATGACCTATACAAAGTTCATGAACTGTATAAATATCACATGCAAAATTTTCCATTTCACTCCTAGGGCCAGATGTAGCAAACGTTTTTACCCATTCTGTGTCTATGGGAAAAAGTGTTCGTACATATGGCCCCTAATCCTTTGGGAGGCAAACTGTGCTGTAAAAAATTAAAACAGAAGAAATGAGCACAAATACATTTGAGGCCATAAAACTGCTTTTAGAACTAGAGAAGCAGCAACATCAGCAGATATTTCCCACGAGTCCACCCATGGGACACAGCTTCCCTGCCCACAAGAGTGCGGACAGGGAAAACTTGTCTGTTCCCATCTGGGTGGGAACAGACATGTTTCCCTGCCCATGCTCCTGGAGGCAGGAAACTGAGAATGCTTCTGCTTGGTGAGAGCAGAGACAACAACGTGTTCCCATTGGACAGCAGCAAAATTGCTCTCACTGCCCCCACAATAGCTGCATGAGGATAGCAGGTGTACCGCTGGAGACTTGGGCTCTCCAGTGCAGTTCTTAATATTCTGTGTTATGGGTGCCTAAGGTAGGTACTGGGGTATCCACCTAAGGCCAAGGGGGATGGGGTCCCTGGGGCCTGGAAATGCTTGGGGAGTGGGTCACATGCCTTCTCCTCTTAATAAATGAAGACTGCCCTGGAGGATTTGGTTCCTGGGGAAAGTAAAGAGTCAGAGAGGAGACTCCCTTCCCTTAATAAATGAATACAACCCCAGAGGATGGAGTGTCCAGGGCATATGAAGGCTTGGGGATGTGGGCCAAGTGACCCCTGCCCAATAGTTATATTTTTTGGAGCTTGGTGATGTACCCAGAAGGGGCAGGGGCATCACAAATCATTTGATTTTTAATATTGTGGGAGTTTGCAGCCCCCCATGAATATTAAAAAACAGTAAGTTTCCTGGTTCATTAAATCCATGACTCCAGGAGATCTTACTATAGGACAGATTTAAGGTTAGTTTACGCCAAGGTAGCGTAATTTTTAATGTTAAAATGGTGCAAACTTAACAACATATTTATACTTTGATGCTAGACCAATCTTGTGTCAAAATATTGGGCTAAGTGCCATTTTTAGAATGTGCGAACCGACCTTGCATCAATGAGATGCAAGGTAGGCATTCCCGTCCTAAAAACAACTCTAACCCCCAATGCCTTATTTAACTCCTAGCGCTAAAACGACACACACCTAGGAAGCGGACCTGAAAAATTATGCTAAGCCCGAGTTGCACCAAATTTTAGTTCCTGGATCAGACCAGGCCTTAAAAGGCCCTCACACTGCTACTTAAGGAAAACTCACAGATGGAACATTTGTAACCTCCAGGACAACATGGAAGTCATACTGCTCCAGGTTGACACATGCTGCAGCCATCAACAGACGACCGCAGCTCCCTCCACCACCACTGCAGCAACCCCAAACACCATGTAGCACCAACAAAGGCAATGTAGAAGGCAGGAGAGGATATTTCCGCAGCGGACAACCATACTTGGCCTCAGGGAACAATATGTTATCAGGACATACTGTTTCAACCAGGAGTCCATTATATGGCTGCTGCACCACATTGTGCCAGAGATCACAGCCAGGGTGGAAACACTAACAAATATACCACCCATCACAAAGCTCCTCACTGTCCTGCACATGCTGGTGTCTAGATCTTTTCAGACAACAGCTACACTAGTCCCTGGTGCCTCTCAGCCGTCATTCTAACTCTTCCTACCCAAAGTCATAGATGCCATCATCTGCCTCACACCCCGCCACATCTGCTTCCCAAACACCCAGCAACTACAGCAGGAGACAAAGCAAGGTTTTTATCAAATTGTTGGGTTTCCGCATGTGCTGGGTGCAATGGACTGCACCCATGTCCAACTTGTTTCACCTGCAGCTATGGAACACCTCTACAGGAACCTCAAGCGCACCCATTTCATAAATGTGCAGGCCATTTTTGACCACCATGGCCTCTTTACCAACATATTAGCCAAGTACCCTGGCAGTGTCCATGATGCATTCATATTCAGGCACTCAACCATAAACGAGCAGTTCCAGGATGGGCAATCTGGCAATTGGCTACTCGTGGTGAGTCAAAAAACTACAAAAATACACACACAACACACCAATCCTGTAGGACAAACAAGACATAAACCACACCAAATACGCATGGGCATAGGAACACAGATGTACAGACAACAACACATATGCATCATGCTACAGTGCACCACAATCATTGCAAATCACAAACACATATATCCACATGTACTTAACACAGCCACAACCTGACAGGTACACCACATGAGGAACAGGTGGAGCTATGTTCCCGTTGCATACAGAAGAAGCCCACAAATCAGTACAAGTGTCCACTGGTTGACTACCAAATACACTTCACACACACATTACACTAAACAAAGAATAGCTCAGCTATGTCAATGGCATATGCCACAGCCTTGTAAATAAAGTCACACATAGGCACAGCCCCACGTAAATCATGGTGTGGAAGCCTCTGGCAGAACCTACATGTCACCCAAGTGGTTCCATAACCAACTACATCTCACCTACACATACCTGACATACCTGTACTGTGCACATACATCTGTCTGATGCATTATGTCGCACACATAGGAATGCAAATTAACCTGCCATGAAAGACCAAGGGGCAGAATCATGAGAAATGGTGCCACACATACTTTAGTGCCAACTCACATGCACCACTTAGCACCCCCATCATGTCTGTTCGGTAGACTATAAATGGTCCACCTGTTGAAGTAAGCCTCAGCAAGGCCTACTTGTGCAAGGGGTTCACCCTACTCTGCACAAAGTCCTCAGACCATATAGGAAGATGTTGGCACAGAAACTGGAATAAAAGACAAAGTTTATTAAACCTCATGAGGTGGTACTACAGTTCAAACAGCACCCTTCGGTAATGTTTGAAGTAGCACACTAAACTGAGAGAGCATGGTCCTTTTATACCCACGCAGGGGCTAAAAGGAGGTGGTACAATTATAGAAGCTAGACTTCTATACATATAAGATCATATGGAAATGCACAGTCGACAGGTAGGAGGTGCTAACAGTTTTAAAGGACTAACAGCTGCAGACCTTACTGGGCATGTGCGAAAGTGGGAGATGCTAAATATAACTTGTCACTAGACAGATTTTCAAGAGTAGTTAAAAGGAAGGTAGGACAGAGCACATGGCGAGCACATGGCAGCATGTGGCAGAGAAAATGGCTGCCATGAATACAAAATGGATTCCGCAAAATGTTCACAATAGTTGCTAAATACAAGATGTCTTCTGCTAATGCTTAATCTAATCGCTACTAAACTTCAACAGACGACCCTTTCAGCATCAGCTGAAGACATTCGTCTTTCTGGGATAATCTAAATATTCATCTTGTATATTCATACTCATCATTTCAGCTATTTCCTTATCTAACATGTGTTGTGCTTTCATTTCTATAATATTTCTTTAAGTAGACATACAAGCAGCAATACACATGGAGCAGAACATTGGACCACACTGAATACAGATACAGCATGTGAAAAATATTGCAATCATTACACACACCTGACCACCCAACAGGTAGTTGGTAATATCCATAGTTACCACAAACAAAATATGTATTATGGGAAGCTGTAAAACTACTATTATTTACACCCTCAATAATTAAAATCAAGGTACAATTGCTTATCCCCACTGAAATTCGCCCAATGCTACATATACATAAATCTGCTTTTGTTTTTTGTAACAGAAATCACAAATTGTTCTTTCTTGTCAGAGTCTCTTATATTTGTGAAAACATATGGTATTGAAAATTTGTCCGGTTGATACTCTTCCCATTCCTATTTAGTTCCTTTGGCTTGGGGATACCCATCTTTGTCTTGGTAGCATACTTTGTTAAGGCGAAAAAAAAGTCAGCCCTCTGTACGTTTTCCAGATGCAAACAAAAGCGTGTACCAAGCTTGACAAGAACCATTGTGTGAAAAAGGAAGAGGAATGAAAGATGTCCCTCCTTTCTTTTGATGCGCAGGTATCATTCCACATACCCAAAAGTTAGTAGTATTTGTAGCATTATGAGTATGATGCAACATCTGAATGAAAGTATTATTGAAGTACGATTGACGGTGCTTCTGCTCACGATAGGGAAGCGTAAAGTAATAGTGATCCTCTGGTACTGGAGTAGTGGCAACAAAAAACTCACGAGCAGGAGCCTTCTTTTCAAAAAACCAGGTGATTATTGCTATAACCACCAAAACAACAACAAACTCCATAGTACTAATGATCACTTTGTTATTAATTTTAGCAACAGTGATAATCAACCCTTCCAGAAATTAATTAAAAACAATCGTTGGAGCTCTTATCCCTGGGCAGCCACTGATTTCTTCACCACGGGCTAAGACGGGTGTCACTACTCTAATGCATGGCTGATCCCCCCCCCCTTGCCACATTGGCTTTACGTTTCACTAACCCAGGGCGGTAGCTCAACCAGTTTTTTCCAGAATTTTTTCAGATTCTTTCCTCGGTCTCAAATTATATCGCGACACTCCAGAAATCGTATGGTCCGGGAAGAACTCCGCAGATTCGTCAGGTGATATAGCACGGCCTTTCTCCATAGTCAAGATCTCTCGATGATCAGTCAGCACAGCAGGCTCCACCAAGGTAGGTAGCACTCTCTTGCAGTGAGTACTATGGACCCAATTCTTTCGGTTCGTCACTCGAAATGCTGTCCTTGTTGCAAGGAGCAACTGCTCTGGGCCTCGCCACCTTGGTTCCAAGCTGCTTGATCTTGCAAAGGACTTAATCATCACCTGGTCACCAGGTCGGAGTTCAAGGCCTTCACATGTAGATCTGTCAGGAAGTGCTTCTCGAACCTGTTGATTAATTAAAAAACAAATTGTCGGTTAACTGTGCCAAATAATCATTCATCATATACAGAATTTGGCTTAGGAACTCCCCAAATGTTCAATAGCCTTCCAAACACTATTTCATGTGGGGTAAAGCCTATTCGAGAGTGTGGCACTGACCTAATAGACAATAATGCCAACGGTAATGCATCCGGCCAAGTTAAAGATGTGGAAGCCTGTATCTTCGCTAACTTCAGCTTCAAAGTAGCATTTTACCTTTCCACCAACCCTGCTGATTGTGGGCGGAAAACCGCATCAAACTTCAGTTTGATCCCTAATCCTTTCAGGACATACTTAATAACTTCCCAAACAAAATGAGGTCTGTTATCATTCCATAAAAGTCTGCAAACACCAAACCTAGGGAAAAATTATTTCAAAAGCACCTTTGCTGTGGTAATGGCAGTATTATCCTTTGTGGGGTACGCCTCTATCCATTTACTGAAGGCACATTCCACCACCAAGACATACTTTAAATTGTTGCAGCGTTCAAGCTGAATATAATCCATTTGTAGAACTTCGAAAGGTGCAGTTGGTGTAGCAAACCCTCCTGCAGGAGTTCATGTCCCTTTTCCAGGATTGTATTGTAAACAGATCAAACAAGACTGTACTACTCTCTTAGCTGTACTGGAAATTTCTGGACGCTCCCAAACTTCAGTAAGCAACTTCGTTATTGTTGAAGCTCCAACGTGTGCCAGCTCATGTGCCATCTGAACCATAGGTTGTACAAAAGCTATAGGCAATTTCCATTTATACATCTGCTTATTCCGCCAACAGCCCTCATCATCCAATTCTCCTTCTTCAGACCATTGCTCACGTTCTTTCACCGAAGCAGATTTCTGTATATCTAATACGTCTTGTCTAGCATTATGCCAACGTTCAGCTTGTGACTTCACTACATACATAGAAGTAGTACTTCGCTGCATCGCAGTCTCACGTGCTACGCGGTCCGCAAGGGCATTAACTTGCCCTATCTTATCAGTCACTCTCTTGTGTGCACTACATTTCACAAAAGCTATTTTCTTTGGATATGTCAATGCAGTCAAGAGGTTATGCACTAATTCTCTGTGCATTATCTCCACCCCGTGGGATGTGAGAAAGCCTCTCTCCTTCCAAAGCAAACCAAAATCATGAGCCACTCCAAAAGCATAGTGGCTGTCTGTATAAATGTTCACACGTAAGTCAGTACTAAGCTCACATGCTCGTGTCAAAGCTATTAGTTCAGCTGCTTGATCTGACTTCTGTGGTATATGAGCTGTCTCCACTACCGTGTGTATCGTGGTGATTGCATATGCAGCTGAGGTCATACCATCTGTCAACTTCAAACAAGACCCATCAACCCACAATTCCCCGTCTACATCTGGGAGGGGCGTATCTTGTAAATCAATACGACCCTTTGTCTGTTCTTCGGTAAGGAATATACAATCATGTGTTTCTTGTGACCGTGGCCGAGTCACCGAATATGGCAACAAAGTGGCTGGATTTAGTGTTGCACATCTCTTCAGTGTAATGTGAGGAGCCAGCAATGTCAATTCATATCCTGTCAGGCGAGCGCTAGTTAAATGTTGCGTCTTTGTTTGATTTAAAAGAGCATCAACTGCATGGGGTACTAACACCAACAGCTTCTGTGACAAAACTATCCCTTCACTCTCACGTATTGACACAGCTGTTGCCGCAACTGAACGAAAACACCCAGGCAACGCTCGAGCGACAGGATCAAGTACTGCTGAAAAATATGCACAGGGATGCTGCTTATCGCCATGTGTCTGTACTAAAACTGACAATGCACATCCATCTTTCTCATGTACGTAAAGTGCAAAAGGCTTCGTGTAATCTGGAGTACCTAACACTGGTGCTGAACAAAGGGCTTGTCGTAGCTGCCGGAAAGCAGTCTCACATTCATCTGTCCATGGGAGGGGCATTGGAGTATCTTTAGTCAAAAGTGCTAGCAAAGGTTTGACAATGTGTGAAAACCCTAATATCCATTGCCTACAAAAAGAAGTAATACCAAGGAATGCACAAACTTCTTTCTGAGTAGAGGGTACTGATGTGTCTAAAATTGCTTGAATACGATCTGATGTAAGTGCACGGCCCTCCTTAGACAAAAGGTGACCTAAATACGTTACCTTTGGTCTACAATATTGCAATTTATTTCGTGACACTTTATGATGGTGTGAAGCAAGAAAAGAAAGTAAGGACAAAGTGCACTTTTCACATTGCTCAGGGGTATCAGCTGCCAACAAAATATCATCGACATATTGGCGGTCATTCCGACCCCGGCGGTCAAGGACCGCCGGGGCCGGGGATGCGGGAGCACCGCCAACAGGCTGGCGGTGCTCCTCAGGACATTCTGACCGCGGCGGTTCAGCCGCGGTCAGAACAGGAAAACCGGCGGTCTCCCGCCGGTTTTCCGCTGTCCTGCAGAATCCTCCATGGCGGCGCAGCTTGCTGCGCTGCCATGGGGATTCTGACACCCCATACCGCCATCCTGTTCCTCACCACACCTTCAGGCAAAACAAAAGAATCAAGTTGCCCAAAGTCATAGTACAAGAACTAATTGCTCCCTCAGCTTCCTCATAAAAGGCGGCTGTATTTTTCCGCGGGTCAGGTAATGCTATTTTAAGTGCCATTACATCTGCCCTATTCCAAGGAGTACACACCCAATTATAAATAAAATAACCCTTAGCATCAACAGAAGTTTTATCATCACTTGTACCCGATCCTTTAGGAGGACCCTCCAAAGGCGCGGCCTCCCGCATTGGTTTCGCGTGAACTATCATAATCTTATCTGTTCCGAAGATGGAAGCTTGCACCCTGCCTGTCTGAGATGTCCGTGCAACTACGTCCATGGCCCTTTTCTGCTCTCGCAAACGGTCTGCTGCAGCACATAATTTCACCAAACACCTGATTGCATCAGCCACCTGGGAGAAAACAAAAAGACCATCACGCATTTGCTTATGATCAGCTGCTACATCTTCGGGCTCTAACTCATCAGAATATTTCCGGAATAGTTAAATAACTTCTGTGCCAAATGCCTCAGTAAAATATAGCTGCTCCTTTTCCGTCCACCCTTTCATGTTATCTAAAAGTTCAGAAGCAGAGACATCGCCACAAATTGTTTTACGAGCAATAGATCTAAGCTCAGACGCACGGTCAGCAGGCACCATAGAGCGACTGTCTTGTATCTTCTGTTGCTCCGAACCGGAGACCTCAGCTAACTCATGAGGGGCAGAAGGAACGACATACGGAGGTGGAGGGCGATCTGGTAATAAAAAATCATCGGGCGGTTTATTAAAGATAGGATAGAGAGGTTGCCTAACAGTGTATTGGCCAGTTACCTGTAATTTACGTTCTTTCTCTTCTATCACCTTTAAGTCATTTATTTCTTTCTTTCTCATTTCCAATGCTTTCACATTTACATTCTTCCGCTGCTCTTTCTCAAGCAAGGCTTGCTCACGCTTCACTCGTCCACGCACTTCTTTGTGCCACATTCGTACACAGTCAAACATATCTTGCCTAGACCTTCGCTTCCACATACATTGTTCCACATACTCAATCTTTCGCAAATGAAATGACCCATGCATAGGCCAACGTAACTCAGGATCCGCACGAGTGTATTTATTCCATAATGTGCTGTACATTATAGAAGAAAGACCATATTTAACATACACATCTCTATTGGGCGTCCCCTCTGGGGGTGCCGGTTGCGATTCTTCCAGTTTCAAATTGGTATCATTACAAAAGCAACACATCCTACGAAGTGCACTAAAAACAGGCATGACAGAAATAGTGCAGAATATGCAGTATTATAATCAAAGTAGCACTTAAGGTGCTGTTCAAATCAAAATTAAATTGGAGAAAATTCTCCTCATTACCTGCCTATATAAATTGCAATATATATATCAATTCAAAGGACACAAATTGACTAGTCACCCAAAACACGAGAGCCACAGTAAGTGGTGCTACACCTCATTACCAAACAAAGGCATCAAAACCCACAGCAAGTTCCGTAAAACGGCTCTTACCAATCACAGGGCATCCAGGTTCCAACTGCCAAGTTCTAAAATCGACCAAATGGTCACTGCATGATAAATGAACAAAAAGGATCTCAGTCGAGGACCGGTGCCACCTGGATGGTCAAGTCAGAAGGAAGGGAAAAACGCTGTGGTTGCCAAGACTCGGGTCTCCTCAGGCATTGATCATCCGCAGCGAGATCCCAATCCTTCGTCGCGACCAATCCGTCGGGCGTCCGAGTCGCCGATGAGTCCCTGTTCGGGCGCCAATTTGTTGAAGTAAGCCTCAGCAAGGCCTACTTGTGCAAGGGGTTCACCCTTCTCTGCACAAAGTCCTCAGACCATATAGGAAGAAGTTGGCACAGAAACTGCAATAAAAGACAAAGTTTATTAAACCTCATGAGGTGGTACTACAGTTCAAACAGCACCCTTCGGTAATGTTTGAAGTAGCACACTGCACTGAAAGAGCATGGTCCTTTTATACCCACGCAGAGGCTAAAAGGAGGTGGTACAATTATAGAAGCAAGACTTGTATACATATAAGATCATATGGAAATGCACAGTCAACAGGTAGGAGGTGCTAACACTTTTCAAGGACTAACAGCTGCAGACCTTACTGGGCATGTGCGAAAGTGGGGGATGCTAAATATAACTTGTCACTAGACAGATTTTCAAGAGTAGTTAACAGGAAGGTAGGACAGAGCACATGGCGAGCACATGGCAGCATGTGGCAGAGAAAATGGCTGCCATGAATACAAAATGGATTCCGCGAAATGTTCACAATAGTTGCTAAATACAAGATGTCTTCTGCTAATGCTTAATCTAATCGCTACTAAACTTCAACACACCATGGTACAGGGTCAGTGATAAACTGTAAAGATCATGGATGCCATAGTAGGCCCTTGTAGGAGTATAGAGGACATTGCTGAACTCACATTCACTGTACTTAGGGACCCTTTTGAAAAAGAGCTCTGTCCCCTCCCAAAGCCTGCACTGTTTATGTGTTGAAAGTATCCGTGATAATTCATGTATTGGAAGCTAGGAGATACACCTGTACCAAATTTTATCATTCTACAAATATATGATACACACCTTTGTACACTTGATGCCTGCCACAACCATCACCTGCCACTAAAGCCCACTAATTGTTGCACTGCATGTGTAGTGCCACATGGTAACATGTACGGGATAGTCTGGCTTTGTAGGGCTACTATGGTGTCTCTACATCTGACACCACTGTGGTGCAAGGAGATGGTGGTTCAATCTAACAATAGGACACTGCAACAAATATGGACTACACAACACATGTTATATACATAATGAGCATCATTTTGGAATCAAAATGAAAATTCCCAGGTCCTTGAGCCAATACCCAAGATTGTCATGTACATCAACACAGTCCAATTAAACCATTTCACAGGACCAGGAACATACACTTTACCACAAACACGTCTAAAACACCACTCCAATTACAACTAACAACTGCATGGTATATTTCAAAACAGTCTCAAGATTTAACAACAAATTTACTCTCTTACCTTTGTAGCTGATCAAGGCTACGGCACACAGCCATGGGTTATAATTCCATCTGGCAATCTAACAACCGTGGAACATCGTGCCTATAATGAAGGACGCAGGAGAACACGCAATGTGGTGCAGAGGACATTTGACCTTCTGAAATCAAGGTTCAGGTACCTAGCCCTGACAGGAAGAAGCCTCTTGCCGCTCCACATCTCGTATAGAAGATCATACTGGCATGTGCTATCCTCCACAACATCTGTGTCAGAACCAATGTCCCCTGGGTTGACCAAGTTGATGTCCCCAACGAGGAGGAGGAGGATGATGGAGCAGATAACTTGGTGGGGGAACAACAAAACACAGCTGCAGGAGTTTGCAGGAGACTCAACATTGTTGAGAACGTTTATACATAGTAACTAACAACATCACTTTGTAAATAGCACAAATAAATAACTTTTCACCTGATTCTACTTGGTCTACTCATTCTCCACTACATATACCATTGGACTGAGACTCTAATCTCAGGGAGCTTGTTAGAAAACACAAAACTAACAAGTATGGTAGCAACATCATTTGTGATGTAAGAGGTTCTACTGACTTCATCTCACACATCAGTGACACGCTATTCACTTGCATGTGACTTCTGAATGTCTAGATCCATGCACCACTACATATATTGTGCCATCACATGGACAAGGTGCTAATTCCTAGCCCATTCCCCACAACAACACCATGCCTAACAGGATGTATGCAAGAGGTGCACACATAAGGTAGGGGCTGTCAAGAAATGGCGTTTAAGTAATGTTGGAATGGAACACTGTTGCTACTCAGCTTGATTGTAGCTTTGCCTGCATGGTACATGTGTGACGAGGGGGGACATCATGGGTAACTAAGGCCCTACAGTAATTGCCCAGGGATTGTAACCAATGTTTGAAGCAGAGCCTGCACAGTGTATTCATGGGATTATGTTCTGGCACTGCCATTGGGCACAACCCAGACACATGGTGGACTGTACCTCACATATGACACAAACACGTTGGTTGTGGAATGCGCAATGGGTTGGCAGACACATTAAGCAGCTATGGGTGCAGATTCCATATCCAAATACATGACTTACTGGGAGGACCTATGATTTTATGCGACAATGCATCACCAAATGATAGTCTTGGTGGAACGTAGGCAGAGTGTGTTACACTCCCTATGTACAGAAGATGCACACTTGTCACACAAATCTGCTGTCTACACACATTCCTCCAGCTAACCCAGATAAATATATGAAGACAGAATTATGGGTGTACGTTGTAGGTAGCAACGGGTATGCCATTATCCACAATACTTTACCTGTGTGTGCATGTTTACCTAGTATGCTCTGTTTAACAACATCACACATCACATAGCAATACACACCACTCATTGTCACTCACATGACAGATCGATTGCATGGTACTAACAGTAACAAGTTATCCCATTCATGTTTTGGGCTCCAACATCACAATCAGGTGTGTGATGCGATACTATGTTCAACATTGTTTAATACTGTCAGAGTCCCAACTTCAAACTGAGAGGGAGAAGACCCAGCCATTTAGGAAGCATTTGGCTAATGAAAAGTACAGCACTGAGATTATTTCACACACCAACATTATTCAGTGATGGTAAGAGTTAGCTAGGTTGTGCTTGCTGGAAGAAATGCATACCCATGTTCAACAGAGGATGTGGATGGACAGCTCTTAGATAACCACAGATACTTGCAAATACAACACATCATGTCACTTCGAAACAACATAAATGATGTGTCATGTGTAATGTCATGTGTGCGTGGCACTCATGACATCTCACAAATAACGGAAATGGGACTGTATCTATCAAGTTGCCTGTAGCAGGAGAAGTGTACATCTCCACATTACACAAGTCATATGTTGGATCCTGTCCATATATGACCAGACAATGTTGCTGTAGAAGATGTGCAAGGAGCTGAAAGAGTGGGAGCAATGTAGGGCACAATGCATACCTTATCAGGAATGATAGACAAAATGGAGAAGGAACACACATAAACCAAAACTGACTGTGCAATACATCAATGTCTACATGTCAGCCTTTCACATATGTACAGAGAGGGTGGCCAGGTACGTGTATGACCCAGTCATGTTTGCCAATAGAATGCCATGGTATTTGGCCATCGCATGGCACCATGACAGGAGCCAGTGTCAGACAACACCGTCTGTAACATGCCACTTTTCCATTAATGAAGTCACAACAGATATACAACGCCTTAAAAAGCTGCCTATGGACACAACTAAGGAGCTCAAATAATGAGACATCCTACATGTGTAAGCACCAGAGGTCTGTACATGAGAGGGGAAGGCTGACCTCAAGTACCGCAGATGAAAGTATGACATCCAGACATCCTAGTCATTATGTCCACATAAGTGCATGTCTCAATCTGCTGGGGAGTGTGCATAGTTCTGCAGAGTAGCAATCATCTAAAGTTGAGATCCCTGCTTAATAAACCCACACACCACCACTCTGGCTACATCAATGTATGACATTGTCAGGGGCCTGATGCATGTGCACAGGGGGCAGATTTAGGTGTAGGATCAGGCATGATGATATGTATGGATTCAACACAAAAAGCAACCTAGCACAAAAATAATGGCATAGGTATCACAGAATCAGTGACTGTTAGGCTTGGCATCATTGGCATGGTCTCCATAACCTTTTGCCTTTACTTCCCAGGTTGCTTCTGTGTGCTGGATTGTGTGTGTTTTTGCTGTTTCTGTTTGCTCTGGACACTTTACCACTGCTGATCAGGGCTAAAGTGTAAGTGTTCCCTGTATAAATTGTATATGTACATTGACTTATCCATGATTGGCATATTTGATTTACTAGTAAGCCCCTAGTAAAGTGAACTAAAGGTGCCCAAGGACTGTAAATTAAATGCTACTAATGGTCCTACAGCACTGGTTGTGCCATACACATTAGTAGCCCTGCAAACATAACTCAGACATGCCACTGCGGTGTCTGTGTGTGCAGTTTTAAACTGCAAATTTGACTTGGCAAGTGCACTCACTTGCCAGACCTAAACCTTCCCTTTTTATACATGTAAGGCACCCCTAAGGTAGGCCCTAGGTATCCCCATGGGCAGGGTGCAATCCATCTTAAATGTGGGACATGTACTTATGTGTTTTATATGTCCTGACATTGAAATACTGCCAGATTAGTTTTTTACTGTTGCAAGACATATCCCTATCATAGGTTAACATGGGGGCTGCCTTTAAATATCCAGAACGTGCAGATTCTCTTTGGGAGCAGATAGACATGTTGAGTTTGGGGTCTCTGAACTCACAATTTAAAAATACATCTTTTAATGAAGTTGGTTTTTAGTTTGTGTGTTTGAAAATGCCACTTTTAGAAAGTAGGGATTTTCTTGCTCAAACCATTCTGTGACTTTGCTTGTTTGTGGATTCCCTGTCTGGGTCAGTTTAACAGTTGGACTGTTTGCACCTCTCCTCTAGACAGTGACACAAAGGGAGCTGGGGTATAACCTGCATATCCTGATTAGCCATCTGAGCTGAGGGGAGGGTAGGAGTGGTCACTTCCACCTAAAGGGGCTGTGTCTGCCCTCACACAATGCAATCTCCAACCCCCTGGTGTGTGTCTGGGGCCTGGCCTGGGATCTGGAAAATAACAGAGACTTCTCTTTGAAGGCCCACTTCAAAGGCAGACAGGGGTATATGAAGAGCACCCAAAACCTCTGAAAATCAGATTACGTCTGGAACTAAGAAGAACCACTGCCAAAGAGAAGAGCTGGAGTACTGCCCCTTTGCCTGTAACTGTGCTTTGCTGGGTTGGCCTGCAGTAGTTGCTTCTACCGGAGGGAGGACAAATACTGACTTTTGTGTGACTTCCCACTGGTGAAGAGTCTCCAAGGCTTGAACTAAGCTTGCCTCCTATAGTTGAAGTCTCAGGGACATTAAAAACCTCTCTTCTGGCACCAGGGCTCTGCTGAGAGTCCTGCCTGCCAATCAGAGGAGGAATGATGCACGCTCTCATTTGCGGGTGAGAAATCGATGCATCACTGGCCTTTTCCGATGCATGCTTGCCCGTGCAGCTTTATTTTGACGCTGCCCAGATTTTCACTGTGTTCTAAAGATTAAGACACTTAGGGGGTCATTACGACCCTGGCGGTCATGGACCGCCAGGGCCGGGGACCGCGGATGCACCGCCAACAGGCTGGCGGTGCATCCAGGCCTATTCTGACCGCGGCGGTAAAGCCGCGGTCAGAAAAGGGAAACTGGCGGTTTCCCGACGGTTTTCCCCTGGCCTGAGGAATCGTCCATGGCGGCGCTGCAGGCAGCGCCGCCATGGGGATTCCGACCCCCTTACCGCCAGCCTGGTTCTGGCGGTTTTGACCGCCAGAACCTGGTTGGCGGTAACGGGTGTCGTGGGGCCCCTGGGGGCCCCTGCAGTGCCCATGCCAATGGCATGGGCACTGCAGGGGCCCCCTAACAGGGCCCCACCAAGATTTTCAGTGTCTGCACAGCAGACACTGAAAATCGCGACGGGTGCAACTGCACCCGTCGCACCCTTTCCACTCCGCCGGCTCCATTCGGAGCCGGCATCCTCATGGAAGGGGGTTTCCCGCTGGGCTGGCGGGCGGCCTTTTGGCGGTCGCCCGCCAGCCCAGCGGGAAACTCAGAAATACCGCGGCGGTCTTTTGACCGCGCAGCAGTATTCTGGCGGCGGTACTTTGGCGGGCGGCCTCCGCCACCCGCCAAAGTCAGAATGAGGCCCTTAGGCCCTCATTACAACCCTGGCACTCGGTGATAAAGTGGCGGTAATACCACCAACAGGCTGGCGGTAAATACTGCCAAAACATGACCATGGTGGAAAGAGCTCAGACAGACAGCCACTTTACCACACCGACCGTCAGGGCGGAATCAACAGGCACCATGGCGCTAGCCGCCTAGAGCCAGGTGGAAGCCAATGTTCCTCCCACTGTATTAAGACACAGGAAACTGCCACCTTTTCTGGGGCGGTACCAACGACATCAAAAGCTTGGCGGAAACAATGCACAAAAGGGAAACGACTCATCATTGGAGACTCAGGGAAGAACCACGTCGCCATGGAGCCTGAGCTGCATGTCTTCCCCATGATCTTCTACATCCTCTTCCACCACGAACACCAACGATGGCGAAGATGACCACAGTGAGTACAGCTGCCTAGCTTACAGGGGAAGGGGGAGGAAAAAGAGAGTGACAGACACACGCAACACCCATAACCCCAACACCGTACACACAAGTAGATGCAGTAATAAAACACATTTACTCCGTACCCCTCTGGAATAATGCAAGTACAACACAAATAGATGAAAGTGAGTGTAATAAGATAAATACAGTACTAATACGTGCATCCAATCTAAAAGTATATACATATTTACAAATTAAGGGACACTGCCCAGTCCTCAATGTTCGTGGGCCACACGGCCACATAACAAAGTTCAAGGCTCCACTTGACTCCTGCAGCAACACGGAGAGAACACTGTAGGGGCATCAGTTCAAAATTAGGCAGGCACCTCAGGAGACGGGGGGGCACCTCAGCCGGCAGATGGAATAACAACACTGGTCCTGGAGGGGGCAACATGCCCTGTGCTTGGTCCTGGGGAGTGCTAGGCCACAGTCTCTTAAGTGGGTGACTTTCCCACTGGCTCTGGAGGGGGCAACACACTCTGTGATTGGTCCTGGGGAGTGAAAGGCCACAGTCTCTCAAGTGGGTGACTTGCCCACATGCTCTGGAGGGGGCAACATGCCCTGTGCTTGGTCCTGGGGGTGCAAGGCCACAGTTTCTCAAGTGGGTGACTTGCCCACTGGCTCTGGAGGGGGCAACATGCCCTGTGCTTGGTCCTGGGGAGTGCAAGACCACAGTCTCTTAAGTGGGTGACTTGCCCACATGCTCTTGAGGGGGCATCGTGCCATGTGATCTTCAGCCTGGAGAGGATGGGGTAAGTGGGTGCCATACCCACTGGTTCTGTAGGGGGCATCGTGCTCTGTGATCCTCATCCTGGGGAGGATGGGATGAGTGGGTGCCATACCCACTGGTTCTGGAGGAGGCATTGTGCCCTGCAATCCTCATCCTGGGGAGGATGGGGTGAGTGGGTGCCATTCCCACTGGTTCTGGAGGGGGCTATGTGTCCAGTGATCTTCATCCTGGAGAAGATGGGGTGAGTGGGTGTGTTTCCCATTGGTTCTGGAGAGGGCATCATGCCATGTGATCTTCATCCTGGAGAGGATGGGGTGAGTGGGTGTGTTCCCCACTGGTTCTGGAGTGGGCATTGTGCCCTGTGATCATCATCCTGGAGGATGGGGTGAGTGGATGCTATACCCACTGGTTCTGGAGGGGGCATTGTGCCTGTGATGCAGGTCCTGAGGAGTGCAAGGTCTCTCAGGTGGGTGTCGTACCCGCAGGATTTGTACTGGCAGGCTGCACAACAACCCATGGATGCAGGACTACACACTGTCCGCCAGCGGTGACAACTGCTCAGTGGTGGTGATGCTGATGTTGCCACTGGTTGTGGGGGGAAGCTCCTGCCCATCCCCTGCAGCCTCGGACAGCTGCCCACTGGTGGTGGTGGTGCTGCTGCTGGATGTTGTGGGGGGAAGCTCCTGCCCATCTCCTGCAGCCTCGGATGGCTTCCCATTGGTGGAGGTGGTGGTGCTGCTGATGGTGGTGCTGCGCCTTGTGGTGGTGGGGGGAAGCACCTGCCCATCCCCTGCAGCCTCGGATGGCTGTCCACTGGTGGTGCTGGTGGTGCTGCTGGTGGTGGTGGTAGGGGGAGGCTCCAGCCCATCCCCTGCAGTCTCATACGGCTGCCCACCGGTGGTGGTGGTTCTGCTGCTGCTGCTGGTGGTGGTTGAGGGGGGAAGCTCCTGCCCATCCCCTGCAGCCTCAGATGGCTGCACCACCATGGTTGGCGGTGGGGGCTCCGACTGAGTCCCAGCAACAGGCCCATTGTCTTTTCTGCCTGCGGGTGCAGGCCCCTTGCCCTTCCTGGCAGCAGCTGGGGATGGCTCCTTGCTCTTCCTGGCAGCAGCTGTGGTTGGCTCCTTGCTCTACTTGGCAGCAGCTGGGGGTGTCACATTGACCTTCACAGTAGCAGCTGGATGGTGGCTCCTTGCCCTCCCTGGCAGGACTTGAGGCAGGCAGCCTTTCCTTGTGGCTGCCTGGTGCCCGGGATCCTTTCCCACCACGAGTTGCTGTGGACACTACGGGCCCGTGGACTGGGTGGCTGAGGTGCTTGCCTGGGTTTTAAAACCCTGGACAGACATGAAGGATGGGGAGGAGGGGTAGGGAATAGGTCAATGGTGGAGAGTACAAGCTGCTTAGGAACTTTGGGGTGGGGAGAGGGAGAAGGTCTGGAAGTGGAGGAAGAGGGAGTGGTTGTAGGAGGTGTTTATTTGCTGTGTTTGGGTGCAGGTGCATGGGCTGGATGCTGTTGTGAGGCAGATGGCTGTTGGGTGTCTGAGTGCTTGCGTTTGTGTACTTTGGGAGGAGGGGGCACAGACACAGTGGGAGAGGACACAGGGGACGTGTGCATGGCTATTGGGGTGGTGACTGCCAGTGAGGTGTGTGTTCTGATAGGTGTGATGGTGATGGCGGTACTGGATGAGGATGTAGTGCAAGCAGGTGTGAGTGTAGACGTAACTGGGAGTGAGGTGGAGGACGAGGAGGAGGGGGCCATAGTAGAGGCAGTGGATGTTGGTATATCAGCTTTTGGATGGTGTTTGTGAGTGCCTGTGGGATGAAGTGTGGTGCCTGTGTTTGACTGTGCCACTCTTGGGTGTTGTCCTGTGTGCATGCTCGTCTGCTTGTGTGTTTGGGATAGGTTGGGATTGAGAAGAAGGGGATTGGGTAGAGGAAGTTGGAGGGGGGAGGTTGGAAACAGGGACAATGGCTGCCATCAGAGAGGAGGCCAGAGCCTGGATTGATCTCTGTTGGGCCGCCAAGCCAGTGTGACTGTCCTCCAGAAATGCATTGGTCTGTTGCATTTGGGCTGCCAGCACCTGGATGGCATTCACAATGGTTGACTGCCCAATAGAGATGGATCTCAGGAGATCAATAGCCTCCTCACTCAGGGCAGCAGGGCTGACTGGGGCAGGGCCTGAAGTACCTGGGGCGAAGGAGATGCCCACCCTCCTGGGTGAGCGGGCACGGGCAACTTGCTGAGGGGCTGCTGGGAGGGCGGTGCTGGTACGGGGTGGTGGCTGTACCTGTAGCTGGGGTGGTCACAGAGGTGTCCGCCACTACCAGGGAGCTTCCATCGGAGGAGGTATCCGTTTCCAAACTGTTCCCTCCAGTCTCCACCGTGGTGCTCCCCTCACACTCCATCACACCTGTGCCCTCACCGTCGGTGGACTCTGCATCCTGGGCCCTGTGGGATAAAGCTCCCTCAGTCGCCGGTGCCTCTGCTCCTCCGCCAGATGATGCTAATGCACATAAGGACAGGATGACAAAACAAAAAGGGGGGGGAGCAACAAATGATACACTTGGTCAATGGCTGCACCGACACCACCGTTGGCCTACACAGCACCCTCACACACAGGGAACAGCCCTACGCAATATACAATGCACTACCAGTAGCAATGCTAGTCACCAGGGCATGGGGAGGGACACATACCGCCAACTGCAGCATGTCTGGGACCCACACACCCCTGCCCAGTACTGGATGCCTACTAGCTAGGTTGGAGCAATTTCATATCAGAACCCTGCCCAACATGGGACCTACTCTGCAATGTCAGCCCTGGCCTAAGGGCACCTGCAGCCACACATCCCCTACCCAGATTCCACCCCACCAGGCGTAAGTTGTAATGATGGCCACTGTACTCACCCCCTTATTGCTGCTGTGATGCCCCCAAGCAACAAGCCAGCTCTGGATAGGCCAACACCAGTATGCGGGCCATCAGGTGGGTCAGGGTTCGACGGGCATCCCCAGCTGGGCCTCCGCGGACTTCCATGCCTAGCATCTAAGGTCCTCCCACCGTTTCCGACAGTGGGTGCTACGCCTGCTGTAGACCCCCAGGGTCTTCACATCCTTGGCAATGGCATGCCATGTCCCCTTCTTTTGATGGGCGCTGACCTGCAGAGGAAATATATACAAGGAAAGATATTAGTTAGACCGTCCTGCCTGTTACACTCATGGCCAACCATAGCCCTTCCCGTCCCCTTATGCACAGACATGGCCCAGAATACATGTTGCACACTGCCCAGGGCCCAACCACCACTCCTCAACATGAGGTCTTCACACACATCACTCCATGCATTCATGCCCCATGCATCGTGCTCACAGTGCACTCACCTGTTGGTCTGGAGGCTCATCCAGCAGTCCGTACTGGGGTAGGACCCCATCCACTAGTCTCTCCAACTCCGCTGAGGTGAAGGCAGGGGCCCTTTCCCCAGTCACACGTACCATGGTAGGTTCCAGACACAGCAGGTCACAGCAGCACATGCAGTGTAGGTCCTCTCCTGTTGAAGGTCACGTAGCAAGTGAGTGAACAGATAGAAAATGGCGGTGACATCAGCGGAGGTGCATACCGTCACCGCCGGTGTACATCACCATTGGCCACTGTACCCCATAGGGCACAATAATAACCATTGAGGAGTTGCACGGCGGTTCCCGACCGCCTCCCGCAATGGCGCATAACATCAGTGGAATTACATCACTTCCACCTGTCCCTTCATACAGGACAGGCAGATGCCATTTCAGGGTGGAGTAGGCCATGGATCATAACTGCATCACAGATCACAATTGTACATTCAGGACATATGCCACTAACACATTAACCCCTTGGGTGCCTTGGACGAGGTGATCTCGTCCTAGCACATGGTTCCTGTATGCCTGGGACGAGATCACCTCGTCCTGCACCCGGCCCACGGGGGGAGTGCTAGGCTCCCCTCATGGGCCCCCCACCCACGGGCCCCCCACCCACACCCCCGGTCTGGGATGGAAGGGGAATCCCTTCCCCTTCCACCCCCGACCCCCCCCTCGGCAATCTGATGACATCAGCGTGCTCACAGTCCGCCGACGTCATCAATTGTTGCCGAGGACGCGCTGGAAGCCATTTGCTTCCAGCGCGTCGAGGGAAAGGACCACAAGGAGGTGAGTCCTTCCCTTTTTGTGGGTTTTGGGGGGGAAAACAGACACGGGGGAAAGGAAAGTGTTTTTTCTTTCCCCCGTGCCTGTTTTCAGTGGATTCCCGATCGTGGAGCAGGAATCCCCACTAGGCAATAGGGATTTATTTGTAGGTTTATTACTGGGAGCGACCCCTTGGACAAGGGTCACTCCCATTGGGGGCTATTTCTTATCCTATTTCGGCCCCCCCAGGGGCAGATCAGCCGATCTTTCGGCCGATCTGCCCCCGGGTGGTCCGAATACCACTTTACACCAGGGAATTTATTTTAGTTATGTTTTTGGGGAGCGACCCCTTGGGCAAGGGTCGCTCCCTTTGGGGGGCATAAATAATCCTATTTCGGACCCCCTGGGGACAGATCAGCCATTTTTTTGGCCGATCTGCCGCCGGGCTGGGAGGTCGAAAACCACTAGACCACCAATGATTTAATTTTCCTTATGTTTTTGGGGAGCGACCCCTTGGGCAAGGGTCGCTTCCCTAGGGGGCCATAAAATAATCCTATTTCGGGTCCCCCTGGGGGCAGATCAGCAGTTTTTTTTGCCGATCTCCCCCCAGGGGGGGTCGAAAACCACTAGACCACCAGGGATTTTCCTTACGTTTTGGGCAGCGACCCCTTAGGCCGGTCGCTGCCCCAGGGGCAATAATTTTTTATATGTTTCAGCCTAACCTGGGGCTAAGATCGGCCATGTTTTTGGCCGAACTGGCCCCTGGGGGGGTCGAAACCCACTAGGCGCCAGGGATTGTGTGGTGTGTGTGTGTGTGTTTTGTGTGTTTGGGGGCACCCCTTGGGCAAGGGTCACCCCCCCCCCAAAGGGGGGAAATTTTGTATTGGCACCAGGGATCCTGTGTGTGTGTTTTGTGTGGGGGGCGGCACCTTTGGCAAGGGTCGCCCCCCAAGGGGGGCACGTTATTGATGGCCATTTCTGCCCACCTTGGAGGCAGATCTGCCTTTTTTTTTTTAAGCCCATCTGCCCCCAAGGGAGACAGAAGGCACCAATATGTCAGAGATTTTTTCTTTGCTTCCCTTTGTTTTTTCTGTGCTGGGGGCACCCCCATTTGCCCCCCCAAACAGGGTACAGAGCTGTTGGCCATTTCTGCCCCCCTTCGGGGCAGATCTGCCTATTTTTTTTTTAGGCCCATCTGCCCTCTAGGGGGGCAGAAGCCACTTAGGCACCAGGGACAATTTCTAAGTTCTTGGTGGCGGGGTGTTTGCCAACTGGCGAAGTATTTGTATTTGTGATTATAACAGTTTATTTTTTCTTTTTGTTCTATTTCAAAGCTTTTGCTTCCTTTGCTGTGGATCCTTACGGTTTTGGCAGTAGTTGTCCTGCGGTTTGCATAGTTGCATGTTTTAGGTAAGTGAAAGCAATTTACATGCATGAATGACATGTTTGTAGATGGTGTACTAAATGTAGTATTGTGTGTGAAATTGTCCTTAGATTTGAGCACAATGATATTTATGTTGTCATATGTCTAATTTGTTTTTTTTCTTTTTTCTTTTTAGTGGGATATCATTGGTGATTACTGTGTCTGTGCAGAGTAGTTGCTGTTGAGTAGCTTTTTCAGGCAAGTGAGTGGTATAGTTTTTTAGTACATAACTCATTGTGATAAAGCTACACTTTGTTTATTACTTATTTTAGTGCTGGTGGTTGTTGGCAATCCATTTGTTGTTAGTGAAGATCATGGCTAGCCGATGAGTGACCGCTCAGCAGGTTATTGGCATGCTTTTTGAACCGTCTTCATACCATGATTATGAGACTGACTCTGCATCTGAGGCAGAGGAGGAAGTGAGAGATTCTGGCAGTAAGTCTTTTGTCCGAGAGGATTCCTCTGATGAGGAAGCCACTCTTAGTGCAGATGAAGGGCCTGTTTTAGAGGAGGACATTGATGTGCCAAGAGTGCAGCAGCCTGGGGCTGAAGGGTTTCCCATTAGAAGACCTGACACCTGGATTGCCCCAAACATGGAGCAGCAACAGTTACCTGCATTTACTGGTCTCCCAGGGTGTAGAGTCAATACAGAAAACTTTTTGCCTGTCAATTTCTTTCACTTGTTTATGGACGATGTATTTTTGGAAGAGATTGTGGAGCAGACTAGTGTGTATGTGGAGCAATATTTGAGGGACAACGCTGCCAGACTTAGGCCTTAGTCTAGAGCTACTCAGTGGGTTCCCACATATCTGGAAGAGATGAAAAAGTTTTCTGGCTTCTTATTGGTCTACTAGTCCCTTGATGGCAACAGCTATATTTCCTGCAACTATGACTCGTAATCGCTATTTGCTTCTTCTTCGTATGCTGCATTTTGTAGACAATGCTTTAGCCTTGCCACGAGATCACCCTGATTGTGACCGTCTTTTTAAGATTAGGCCTGTCCTTGATCATTTTGTAGATCGGTTTTCAGAGGTCTATGTTCCAGGCAAAGAGATAAGTGTGGACGAGTCTTTGGTCCTTTTCAAGGGTCATTTAGTTTTTAAGCAGTACATTCCTAGTAAGAGGGCACGGTATGGGATTACATTGTATATGCTGTCAGAAAGCAGTACAGGATACGAGTATAATTTCCAGGTCTACACTGGTAGGGATTCCAGTATTGAGCCTCCTGGATGTCTGGCCACTTTAGGAGTTAGCGAAAAAATTGCATGGGAACTTGGTAGACGACTGTTTAACACAGGTCACCATTTGTATGTAGATAATTTCTACACTGGAGTGCAGTTGTTGAAGGAGTTGTTTAGAGTAGACACTGTTGCTTGTGGCACAATCCCTTCTAACTGGAAAGGCTATCCAAGGGAGCTTGTCTGTAAAAGACTTGAGAGGGACAGTGCAGTGCCTCGCAGAATAATGAGCTGCTAGCTGTGAAATTTTCAGACAGGAGGGATGTGTACATGCTATCTACCATCCATGATGAGAGTACTTCCCTTGTGACTGTTTGGGGCCAGGTTGCCGCAGGGGTGGTGTTGATAGAGTAGATCAGAGGTTGGAAGCTTACACTGCTCTGCGTAAGTCTTACGTGTGGCGTGAAAAGTTGGCCCTACATTTATTTCATCTGGCAACTTTTAATGCCTTTAATGTGTTCAAGGACTGTTCACCTGAGTCAAGGATAACATTTGTTAAATTTAAGGAGTCGGCGATAGAGAGCCTTATTGTGGTGGAACGGGCAAGAGTTCCTAGAGTAGCAGTGGTGGAGGAAGTGGCTAGAATGAAAAATCAACACTTTCCAGATCACATTCCTCCCAGTCCCAAGAAAGACTTACCCACTAAGAAAAGTAGAGTATGTGCCCGAATAGGTATCCGGAGGGAGAGCCGGATATACTGCCCCGATTGCCCTTCAAAGCCTGGGCTGTGTGTCCCCGGCTGTTTCAGAAATTACCTCCCAAAGAAAAATTTTGAGGAAATACCGTGAGCGTAAACTGCCTATTTTATATTTTCGTATGTTCAGTTTCATGTTTGGCAGTACTGTCATGTATTTAGTTAGAGCTTTTGTGTTTGTAGTTTTGTACTAATTTTATAATTAGTTTGTGGTTTCTTTGTTGTTTATAAACGGAAAAAAACTTGGCTGGCGGTGTGCGTGAGGTGGTGCTTGGCTGGCGGGCTGCATAGGGTGGCGCTTGGCTGGTAGTGTGAGTGGGGTGGTGCTTGGCTGGCTGTGTGTGTGGGGTGGCGCTTGCCACACAGCTCTAGTCCATGAGGAAACAAAGCAGATGTCACACAGTGGGACCCACATCTGAGAAATCGTGAGGGAAAGTGACAACTCAGTGACCATACACTGGGTGAAAAGGACAGACAGTAGAGAGGTAGTAGTTTTAAAGTACATGTAGCAGGCAGGTTTGTTTTCTTACCTGTGTCTCACTGGAAGTATTGCAGGATCACCGAGTTCCTGTTGTCGATGTCCTCTTCTTCTGCTTCCTCGTCTTCACTGTCCACAGGCTCCACAGCTGCCACAACACCTCCATCTGGACTATCCTCCTGCAGAAAAAGCACCTGTCATCACAAGGCCAAGTTGTGAAGCATACAGCAGGCCACGATGATCTGGCACACCTTCTTTGGTGAGTAGAATAGGGAACCACTTGTCATATGGAGGCACCGGAACCAGGCCGAAGGTCCGCTCTATAATCCTCCTAGTTCGCCCATGGGCCTCATTGTAGCGTTCCTCTGCCTTGTCCTGGGATTCCTCATTGGAGTCAGTAGTCATGACACGTTGGGGTAACCAGAGTCACGTGCAAATGGCTAGGGACAACTGTTAGACACACACTAACTCTTAGGGACATCCCCAGGACCAGACAACTATTCCCCATGATTTGGTTCCAGGTGCTCACCTAATAGCCACATCCGGTGCCTCTGTAGTTGCCCCATCACATAAGGGATGCTGCTATTCCGCAGGATGTAAGGGGCATATTTATACTCTGTTTGCGCCGAATGTGCATCAAAAATTTTGATGCACAATCTGCGCAAACCCTGCCCCATATTTATACTTTGACGTCCGACCCCGCGGGTGTCAAAATTCCACCATGTGCGTAATTATTTGGAAGGGGGAACCAGCCTCGCGTTAATTATATGCCCTTCCAAAAAATGACTTTAAGGCCTGTGCCCCATATTTATACTCTGATGTCATTTTGACGCACAGGAGGGGGTGGGCTTTAAAAAACGACTCACAGCCTGATGGGCGCTGTTTTTTAACGCCTGGGTCAGGGCAGGCGTTAAGGGACCTGTGGGCTCGGAAGGAGCCCAGAGGTGCCCTCCCCTGCCCCCAGGGACACCCCCTGCCACCCCAGGAGGACACCCAAGGATAGAGGGACCCATCCCAGGGAAGTAAAGGTAAGTTTGGGTAAGTATTTTTTTCAGATTTTTTTTATGGCATAGGGGGGCCTGTTTTGGGACCCCCTACATGCCACTATGCCCAATGACCATGCCCAGGGGACATAAGTCCCCTGGGCATGGCCATTGGGCAAGGGGGCATGACTCCTGTCTTTGTTAAGACAGGAGTCATGTCAATGGAGGTTGGGCATCAAAAAAAATGGCGCAAATCCGGTTTGAGGCCTGAATTTTGCCACATACCTGACTTGCCCCATTTTTTGACGCACAACCCCCATTTTCCCATACGCGGCACTGCCTGGTGTGAGTCATTTTTTTTTACGCACACCAGTCCGCAGCGCCGGCTAACGTCATTGGCGCGTTGGAATGGCGTTAGCCGGCGGTAAAATGTTTGACGCACAACTGCGTTGGCGCAGTTGTGCGTCAAAAAGTATAAATATGGGCCTAAGCGTCATGTACTGAGCCAGGGAATTTTGCATTAACATGGGATATGTACTGGTCTGCCAAACACACCATCTGCACATTCATCGAATGATAACTCTTCCGGTTTCTGTACACCTGTTCACTCCTGCAGGAGGGACCAAGGCCACATGTGTCCCATCAGTGGCACCTATGATGTTAAGGACATGTCCCAGGGCATAGAAGTTACCTTTCACTGTAGGCAAATCCTCCACCTGAGGGAAAACGATGTAGCTTGGCATGTGTTTCAGCAGGGCAGACAACACTCTGGACAACACGTTGGAAAACATAGGCTGGGACATCCCTGATGCTCTGGCCACTGTTGGTTGAAAAGACCCACTTGCTAGGAAATGGAGTACTGACAGCACCTGCACTTGAGGGGGGATTCCTGTGGGATGGCGGATAGCTGGCATCAGGTCTGGCTCCAACTGGGCACACAGTTCCTGGATTGTGGCACGATCAAGCCTGTAGGTGATGATCACATGTCTTTCTACATTGTCGACAGGTCCACCAGCGGTCTGTACACCGGAGGATGCTGCCATCTCCTCACATGCCCCAGCGGACAGTGCCTATGGAGGAGAACAGCGAGCACAGAGTCAGCCAACTCTGAGGTACGTAAACACAGCTTACTCCGAAAACTATTCATAAACCGAATTTTGCCTGTATGAGTGTTTAGCCAAGGCCTAGGAATGTGTGACGCAGTCAAAAATAAAGCCATGTGGGCCCCTGAAATGGCGGCTGCCTGACCTGTAAAGTGGGACAATGGGATATGAGGTAACTGCGCTGGCGTTGTACACTGTCGCAGTAGGCGGTCGAAGACCGTGGCGCAATTCTGCATTGGTTAACATTGGACCCTATGGGTCCCAGGAGCCACTGACGATGTACGCCGGTGGTGACGGTACGCACCGCCGCGGATGTGACTGGAGCTGACACCAGCGATACGGACTCCTCCTCTGATGGGAGCTCCCTTGCGGTGGCGGCCCCATCTGTGCCCCCTGCATCTACAGGTACAGCCGCCACCCCCCCTACCAACACCGTCCTCCCAGCAGCCCCTCAGCCTTTGCCCTGTGCCCGCTCACCCAGGAGGGTGGGCATCACCTTCACCCCAGGCACCTCAGCCCCTGCCCCAGTCACCCCTGCTGCCCTCAGTGAGGAGGCCATTGACCTCCTCAGGTCCCTCACTGTTGGGCAGCCTACCATTTTGAATGCCATCCAGGGTGTATAGAGGCAGTTGCAACAAACCAATGCATTCCTGGAGGGCATTCATTCTGGTCAGGCAACCCTTCAGCGATCTTTTCAGACTCTGGCCTCAGCACTGATGGCAGCCATTGTCCCTGTCTCTAGCCTCCCCCCTCCAACTTCCTGCACCCAGACCCATACCCCTGTACCTCAGCCTATCCCAAGCACACCATCAGACCAGCATGCACACACCTCAACACACAAAGGAAGCTCAGGCAAACATAAGCACCACACATCCCACAGGCACTCACGCAAGCATCAGACACATGCAGAAACAGCAACATCCACTGCCTCCACTGTGTCCCCCTCCTCCTCGTCTCCCTCCTCCCTCCCTGTCTCGTCTCCACTCACACCTGCATGCACTACATCTTCAGCCACTACGTCCATCACCAGCACACCCACCACCACAACCCGCTCACATGCAGTCACCACCCCATTACCATTCACACATCCCCTGTGTCCTCTCCCAGTGTGTCTTTGAAGCCACCTCCCAAGGTACACAAACGCAGCAACACACCCACCCAACAGTCATCCACCTCACGACAACCTCCAGCCCATGCACCTTCACCCATAGTCAGCAAATGTACACCTCCTACGACCACAACTTCTTCCTCCACTCCCAATCCCTCTCCAGCTACCCATCCCAGTGTTCCTAAGAAACTTTTCCTGGCCAGCCTTGACCTCTTTCCCTACCTCCCCCACCCCGTCAGTCTCCTAGGGCCCGACTCTCTAGGTCCCAACCTGGCACCTCAGCCACAACATCGGCGGGACCAGTGGTGCCAGTAGTCACCGGATTATGGAGTGCTCCAGGCAGCAGGGTAGGGAGTGTGGCAAGGAGCCACAGCACGAACAGTCCTCCACCTGTGAAGCATCAAAAGTTGGACAGTACCCGGTGGGAGAGGGGAAAGACACCAGCCACCAAAGCCGCTCCCAGGGGTACAGTTGAGATTGTGAAGACAGCTGCAACACCATCAAAGGTGGGGAAGGGGCACAAGAAAACCGGCAAGTCTGGGAAGATCAGCACGGCGGACAAGACTGCGATCAGCCCCACTGCCCAGTGGGCGACCGCCAGCAGCCACACTGCCCCAGACAGGACTGCCAGCAGCAGCCCCGCTGCCCAGCAGCCACACTGCCCCAGACAGGACCGCCATCAGCAGCCCCGCTGCCCAGGAGGCAACTGCCAGCAGTCACACTGCCCCAGACAGGACCGCCAGCAGCAGCCCCGCTGCCCAGGAGGCAACCACCAGCAGCCACACTGCCCCAGACAGGACCACCATCAGCAGCCCCGCTGCCCAGGAGGCGACCGCCAGAAGCCACACTGCCCCAGACAGGACTGCCATCAGCAGCCCCGCTGCCCAGGAGGCGACCACCAGCAGCCCCACTGCCACAGACAGGACCGCCAGCAGTTGAACCGCTGCCAAGGATACCGCCGCCACAAGAACCGCTGCCAAGGACACCGCCGCCACAAACAGCGCAGGCCCATGAGCGCATAAAGCTCTGATGCTACTGAGGCTGCCACAAGCAGGATGAAGCACTCTGGGCACACTGCCCCCTCCAGAACAAGTGGAGATTGACATCCACTACCTCAGTCCTTGGCAGGATGAAGCACTCTGGGCACTAGGCCCCCTCCAGGACCAGTGGAGATTGACATCCACTACCTCAGCACTTGGCAGGATGAAGCACTCTGGGAACAAGGCCCCCTCCAGAACCAGTGGAGATTGTCATCCACTACCTCAGTCATTGGCAGGATGAAGCACTCTGGGCATAAGGCCCCCTCCAAAACCAGTGGAGATTGACATCCACTACCTCAGTCCTTGGCAGGATGAAGCACTCTGGGCACAAGGCCCTCTCCAGAACCAGTTGAGATTGACATCCACTTGAGAGACTGTGGCTTTGCACTCCCCAGGATTAAACAGTGGGCAACCCACCCACTGTAGAGACTTGAGAGACTGTGGCTTTGCACTCCCCAGGATTGAACAGTGGCCAAACCACCCATTGTAGAGACTTGAGAGACTGTGGCTTTGCACTCCCCAGGATTGGACAGTGGGCAAACCACCCACTGTAGAGACTTGAGAGACTGTGGCTTTGCACTCTCCAGGATATAGCAGTGGGCAAACCACCCACTGTAGAGACTTGAGAGACTGTGGCTTTGCACTCCCCAGGATTGAACAGTGGGCATGGGACCCCCTCGTGGATTTGGCGTCATGCACTCAACCGGCTGAGGTGCCCCCCTTCCCTTCCCTCTGTAATGCCTGTTTTATTTCTATCTGATGCCCCTGCAGTGTTCTCTCCGTCTTGTTCGGGTATCTTGTGTGGGCCTCGCCCATGACTTTTAGGCCCAGTGAGGCACAGACTATGATGGTGGACTCCTTTGGACTTGTGTTCTTGGTGTATATAATTGTATAGAGTATAAATGTATATATTTGTAAATATTTGTGATGTATGTAATTGAATATATCACAATTTTTCGACTCTTTTCCTTTTGTCCTTGCATTCTTCCAGTGGGGATTGGGGGGTGTAACTGTGATGCATCAATATGTATTAGCGTGTGTGTTGTAGTGGGGGTGTTGCGTGTTGCGTGTGTGTGTCACTCTCTTTTCCCTCCCCCTCCCTTGTGTCATAGGTGCAGTACTCACCGTTGTCTTCGCCGTCGGCGTTCGTGCACCTGGTAGAAGAGCAGGAAGATAAAGGCTGGCAGAATCTGGAGCTCCGGTTCCATGGCGTCCTGGTTCCTCGTGGGGTGTGTAGAGGTGAGCGTTTTCCCTTCGAAGTCCTTTTTCCGCTGTGTTTTTGTTCGCTGTGAATCCGCCCCGGAAAAGGTGGCGGATTGGTGGGTTGTAATACTGTGGGAGGTACTTTGGGCCGTATTTATACTCCGTTTGCGCCGAATTTGCGTCATTTTTTTCGACGCAAATTCGGCGCAAAACTAACGCCATATTTATACTTTGCCGTTAGACGCGTCTAGCGCCAAAGAATTGGCAAATAGCGTCATTTTTTTGCGTGAACGCCTTCCTTGCATATTGAGATGCAAGGAAGGCGTTCCCGTCTAAAAAAATGACGGCGACGCAAATGCGTCGTATTTATACTCCCGGGCAAAAATCACGCCCGGGAGTTGGCGGGTCAAAAAACCCCGCATTTGCGCCACTATTTAACGCCTTGGTCAGGGTAGGCGTTAAGGGGCCTGTGGGCTCAAAATGAGCCCACAGGTGCCCTCCCCTGCCCCCAGGGACCCCCCCTGCCACCCCTGCCCACCCCAGGAGGACACCCAAGGATGGAGGGACCCACCCCAGGGACATTCAGGTAAGTTCAGGTAAGTATAATTTTTTATATTTTTTAAATTTTTTTGGGTGGCATAGGGGGGCCTTATTTGTGCCCCCCTACATGCCACTATGCCCAATGACCATGCCCAGGGGACACAAGTCCCCTGGGCATGGCCATTGGGCAAGGGGGCATGACTCCTGTCTTTACTAAGACAGGAGTCATGAAATGGCGTCTGGGCGTCGTAAAAAAATGGCGCAAATCGGGTTGAGGCGATTTTTTTGCCTCAACCTGACTTGCCCCATTTTAAGACGCCCTAACGTCATTTTTGCCCAACGCCGGCGCTGCCTGGTCTACGTGGTTTTTTTCCACGCACACCAGGCAGCGCCGGTCTGCTTGCGCCGGCTAACGCCATTCCATAAATACGGCGCCCGCATGGCGCTTCAGAATGGCGTTAGACGGCGCTAAATTTTTTGACGCTAAACTGCGTTAGCGCAGTTTAGCGTCAAAAAGTATAAATATGGGCCATTGTCTCCCGCCTGTCTGTTAGCGGTTACAGTTGTGGTGTTTGTTTGTACCGCTGTGACGGTCGGAGTGTTAAAGTGGCTGTCTATGTTGGCGGTTTCCGCCATGGTCGTAATTCCATTTTTTTTACCGCCGGCCTGTTCGCGGTCTTACCACCGCTTTAACACCGACCGCCAGGGTTGTAATGACCACCTGTGTGTCCTCCTTGTAACTGCAGGTGGTGTCTGGAGGGATCCTAGGATATCCTGGAGAGTCTGTTCATTGATGGTTCTCAGCTGGTCATCCATGTCATCAGTAAAATCCAGGACAGACAGTTCGGCAGGCGGAAAGCCAACATCCTCCGCAATGGGATAGTGTAAAATCAATCTAAGATAGTTGTGGCTGTTGACATGGCACATCATTTATTTGGTACTGGAGGCTCAGTGACAAGTTACAGACCCAAGGTTCAGTCAGTCAGTCAAAATAACTTTATTCGGCGTTTAGCCATAAAAGTATACATACATACATAAAAGTCATCATAAAATACAGTACTTATGGCATTCATAAAAAGCAAATCTATTAAGTCTAAGCTTACCGCCCAAGCTTACTAAAACAGTATAAGATAATAAATACTTATAAAAGCGTATATAATGATAAGACAATATAGTAATAAGACAATGCCTAGTTTCTTCTTAATAAATAGTCACATTACCAGTTCATATCGGTTTCTAATGGTGATAGCGGATTTAATAAAACTAAGAATAGAAATGCAGATTTGTTTGGATGAGAGGCTTTGGATGCCAGTCAATCCTTCTTTGTAGGAAGAAGTGTGCAAGTTACGCAAAATGGGTAATAAAAAGGATTTCCTGGGAACTGAGTAAAGTTTACAGAATAAAATAAAGTGGCAAGTACTTTGTTTCGAAAAGTTATCACAAGGGCATGGCGGTAGTGTTTTTTCCCACACACATTTTATCGGGAACGCCACTCTAAAATGGATCAGATTACATCTAAAAAGTACGAGTAAAGAGTATAAAGAAGGGGTCGGGAACCAATCAAAATAAGGTTCTAGCAAGTCTGATGATAGAATTTGTATGTATGAATTAAAAGAGCTCAATTTCTCTGCCACTTGGTATCTAAGATTCATAACATGCTCTTTATGTCGAAGTTTAACAATTTCTTTCGCATTAGCTGGCAGGAGCTCTGGTTTAAAATACATATACTCCAAATCCAAGTTTCGGTAGCCATTGTGAACAAAATTTAGCCATGGAATTTTGTTACAGTTTGTTAGTGAAATACAATCTTTTACACAATTGTGTGTTAAAGTAGCCGCCGGATTTGATCATACTTTTATCCATAGCAAAAGTGGGGCAATATCTATCAAATCTGTAATGTAGCAGATTCATGGCATAAAATGTTCGCTATGTTCTTAGGTACCATAAGTAACCGATGAAGGAATTTATTCTCTGCAAGCTGTAAAATGCTTGGACTGGTATATCCCCAAAGGCCACCCCCATAAATCGCCGCCGAAACACATTTAGAGTTGTAGAGCGTGAGGATCTGGTGGACCGGTCTATGCCCTAATCTGCGGGGAAAGCGAAAGATTGCCTCAACATTTCTTGCCAGTTGTTGAAACTTAAAATTCAAATGGAATTTCCAAGACAGAGTGGAACTTAGATACAGACCTAGATAGAAAAAGTCTTTTTCCTTTGTCAAAGTGTTCCCCCCCATTCTAAAACATTTGGTACAAGTGTTTTTAGGACCGCAGGTCATAATGTGTGATTTTTTAAAATTGACTTTCAAATCAAGCTCTCGTGTGTGTGTTAAAAAAAGATCCAGGAGAGTCTGTAGACCATTGGCCGTGCGGGCAATTAAAACAGCATCATCGGCATATAATAAAATTGGCAATTGTCTAAAACTCATCCTTGGGAAATCCTTACCATTTTGGACCAAACAATTATACAAGCCGTTTATGTACAGTAAAAACAGGAAAGGTGCCAGTGTGCAGCCCTGTCTAACACCTCGATTGAAAACAAGGGGATGGGACCTTTCGCCGTGTTGTCCAAACTGAATTAAAATATAGAGGTCAGAGTGTAAGCGTTTGATCAAAACTAACAAATCTTGCTCAATCCCCATTGTATCCATTATGTCCCACAGTTTTGCTCTGTTCACCATATCAAATGCACTAGACACATCTATAAATGCTAAGTGGATAGGTTCCCTTTTGGCAATAACATATTTACTTAGGATAAGATGTAAATTTAGGGCCTGGTCCACTGTGCCTAATCCAGGCCTAAACCCATATTGAATTGGCGATAAAATGTTTGTCCTTACAACCCAATCCTCTAGCCGGGTCAGAATGACACTCCCCAGTATCTTTGCCGTGGAGTCTATTAAAGAGATGGGTCTATAGCAGAAGGGGTCAAGCCTATTACCCTTTTTGAAGATCGGAACGATTATTGCCATTAACCATGAGGAGGGGATAGCACTTTGAATAGCACTGTTCAGAACATTTGTGATTAATGGAACCCACAGATCAGGTAGAGATTTAAATAGGTCCACCGGTATCCCATCAGGGCCAGGAGCTTTCCTTAGTTTCATTTTAGTTATTGCTGCGCTGATCTCATGTGCCTCAAGTAAAATGCCGCTCTTAACTGGAATTGGAGTAGCCGAACATGGGAGGCCACATACCTCCCCTCCGTCATTGGGATTATTTGCAGATTGAAATACAGATGAAAAATGGTCTACCCAAACCCCCTCTGGTATCAAACAGTCGTCATCCCTATTTTCCTTTCCTGAAAAATATGGGTGATTAACCTCCTTCCAAAATTGAGAGGGATCCCGTAGTTCCGTCACTGCCATAAGGTCTTCCCAAGCGCTAGTGCATGTTTCATTCTTTCTCTCTTCAAGGACTGATTTATATCGGCCCCTGGCCTGTTTAATTAAATCCCGATTACATGGAATAGTTTTGATCGCTGACTTTAGATCTCTATGGGCAGCCATACAGGCAGAATTGAACCACCGTTGAGGTTTTGCACCTTTGGGATATTGGGCACACATCAGTGCCTGAGAAATAACACAGCTTAAAGATTCAAAGGCAGTTATAAGGTGGAATGGAGTGGATTGCAGGGACAAGCAAGTGTTGATGTCAGCCTTATTTTGAGTAATAAAGTTTGTGTGAAAAGTGTTAGGGTTTACTCTTTCCCACCTCATGCGAGGGCCAGAATTTCTTTTAAACACCTCTTTCCCTTTATATGCAGTCCTAGGTAAGATTACTCTAGTTTTAAAGGATAATTTTATACTCTAAGGGTTATGGTCACTGGCACAGTGAGATTTAATTTTAAAATCCACTATTGAACATGAAAGTGAGGAATTAATAAGAATAAAATCAATAATGCTGCCGTTAGTACTTCCTGTATAGGTGGGTGTTTCTCTTATCTGACTGTTTGCCATATCCCTTGCAAAAGCAAGATCAAATTTATAAATAAGGGTATTCAAGGCATTTCCTAAATTAGAGTGAATAAAATGAGTGAGTGACTCTCTGCCTTCTGTAGCGGCACCACATAAGTGAGGTAATTCATACTTGCATAACTGAGCATTAAAATCTCCAACCCAGATCGTATCAAATTCCCTGTCCTGGAGTTTCCCGGCTGAGTCTAGTTGGTCTGTAAGCTCTTCGAGACTTCCTGGCAGAGCAACACTTGGAATGTTATTGTAAAAGTTTAAGAGTAAAATGTCTTTCCGTCCGGATATTGATAATAAAACTACCAAAAAAAAAGCAGAAGACCAAATCAATGAAACCTCCATTTTTGGGAGTAATAATGACACAAGTACCAGAAGGCCCCACTTGCTCTGCCTGCTCTAGATGGAGTAGCTGGCTGAGATACAGAGTAGTAGCCGTCTAAATGGAAGGGTGCTGTAAGCCAAGTTTCTTGAAAACAAATGATATCAAATGTGGATATAAATTCCAGCCATTCAAAATTTTCAACTTTAGAACGCAACCCAGCAATATTCCAACTGATTAAAGATAACAATGCGTTACTTTGCTGGGGCATTTTCCCAGACTCCTCAGTTATGACTGTGTCTGTTGTAAGATGTGGAAAGCTAACTAACTCGTCAGACCCTATGGGTGATTCCAAAAGTGTATGCACTCCCATCAGCTCTGGTTCCTGTAAATAATCTTTTAGGAGCCCCAAGCCCTCCAATTGTCAATCAATTGCGTCAAGGGAAGAGTGATTTTGGGTACCCCCAGGGTCAAGGGTGGGTTTCTGGAGGCTCAGTGACAAGTTACAGACCCAAGGTTATTATTGTACAGTATGGCCCTCTGCCAGGCATAATGTGGCGGTATGACCGCCAACAGGCTGGCGGTGCATACCGCCACATAAGATTGGCGGGTTGGCTGCAGCCAACCCGCCATTTCTCCACTCATACTGCCATGGCGGTATGAGTCACCGGGCCGGAGATGTCTATCTCCAGCCAGCGGCCAGCATAGCACCCCCCATGGCATCATGAGCCAGCCTACCACCATGTTTTTTGTGGCGTTAGCAACGCCATGAAAACCATGGCAGTAGTCCCTAACGGTGACAGGAAATTTCTTCATTGTCACAGGTAGGCGGCTCGCCTACCCCCCATCACTTGCCTGATGCCCCCCACTCCTCCATCCAAACTCACCCCCCATCCACCCGATACACATACTAATCCCCCAC
The DNA here is from genome assembly GCF_031143425.1 of Pleurodeles waltl. Classification (NCBI taxonomy): domain Eukaryota; kingdom Metazoa; phylum Chordata; class Amphibia; order Caudata; family Salamandridae; genus Pleurodeles; species Pleurodeles waltl. Next base: position 221,682,284 of record NC_090437.1, read on the forward strand.
CCCCCTGCGATCCACTCACTCACTCACCCCCATACACACACACACCACACAACTGACCCCACACCAACAGCCACACATGCACACATCACCCCCTCTCTCCGCCCCACTACAGTCACAGTGCCCCTCACTTCACATCCCCCTCCCCGCAAACACGCACACAGACACCCACATGCACCAGGCATACACCCATTCACCTACACTGACATACACGCATTCATTCACACCCTGACATTCACGCATTCATTCACACACTGACATACACGCATTCATTCATGCATACTTCCAGACATGCTCACACACATTTTTACACACAATCACACTCACACTGACATTTAGAGATGCACTCACTTCACAATTCTTACATGCATTCACTCACATGCATACACCCACACAAACAACACACATAGACGCATTCACATACACACTCAGACATTCATGCACACTCTCAGACACACACACAACACCATCCACCCTTCCACACCCCTCCCCTGTCAGAAGCCCTACTTACCTTGGGTGAGGAGGTTTTCTGGCAGGGAACTGGAGGGGGTGCTGCTACCGCCAGCAGAACACCGCCAGGCCGTATTAATGGTCATAATGCGGCTGGTGGCATTCTACTGGTGTGGCGGTGCTGGTGGTAGCAGTGCCAGCTTACCGCGGTCCACCAGCATGAGCACTGCCGGATTTCCACCCTGATTGTGGCATAAGTCAGGCAATGCTCATAATATGGCAGATGGATGGTAGCCACGGTGGCGGTATGTTGGCGTCCGTCACTGCGGCGGTAGGCGGTATATAGCGCTGATGTTAAAATGAGGGCCAATGTGTTGCATTCTGTATTACAAATGGCTCATGCTCTCAGGGTATTTTGGGACATATGTTGGTGATCCAAGTGCCACCTGAGTCTTGCTAACATTGAGGCTTAGGTGGTGCAATGTCCTGCGCCATTATTTTAAGGAGGAGATAACCCACTTTTTGTGGCTTCACCCCACCTTGTATGTATGGCACCTTCACATGCAGCACTTTGCGTGGACAATGTATGCAATGGGTGTTGCTGTGGCCAATGCACTGCAACAACCATTGCGTTTTGACACTGCCTGAGATTTACGTGCTTCTGTGAACCAGAGGCATTGCTAAAATGGTACACAAGCCCAGGGTTGGCGTTAGCATGGCCAAACAAGGAGAAATGCTTACATTTCTCCTTGATGTCTTGTTTTTTCTATGTGTGCTGCATTCCACAGCACACATGGAAAAAGCAGATTGCCATTTGAGTTTCTTATTGTGCAGGAAGGTATTCCTTCCTGCACAACAACAATATCCCCCTCAAAGCAGCCATCCTTGCACTATAGTGCAAGGGTGGCGGCGCTGCTGCTGGAGAGCTAATTTCCCACTGGCACATGTGGGGACACAGGGATAGCCCGTATGCTTATGATTTTTCGTCAAGACTGCATTTTGTAAATCACAGTGAATGATTCTGCCTAATTTGGTACTGCGCCACCCACCTTCATTTCCAGTTTGATCTGGGCCTCTCTCTTGTCTGATGTTGAGATTGCAGCTACTTGTACAACTGCACACATGGGCTCTCATTATGAGTCTGGTGGTCCTATATTCGCCAGACTTGCAGTGGCGATCAGACCACTGCCAACAGGGGCAGTCCAGTTGGCACATTAGGACCCTGGCGAAAGCACCACAGTCTAAAGTGCCATGAGCCAACTGAGTGACACTACCAGGTTGCCACCAGCTTATGGCCTGGTGGTGCCGGCGGCCTTAATCCACTAGGGCTGTGCTTCAATCAGCGCTGACCTCCAGGTTATAATCCTGCATTTCTGCCAGCCTGTGCATGACGATCCAACTGCCATGCAAAGGCTGGTGGAAACAGTGTGTGTGGGACCCCATGGAGGCCCCTGCACTGCCCATGCACTTGGGATGGGCAGTGCAGGGGCCCCCATAGAAAGTCCCTTTGCACTTTTCACTGCCTGATTTACAGGCAGTGAAAAGTCTGATGCTTGCTGTCGCACCCGATGCACCTCAACATTGGCGCTGGCTTTACTATGAGCTGGTGTAAATGTTGTGGTGAGTTTCCCATTGAGCCTGCACCCGCCATCCCAGCGGGAAATTTATAATGCCTACCGCAGAGGGAAGGCTGCACTGGTGGTCTTTCCAATGCAGGACTTTGCTGGGCGGGCTCTGCCTCCCGCCGAAGTTGTAATGGGCACCATGATGTTCACAGACATGCTCCATGTGTTGCATTTGTTTTGTTTTCTGTCCATTCCAAAATGGGTAATATGGTTGTGTCTAGGTTGTTGTGGATTCACCCTGTATCTGTTATGTTCCACAGGTAACAAGTTTTAGAGAACAGAATTTTCTCTTGTGGCACAGTCCAGGGCAGCACCAATATGCGTAGCTCAACATAGGACCAGATTAGGTACGCAGGGAAGTTCCATGTTCACTGGGATATGGGACAGCCCTGCAACTCCCCCTGCACCGACAGAGGCATTGTTTCTGCATTATGAAGGAGTGGCTGCCTTGAGAGGATGAATTGTTCATGTGCATGGAGGTGTCCCTTTCTGCAAATGTACAAGTCATGTTAGTTAAGGTGGCATTTCAATGTGTGCTGCATGTAAAGACAATACGACAAGGAGGCAGGGGAGCTTTTTGGCCAGATACACCACCCTGACACCACCCCAGGAATGGTATTGACTTCCGTCCTAGTCTCAGATCTCCAAGTGGTGGAGGTAAGGTACATGAGCTTGACAATATGCAATGGGTGTTGTAAACGCACAGCCACAGGCACAGTAATTGGATGTCCTGTCCAGCCATTTTGCTGCATATTTACATGGTGGAGTCTAGCCCTAGTGATTGGCGTATGTCCACATTGTGTATATGTTGGAGTGCATAGCACAACCAGAGTGTCCGTACATGTTTTGCTTGTGTGGGGGTGGGGGTCTTGATTCAGGGCCAATGTGTTCCATTGCAATCCTTTAGCATGCATTGAATGTGTCCTATGTGCCTCCCCCTTCTGACATTTGTGAGATTCCAGTTATTTCCCCCACGCAACTTACCCTGCATTTGTGGTGGTTCCTGGTAGTCTGCGCTGTCCTGTCCTGCGATTCCTGTGACCAGCTGTTCCGGGATGACTGCTGCAACCATCTCCTCCAGCTCATCCATGTCTTCCTGCGGTGCCGGACTTCCACCTCCAGTCTGAAGTGCTGCCTTTCTGTTCCTGGCCCATTTCTCCTTAGTCCTGTGCTTGCAATCATGCCAGTGCTTCTTGCACTCAGTGACAGTTCTCTTCACCTCTGCCATGCTGTTGATTTTTTTCCACTATTTCCTGCCATATAGCCTCTCTCCTACCAATTGGCAATTTGGAGGTGACGAACAGCTGGTGTTGATGCTCCGTCACCTCTCATGTCATGCTCTTCCTCACTAAACTGACCCTTTTTCTTCTCCTTCTCCAGGGACTTTTGTGGATCCTCCTGGCTGGTGCTTAGGTGACTGGGGTCTCCCTGGGGTTTCTCCTGGCCTGATGATTCCACCTTCACTTACAATTGCACTCTTTCCTGCTTGTGCGTTTTATTTTGATGCTATGCGGTGTAAATATGGGGCTAACTCTTTTGTGACATATTTACGTGCCCCAAAACGGTCTAACTCCACTTTTGCAGCATTAGCGTAATTTTTCCTTATGACATGACGCACTGCTTAGTGTCATTTCCATGCTAGGACTGTTCCCACATTCATAGCTTTGGCTCCTGTTAGTTACATATTTCTGCTATCATTGCTGTAGAACCTATTTGTTTCAGCCTTAGCTATTGCTATTTGAATTTGTAAAAGCTTCCCAATCTGATCATTATTTATGAAACCATGAGTATGTGTATATTCTAGTTCAGTCAACTGGCTAGACAATCTACTTCGTAAATCCTTACTGAAATTGTTCTTCCTAATGGTATACCTAAGTGTTACACCACAAATGTCCACCTTTCTTGCACCCCACACTATATGTACATCGGTAGAACCTTAACTGATAAATGAAAACTGAGATATTGATTGCCTCATAAATGATTCAAATGTAAAGTTCTTTGAAATGTCAATCAGTTTTGTATTTTTTTCTTCTATTAGTTTTATTATGAATAAATGTTATGTTTATTGGGTTATGATCTGATATTGTTTTTGGAAATGTGTCACTGTGTGTCCTGTGCAGTATATCATTAGTAGTAAAAAATCTGTGTATATTTTTTAAGGGGGCAGTGGCACAACAAAACATGAAGGGGTCCCACTGTGAGATATGTAGAAGGGTCCCTCCACACTCACATTAGTAGTGCTGAGGGGCCCCCTCCTGTATGGGTCAGCCTGGGCCCCCCACTGCAGGGCCTGCGAGGACCTCTGTTAAGCTCCTGTAAGCTTAGCATCATTCCTTAGTGCCATTGTGTGTCATTTGTTAAATGTGGTGCACAGATGACTTTAGGGAATGGCATTAGCTCACACTAAAAAAAAGACGCATAAATCCGTTAACGTAGTTGTGCGTCATTTTCCATAAATATGGGCCTATATTTTTTAAAGCACTTCTAGCTGGAGCTGAATGCTATCAGCTGGATTGCAAAGCCCCCTTTTGGTGGGTTCTATGTTTGCACAGTGCAGCTTGAAAAATAATAAAAAAGGTTCAAAGGCATGCTGGATTTTTTTTAATTAAACTTCATTACATGTTTGATGACAGTCACTCTAATAGAAAATTGCACTGTGTGAATTGTTAAAATTATATGCATTTAATTGTAATTACTGGGGATTTCTTTTAAAAAAGAGATTAGATGTGCTTAATATATGTTGATATTCTGATCCCTGCATAAATCCAGGAGGCTTACTTTTTATATTTTGGTGCTTTCATACTTTGCAAAGGTCAGTAGGTCTGTCTTACTTAAAATGACATCCATGTACTGCTCTCAACCTCCCCTGCTGCGCATGAATTAGGTGCAGGGAGGGATCAGCACCAGCGTGAGTTGGCCATAGGACCTGGCCTTTGGCCAACACCACATTGTGCATTTCCAAAGGCTGTGCACAATGTAGGGTTGGCTGCCAGAGAGGAGCTGGATGTGCCGCCTTTGCACCCTGGCCCTTCAGTCAACCCAATGGCACACACAGCCTTTGGCTAGCAATACATATGGTAAAAAAATATCACTTTATTTTAAAAAACAACACAATTATAATGCATAATTAAGGCATGCATGGTAAAGGCATATGCATGGTAATGGCTGTATTGTAAAGGCATTAGTGGTAAAGGCATGTGTGGTAATGTAATACATTTGCATCAATAGCACATGTGGAGTTTCTGAAGTTGACAGTTGATCATATATGCATATAAACTAATTCTACATGCTGAGCTTGCTTACTATATGGCAGATTCTTATGCTGCCCCTTCTATAATAGGGATCACACCACGTGTTTTGGGCCATTGTGCTTACATTGGGGCATTTCCTCATTTGCATGAGAGCATGACTCCAGACAAATGAGGGAACACTTTTCCTCTGCACGCACACCTTGTTACAGATGCAGACTCAAAGACAAAGAAGCCATTGGAAGCTTTACTAATTGTTTGCCACATAGAGGTAGCACAGAGTCCAGGGCACCCAAAGCATTTCCCTGCAGGCAGGCGCAGTAACACATTGCAGCCGCCTGAGGGGGGGGGTGCCTTTCTCCTTCTTCAGAGGTAAATCCGCTCTCCTCAGCACAAGTGCAAACTGTCATAGTTTGTGCCTGCGCTGAGGACAGAGAGTTTCTTTGTGTAATTGGGTAAATTGCCACAGTGTGGCTGGCCACAGTTAGCTCAGGGTGAGCCAAGGCTCAAACTAGCACAGACCACCTGGTCTGTAATTCAGGCCATGGTCACCCAGTGCATCCAGCAAAATCAATAATAAGGTATCTAGGAAGGTTTTCTTGAGCACAAGTTTGGCCCAGCTGATCGAAAAAAACACTAATTCCAATTTTGAAAGAACTCACATATGGTATTGTGAGTCAGAAGGAGTCAGAGGGAAGTATATAATAAGCCAGTATGCAGACTTTTTAAAATTATTTTTCCATTAGTAAACCCAGTTGTTGTGTTGGGATGTACTGTATTGTGGGTTGGAATTGTGGGCTGGAATGCACGAGAGGGTGGAATGTACGGGAGTCATGGTGACACCACGTCATGGATTGTGGACGCGGGTGGAACGGGAGGTGAGGAGACAGTTGAGGAGGGCAGAGGAGGAATGACCTGTTCTTGCTTACGGCTTGGAAATAAAGAAGATAACCACTTACGAAGTGTGCTGTTTCTTTCCTGGATCAAAGGACCACCCACAACAAAAAGTGGCGACGAGTGAGGGATCGGAATCCAGCGTAGTCCAGCATTTCCATTTTGTGGGAACGAACGCCGACGAACGCCGAGGATCTTTGAGGTAACTGGCTAATCCTTGCAGTGAGTCGGGCTTGCGAGGGTGGAGTAGCAGTGCTACAGTGCAAAGTTTGATTCAGGACATAATAAGCAGCACGCGCGACGTCCGTTGGGTGCTCGAGACAAGTTTTACATACGCACGCCCTTACTGGCACGTGCGTTGCTACGAGCTCAACGTCAATGCGGTATGACGCACTGTATGGTGACGGGCGTCATCTAGGCAACTGCATAAACAGTCCAGGAAGTTGCCAGTTACGGAGGATTATATATATATATAAAAAAGAAATATATATATATATATAATAATAATAAAATAGCACCACTATAACATTGTAAGGAACAGGTCATTCCCAGCTCCTATCATCACAATGGCACAACAGAATTTTAGCATAAGCCCACCACATGCATTTTGGGCTTCAGGTACTGAACCCTCAATCAAATGGACAGAGTGGAAGGATTATTTTACTAATTACATTGAGGCTATAGACGAAGGAAAAAAAATGTCTCCGGAACAGAAAAAAAGAATCCTGTTACATTCGCTTGGTCCAGTAGGATTGAAAACATACAGTAGAATGCAGAAAAATTTACCTATTGGAGATGGAAACATTTTTGATGCAGCATTAATGGATCTTGACAAGTATTTCGCACCAAAAGTATGCATTGGCATCACACGTTTCAAATTTTTTCAACGCAAACAGCAGAAAGAAGAAGAGGTAGATGATTACGTAGCGGAATTAAAGAAGTTAGCCATTGATTGTAAATTTGGCATGTTACATGATGATCTCATTAGAGATCAATTAGTCATGCATGCTCGTAATCAGTCCATACAGGAACGCCTATGGATAAATGGCGATGCACCACTGGAAGATATTATAGCGATTATCCGTAAAGCTGAGATTTCGGGAAGGTGTGCGACGGAATTGAAATCTTCGGAAAAAGAGGATTGTAGTGTTTTCAAAATAAATAATCGCAAATCAACATCTAACTACAAAGAGAGAGCATCAGAAAAAACTCCAACGTTCAACTACAAGGAGAAGGTAGAACACAGAGATAAAAGATGTTATCGTTGTGGCAGTAGAGAACACTTGGCATTTGCAAATTCGTGTCCCGCTGCGAAACAAAGGTGCAACAACTGTGGTGGAATTGGCCATTTTGGCAAAGTATGTCAAAAGAAAAGAAATAGCGTCAAATGCGTGTATGAGAATAAAGTCAACAGCGATACAGAAGACGAATGTGAAAATATTAACATGATCAAGAATGTACAGAACAAATTCGTATTGAACATTAATGGAAGTTATTTGTCAAAAAAACCAATGTGCGAAATGAGGATTGGAGGGATAGATATCAATATTCATGCTGATTCGGGATCGCCATTCACTATAATTAACGAGAACGTGTGGGAAGATACATTTTTGCCAAAAGTAGGGAAACATTTATTACCTCCTGACATTGAACCGGAGAGTTACACGGGCGAAAAAATCAATGTACTTGGGTACAGATGGCTAGTTTTTCAATTCAAAGGAAGGAGTGCCAGAGGAAAATTATATGTAGCAAAAAAAGGACCTTCAGTCCTGGGTTGGCAAGACCAAGGTAGATTACATATGATTTTAGATCCCAACAGTGAGGATAAAGTACTTCTGGCAGACTTAGGAAATTTAATGGAAGAGGAACTGGAAAATAATTTTCCTAAAGTCTTTGACAAACAACTCGGGAAACTATGCGGGTTTGAGCATGAGATTGTATTGAAGCATGATGCACAGCCTAAAGTACATAAATTACGACCTGTACCTATAATGGTAAGAGAAGAAGTGTCGAATGAATTGGAGAAATTGGTACAAATGAACGTAATTGAGCCCATTGAGAGCTCGGAATGGGTTTCACCGGTGGTCGTAGCACGATGCAGTAACGGGAAGATCCGTCTTTGTGTGGATTTGCGTCACCTCAACAATAACATTGTCATAGACCAATTTCCGTTGCCAAAGATTACTGAAATGGTATCCAGTCTTAATGGCGCTACTTGGTTTTCTAGTATTGATTTATCAGCGGCGTACCATCAGATTCCTCTGTCACTACAATCGAGGAAATTAACAGCCTTTATCACTCATATAGGGTGTTTTCAATTTAAAAGGATGCCTTTCGGTTTGGCATCTGCCGCTGCTGTTTTCCAGCGTTTGATGCACAAACTATTTGGAAAGGAAAAAGGAGTAATGTTCTTTCAGGACGACATCCTTGTGTTTGGAAACAAAAGAGAATGTCACGATGGTAGAGTGCAACGTGTGTTACGTATTTTGGAAGACAATGGATTGACTGTTGAAATGAGTAAGTGCAAGTTTGCAGAGAGAAGTGTGACATATTTGGGGCACGTTATTAGCGGCAAGGGAGTTAAACCTAAGCCATCTTTAGTAAGCACTATTAAGGAAATGTCACCACCATCATGTAAAGATGACGTTAGGTCATTCTTAGGCATGGCAGAATTTTGTGCAAAGTTTATTCCAAATTTTGCAGAGAAAGTATTCAACATAAGACAACTTCTTTAAAAAAATGCAAAATTTGATTGGAACTCAGAGTGTGACGTGGAATTCAAAAATATCAAAGAATGTCTGTGCAAGGTCCCTAATTTGAGTGGTTTCGATCTGCAACTCCAGTGCTACTTGACCACAGATGCGAGCGATAAAGGTTTGGGGGCAGTGTTGTCACAAAAGGATGATTGTGGTATGGAGAACATTATCCTGTTTGCATCTAGATCTTTGACATCGGCTGAGGAAAAATATCCCATTATTGAAAGAGAGGCGCTTGCTTGTGCGTGGGGTTTGGAGCATTTTCGTTCATTTGTGTGGGGTAGGAGTGTCATCATCCAATGTGATCATAAACCACTAATGAAACTTTTGTCTTCAGAGGGTAGCGTTATAGCATCGCCAAGAATTGCGAGGATTTCTATGAGGATGAGAGAGTACATTTACAAGATGGTGTACGTACCAGGGAAGAAGAATGTGTTGGCTGACTGTTTCTCTAGAATGCCATGTCCTTTAGAAGAATGTGTGGAGGACCCTTGGGATCAGTTTAAAATAGCGTTTATTTTTGATTCGGGCTCACCTGCTTTAAGTAAGGACAGGTGGGAAGTGGAACAAAAAAAGGATGAGGAATTGCAAAGTGTGCTAAAATTTTTGCGGGTAGGGTGGCCCAAAAAAGATTTATTGTCTGAGGGGAGTAGACATTTTTGGGAAGTCAGAGCGGAGCTATCTATAGAGAATGATTTAATTTTGAGGGGCAATAGGTTTGTTCCTCCTAAGAACTTACGGGCAAGCATCATAGAATTATGCCATGAGGGTCATTTTGGGATAGTACGTACTAAAACAATTGTTAAAGAATATTTTTGGTGGCCAGGAATTGATAGCGCAGTGGAGAGATTTGTGCGTAATTGCCATGTGTGTGCATCTGCTGACAAAACTTTACACACTTTGAGACCACCTATGGATCAGAAGTTAGTTCCAGTAGTACCTTGGGAATGTGTGGCCATAGACTTAATGGGGCCTATTGGAGAACAGCAGGAGTATTTGGTGGTCATCATGGACCTTTTTTCAAAATGGCCTGTGGTTAAAGTAGTTAAAAAGGCTGATACTGCATCTGTGTTAGAATGTTTGGACCAAACATTTTGTTCGGAAGGTATTCCGGCTTTACTCTTAAGTGACAATGGGGTACAATTTGTCTCAAACATTGCTAAGGTTTATTTCGATAGAGTTGGAGTTTCACACAAAACCACTTCATTGTACAACCCTAGTGGTAACGGTTGTGTTGAGAGGTTTAACAGAGTGTTAAAAGGAGTCATTCAAGCAGCTATGAGAAAACAGTACGATTGGCATACGGCTGTTTGGAAAGCGGTTTGGGCATATAGGATAACAGAAAACGAAGTTACTGGCATTAGTCCATTTGTTGCCATGAGGGGTAGAAAGCCTAGATGCAAGTTTAATCCAGCATGGTTATACAAATGTGGTATGGATTTTTGGTCTGTGAATGATGTACGTAAGAGGATGGAAAAAACACAGGATAGAAGCAAATCATATTTTGATAAGGCTCATGGTGCGAAGGAAACCCAGGTCAAGGTTGGAGATTGGGTAAGAATTAAAAAACCTTTCAAAGTAGTCAAAGGTGAGAGCCAATATTTTGAACCGGAACAAGTAAAGGAGTTACTACACAATGCTGTGAAGTTGCAAAATGGAAAAGTGTGGAATTTGAAACGAATTGCATTATGTCCAGAAGTACATGGAAGTGAGGATGTGGAGAATCTAGGTAATAAGATGAATGACCCTTTTGGAGTGGATGATGGTGAGACCTATAAACCAGACACACCAGTTTTGAGAGACAGTAATTGTAGTACGCTTGAAAGTTTCTATAACGAATCAACCAGCGAAACGAATGGTGGCGATGATATGGAAGGAATTGGTGAAGCAAGGGATCAAATTCAGAGAAAACAAGAGTCACAATTGGTTTCACAAAAGTTGGAACACAACCAGATTTTGGACACTGACAAGAGAAGAAGAAATTTACCTCTGTGGCTAAAAGACTTTGTTTTAGATTAAGGATTTCACTATTCAGTAGTTCTTCTTTTGTATTTCCTTTTTGAGGTTCTTTTTATTTTTTTATTTTTTTTTTTCATTGTATTAAGGAAGGGGGGTGTGTTAGAATGTAAGTCCTAGTCAAGTCTTATTTAACCAAGTCTTATTAAGGAAGGGGGATGTGTTGTGTTGGGATGTACTGTATTGTGGGTTGGAATTGTGGGCTGGAATGCACGAGAGGGTGGAATGTACGGGAGTCATGGTGACACCACGTCATGGATTGTGGACGCGGGTGGAACGGGAGGTGAGGAGACAGTTGAGGAGGGCAGAGGAGGAATGACCTGTTCTTGCTTACGGCTTGGAAATAAAGAAGATAACCACTTACGAAGTGTGCTGTTTCTTTCCTGGATCAAAGGACCACCCACAACACCAGTGGAAAAGTTTTGCCTGTAAAAATAGAAAAGTAGAGGAATTGGACTTGTGCGAGACTGTGTGCTTGAGAGAGCCCAGACTTGCTCAAGAACAAAAACCGCAAAATAAGCAAAATTGTACTATGCAAGCTCTCTGCCTGATTGCTTTCGAAAATAAAGATTTATTTCCATTTGTAAGCCATCATTAGCCTCCATACCCTGATGATGTTTGGAAAGTACCTTCGTCAACAAAATGGTATACGGCAAAAATCCTGCCCACACAAACCGTACTCTAATTTGTTTCATTTAACTCATTGTTTGGTTTGACATGTTGCACAGTGCCTAGAAGATGGGATTCTGGCATTGCTATGGCTGAACAATCAATAAACTAAATTAAAGAAGTCAATGAACTACAGTGCTTAGAGAGAGAGACCGTGACAAAGAGACTCATATCGAGAGAAAGAAAAAAACAGATAGACAAGTGATAGAGAAAAGCAGAGAGAAAGAGGGAGAGAGAGAGAGCAAGAGAGGGAAAGTCAAAATAAGATAAGTGCTGAGAGAGAAAGACCACACATGAACCCTTCCCTTAAATCGTATCCATATCCTAGATGAAGGTAGTGGCTGTATCTGATTTCCAGACCATATTGGCCAACCCAACTTGCTAGTTGCCACACCCTGCTCAATGATATATTTGTATCCTACACCTTCGATAAATATACATCCCTATGTACCTGTAGTGGGTTTATGTCAGTAAATCACACCAGTGTGACAGCAAATATAAATATTGTATTTCAAGTATTGTTTACTAAAACATCATGCCACTGGGTGACGATTTTCATTTAGCAAATCTGATGGTGCGATATCTATGTAAATATGTTTAGGACACAATATTTATGTCAGACGATATTGTGACAAAGATATTCTTGCACCATACTTCCTTCAACACTAGCTGCTCTACCCTAGCTATATCTGAGTCAAGGACCCTCGCTTCTACTATCCGTAGCCCAGGTTTCCCTCACCCAGCATCCAAACAAAGCTGTAATAGTCAGATCCACACCACAGCCACCTCTGCATCCTTCATTTCAACCTTCCTGAAACCCGGCACAGGGCACACTCCAGTACCACACCCCGGCATCATCCAGGAACAGCCTGTGCGTAAATCACATACACTGACATAGGCCTCTCTCTTTGATGTAACACTTTGATATAAATATCATGTAGTATTTGGATAATGTGAACGTCCTTTGGTGATAATATTTTCTGGTTTCTTAATTTTACTGGATATGTGCTTTGTGTACAGTTACTCCTTGTACCCAGAGTCATTTTGACCTCACCCTTTCACTCATTAGAAGACTTATGTGATTGGATTACACTTTGATAGTATTACCTCAGTGTGATGAGAGAGCGTTTTTGGTTTGAGGCATGAGTGACATCATATGCGAAAAAAGAGGGGGCATGTCATTGAACTGAAAAAGAAAGATGTTCAGTCGAAAGACACAGTCCCATATTTAAGAAAAAGTGGTGCATCAGAGCTGATGCCACACTTCTTCTGTGTCCCCCTACCAGCACCTAATAAACACCATGGTTGCACAGTATTTATGATACAGTGCACCACGGCAGATGTTAGTACAATAGTGTCAACATTTTTGATGCTACTTTGGCGCCTTGCTACACTAGCGTCAACATTTTTTACGGCAGTGTAGCAAAGTGCAAGGAGGCCCATAGATTTCTATGGGTGTGTCATTTTAACATCTGCTCTGAGCAGGTGTTAAAAATTAGCCTAAAAATGGCACAGTGAAATCTGTTAAATTTTACTGCGCCATTTTTGCAGACCTCCTAGTGCTGGAATGCCCCTTGCATACATTATGGGGGTCATTCCAACCCTGGCGGTCATCGACCGCCAGGGTGGATGACCACGGAAGCACCGCCAACAGGCTGGCGGTGCTTCATTTGGGATTCCGACAGCCGCGGTCGCCCAGCCAGGTCCGGCGGTTTCCCGCCGGATTTCCCCCGGCTGGGAGAATCCTCAATGGCGGCGCTGCAAGCAGCACCGCCATGGGGATACCGACCCCCTTCCCGCCAGCCTGTTTCTGAGGGTTTTTACCGCCAGGAACAGGATGGTGGGAACGGGTGTCGTGGGGCCCCTGGGGGCCCCTGCACTGCCCATGCCACTGGCATGGGCAGTGCAGGGGCCCCCTAACAGGGCCCCAGCATGATTTTCACTGTCTGCATAGCAGACAGTGAAAATCGCGACGGGTGCAACTGCACCCGTCGCACCCCTGCAACACCGCCGGCTCCATTCGGAGCCGGCTTCTGTGTTGCAGGGCCTTTCCCTCTGGGCTGGCGGGCGCTCCCTTGGCGGGCGCCCGCCGGCCCAGCGGGAAAGTCTGAATGGCCCCCGCGGTCTTCTGACCGCGGAGCGGTCATTTGACGGAGTAAGTTTGGCGGGCGGCAACCGCCGCCCGCCAAACTTGGAATGACCCCTATGTCTGTTGCAGGTATAATGTGGCACAAGGGTTTACAAAGTGGTGCAATGCAAGCATTGTGCCACTTTCTAAATATGGCGCATGGAAAAAGACACTTTAGCACCACCCTAACGTGGAAAAAATGATGCTATGGTGGCAGTAAGGAGGCGCTAGGGGCTCCTAAATATGCCCCACACTCTTGCAAGTGGGAGAAATAAGTTCAACTCCTCACCAAAGTATAAATCGTTTAAGTATTTTATTTGCATGTTAGACTATAAACTACAAATTGAAAGGGGTAAATATAATGAATAATAAAGCAGTTAGAAGAGGTCAATGATGACTGCTGTATGGGGGTTCTCGCTCCACTGAATAATGAGGAACTTAGAAGAACTCAGCTTGATCACTCCCTATATATAGCTCAAATATTTTGGGTGTGTGTTTGGGCTTGCAGTTGTGGATGAGGTTGAGGGATAGGGGAAGTTGGTGAGCGGGAGTTCTTTACTTCTTCCTGGTGTGGGAGGGCATGGCTTTGATAGGAGGTGAGAGTTTAGGGGGACTTATCTGAGGGAAGTGTCATCATCTAATTTTAGAAGTTGATTCATAATGGGAAGAAGAAATGTATTTGGGATTGGAAAACAGAAAAAAATAACCCCTGACCGTGAACTCAGAATTGTATTTCTGAATGTTGCAGGGCTCAATGTTTGGAAAAAAGGGAGCTGCTATCTCAAGATATGAATCACTTAAAATGTGATGTGATTTGCCTAAAGGAAACTTACTTGGGGCACTCGAAGAGTAGCTGGTTGGACAATTTCCGTTGTGCCCTAGTTGTTAGTTCTTTGTAATACGCTGCTGCTAGAAAGGTAGCAATTTTGATGAACCTAACATGTTTCACATGAACCAGAAAACTCTAAGACAGAACAGGGAGATGTGTCTTGGAAAAGTGATGTACTTTTCCAGCCAGATTACTTTGTGTGCCATTTATGCGCCCAACAGTGACAAACCCAAGGTCTTTGAGTACCTTAATTCAGAACTATCTCAATGGTGCTTCCCGGTTATAATCTGTAGAGATTTAAGTTGTAATTTAGACATTCTCCGTTTTCCCTGTGGTAACAAAGATAAAAAACCTAGAGGCATATTTAGGATTTTCTGACGCAGGGCAGTGCAGCATATTACTTTGATGTGCTGCCCTGTGTCACAGAGCAAGGGCAAGAATGTGCCCTTTCAATGGCATACAGCATATTCCTGCCCTTTCAACCTGTGCTAGTGCCGTTTTGGCAGCCTAGCACCAATGCGGGCACCCTTGCACCAAAGTTCAAAGGTGCCTGCACTGCATGCAGGATTGTTTTTGTGCTGGAAGGGACACATGCAGCACACATAGAAAGAAAACTGTGATATTTTTCCTTGTTGTGCCTCCACCGGCAAGAGTAAGGTTTTGGTGCATCCCCAGGTTTATGAGGTCTTGTAAATCTGGGTATGTGTCAAAATCTGTGGTGTTGTCTGACAACACCCATCACAAGGCCCATGCAACACCTCCCTAGCACAGAGTAAGGCAAAGTAGTGATTTGCACTGCCTTGAATTACTCCGTATTTACGAGGGCATTAAAAGCCATGCAGAGTGGCTTGGTGGGGCCTCATAAAGAAGAATTGTTGGTTTGCGCCACCATTGCATCATAAAAAGCAAGGCAATGGCAGTCCAAGAACCTCATGCGTATACACCCTAGATGAAGGCAAGCTATTGAGTCCCTCATAAAGAACTGTGAGCTGAATAATGCCTGGCCTATCGTAACCGCAAACGATCTAGGATAAATTATTTTCGTACCCCTTTACAGGAGCTTAATAGAGGTTCTCGCAGGCCATGCAGTGGGAGGCCCAAGCTGACCGAAAACAGGAGGGGCCCCCCTTAGCCCCTGTTAATGTGAGTGTGGGGGACCCTTCTGCATAGCTTACAGTGGGACCCCTTCACATTTTGTGATACTGCTGCCCCCATAAAAAATATACACAGATACATTTTTTTACTACTAATGATGTACTGCACAGGACACACAGTGACACATTTCCTCCCAAAAAAATCAGATCATAACCTAATAGACATAGAATTTATTCATAATAAAACTAATTGAATAAAAGAATACTAAACCTATTGACATTTCAAAGAACTTTACATTTGAATAATTTATGAGGCAATAAATATCTCAGTTTTTATTTATCAATTAAGGTTCAATTTACATTTAGTGTGGGATGCAGTAAAGGTGGCCATTTGTGGTGTAACACTTAGTTATACAATTAGGAAGAACAATTTCTGTAGGGAGTTACAAAGTAGATTGTGTAGCCAGTTGATTGAACAAGGACATAAACATACTCATGGTTTTATAAATAATGATCTGATTGAGAAGCTTAGACATATTCAAATAGCAATAGTCAAGGCCAGAACAAATCATTTCTACAGCAATGATTGTAGAAATATGTAACTAACTAGAGCCAAAGCTATGAATGTGGGAACAGTCCTAGCATGGAAATTGCACCAAATGTTCGCAAGGAACAACATGTTGTCCATGTACAACAAGGAGGGATAGTTAGTAAATGAACCTTTCGAGATTAGTAACGTTTTTGAAGTGTAATATCAGGACTTATATAATGAAGATATGGACCACACTGCGGATTTAGGCAATGAATCATTTCCAGATATAGATTTTCCAAAGCTGGAATACAGAGATATAAAAATACTGGGTGTCAGCCATAGGGTGGTCTCCCCCCCAAAGCGTTTTGCCTTCTACCTGCATTGCGCTGATCTAAGGTTTGCTGGCCTTAGGACTCTTTGTACTTTACCACTGCTGTCCAGTGCTAAAGTACATGTGCTCATTCTTTAAAACATGCTAACACTTGCATATCCTCAATTGGCATATTTATTTATAAGTCCCTTGTATGCGATTCTACATATACTCAGGGTGTGTAAATGAAATGCTACTGTAGGGCCTGCAGCACTGATTGTGCCACCTACTCAAGTAGTGCCCTTAAGCAAGCCTCAGTCATGCCACTGCAGCCAGTGTGTGCAGTTTTTAAACTCCAATTTTGACATGGCAAAATGTACCCCTGGAGTTAGTCTGGAGACAGGACAGGGAAAGCAGGATGCTTGGGGACTTCAAAAGGAAACCTCTAGAATCTTCTTTCCACTTCAAAGGCACAATTGGATAGAATTACAGGACCTCAAACACCAACTCTTCAGTACACTTCTGGACCTGTAGATATTCTGCCAAGACAAAGAACTGCTGTGATCCTGAAAGGATTACTACTCATCTGGACTGCTGTTCTGAAGGATCTGCTGCCCTGATGTGTTGACCTGCTGCCCTGTTGCCTGAGTGAGAAGGACTGGGCCTGTATCTGCTGAAGCCAAAACTCCAAAGCGACTTGACGGACTATTTGGCTGGCCTCCTGACCAGAGCTTCAGGCACAGAAGAATTCTGAATGTGCTCTGCCAGCGCATCTATGAACCCAGCAGAACCAACGCATCTCCTCTGTGGTGTGGCACATCTCCAGCAGAATCAGCACATTGCCTTGCTGTTTGATGCATCAACTACTGAACCAATGCATCCACTCTTCAGATGTAAAGGACTCAGGATTTACCTTGCAGCATTATCAGAACTGCCACCTGTACATATCCTTCCGGATGCAGGCCCTCGCATTGCTTGTCAACAGCAGCCTCGACAACAACATAGGTTCTCTCACTGCAGCCTCACAGCTACTTAGAACTGACTCATTGCCTCAATTGAGCAACAAATCCTCAGCGCAGGACCTTGCTTCACAAATACTCATTGATTAGATCCACAACAATTAAACAGGACCTTGCATTGTAGCTCTGCATCGCCTCAGAACTGACGAATCACCTCAGCTGTGCAACACATCCTGACCACGGAGCCTCACGATGCTCTACAAGCCAGGATCCAAGATGCTCTTGTTGAGCGGCCTAACTGGGTCCTTTTAGCCAGTCTGTGCTCCAATGCGGTCAGCCTGAAATTGTGACTTTGTCCTTGTCCGGCACAACCAGCTATCCACAGCTGGCAGTGTGTTCTTTTTAGCACTATTTTCCTTTGAATTTTTCAACTTGCATATCTGTGGTCCCACTGATTGGATTTTTGGCATTTTGATCTCCTCTTATTTATTAGAAATGACCCCATGTGTCTAATTGGTGTGGAATGCAGTTGTTGTGTGTTTTCACTGTGTTACTGTTTGGAATATTGCACACATACTTTACACATTGCCTCTGAGTTAAGCCTGCCTGCTCTGTGCAAAGCTAACAGAGGGATGAGCACAGTTTAATTAAGGGTTCTCTTGTAGATTCACACTGACAAGGATTGTGGTCCCTGCTTGAGTAGGGTTTCAACTCCCCCCCCAACCATCAATCTAATTTCTTACAGTGGGCGTCCCAGTTACTTTAGAGGAGTTAACTAGGCCATAGATGCCCTCCTATCAGAGAAAGCAGCTGATCCCAATGGAATTCTCTGTGAATTTTATAAGATTATCTTTACTTGGAGCTCCTCGATTTTTCTTAATGTAATCATATAGACACAACACGGCTCCTCCGCACCACAATCATGGTCTGAGACAAGTAAAGCAATCGTCTTGAAAAATATGAGAATCCTTATCTACCTGGTCATATCACCCAGTCCCTTTAATTAACAGTGATTTAAAAATATATTTTGATAAATCTTGGCATGCCATCTCAGTGGGGTAATTGCTGAGGTAATTTTACCATGGCAAAATGGGTTTATTTTAGAAAGAGGGGCTAAAAACAGCATCAATCATGCAGTTGCTATGATTAATGTGGCATCTTGCAATGGATATCCCCTGGCAATGATCCTACTGGACGCCAATAACTCCTCCAGCTGGGTCACCTGGTCATTTTAATGGAGGACAATGGGACTTATGGACTTTGATATAAAGTTTAATAACTCAATTTAGAGGCTATATCAAACCCCCACAGCCAAGATACAGATCGTTGGCAAATTACCTGATCATATAATATAATGTATGGTACTGATCGGGTTGTCCCTGTTCACCATTGCTTTTTGCAATACATATGGAGCCATTTTTTGTGAAGGGTCTGTATAATGCCTCAATATAGCGAGAATCATGTCAAAAACATACTCGCCTACACAGGTGATGTCACCATATCAACAACTTCTCCAGAAACACCCATCAAAGCGATTGAGCTACAAGCCAATAGGTTTGGTAAAATTTTGGGATATCTATTGAACAATCTGAAAACGCAGATCTTAGTTTAACATGATATCAGGAAGGTCAACAGTACACATTATCTTGGGGTAACTCTAACAACGCATATGTAGAAGATAGTTGATTTAAATTATATCCCTCCCTTAATTAAGAATGACATTAATTTAGAACTGTAGAATTTGACATTTATTGGCCGCTACATTGTCATTAAGATGCCAATTTTGGAGTTATTATTATATTTTTTAGAGCACTACCTTTGGGTCATAATTTAAAATGGTTCACAAATGTGATTCTTTATGTATCAAATATATGGGAAAGGGGAAACCCTGGAGGAGCTATAAAGCCTCTCAGGTTACCAAACTCAAAGGGGGGTTAAGAATTTTAGATTTGACTGTTTTGCACCATTCACACAGCATATGAATTTTCTTGTGATGGGTCATAGATCGGACACTCAGAATCATGGCAATATCGCCTCAATTTATGCGCTTAGATTTGGTAGCATTACTCAAAGGTTCATAATACATTTTCATAAACAGGGTTGCTTCAAAATAAGTTCAGCTCAAGGTACTGAAGACCACGATTAAGCACTGGAAAATTTGGATGAAACAATCTGAGATAAAAAAATAAAGGTTTCCTTATTATGCTCCTTTATGGAGCTCCTCTCTGTTACCTTCAGTATTCCATGACAGTTAAGTTAATTGCTGGAACATGACAGGGACCTGTTAAATAGGTGTTTCATATAGTGTTTTTCAACTGCAGGAAATTATGACATACCCTGGTAAATGTCTTTTGAATATTTGCAAATTAGGGATTATAGATTAAGAATCGAGCAGGAATTGTGCAGTTTGGACAGGGGTATGCTTTTGTCTAATCAACATATAGGCAATATTTAGAGGACTGGTCAATATTGTCGTATATTTTCTGACAATAATATTGACGAATTAGATATTCAGAACTTAAACAGGAGTAATACACTAGGTATTAACATAACAAAGGCAGAATTGTTAGAGTCAACTAAATTAGGCAATACTTTACTACTGTTGGAAATTTAAAGGTGCAACATTTCAAATGAAGTTTTAATTTGTAATATACTCATTTAAATTGAACAGATGGGATGAAGACCTGATGACCAATGTCAATGTTGGTGTTTACCTACAGCCAACATAATTCATATGTATGCTAAGTGTCAGATGTTACATCCATACTGGGACAGGATAATGAGTGTCATGAGTAAACATTTGAGGAAATCAATTAAAATTACTCTGAAATCTATCCTGCTTGGGATAGATAATGATACTATAAATTCCCTTACATCTTGCAATGCTCTTTTTGTATCATTGGTCATAGCCCGTACCTGTTTAAATGCATCCTGGATTGATAGCAAATCACCTCCTCGTTAACAGTGGGACAAGAGATATTTGGCTAGTTATAACAGGAACATGCATTGCCTTCATTCAAAGGTCGACAAAGCCGGCTGAGGGGAGAGAGTATATGGGGATTATTAGAGGAATGGATTAAGGGTTTGAATTCTTTATAATTGTTACGCTGTTAATCAACTTTCTACAACTAAGAATCCACCTATATGTTTGTTACCAACTGCCTTAATGAAATTCTATAATGTGCTTTTGTCAATGAATTTTTGTTTTTTACAATGCAGAAAGAAGTTGGGTTACTGGTTGACTAGGGTGTGGGCCCTGGTCAAGCATCAACAACAATCCTTGTTAGGATAGGGCAAAAGCAATCCTCAAATTAACCTGCACTCAACCCCCTTGTAGCTTGGCAGAGAGCAGTCAGGGTTAACTTACAAGCAATGTGTAAAGTACTTGTGCAAAAATTCAAATGGTAACTGTTGGGCCTGGCCCTTCTTGCAGGGTCATCCCCAAAATGTTTGCCTTCCTCCTCGTTTTTTTCTGACCCCTCTTGTTTGGCTCTAGGACTATGAGCACTTTATAACTGCTGATCAGTGCTAAAGAGCAGGTGCTCTCCCATCTAAATTTGGAATGACTGGCTTACACCCAATTGGCTTATTTAGTTAACCTGTAAGTCCCTTGTCTGGTGGTACCCCTTGTACCCAGTGCCTGTAAATCAAATGCTACTAGTGGGTCTGCAGCACAGCTTTCACCACCCCAAGAAGTAGCCTTGCAAATCTATTACAGGCCCGCCATGCAGTGTCTCCATCCACAGTTTACTGCCACATGGACCTGGCATCTAAATTTGCTTGCCGGGTCTGGGACTCCTCTTTTACTACATATAAATCACCCCTAAGGTAGGCCATAGGCTGCCCTATGGGCAGGGTACTGTGTAGGTAAGAGGTGGGACATGTACCTTGTTGTGTGGCCTGTCCTATTAGTAAAAAACAGCCTATTTGGTTTCTCACTGCTGTGAGTGCTGCCTGTCTCATAGGAGTGCATTAGAAATGCCTTTTCATATGATTAAGTGGTATTTTCTGATCTATGAGGAGTGGGGTGGGCATGTTTGGTATGCATGGAATGGTAGTGAGAAATGCTGATTACTGGTGTACGTGGATTTATTATTACCATGGTAGAAATGCCACTTTTAGTAAGTGGGCATTTCTCTGTGCTTACCGCTCTGGTGTATTTGCAGCTTGACTCCAATCCACGTCTGGGGTAGAGTGACTGCTGGGATTTGTGCATAGTTTTCAGACAGCCATCAAACAAGGAGGGTGGAGGTGTAATAGGAGTACAGCTGAATACTGAGTGCTCTTCTTGGGCTGGGAGAGGTAGAGGCGGACGCACTTACATTTGTATAGGCTCTTCCGTGCCCTGACCCAAAAGGCTAATTTACCCCTACTGATGTCTGGAGCCAGTGTGAGGAGAAGGGGCATTCCTGGAATTGGTTACAGCTGGTTAAAACCTTCGCCCCAATTCTAGAAGCTGGGAAACAGAAGTATAAGTTATGGTGTTTTTCCCATCTTTTTAGACACTGCTCGGACCTGCACCAGATGCTGCTGAATGGAACAGAGATGCTTGCCTTGCTGGACTGGACTGCTACCTACTGACTGTTGGGTGGCTGAAGGGAACATCACTTTGCGTTGCTGCCTGATGTGTTGGCCTACTTTTCATTTCTCTGCCCTTGATGCCCCCCCAGTGCTCTGCAGGGGCTGTTGGACTACCCTCCACCACTTGCCCCTGCTGTTTTAAAAGTTGAGACTCTCCCCTTGTTTATTTCAGCCAGTGCCCAGGTAAATATGCACTGTGAGCACTTCAGTTCGTCTGCTCGTTTGGTGCACTGTTACAGCAAGTGAGAGGCTGAGAGGAGCCTCTCATGAGAGGTGCATATGCCAAGTGCACTTGCCTGGGGGAAAGGAGTTGCCTGGCCTCAGCGCCTGAGGGTTTGCACCCGTTGGGTTCCCTGAGGGCCAGTGTGGGTTTCTGCATACCTCTCCCCAGATGTACTAATGGGGGTCCCTGACCCTGTGGAGAAAGCATGGATTTAGTGCACTCCCCTTGTTGCCCCTGGGGGAACAGCAGGCACATACAGCCTGAGATGGAGCCACAAGCATAGCCCCGGTACTCTCAGCTGCCTCTCATGCCTCTTTGCTTGAGTTTGTGTGGAGACACCATCGCAGCCCAGGTTTTCAAACACAGTCCATGTGAGGTCGGCCCGCAGCAGAGTAGCACTGTGCCGCTCTCCTCAGCAAGTGAAGGAGACTGCGGGAGCAGTATGGAGAGAGAGTTTCCCATTGCCTCCCAGACTGAGAGTGTCCTGGGGAGGTTGTTCTGCTGAATTCTACACGGGGGAGCCCCTGAAGGGTTCCCACATCCAATTCTCACTGTGGTTGAGATCCGCCTTTTCTCCTGGCGGCGTCTCGTTAGAAGCAGTGCATTACATCTGACAGGATTGGAAGGAAAACCTCGACTGAGGTCCGGTGCCTGCCCAGCCTTCTTTTCACCCTAATTGTTGTACTAGGTGCACAGGTGCTCCTGCGGCCTGAAAGAAAGTATCCAACTGCAAAGGAGCATTGCCTTCCTAGACTTACTGCCAGGACAGGGAGAAACCGACATCGGAGGCCCTGATATGGCTATTCCTTATTCCTGTGAGGATATTACTGCCACCAATAAATAGAGGTGAAAGTGCACCAGGTCTAGTGTTCATGCTGGTAATTTTGAGAGCCAGCATCCAGGATAGTGTGTGATCACAATGGTAATGATCTGGGTGATGCAGGAAGGGTTTTGTAACTTGTGTGGTTTTCATTCCCTAATATGATTGCCGCATCCCATGATCTGATGTCACATTATGCATTGTGCTTGCCATTTTGGTTTGGCACACATCTTTCAGGATTTGCAGGGCAGATATTGGGGTGGGTATGTAATGTTTCCATGACCTATGCAAAATAGAGATGTTTTCCCTTATGTTGCTTTCATGGTGCTGTCTTGGCATTCATGAAAATGTGTTTATTAGGACATGTGTATTGTTGGTGACAATGAAGATCTGCCATTTGGGAAATGTTTGATCCTACATACATTTACCTTGGTGATAATGATGATTTGAAAACTGCTTATTTTAGCAGAATACTAGCAACTAATGTGATGTTCTGACTACTGCTTATGTACCAGGGCATTACTGCTACATTTTTTTGGGTCTAATGATGTTTAATGCAATACAGCTTATATCTATAAAACTTGTTGTGAAGTTTTTTTTGTGGTGTACTTATTTTGTTACCAATGTTGTGTGTGTTGTGCAAACGCTTTACACATTGCCTCTGGGATAAGCCTGACTGCTCGTGCCAAGCTATCAATGTGGTGAGCAAGGGTTATCTTGGGTGTGTAGCTCCCATGCCGTGACTAGAGTGGTGGTCCCTGCCTGGTTGAGGTGCCTACCCTAGCCAATCAGGAACCCCATTTCTAACAGTAACACAGTGCAAACACCACACAAAAAAGGATCCCACATCAAGTTAGAAACATAGAGCTGAATCTACTAAATAAAACAAGACCAAAACAAAAAAGAAATCAAATCAGTACAACCAGAGTTATGATTTTTTTAAAGAGGAAAGAGCCTGATTTACATCTTGGCGGATCTAGTCCCGCCGTCGGTTTTTGGTCGAAGAATGTATCCATTGACTAGGCAGTTCTCTCAAGTTATTTACATGCTGGCCAGCCCATAGATGAAAGTCTGTCAGCAAACTGCCATCATTACCAGAATTTTACATCCATGTCAAAGATGCCATAGGAAAAAGTAGCTGGCAGCGGGGCCACAGGCAATTTTTCTGCTAGGCCAATCATGATGTGATTTCCCACTGACATAACTGTGGAGGGTAAACCTCCACACCTAAGTTGGCAGATTGGAAGGCATATAAGGTTGCAACTTATCTTTTTCCTTCTTTTCACATTCCTTTCTACTGGAACCTGATTGTACAATTCCTTCCTTTTCTGCTGCTACTTGACCATTAACTCCATCTTCGCCTGAACCAAATGTGTCTTTTTAAACTGTTACCATCGCAATTGTCTGTTTACATTAGCTCTCGATTCATGCATTTTAATAAATATCTTCAAGTACTAGTATAATAATGTTCAATGCACACAAGTGTAATGTGGTAGTTTGAGAAATTTAAAGAAACACACGTATATTTTATTTACATTTACCAATTTGGTCCAAGCTGCCTTCATGCTAATGGAGGCCTACACAAAATGGTCACATTAATCCCAAAATCAAAATGTGTTCATACAGGTGTGTTTCATCATTTTCCCTAAACTATCAAATCAGATACATATACACTACAAATTATTCGAACAACATAAACCAAATAAAATGTAGTGAGTGCACTGCTCAATGCAATAATTTGGTTTACAAGAAAGGTACATTCAATGTCACTTCTAAACTTAAAACATCCCATATATATATATTAATAATGTCACATTTCCACTTGCCTATTGCATTTCTCTATATCATTTAATTTAATTTAACTCTAAAGTCTTTTTTATATGGTATGCATATGTGTTTATTATTAACACATCATTTTAAAATAAACACACCTATATTAGCAAGCTAAAAATGTAAACAGGTTTTTGTTTGGTGTAAGTGTCCATTATCATGATGAATGTTTGCACCAAAACTACCTTGTCCATCACAAATGTTCATCGCTAATCTACGCACTATACAAATGTCACAAAAACCTACTTTGTTCACTGTCATAATTGACATTAATTTCATGTTATACAAATTTTTATATTTAGCATTGTTATTCATCAATGACTTTTAAAGAAAAAATAATGTCAGGACAAACTTTGTGAAAAGAAAACTCTTTAATTTATCCATCTGTCAAAAACTTTAATAATTAAGAAATTATAAATGTCCAAATTACAGAATGCACAGCATCAGTGGTTGGGTTTTAGCCCAAGCGCGTGCCTCCTAATTACACTGCCAAGAGATAATCTACTCAGGAAGGGACATCCTGTGGGCACTGAGCAGGCACCTCAAGCATTTATTTTTGGGAAGGGTAGGTTTGAGCTTCACAGGAATCAAGTACAGATATGATATTAGTTCTGGTGGAGTCGTAGTGGTAGGAGGGGTGGGAGAGTATTGGGTTTGGGAGGTAGAGCAAGCTGGAGTGGTTGATGTGTGTGTTTGTCTGTTTTTCAGTTGCATGTGGGTCTGGTGGGTGTATGTAATGTATGTTTGGGTGTGTGTTTCTTGTAAGTTGTGTGGTGTTTGGGTGATGTATGTGTTTGGGTTTGGTTGGTGTTGTTCTGAAGGTAGTTTTGTGTGAGTGTATTTGTTTGGATGAGTGCGCTGTCGAGGTGTTTGATGTAGTTGTGGTGCGTGTGTCTGTATGTTTTGCTGATGCATGTGTGTCTGGTGTAAATTTGGATTTGTATGGTTTTGCA
Source organism: Pleurodeles waltl (assembly GCF_031143425.1). Classification (NCBI taxonomy): domain Eukaryota; kingdom Metazoa; phylum Chordata; class Amphibia; order Caudata; family Salamandridae; genus Pleurodeles; species Pleurodeles waltl. Next base: position 221,708,198 of record NC_090437.1, read on the forward strand.
GGTGTTCTGTGTTTAGGTGTTGTGAGCGTTTGTGTTTAGTTGGTGTTATTTTGCATGTAGGTGTGAGTGTGTGTGAGTGTTGTTCGGATGAGAGTGCAGTTGAGGTGGTATGCTGTGTTGTGGTGATTGTGGGTGACTGTGGGTGTGCTGGTGGTTGTGGCTGTTGCAGTGGTTGTGCTTATTGTGGTTGTGCTGGTGGTTGTAGGTGTTGTGCTGATTGTGGGTGTGCTGGTTGTTATGGTAGTGCTGATGGTCATGGGTGTGCTGGTGGTTTTGGGTGTGCTGGTGCTTGTTGTGCTTTTTGATGTGGTGGTGGGTGTGGTGGTTGTGGGTATAGTGGTGGATGTGGTGCTTCAAGAGTTTGATTGTGGGTGTAGTGGGTATGAGTGTGGTAGTGGTTGTGGTGCCGGGTGCAATTGTTCCGATGGTGCTTGATGCCTGTGGGTGTAGTTTCAGTAGAGTGTGCATGTAAGATGGGTGTTTGTGTTTCATGGGCTGCTTGTGTCTGTTGGAGTGGGTGCCTGCAAAGAAGTGAGTGCGCTTGGGATTGGGATGGGTGTTGAGATATGAGATGAGGAAGGGACAGGAGTTAGGGCACAAGATTGGGCTGGGTAGGGAGTTGTGATCAGTGCAAAGACTATTTTTGTAAGTGATCTCTGCACGCCAGATGTTAACCTATGAGTGGCATTCAGAAATACAAACATTTGTTGCATTTGACAACTAAGGCAGTGGGTGCTATTCACAGTCACAATCTGGCCTACAGAGATGCTGTCTAACAGGTCAATAGCCTCTTAAATGAGCACAGCCGGGGGGAGGGGCGGGGGGGTACCTGTGGCAAAGTAGACCTCAGCCGTTTAGGGAGGCGGGTTTGATCTATTGGGGGGGAGCAAGAGGGTGGGTGGAGATGTACATCTGGGTGGCAGATGAGGATACAGATGGTAAAGGTCCTGTAGGGATTGGTAACTTGTGGAGGCCTCAGAAGAAGATGACGAGCTTGTGGCCTCCGTTCCAGACCCCTCACCCTCCAAGCCATTGTGTCCATCGGGGTCTAAGGTCTCATCACCCGACACACAGTGGCTAGCTTCTTCCCCACCTTTGAGGCCAATGTTCCCTTTGCCTGCTCCTGAAGATGCTGAAAAGACACATATTACAGTTTTAATGTATCTGTGTAAATAAAACTGATCATGAGTTTTTTTCCAAAAACATTTTCTATTTTGAAAATTTCACCTGCTTCTGGGCTTTCAAATGTAGGTATTTTTTTATCATTATCTCATGCACATAAGGAACATTTTCAGGACCCATTTGCTCACAGTTTTGTTATTTCACATGATTATTCCATTTTCATTTTTTTATAATTTCTCTTAATCATTTTCAAATTTCTCCAGTCAGTGTTTAACACCTCTCAATGGTACAGATTGGTTGTTTTGAATAGTGAATTCATGTCACAAAAATCAACATCTAGCAAAGAATAACTTCTACATTGTACATTGTCCATCTGCAGTAATCCCTTTCACTAACCTCTTTTTCTTCGATATTGATGCATCACCTAGACATAACAAAGGGCATCCAAAAGTTGATTTGATTACAAAAGTTGATTACCTTGTCACCAGTGGGTACACATTCTTATCTGTATTTTACAAAAATGTATTCCCACCAAACTCAAACAGTACAGACTGGAATGGAAAGAGTAAGGCATAATTGCAAACCGCAACTTTGAACATGAATTGATAGTAAACTATTTTTTATGAAACAATATGTGTAACAAGTTTTTACTTAAAAATGCTCCCATTGTTCACAGGTTTCTAGTCACTGTTGTTTGTCTATGATACCAACTCACCAATGTGATGTTTGGAACATCCACTGAACCATAAGTCCATTTTATGCCATATCACTTGTAATTGGGCTAACTTAACCTCCTTCATGATTATGATGGAGCATCACACCTGAGACAATCATAAATTATGGCCTGTTTGGAACAACAGCCCCTTATAACATCAAACTAATTAATTTACCCCTTTTTCTTTAGGCAGGCATGTCTGTGCTAAAAGCAGTCCTTTGGTAGTGATCAGAAAAGTGGTGGTTTCCAATTGAGAATCAAAAATTACAAAGCACATCATCATGTACTTTGTGCAAAACTTACACCTTCCAGAACTCTTCTTGTGCGTTGGACATGTGTCAACATTTAAGGTGATGCCATAATATGGTGCTGTAAAAAAATAGGTATTTAACAATAATAACTCATGCATTAACTTACCTCCTTGATGATGCTGTTAGGCTTTCAACTCAAGCTAGGGATAGTCTACAGCAAGTATGTAGGCCTTTCGGGGGGTCAGTGTGAGGCGCACATGCTTCTCACGTTGGGATGACTGACCAAGCTGGATTTCTGAAGACTTCTTGGTCCAGCTTCGTAGGTCCTCCAACGTTGTTCTGCAGTGCATACTACACCACTTGTAGACACCCAGGGTCCTCACCTTCTTTGAGATGGCCCTCCATATGGTCTTTTTTTGATAGGCATTGACCTGTATGGTTAAGAAAAAAGAAAGAAAAAAATGTTTTGTGAGGTTTTGTTTGCTTGTATTGATGTAACACAATTTTGATAAATCTATCACAAGCATTTCTAAAATGTTAGTACAGCATATGTTCTTTAATTTATTTTTTAATTGAAACTAAATATTTGTTGTGACCTGCTGAGTACCCTCTGCACTTTTCATGTCCTTATTTTACAAATCCAGGCTACTAATATCATCTAGGAGAGGGTCTGAAATATTTCCTGTAGTGAGACCTATTTCTGATCAGTGCAAGTCATTGTGAACTACTGAAGGCTAAACACCTTGTGCATTGTTACCACACACACTCACACCCATCTGCATTCGCTTAATACCAAATGTCCATACAGCAAGTCACCATGGTTTGAACCAAATACTATGCCTTAGGGTACTATGAAAGTGCTACCACATGTGTCAGTGACAGCATGGTCTTTGGTGATGTATTAACAAGTGTGTGGGGAAATGGTATATATTTGCATGGATGACTGAGAGCCTGTGTTGTATGTACTTGCAGCACAGGGCATACTTTTCACTATGTGTGGCACTGTTACATTTATAACACAAACAGACACTTATTAATTTGCAAATGGGAGAAATTTAAAGTGCAAAAAATAATTCTGCAGGCAAATTCATAACATTTTGCCAGGAGTTCATTCAAGGGAAGCAATCCCTGGCATAGCAGCATCCAAAAACGCCTAACCCTATATGGGATATTCCATAAGATTTAGGGTTGTGCTTCTTTTACTATTAGAGAATTTGCTAAATTCATAAAGGAACTCTTTTTGTACAACTCTCAAGGTCCAGCCAAAAACTTAATAACCACGTTGCCTCTTGCAGTTCAATTTTCAATTGTAAGGGCGATATTTCCAGGAGCTGATTATGATCTAATTCCAACCTTTTAAGAGCGTAGGAAATGTTCTAACAAAGGGAGTTCTTGACATTGTTATTATCTAGAAAGATTTATTTCCTTACCACAGACCTTATAGTATTTGTCTTGCTCCTTATGAGTGAAACGGCCCAACGTATAACCCCTGCTAATCCCTGGACATACACACTTCTTAGACCTATTTCCACCCTTAAGGCCGCCACAGAAACTGCTGTATTAACAGACAGAAGTTTTCTAAGGATTTTAACTTTCAACTGATTCAAAAATCCCCATTTTGAAATATCAATACATTCCAAGCCATAGAAGAGGCATGTGGGAATTTTAGCTCGATATACTGATAACAGGTATGAAAAATGCCTTCTTCCTGTAGCTGTATATATAGCCCCAAAACCTCCTGCTTGACAATTGGCTTTCAATTTGTTAGATGAAATATGAGCTGCATCACTAAGATTTCCGCAGACAATTTTCAACAAAAAGGGATACGATTTCACAATTTCCAGTTTTTGCTTTCCTAACGACCCATGGAAGTAACAGACAACAAACAGAGTACCCAACTATTTGCAGGGGAAAGCCCTTGCTCTGAGACAGGAAAAAGGGAAAATCTGAGATATATAGGGAAAAAAGCAAGGGAGCCAATAGACATCCTTGCTTTAGTCCATTCAGAGTGGGTATCTCTTGGGAAAGGTCTTTGTCACGCCCTAGGAGAATTCTACACCAAGTGGCGGAGTGAAGTACTATTACTAATTCTAGGAGAAACAATGGCTTCCCCAAACTGGCCAACTTTTTCCATAACAAATCTCTGTCCTCTTTATCTAATGCCATTGAAAAGTCAATGAAAGCTGCAAAGACAGTTCCACCTCTGAGTTTCACTTATTTTTCAGTGATAACTTATAGAACTTCAATGTTATCTAGGGCACCATGATTACGTCTAAACCCTGATTGCTCCAGGGGAATAATGTAATTCTCCTCTGCCCAGGTGGTAAGTCTAGAAAGCAGACAATTCAGAAAAGATTTTTCCAACTGCATCCAAAAGGGCGATTACGATGGCCCTTTTTGTACAAAGGTACGATAATACTACCAACCCAGGAGGGGAGAATACTTTTAGAGAGGAAGCACCTTCTGAGGACCACATATAAGATCTTACTCCAAGAACCGATATCTTGTTTTATTAGAGAAATGGGAAGTTTGTCAGGACCCATTGTGGCTGAGATACGCATAGGGCAAATGGCCAATTCTATCTCCTCTACTGAGGGAGAGGTGGAAGAATGGGTCTCATTAATTTCTGGAGGCCGAAATGGTTCTACCCCATTAGAAGCATAAAGGGAGGCAATAAATTCACCATTCACTTAACATTTTATTAGTAAATAATCCATGTTAATTAATCCATGCTAATTTAACTCTGCACAGGCAGCATAGAGATGAACATTAGATGTCATTTAGGAGAGGTACTCTTCACTTTAACCTGATCCAGAAGATCCCATGCACATAATGGATGTTCTGATCGGCAGAGTTCACAGTGAATCACATATTGATTGTACACAGAAAACCCGTGGCTACCTTACCATCATCTGCAAATCTCCCAGACCATTCATGGTCAAGGAACTCATGGCCCTCACCTGTTTTAAGTAAAAAATTACTTTGGATAAAACATTTTGTAGTACTTTCTTAGGTGGAGATAAAAAATAAATATTTCAATCACATGTGGGCCTGTCTTGTGGAAAATATAGCTAAAAGTGTACATTGCAAAATATGTTATAGGCCTTCAGTCACTGTGCAAGTAAACTTTCCAAATATGCAGTGTGACACTTTTTTATATATTATATAAGCTGCCTTATGGGCTTGCATGGTGCATGTTAGGGGTGAAATGCTAATATTAAAAAATATGTTTCCTTACATGGCAAAAGCAGTTTTCTTTGTCATTTCTTACTGCAGTGTCTTTAAACTGCTGTCCAGCCAGAAGACAGTGATGCTCTTAGCAGGCCATAGATTTTTGTCCTATAAATTGGTAGTGTAAATACTCACTGCAGCCCATATATGACATTTATGGGCTAATTTAAGGGCCCCTAGTGCCTCCTTTTGTCACATTAGTGTATTTGTTTGTTAATGTGGCTCAACAAGGCCAAAATCGCCACACCAAATTTACAAAGTGGCACAATGCATGCATTGTGCCACTTTGTAACCCTTTGTGCTACATTGTGCCTTTGCCAGGCATAATGTATGCAAAGGTGGCGTTCTCTCGTTAGGGGGGCCGTAAATACAGCGCAAAGAAATCTAAGAGATTTCTTTGCATAATTTTTTTCAGCACTTTTAATTTCTGCTCAGGGCAGGCGTTAAAAGGAGGAACACCATTGTTTTCAGTGGGCCTGAATGGGCTTTACAGGATTAGCATCAACAATTTTTATGGTAGTCCTGCAAAGCTCCGAACTAGCATCAAAAATTGTGACTAGTTCCCTAACTACCGCCATGGTGCAACCTTATGTTAAATATGGCGCACACATGGTGGCATTAGGGGGGCACTATTGGGCACTTAAATATGACCCTTAGGGGCATATTTATACTCTGTTTGCGCCGGAATTGCGTCGTTTTTTTTTACGCAAGTCTGACGCAAAGCTAACTCCATATTTATACTTTGGCGTTAGACCCGTCTAGCGCCAAAGATCTTGGAGTTAGCGTCATTTTTTAGTGTGGACACCTACCTTGCGTTAATGATATGCAAGGTAGGCATTCCTGTCTAAAAAATGACTCCAAGGCATGTGCGCCTTATTTAAACTCCCGTGCAAAAATGGCGCACGGGAGTGGGAGGGTAAAAAAAAATGACGTCCAGCCGCTTTTGCGTAATTTTTTAACGCCTGGTCAGGGCAGGCGTTAAGGGACCTGTGGGCTCGGAAGGAGCCCAGAGGTGCCCTCCCATGCCCCCAGGGACACCCCCTGCCACCCTTGCCCACCCCAGGAGGACGCCCAAGGATGGAGGGACCCATCCCAGGGAACTTAAGGTAAGTTCAGCTAAGTAATTTAAAAAAAAAAAAATTGTGGCATAGGGGGGCCTGATTGGTGCCCCCCTACATGCCACTATGCCCAATGACCATGCCCAGGGGACATAAGTCCCCTGGGCATGGCCATTGGGCAAGGGGGCATGACTCCTGTCTGTGCTAAGACAGGAGTCATTTCAATGGGTGTTGGGAGTAAAAAAAAATGGAGCAAATCGGGTTGAGGCCAATATTTTGCCTCAGCCCTGACTTGCCCCATTTTTTGGACGCCCAAGCTCCATTTTCCCCTACGCCGGCGCTGCCTGGTGTGGGTCATTTTTTTTGACGCACACCAGTCAGCTGCGCCGGCTAACGTCATTCCATAAATAAGGCGCCCGCATGGCGCTTTGGAATGGCGTTAAATTTTTTTACGCACAACTGCGTTGGCGCAGTTGTGCGTCAAAAAGTATAAATATGGCCCTGTGTGTAATAATAATTCTTTATAATTGCTCATACCTTTTTTTAAAAGAGCCCTATTATCAGGAAAGTAGTTCCTGTGCCTTCTCTGTTCCAATTGGTGCAGCTTTTAATTAACGAGAGACTCAACCCACCTAGCGGTTTTAGTTTTACTTAAGGGGGCCTGTTTTTCGCAGACAGCAAGCAGCCATTGATAAAGTAATGTTGGGCTTTCAGTTCATGGAAGCAAGAGGAATATTCTATCCAAGTATTTACATCAGGTCAGCCATTCATATTTAATTAATAATTGTAAATTGTAGCACTGTGTCTATATCATTGAATGTTATTTATCAAAATACCACCTAAAAATAACATAAACCTATGGGACAATAACATTTTTATTACCCCTTATCTGTTATCTGCATTGCTCCGTATTAACTTCAGCAACAGTATATAACTGACAATTTACAGTGTTTCTGTACAGCAGAGAGCAGTGACAGAAAAATACGAATTGGCACTCTTCAATGCACTGCTATAAAACGGGTGTGTGATCACGGGAATGCTTTTAAGGCCCCATCATATTTAAATCAAAGTAGAGTTGTGTGATGTGTTGTGTTTCTCTTCTAAATTGTATGGTAATGATATTATGGTAATGTACGGTTTTACCTTCGTGAACTTAAAAAGAGCTTTGCGTTCTTACGATTATCTCTATTCTTTGTTGCAGAATTTTAATTCAGTACTGAATTTAATATGGCCCATTTTTCTTCGAATGATTAAATTATCTCTGTTGTGGTTTCAATCATAAACATGTTTTAGTGATAGGACAATTACCTTTGTCATTATTATAAATTATACATAATACAACCGTGCATCTAGTAGAAGCCGTTAGCGTGCACGCAGGCCCCATTGTGGCTTAGTGTGGAAGCATTCTCCAGTTCACTGGCAAGCCATTGATTTTGTTGTCGTACCATTCGCCATAAAAAGGGAAGCTGCTGCTGCGTGCCATATGCTCGGCTTCTCAGTTGTCTTGGTTTGCCTTCAACTGCCTTCGCTGCTATCGTTTTCCCAGGCTAGGAGCATGGTTGGACTGGCCTACAGGGCAACTCTGCATTGCCCACGGGCTGAGCTGGCAGATCAGTGTATGGGCTGATTTTTAGGCTGTTGGTGAGCTTGTTTTAAAGTCTAATGGGCTAATTTGTACTGTTAATTTGTCTGGCTTTACCAAAACATTGCCTGCAACAAGCACAAATTGTGCAGTCTACCCTACCTTTCAAAACACTTAAGCGAGCTGTTGGGACAGAACAGTAGTCTGCATTGTAAAGATGTATACCCTTATCCTGAGTGCCCAACTGTATTGTTGTCAGTAACACTACTGCTGATTTTTTTTGTCACAGTCGAACACGGATCATGCATGTGCACCATGACTTAGGTCCATCTCATGGACTGCGGTCTTGTTGGAACGGTGGAAGGCCACCATATTCACCAGGAGTTAGGCAGCACAAGCGCATTGGTGGCAGCATACCGTTTTGTGATCAGTTGTAGTGAACAGTACCTTTTTACTTAGCGTTAGTGTAGTGAGACTGCAGGCTCGCCCCCCCTTTTCAAAGGTTTTGCTACAGTGTGCTTAGCTCACCCTTAGCCTATATCAGGTAAGTTGCTGAGTGCTGTGTAGTGCAGGAGTAGTGACCCTGCATTAGTTGTATGTGTGCCTAGAAAGGATATAGTGCAAGGATGGAGAAGTACTGTGCAGTGCATGTGTGGTTAGTCCTTGTACAGGGTGTATGTATGCTGAGAGGAATACCACACATAAGAGATGTAGTTTATGGCAATGCATGTGTGGATAAAGCATGTGCTGAGTGTGTATGTGCTTGCATGGAGTACAATATGAAGGCTGAAGTGTGCTGTGCACATAGTGAATGTGTATGCTAGCAGTCTGTGTAAAGACCACACCCTGGTTAAATATAGAAATGTTTCAATGATGAACAGTGTACACAGACTGAGTGTGTGTGTGCTGGATATATGGGTACACGTAAGGGTACAATGCATAGAGGAACTTTGCTGGGCTGAAAGTGGGCTGTGAAAGCACATTGAGGGTTTTTGCCTGCAATGTCACATTGTATGGAGGACCCTGGGTTCTATTTTGGGAAGCCTTGGCCTGCATTATAAAGACATAAGGAAGAGAGGAATCCCCCCAGACAGATTTATGCATTGCTGCAATTTTGTACGCTGGGTGGGGACACTTTGGGGAGATAAGGAAGAGGCTCCTTTCACATTTCAAAAAACTGTTCTTTGATTCAGTGATAGATGACAGGAAAGGGGCCTGGACTCATCTCAGGAAGTTAGATGAGGCTGACAGGAAAATCAAAAAGAGTAGGTCTGGGTCTGGGATTAACCTTGTGAGGCACATATCACTGTGGCTGACATCAAGGTGTGAACTTTGCCACTCCCATCAACTGTGTTGTGACGACAACCAGTCTCAGAAGTGTGCCTGTAATGAAAGACCTCTTTGATGAAGGAAGATGAAAAGGAGAAGCACCTACTTTAATAGAAGTAAAGCCCCAATGTTAGACTTTTCATCCTTGGCGTGGTCTCCCTTAACGTTTTGCCTCTGTTTCCCAGGTTGTTGATGTGTGCTGGACTCTGTTTTTGCTGTTTTGTTTTTACGCTGGGCACTTTACCACTGCTAACCAGTGCTAAAGTGCAAGTGCTCCTTTACAAAATGTGCACGTAATTGGTTTATCCATGACTGGCATATTTGATTTACTAGTAAGTCCCTAGTAAGTCCCTAGTAAAGTGCACTAGAGGTGCCCAGGGCCTGCAAAATCAAATGCTGCTAGTGGGCCGGCAGCACTAGTTGTGCCACCCACATAAGCAGCTCTGTAATCATGTCTCAGACCTGCCACTGCAGTGTCTCTGTGTGTAGGTTTTAACTGTAAATTTGACTTGGCAAGTGTACCCACTTGCCAGGCCTAAACCTTCTCTTTTCTTACATATAAGACCCCCCTAAGGTAGGACCTAGGTAGCCCCTAGGGCAGGATGCAGTGTACGGTTAAGGTAGGACATATAGGCCCTCCTTACAACCCTGGCGGTAAATCCCACTTACCGCTGTGCTGAAGGCCGCCAACATACCGTGGCGGAAATCCGCTACAGGTGTTACGACCCACATCTCGGAATCCGCCACAATACAGACACCCACACAAGTCCGCCACACCAAAGGTCAGTGATAAACTGGCAATACCAAAACCCACACCGTCACGCAAACAGGAATATGCCCACACTATCACGACCCACGAATCAATGCGGCGGGATTTCAACCGCGGTAATCAATTGGCGGTACACACTGCCGCGCTCAAAATACACACACATTTACAAAACACAACCACATTGGACAAATCAAAATACACACACCTGATACACATACACACACCACACCCACACACCCGCACCACTATAGAACACACACCCACATTACCCACAAACCCTTATAACAACATTTTTTGTGAAGAAGCAGAGAGAGAGAATAGCAAACCCTACACCAGCATCCACAAACACACACCACCATCACTCATACAACATCCACGCACCTCAAACAACACACCAACACAACATTTCACACAGCACAACAAACATCACCTCACACATCACCCACACCACATCATGGCACCTCAAAGACACCCCAGGTTTTCTGAGGAGGAGCTCAGGGTCATGGTGGAGGAAATCATCCGGGTCGAGCCACAGCTTTTCGGATCACAGGTGCAGCACACCTCCATTGCTAGGAAGAATGAGCTATGGCAGCGAATCGTAGACAGGGTCAACTCAGTGGGACAGCATCCAAGAACACGGGATGACATCAGGAAGAGGTGGAAAGACCTACGGGGGAAGGTGCGTTCAGTGGTTTCAAGACACCAGATTGTTGTACAGAGGACTGGCGGTGGACCCCCACCTCCTCCCCCACAACTAAGAACATGGGAGGAGCAAGTCTTGGCAATACTGAATCCTAAGGGCCTCGCAGGAGTAGCAGGAGGACTGGACTCTGGTAAGTCATATCTTTACTACTATATCCCCCACCCCACCTGCATGCCATCACATACCCCCACCCTCCCCCTCACCCCCATCACTCCAACACCTCACATAATCCCCACTATCACAACTCACCCATCCCAATACCAAGCCCTGCATGCCACACCAATTCGTGGACACCCATTACCAATGCATGCCCAGTACAGATACCCACACAGACCCCAAAACACTAATCACACAATGGCAAACACAACAATGCAGGCACAGGAGTAGAGGGTAACTCACCCAATGCACAATATGGCACACACAGATACAATAACTATGCATTTAAACCCCAACAGGACCCATACCCAACGTCACCAGACAGGAGGTGCCAGATATATCCAGTCCCCCCACAGAAGAGGCCCACAGTGACGACAGCAGCTCTGCACGCCTGGATCTGGATGACCAGCCCTGCCCATCACAGACCTCTGGACAGTCGGTTCCCCTGCCACAGTCACAAACCACCACAGAGCCTCCCCCAGCAGGCCCATCCCTCTGTCCCCAGGACACGTCAATCAGCAGTGTGTCCACCACTGCAGGGACCCAAGGCAAACCCACCAAGTCTTGGCTATACTGCATCCTGAGGGCCTCGCAGGAGTAGCAGGAGGAATGGGCTCTGGTAAGTCAAATCTTAACTATTACATCCCCCACCCTACCTGCATGCTGTCACATACCTCACCCTCACCCTCACCCCAACCACTCCAACACTTCACAAATGTCCCACTATCACAACCCACACATCCCAACACCAAGCCCTGTATGCAAAACCAAAGCATGGACACCCATCACCAAAGCATGTCCACTACAGATACACACACAGACCCCAAACCAAATATCACACAAGGTCCTAGACAAGAATGCAAGCACTAGAGTACAGGTTCACTCACCCATTGCACACGATGGCATACACAGATGCAATAATCATGCATTTACACCCCTGCAGGACCCCTACCCAACGTCACCGGACAGGAGGTTCCAGACATGTCCACTCCCCCCACAGAAGAGGCCCACAGTGATGACAGCAGCTCTGTCCAACTGGAGGAAGATGACCAGCCCGGCCCATCTGGGACCTCGGGACATTCGGTTCCCCTGACACTGGTACATGCCACCACAGAGCCTCCCCCCTCAGGAAACACCAGCACAGCACCCACCCAGTGGGCCCATCCCTCTGTCCCCAGGACACGTCAAGCAGCAGTGTGTCCACCACTACAGGGAACCCAGGCAAACCCACCACCCCAAGAAAATCAGTGACCTGGGGTCAGTGGCAGTGGGCACACGGTTCAGGGGACAGAGGCACAGGATAACAGGGAAGCTGGGAGGACTTCGGTGCGACAGGGGGAGGACAGGCCCAGGGAACCCACTCTCCACGAGGCTCTCTCCAACATCATGGGAGCATACCATCATTCCCAGGAGACAATGGGCATGGTACTGGCCAAGTTTCAGGAGACCCAGCAGCTTCAGGAGGAACACTACTTGGGGATCAGGGAGGACTTAAAGTCCATCAACACCACCCTGGTCACCATTGCAGGGGTGCTGGCAGACCTGCACAACACCATGAGGGACACAGTGGCACACAAACGGGCACCTGACACTAGCCTGAACGATGAACAGCCCTCCACCTCCGCCGGTGCTAGTGGACAGGAGGCCCCGCCACAGGAAAAACAGGCCACCAGCACCCCACCCCCTGCAGAAGGAGAACCACCCTGCAAACAGTCCCTGAGATCAAGGAACAAGACAGAGAACATTGCCAAGACCCCTGCCAGGAAATAAGACTCTCCTGATTGACATCCTTTTGTCCCACTTTGTTACCCTGACAACCTTGACCTGCCATCACCCCACTTCCTATGCCCCCTTGGACAATGCACCTGTGAGACCAAGAGATTGAACTCTACCATGGACATTCCTCCACCATCACCCCAGCCCATTGCACACACCCCTCCACTTATTAGCACAGAAATAAACACCCTTGAATCACAAATCAATCTGGAGTCAGTCTGTACTTTCACAAATGTGTAATTGCAACCTCTCAGAAATATAGCAATGTCAATGTTCATGTCCAAAAAACAATGTTACACAGTTGCTGGGCAGCAGTAAACATAGCAGAGGGCACAGACTGGGACCCATATCTGTGAAATGGAAGGCCAAAATAACATGTCAGGGTCCATACACAGAGGTAAAAAGACAGAATTATTCTATTTCCTTCAGTAGTATGAGATGTGAGAAGCAGTGCCATCCTCTAACCTGTGTCTCACTGGAAGTATTGCATGATGATGTTGTTTCGGTTGTCTATGTCTTCTTCTTCTGCCTCCTCTTCTTCACTGTCCACAGGCTCCACAGCTGCCACAAGACCAGCATCAGGTCACAAAGCCAGGTTGTGCAACATACAGCATGCTACGATTATCTGGCACACCTTCTTCAGTGAGTAGTATAGGGATCCACCAGTCAGATGGAGGCACCGGAATCTGACCTTCAGGAGGCCGAAGGTGTTCTCTATTATCCTCCTAGTTCACCCATGTGCCTCATTGTAGCGTTCCTCTGCCCTTGTCCTGGGATTCCTCACTGGGGTCAGTAGCCATGACAGGTTGGGGTAACCAGAGTCACCTGCAAATATCGAGGGAAAACTGTTAGACATCCTACAACCCTTAGGGACTCTTCCATACCCAGACACCTATTTAAACTGTGTGGGGACCTTGGGCTCACCTATTAGCCATACATGGTGCCTCTGGAGTTGACCCATCACATAAGGGATGCTGCTATTCCTCAAAATGTAAGCGTCATGCACAGAGCCAGGATACTTGGCATTCACATGGGAGATGTACTGGTCTGCCAAACACACCATCTGCGCATTCATAGAATGGTAGCTTTTGCGGTTTCTGTACACCTGTTCATTCCTGCAGGGGGACAAATGCCACATGTGTACCATCAATGGCACCAATAATGTTGGGGATATGTCCCAGGGCATAGAGTCACCTTTCACTGTGGGCAAATCCTCCACCTGAGGGAACACAATGTAGCTGCACATGTGCTTCAGCAGGGCAGATGAATCTCTGGACAGCACATTAGAGAACATTGGCTGTGACATCCCTGATGTCATGGCCACTGTTGTTTGAAAGAAACCACTGGCCAGGAAATGGAGCACTGACAGGACCTGCACTAGAGGGGGTATTCCTGTGGTATGACGGATAGCTAACATCAGGTCTGGCTCCAACTGGGCACACAGTTCCTGGATTGTGGCACGATCAAGTCTGTATGTGATAATGATGTGTCTGTCTTCCATTGTCGACAGGTCCACCAGGGCTCTGTACACTGGAGGATGCCGCCATCTCATCACCTGCCCCAGGGGATGTGCCCTATGGAGGAAATGGTTGATCAGAGGGTCATACACCTCATAGGTTTCACAAGGCTGTTTAGCACAATCATGATATAATCATTGTGTGCCTTTGTCTGTCCGTATTCCTGGCCAAAAGTGCTGTGATGAAGTTAGTTGGCCTGCCATGTGGCCCCCTGAAATGGCGGCTGTGTGACCTGTAAGAAGGAACAATGGGAAATGAGGTAACTGCGCTGGCGTTGTGCAGCGTCGCGGTAAGCGGTTGAAGACCACTGAGCAATTCAGCATTGGTTATCATTGGGCCCTATGGGTTCCAGGAGCCAATGACGATGTACGCTGGCGGTGACGGTACGCACCGCCGCGGACGTGACCACCATTTTCTATCTGTTCACTCACTGGATACCTGACCTTCAACAGGAGAGGACTTACACTGCAAGTGCTGCTGAGACCTGCGTCTGGAAGCGACAATGGCTATAGTGTCTGTGGAAAGGGCCCCTGTCTTCACAGCAGAGGAGTTTTACAAACTGGTGGATGGGGTCCTCCCCCAGTACACGGTACTCTACGGTACTCCAGACAAACAGGTGAGTTAACTGTGTGCATGGTGGACGGCACATGATTGTATGGAGTGTTGTGGATGGAAGAGATGGGGGGACATAGGCCAGCATGAGAGGATGGTGATTGTATGTTTTTGTGGGCCAGGGTAGGAGGTTTGTGGGCAATGAGTGAGAAGAACCGGACGGGGAGTGGCGTTGTCCGATCATCCGGCTGAGGTGCTCCCCCAACCTCTCCCCCTGAGGTGCCTGTTTATATTCGATCTGATGCCCCAGCAGTGTTCTCTCCGTTTCGAGTCAGGTATCATTTGTGGGCTTCGCCCATGCATTTTGGAACCACTGGTCCATGGACAATGATTGGAACACTATCCGGACTTGTGTAGTTGCTGTACATATTTTTATATACTGATGATGTAAAGTTATCTTGACCTATCTGATTTTTTTATGATTACATTTGTTACAATCATTTAATTTTGTCCTTGCGTTCTTTCAGGGGGTGATGGGGTTTAAGTGAAATGTTGTTGCATGGATTTGTGTGTATGTTGTTGTGGGTGAGGGTGGGGGTGGGGGTGTTGCATGTTGCGTGTTGCATGTGTGTCACTCTCTCTTTCCTCCCTCCTCCCCTGTGTGCTAAGTACAGTACTCACCGTGGTCGTCGCCGGCGTCTTTGCTGCTCCTGGTAGAAGAGGAGGTAAACCAACATGGGCAGGACCTGTAACTCAGGCTTATTGGCATCCTGGTTCCTCGTTGGGTGCCGAGAGGTGAGTGGTTTCTGTTCCAAAGACTGTTTCTGCCGTGCTTTTGATGGCGTTTGTACCGCCTCGGAAAAGGTGGCGGATAGGCCTGTTGTAATACAGTGGGCGGTACATTGTGTTCTGCCTGTCTGTTGCGGTTACCACCACGGTGTTTGTTTCTACCGCCGTGGCGGTCGGAGTGTTAAAGTGGCTGTCTGTGTTGGCGGTTTCTGCCATGGTCGTGATTCCATTTTATTTACCGCCGGCCTGTTGGCGGTATTACCGCCACTTTAACACCAACCGCCAGGGTTGTAATGAGGGCCATAGCAATGTGTTTTATATGTCCTGATAGTGAAATATTGCTACATTTGTTTTTCACTGTTGCACGGCCTGACCCCCTCATAGGTTAACATGGGGGCTGCCTTTAAATATGATTAAATTGTGGATTCCCTTTGGGAGTGGATAGACATGTGGAGTTTGGGGTCTCTGAGCTCACAATTTAAAAATACCTCTTTTAGTAAAGTTGATTTTAAGATTGTGTGTTTGAAAATGACACTTTTAGAAAGTGGGCATTTTCTTGCTTAAACCATTTCTGTGACTCTGCCTGTTTGTGGATTCCCTGTCTGGATCAGTTTGACAGTTGGGCTGGTCGCACCTCTCACTAGACAGTAACACAAAGGGAGTTGGGGTGTAGTCTGCATTTCCTGATGAGCCATCTGTGCTAGGAGGGAGGAAAGGAGTGGTCACTCACACCTGAAAGGGCTGTGCCTGCCCTCACACAGTGCAGTCTCAAACCCCCTGGTGTGTGTCTGGGGCCTGGCCTTGGCAAGGCAGGATATCACAAACAAGAGAGACTAGCTTTGAAGTAAGCCTACTTCAAAGGGCAAAATGGGTATAAGAAGGGCACCCAAAACCACAGACTTTAGAACACTTCTGGAAACCAAGAGGAACCTCTGCCTGGAGACGAGCTGAAGAGCTGAAGAAGAAGAGCTGCCCTGCCTGTGACTGTGCTTTGTGGAGCTATCCTGCAGTTGCTGCTTCTGCCTGTGCTAGAGGACAAAGACTGGACTTTGTGTCACCTTCCTTCATGTGAATAACTCTCCAAGGGCTTGATTTAGAGCTTGCCTCCTGTTGTTTGAAGTCTCAGGGACAGCAAAGACTTCTCTCTGCAGGATCTGGAGCCTCTGCTGAGACTCCTACTCTGCCAAGTGGGGCCCATCCAGTTCCTGGGACCCTGAAAGGATAAGCTGGCAGCCCAAGACTGAGAAATCCATGCACAGACCGCTGTGCAGGGAAGAGATCGACGTGACTCCAATCTGTGGCTGAAAATCGACGCTCGCCTGCAACGCGACCGGAAGATCGACACCCGCGGCTGGAGAAATGACACACAGCATCGCTGATGGAGGCTGGTAAGATCACAACCCACAAATGCGTGGTTTTCAGATCATCGTACGGCTGGATTTCTGACGCAAACACCGCTGGGCATGTAAAAATTATGCAAGGCCTGCCCGGACCTGAGAGCGCTGACCGGATCGACGCATCGCTCTCCTGCGGAGAGAAGAAACTATGCACGCCGACCCGACTAAAGGAGAAACAATGCAGGATCTCACTTGTGAGTGTTATCGATGCATCGCAAGCCCTTTTTGATGCACACTCACCCGTGCTGGGTTATTTGTGATGCACCCAAGGTACATTTTTACGCTAACAGCGTTAGTGTGTGTTTAAAATTACATGAAAACTCTTTTTGCATTTTTAGTGATAACTTGACTTGTGTATTGTGGATTTTTGTCGTTTTGGTCTTGTTTTGTTTAGATAAATATGTTCTATTTTTCTAAGCCTCTGTTGTGTCATTTTGTAGTGTTTTCACTGAGTTACTCTGTGTGTTTGCACAAATACTTTACACCTAGCACTCTGAAGTTAAGCTTACTGCTCGTGCCAAGCTACCAAGGGGATAAGCAGGGGTTAGCTGAGGGTGATTCTCTTTTACCCTGACTAGATTGAGGGTCCTTGCTTGGACAGGGGGTAACTTGACTGCCAATCAAAGACCCCATTTCTAACACCTAACATAAAGCTTAAATGACACAGGGTCTAATCCACATTTGGTGACATGAAAAGGACTATAAGAAGGGGAGGTTGAGTGCCCAAAAAACATTAATCTGCCAAGCAGCCAGAAGGGCTGTGTGAGAAGGAGAAGTTCTGCAAGACTTTTCCCTGTGAGTGGACTGGGATTCAAGGCCTGATAGTTCCAAGCTGTGTAAGGGGACATCATCTAGGGAAACAAATATCACCTGCCTTATAGCCTGGAGCACCAGTCCCTGCCTGCTTGCCAAGATCAGTATGCCCTGTGAGGAAGAGGATAACTTTGGAGGTAGAGAGGTGCAGTGGGGAGCCCTAACATGAGGACTCCCTGTGTGAGGTCTGAGGTTTCAGCTGTGCACCTATTGGGCTGCAGCCCATATGAAAGACTGTTTCCTGCATCCACATATGCCAGGAGAGGGTTGCCATAGACTCTGCCAAGTATTGAGCACTGCTAGAGGATACCAAGCCCATACTGCCTTGTTACTATGACCGTGTATGACTAGCATGCCAGGACTCATGCATGTCTGAGTGGTGACCCCCATATGCAAAGAAGGGCTGCCATTGTGTGGGTGATAGCACCTGTGGAGGATTCGTTGTGTCCGAAAGGTGCAATGGCCAATCCCTATGTTGAGGTGGGCTGCTGGGATGAAACCATCAAAGACTTCGGGCTGTCGCCCGGAACTAAAGTGAGGCTTTGACTGACCGGAACATCCATACCAAAGGATCTGCCTTGACTGACCCCTATGGACAAAAAGGACCCCAAGGAGGTCGGCATACACTTGCAGGACTGCAGTTGGGAGACAAGGGACTGAATTCCCTCACTTTGAAGAACTTGACTCATTGTATCTCTGTGGGCTGGAAGCTGCTCTGATCGCTGGGGAGAGCGACTGTGTCACAGTGAGCCTGCGCCCGCCCCACTCTGCAGCATGTACTGCGAGCAGCCTGATTTCTCTGAGCACGATCAGACCAGGCATGTAGCCATACAGAGGGCACCCACTGTAATGCTGCATGTTTTTGTGCTGCAGGAATGGGTAAGAGTTGATCTTTGATTTTTGAGGCCCTGAGGGATTCACTGTGAAAGGAGCTGGGTCATCATAGACATCAATAACTGAAATTCTATAGAGTCAATAGGGAACTCAGTCCTAATAGTTCATAATCCATGAGGCGGCCATCTGTGAAATGGGAGTAACCCTGAACATGTTAAATGAAGGAGGGTTGGATGGGGACTTCCTGACGACTGCTAGAGATCCCAACCTTAAGGGGCATTGTGTAGTTGCTTCTGAATGTCATACTTTGTTGCATGTGTAGAGTTAGAAATAAAATATTACTTTTCTGACAAAGCAAGTTTTTGGCAGGACATTGATTTATTGTTTGTACTGTTTGTACTTTGAATTATGAATCCTGGTCACTGACCTGTATCTACACCCACCTCAAGTGAGCCTTCACTGCTTGACCAAAGCTACCACTATGAGTCACGATCAGAAGGGGTACTTGGGTCAGTTGAGTGGAATCCATAATAGGCTGTGCCCTGAGACATCAGTAGTAAAAGGCCCCAACCACCACAGTTGTGGCCAGTAGCTCTTACGTGCCCCATGGCCCCTTGAAAGGGGTTCTGAAAACAGCTTGGCTTTAAACGTTTCAAACTATCCTGATTTACAAACGTGGGCCACTTTTTTAGATATCTGATTTGCTTAAGGCAGCCACTTTTACTTTGGTGCCTGGACCTATATTCTGTTCCAGTCAACCCTGACTAGGAGTCACCCATGCACTCATCAGCAGCAGACTAGACTACGGAAACGCTCTCTACGCTGGTATCACAGTCAAGCTTCAGCAGAAACTCCAGTGGATCCAGAACGCAGCTGCATGTCTGATCCTTAACCTCCCACGCCATGAACACATCTCCGCCCACCTCAGATCCCTTCACTGGCTACCCATCAGCAAAAGGATCATTTTCAAAGTCCTCATCCATGCTCACAAATCCCTCCACAACACTGAACCAGCCTACCTCAACGAAAGAGTGAACTTCCACACTCCCTCTCGTCTCCTCTGCTCTGCTGACTTCGCCCTCGCCACAGTCCCCCGCATCCAACGCACCACCTCCGGAGGCAGATCCTTCTCCTACCTTGCCTCCAAGACTTGGAACTTCCTCCCCACCAACCTATGCAAGACCCAGGACCTCCTGACCTTCAGAAAACACCTCAAGACATGGCTTTTTGAACAATAAATAAATCGGCATCCCCTCTGTTTTGTCCCCCCCCCACAGCGCCTTGAGACCCTTCCGGATGAGTAGCGCGCTTAATAAATGTTTTGATTGATTGATTGATTGAAAGGACAGATAAATGAGTGAGGATTGTAGAACGATTAGGGAAAGTTTACAACCTATGAAGAAAGGGGTGTTATGCACCAAGTCTGATTCCACTCCATATCTATTTCCTGGACTTCATTTAGGGGTTGCTAGGTATCATAGCTGCGGCCTCTGGCTTGCCTTTTGCGACCTCCATGGCACTGCCTTTGGGTCCCCTGGCCTCAGAGGTTGTAAGAAGCAAGCTAGGGGTCACAGCTGAGACCACTGGTGACCCCGAGCTTGTCTTTTGCGACACAGCACTACCTTTGAAGCCCCTGGCCTCAGAGGTGGCAAAGGCAAACCCAGGTTCAGAAGGTAAACAGTGCTGTGATGTGCACTGTTTACTTTCTGCAGCTACAACTGTGAACAGAGGCAACAGGCTCTTGGGGCCAGATGTACATAGGTAATCATTTGTGATTACCGAAATAGTGAATTTTTGCACTTCGCTATTTGGTAATCGCAAACAACTATGTACCAATGTGTGTGTTAAGTATTTTGCGATTCCCAGTGGGTCGCAAACAGCCCTTCTCATGAATATTAATAAGGCAGGTCCTAGTTTGTGACCCATTGGAAATGGCTAAAATCACAGGGATAATGGCCTGCTGAAGTCAGCAGACCACCATGTCTGGGATTATTTTAAATAAAGCATTTTTTAAATGCAGCCTGATTTTCTTAAAGGGAAACAGGATGCATTTAAAAAATAATATAACGTTTTCTTTTAATTTTTTTAAGAGTTGGCAGCCACTGCCTGCTTTAAAAAAATGTATCTCCCTATCATGAACTTCTTCCTTATGATGCTTCCTATAAGATACCTAAACTTTTTTTTTAGTTCAATTGATAAAATTCTATCCAATTTCCTGTGGAACGGTAAACAACTCCAAATTTCTCTCTTGAAATTAAAACATCCTAAAGTACAAGGTGGAGTTCATTTTCCTGACTTTTTAACTTATCACAAATCTTTTGCCATTTTGCAAATACAACACTATTTATCTACACTCAATGATGTACCTCAAAAGCTATGGTTCTCTTGGGAAGAAACATTTATTTCTCCCTTTTCACGTAAGCACATTATATTTATGCCTAGCACCCCAAAATTCTGGTTGCCCAGCACTATCTCCCATTCAGTCAATTTACTGAAACCTTTTTTTATTTTGCATCTTACCCCCATTAATCAATTCTTTAACAGTCCCATATGGCACAAAAGTTCTCTTAGGAAACAAGGTAAAACCTTGTGTTGGAAGGCTTGGATGACTAAAGGTATTCTTCTCATTTCCCAATTATGCCATAAAGACTCTCTCATCCCTTTTACTACTCTCTTAGCAGCTCATAATTTCCCTAGTCGCATCAAATCCCAATATATCATTCTTTCTACTCTGGTCCAAGAGGATCTCAATATACTTATACATCACAATCATTCTTCTCTTGCATCATCTCCACACCCGATTGTAACTTCTAATTATCCTAGGGCAGCTGGGATTTATAAACGTTTAAGAACATCTACTCCACCTAGACTCAAATCACCTATTGTGACATTGTGGGAATCAGATCTTGGTGTTGTTTGGCCAACTTTTTTATGGGATAGAATATGGTATAAGATACATTCCACTGCATGTACTGCAAGCCTCACGCCGACCCTATATTTTTTTTGCAATAGACTTTTCTACACTCCTTTATGTCATTACAAACTCAGACTTACACAAAATGACAATTGTTGGCACTGCCACACTCAGCAGGGTACTGACTTTCAAATGTTATTTTCTTATCCATCCCTATCTACTTTTGGTCCTCAATATGGTCTTGCATTTCAGCAATAGCTCAGATCTCCTTACCAATGTCATATGAATTACTGTTTTTAGGTGGCATATATGAAATCTGGAGATCATTCAAGCCTATTGGAAAATTAGTGGACCTCTTGCTTTCTATTGCAATCTCTATTATTACTTCTAACAGGAAATCTTCATGGATCATTACTCTCAGACAGTTGGGGAATTCTGTATTTTATCATCATAGATTGGACAGCTACAAGCTAGATTCAATAGGAGCTTTCTTCAAACTTCATCAGCTATGGTTGCCATTAAGTAACTATCTATTACGCCCGTCGAAGGAAATTAATTTTCTCCTCCTTTTTAAAAATGTCCATATATTTCCCGTTTTTCTTATATATACTTATTTCATCTTACATTTGCTGTAACTACTGTCTATTACCTCTCTCTCCACATGGCTATCACTTGATTCCCTTTTCTTCACACATATCACTGTGATTTGGTATTAGGAAGGGACTCCCTAAACACGCCCCTTCCTAATATTGAATTGCAAATCCAATTTGTGATTCGGTAATAGGTTATTCAATCACAAATAGGACTTTGCACATATAAACAAGCCTTCTCACATTTGCAAAGGGCCAAATCTAGGAATCGAACCATTAGCAAACATGAAAAAGCTTTGTACATCTGGCTCTTAGTTCAGTAAAACAAACACATGCAGCAGTGAAATCAATACTCTCCTGTATAGAATAAAATAATGAAATAACTAATTCACATTTTTAAACAAGATGTTGCCATTTTTTCATTAGTGTGAACACATGATCAAACAATGGGGCAGATTTATGAAATGTGGCGCTGCACATGCTCCACTTTTTTTGCTCCCCTTAGCGGCCCCCTAAAGTCACCATATGTGCGCCATGTTTAATATACGGCGCACCAATGCAGTAGTTATGGAATTAGCATCAAATTGTTTTACGTTAGTTCCGCTCTCTGCAGGATTAGCGTAAAAAATGTTGACACTAATCCTGCAAAGCATCCAGAGGCCTTTCTTTGCGACATTTTTACAGCCCAGCTAATGGGGGAATGTCCCCTTTGCAGACAGTATGCCTGGTGTAGGCATAATGTAGCGCAAAGGGTTACAAAGTGGTGCAATGCATGCATTGTGCCACTTTGTAAATATGGAGCGGCGTTTTTGGTCTTCTAGCGCCACATTAGCATTTGATGCTAATGTGGCGTTGGAATGGCACTAGGCCCCCTTAAACCTGGGCCAATGTGTTTACATTGAAACCCCACCTCTGCTTCAGTGAGTGAGATTGTTTTATAAGTGATGCTAATCGAAATACATTAAAATGCTACAGAATAACTGAGCCAATGACAGTTCACATTCATTTAATGGTCTACAGGTGAAAAATACCACTATTATTTAATATCTCTTTTGGTTTGTTTTTCTGTAACTTACCAATACATTTTATAATGGAGCATGCACTAGGGAAATCATTACATCACGACAATCTGGTATAATTTGGCTTCCTAGTGTTGTGTTTTTTGTGGTGCGATATATTCTCCTCTACCAACAAAAATATACTTTTTCATGCAATAAAAAAGAGAACTGTTTAGTGGTCAGCACCCCATTTAAACTGTATGTAGTATATAAAATACACATACATGTTTGGTATTAACTGTTGTGTAATGAATAGTTGTGTGTGAAAGATGATTTTAATGTCAGCATTGTCAAATATTGGTATATCATCTGTATTAAGATCATATGCCTTCACTTCCTTGGCCACCGCCAATCAAATGGGAATTAAAGATAGTGACTGAATTAAAAGTTGTACATTGTCTAAAATCAGCACATTTCCAAATTGGCATCAAGAAACGTTTCCTGAGAGAAATATAAAATGTGCAGAAGAGCATAATGTGTAGGTTCTTTTGAGGGGAACAAAAATCACATGGGCATGCAGGTAACTCACCAAAGTACTGATCAGGTTCTGGACAGGCAGCCAGATAATGAACAGTTTTGAGCATAAGACGTGTGATTAAATATCTGTGATGAGTATTTCTAACCTATATTAGATAAGGTTCCATATTGTGGGTGGTGATGGCTAACAAATGATGTGTAGTGTGTTTCCAAATTTAAGACCGTTCTCTCGCTGTGTTACTGAAAGCATAGAAACAGCCCTTCTCAACTCAAAAACCTGTCAGTGGAGCATTTTGTGGCTAATGACAATAGCATCCGCTATTTACATTTTCCCAGGCCTCAGCATCTCTCACCCAGGGGCGAAAGAGATACGATATCACTCACCCTGACAGAACCACCACTGGTGACCCTTGCTCCAGCTGCCTCATTACAAAGCTGTCATTACCAGTCATTATCAGCACCCCTGCATATCTGGCACCATCTCTGGTGGTTCTGGGCACACCCACAGTCAGGACACCAACAGACTGCAGACTAAAGAGCCTAAAAAATAAAAAGCAAGTCGGCAAGTCTTCTCCATCTATGATCTGGAACAACATTCATGTATCCACAAGCACCTCTCCAACACTGCTCCAGTTAGGAAAGAGTTGAACACTAAGCTCTTTAAAAAATATACATCATAACGCATTAATCAACCAAAACCCAGCTACCTGTCCTGTCACTCCTTTACTTTATACTGATCTTTCACACTGCACAGCACTTTGCTGCCTTTTGGCCAGATTTGCTCTATAGAATGTATATGTACATACATACATACATGCACGATTGTCCACAAACAGATGGCTATATTTTACTGTTAGACTACTTACATAACATATACTTTTATTTACTTTCCAATTATTTGTAGGTTTTTTACAACTGACAATCTCTTACGAACACAGATAAGTTTGCTCTTGGGTACTTTTGAAATCCCATTTCACAATGGTGAAGCCAGCCCAGAAAGAAGTCCCCTCTATCCACTACATATACTTTCCTTCTAGTTTTTATTCCCATAAGGTCCATTTCTGCCCAAAAATATATTGCTAAACATCCATTTTATGTCCGATATAACAGCCTAAAATATCTGTTTTTATTAACTCCGTTTTCTTCTATTTTCTGAAGTTTAACTTGATTGACACCTTGATTTATGTCTTTACATTTTCTGTAATCTTGTGGACGTTAAAAAATGATGCCACTTTGTGGTGTGATGCATTTATGTCTCCAACATGAATACCAGGAGCGTGTGATACTATAATACAGTGCAAATTGGTCTAGCCATTAAGCAGCACTCACCAATATGGAAGAGGAGTGTGCCATTCCAGCTTCTCAGTGGCATCATCCCCTGAAGCTGACTGCCACTGGCAAATTAAAAATGCTGGCTCAGCTCACCTTCACAAAATGCGTAGGCACCACTCACCTGTTGACATTAAGGCCCATATTTATACTCTGTTTGCGCCGAATTTGCATCTTTTTTTTAATGCAAATTTGGCGCAAACTTAACTCCATATTTATACTTTGGTGCTAGACCCACCCAGCACCAAAGTTATGGAGTTTGAGTCATTTTTTTGACGTGAAAACCTACCTTGATCAAATGACATGCAAGGTAGGTGTTCCCGTCCAAAAAATGAATCTAAGGCATGTGCACCTTATTTATTCTCCCGTGTCATTTTGACGCACAGGAGGAGGCGGGCCTTAAAAAATGGTGCCCAGCCAGATTTGCACAGTTTTTTTAACGCCTGGTTCAGGGCAGGCGTTAAGGGACCTGTTTGCTCATTTCCATGGTCTCCGACCATGAAAGCAGGCCACAGGTGCCCTTCCCTGCCCCTAGGGACACCCCCTGCCACCCTCGCCCACCACTGGAGGACACCCATGGATGGGGGGACCCATCTGCAGTAAGTAGAGGCACAGGAGGACCTAACTTGGGCCCCCCTACATGCCACTGCACCCAATGGCCAGAAGTCCCCTGGGAATGGCCAATGGGCAGGGGGGCATGACTCCTGTCTTTGCTAAGACAGGAGTCATTTCCATGAGTGTTGTGCATCAAAAAATGACGCTAGTCAGGTTAGAGTAATTTTTTTTACTCTAACCTGACTTGCACCATTATTTGTCGCACAGCCTCCTGTCTTCCCTACGCCTCCACTGCCCAGTTAGAGTCATTTATTTAGACGCTAACTAGGCCGCAGCGCCGGCTACCATCATTCCTTAAATATGATGCCCGGCAGGCGCATTAGAATGGCGATAGCCGGCGTTAAACTTTTTGACGCAAACCTGAGCTGGCGCAGGTTTGCGTCAAAAAGTATAAATATGGGCCTAAGTGCACAAGACTGCTTTCTGATGCTTCCGCTATCACAGCAGTTGCAACAGAGTTAGAATCTATTATGAAGTTAAGGTACACAGTATGTTTCTCACCTTGCTCATGGTTCCTAAAATTGTCCAGTAGCAGCCACAATAGCAATACAAACAAGGCACATTAGTTGTTCATGCAGAATGATGCAGCATACAAAGAGCACACAGTGGAAAATACAGAAAATGCTATTCAAATATCCCTGTAGTAGTTTTTGCACCTGAGTAACACATTTGATAATCCACCACACTGATTTTCCAGATAAGGCCTATTAGTTTTGAATATTGCTGTTATTTTTTGGTGTAATTTAGCAGCTCAGGAAATAGTGTGAATGCGAATGAAGTATTGCAGGAATCCAAATTAGATTAATTTAGGCTAGGGATAGGGCCTTGGCCATTAAGCTGGACTGCAGAAGTATTTGGAAACATTTAGAGAAGCTGAAATTAGGTAATGCATGAGGAAAATGGAAACTGAAAGGCTTGGAAAAGAGGTAAAGCAGCGCCATTAAGTGTTTGTAGTCTAAATGACCTGCTAAATTACATGGTGTAGGACTCCATGAGGTGTAAATAAGATTAGAGTACAGAGTTAGTGCATGCTGGACTATTAAGGAAGACCATACAGTTATGTCAATGCAGATTGAGAAAAATGCACTAGAGGTCATGGGGCCAACATGAATGTGTTTAAGGAGAAGGAAAACAGAAGTCATTCTGAATCATCCAACATCACCATACAGATACGTTTAAATATGTCAAGGAGGCCAAGTCCAAGTGGACAAAATGAAGGTCAAATGAGGTAGAACAAGATGGCAAATGGTGTGTTTGTGTGACAATGAAGTTAGAGCAGAGGAATACATTGTATTTGACAACGATAGAAGATGCAAGCAACACTGCCAAAATTGTTTGATTAAATGATTACTATAAAGTGTGTTGTTGAATGCTTTTTCTCTCAAACATCAAACCACATTTCTCAACCATTGGCACAGACTGTAAATGATCATTGCCACATAGATGTCGTTTTCCACAAGCTTCATGCAAGTATTAACATATATCACATAGGACTTTGAATTTCATCAATGGATTAACCACTACAATTGGGTGGACAACATGCCCAAGTCCACTGCAGTACCTCAACATTATGGGGAACATGGACTTCTTGCCCAAGGTGCAGTTCTAGAAAAGGCTTCTGGTGCAAACGCCATAAGCACTTTCTTTTTAGAAAAGAAATTCAGACATGACAGAAGCATTCTCCTCATGCCCCAAGTTTCTTTTTTTGTTTGTTGTATTGTGCACAGCATACTGATGTCACAGTAAACAAAATAAAAGCAGATGGTGCTAATAGAAATGGTCTGTTTTAATCTTGATTATTGCTCAGGGGCATAATTCAGTGCTTGGAGCACTGCTTTTTGTGGGAGAGATAGTGCTAGAAAGGAGGCAACATCCCCTTTCCCATGGTACCCTAGCGGGGATCAAGACCATGTTGATTTAATATGATGACAGTTTTCATCCATTTTTATTATGGGCAATATGTTTAGCCACACTAGTAGGGCACTGTTTTATCAGGAACGTGTGAGGAAGCTGGGCGGTAGGAGTGATGTGGATTCCTCATCGATTCTGGAACTTTCCACCAGAATATGTGAGGAAAATGTGTTGATTTTGGCCAAAGGTTGAGTTTTGCACAGCATTCTGGGTAAGATAAGGATACGGTAGCCATATATGTCACATTACCCTGGACCTCCCTGAGTATCTTTTTTATTTAGAAATGTCTGGGTTTGGTAGGTTTTCCCTGGTAGCAGCCAAGCCCGGTCCAAAGTTCTGCATCTTCCCACATTGCCAAAATGGGTTAATTTATTTTTCTTCCATGTTTCGCTTTTTTTCTTTTTTAACTTCGCCAAGCCCAGCTGCAAAAGGAAGAGGGTTATGCCTGGGGCTAGCTACCCCTCCATGTAATAAATCCTAGCTGCTGAAACCTCAACAAAAAGACATCTAGACCTTGGGGAGAGAAGAATCTCCTTCATGTAGAACTAAGACACCAGGAGGGGAAGTCCAGAGATCCCTGGGAGCCACAAAAACGGTCCACCTGCTTTAGGCCAAGGCCATGACCATAAGGACATGGAATGTGAGGACCATGTACGAGACAGGCAGGATACCCCAAGAGGCAGCCTAGATGAAAAAACAAAACTTTCCCCTGCTTGACATCAGCAAGACCTTATGGATACAGTCCTGACGGAAAAGACTGGCCCTAGGAGGAATACTGCTGTATTCTGGAAATGAGAAAGCAAATGCCCAGTCACTCAGGGAGTAGCACTGATGCTAGTGCAGGCAGCCAACAGAGCTCTGATTGGATGTGAAGCCGATGGTCACAGAATAATCACACCGTCCTTATGCAAAAAAAAAGAGACACAGCATGAACGTTATCCAGTGCTATGCACATAGAAATGACAGCAAAGAAAAGGAAAGAACATAGTTTTGCAACAGACACCAAACCATCCTGGAGAAGTGCCTTGAGAGAGACATCACCATAATGATGGGGCATCTCATTGTCAAGATTGGAAGCAACAGCAATAGGTGTGAAGAAGTAATGGGCAACAACGGCCTTGACAACATGAACAAGAATGGTGAACGGCTCACCAATCTCTGTTCCTTGAGCAGCCTGGTGATAGGCAGTATTGTATTCCTACACAAAAGAATACACAAGAGACCATGGTTGTCACCACACCATTCAACAGAGAATCAATCTATCAAACATTTATAGAGTGCAGCAAATCACCCATGAGAGTCTTGAGGCACTGGAGCTGTATGCTGATGCTTGGGGGAATGATCATTTGTTGACCATGTCTGCATTGCAAAGAGGTCCCTGAAGAATGTGAGTGATGAGAGGAGCAGATGTGGCATTAGACCAAAACCTTGTCATCGTCAGACGAAAGCTAAAGCTGAAGAAAGCATTGATAGAACTGGCAAACCAACATCAGCAATATAACACCACACTCTTTAAAGATACACAGAAACAAAGTAAATATTCAGTTGCCTTCAGTAACAAGATTCACGTCCTGTGAGAACTAAAGAATGACAGAGAACTAGCACAAAGTCAATGGAAGAAGATCAAAGAAACAGTGATATCAATCTGGTGGGAATGACTGGGTCCCAAGAAACACCAGCATAAAGATAGGACCTTCACAGAGGCTCTTTGCAAAATCCAAGACAGAAAGGAAAAGAAAAGCTGCAGTAAATGTCAGGTGAAGTAGAGCAGAAGAAGTGGAATTTGAAAACAAAGACACCAAAACAAACAAGGAAGCAAAGAAAGGCTTTAGAGTGACAAGCGAGGATTCATAAAAGATCTAGCCACAGAAGCCCAGTTAACAGCCATTGAAACTTGAAAGAACTCTGTAACATGAGAAGGAAACTCTCTGGCAGATACAGAAAACCAGAAAGACCTGTTGAAGACAAATCTGGGAAGACAATCATGGGTAATGAAGGTAAACAACGAAGATGGGTAAGGCACTTTGAGGAACTGCTGAACCAGCCTGTGCTACAGTGTCCACTAGACATATAGCTAGCTGACAGGGACTTGCCCATCGACTGCATCAGAACAATCAAGGAAGACATATGACAAGCCATCAAACATCTGAGAAATGTGAAGGCAGCAGGACCTGACAACATTCCAGCAGAAGCACTGAAGGCAGACATTGAAACATCAGTAGTCTTCTTCTACCCCATATTTGGATTGATCTGGTAAGAGGAAAATGTGCCACCAGACTGAAAGGAGGGGTATCATCAAGATACCCAAGAAAGGTGACCTGGGAACCAGAGCAAACTACAGAGTGATAACTCTTCTATCAATGCTAGGTAAAGTGTTGAATCGAGTCACCCTGAACAGACTTAAGGAACTCATTTGTGAGACCAGCAAGCTTTGTTTAAAAAAAATGGACCCTGCACGGACCAGAATGCAAAACTGCACATCATCATTGGACAGTTGTTGGAATGGAACGCCACATGTCAACTTCATAAACTAGGATAAGGCATTCTGTTAGGTGTCAGGTTACACCCTGTTCAAGCAAGGACCCTCACTCCAGTCAGGGTAAAAGAGAATCCCCCGCAGCTAATCCCTGCTTACCCCCTTGGTAGCTTGGCAGAGCAGTAGGCTTAACTTTCAGAGTGCT
The DNA here is from genome assembly GCF_031143425.1 of Pleurodeles waltl. Taxonomy (NCBI): domain Eukaryota; kingdom Metazoa; phylum Chordata; class Amphibia; order Caudata; family Salamandridae; genus Pleurodeles; species Pleurodeles waltl. The sequence continues at coordinate 221,738,367 of NC_090437.1, forward strand.
AGGAGTAAAGTATTTGTACCAACACACTCAGTAACTTAATGAAAACACTACAAAATGACACAACAAAGGTTTTGAGAAATAGGAAATATTTATCTAAACAAAACAAGACCAAGACAACAAAAATCCACAATACACAAGTCAAGATATCAGTTAAAAAGCAAAAAGAGTCTTTATGTAGTTTAAAGCACACACTAACACTGTTAGCGTGAAAAAGTACCTTGGATGTGTCAAAAATAACTCCGCATGGGAGACTATGCATCAAAAATGGCTTGCAGTGCTTCAATTCCATGCACAAGCAGGGCCGTGCGTCGTTTCTCCTTTCGTTGGGTCGGGCGCTGTTTCTTCTCTCCACAGGAGAGCAATGCGTTGATCTGGTCAGCACTCTCGGGTCCAGGCAGGCCTTGCGTTGTTTTTACACGCCCAGTGGTACTTGCGTCGGAAATCCAGCCGCACGATGATTAAAAAAACATACAGCGCGGGTTTCGATCTCCAAGTCTCCATCAGCGATGCTGCACAGTGTTTCTTCAGCTCCGTGCATCGATTCTTCAGTCGCGTTTCTGGCGAGCATCGATTTTCAGCCGCAGAGTCGGCGGCGCGTCATTTCTTCAGCCGCAGATCGGAGTGGCGTCGATCTTTCCCCGCACAGCGCTCTGTGCGTGGATTTCTCACTCTTGGGCTGCCAGATTCTTCTTTTAGGGTCCAAGGAACTGAATGGGCACCACAGGGCAGAGTAGAAGTCTCTCCAGAGACTCCAGGTGCTGGCAGAGAGAAGTCTTTGCTGTACCTGAGACTTCAAACAACAGGAGGCAAGTTCTAAATCAAGCCCTTGGAGATTTCTTCTCAAGATGGAAGGCACACAAAGTCCAGTCTTTGCCCTCCTACTCTGGCAGAAGCAGCAACGGCAGAATAGCTTCACAAAGCACAGTTACAGGCAGGGCAGCTCTTCTTCCTCAGCTCTTCTCCAGGCAGAGGTTCCTCTTGTTTCCAGAACTGTTCTAAAGTCTGTGGTGTTGGGTGCCCTTCTTATACCAAATTTCTCCTTTGAAGTAGGCCTACTTCAAAGCAAAGTCTCTCTTGAATGTGAAATCCTGCCTTGCCCAGGCCAGACCTCTGACGATCACCAGGAGGTTGGAGACTGCATTGTGTGAGGCATAGCCCTTTCAGGTGTAAGTGACCACTTCTCCCCTCCTTCCTAGCACAGATGGCTCATCAGGAAATGCAGACTACACCCCAGCTTCCTTTGTGTCACTGTCTAGTGTGAGGTACAACCAGCCCAACTGTCAAACTGACCCAGAGAGGGAATCCACAAACAGGTAGAATCACAGAAATGGTATAAGCAAGAAAATGCCCACTTTCTAAAAGTGGCATTTTCAAACACACAATCTTAAAATCAACTTTACTAAAAGATGTATTTTTTTAATTGTGAGCTCAGAGACCCCAAACTCCATATGTCCATCCGCTCCCAAAGGAAATCTACACTTTAATCAGGTTTAAAGGTAGCCCCCATGTTAACCTATGAGAGGGACAAGCCTTGCAACAGTGAAAACATTTTTTTTGCAATATTTCACTATCAGGACATATAAAACACATTACTATACGTCCTACCTTAACCATACACTGCACCCTGCCCTTGGGGCTACCTAGGGCCTGCCTTATGGGTGTCTGACATGTACGAAAAGGGAAGGTTTAGGCATGGCAAGTGGGTACACTTGCCAAGTCGAATTTACAGTTAAAACTGCACACACAGACACAGCAATGGCAGGTCTGAGACATGATTACAGAGCTACTTATGTGGGTGGCACAACCAGTCGTGCAGGCCCACTAGTAGTATGTGATTTACAGGCCCTGGCACCTCCAGTGCACTTTACTAGGGACTTACTAGTAAATCAAATATGTCAATCATGGAAAAGCCAATTACATACACATTTTGTAAAGTAGCACTTGCACTTTAGCACTGGTTAGCAATGGTAAAGTGCCCAGAGTAACAAAAACAGCAAAATCAGGGTCCAGCACACATCAACAACCTGGGGAACAGAGGCAGAAAGTTAAGGGAGACCACGCCAAGGATAAAAAGTCTAACACATTCAATAGCGTGAACAGTGAGACCCTTTGAAAACTCATTCACCACTATGCTGTGCCAGATAAACTAATGAATCATCAGTAACTCTTATGAGGGAATGGCCTGCAAAATAGTCCATGTAGGTCAACTCACTTAAGCCTTCCAAGGAAGGACTTGAGTCCACAGGTGTTCTTTGTTCTCATCTTTTCTCACCCTGCTGGCCATAGTCTGGATCATGAAGACAGCCACAGAAAGGAGATGAAATGGGATCCAGTGGACACCATGGATGCAGCTCAATGACCTGGACTTTGTACATGACCCAGCTCTACCCTCCAATACCCAGATGCTGCAGATACAAGAGAAGACCAACAATGTGGCAGCATATCAGTTCAACTTGGTGTTAGAAATGCGGTCTTGGGATGGCAGTGGTTTGCACCCTGTCCAAGCAGGGTCCCTCACTCTAATCAGGGTAAGGGAGTCACACAGCTAAGATAACTCCTGCTCACCCCCTTGGTAGCTTGGCCAAGCAGTCAGGATGATCTCAGAGGCAAATTGTAAAGTATTTGTACACACACAACAACACAGTGAAAACAACACAAAAGTATTAGACACCAGTTTAGAACAATAGCTAATATTGATCTGAGTAAAACAAGACTAAAATGATAGAAATCCAACATACAGAAGTAAAGATAACACTTTTTAAAGGTTTAAATGAGTCTTAGTCCATAGGAATCAAAGGTTGTACCTTTTTAGTACAAAGTACTTGGGATAAGAACTGGATAAGTCAAAAACAAAGGTGGTGCAGGCTGCAGGAGAAGTAAGGTGCCGAAAAAGCAAAGCGACGAGTCAGTTCCTTAGTGCTCAGGGAAGGTGATGCATCAATTATTTTCCTGCAGGAAAGGCAATGCATTTATTTCCAGACACACAGCCTCGGTTCCTTACTGCGATTCAGGATTGTTGAGAAATCGATGCCCAGGGACAATGTATAGAAAGTCCAGACATGCTTTGATGACGGAACCACAGTGAAACAGGGGCTGCACTGATTCGGCAGATGCGAGACAGGGGCAGCATTGCTTTTTCAGCCGCAGCACATCGGTGCGTGGGTTTTCTTCTTCAGGTCAACAGCTTACACTTCCAAGGGCCCAGTGACTGGAGATGGCACCACTTGGCAAGTCAGGGCTCTCAGCAGAAGAACCCAGGAACTGCCAGATGAAGTCTTCGATGTCTCTGAAACTTCTTAAATGGAGCCAAGCTCAGTTCAAGCCCTTGAAGAACCTTGAAAAGCAGGATGTAGAAAGCCAAGTCTATTCCTTTCACTCCCAGGACAGATGCAGCAAGCAGCAGGCCAGCACAACAAAGCAACAGGCAGAATGGCAGTTCCTTCTATGGCAAACAGCTCGCCTTCCAGTCAGGATGTCTTCAGTCTGGAAGTGTTCTAACTCTGTGGTCTCAGAGGTCCAGTACTTAAACCCATTTCTGTTTTTGAAGTATGCAAACCTCGAAGAGAAATCTTTGAAGTGCACAAGAACCTGCCTTCCCTGCCCTGGCCTCAGACACACTTCAGTGGGTTGGAGACCGACTCCCTTGTGTGATGACAGGCATAGCTTTATTCGGGTACAAGTGTCAGCTCCTCCAACCACTCTAGCTCAGGAAGATCCATCAGTCTGGTGATGGGCCATCAGGCTATGCAGCTCCCTTTGAGTGACTGTCTGGAGTGAATGCACAAAAAGCCCAGCTGTCATCCTGACCCAGATGTGTATTAAATGGGCATCTTCAAACCTACAAGTCAAAAAACAACTTCACCGAAAGATGCATTTTTAAATTGTGAGTTCAAAGATCCCAAACTCCCTATGTCCATCTTCTCACAATGGGAAATTACAATCAAAAGATATTTCAAGGCAATCCCCATGTTGTCCAATGGGAGAGATAGGCCTTTCAATAGTGAAAACTGTAAGCAGTATTTCACTATCAGGACATGTAAAACACACCTGTTCATGTCCTACCTTTTAAATGCACTGCACCCGGCCCATGGGGCTGCCTTGGACATACATTAGGGGTAACATAGACATAGTAAAAGGGAATGTTTAGGCCTGTCATGTGGGTGTACTTGCCTGATTGAAACAGCGGTTTAAAACTGCCCACACAGACACTGCAATGGCAGGTCTGAGACATAATTACTGGGCTACTCATGTGGGAGTCACAGTCAGTCCTGCAGGCCCACTAGTAACATTTGATTTACAGCCCCTAGGCACACATGCTGCACTACAGTAGGGACTTAGTAATAAATCAAATATTCCAAGCATGTATAAACCAGTCACCAAAGCAATCTAGACAGAGAGCATATGCACTTTAGCACGGGTTAGCAGTGGTAATGTGCCCACAGTACTAAAAGCCAAAAGAAACAGGTCTGAAAGAATTGCAGGATGAAGGTGAAAGGTTTGGGGATAGCCTTGCAAAAAGGGCCAGGTCAAACACTTGGCCTCAAGAAATACAGAGGAAAATCCAAGATCATCAAGGCTAACACAGCTAGCACAACTGGAGTCACAATTGCAGGTGATGCACTTGAAGAGGCTGATATCTTTATCTACCAGGGCAATTTCATAGACAAGCAGTGTGACAGAGACGCTGATGTCAAGGCAAGAATCGGCAATGCAAGGGCTGCTTTCATTCAACTTAAGATCTTTAGCTCGAAGGACCTCATGCTGCAAACCAAGCTCAAGGTTTTTAACACCAATGTAAAAGCAGTTCTTCTGTGTTAAGCAGAAACTTGGAGGACAACAGTGTCCACCATCCTCATCAACACCTGTCTGAGGAAAATCCTCCAAATCTACTGAACAAACACTGTCAACAACAACGGCCTAGTGCAGCAGACTTTCCAACTCCCTGCTCATGAAAAACACATGAGAAAACACTGGGGCTGGATAGCTCACACCCTTCGCAAATCCGCATCAAACACCACCAGGCAAGCCCTGACCTGAAACACTCAAGGCAACAGGAAAAGAGGACGACTAAGAAACATCTGGCACCAAGGCCTCATGGCAGACTGCAAGGAGATTGTTTACACCTGTACTCATATTGAAAGAAAAGGCCAACACAGAGATAGTTTGAGAGTCCTGTTTGATGGCCTATACTCCAGGAGGGGTAGTTAGCATAAGTAAGTCAGTTGTGTTTTGGGTCTTGTTGACAATAGACCCTCCCACACAATTGGGGTGCTGTGTTTATTGGGAGAAGTGTGAGAATGCAAGGTGGTAGGGGTTTTATGGATCTCTACAGATTTTAGAACTCTTCCTTGCAGAAACATTAGGCAAATGCATGATTGAGGTTTTGAGGGCATTCTGGTAAGAAAAAGTAAGTGGCATGCAGACAAGTCACATCACGCTAAACTCTTCTGGATTCTAGTTTTAAAAATATCTGGAGGCTATTGAGTCTGGGCCAGAATTCCACAGCTGCCCACATTGCCAAAACAGATAACTTTACAAGGCAAAATTTATGATGTGGCCATGTTGTAGTTTGGAGCATTTTCTGTTGCAAGAGGTAGTCTTACTCATAAAAGCTAGTGACTGTTTTTATTGAGAGAAGCGTGGAAATACAGAAAAGCAGAATATTTTTGTGATATATTGAAATTCACTCCATTTTAAGCTTCCAAATATAAGCCATTGCGAAAGAAAAGCGCATGTTACAAAATGCCTTCTGAATCACATGATGGTATACGATCACATGATGTTGCGGGTAAACTCAAGTTCAATTTAGTACAAATAACCATTATGCTGAAACCCAGTACGTTGGGCACATTTTGAAAATGCATAGGTTTACTTCACACTGAATTTTCATTGACTAGATTTTACTTTATGAGTAGCTGCATGGTCAGTACACAATGAAACACAATAAAAATAATTATAGGCTGCAGCTCAATTGTTATCTCTGGCTATCAGATGTTTTAGACAAATAGCAAATACTACAAATAACATACTCTACGCCCTGCAAGCAGAAGGGTTTAACAGATGTAAAAGTATTACGTTTGAAAATCAACCAGGTAAGGAAAAAGTAGCAGATGAAAATGTTGTCAGCAATTACTATTTTGTCTACTTATTTTCTTTTTTTTATTTCAACAATTAGTTTCTTCACACCAGTTTTTGCCCAAACAGCAAGTAGGTATGCTTAAAATTGCACAAGTGTAACTCTAATACAGATGTAGTCAGATTTTACGTCATCATCATGTAACCTTGTACATCGGTTCAATATCAGGTGTCTGTTATTAAAGGTAAACCACTACCCTATTTTCTGTAGGATTGATGACGTGTAGAATTGTTCTAAAGTCACTGTTTTTGAGAGTGTGGTTTAGAATAAAAAATTAGCTGAGGTTCTTTAGATTCAATATAAATCTCATATTGTAGCTAATTCTTCCACATTGAGTGAACGTTCTGCTTTTGTGACACTCCTCATCTACCTACAGCCTCTTCTTCTTTGGCTCCCTGAACCCATGTTCTACACAAGATTTGCTTTTGGACCCACTGGATCTTAAAGAGTTAGGTTAAGAAGCCTGTCCCAAAAGTAATTAGTGGAATCCTTCTTCTGATAAAAAGCCAGGTACGGTGCAATTGTTTTACCTCCATTCCGTTTCCAATTTGCCATTTTAAATGTCAGTAATTCAGTTTAATTAGGTTTACTATTATTTAAATTATTTATTTTAATTTAATCATTAATGTGCTTCTTCTACCTATAAGAGCCTGATTATTGTGATTGGCACTGTTATTTCATTGTTAATGTTTGATGATATCTTTGTTGATCACCTTCAGTGCGAAGATGATAACATTAACAATCTCCTTACAAATTCCTTGGATTTTGGCTGAGTATTTCTTCTGGATTTATCTATACTACGGGCTATAGATTTTGGGGATTACGATGTGTACCCTAAGATAATGCTCTGTAATGGAGACTTTACCTGCTTTGAGCACAAGTGCCTTCCATGAATAAGTGATATTGACTGAGAAAGAACACCTGATTTGCAGAGTTGTAGTGCGTCTCGTAATCTCAATGGGGCTGGTAACTCCTACTACCATCTCCATCTGGATTACCTCAGCACTCATTGAGGGCCATTGTGAGCATTGCTTCTGATTCCGACTCACCATCACTTCAAAAACTTAGGTTTTTGTGTCACCAGAATCAGTTGGTTGGCCTTCCTGAATCACTTGTTATGAACTTGCTCGAAACATATTTTCTTAAGGTCTACTCATGTTTCATTGAAAATATTTCTCTCATCTTCAAAATGCCAAATGCCTTACTTCAAAATATGATACATTTTCCTCCAAATGCTTTCTCCTGGGATGGAGTAATTCATCTTTTATGATCAGCTAGACCCTTAAACTGGAATATTATTGCAATCAAGACACAGCTTCTCCAGAACCACCACACTGAGCTGTTGACAGGGCAAGCACAAGTTATGCTACATTATTGGAATTTGCATTGAACCTCTACCATTAGATACCTGAGCTTAGTATAAAAATCAATCAATCAACTCTTAGATATACGCAAATGTATAATAGAAGGAAGAATGCAGAGATGCTCCAGTTTTCTAGAAAACCAAAAAACAGGAACTAAGCCTACATTCCTCATTATGAGTGCCCCAGTATTGTATTGTTATTTACTGCATATGACACATAGTGATACCTTGAAGGCCATTATTTATTAGATGCAAAAAATGATAGTAAATATGAGGTTCATCTGTGAAAATGGAGCCTAATAAAGGTTTTGGTGCTTACTGTTACCATAATCACATTTCCCAATATTATCCTGCATATCGAAAATAGATGGGGCACACATAATGGGACCTACGATTGCCATCTTCTTACACACTGGCCTTGGTATGGATGTTTTGCTGAATTGCTATGCTTTGTAATCACATAAACTCCTATTCTAGCTAGCTTAAGACAAACTAGGGCTCAGACTCCTTCTTTACTGTGACGTTTCATTGTACCATGTGTATAGAGTTGTATTTTCATGTCTCACTAGATTAAAAGCTAAATGTTTTCCACAGAGAAGGATGAAGACTTTCACAGACTATACTGGTTAAAGTATACACATTCATGGCTAAATCTAGCTCTCCCTGGGAGTATCACGTATCATGTACCTTTCTGTTCCAGGTGCAGATGTTGCTGATGAGAAAGTCTATGCAGTAGAAATATGAGAATGTTGTTGAATGTTTCTCCTCTGCTTTATTCTGATTGGTTTGGATTCGTTTGTTGCAAATATATCTATTTTGCTTTATTCTGCCACATATAAGAATCTAAGTTCCTGATGGAAGAAAGTCCCCACTCCCCTTACTTTAGAAGACGAGTTTCTGACGGATTTCTTCCCCACTTCATTCACTCTATTTTGCTGATTTAAACTTTTCTGAGTTCTTGAATGATCCTATACCTTAGCAGAGCTTTGAGCTCTGATTTATTGCCTAATTGAGTTTGACTGAGTTGAATTCATTCTTGTATGACTATAATTCTTAAAATAAACTTTTAAGGCTGAGAGGTATTTGTCTGTCATTGGTGTAACACCAAATGGTGTCTACATTAGTACTAATGGAAAGTGTCACCTTTGATATCTTAAAATTGAGACTGGACAGCGAGGAGCTTCAAAGTCTTTTTAGGGATTACACATCTCCTTATTCATCATCACGCACTTTGGGGCACGATTCAATGGGTTTTGTGTATGGACAGCCTTCACCACAGGTAGCAAAGTCACAAGTGTTATTTAGCTCACATTAAGGAATCGAAACCAAAAAAATGTTAACATTTATCTGTAGTAGAATTAATCAATGTAGCCCATTGTTTTTGAATATCATATTTGATCAAATAAAGGTCTATCTAGAATATGGCACTCATTAGTTAAAAAGGAGACACATCAGACAATTTGAATAAACATTAGCAACACTGACAGTGTTATTTTTTCATTTTCAAAACAAAGCGACCACATGTAGATGAGTCACAATGCCAGGGTAATGGTGTAAACATAAACACTGTAGTGATCGTTTCTCTCTTTCAACTTGTTAAGAAAACTGTACCTTCTCCTTGCTTTAATTGAGCATCGTGTGAATTTTCTGCACTATTACTGAAACTGGTTGGGACGTGAATGTTCAGAAGCACGTCTAACAGAGCCTTTAAAAAAAAAATTCAGCAAATCGCTATTTCTTTCTATCGGTAGCAGTGGTATTTCTGCAAGAATAGATTTGCATCAAAAAGTGTCCTAAATTATATTATTATTGTTGTGTGAAATAGAATGTATTCCATTCCTTTCCTGCCCTCTAAATGATGTTTGTTTATTCAAAACTCCCAGCTGTCTGACAGCTAGAAGCCTGTCAATTGTTAGATTGGCAGATACAAATACTGTCAACAATAGTCAGCTGTTCTCATTGTCAGTGTCCAAAGTCAAACGTGTTTGGGCTCACCAAATACTCTCGAAAATAATACAATCGATATTCTCACCCTCAGCATAATCTATTTTTAGTTTTACTGCACAATAAAGTATAATGGATCTTCGATTTTTGAAGGTTAACCCTAAACATTCTCATAGTATGCTTACTTAGATAAACATGAATATTTTGTGTGGTAAATAGGTACCTGTTAGACCTAACAGCCTTAGGGTAGTCACCCCTAACTTTTTGCCTGCCTCCCTCCACTTTTTGGACACTGTTTTTGCTGGTTTTTAGACTCTGCGCACTTTACCACTGCTAACCAGTGCTAAAGTGCATATGCTCTCTCCCTTAAAACATGGTAACCTTGCATCATACCTGATTAGACTATTAATTTACTTATAAGTCCCTAGTAAAGTGCACTTCATGTGCATAGGGCTGGTAAGTTAAATGCTACTAGTGGGCCTGCAGCACTGGTTGTGCCACCCACTTAAGTAGCCCCTTTTTTCCTTGTCTCAGGCCTGCCATTGCAAGGCCTGTGTGTGCAGTTTCACTGCCACCTCGACTTGGCATTTAAAGCTACTTGCCAAGCCTAGAACTCCCCTTTTTCTACATATAAGTCACCCTTAATGTGTGCCCTAGGTAACCCCTAGAGCAGGGTGCTGTGTGGGTAAAAGGCAGGACATGTACCTGTGTAGTTATATGTCCTGGTAGTGTAAAACTCCTAAATTCGTTTTTGCACTACTGTGAGGCCTGCTCCCTTCATAGGCTAACATTGGGGCTGCCCTCATACACTGTTGAAGTGGCAGCTGCTGATCTGAAAGGAGCAGGAGTGTCATATTTAGTATGGCCAGAATGGTAATACAAAGTCCTGCTGACTGGTGAAGTCGGATTTAATATTACTATTCTAGAAATGCCACTTTTAGAAAGTAAGCATTTCTTTGCACTTAAATCCTTCTGTGCCTTACAATCCACGTCTGGCTGGGCTTGGTTGACAGCTCCTTGTGCATTCACTCAGACACACCCCAAACACAGGGTACTCAGCCTCACTTGCATACATCTGCATTTTGAATGGGTCTTCCTGGGCTGGGAGGGTGGAGGGCCTGCTCTCACACAAAGGACTGCCACACCCCCTACTGGGACCCTGGCAGACAGGATTGAACTGAAAGGGGACCTGGTGCACTTCTTAGCCACTCTTTGAAGTCTCCCCCACTTCAAAGGCACATTTGGGTATAAAACAGGGCCTCTGCCCTACCTCATCAGACACTTGCTGGAGAAGAAACCTGAACCAGAAACTACATCCTGCCAAGAAGAACTGCCTGGCTGCTCAAAGGACTCACCTGTCTGCTTTCTACAAAGGACTGCTGCCTTGCTGTTGCCCTGCTGCCCTGCTGAACTCTTGTCTGGCTGTGAAAGTGCTCTCCAAGGGCTTGGATAGAGCTTGCCTCCTGTTCCCTGAAGTCTCAGGACCAAAAAGACTTCTCTCTTTTACTTGGACGCTCCGTGCGCTGAAAATTTCGACGCACAGCTTGTTTCGCGGCGAGAAAAACGCCGCACTCCGACGCTGATCGACGCGACGCTCTTGGGACGATCGAAGATCCGACGCACGGCCTCGCAAGGACAACGCCGCCCGACCTCTAGAGGAGAAATCGACGCGACGCCTGCCGTGAGATCGTAATTTCAACGCGCAGCCCCGCAGATCGAAGTCTAGAGGAGAAATCGACGCGACGCCTGCCGTGAGATCGTAATTTCGACGCGCAGCCCCGCAGACCGACGCACAGCCGGAGAACAAGCAGGAAAATCCACGCACAGACCCGGGACATCTGGTAATCCCCGCGATCCACAGAAAGAGACTGTCCGCGCGCCGGAAAACGACGCCCGACTTCCTCGCGTGGAAAATAACAACGCAAGTCCGTGTGTGCTGGGGAGAAATCGGCGCACACCCCCGTTTTCCACGCACCTCTTCTTTTGTGGCCCTCTGAGGAGATTTTCCACCAGAAACCAGGTACTTTGTGCTTAAAAGAGACTTTGTTTATATTCTAAAGACTTAAGACACTTTATATCACTTCCCTGTGATATTTCTACAATTTTCCATTGCAACGTTATTCTTTTTGACCTACAATTACCCTGATAAATATTATATATTTTTCTAAACACTGTGTGGTGTATTTTTGTGGTGCTATATGGTGGTATTGTATGATTTATTGCACAAATACTTTACACATTGCCTTCTAAGTTAAGCCTGACTGCTCGTGCCAAGCTACCAGAGGGTGGGCACAGGATAATCTTGGATTGTGTGTGACTTACCCTGACTAGAGTGAGGGCTTTTGCTTGGACAGGGGGTAACCTGACTGCCAACCAAAAAAAACATTTCTAACAGTACCTATACAAAATTGAAATAAACCTTGATGTTTTTATTTTACACGGGGTCACAAGGCATAATTAAGTTTTTGGCTAACATTGCCTGCCCTGATGCCCAGTTAAACCGAGGTACTCTATAAAACAGTTTGACATATATTCGGAGTGTGATCTTTTTATTGACTTGTTTTTACACGACCTGCTTATATCTACCAAAATGGCTGACGCCGTGATGTTTTAGTGATTACCATCTTTATTGCCCATGCAAACGATAGCTGTACCCTACTTCGCTTTTGTTGTACTTAGCCGGACTCTCCTGGTTGGTTGTACTAAGCAAGGATTATTTATTAGATCCCTCAGCATCTGGAAGTTACTTTTCTCGTATCTCTCCTCAAGGCCTATCGCACTCTTTACAATAGAAAGATGTACATATACAAACAGTATCAGAGTTTTGCTGTCTGTCACGTGTGTTCCTTTCAACCCTAGAATGCAGAAGTCTACATAAAGCTCATGTAAAGAGGCACCAGGTTACATTAGATGCTCAATAGCTCTGGAGGGAAGCCCTTGATTATATAGCAGTTTGCTTTTTTGCTTAATAAACGTGCTCAAGCTTCTAGTATGTCTCTGAGCACTCACTTCATCCACAACACCAGCCTTTAGTGCCACAGATGTTCATTGACTGCTTTAGAAATAAATTGTTACAATATCCAAGATTACAGCAGAAAGAGCAGCAATGAGGATTTATATCAATCTTAGTATATTTGACCACTAAATAATATGTGCCTCATTTACAAGAAACTGGTGCAGTGGCGTCGATTCGCCAGTTTTCTTGAGCCAGCCCTGGGTCCCCTAACAATGCCATGGTAGTGCTGTGATTATGATACAGTGCTCCATGGCACACCTTTCCAAAGGTGCATCAGAATGTCTGAGACATCTGTGGTGCTAAAGCGACGCATTGCTGGACTAGCGTAAAAAAATGATGACGCTACTTCAACAATGCAAGAGGGTTCCGATGTAAAAAAGCCCATCTTCACTTTAACACCTTCTCCGAGCAGGCGTTAAAAATTTGATGCTGTGAGAGCGCTGAATAGTACAGTGAAACTTTGTAGATTTCACTGCAGCATGGCTTTTAAAGGGGAATGCATACCTTGAGTACATTATACCTGATACAAGTATAATGTGGCACAAGGCTTTACAAGCTGGCTTTTTTTTTCTAAATCGGTTCTAATGGTATTTGGTTAATACTTTCCACATTGCTTCTGAGTTACGCCTGGCTGCTTGTGTGCCAAGCCACCAGAAGGTTAAGGACAGGGTTATTTAGTGAATTTAGTGATAGCCTGATAAGGATTGTATTTAATATTTAGCTGGGTGTTCTACCCTTCTTAACTAATCACCCGGTTTCTTACAAATTTAATATTCTATGGGACATTACTTATTGAGTAAGTGCTCTAACATCTGCGCATTAACAGTATTGACACATAAGCCTCTCTTCCCCACCTCCCTCAGCAGACACAGACAACCCACTAAAAACAATGCTTGTCTTCTTTATCTAACTTCTACTCCTCCTTCCCACCACCATCTAGCTGACAGACCATGATCTCTGCTCTGACACAGGGTAGATCATGTGCCGTGTGGATAGCATCACTGAGCGACTGACATCCTTTGTCTGGTGCACGTCTGCACATAACTCCAACTAACCCAGGAATCAGAGTCTGTCTGTGATGGAAAGTAACTTGCCTCTTCAATGTCTGAAAATTACTCTAAAGAGGCAATTGACAGCAAGGGAACGGTCAGGAGACTATCCATAGGACTTATTTGCATGCCCCTTGCGCCGCTGTAGCATCACTTTTTTTTACGCCATCATTTTTATCAGGAGACTGAGTGGAATGCTGGGTAGAAAGAAAATTGTGCTGGCATGGTGATTACACACACATGTGAGGAAAAGGTGACTTTTTAGCTAAATTTGAGGTTTGCAGGGGACTCTGGGTAAGAAAATGGTGGAGGATCTATGAAAACCTCACCTCTCTGGGCTTCTCCGGGTTTCTAGTTTTCATAAATATCTGGGTTTGGTAGGTTACCCTAAACGGCCGCTGAGCCCGGGACCCCCTTGCAAAACCAGGTTGTTTTGTGATAGATAATTTTGATGTCTCTACAATACATTTTGGGTGTTTCTTGTCACAGGCACTAGGCCTAACCACACACGTAAGGTACAATTTTTATCAGGAGACATGGGGAAATGACAGGTGGAAGGAAGTTTGTGGCTCCCTGAAGATTCCAGAACTTTCCGTCACAGAAATTTGAGGAAAACATGTTTTTAGTGAACATTTGAGGTTTGCAAAATATTCTGGGTAAGAAGATGTGGTGTGATCCATGCAAGTCAGTCCATGCTTGATACCCTTAGGTATCTAGTTTTTAAAAAAATTACAGGTTGGCTAGGTTTCCTTAGGTGGAAAAAAGTGTCGGTTTTGAATGGAAAACTGCACTGCATCCATGTTGCGTTTTGGGCCATTTCTTGTCACGGGCAATAGGCTTTCCATTGTTATCAGGAGACCTTGGGAAATGACAGGTGAGAAGGAAGTGTGTGGCTCCCTGCAGATTTCAGAACTTTCCATCACAGAAATTTGAGGAAAACCTGTTTTTAGTGAACATTTGAGGTTTGCAAAATATTCTGGGTAAAAATGTGTGGTGTGATCCATGAAAGTCAGTCCATGCTTGATACCCCTAGGTGTCTAGTTTAAAAAAATGTACAGGTTTACTAGGTTTCCTTAAGTGGAAAAAAGGGTCCGTTTTGAGTGGAAAACTGCACTGCATCCATGTTGCGTTTTGGGCCATTTCTTGTCATGGGCAATAGGCTTACCCACTCAAATTAGGTAGTATTTTTGTCTGGAGACCTGGGGAAATGCTCATTGGAAGGAAATCTGTGGCTCTCCCAAGAGTCCAGAACTCTCAATCAAAGAAATGTGAGGAAGCTCTGTTTTTTAGTTAAGAATTGAGGTTTGGAAGGGATTCTGGATAAAACAGTGTGTCAGGCAAGTTAGTCCACTGTGGATACCCCTAGGCGTGTAATTTTCCAAAATGTACAGTTTTGCTAGGTTTCCCTAGGTACCTGTTGAGCTAGGGTCCAAACTCCACAACTAGGCACATTGTGAAAAAAGAGTCAGTTTTAGTGGAAAAATATGATGTGCCAATGCTGTGTTTGGTCCCATTTCCTGCCACAGACACTATGATTGCCCACACAAGTGAGGTATCATTTTTATCGGATGACTTGGGGAAATGATGGATGGAAGGAAGTTTGCAGATCCCCTCAGAATCCAGAACTTTCCATCACAGAAATATGAGGAAAATATATTTTTAGACAAATGTTGAGGTTGGCAAGGGATTCTGGGTAAAAGAACTACGTAAGAGCTGCACAAGTCACCCTATCCAGGATTCCCCTTAGTGTCAATTTTTTTTTTTTTTTTTTGTTGCTAGGTTTCTCTAGGTGCATTCTCAGCTACGGCCCAAAATCCACAGCTAAGCACATTTAAAAAAAAGGGTAAATTTTCAGTAGAAAAAAATTGATGTGTCCACATTGTGTTTTGGGCCATTTCCTGTTGCGGGCACTAAACCCACCCACACAAGTGAAGTACCATTTTTATTGGGAGAGCTGGGGGAATGCTGAGTGGAAGGGAGTTTGTGGCTCCTCTCAGATTTCAGAACTGTCCATCACAGAAATGTGATGAAAATCTTTTTTGTAGACAACATCTGAGGTTTGCAAAGGATTCCGGGTAAGAGAACCTGGTAAGAGTCACACAAGTCTTCTCATCCTGGTTTCCCCTGGGTGTCTAGTTTAAAAAAATATACAGGTTTGCTAGGTTTTCTTAGGTGCCGCTAAGCTAGGGCCCAAAATCCACAACTAGGCACATTGCAAATAAAGATCAGTTTTCAGTGGAAAAATGTAATGTGTCCATGTTACATTTTGCCCCTTTTCCTGTTACGTGCACTAGGCCTGACCAGACATGAGAGGCATAATTTTTATTGAAAGACTTAGAGGAACACAGAATAATAGAACAAGTGTTATTGCTGATTGTCTTTCTCTGCATTTGCACCTTTCAAATGTAAGGCAGTGTATAAAAAAAGAAGTCATTTTGTGAAATGCCCTCTAATTCACATGCTAGTATGGGCATCCACAAATTTAGAGATGTGCAAATAACCACTGCTTCTAAACTTCGTATCTTGTGCTCATTTCTGAAATACATTGATTTCCTTGATGCCTATTTTTTACTATTTATGTTTTACAGAATGAATTGTACCCTGTACACAATGGAAAACCATTGTATGGTGCAGCTCAGTTATTGGCTCTGGGTTCCTTGGGTTCTTGGTGAAGGTGCAAGCTCTCTATATATATCCCTGCAAGCAGAAGGGTCCAGCAGATGTAACGGTTTATTGCTTTTGAAAATCTGCCGTAGTTAGAAGAAGTTACAGATGAAAACATAAACACAAATGGAAGTTTTCTTTAATTAAATTTTTAATATTTTTCACTTCAACTTATTTTCAGGTGTCTCCTGAAGGTAAGTAGATCCTATGTCTGTCGCAGGTGGATGGGAAGAGTGTTCCACATCTTGGCGGCAAGGTGGGAGAACGATCTGCCACCGGTGGCCGTTCTGTGGATGTGTGGGACGGTGGCGAAGGCAAGGTCAGTGGATCGAAGAGAAGCTGTCGGACCGGGGTGTAGAAGGAAAGCCATCTTTTGAGGTATTCTGGTCTGGTCCGGTGTTTTGCAGTACCTTGTGAGCGTGGATGAGTGTAGGAGGCTGGCCTGGCTTATAGTGGGTACCAATGGTACTTACACCTTGTGCCAGGTCCAGTTATCCTTTATTAGTAGATTAGTAGTGTTCTAGCAGCTTAGGCTGATAGAGGTAGCTATAGCAGAGCAGCTTAGGCTGAACTAGGAGACTTTCTAGGCCCAGGAAGGACCATGATGTTGCCCCTTGGAAGAGGAGAAAGAGGGGGCCCTCAGCAACGTAGAGAGCCCATGCACAAGAAGGTAGCACCCGCAGAAGTCCTTGAACATGGGTTCAAGAAGTCTGAACACAGCGGTTGTCTCAACGCTACAAAAGAGGGTCCCACGACACCGGAGATCAATTCAGAGAGCTGAGCATCACAGGACAGAGTGCTGGGGACCTAGGCTTGGCTGTGCATGCAGAAGTTTGTGGAAATGTGCACAGAAGCCCTTGTAGCTGCAGTTCATGCGGTTCCCTAAACCGGTGGAGATTGGCTTATGCAAGGATGGCGCCATCTGTGCCCTTCAAAGCAATTCCAGAGGATGGGAGAGGCTACCCCTCTCCAGCCTTTAACACCTATTTCCAAAGGGAGAGGGTGTAACACCCTCACTCATAGGAAATTCTTTGTTCTGCCTTCCTGAGAGTGGGCTGCCCAGACCCCAGGAGGGCAGAACCCTGTCTGTGGGGTGGCAGCAGTGGTTGCTGCAGAGAAAACCCCAGACAGCTGGTTTGGCAGTACCCGGCGTCCATAGTGGAGCCCCAGGGATGCATGGAATTGGCTCCCCAATACTAGATTTGGAATGGGGGGACAATTCCATGATCTTAGACATGTTACATGGCCATATTCGGAGTTACTATTGTGAAGCTACATATAGGTATTGACCTATATAGTGCACATGTGTAATGGTGTCCCCGGACTCACAAAGTCTGGGGAAATGGCCCTGAACTATGTGGGGGCACCTTTGCTAGTGCAAGGTTGCCCTCACACTTAGTAACTTTGCACCTAACCCTTAGCAAGTGAAGGTTAGACATATAGGTGACTTATAAGTTAATGAAGTGTAGTGAAAATGGCTGTGAAATAACATGTGCGTTATTTCACTCAGGCTGCAGTGGCAGTCCTGTGTAAAGATTTGGCTGCGCTCCCTATGGCTGGCAAAAGAAATGCGGCAGCCCAAAGGGATCTCCCGGAACCCCAATACCCTGGGTACCTAGGTACCATATACTAGGGGATTATAAGGGTGTTCCAGTGTGCAAATTAGAATTGGTGAAAATGGTCACTAGCCTACAGTGACAAATGTAAATGTAGAGAGAGCATAAGCACTGAGGTTCTGATTAGCAGAGCCTTAGTGACACAGTTAGTCACTACACAAGTATACACATTCAGGCCACAAACTATGAGCACTGGGGTCCTGGTTAGCAGGATCCCAGTGAGACATGCAAAAACAAACTGATATACATGTAAAAATGGGAGTAACATGCCAGGCAAGATGGTACTTTCCTACAATGAGGAGTTTGAACGTGATTCTCTTGTTGAAGGGGAGCCAGTGCAGGTCTTTCAGGTGGGCTGTGATTTGGCTGTGGCAGGGGATGTCCAGGATGAGGCATGCAGAGGTGTTCTGTATGTATTGTAGTCTTTTCTGGAGTTTAGACGTGGTTCCTGCGTAGAGGGCGTTGCCGTAGTTCAGTCTGCTGTTTATGAGTGCTTGGGTGACCATCTGGTTCCAGTGGGGATCCATTTGTAGATCTTCAGAAGCATGCAGAGGGTGTTGAGGCAGGAGGAAGAGACGGCATTGACTTGCTTGGTCATTGATAGCGATGAGTCCAGGATGAATCCCAGGTTGCGTGCGTGGTTGGGGGGTGTCAGTGAGATTCCCAGTGCGGCAGGCCACCAGGAGTCATCCCAGGCGGAGGGGGTGGAGCCGAGGATGAGGACCTCCGTTTTGTCAGAATTCAGTTTCAGGCAGCTGTTTTTCATCCATTCGGCGATGGCCTTCATTCCTTCAAAGAGGTTGGTTTTGGGGTGGTGGGGTCCATGGTGAGGGAGAGGATCAGCTAGATGTCATTGGCGTATGAGATGATGTTGAGGTTGTGAGATTGGACGATGTTTACAAGCGGAGCCATGTAGACGTTTAAGAGGGTCAGGCTGAGGGACGATCCCTGGGGTACCCTGCAGATGATCTTGGTGGCTTCAGAGCGGAATGTAGGGAGGCGGACTCTCTGGGTTCTGCTGGTGAGGAAGGAGGTGATCCAGTCCAGGGCTCTGTCGTGGATCCCTGCGTCATTGAGGCATGTGCATAGAGTGTGGTGGAAGACGGTGTTGAACGCGGCCGAAAGGGCCAGGAGGATGAGGGCCACGATTTGGCCGTTGGCAAGTAGTAATATAATCTGTGGCAGCGATGATGGCAGTTTCGGTGCTGTGGTTGCTGCGGAATCCGGATTGGGAGAGGTCCAGAGTGTTGTTCTCCTCGAGGAAGTGGGTCAGTTGTTTGTTGACAATTTTGTGGATGACTTTTGCAGGCAAGGAGAGCAGGAAGATGGGCTGGAAGTTCTTGAGGTCCGTTGGATCCGCTTTGGGTTTCTTGAGGAGGGCGTTGATCTCGGTGTGTTTCCAGCTCTCTGGGAAGGTGGTGATCTCGAAGGAACTGTTGATGAGCGTCTGGAGTTGGTGTGCGATGACGGAGCTCTCTTTGTTGAAGATGTGGTGAGGGCAGGGGTTGGATGGTTGGCCGGAGTGGATGGTGTTCATGATTTTGATGGTGTAGTCGTCGTTCATGTGGGTCCAAGAGAGCAGGAGGCTGGTGTGGCTTGGGGGGGCAGTGTGTCTGTGGTGTCGGTGGTTGACAGGGGGGTCTGGGTATTGAAGCTGTCATGGATGTCTGCGATCTTGCGGTAGAAGAAGGTGTCTTGGGAGCTGCAGAGGTCTTGTGATGGTGAGATGTTGTTGATGTTGGAGCCGGGGTGGAGAGTTCCTTCACGATGTTGAAAAGCTCCTTGTAGCTGTGTGAGTTGTTATCAATGCGTTCTTTGAAGGCGGTACTTATGGTGGTTTGGATGAGTTGGTGGTGTCTGCAGATGGTGTTCTTGAAGGCTGTGTGTTTGTCCTGTGTCTGTTCTTTGCATCCGTTTTTCTCGAGTATTCGGCGTGTTTCTTTGGATTCTTAGAGGTCAGCGGTGAACCAGAAGGCCTTTCTCTTGGTGCGTCTGTTAGAAGGTTTCTGATCGGGGAGAGAAAGTTGGCACAGTCGTCGATAAATTGCCTGAAGTTGCGGGCTGCTGTGTCGGTGTCAGTGGTGTTGATATGTGGGTTCCAAGAGTAGGTGGTAATAAGCTGGTCTTCGGTGACCTTGCTACAACTGCAGTGGGGAATCCACTGCAGGTGAGGTGTGTTGTGGGTTTCTCAAAGGAGAAGTGGATGCACCAGTGGTCAGTCCAGTGGAGTTCGGTGGTGTTTGCTGGCAGATAAAATGGTTTTGAGGGTGTGCTGCAGAGTGGATGAGTGTCGTGACGAGCTTCTTGAGGCTGAGGTTGACGAGGTTGTCGGGCAGGGTGGTGGAGTTGTTGTCGTTGGTTTTCTCAAGGTGGAAGTTCAGGTCCCTGAGGAGTATGTAGTCTGTGGATGCGAGGGCATGAGTGCTGATGACGTTGGAGATGGAGTCGCTGAACTGCTGTCAGGGTCCTGGGGGGCTGTAAATAGGGGTCTCTCTGAGGGTGGTGTTTGGATCAGTGTGGATCTGGAAGTGCAGGTGTTCAGCAGTGCTGAGGATGTCTTTTGTGCTGGTCGTGATTCTGAGGGTAATCCTGTGGACGATGGCGATGCCTCCTCCTGGTCTGTTGGTGTGGTCCCTACGAGTGATCTTGTAGCCGCCTGGGATGGCTATGGCGATATCAGGTGCTGAGGAGGGGTTCATCCAGGTCTCGGTCAGGAAGGCGACGTCTGTGGAGGCTGAGTGGAGTAGGTTCCAGAGTTCGATGGTGTGTTTGTGGACAGAGCGGGTGTTGAGTAGGATGCATCTGAGATGGTTGCATGTTTTATTTATTAAATTGAGGTCATTTCTTCTAGCCTAGTGTGGGATCCTTTATGTGTGGTCTTTTCCCTGTTTTATTGTTTGAAGTGTTGCACACATACTTTATACATTGCCTTCAGCTTAAGCCTGGCTGCTCTGTGCCAGCTACCAGAGGGTGAGCATGGGTTGATTTTGGGTTGCTTGTGCCTTACCCTGACAAGAAATGTGGTTGCTGCTGGATCAGGGCTTACACCACAGTCAACCAACAAACTCTTTTCTCACAGGTAGGATTCTAATGAGATGGACTCCGGTTATAAAAAGACTGTGATTTTGTTGGTGTGTATTAGAAATAGAAAGACATGGTATTATGATGGAATGAATTAAGGGTGAAGGGGTAGTAGATTTCAGGTGAATTGTGCTGTGTATTTGCATTTCACCCTCTAAGGAAAGTTAGGACAACATTGTTTCTTGTTAAGTTTCTATCAACATCCTACTACAGTGGTGTACGAAAGTAAACATTGTTTTCTGCATGTCAATGATCTTTCATTTTGTTCTGATGTATTCCATGTTGTATCTCAGC
This sequence comes from Pleurodeles waltl, assembly GCF_031143425.1. Classification (NCBI taxonomy): domain Eukaryota; kingdom Metazoa; phylum Chordata; class Amphibia; order Caudata; family Salamandridae; genus Pleurodeles; species Pleurodeles waltl. Next base: position 221,759,530 of record NC_090437.1, read on the forward strand.
TCAGCAATGTAGCAGGGTGAAAGTTCAACCATAACAGCATGGGATATATTGAATCTACTGAACGGCATGAATGGATGGATTAAGATGGATGGATTAGGAGCATATACTAGAAGTGCAAAAGACCTTGCCCATGCATGAAGTTCACAATATTTAGACGTGTTATGTGCCTGAATGACTGTGCTTTTATTAGCATGCATTGGCACATGTGACCGATGACAACTTCACTCCCATGTATTCATACATTGCTAGAGGTGTGCAGTAGGTTTTATTTTACACATTGTACACACAGTGACAAAGTCAAAATTTGATTGTATAAAGATCATATGCTTGGTTCACTTTGAGACCTTTTGTTGGACTGGGTGCAAAAACACACTACATAGAGCAGAACTACCCCCTCGAAGGGTAGTTTGCTTCCATTGCCTGACTTAGATGGCCACTTCACAGGATAATTGTTTAATTTAAGAAATCAGGTACAATATTAAGCAATATAAGTTTGCATCACTTGCCTTTGCACATTTACGGTGTCTCCAATTTTCTGGTTCATGAAAAACACAGGCACCCTTTTGTCATGCTGCACGGATGCCTGCATTGCAGGCAGGATTATTTTGTGAAGTAAGGAGCACCTTCCTGAACAAGAACAATCCTCAGAGGCATTTTCCTCTTCCTACGTGTGAAGCAGAATGCAGGACACAAAGAAAGGGGAACAAAAGAGGAAAAATAAGGATGTTTCTCCTTTTTTGTGCCTCCCCTGGGAAGGCATAGCATTTTGAGGCCTTCTACCACCGGCGGATGCCACAAATATCAAGGGGAGGGATGGGGGGAAGACAGGGACAGGTGGAACAAATAATGCAATTTCTTTAAAAAGACTAGCGTTTCCGCCACTGCCACCATCTCCTGCCACCTCGCTCGCCTCTCCTTTACTTCTCTGGAGTCCCAGCATTCACTGGGACACCAGAACAGACTCCCCAGCAATCGTGGTGCTGCTTTCATGCTAAACCTAGCTCAGAATGCCACCCAGACACAACCCTGGGGCCTGTGCAGTTTCTCCATCCTGGCTGTCTACACACCCAGGATGAGAAACCTAAGTGTGAATGTGTGTTTGGCCGGCCTAAGAAGGCCAGCCAAACACACTGTGGCTGGCCTAAGAAGGCCGGCAAAACACACATACACACTTAGGCCCATATTTATACTCTGGTTGTGCCAGATTTGCGTAATTTGTTTTTACGATGAATCTTCCAATATCACATCAATAACACTCAATCACACACCCTTCCAATCAATACATACTGTGCAAGGGGTGTGTAATGTGTTTCGCTGCAGGTCAAACACCATAAGACACATAGCATGATGATGCTGACTCGAATGAATGTTACATGGAATCATTGAGGCAGTACCAACATCTCACATCACTCCTGGGGTGACATTGCCCGCTAGCAATAAGGAAGTGGACTGTGCTATGAACACATGTTGATGTGACACTAATGCAAAGTGCACACTGCTACACATACGGATTGAGACAATTACACATATACTTAACAGATGTACAGGAACATGGACCTTTTGACACTTAAACCTTCACCCCTACAACCAAGTTAGCCAGCTTACCTGGAGCAGGTTCAATAGTGTAGGTACACGTTTGAACATGAGCCAACTCAGTGAGGGCACAAAAATAGGTTTGCCTAGAACTTGTCACACATGAGATATTTGTGCATTGTCAATTGTGAACACTTCAGTGCTGCCAACTTAGGGAGATGTGTTGTGCATTGTCACCTAGCCAAATCATGGGGTCTCACTGTTGTAATTCACATGCTATTACATATGTTGAATTGGATGGGATGTTCAGCCCATATAGTGCAACGTGTTACCACCACAGTGGAATCAATTCTATGTGTGGAAGTATCATATCACCTCCAGTGAAGGCACGTGGACACTTCTTTCACATGACATAATGCATGGGAGATACATAATGAACTGCAAGTTTACAAATATACCGCTGATATCAGGTCAATCAGCCAAACACCAGTTTTGATAATTAAACAACCCAATGCAGACAGAACATCCTACAAGCAATCTAGGATCCCACACAATAACACACATGAGTCACAGACGACACAAGATAACAACTGCAATGCAAATTGATAATCAAGCTGCAATCAACATCCAAATATTTACAATAATAATAACAGGGTAACGGGATCCAGCCATTGATCATGACCCCATTTGCCAACACAAGCACGGCAGCATAGCATACCTATAGTGAGGCACATCGGAGGACATGCACCATAGTTGAGAGGACATCACAGGAGGCAGCCTCCTATATTCACCTGAAATAGTCTGCAAGATAATTTTGACCTGTGGCATCCTGCACAACATTTGCATAAGGAGGAACATTCCTCTCTATGAACCGGACCCACAAGTGCCTGAAGAGGAGGAAGAGGAGGATGCTGTCTGTGAAAACGAGGGGGACCATCAAAACACTGCAGCAGGATTGCGTTGGAGACATCACATGGTACAAAACTGCTTCTAACTATAGTCACCATCACCACTTTGTTATCATATGTCATTAAACACCTACCTTCATCACTCAATCATGCACTGGGTAATTTCTATGCATCACATGATCCCTAGGAATCATAATAAGAGTTTAGCCTCATGGAACATAGCAGAAATACAGATTAGGTTACTGAAAAAGCCACATCACATTTGATGGGTATGAATGTACACCAAGCATCATACACAGTGTAAATGACATATATCTTGTCTATTTCACATGTGAAGGGCAATATCAGAGGACCACAGCTATGAGACAGATCCATGTTGCCTACATGGTCCATTGCAGCACATGACACACAAATAAGACAGCATCAATCATAAGGAAAAAAAAGTGTCTCATACATGAGGCAGTGGATGTGCTATTGCATTGGTAACAGGAATGTATGACCAGACCCTTGACAGTAGTAAGTGTGACATCAGCTATCTCTGCAAGGAGTATGTATGACAAGAAGTCCATTGAAGCTGAAAATGGATAGCACGAGTGCCCCAAGTATGACAAGCATTGCTCACTAAGCATGCCCTGCATCGTCCATCCCAGGTAATAAGTCCTGCCACTGCCATGTTTAAGTCTCTCCCCACACATTTCTAGGGGGCCCTGTAAATGGACTATCTGTAGCCTGAGATTACTGTAAATGGAGGCAAACCTTCCAACCTTCCAACATCTATCACCCCCAGATCCTCCTTTTACCCCACCACTGTCTGTCCATGTATTCACCCCCCTACCCATGACACCGCGACCATTTCCGGCTCACCGAGCAATCATGACAACGATGCTCCACCCATCTTGCAGGCACATTGCCCACCAAACTTAGAGCTGCTGTCTAGGCCGGCAAGCATCTCCTTGATCAGGACCAGGCCTGTTCCAACAGAGGAACATCACCAACCACCACAAGCCTCACGGGCAAACATTGGTATCAACCCATCTCTGCTCCCTCAGCCACATCTGCCAAACCAACCCCCGACAGCCAACTTCACAAACCCCGGGCATTTAGGCAGGACAACTCAGTCACAACCTGGGGTACGACTTGTCTCATGGAACGTGGCAGGTCTGAAAGCTATTCTTCCCCTTCCATCCTTCTCCTCATTTATTGACGAACATGACATATGTCTCCTACAGGAAACATGGTCACTCGACCCACTCTTCCGAACAGGCTACTCAAATTTCCACATCCCCGCTGTGGCCAGCACGAGAGGCAGGCCCTCAGGGGGTCTGACCATCTGGATCAAAACATCGCTTAGCTGCCATATATCACAGCTACCTACCGCCTCTCCCGACCTGTTAGGCCTTCGTCTATCCTTTGGGCCTGACTCTGTGGTGAACATCTTTAATATCTACGCTCGAGGGGTCAGGGGGGGTCAAGTCTCCAAAACCCTCAGCGCCCTCATAGCCCTCTTACAAAATTATCCCCGCCATCATAAAACCATTGTGGCTGGGGACTTCAACGTCACATTCAAACCCCTTGACTGAGACGATCTCAGGTCCACCCGCGAGGAAGATCAAGCCTGGTCTATCCCCGCCCTGTCAATTCCACCCATCAAAAGGTGGACGTCGGTTGCCATTCAGGTTAAATCATTGACCATGGAGTTTGGACTCAGGGCGCTAAATGGCAGAACTAATTCAGACACCAACGGTAGTCACACATACAACAAAACGAACCACACCAGCAGAATCGATTATTGCCTATTCGATATAAGATTATGGCCTCTAGTCATCGATATGACAATCATCGAAAGGACCGAAAGTGATCACAACCCTCTCTCTGTCCACACATTAGCCCTAGGTAACCTCCCAGCCACGTCTAACCCCGCAGCAGTAGCACCCGAGGGTATTAACCTGGCCAACAACAAAAGACACCTAAAATGGGTCAATATTGTGGCCCGGCCCGCACTCATCAATGCTGCCAACAACATCCTAAAATCCACACTAAGGGACCTAGAGGCGGGTTCTGCAACACCCCATCAGGAAATTAGCTCAATCCACACCTCCTGCTTTAGGGATATCGTGGACCACTTCTCAGCTTCCCCAGCCCACGACGACAAACGACCCAAAGCCAGGCACCGCTGGTTCAACAAAACGTGCCGGTCCCTAAACAAGCGCCTAGTTCAAGCCATTAAATCCAAGGACCCCATCGCCATCCGTGTAGCTAGGAAGTCCTATAAATCTGCAATACGCATAGCCAAGCGTGATCAAGATAGCAAATGGTGGACAGCACTCAGCGACGCTGTGCGCGAGAGAAATTATAGTCTGTTCTGGTCCCTGACAGCGCGAGGCCCAGAAACCAGTGGTTTGGACATCACAACCAATATTGCCCCAAGAGACTGGATAGCCCACTTTAGTAGTCTGTACTCCCCCGATCATGATAGCCCCACCTCTGTTTGTACGGGTCCCCTCCTACTTCACTCATTAGCACCAACCACCGCAGCACCCCTGTTGTTCTCCCAAAGTGATATAACTTATTCTCTAAGCACTCTAAAACGCGGCAGGGCCCCTGGTTCAGACTGCGTCCCAGCAGACCTATTCTCAACAGACCTAGCATCCTGGTCAAGATACCTCACCATTCTAGCTAACGCAATAGCATCTGGGGCGCCAATTCCCGACTCTTGGAAAGCGGCCATTGTTATTCCAATCTTTAAAAAGGGCGACAGATCTCTTCCCTGTAATTATAGACCCATTAGTCTAATTGACTGTGTCCAAAAAGTCTTCTGCCACTGCCTCCTAGGGAAGATAGAAGAATGGATAATTGACCACGATATCCTTAGCCCCCTCCAAGCCGGTTTCCGAAAGAAGATTTCCACCACTGATCAAGCCTTCAGATTCCTATTATTATATTGGAAAACAGTGTTCATTGATAAAGGCAGCCTTTATGTAGCTTTCGTGGACCTCAAATCTGCCTTTGACCTAGTACCTCGCAACAAACTGTGGGTCACTCTCTCTCGGATGGGAATCCCAGAACACATCCTTGCCATTTTGATACGACTCCACGAGGACAACTACGCACAAGTCAGGTGGGGCAATAAGGGACAACTTACCGATAGAATCCACGTCTCTAGGGGTGTGCGGCAAGGTTGCGTACTTGCCCCGACCCTCTTTTCCCTGTACATCAACGAAATGGTCCCCTCCCTCCTCAGACTGCAGGCTGACACACCTTCACTTGGCACACCAAAAATCCCAGTCTTACTCTTTGCCGATGACACTCTCTTGATATCTAAGACCCCTAGTGGTCTAAGGAAACTCCTTGCGTGCTTCGAGCATTTCTGTTCATCCCAGGGACTCGAAATCAACGCAACGAAAACCAAACTAATGACCCTTAATCCCCACAGATCCTTCAAAGGGAAATTTACTTTAGAGGGCTCCTCAATTGAGAAGGTGGGCATTTTCAGCTACCTGGGCATAACACTCACTGACAACATGTCCTGGAAGCCACACATAGGAAAACAAGCCCTTAAATTAAGACAAACAACTGGGGCTCTACTAAAAAATTTCCACCTCTCACACACAAAACCAATTCGCCCAGCATTACAGTTATACGAAGCCCAGGCAGTTTCCTCAGCGCTCTACGGGGCTGAACTTTGGGGTTATACCAAAACCCAAGACCTAACCATCGCTGAAAACAACTTCTTAAGAAACCTTGTGTCCCTTCCGCTTAGCACCCCACTGTTCCCTCTTTTCAAGGACCTCGGCATCAAACGCATTGGTCACAAAGCCCGCCTGCGACCTCTGCTGTACTGGCGGCGTCTCTGGACCACTCCGGAACTTGACATCTTCACCGAAGCTCTACAGGTCATCCTAAAAGCCGACCACCTGCACAGAATCCCCTGGCTACTATCCATCAAGGATTTTCTTCACTCTATCGGGCTTGATGATCTCTGGAACTCACCAGCCACGTCAGTCTTTCCCTCGAAAAGCGAACTAAAGAAACTTTACTGGCAAATGGCCAACAACGAAGACACTCGGGCTGCACTCCACACTACATTATCTTGTGACTTTGCCAACCTAAAAGAGTCATGCAAGTACGAATCTTTTTGGGACCTAATCACGGTCCCAAGGGAAAGGAAACTGTACTTCCAGCTCCGCATTGGAACACTCCCATTAAGACTTTTCACCAGCAGCTGGTCACACAACGAATCCACCGCATGCCCTGCTTGCAAAGCCCCCGTCGAGAATCTCCCTCACCTCCTTTTTGCATGCCCGCGTATACTGCCCCCCGTAGGAAATGGCTGGCCCCGGCATGCAGACTACTGGGAGCACGCTGCTCTGCGTTAGCTCTGCGAATCCTTAGATCAGACACCAGGCCAACGCTAGTGATCGCTATCGCCAAATTCCTCGGAGCTAGTTGGCTTATTAGAGGGAAAACTCTCCTGGACAAAGACTCCAAATAAGACTGTCCCAACATCCTGCACAGTGCATTTCATTTCATTTCATCTCATCTAATTTTATTCCATTTTATTCTATCTCATTTTTATTCCATTTTAATTTTTATTTATGTTTTACTCCCTTTTATCACCATATTTACCTGCAATTTTATTTTATTACGTGCATTTACTTGTATTTATTACTGCTCGCGCTTTTTTGGCTCTTGTAGCCGCAATAAAGCTTCTTTGAATACTGTAAATGGACTATCTGTAGCCTGAGATTCCTCAGCTACACACACCCTCATTCTGACACCTGTGTGTTTCCCACTTCAGGATGGTATGCCATTGTCATAGTTCATCAGTCTACATGGACTTCAGGTCAAATAATGCACTGCCTGGTAGTCGGTGAGACCTGTAATCAGCTGTCCATTGCTTCCCATGTGAAAGGTCTACTTGGCCCTTTAAACTTGATTCTCAGCACCACAACTTGTGAGAGACTGAAGCTGCTCACACCTGTGAGCACTACCATGCAGATCAGGCATTTGACTCTGCCCTGCCCTTGCTGCTTCCTGGAACTGCTTAGAAGCTGCCATTTTCTGAATCTCCTTGTTGTGCATTGGCGTAAAAAACACTTGTGTACCATAACCCTTGGGGGACTGTGTAACAGTGCAGACCACAGCAGAAACTGCTTTTTGTTCCCACAGTGTTGTTCCTGCTTGTCCCAGTCAGAGTCTGCTCACTGTGTATTTGCCTTGTTCATGTTTGTTCCTGACAGAGCCTGCATCCTGTTAGCCAGACTGGTTCCAGTCTTTGCGTTAACCATAGAGCTTCCCTGTGGCTACATTTGTCTCATAGTTGCTTTCCATGCCCTCTGTTTCCTCCTGGGGTATTGTGTCTGGTAGGTCTACAATGAATCCTCAAATGTACAGTATAGTTTAATCATTTTAGTTATCTTATTCTGTTCTGGGACATGTATTCAAATGGCCTACTCCAGCTCCCATCCCTTGTCTGGTTTTGCATGTATTCATTAGTGCCAAACAGTGACAGTGTGCTATGGCTGAATGCATGGATTAGGTACGGTGCCTACAGCACAACAAACAAGGGTTGCTAATGTGTATGTAAGGACAAAACATGTGTGTGCCCTAACAGTCCAGACACAGATTCACTTCTGCCGCCACCTTCTGATGGGGCTTGCGTGGTGACTAGCTGTGAGATTAATCAGCACAGAGGCACTGATTTTCCCTGTTGCAGTGGGAATTTAAGAGCCCACCCTGTGTACAAATGTTGTGAAGAAACCTGCCTGTTTCAGATTACTGATCCATAACATATTTGAGCACACCAAGGATGCTCTGTCGTCAGCCTTCTAAAAGTTCTGCTGTGCCATAGCTGGGCTATCAACATGTGTGTTGTTAGTTAATCTTTGGTTTTAGGGCATATCTGCTTTGAAGGATACTCTGTTAATTGAGGGAATGGCTGCACAGACTCATGACTAGACCTGCACGTAACTATGACAACGTGGAGGCCAATGCTGACACAGGGTACACATGGCCACACACCTGAACTGGACACCTTTGTGCAATGAACCACTGGAAATATGTGAACACATGCAGTATGGTATGCTGGTCCTCCACAGCCACAGGAGAAACATAGGTCATTTACATGACTCAAACTGTTGTGCACCAAAACCTTTTTGAATTGGAGTTGGGACTCTTTGTCACAAACACTGTACCTACCTAGCATGTTCAAGTGCCCAACTATTGGGTAGTATACACAATAAGTGACCATGAAGAGGTATCCAACATTCCATTACATGTGATGGCTTTCATTTTTTACACTGCCATTATCAACTGTCCTCTTTGTATCATGTGTATAGTTTGTCATGGGAGATGTTTTGTCCCCAAAGTCATGGAAGTTCACTCAGCATAAGACGCAACAGATATGACAAACACATATCATGACTGATGTACCTCAATGAATGGCATCTGAAGGTTATCCTCAATTACAACACATGCATACAAGCACATTATGCAAAACACATCTTGTAACGTTCACACAGAAGCCCAACATCAATTGAAATAGCCAATTCACAGACATAATCACACAGGCCATGAGTGGATTTTTTACATTGCGTAGCCTTGCTATCCTCTATTGATGCAACACCTGCTTAAACTAGGAAATACCAATTTTAATTTGAAACATTTGTGTTGCTAATCCGGCACAACAAAATGAGTATTATGGTTTGCAGTAGTGTGGTCTGCCACATGTGCCCCAAACACTAGAACACACACAGCAGGCCCTAACAGCCTGTCTTTGTATAATTATAGCCTTCATGTGTGTTAAAAAAGAGAAAAATGACACAAACACAGTTATAGACAGATAGTTTGACGTAAAAGCGTCAAATAAAACGCATATGCGTCAAAATATGACGCATATGCATTAAAAAATGGCGCTTACACCCATTATACATCGATTGGTCCCTAGCGTTAATTCCAACACTGCACCCCAAGAAATCGGTTATCCATGAAAAAAATATTGATCCTTGAATGCGGGGGTATTTTTAAGCAAATGCGTTAAAAAATATTGATTCAAAGCCCGTAAGCGTCATAAAATTCCATGCATCATAATAAAAACGCACCGCATTTGAGACAGGAAGTGATGTAATAGGATATCCTGTTTACAGAAATGGTACAGTAGGTGTACTTTCACTTTGCAGTCTGTGATTCTTCTAAACTGTGTGGCTGTGTAGAGAGTTGTGTCTGTCAATATTGTGCTTTTGTCTCCTGTGTGCCATTTCCATTGTCATCTGTTGTTTTTGTAAGTGTCTGTGTAAATCAGTGTGTGTGTTTTTGTCTTTTTTTGTGTTTAAATTTGTCTTGAGTGTGTAGTAGTATTGCTAGTTGGGGTATTGTTGGGCTGTTTGTGGGTTCTTTAAGTTTCATTTCCATACCTCCTTTCCCTGTATTTCCCTTTCCTATTATTTTTTAGATGTTGGGAAGGCCACGTCTGGGGAGAATGGGTGAGGAGGAGCTGGGGTCTTTTTTTGGCTGGTGTGCCACTTCCTCCCCCTGGTGTTAGAGGCTGGTGGCAGGGTGATACATGGGTATCACACCGAGGCGAGGAGGTTCAGGTGGTCCAAGGTGCTGTTCCACCTAAAGAGAGTGTCCAACAGCTAGCGCAATGACCACCAACTTAAACTATGCTGGGCTGACCTGGTAACCAGAGAGCAAGACCTGCTTGACCACCTGGGTGTGGTGATTGGTGGCCCTGTTGGTGAGTACAAATTAGACTAATGTGTACAGTAAAATGCTCTGTATTGACAGTAGCAGATTTTGTGACATGCTGCTTGCAATGTTTGTGGACATGTGGAATACAAATTGAACATACAGTGGCCCGGATTTATACAATTTTTGCTACGCATTACCATCATTTGTTGACGCAAAAGCTGCACAGACTTACAAAAGACAACTTTATCTTGTAAATTAGTGCTGCTTTGACGTCAATGGATGATGGTAATGTGGCACAAATAAAAGTATTATTCAGGGCCTCTGAGTGTACCAGGAATGAGATGTATTTCACATGCTAATGCAAGGAACCAATGTAGTCCCCAATTTTTTGAATACATGTCTGAACAGTATTTATGGCCATACGTACAAAGATCTTCCTAATCTCTGGTAATATTTTAGGCTGATATTTCGACTTGGTTTGTGCAGCATTTAAATTAATTATGGATGCCAAAGTAATCCACACTTGATAATATCTAAATATTTTGTGCTACTTTCCATAGCTGCAACGTAAACAAATGAAGCAAATGCTACACATAAAAAAACAGAACATCTGACCCTAAGTTCATTGTTCCTGTGTGTCTTATTTTGCCTTGGGCACAATCCTTGGGCACAATTTCTGGTACAGAGCTGGTGCATTTGCCATCTGTGTCACTTTTTTAGGCAAATTATTTTCTAAAGTTAATGGGTCATCATGGGATCCATAAACTTTGTGAATGCATGGTCACAAATTATTTATTTGCATGATGTTGTGCAAAGGACCCCTGACTGCTTCCATCATACATTTAAAGTGATGAAATAGTTTGGTAGTTTACATTTGGTACACCCCTGCTGATCTAGTGCAGAATATGTACAATTGTTAACCTCTCAGTATGAAGTCTATCATAGACATGGGTGTATGCTAATATCAGCAGGCCAGCATTCCTGTGAGTGCTGCCATTCCCAAGGTGCACACAAATAGAGACCTACGTCATCAAGATTGCCGAAGTAGGACATTTGCTAAACCATGTGTCAATTAGGGGACAGTGTCAGTTCGTTGTATAACCACAGATCACCCAACTTGGCAAATGTAAGATAATGAATGTGGCTAACTGTGTTCTACAATACCTGATATAGTTACACAGGGCCCTGAGTAAGACATTTCAGGTGCAATGACTACATCTGTGCCCATGCATTCTGTCATGGATGATCAAATTAGAAACTGTCAGCATATATTTCTTTGTTGTTTTGATTTAGATAAATGGCCAATCCATGTTTATCATAACATTGTCATCAAGTAACACTCAGAATCCCTGCCATCATGGTGTCATAGGGGGCATATACAGCTCTGAGTACACTGCCAATGTGGCATATGTAACCTACATACAACACAGGCACACATATCATGGACCATAGAAAACACAATAATTCCTGAACTAAACTCAACCCTCATGAGCATCACACAGTAACTCATTGTCCCTTGATGCACAAGCCACAATACCTGAGTGACTGGTATTGCAGTGCACCAGGAATGTGGCTTTGCATGTCTCTCATAACAACAAATTAAGAAGTGGAGTACCCTCTAGAAATATTTCTGCACAAAACTGAGTAATCATGTTTGGCACCACATGATTGTTAGGGCCAGTGCAAGTGTGCATATGTGTGTCTATCACTCACTGGAGTGACAGGGTCAATGCATGTTTGCAGTAGTATGTCTGTTGGGGTGTCTACATGCTTGAGGTGCTGCTCTATCGTATAAAATGTCACACACAGTGATTTGTTGTTCCAGGTTTTGTACAGTGAGCAGACATTGAGCACATTTCACCCTTCCATGTTGTACAGGTGGACCAGCCCCCTACACAATTTGTGAAGTGGCTCGATTTGCGGACCCAGACATATCCAGAAAGTGTTGATATGTTAGTCTTGTGTTGTGTTTGCAGCTGTTGTGTGATTGACACCTGTGTGTTGGACACATTGCATGGTATGATGTGCTGGCACATGATCTGATATGTGACTTGACTGGAGTTTGACATTTTGTTCCATGTTTGAGTTGGACAATCAGTGGTCGAGAGTCACATATTGGGATTCTAGTGCTGTGCTATAGGCATGGGCAGCTAAACAGGGTGATATTTATTGCTACATGTATGTCAATGATTAATTTGGAGGTGGCCATTTTCATGATTTAGTCAGCAAGTCATACTGTGATTCACACAGACCAGTGATGCCAAATATTACCCACAGACGTGAGCATCCCTATTAGCTAATGAACATGTAGGACTGTATGATTGACCTCCTAGCAGCATCTAGCTCCACATGTTGTGCTCCATTTATGTGGCACTTGAGTAGAATGTCATAGGTGTGCATGCAGCTAAAGCCCAGAGGGGTGCTTGCATCTATGTGCTTGTTTTTGGAAAGGTATCAGTGAGATCAAATGATGTTGACAATTGGCTGCAATTAGGAACATAAATGTGGATGTGATTGTCCAATGTTTGAGTCAATCCTAGTTGGCAGCCCTCCTTACCTGTGGTGGACTGACTAACCCCATGGACAGCTGTCCAAAGCATGCTGGCTGTCTTTGATGTTTGAAAGTATGTGTTGCATGTCCATCACCCCATGAGGCACAGTGTTAGGGTTATGAAATATGTGTACCTAGGTGTGAGGATCCCAGTGTAGAAGACAGACATGTAATTCCAACATGCATTTGTTCCAACCTAGGATACCCCCTCGTGATTAGCAACTGCATACCATCCAGGCAATTCCATTTACAAATCACGGGTCTTGTGGGCCTTGATTGTCAACCAGAAGAGAGTCATTAGTTGGCCTGTCACATGTGGAGTACTTGCAGCATTTGTTATGTGACTAATGGCAGTACAATGATGCACAGATCATTTAAGTAGGTACACACCTTTTTGAGCATTGATGTGCTGTTAGATAGTAGATGTGTAGGCTGCGTTGGCCTGTCATTCCTCAGGGACATTCTATGATCTGTACTGTGACTTGGACTGTTTCAGCTATTTTTGAGGAAGTGTTACAACATCATCTGTAGATGTATCACACAATGATGTCACTAATGTTGGGCTTTCTCTATTTTTACAGCTGCCAACATGAATGCCCATGAGATCAGGGAATTCCAGAGGCGGGCAATGCGTTACGGCCACATACTAGATGTGGAGTCTGGGTTCCGCAATATGGCACAGCGTTATCACCATGAGAGAGCCACAGGGGTCTGGAGGGTATTAGCCCAAGGGGGGCCATCCTTGCCCACATCAGCCACCACAACCAGCACAACAGCTGAGACCACAATCGCCCAAAGGATGACAGCCACTGTTGCAGGTCCGTCAACCTCATCTGCTCCAGGCCCACAGACAGCCGCTCCTGCACCTCCCCCTCCAAGCACGGCACCAGCACCATCAGTGCCCTCAACTAGTGGAACACAGACAACCCCAGCTGCTGTGATAGACAATGCAGAATTTCAGTCCATGAGACGTGCCATGCAACGGATATTGTGCAGGATGGATAGGCTGCAGCAGGAGGTGTCTCGCAATTGCAGGAGAATATTAAGAAGATCCTGCGGAGGGCAAATTTGTGACTTTTGGACCCTCAGCCATGATTTCCTCCCTCCTCATTCCTGGTTCTTACCTTTAGTGGGTTTAGGGGGCTTAGTGTTAGGTTAGAATAGGCTGTTAGTTTAGTTAGTATAAGTGGGTTGGGGGTGGCGGGTGGGGGGTTATATTATTACATGTGGTTTTTTGTGGGTGGGTGTTTTTTTGTTAGATGATGTTGGGGTTTATGTGTAAAAAGATATATAGAAAAATATTTTTATAAAAATTAGAAAAAATATATATTTGTTTAGGATGAGATAGTATGTGTTTAGGTTAGTATATGTTGTCCTACATGTGTCCCGTCATATAAGGGGGTTGGGGGGTTGATGTTTAGAGTGTTTAGTTGATTGTGATAGGTAAGTTTACTTTAGGATAGTTCGGGCCAGTTGTGGGTAAAGTGTAGTTAGGATAGGTTAGGTTAGTTAAGGTGTTCCCCTTAGTTTTAGTATCCTTTATTACTGTTAAATAAAGGATCATCATACTGTTAAATACATTTTAGGTACTCCTTTACAGTATGTGACATATGCTTGGGGTTCAGGGCCTTGACATGTGTGAACAGTTTCAATTTATTTAGTATTTGCATTTGTCTTCCATCCTGCATCCAAATCCCATTAATGACATGGCTATTTACAATTCCTAATGTGCAGTCACATTGGTAGCTACACCAAAGCTACTTCTCTATGCATCTGCCATCCATTGCACCCAACACTCAAGATTACTATGGTTCCCAATGTTTTGTGAAGTTTGGATGTGTTTTTAAATCTGTCATTGTTTGAGACCTGATTTAGAATCTTGGGCACTGTGGTACGTCTGTCTGCAGCCTGATGTACATGTCAACCCTGATAAGCTGAGTGATGTTATAATCTTGTGTAGTATTGTACACATAAATCACACCTATCATTTCTTACATTGTACTCCCAGGTTACATATTTGTTCCTACACTCGTACACATCCATTCCTGCTGTATGGTGTGTGTGATGAAAGTTTATAGTCAGATGTCACATACATAAAGATTGTCTTGAAGGGAATGTCGGCCACTTTGATTTTCAGCTTATACATACCTTGAAGCAGACTTTTTCAGTCCAACACAGTATTATGCTGTTGGTTTTCAATTTACTTCAGAAATAAGCCTCAGGAAGCGCAGATGATGATACAATCCAGACCCCAGTGCATAGTTATCAGCCCACAATCTTTCAACGCAGTTGTAATGACATTCTATGGCCATTGACATGTGACACTTATCTCCTACACAGTTAATGTGTCGCAGTACACAGAGACAAAGTGGTTGTGTAAGTGCTATTTATTTTAAAGTGCTGTAGTGCAATAATTACATAGTCCAGGATTGTGAGTCCATTAGTGTGACGCCTTCTATTGTGATGCAACACAAGTGCAATGGGACATGTCATTGGACATTCGGGGGTGAGGTGTCATACAGTGCAGAGGAACATGAATTGCCAATGAGGTAGTGAGAGACAATCACAGAGCATAGTGTCAAGGAAAACAGTGTGCTGGAGAACAGTGCATGTGACCAACTGTTGCAAGACTGGCATGTTAACAAGCACAGGACCTAGGATATCAGTGCCCATGTGGCATGGACTGGTGCTACCGGGTACTCCTATGGGTGATGGTGATCTGTTCCACATCTTCATCTTCTGATGTGTGTGTCATCTCATCTGCCCTTGGTGGTGGTGGGTTTGAAGGGGCAACATACACTTCAGTGTTTGAAGACATGGAGTCAGAATTCCCGGTAGCTGCCACCTGTGGGGCTATCAAGGGCATTAGTGCAGCAAGGAGGAGCTGCTGGTTCCTGAGTATGGCAGCTATATCACTGTGTTAGGCAGCCAGGTCGGCCCTGAGGGGGTCATGATTGCATTTGTGCACGCAGTGAAAGGTTTGGGATGCCAGGTGTTGTGGTAACTCCCTTACTGCTGTGGTGAATTCCCTTACACTTTGTTGTAGTCCTTGCAGGATGGATGTTAGCGCTTGCATGGCTGCTGCCTGTTCTGCAGATGACATCATGCACGTACGCATCCCCTCAAGGCTGGCTGCCATATTTTGCATCCCCACCCGCACCTCCTTGGCCAGCTGCCGCTGTACTCCAACTACAGTCCTCAGATGGGTTGGAGCTGGCAGGTCGTACTATTGGGGTGATGGGTGGGTCCTCTGTGATGGCTGCTACTTCTGTGCTCCTCCCTGGGACTGAAGATGGGGTCTGGAGGGTTCCAAGAACATCTTGGAGGGTCTGCTGGCTAATGTTTGTCAGCTCATCATCCTTGTCATAAGGGAAGTCCAGGGCAGGCATATCCCCAGGAGAGCCATCGTCCTCTGCAATGAGATATTGTACAATTAGTGTGTCTGTGTTGTGGCATTTGTAATGTGATGTTCCTGAATTCCTATTAGTGGAACATTGTAATCTTGGTTCTTGGTCATTGTTCCTGTCATTAAGATTAGCATTCTCACAGAACTATGCCCCACCTGCAAGTGTGGGTAGTTTGGGGAATTGTCTGTGTCACATCCTCTAAGTGTAGGTTCTGTCCAAATTGTATGTTGCCACCTTCTTGGCAACATACTCAACCCTACTCAACCCTCCTTCTACTTCCATTATCATGGTGAGGCCATGCACTGGCTGTGGGTGTTTTGATATCACTTGCACCATACTTAACAATCTGGAACTGACCCAGTCTCTGATATTTCACTTCCACCTATATGTTGCTGAGAACTAGCATATACTATGTATTGCACTGGCATGGCACGATACAGGTGTCAGCATTGGTAGTGTGTAATGCTGATGTTGGGGAATGTGTGCTACATTGGATTGCACTGATGGTCCTAGCAGTGTTCCATTTCCTCTTATGACTGTGCGGGTGTGTTTAACTGTCTAGACACATATGTCCTCCCCCTCAATGCTATTGTCTTAGCAGTATGACAGTTAGGATGTTGAAAGGTGGCATTGCAGCTATTGTAACACTGGCATTGGGTTGACCCTGAAATGTGCATCATGGGTATGACATTACTGCTGTGTACCTCACAATGTTAATAACAATACCTGATGTTTAATGCGCCTATAGACACGAGCATTTGACAGAATTTGCACTTTGTTAGGAATTACGGGGGATTGATAACGTCGTCATCCTGAACCCTCTATTTTGGGTGTGTTTGATCCGTGGGCCTGTAACTGTCATTAGCTACTTGACCTGCACACACAGCACAGGTGGTAGTGACAACTGTTGTCAATGGTAAATACCACTTGCGGATATGGCCTCAGACTGGAAATTGAGCCCTAGTTCATGTAGCGACAATACCAGCTCTTGTGTGACAGCAGGCCAGTTTTACAGTGCACCCTACCTTCTGGACTGGCTTTGCCTTTGCAACAGCCTTGGCATGGCAGAGTACCCAATGCAAAGGTTGTTGGTGTAGTGTTGTGCCGTGACCCAGGTTTCCCCTGCACCGCCCATGCACCCGTGCCATACCCCTTTTCCTTTTCCACTACCTGATTATCATGGCTGACATGCATTGTGTAATAGGTATGCCGCCCCCGCTTGCAGTTGACATTTAGGCATTTTTGTCCCCCATGCAACTTACCCTGCATATGTGTTGTTTCCTGGTAGTCTGCGCTGTCCTGTCCTTGAATCCCTGTGACGATCTCCTCAGGGATGACGGCTGCCACCATCTTCTCCATGTGGTCCATGGCCTCCTGCGGTGCTGGACTCCCACCTCCCGTCTGCAGTGCTGCCTTCCTGTTCCTTGACATCTTTTCCTTGGTCCTGCACTTGCAGTCATGCCAGCGTTTCTTGCACTGAGTGACTGTTCTCCGTACTTCTGCCACACTGTTGATCTTATTGACAATTTGTTGCCAAAATGCCTCTTTCCTCCCAATTGGCAATTTTGAGGTGACAAAAAGTTGATGCTGGCAAGCCTTAAACTCCCCTTTTTCTACATAAAGGTCACCCCTAAGGTAGGCCCTAGGTAACCCATGGGGCAGGGTGCTATGTAGATAAAAGGCAGGACATGTACCTGTGCAGTTTATATATCCTGGTAGTGTAAAACTCCTAAATTCGTTTTTCCACTGCTGTGAGGCCTGCTCCTTTCATAGGCTAACATTAGGGCTACCCTCAAATACTGTTTGAGTGGTAGATTCTGACCTGAAAGGAGTAACAAGTTCATATTTAGAATGGTCAGAATGGTAATACAAAATCCTGCTGACTGGTGAAGTTGGATTTAATATTACTATTTTAGAAATGCCACGTTTAGAAAGTGAGCACTTCTCTGCACTTAAATACTTCTGTGCCTTACAATCCAAGTCTGGCTGGGTGAGTTGATGCTCAGTCATACTTGCACACATCTGCATATTGAATGTGTCTTCCTGGGCTGGGAGGGTGGAGGGCCTGACACTTACATGTCAAAGGACAGTAGCCTACCCTCACACAAAGGACTGCCACACCCCATACTGGGACCCTGGCAGGCAGGATGAAACTAAAAGGGGTCCTTGTGCACTTCTAAGGCACTCTTTGAAGTCTCCCCCCCTTCAAAGGCACATTTGGGTATTTAAGCAGGGTCTCTGACCCTACCAACTCAGACACCTCTGGACAGGATACCTCTGGAGAAGAATTCCTGAACCAGAATCTGCAACCTGCCAAGAGGAACTGCCTGGGTGCCCAAAGGACTCACCTGACTGCTTTTCTGCAAAGGACTGCTGCCCTGCTGCTGCCCTGCTGCCTTGCTACCCTCTGGCTTTGCTGAGAAGTGCTCTCCTGGGGCTTGGCTAGAGCTTGCCTCCTGTTCCTTGAAGTCTCAGGAAAATCACCTGCAGAGTAAATAGGGGTCCATTCTAAATAATGGAAGCCACCTATTAACACCTGCTCTGAGCAGGCATTAAGGCCCATATTTATACTTTTTTTGTGCCGCATTTGCGTCGTTTTTTGATGCAAAATTGGCGCAAACTTACAAAATACAATTATGGTTTGTAAGTTTGCACCGATTTTGCGTCAAAAAATGACGCAAATGCGGCGCTAAAAAAGTATAAATATGGGCCTAAAAGTGCTGTAAAAAAAATGTCACCTTTTTTCACCCTCCCAATGGGGGAACGCCCTCTTTGAAAACATTATGGGCCATATTTATACTTTTTGACGCAAAACTGCGCTAATGCAGTTTTGCGTAAAAAAAATGTGCGCCGGCTAACGCCATTCTGAAGCGCCATGCGGGCACCGTATTTAATCAATGACGTTAGCCGGCGTTAGCTGCCGGTGCTGCCTGGTGTGCGTGGAAAAAAACGACGTACACCAGGCAGCGCCGGCGTAGGGGAATATGGAGCTTGGGCGCCAAAAAATGGGGCAAGTCAGGCTGAGGCAAATTTTTCGCCTCAACCCGATTTGCGCCATTTTTAACGACTCCCAACCCCCATAGAAATGACTCCTGTCTTAGCAAAGACAGGAGTCATGCCCCCTTGCCCAATGGCCATGCCCAGGGGACTTCTGTCCCCTGGGCATGGTCATTGGGCATAGTGGCATGTAGGGGGGCACAAATCAGGCCCCCCTATGCCACAAAAAAAATAAAAAAAATGACTTACCTGAACTTACCTTAATGTCCCTGGGATGGGTCCCTCCAGCCTTGGGTGTCCTCCTGGGGTGGGCAAGGGTGACAGGGGGTGTCCCTGGGGCATAGGAGGGCACCTCTGGGCTCCTTCAGAGCCCACAGGTCCCTTAACGCCTGCCTTTTCCAGGCGCTAAAAAACGGCGCAAAAGCGGCCGGACGTCATTTTTTTTGACCCGCCCACTCCCGGGCGTGAATTTTGCCCGGGAGTGTAAATACGGCGCACATGCCTCGGAGTCAATTTTTGAGACGGGAACGCCTACCTTGCATCTCATTAACGCAAAGTAGGTGTCCACGCTAAAAAATTACGCAAACTCCATGGACTTTGGCGCTAGACGGGTCTAACGCCAAAGTATAAATATGGAGTTAGTTTTGCGTCGGAATTGCATAAAAAAAAACGACGCAATTCCGGCGCAAACGGCGTATAAATATGCCCCATGCCTAGTAAAGGGTTATAAGCACAATGCATGCATTGCTCCACTCTGTAAGTACAGCGTGGAGTTTCGGCCTTGTTGGGCCGCATTAACGTAAAAAATAATGACTCTAATGTGGTACAAGGTGGCGCTAGTGGATTATAAATATGCCCCCAAGTGTATTACCATGGTCTGAGCAGGCAAACTCACATGTTGCACGGTATGAATTGTGATCTTGATATTAGGGATGTGCAAATTAGCATGATTAGTTAACACAGAATTTAATTAAAAGCCATGGAAATTCCATGAAGTTATGTAACATTGTGCTTTCAAAGTAAAAACTTGCTTGCTGGTGTCTTTTGTGACTTTTTTAAGTGCAGAAGGGAAAAATGTCCAAGGGCAAGTCATTTTCTGTGTAAAGTGAGCTCTCACTTATCTCACGAAAGCTTTTTATGGAAGGTTATGTAATGTGAAAATCCGAGAAAGTTCACAAAAATACAAAATTCCACCTTTTTGAAAATTTGCAAACATAATTAAACAATTGTAGAGGCTTACAGAATAGCCTTTATCAAGGATGAGCTGGTGAGTGGTATTAGTTTTAGGGTGGTGCTACCTTGAATGGCTTCTCTCATGTATTTAAAATGTGCACTGCAGGAGTACATCATCCTGTCTCTGCTTAGGACATATTTTAACACGCTGTTTTATCAAATGCAATAATTGCATGTGCTTTGTTAGAAGCGTGGAAGTGAAATTTCCATGAAATGTTCCCATTAACACTTTAGTATTTTGGCTACTATATAAACTGTTGTGTACACCTTTTAAAGAGGAGTGTTTTTGACTAAGTCTTTTTGCATCAAAAAGCACGTTTTGGTAACAATCCATTTAGATGCATTTAAGGTAAGTGGGCCCATGTCCTATACGTGGAGAGAGAACATTCAAGGCGACAACATGATATATTTCAAATAGTTTCAATAGTCGTGGTGTTATGGCAGTACATTTTGCATATACACCTAGGGCCTTATTTATACTTTTTGGTGCAAAACTAAAACTGCACTAACGCAGTTTTGCACCAAAAAGTTTTGCACCGGCTTGCACCATTTTTTAGCACCAGCTGGGCACCATATTTATGGAATGGTGCAAGCCGGTGCAAAGGGTAGGCTAGCTTAACAAAAATGACGTTTGGCAGGTTTGAGTCAAAATAAATGATTCTGACCATATTAGCATCATTTTTTGACGCTAAGGGGCATCGTTATTCTCTGTTTGCACTAAATTAGCATCATTTTTGTTTACTCTATTTCAGTGCAAAACTAACTCCATATTTATACTTTGGTGCCAAAACCGCCTAGCGCCAAATTTATGGAGTTAAAGTCATTTTTCGGAAGTGGAAAACTACCTTGCCTTAATAAGATGCAAGGTAGGTGTTCCCGTGCAAAAAATGACTCTATGGCCTTAATGCCATATTTATACTCCTATGCAAAAATGGTGCAAGGAAGGGAGGAGGGGTCAAAAAATGTGGAAAAGCTTGCTTTGCCCCATTTTTTAAAGCCAGGGCGGCGTTAGGGGACCTGTGGGCCTATTTCCATGGTGGAACACCATGGAATAAGCCCACAGGTGCCCTCCCCAGGCCCCAGGGGCACCCCCAACCACCCCAGAGGGACTGCGGAGGATGGGGGACCCCATCCCAGGTAAGTACAGGTAAGATTGCATTTTTTCTTGAATGTGCCTTAGGGGGCCCTGAAATGGGCCCTCTTACATGGCACAGGATGCAATGGCCATGCCCAGGGGACCCCTGTCCTCTGTGCTGGTCATTGGGGTGGTGGGCATAATTCCTGCCTTTCCATGTGGCATGGTAGGTTTAGCACCATAAATGAAGCTAATCTGGTTAGAGTCATTTTTTTTTACTCTAACCTGCCGAAAGTCATTTTTTGGTGCTAAACCCTCTTCTTCTATACTGCCAGCCCCACCCGACTAAAGACTTTTTTTTTTTACTCTAGCCTACCCTTTGCACCGGCTTGCACCATTCCATAAACATGGTGCCCGGCTGGTGCACAGAAATGGTGCAAGCCGGTGCTAAACTTTTTGCTGCAGAACTGAGTTAGTGCAGTTTTGCAGCAAAAAGTATAAATAAGGGCCAATATTTTGTAAGTTTGCACCACTTTTGCATCAAAAACTGACATTAGTGCGGTGCAAAAAAAGTATAAATAAGGGCCTTGGTGCTAGACGGGTCTAGCACCAAAGTATAAATATGGAGTTAGATTTGCACCGATTTAGAGTAAAAAAATGACACTAATTCGGTGCAAACAGAGTATAAATATGCTGCAGAGTATAAATATGCCCCTAAATATGGCGTTAAGTCCATAGAGTCATTTTTTGCACTGGAACGCCTACCTTGCATCTCGGTAGGGCAAGGTAGGTCTCAAATTTCAAAAAATGACTTTAACTCCATAAATTTGGTGCTAGAGGGGTCTAGCACCAAAGTATAAATATGGAGTAAGTTTTGCACCAAATTAGAGTTTAAAAAAATGACACTAATTCGGTGCAAACAGAGTATAAATATGCCCCATAATTTTCCTACTTGTGTGGCACTGCTACAGCTAATGTGCCGGTTTGTGCAGAGCATTCCATATAGTTGACACAGACGAACATGGAAATTACAAACTGTGACGCACCCATTCTGTAGCATGCAGTTAGTATGTCTTCATAGGCACTCTTTAGAAGAGGAATGAGTTGTGCTAGGAGCCTTTCAAGGAGAAGTCTAGGATTCAGTTACATGTGAAACCACTTTATGGTACAGCTGTCTGGTTCCCTTCCAATGTTTGGCAGCGATACACCTGCAGAGACTGTACAATGCCACAGGAGCCATGCCGTCAATGTCTCTGAAGGTCAATGCACCTGGCTGAGAGTCAAGGGTCCTAATTACTAATTAAGGGCTAAATTCTGATTAGGTACCCTTTTGCCAGCTGAGCACCAATGCTGCCACTCTTCCACTACAGTGCAAGGGTGCCTCCGTTGCATGCAGGATTGTTTTTGTGTAGAAAGCGGAACCTTCCTGCGCAAAAACAATCTGTTAAAGCATATTCCTCTGAGTGTGCTGCAGAATGCAGCGCACATGGAAGGAGTAGTAACGAGGAGAAATAAATATACTTTAATTTGTTACTCCTCCCCAGGGAAGGCGTAGCATTTGGCACATTTCCAGGTTTATCAGTTTTTGCAAATCAGTGTAAAAATACATGGGAGTTGCATCAGAACATCCACACAACATCGATGAAATGACATCCCAAGGCAGCGCAGGGCAACATAGCGATTTGCCATGCATTGCCTTACTCTAGATTTATGGAAGTCACTCAGGGCCATGCAAAGTGGCCTAGTGTGGCTTCATAAATCACATTTGGGGTTTGCATCACGCATGCATCACATTGTGCAATGCAGACGCGATGCAAACCACCTCTTACACATGCTCCTGAGTCTGCATCAATTGTCATGCGGCCCTTCAACACTCTCAAGAGGCAGGACACATTGGTAAAGAAGCACAGATGGGCAGATGAATGATTACTTTATATTTATATGACTCCAGAATCGGAGCTAAATCTCAGAATTGGAAAATGAGCTTGAGGCAGAATAGTATCTTATTAAGTAATTGGACATATATACAGCCCTAGTCTAGACCAAGGATACCTGACAAAATAGTACAGTGTTCCTATGAGTATCAAGATTCCAGGTCTCTTGCATTTCCATATACTTCTAAAGCATTTTGTGAAATTGCTTCATTTTATTCTTTTTGATTTCATGAAAGACAATCAGTGAATGGATCTGCTAGCTTTCATATGAAAGCAGTGTTCAGCATTGACATTTCTGAGACTTGTCTATTATTGAGATCAAATAGTTGGCTGAATAAAATCGAACTGTTTCTGGCTTGGCAACATGTCCTGGTTTTGAGACAATTTAAGCAAGTGGTGATCCTTGCTTGTGCATGGGTACTTTGTGCTCCTACTTTCTCTACTGGCTTCTACCATACAGGTAGACACAGCAAGAGAACATCAAGTGGCGAAAAGAAACTAATTGGTTACCAAGAAACAATAATTTTGCAACTAGCTTCATTCTGTATAGGACAGAATATGGGCCGCCTACTCTTTGAACTTTAAACAGCAATGAGCCTTGCACGAGATATTTTAAGTCATGGCCAAAGTGGAGAATTGTACAGGGTCCCCATGTGAATGTAATCGGTCTCTCTCTATATATATATGTATAACACCTCTGTCTAGTTCTCTGCCTCAATCTATCCCTCTCTCCAGTGTAATAATAAGTATTTTTGTGACCCGTGGTAATATATCAGCTATTTTGTATGACTCACTTTCCAAACATTTAATATAGTTTAATATTTTGGTCATTCTGCTAGCATCAGTTATCATAAATGGGCAATAAAATTCAAACATCCTTAGAATGACAGTGAGCCGTTGTGCTACTTTCACCTTTGGTATTAGAGGACATTTGGAATGTTTGTTATTAGAATAGATTTGACATTCAAAAAAAGGTTTATATTGTACAAGTCATAACAATGTAGGACAATAAATTTAAGATCATGCTTCTCATTGGGAGGATAATCGTTATTATACTTTACGAATCAATGCTAATGTTTATGTGTATGTAACTAATTGTGTTTTTTACTTAAAGCATAAATTGTCATGTGAGACGGCGCCTACAAACACATATTCCTGTTTGGAATGCATATAAATACTTGAGTATATATAATCAGAGGCAGCTACTCCGCTCTTGTTGTTTTATTTCTAAAGGGGTGGGCCCAGGGGGGTGACGAGCAGACAGGGGAGTTCACAGAACACTCCCCTCACTGTGCTTGTACGTTTGGCTGGCCGTCTCAAGCCGGCCAAACACACATGCGCACAAGGGCTCTCTCCTCAACCCGGCACTGTATAGCCAAGTTGGAGAGCGCGGCCCAGGCTCCCAGTCTGCGTTTGAGTGCCCAGCAGTGGCACTCCAGCCAATCATAACGCTGCTCTGAGCAGTGTCATGATTGACGCAGGGCAGGCCGGGAGCCTGTGCCTGGAGTACCATAGCAGCGACGCGGCAGCAGCGTCACGAAGAGGTAGAATTTTTTTTACATATACATTTTTTTTGCATTTTGGTTTTGCTTCCCCCCGCCCGCCACTATAACAAGTCGCCAGCCACGACTGTATTTAATGTTTAATTAAGAACTGACATGGTATCAAATTAGCTGTTAATTAAATTGTTACATATTGCTTTTGTCAGTCACATTAATGAAAGCCAACTGCTTTCTGGCAAATTACTTTTCAATCAACTAAGAAAAGAATTGAAAATGCCAAAAAAATACGATGGTTGAAGAGAAAATATATACATTTTTATAAATTTGTCTACGCATACACAACTAGCTATAGTGGTCAAATGAATGACATCAATGATATTAATATCATTGATTTCAGTTCAGAGTATGCATAGCACTTCTGTTTCTGTATTTTATTTTCTGCGGGTCACCATGCGGCCTATGTAATGTATCTGTCCCACGTGTCTATCAGATGACCAGATCAGTGGCCTGATTACATACAAACACTTACAGGGGAATAAAAGCTTTAGCACTATTTGAGCTTTAATGGAACATTTTGTATGCTCTAATTCTGAGGTCAATGACCTCTGGAACTGTGCAAAGAGTTTCACTTAGGAATCAGGTAACAATCAATCAACGTTTGATTTACAGTGTAACTGATTTGATCACACTATGAGGACCCAAAAAGGAAACAAAGTTAAAGGGTTTTTTATAAATTAACACTCAGTTTAATGTAGACAAACCTCAAAAACATGCTGTAAAAATACATAATAACAATTGGGTAGCCAAATATTCTGAAGAGATTTAGAAGAATTACCATAAAACAAACCAAAACTCTAGCACTGCAATACAAAATATCAGAAATAAGACCTAATGCTCCAAAAACAATCTCCGAGCCACTCTTTCATGCCTTAGTGCAAGTTTAAATCATGTAACTAAGTTAAACTATGGGCAGTTGGGAAAAGTCTCCTAAAGTCTAAACTATTGAAAAAGAAATTCAACTAGAAAACGCAAGGACAATAAGTAAGGGCTAAAAATAAGGCAAAAAGGATTCGGAAGAATGATGAGGAAGGTGACACCATTTCAGAAGCTTGGTCAAGAGTCTTCTTAGAGAGTTAAGTGTAAGCCTAAGCCATACTCAGCAAGACATGGTGGCTGTTAGACTTGGCATCCTTAGCGTGGTCTCCTCTAACTTTTTGCCTCTGCTTCCCAGGTTGTTTCTGTGTGCTGGACACTGTTTTTGTTCTGTTTTGTTTGCTCTGAACACTTTATCCCTGCTGACCAGTGCAAAAGTGTAAAAGTTCCCTGTGTAAATTACATGTGTAATTGCCTTTCCATGATTGGCAGATTTGATTTACTAGGAAGCCCCTAGTAAAGTGCACTAGGAGTGCCTCGGGCCTGTAAATCAAATGCTACTAGCGGGCCTGCAGCACTGGTTGTGCCACCCACATGAGTAGCCATGCAAACATGGCTCAGACCTGTACTCATTTGCCAGGCCTAAACCTTCCCTTTTTTACATGTAAGGCACCCCTAAGGTAGGCCCTAGATAGCCCCATGGGCAGGGTGCAGTGTATGTTAAAGGTGGGACATATACTGATGTGTTTTACAAGTCCTAACAGTAAAATACTGATAAATTAAGTTTTCACTGTTGCAAGGCCTATCTCTCTCATAGATTAACATGGGGGCTGCCTTTAAGTATTATGAAAGTGCAGATTCCCTTTGGGAGCAGATAGAAATGTTGAGTTTAGGGTCTCTGAACTCACAATTTAAAAATACATCTTTTAGTAAAGTTAGTTTTTAGATTGTCTGAAAATGCTACTTTTAGAAAGTAGGCATTTTCTTGCTTAGACAATTCTGTGACTCTGCTTGTTTGTGTATAACATGTCTGGGTCAGACTGGCTGTTGGGCCATTTGTGAATCTCCTCTGGGCAGTGACACAAAGGGAGCTGGGGTGTAGCCTTCATATACTGATGAGCCATCTAGGCTGGAGGGGAAGGGAGGAGTGGTCACTTACACCTGAATGAGCTGTGCATGCCCTCACACAATGTGGTTTCCAACCCCCTGGTGTGAGTCTTGAGCCTGTCCTGGGCAAGGCAGGGTCTTGCAAACAAGAGAGACTTCCCTTTGAAGTTTGCCAACTTAAAAGGCAGAAACGAATATTAGTATTGGCCCCAAAACCCCTGAAAATCAGATTACTTCTGGCACTAAGAGGAACCTCTACCAAGGAGAAGAGCTGGAGAGCTGGTGGAGGAGTAGTGCCCCTTTGCCTGTGACTGTGCTTTGCTGGGTTGGCCTGCAGCAGCTGCTTCTCCCTGAAAGAGGACAAAGACTGACTTTTGTGTGACTTCCCACTGGTAGAGAATCTCCAAGGGCTTGAACTGAGTTTGCTTCCTGTTGTTGAAGTCTCAGGGACATCAAAGACTTCTCTCTGCCAGCACCTGGACTCTCTGCTGAGACTCCTGCCCTGCCAAGTGGTGCCCTAACCTGTCTCTGGGCCCTTGCAAGGTGAAGCTGGTGGAAAAGGACAGAAATCCTTGCACCATCTGCAGCGTGGCTGATAAATGGCGCGCAGCTCAAATCGACACTCCAAGTGCATCACGGCTTGCAAGATTGATGCATCGCAGCTGGAAAATGACGCACAACACCCACTTGCAGCTGCTGATAGCAACACAAGCTCCACACAGAGCGGTTTCCTAACACCGTCTGACCGGATTTCGAATGCAACATCCCTAGGTGTGAAAAATCAATGCAAAGCCTGCCCGACCCAAGGTGCCCGTCTGGGAATTGACGCATCACTCTTTTACGGGAGAGAGAAAACGACGCACACCAACCCGACCGGAGAAGAAACGATGCACGGACTTGGCTGCGAGTGAAAAATTGACACATCGCTGACCTTTTTTGACTCACACTCACCGGTGCAGCTTTATTTTTTAGGCTAACCAAGTACTTTGTGTAACAACAGAGTTCTCACTGTTTTCTAAGGATTAAGACTCTTATTCTTTTTTAAACTTACATCTTGACTTGTGTATGTTGGATTTTTGGCATTTTGGTTTTGTTTGATTTAGATAAATATTACTGATTTTTCTAAACTGGTGTGGTGTTCATTTTGTAGTGTTTTCACTGTATTACTGTGTGTGTTGGAACAAATACTTTACACATTGCTTCTGGGGTTAAGCCTTACTGCTCGTGCCAAGCTTGAGGGAGCTGGATCAGAGGAGCCAGTCCAGTAGGGATGGCGGCAGCAGTACCTCAGTGCAGCCTGAGAGAAGGGTACACATTCCTAAAGAATTAGGGAAGGACTATGAGAGGGAGGATGACACATACTTGTGGTTCAAGGGGTATGAGTCTGCCCTTCATATGAACCTGGTCCCTGAGGCACACTGGGGGGCAGAGGGGAGGGACACTCTGACATTCTTAGGGGATCCTCATGGACTCTCCTACACTATAATGAAGGAGGCCATACTCACAAGATATGGTCTGATCCCTAGGCAGTATAAGGATCAGTTTAGGTCCTGCAAAAGAAAGAGTCACAAACTTGGTTGGAGTGTGTAGATTCCTTTTTCAGGTCATGGATGGTTAGGTGAAGGGCAGTAAGATAACAACCTTTGAGGGGCTGTTCAATTTGATTGCTTGGGAGTATTCATATAGTCTTTGTTATTCCAGAGCTGCACCAGCACCTGATTGACAATAAGCTGACTAATCCCAGGAAGCTTGCACAGGAAGCAGACCGTTGGGAGAGTACCAGCGTCCAAAAGAGGTAGGGGGAGACCATGCCAAGGGTGGGCAGGGTCCCTATCAGAAGAAGTGGGCGGTTAGGGGCAAACAGGGAGAGTTCTCTAAAGGGCTCCAACCTAGTTCCCAGGGTAAGGTATTCCCAGACCATCAATGAGAAAAAACATGGTTCTCTAATGGAAACCTGCGGAGTGGGGTCCCCGCAAGTGCTTTGCATTTGATCAGGAAGGTCACATGAGGGGAGACCCCAAATGTCCCAAGTGGACACCGGCACCCACTGGTGCTCAGTCACAGAGTTTGGCCAGTGTAGCGCTTGGGAAGGAGTTGGTTCCAGGTGGATGGGAGCCAGCTGAGATGACCCTTGTCTCACTAGGCGACAGTGAGATGGTCCAGAAAGTCTAGTGCCTGAGAACACTAAGAAGTACAGGCAGTGGATGACCCTCAATGGAGAGAGGGTGGAGGATTTGAGAAACACAGGAGCCAGGGTGACTATAGTGAGGAGTCACCTGGTGTCTGAAGAACAGTAGAACCTTGTTTACTTTACCAAGTAGTTGCAGTGGACAACAGAGCACCTGTGCAGAGTGGCGCAGGTTCCTTTTGAATGAGAGGGTCTCAGGTTCCTTGAAAGTAGCTGTGAGTCCAACCATGCCTGTGGATTGTCTGCTTGGCAATGACCTGGAGAATTCCCCTTGGAAGGAGGTGGAACACAGGTCAAAGCTGGAGATGTAGGGAATACCTGGGTGGGTGTGTGTGTATACCAGGTCCATGTCAGCCTGTCATGGTGATCAGGAGACCCTCGAGCCTGAAACAGTAGCCCAGGTTTCTGCCAGAAGGAGACAGGGCAAGGGGTGCAGGAAACCAGCTCTAAAAGTTCCCATGGTCCAGGAGGAGGATAAACCTGAAGGGGAGGCCCTGGGGCCTACAGGGGAACCGAACAGGTGGCTGAACTGGGGGAGGTCCCTGAGCTATCACAGTGGCAGCGGGAAGAGGGGTCCACCAAGGAGGCATTCTGTGAGGCACAGAAAGTATGCCCTACTTTGGTATGTGGGTATATCTGTATAACTGAATTTACACTGAGAGAGCTCGGCCCTCCCTCTCACTATAGTACAAAGTAAACTATTTGTTAGAATCATCCTTTCCCGGTGCTGGGGCACAACAGAGATTTTCTCTCAGCTCTGAGAAGGCACACATGCAAATGTCATCCAGTGGTACTGGATTTGACACATCCTTGTGTGTCAACCTCTGTAAAGGCTTGGCCAAAAGGGAAAAGTTGAGAATCCACTGATGATAGTAGCCCACCATTACCAAGTGCATCTTGACTTCTTTCTGAATTGTTGGCAGATTCGTTTTCAGAATTGCTGGAATTCTCACTTGTGACACCTTTCTTGTACCTTTCTCAATGTGATATCAAAGGTATAGGACTTCTCTCTTACAGTGATGCAATTTAGTCAGGGATAGTTTATGTCCATTGCCAGCTAAGCGGTTCAACAGGGCAATTATGTCTCATCTGCAAGCTTCTTGTGTGTTTGGTGTTACCAATAGGTCATCTGTATATTGTAACAGAACTGAATGATAAAGTATCTCTAGGGTCTCCAGATTCTTTTCCAGAACCTTTTTGAAGACGGATGCGGTCTCAGCATAACCTTGGGGACTTGACACCATGCCAAAAGACAACTGCCAAACCAAAATGTGAAGAGGAATTGGCTTTCCTCATACACCGGAATGGGAAAAAATGATTGGCAAAGGTGTTAGGGTTTGTACACAGCAAAGAGCATGTCCCCTCTCACTGCACTAGTGGGTTCTGTAATAGCTCCCTTTTAAGCTTACTATTGAAAGCCTTTCTTGTTATCTCACCTTCCCCCCCCCTAGGCTTCTGTGTATGTTGTTTAATGTGCTGTTTTGTTTACACATTGGGCCTTGCTTTTACCAAGGCTTCTTTAAAACACTCCTCCCTAGGCCATGTGTTAATCCAACTCATTTGCATAATAACTGAAACTCTGCACACCTTTCAAGAACATGTGCAGCATGTGAGGACCACACCCAGCCCTTCAAACCACACCCAGCCCTGTCTATAAAAGGCATCCCCCGAGCCTCACCCAGTGCTTGTGCTCGTCTACCTCCCGCTTACCTGAGAACAGATCCCTCGGCGCTGGCACTCCTGCTCTTTACAGACTTTCATTGACTTCAATGGGCGCAGCTTCTGGCTCTTCCTTCTTCCGGTTTCCGGTTCCTCCTTGCTTCAGCCTCTCTCCTATGAGTAACCTGCAAAAGAGAAAGAAGACAAGGTTAGACTGATCAGTATCTCTTGCCAGCAACAAGTAAGTGCAAAACCTTTTATTACCTGAAAGAACTTTGACAACAATTTCTGGATTCGTGTATAGACAATTTGAAACGAAATACCTTCCACGAACATTGTGATTCAAACTCTTTGTTACAAGAATATTTTGCAGAACTTTGTGAAGCAAACATTGTTTTTTCTCATGGAACTTTTAAGAATCGAGCAGTGGAAACCATTAACAGCAAGGCAAACAGTAAATCAAGGACTTGCACAAATTACATGCTGTATTTTGATGTAAAAGTACAGTATTCGTTTTTATAAAAGATTCTGGAAATATGGGAAAAAAGTTTTACAGTAATAGAAAACACATCCCAGAGCAGTAACACATTCCAACCCTGGAAACTAGAGACCAGGATCCAAGAGGTACTTTTAGAAGAGAATTTCTAATAAATAAAGGGATAGTCAGGAACCCATTTAGGAATATGTTGCACTTATCTGTTCTTTGTTTATGTTTCATTAGGCACCAGTTTCTACAGAAGTCAGAAAGGGCCGCAGATTTGTGCAGCACTTCAACAATGGAAAGGCAAGAACGGTGTTGTCTCTCTTTTTTTTATTTTATCCACTTCCCCCCTTCCCTTGAGCTTCTGTTCTTAGTGCACTGTTTTAAAAACTAGTGTGTTGGAACAAGCAGTTTCAGGGTGGGGTCGGATTGTGTTCAACCTCCATCAGAACTGAACAAGAACTCAGGTGAGCGGGGCTTTGACAGAAGCACAAGCCTTTAAAAATGTCAGTTCTGGTGGACGATGAATACCGGGGAAGAAATAGAGGGCATTGTCGTCACGGATATGGTGCAGGCCCTAAATGAGGACTTGGCTCATAATGAATCAGTGTCTGGCATCTTGCAACATATGCAAGAGGAAATAGAGAGATTAAAGATGGAGAATACCTCTTTAAAACAGGATTTAAGCAGGTATAAATTTAGGGGATCTCAGTGGAACACAGCTTCTACGCCTTTGTTTAAAACCTCCTCAGAGACAGGGGCGCCATCAAAACATACAACTTTGCCTTCCCCAGTTGAGGTTACTGTTAATGTTCCTAATGTTGTGCCCTTAGCAGCACCTGAACGTTTTCATGGAGATAGTAACAAATTCCATGTTTTTATCAATCAATGTCAATTACACTTCATTTGTAAGCCACAACAGTTCCCTACTGATGATACGAAAGTGGCATTCGTCTTGTCTTATTTGGGTGGCACAGCAGCCAATTGGTCAATTCCTTTCGTGGATAGAGATGATCCCATCCTCCATAATTGGAATCAATTTAAACGTACCATGACCAGCCTTTTTGCAAAACACACTTTCATGCAGGCAAGTGATAATGAGCTTTTAAATCTTAAACAAGGTAACAAGGATTTATTGACCTATCTCACTAGTTTTAATCGTTTACTCACCGAGACACAGTGGCCAGAAGAAAAGCGTGTCTCCCTTTTTTATAAAGGTTTGAGAGACGAGTTAAAAGACGCGCTGGCTCATATCGTTGATTTGCCAAAAGACTATTTAGACTTTGTAGATTTATTTGTGAAATTAGAACATAGACTAGGAGAAAGAAAGGGAGATAAATACAAACTGGAATCACGGTTAACTTTTATTAGACACGAGAAGAAAGACACAGATAATAAACTCCCTGAACCAGAGCCTATGCAAATAGGGACACTCAGAGGTCCACTCACATCAGAGGAAAAAGAAAGAAGGAGAACATTTCAATTATGTTTATATTGTGGCAGGGCAGGTCACTTTGCCAGAGAATGTCCAGTAAAGCCTAAAACTCCACGAAAGGGTGCTGTTTCCTCCACCTCCTCAACTGAATCGGGAAACGATTAAGCTCGACAAGGGGAGAGGTTACTTGTTCGAGAAAACATCTTAATCAAACCTCTAATGCTGCAGCGTTCAGGGTACCGCACATACCTAGACATTTCATAATTCAGGTCGTTTTAATTGTTACTACCCAAGTGAGGCATTCTCTCCCTGTCCTACTGGACTCAGGCGCGACAGGAAATTTTGTGGATAATAAGTTAGCTGAAATCTTAGGACTTCCTATGT
The DNA here is from genome assembly GCF_031143425.1 of Pleurodeles waltl. Classification (NCBI taxonomy): domain Eukaryota; kingdom Metazoa; phylum Chordata; class Amphibia; order Caudata; family Salamandridae; genus Pleurodeles; species Pleurodeles waltl. Next base: position 221,792,486 of record NC_090437.1, read on the forward strand.
GCCTAAAGCCTTGTCCAGAAGCAGTATGTGCAGTGGATGGGTCAGAATTGACCTCTGGATTAATCACAAAACAAACAAGTCCACTTGTTATGGTCTGTCAGAACGGGCACACAGAGGTGATTAGCTTTGATCTGATAGATACTCCTAATTTTGGTTTGATTCTCGGGGTACCCTGGTTAACAACTCATAACCCAAAAATTGATTGGGTGAATAGAACTGTTACTTTGGATTCCTCTTTCTGTAGAACCAATTGCTATCAAGAAGCAGGTACAGAACAGAGCACAGTATTACACTGTGCTAGTGTTACACAAGATGAACCAAGTCTCCCTCCTGAATATTCTGACTTTAAAGACGTCTTTGATCCAGTAAAGGCTAGTGTGCTGCCCCCACATCGGTCTTATGACTGCCGTATAGATCTTATCCCAGGGGCCCCTTTACCTAATAACAGAGTATATGCTTTGACTGACGAAGAAACCAAATACTTAAGAACCTACCTAGATGACCTACTACAGTCTGGGTTCATCCGTCATTCCACATCTCCGGTGTCATCTCCACTCTTTTTTATCCCAAAGCCGGATAAATCCCTGCGCTCGTGTATCGATTATAGAGGACTAAATAAGGCTACAATAAAGAATAAATATCCTCTTCCTCTAATACCTGTGTTGTTGGATCAATTAAGACATTCTACTGTATACACTAAACTAGATCTGCGGGGAGCTTACCACCTGGTCCGAGTAAAAGAGGGGGATGAGTGGAAGACAGCTTTCAAGACAAAGTTTGGTTTATTTGAGTACACAGTAATGCCCTTTGGGTTATGTAATGCCCCTGCGGCCTTTCAGTTCTTTATAAATGAGGTCCTACACGAATTCCTGGACGTTTGTGTCATAGTATACATAGACGACATCCTCATTTACTCTAAGAACTCAGAAGAACATACCCAACATGTTCGTGCAGTATTATCAAAGTTAAAAGAAAATCATCTTTTTGCTAAGTTAGAAAAGTGTACTTTTAATGTCAACAAGGTGGACTTTTTAGGATACTGCCTGTCACCTCAAGGAATAACTATGGATGTAAAGAAAATCAGTGCTATTGCTGATTGGCCAGAACCATCCTCTGTAAAAGATATTCAGAAATTTCTGGGTTTCGCCAATTTTTATAGGAGGTTTATTGCACATTTTGCAGACATTGCGGCCCCAATAACTACCTTGTTGCGGAAAGGGCAACGATTTCTTTGGACTGATGAGGCGGCACACGCCTTTCAACTCCTAAAACAAAAGTTCACTTCAGCCCCAATTCTGAAACATCCTGATCCTGACTTGCCCTTTTTTGTTGAAGCGGATGCTTCACAAGTAGCTTTAGGAGGAGTTCTCTCTCAACGAGATGCAGTAGATGGCCAGTTACATCCTATAGCCTTCTATTCCAAAAAGTTATTGCCAGCTGAACAAAATTACACTGTGGCTGAAAGGGAACTACTAGCTATCAAAGTAGCCTTTTCAGAATAGAGGCACCATTTAATGGGAGCCAAGTACCCAGTTACAATCTTTTCTGACCATAAGAACCTACAGTTTTTTGGATCACTTAAAGCACTAACACCACGTCAGATGCGCTGGTTAATTTTTTTTTGCACATTTGACTTTGTTATAACCTATAGACCAGGTGCACAACAAATTCAATCTGATGTGTTATCTAGATACGGACATACCTCAGACATGAAACAAGATAAAATAGGAGAACCCATTATTCCTCCCCAAAAGTTGTTGGCACCAGTACAACAGAAGGATTTCATCACAGATCTATATAATGCACACATGCAAATAGCACCTCAGGATTGGTTAAAGGATTCCCATAACACAATACAACGAGGTTTATTGTATCACGACAACATGCTGTTAGTGCCCACCTCTGAATTACAAACACAGGTGATAATTTGGCATCACGCCTCACCCTTGGCAGGTCATCCTGGTTGGGTAAAAACCCTGGAAAATGTGCAAAAACACTTTTGGTGGGACACTATAAGAAAGGACATTAAGCAATTTGTCACTACCTGTCCAATTTGTGCAAGACATAAATCTTCTCATAAGGCTCCTGACGGCTTGTTAATACCAATGCCAACACCCAAACAACCTTGGCACACTGTGAGCGTAGACTTTATTGTAGGTTTACCACCTGTAAAATCCTTCACAACAGTGTTGGTTATAGTGGATTTTTTATCTAAAATGGCACATTTTGTACCATTACGGAAATTACCCACGGCAGCAGAATTTGCCGATATTTTTATAAGGTAAATTGTGCGTTTACATGGTTTGCCAAGCAAAGTGGTTTCAGACCGAGGGAGCCAGTTCAACTCCAGATTTTGGAAAAAATTATGTGAAAAACTGAAAATAGATGTGGCCTTATCCACTGCTTTCCACCCAGAGACAGATGGACAGACTGAACGACTGAACCAAACCTTACTTCAAACGCTACGTTGTTTATTGGCTGATTATTCTAGTGAATGGTTGGAAGCTCTCCCTGTAGCAGAGTTTGTTTATAATAATACTGAGCATTCAGCTCTACTTTGCTCACCATTCTATTTCTTGCAGGGGTATCATCCAAGAGCTATACCCATTTTGTTAGAAGATTCCCTGTTGCCTACAGTAATGGATAGACTAACGAGGTTAGGTGACATACAAGACAAAGCCAGGAAACCTTTATTAAAGTACAAGGAAAGCATGAAAAGACAAGCAGACAAACACAGGTCTTAGGCCCCAATGTATAAAATTGGTGACAAGGTATGGCTCTCCACAAAGAACCTAAACATAGAGGGATCCCGAAAGCTGCAACCACGTTTCATTGGACCCTTTAGTATAACTGCCATAGTAAACCCGGTAACAGTAAAATTAGATTTACCAAAAGAATATCCAGTACATACTACATTCCATGTGTCCTTGCTTAAGCCGTACAACTCAAAAACCCGACCTGAACCACCACCTCCACCCATACCAATTAAGGGAAATCTGGAATATGAAGTGAAAAGCATAAAAGACTCAAAAAGAATTAGTGGACGTCTGTTTTATTTAGTAGAATGGAAAGGATATGATGAATCTGAGAATTCATGGGAACCAGCATCATATGTACATGCCCCACAGCTGATTAGACGGTATTATTTTAAAAATCCAGGAAAACCCCGTCCTGTAGGAGGGCCTTTGAGGGGGGCAACTGTTAGGGTTTGTACACAGCAAAGAGCATGTCCCCTCTCACTGCACTAGTGGGTTCTGTAATAGCTCCCTTTTAAACTTACTATTGAAAGCCTTTCTTGTTATCTCACCTTCCCCCCCCCCCCAGGCTTCTGTGTATGTTGTTTAATGTGCTGTTTTGTTTACACATTGGGCCTTGCTTTTACCAAGGCTTCTTTAAAACACTCCTCCCTAGGCCATGTGTTAATCCAACTCATTTGCATAATAACTGAAACTCTGCACACCTTTCAAGAACATGTGCAGCATGTGAGGACCACACCCAGCTCTTCAAACCACACCCAGCTCTGCACACTTTCCAAGAACATGTGCAGCATGTGAGGACCACACCCAGCCCTTCAAACCACACCCAGCCCTGTCTATAAAAGGCATCCCCCGAGCCTCACCCAGTGCTTGTGCTCGTCTACCTCCCGCTTACCTGAGAACAGATCCCTCGGCGCTGGCACTCCTGCTCTTTACAGACTTTCATTGACTTCAATGGGCGCAGCTTCTGGCTCTTCCTTCTTCCGGTTTCCGGTTCCTCCTTGCTTCAGCCTCTCTCCTATGAGCAACCTGCAAAAGAGAAAGAAGACAAAGTTAGACTGATCAGTATCTCTTGCCAGCAACAAGTAAATGCAAAACCTTTTATTACCTGAAAGAACTTTGACAACAATTTCTGGATTCGTGTATAGACAATTTGAAATGAAATACCTTCCACGAACATTGGGATTCAAACTCTTTGTTACAAGAATATTTTGCAGAACTTTGTGAAGCAAACATTGTTTTTTCTCATGGAACTTTTAAGAATCGAACACTGGAAACCATTAACAGCAAGGCAAACAGTAAATCAAGGACTTGCACAAATTACATGCTGTATTTTGATGTAAAAGTACAGTATTTGTTTTATAAAAGATTCTGGAAATATGGGAAAAAAGTTTTACAGTAATAGAAAACACATCCCAGAGCAGTAACACATTCCAACCCTGGAAACTAGAGACCAGGATCCAAGAGGTACTTTTAGAAGAGAATTTCTAATAAATAAAGGGATAGTCAGGAACCCATTTAGGAATAGGTTGCACTTATCTGTTCTTTGTTTATGTTTCATTAGGCACCAGTTTCTACAGAAGTCAGAAAGGGCCGCAGATTTGTGCAGCACTTCAACAGTGGAAACGCAAGAACGGTGTTGTCTCTCTTTTTTTTTATTTTATCCACTTCCCCCCTTCCCTTGAGCTTCTGTTCTTAGTGCACTGTTTTAAAAACTAGTGTGCTGGAACAAGCAGTTTCAGGGTGGGGTCGGATTGTCTTCAACCTCCATCAGAACTGAACAAGAACTCAGGTGAGCGGGGCTTTGACAAAAGGTGGATCACAGTGAACCACTCGGCCTTACATGGAATCTGAAACACGGGACAAGAAGGAACCACAATTTGTTTGATTTTCCTCAAATCCTGGGCAGTGCAGTTTTTTCTGTTGGCCTTCCATAGTCCCATGACAGATGAGTTACATGGACTCTCCATAATTTCTTTTAATTTTGCTTGCTCAATTATGGAGTCGCTCGCAGGAGTAATCCCTACAATTGTTTCAGGAGTTGTGTAGTATTGTTGGTTTCTCGGATACTCAGCATTTGCCTTTACAGTCACCTTTGCAGGCTCAACACCTTTGATAAGACCTACGTCTTTCCCTGAAAAGTCCCAGACTTTATGTATAACAGTGTCTCTCTGGTCTGCAGGTAAATCATCACTTGTCAGCATGGGATACAATGTGACATTTGGGGGTTTGATTCACAATTTTGAAAGCCACATGTCCATCATGGGTCTGTATCTCTATGCCTCTTGGAGTGTAATAGATGGAGCAATTCATAAAAGCTCACATCCAAGCAGACTCACAGACCTAGAATCACACACCAGAAGTCAATGATTCTCTTCGAAGGACCCTATTTTAACTGGTAGAGCTTCTGTGACAGTGTCTTGAAAATTATTTATTTTAAACGCCTACAACTTGTATTCTTTTTCCCGAGATGGGTAGGCTGGGAACCTCTTCTGTTCTCACAGCGGAGTGTATAGCACCACTGTTGAATAGAAATGACATGTGGTTCGAAGACTAATTCAAAGACTCCACGAAGCCGGCACAGAAGGGACATCCTACCTTCAAAAAAGAATTAATATCATCTATTCTCCCCCTTCTCGTCCAAACCCTACCCTACAAAAGCAGAGGTCCCCCAAGAATCAATCATCTCACCTTTGCTTTTCAACATCTACATGATGTCATTACCAGAACTGATCAATGATGTTCATCTCACATGCTACAACTATGCAGATTACACAGAAATACTACTTAAATTAGAATGCCCCAAAAACATTGAAAACTCACTAATCTTCAGTTGCCTCAGAGTCATTGATCAGTGGATGACTTGGAGCCATCTCAAACTAAGGCCCATTTTTATACCTTTTTAGCACCGCATGTGCGTAATTTTTTGATGCAAAAACAGCCCAAACCTACAAAATACAATTGTGTTTTGTAAGTTTATGTCGATTTGCGTCAAAAAACAACACACATGTGGTTCTAAAAAGGTATAAATATGGGCCTAAATGCGTCCAAACAGAAATACTCATATATGGTGACTGGGAAAATGATGACCCACTGTGCGCCTGGCCTGACGATCTTGCACCACATCCTCAATTATCCAAGGACGTTAAAAACCTTGGAATCACCATGGAATCCAAGTTAACAATGAATGCCCAAGTGGACAAATAAGCACAAACAAACTTCATCACCTTGAAGACTCTATGACGCATCTTCTCCCACCTTGGATTTCCACACAAGGTGCAGGCTACTATCTCGCTTGTACTATTCAAACTGGATTATGCCAATGGATCATCACTATCTATTATGAAAAAACTACAACGTATTCAGAACTCCGCAGCCAGGCTACTATTACATGTACATTCACAAGCCCACATCTCCCCTGCCTTAAGAGCACTACACTGGTTACCTGTTGCCAGAAGATGCACCTTCAAGCTGCTTTGTATCACCCACAAAGCTATACATGCAACAGGACCGCTTTTTATCAGAAACAAAATAACTAAATACATTCAACAAAGAACCCTCTGCTCAAGAATGCCACCCCGCCTTAGAAAACCTCCATACAAGAAAAAGACTATAGGTGATACATCCTTCTCCGTTCAGGCAGCCAAACAATGGAATTCATTACCCCCAACTATAAGATCCACAGATAACTATCTTGTCTTCAGAAGACTACTCAAGAGTTGGCTCTTTCCTTCATAACCACCATATTCAAACAGCTATGGACTGCATATGCCTGTGTTGATAAATATTTTTTATCTGATTATGTGTATACTCTAGATATATATAGTTCTTTAGAAAATATGTATCACTACTATATCATAACAATAAACTACACACATACTCTTTAAACATGTTTAACCAATGTGTATTTACTCATGGTTTAAATATGTATATGTATGTACATAGAAGTGTGTATATGTGTGTGTATTCATGTGTGTATATATATATATATATATATATATATATATATACATATATATATAAAAATAAATACGTTTATGTTATTCTATGCTTAACATGTTCATAGGTCATTGCATAGCTCCTAGATAAGGTGTTATATTAGATACTTAGGAATGCCTGCTCACATTTTATATCACACAGATCAAATGTTTATTATCATAGGTATATTTGGCTATTCAAAAATTGACTAAAGATAAATCAATGTTAGAAAAGTACACTTATTAATTACCTTCAAATAGTACACATCTTGAAAGTCTGTGTTTATACAATACTTCTTTTCTTCTCATATAATACCCATTATTATATTCCTTGGACATATATTCCCTTACCATGTACTTACATCTATTTATTTATTACTCTAGTCCTACTGTACTAGAGAAATAATTAAATAAAAATAATGAAAACTATAAATAGAATTCAAATTATAAATAAATAATATATATATATTAATAATAATAAATAATAAATACATTTAATACAAATAATGATAATATATATATATATATATATATATATATATATATATACAAGTAAATATACATATATAAAAAATTATAAATACAAAATATATTTTTACTCACTTGTAAGCTTTACTTTGTTTACCCATCACCAAATGTCATGTCTCTAGCAATCTAGCCTCCATTCCCACTCTGACTCATCCCAAATCCATTCTACTACTTCCATCTCCTAAATAACCCTGCCTAATGACTTCCCTCCTCTTCCACATCTAACTCACCCAAACCTCAGTTTACTACCATGATCTCCCAAACAACCCTACTAAAGTCTCCCTCATTTATCTCACCTTTAACTCGTATAAAACCCCTCCTACTACTATGATCTCCCTAACACTTCCACATACTCTTCCCTCTTCCATCCCCCCTTTACTCATCCCAAGCCTAAATCCTATTACTATAAACTCCCAATTAACACTTCTGGATTCTTCTCTCCTCCACCCCTCCATTACTCCAGTCAATCCAACTAACAAACTCACACATCCATGGCTCAAATTAACTCATAACAATGCTAAAACTGTACTCATATTTCCCTATACTAATCCACACCCAAATCCTTTTGGGTTCTGGAGAAGCGGGCTAATCACCAAAAAGCGCTTTGATGCCTTGTCAGGGGTAGTAAGTACTATATAAATACTGTTACAATTACAATTACAATGTGGTTGCGATTCATTTCACCATCTAAAAATTAACTACTCTGCTCTAGGTCTAAGGATGCACCAATATCTGGATCACTGAAACTAAAGCGATAACTTCTCTGTAATGCCTTGGACTTTTCCATATCAATTTCATATCTCCGGCTTAATTCAGCTAATCTTTCATGAGCACATCCTGCAATGTCTTTACACACAAACAGTAGTTGGTCCTCTCTATAGTTGTCTAATTGGGCTGAGTTAAAAGTTCCCAATATCAATTCATTTCATTCCAATTTCAATTGAGATACATCCAGTGCCCTTTCTCTATCTCTGGCTTGAAATGTCCTTTCACTGTGTCCTGAACCTCCAACCTCTTTTGGAATGTCTATACTCTTAAGCCAGTCATCTGATTACTGTGCAGTGAGAGCTTGTTGTTATGCAGGAATATTGAGTAAAATCCCTCCTTAGGATGTGTTTGAATTTGCATGGTCTGGAGTGCACATGCTATTAGGAGTACCACAATCAGCATTTGGAATAATATTTGATCTGGCTAATTAAAATGGTGGAGATCCCTGAGGAAACCTTGTATCAGGGGTAAATCCCATCTGACTTGTTACTGGGTCTGGGTCTACAATGGTTGTAGGGATTGAAGAAAGTCTCCTGATTGTTGGATTCACTGAATTATTATGATTTGCGACACTCAAGTCTACACAGTATGAAAGGCCAATGTATGTGTGTTATTCCCTGTCGTTCCTGAACCATATATTGGGACCACAGGACCAATTGTCACAGAAACTGCCAGTGTGTCTGGAGTAGCTAAGTCATGTGGGCTCTGAGGGACTGTCATCCCTAAATTCTCTCTTGCTTGATTTGAATCTGGCTCTACTGGTGCAGTAAGGGCATCAAAGTTCTCACTTCCTATAGTCTCAGTTGCCCCTCCTATTTGAATCATGTTATAAGGTGGTGGATGATTCAACAATAATTCATTTATAAAATCATTATCCGGATTACTCTCACAGTTATCATCTTTATTTTCAGTCTCCTTTGACCCTTCTTTCTTTTTCCTTTCTTTCAGTTTATTTTTTCCCTCTTCTTCACTAGTCAAGGTTGGCTATAGTCCTGTTACCTCAATTATGTCTGCTCTCCAAGCATTTTGTTGAATGTCCCATCTAGCATCTGCACAAGTTTGTAGCACTTTCTGGACCTTTCTCTAATATTTCTGTCTCCAAAGTGCCATGTGTTCCAAAGCAGAAAGTGCTTCAAATTGTGCAGGTCTAGGAGGCGGTGTCATCTCATACAAAATTTGTCTCAAATTTGTTCATGTGTTCCATAACATGGAAATGCCAGTGCTCCCTCTCTCTCAGTGATCATGTGCCACTGTTCAAGCCAAAGACATGTGTGAAGACCTACGTATGACACATGCAACGACCTTGTGTACCTTCGGGAAGAGTGTCCACCCTCTCTCTAACTAGTATAAATGCTTCTCCCTTCTTCAGACTTCTCAATGGTTCAGAGAATTTCATTTCACAAATCAAATAAAAATGTTCTCAATAATTTTCAGTTTACAATCAGAAAGTAATTCTTCACCCACAATCCCCTGTTTGCGTTTACAACCAATACCTTTGAGACTCTCAGTGATGTAGTTCACGATTACCAGTGCAGGTTTACACCAACTGACCTATACCTACGTGGCACATTGTGACATGAATGTCTCACTCCTTGCAGAGGCTCACCCTCCTCTATCATTTCTCTTGCAATCACTCTCTCACTCAAACCTAAATGTTAAAATAATGCAAGCTGATATTTCAACAACAAATTTGTCTGCTCCACTAAAGGTCCCTTTCTGGTGGTACTTTTGATGACACTGCATGAAAAGCATCTGTAAACAGCAGATAAGACCAGCACCAAATTACTTCTAGTCTTTCATCTATCCCGTGTTTTTAGGTCACAGCAAACCTGATAACATTCTGAAATTCTTTGCAATACGTGTCACATTCACAAAATACTTCACAATCACCACAAACCATCACAATATCAGTATGAGCAATGTAAAACACAACCCTATTAATACTCACACATCGGTTGAGTTAGAACGGTGCTGGAACTACATCTATTCTCCAAACGTGTCATAGGGTTAGAATCTTAGGTGGGTGTAAGCAATTTCATAATGTGGTATCTTAATTCCCTATTTCTCTCTCCCTGAGAACCAAACCGTCCTCTGCTGTCAGCTTTGATGGAGCATTTTGCATGCTCTAATTCTGAGGGTTAAGATCTTTAGATCTGTGCAAAGCATTTCACTTCAGAATCAGGTAGCAATCAATCAACATTTACTTTACAGTGTAACCAATTTTGCCACACAATAAGTACCTAAAAAGGCAACAAAGTTAAATGGTTTTATTACAAATTAACAGGATAATGTAAACAAATCTTTAAAAAATGCTGTAAAGAAACAGAATAACAATTGGTTGGCCAAATCTTCTGAAGAAATGTGGAAAAATTAGCATAAGACAAACCAAAAAACCAGTCACCACAGTACAAAATATCAGAAGTATGATCTGATGGTCCGAAAACAATTGCTGGGCCAGTCTTTTATACTTTAGTGCGCATTTAAATCATCTAACCAAGTAAAATTATGGGCAGTTAGGTACATTCTCTTAAACACTAATCTACTGAAATAGAAAATCTAACTAGAAAAGAAAAGGGCTAAAAGTAATGAGTAAAAATGATACAAATAGGATTTGAAAAAATGATGAGGCAGGTATCAGCATTTCAGATGCTCGGCCAAGAGTCTTCGTAGAGAGTTAAGTGTACGCCTAAGCCACATTCAGCAAGGCATGGTGGCAAAAAGTGAAAGTCAAAGGTCCGTGCCTGTCAAAGTCCAGGAGAATCTGCTCTACAATCAATTAGGGAAAGCCCTAGTTTGATAAACCCTTCCTGACCACACCACCACAAGCTCCATTGTATTTTCCTGTCCCACTGTGCATCTAGCAACATCACCTTGAGCTGCCTCAGCAGTGCTGAGAACACTGCTGTCCTTGGTCCTCTGAACATCTTCTGCAACATGTATGAATAAGGGACTATCATTTTGCTCTTGATTTCCCACATTCCATATTCAAGGCCTTTTTCTCAAACTCTCTTTTTTTTAAAAAACAGTAGCTCATCTATTTCCAAAGTAACATTTCATGTGAATGCACCTTCAATGAAAATGACACGTTAGCAGAAAATGAAAAACAGTTTCTGCTTAGCGAGTTAAATGTAAGCCTACTCTACACTCAGCAAGGCAGGGGGGCACAAAAGGAAATTCAGAGGTCTGTACCTCTCAAAATCCAGGGAACAGGCTCTATCATCCATTAGGGAAAGCCCTAGTTAATAGCACATAATCGATTAGGTAACATATTTTTGACCACACCACCATACGCTTCATGTATTCTCTTGTCCCACAGTGCAACTTGCAACATCACCTGCAGTTCCCACATCAGTATTGAGATTACTGCTGCCCTTGGTTCTCTAAACATCTTTTGCAACATGTATGAATAAGGGTCTGTCATTTTGCTCTTGAGCTCCCAATGTTCCCCATTCAAGGCCTTTATCTCAGACTCTCTCTCAGTAAAACAATGGCTCATCTATTTCTAAACTAACATTTCACGTGAATGCATCTGCAATGAAAATGACACATTAGCAGAAAATGAAAACCTGTTTCTCATGATGAAGGAATCCAGGTCTAGTCAAGCTAACATTAAATTACTACAAATTTACTTTCACATCATAGTGTGCACAAACTAATTTCTACATTAATAAAAATAGGAATTACATTCTCTCAATCAGTATTGCAGGTTACAGTTAATATGATAGAAGACTTTATAATACATGAACATAAATGTGATACAGAAGTGTATTTTAAAGGTTAAGCTTTAGTGCACACCTTACATAAATTGTTATTGCTTTGGATGCAAATACATTCAAATAACATGAGGATGATCTTAACATTATACTCAATGATTATATTTCAGTTAATGAGTTTTAGGTCACACAATATATGATTTCCCTAACACTGCAGGGAATGTACTTCATTATTGACTTCAAGTGCACCACTTTATATTAATTAGAGATTAAAACACACAGGGGCATATTTATACTCTGTTTGCGCCGAATGTGCGTCAAAAATTTTGACGCCCAATCGGCGCAAACCCTGCCCCATATTTATACTTTGACGTCCGACCCCGCGGGCGTCAAAATTCCACCATGTGCGTCATTTTTTGGAAGGGGGAACCAGCCTTGCGTTAATTATATGCAAGGTAGGCATTCCCTTCCACCCCCTGCCACCCTTGCCCACCCCAGGAGGACACCCAAGGATGGAGGGACCCATCCCAGGGAAGTAAAGGTAAGTTTGGGTAAGTATTTTTTTCAGATTTTTTTTGTGGCATAGGGGGGCCTGATTTGGGCCCCCCTACATGCCACTATGCCCAATGACCATGCCCAGGGGACATAAGTCCCCTGGGCATGGCCATTGGGCAAGGGGGCATGACTCCTGTCTTTGCTAAGACAGGAGTCATGTCAATGGAGGTTGGGCGTCAAAAAGAATGACGCAAATCTGGTTTGAGGCCTGAATTTTGCCTCAGACCTGACTTGCCCCATTTTTTGACGCACAACCCCCATTTTCCCATACGCTGGCGCTGCCTGGTGTGAGTCATTTTTTTTGACGCACACCAGTCCGCAGCACCGGCTAACGTCATTCCATAAATAAGGCACCCGCATGGCGCGTTGGAATGGCGTTAGCCGGCGGTAAAATTTTTGACGCACAACTGCGTTGGCGCAGTTGTGCATCAAAAAGTATAAATATGGGCCACAGTTTCAACTACATAATGGGTACACACAGGTCATGATTGTAACATCAGAGGCAACAGAAAACTCCACTGCCTGACTTTGTTTTTGCCCACATTGCACAAAAAATATTAACCAACATTCCCAATATGTGCAAAACACGAGTGCTGGTAGCGCTAAAACTCTTATGCCATTGATACAAAAATTGCTAACAATCCAGCCCAAGCTTTTTTCAATTTGTCTCAATTAAAATTCCTTGGCAGAAACAGAGGTTTGCAAGGCCACGTTTGTCACAGTGTATAGACAAAATATTAGCAAAAAAATCATATCAAGAATATTGAGGATAAAAATATCATCAAGGTACATTTCTATAGGTAAGCTAAGTTTTACTATATGTAACTCCAAATACACACTTTTGTCCTTGATATTTTTGAGACAATATTCTGTCCACACAATATTTTTGTGTCCAATTTGTCATACTTATTGAGGTTACCATCAAAATTCTCTTAATTTGCACTTTCATTATTTAAAAATATCAGTATTCTAAGTGCTAAAATTACCACAAGAATTAAATCAAAAATGTTCTATACTCATTTAAGGGGTATATTGAAAATATTATTTCTTCTTGAGAGTTTATGGTGGGTAAAGTAGTAATTAAGTAAGGTAAGGGGCTTGTTTATATTTTGCTGGGATGGGAGCACTGCTTTATTTTGGCAGTGATCATGCTACTTTGACAGTTATTTGGACAATTTAATTGATAAAGTTATTGAACATAACATCTCTTAGTGCATATTTCTGTGGAATTCCAATGACCATGTTCTTTCTTCAACACTCTGATGTACTCTATTTTGCAGACTAGGGGACAGATGCACAAAGCCCTTTTGCATTTCTTAATTTAAGATTACCTATTTGTGACTTCTATTCTGATGTACAAAGCATTTACTAAATGCAATTTGGGCATTTAGGAAATGCAATTACCATTGATTTGAAGTAAATGGCGGCCATGTGCAATTTAAAAAAAGCATCCCAAAATGTTTTTTTTTAATTGCAATTAGCACACACATGCCCTTTAGGCATGTGTGTGCTTTACATGTGCACCGCTATTTTTGGGGTGCACCAAGGGGGGCCTTTTGCCCATTGCCATGCTTGGTTTCACATTTCCCAAATAGCGATTCCCCAATAGGAAATCGCTATTTGGGAAATGCAAAACCTGCCCATTGACATACATGAAATGGGGTTCCTTATTTGAGATTTCCTAATAACGATTTCTACTTCGTAGGTAGGGCAGACATGTTCGGGATACTTGTGTCAAGGGAGCCACCAGGCAAGGCAGGAACCAGAGTGGCACCACACAAATGCCCTACAAATAGACCAAGACAGGGACAACTATCACAATCGAAGTCAGTGTAGGCCAGTCAACACACATTCTGTATAATGTCTATATCCCTAGTGTGATTTGGCAGGTGGAATCACAAACAATATGCCCATGTCAGATCTACATTTCCAAGACATCCATACCTAATTGTCCTTCCCTCAAAGCTGACAAATCTCAAACAAAGGCAGGTTCCACAGTCAGTAACAGTTGGGTTACACATTCACCCATTGTAGACTATGAGGTTGAATAGCAATACTGATGACACCACTATCTTTAGCACTACAGTTGCAGTTGGCAAAGAAGCACAGGAACTTAGGACATGGACAATATATTGCATGAGTGATGCTACACAACATCAGAGTGAAAATAGCACCCACATTGGAACTGCAACACCTCCTCTGATGGGCAAAATGTCCTCCTCACAACCCACCCAGAGGGTGAGCTGCTTTTAGCATCTCCACTGACGACAGGCACTAGGAGGAGATATGTCACAAGGCAAACAGGAGTACAGGTAACATACACAACACATGACACACGCCTGTTTCTTATGGGAGGTATTGCTGAATGAACTCTGCTCTGGAGTCAGCTGCATTCTCACCATCTTCCTCCTCATCAATGACTATGTCCTCTTCAGCAGCCACTGGTCCACCTGCCACCTCCTCTACATCCAGGAATGGGATGTGATGCCTCAGGGTCAGATTGTGCAGCATGCAACAGGCAACAACGGTCTGGCAGACTTTAAGTGGTTTGTAGAGTAGGGCACCTCTGGAGTCTTGTAGGCAGCGGAATCTGGCATTCAGTAGGCCAAAGGTCCTCTCAATGACATGCCTTGTCCTGCTGTAAGCCTCATTGAAATGGTTTTCACCATCTGGTCCTGGATATCTCACAGGTGTCAGCAGCCAGGGAAGGTTAGGGTACCCAGAATCACCTGTGTGCACAAAGGTAGGACACATCTCAATACCGGTGGGGACACAAGGCAGATTGTGAAGAGAGGTGAGAATACAGTGGCACACATACTATTGGATACATACTGATGAGCCATTCCCAGTCCCTTTGTAGCAGTGCCATCCTGTGTGAGACATTGCTGTTCTGCAGAATGAATGAGTCAGGTACAGAACAAGGGAACATGGCCGTAACCTGCAAGATATATTGGTCAGCGAGACACACCACCTGCACATTTATGGATTCAAGTTTTTCCAGTTCTTTTACACTTGTTCATTTATCCTGGGTGGAACCAAGGCAATGTTGGTGCAATCTATGGCCCCTATCACATGAGGGACATGTGCCAAATCATAGAATGCAGCCTTAACGGTGGTGAAGTCCTCACATTGAGGGAACGTGATGTAGCAGGGCAAATGTTTGAGCAAAGCACACAGTACATTCTTAAACACATTGCTGAATATCGGCTGTGACATCACTGCTGCCAAGCCCACTGTCATCTGAAACGACCCTGCAAAGAAGTGGGAACTGACAACACCTGTACTAAAGGAAAGATGGCATAGGAATGACGTATGACAGGTAACAGATCAGGCTCCAACTGGCTACACAGCTCCATGCTGGTCTGATGGTTCAGATGATATGTCTGAATGACGTGCCTCTCTTCTAGGGTAGCCAGGTCGACTAGGGACCTGTACACAGGGGCATGTCTCATCATCACTATTGCACCATATCTGGGAATAGGAGAGAGGAGCAGTCAAAAGATGATATATTTATGTGTCGACATTGTCAATCTATGCAGTAGTCAATATATATATCATCCATGATGCACATAAAATTCATCTACTATTCATTTATTGCATGTAAAATGGCAGCTGCCTGTCCTGTATGCACAGGACAGTTAGAAGTGACCTCATTCCGCCAGCATTAGCTGTCATGGTGGTAGGTGGTCTAAACCGCCATGCAAATCCTCATTGGATAACATTGTTGCCTATTGGAGACCGGGGCCAATGGTGATCACCGCTGGCAGTGATGGTCATGTACGCAGCAGGCATAACCGCCATTTACTGTTACGTACCTCACTTGGCTCCTGACACTCATGCAAGCAAGACCTCCACTGCATGTGCTGCTATGTTCTGACTCTGGAAGCCAATTATGCAGTGTCCTGCAGGAAATAGGGCCCCAGCCTTCACCCATGGAGAGCTGGACAAGTTTGTGGACTAGGTCCTACCCATGTATTGACAGTTGTAAGGGGCACCAGAGCAGCAGGTGAGTCTCATGTCACTGACCTGTGTGATTGTGATGTGTGTGTGGATGAAGGGCGTTGGGACGAGGCAGATGGAGTGGATCCACAGAGATGGGTGAGGAGTCTGAGCATTAGTGGGGTGATGACACGGGAGTGTGGTCATGAAATGTGTCTGGTGTGTGATGTCCCCTGCTGACCCTGTAATGCCAATCTACATGAGTTTGTCCTTCTGTTTGTGTCACCCATGCAGGTCAGTGCCCATCAGAAGAAGGGGATTTGGTGTGCCTTCACCAAACAAGTGTGGTCCCTGGGGGTCCATAGCTGGCGGAGCACCCGCGAAAGCGGCAGGAGGACCTGAGACGCTGGGCCTTGAAGACCACAGAGGCCCAACTGGGGACATCCTCTCAACGAGGGAGGGGTGCCTGCCGGACCCTGAGGTGGGTGGGCAGTTGTGGCTAACACAGCAGCCACAAGGGGGTAAGTACACACTGACAACTCAATGATGTAAGACCTGTATGGCTCTGGGTTAACTACTAGTGGAAAGATGTCGCATAGGCCATTGTTAGTCCCACACGGACTATGGGTATCAGCCACCCTGGCAGGACTGGTACAAAGATGTGTGTTCATACCATGCAGACAGTGACTTATGAGAGCATTTACTTCCAAATTGGGATTTCTGTGGTCACCCACACCAAGGTTTAAGAGCCCAGCACCTACAATCAGCATCAGCAATCATTGAGGTGTCAGGACATTGGCATCAATATCAGCCTACCACTACAGAGGTAATTAGTGAGTCCTAAGTCAGATGCTATGTACTGTATTTGTAGATACGTACAATGGGACTAAATGTTAATGTGCTATTTGTCAATAGATTAGTGGGCATGCTACCTACCCATGCAGGATTATGTTGACTAAGGAGTATAAGAAATGTCTCCACACACGACCATGAGAATGAGCCAGGCACTGGACAAGTGCGACTGGTATGTCCCTCATCAAGTACATGAGTGTTACTGATCCACCATTTCAGATTTACTTCAGCATTGCTGTAGTTTCCCCCCACGGTGTCCCACTGTTTTAGCATGTACAGGGGAGGACATGGCCTGCATGGCATAGCAGCAGATAATGATGTTGTTACTCTGTGTGTATGTAGGGTTGGTATTGACCTATTGCACCCTGTCTTTCTATTCCACCCTCCCTCCCTCTCCACCTCTGTGTTTGTGTGCATCAGCATCATCAGGTGAAGGAAAATGGGCACTGGTGGGTGGGAAAGCTGCAGCCCACAGGACCCAGGAGGCTGATACCAGTAGAGCCAAGGGGACCAGTGGGACGGAGGGTGGGGGAGTGCCACGGGGGAGACCGGATCGTCGACTACATCTATGGATTCCTCCTCTGATGGACGCTCCATGGGGCAGCAGACCTATCTGGGACCATTCCAGCACTATCCTTGTCCACCTCCCTGTAGCTCCTCACCCAGTTGCTGGTGCCTGCTCACACACGAGGGTGGGCATCTCCTTCACCGCAGGCACCTCAGCTCCTGCCCCAGTCAGCCCTGCTGCCCTCATTGAGGAGGTTATTGACCTCCTGAGGTCCATCTCTGTGGGGCAGTCAACCATCATGAATGCCATCCCGAGACTGGTGTCACAGATGCAGCAGTCAAATGCCTACCTGGAAGGCACTCACGGTGTCCTGGCTGCCCTGTAGAGATCCTTTCAGGCTCTGGCCTCCTCATTGATGGCAGCCAGTGTTTCTTCTTCTTCCATCCCCCCTCCAACTACCTGTTCCCAATCCCACATCCCCCTCCCCCCAAGGCACACCTTCATACCAACATGCATCCACATCAACAGACCCGGATCGCAAGGACATGCACAAGCACCACAAAAGACACCACCAACATGCACACGCACTACAGACACATACAGACACATCACTACACGGACTCCCCCACCACCTCCCCCTCACAGACACTACATTATTCATACCTGCAATCACCACATCATCACTCCCACATCCTGCCACAAGTGTGCTCATTCCCACCTTCACCACAATGACAGACCCCCATGCATGCATCCCATACACAACATGCGCACTCAGCACAACTGTCAACACCCCCACGTGCAGCACATCCACCCTACCTGCAGACACCACCACAACATACATTCACACATCCACCCTGCTATATCCCTGCATCTCCTCCCTCTCCTCCCATGACACCTAAATGCCCACACTCGCAAACCCAACAGTCACACAGCACACATATGGCAGCCACACTCGCACCTGCATCCAAGGCACCTCATGCTGCACACCTCACAACCACTCCCTCTCCCTCCATTGCCAAAGATTTCGCCCATTACCAACCTTGTGCCCCTTGAAAATGTTTCCTGCATGAGTTTTCCCTGTTCCCTCCCACTGATCCAGTTTCTGTTCCCCCAAGCACCCTGTTCCACTCCCCAAACCCCTACCTTCCACCTCCCAATCCTCCCATAGTCCACCTGGAACTAGCCATGCCCCTCCCTCACCTAAGACATCTACCCCTACCAAGCCCAAGGTTACCCCTCCCAAAGCAAAAGCCAAGCCCCCTCTCCCAAAATCAGAATCCAGACCTAAAGCCCCACCCCAACCCAAACCAAAGGACCCCCCCTCCAAAACAAATCTCTTACCCCGCCCCCATCACCCCTGAGGTAACTGCATGCCCCATTGATACCCCTGCCATGTGGAGGCCACTTTGCAGTCAGGAGTCAAATTGGGGCCATGGAGATTGCCGTGTGTGCCTGGGGCACATGTTCCAGTTGGACTGGCCAGTACGCCTCTGTTGATTTATTATTTATTGAGATTGCTCTTCAATATATCTGCCCCAGGGACCCCTTGGTGTTGAGGACTGTATACTTCTTTTGACTTTCCTTCCACATGTATGTGTTTCACATGTACGATTTGTTGTGTGTGGTTTGTGTGTGAGTATGTGTATGTGTGTGTGTGTGTGTTGGTATGAGTGCTTGTTTGCCTGTGTGCGTGGCAGCCACTAGCCGTGCCGGCTATGTGTGTTCTATGTATGTGTGTACTAATGGCCTTCCCTTCAGTGTGTGCTAGGCGGGTGTACTTACGGTTGGTGTCTTCATCGCCGTCTCTGGTTCTGGAGTTCTATGACCAGCAGGAGCATTCGGAAGACTACCAGTTTGGGTCCCATGGTGGCTGCAGACGCGCCTGTGTTTCAGAAGGTGAGCATTCCCTTTTATGTTTTTAATTTCAACCAGGCTTTTCGTGGCGTGGCAACCACAACGGATATCCTGATAGTGCGCAACCTCGTAATATGGTCAGTGGAAACATGCTCTCTGCCGGACTGGAGATGCCTACCGCTGGCTGCGGCGACCTCCCTGCACTGGCGGTACGGGCAGTGACTTGGCTGTGTTCCGGTCGGAACACTGCCATGGTCATAATATGACGGTCTGCTACACCAGGCCCGCAGCAGTGTGACCGCTACCTCTTCTGCAGTGGTCTTCTGACCGCCAAACTCGTAATGAGGGTATAAATGTTTTTAGAGCATAGAAACTAAAAGTGCCAATCTGAACATCTAGTAGAACTCAACCTGGGCAAAGTCAAAATTTGAGGTCAACTGCAATGGAGCCCTGCTCGACTACAGTGAGCTGGAGGCCTCGGTCACAGTTTTACCTTCGGACTTAGGCCCACATTCTAACTTTGGCGGTAAGCACCGCCTACCATCGCCGCGATGGCCGCCAAAAGACCATTGCTGGGGCTAACATCCGTTCGCCATACAGTGACCACAGCAGGATTTCCGCCACAAGAAGGGCAGAAATCAGGCTGTGGCCATGCTGGTGGACGGTGTTAAGGTGGCACTGCTACTACCAGCAGCGCCATGCCAGTAGACTGCCACCAGCCATATTATGAGAAATAACACGGCCTGGCGGTGTTCTGCTGGTGGGCGCTGCTGGCGGTAGCAGCGCCCATCCCATCTCCTGCCGGAAGACCCCCTGGATTCAGGTATGTTGGGATTCCAACAGGAGACGGGGTGAGGGGTGTTATGTGTGTGTGTGGGGGTGTGTGAATGAATTTGTGAGTGAGTGCGTGCATGCAAATGAGTGGTTAGTGTTGCTTGCATGTGTGTGTGCATGTGTAAGAATGCGTGTATGAATGCAAATGTAAATGCGTGTACGTTTGAATGTGTCTACGGATGTGTGCGTGAATGAATGGATGCATGTGTGTATGAATGTGTGTATGTCTGTGTGAGTGTGTGAATGGGTGGTGTGTGCCTGCGAGTGTACATGTATGGGGGAGGTTTGGAAGGGGGAAGCATGGATGGAGGGGGCAGGGTTTGTCTGGGGAGAGTTGCGGGTGGGCATCCCACCAGTAACAGGGAAGCTATTCCCTGTCACTGGTAGGACCTTCCGCCATGGTTTTTGTGGCATTACGAACGCCACGAAAACCATGGCGGTAGGCAGGGTCATAATGCCGCCTGTGAGACAGTAGGGGCCGCCGGGTTGGAGATTGTTATTTCCAGCCCGGCGGCTGCTACCACCGCTGCTGTCTGTGTGGTACATTGGTCATAATGTGGCGGTATGAACCACCAGCCTGTTGGCAGTACTATAGCCACATTTCCACTGACCGCCGGGGTCATAATGACCCCCTGAGTCTTTTTCTTGAAGATTTTCTTCAACAGAACGAAATTGCAAGTTGGATCCAACATCTCTGGAGTCCTCTTCAGATACCTTAGACCTTGGTAAAGAATTCTACTTTCGGACTTCGATGATTTTTCATGATGGAAATCTCATCCGGTATGACTTTGAAATTGAATCTGACTTCCCTGGAGCCCCTTTCGCATGTGATGCGTGGTAAGCCTCGGTCAACATTTTACGTTTAGACTTTGAAAAGTTTTTGGAGTTTTTTCACTCTGACATTGGACGACCCTCCACAGCAAGCCAATTTTGAGTCAACATCATCGAATTGCCTTTCCCGGAACCCTCAGTGAAATCCTGGAAGTCTAGGGCTCTGGAGCTTTTCAGTGGGATGAACCTGCAAGTCAGGGTGGGTCGTCATCGGCATGAGCCGACTTCACTCATGACACTGGGTTGGTCCACTTATGGAGCTTTTTTCCAAAAGTTCTCAATCTTCTCCAAACTTCTGGATCTTCTTCCTGAAGGTATTTGAATGTCCTTTTGAAGTCCACAACTCACCCCTAGGTTCCCGAAGCTCTGAGTTGCTCCAGGTGTGTTAGGACTCCAACTCCCACAATGCACCTGTTTCAAATCCAAAAAATGACCACTAACCACTGGTCAGCTGGTCGGTTTCTTCAGGGCTTGATGCAGGGGGGCAGCTATTATCAACGTGTAGCAAACAGTGAGTCTCTTCTTGAAGCAGTTGAAGACAGGCAAAGTCATTTTAGTGGTGAAGCCCACGTGTGCAGCTGGTGCAGTCCTTCAGAGTGCAGTGTCCAGATGCAGGTCAGGAGTCCAGCATGGCAGTCCTTCTTCTCCTTTGTCTTGTTCCTTGAAGGAATCTGATGAGCGGGTGCAGCTCTGCCATTTTTATCTTTGTTCCTGTGGTGGGGGGCCTCTGACCAATCATGTGCAGGCCACCACCCTCTTGAGTGACCACTTCCTGGGAAGTGTGGCAAAACTTTCCAGGGAGGAACATTCTCCCAAAAACCAAGATGGCAAAAATTCTATCTCAGAGGTTAGGTCTGGCTGAGCCCACCTACTTTCCCTTACCAAACCCCGTTCCAGCCCTCTCTTAATCTAATCAGGGGGCACCTGACAGTCTGTTTTTTACAGGAAATAGGACGGGTCCACTGACTGGCCCAAATGTCCTACCTTCCTTTGAAGTACAGTTTGGCTGCTCTCCCCCATCCCATTTCACCATCTTCTGAGGCAGTTTTCCTCCCCCAGGCACTTCCTTTGGCTTCAGCCCAGGCCACTTCACACCTCATCAATGCAGCCTGGCCAGGCTGCCAGAGGCTGGGCAATCAGAGAGGGGAACTTCAGGGCTGAAGTTGCAATTTTCAGGTAGAGCTCTAAAACTTATATATTATATTAAATTCAACAATGGCAAGTTGCTGGATTTATTATAACAATACGTTTTATATCAAACTTGGAATATTTAGCTCCTTTCAAGACTTTATTAATTAAAAATAAAGTCTTCCCATGTTAGTCTGTGGAGCCTATCCACTTCAATGGGGAAAATAAATTTAGCTTTTTTTCCCTCACCAGGAATTCTAAAACATATTTTATAATGTCCCTGCTTATAGTTACACTGCACCCAACTATGGGGGCACCTAGGACAAACCTTAGGGTTGACTATTATGTAAAAATAATGTAGTTTAAGACTTTGGAAGTATTTGGGATTAACTTTAACTTAAAAGCAGCCAGCAAGGCATACCTGCCTTTAAAATGACACTGGACACCACAGCAGTACACCTATGGCTGTACCACCTATGCTGGGATAGCTAAACCGACACGCCCTACCATATACTAGGGACTTATTGGCAGGTTGGTACATTGGTACAGCCAATTATAATTATCCTAATTTGTATATCTATTGTATTCACAGCACAGGCCCAGAGACTGGTTAGCAGTGCCCAGAGCACAATGAGAGTCAGGAAAACACCAGTGTAGGTGAAAAATGGGGCAAAAAGTTAGGGGGCTTCTGCAATCAGCTCAACTTTCCCACAGTTGTTTAAAAAGCTTTTGTTTAACTCTATGAATGATTCTACTTACACAAAAAACACTGTCTAATAATCAATAAGAAACGTTTAGTGAGTGTTAGACCTGCCATCCTTGGCGTGGTCTCCCTTGTCTTTTTTGCTTTTGTTTCCCATGTTTTGACTGTGTGCTTGACTCAGTTTTTGCAGTTTTTGGTACTCTGGGCACTTTACCACTGCTGACCAGTGCTAAAGTGCAAGTGTTCCCTGTGTAAGTTGTATGTGTAATTGGCTTTTCCATGATTGGCGTATTTGGTTTACTAGTTAGTGCCAAGTAAGGCGTCCAGGGCCTGGAAATCAAATGCTACTAGTGGGACTGCAGCACTAGTTGTGCCTCCCACCTGATTAGCCCTGTAAACATGGCTCAGATGTGCCACTGCAGTGTCTGTGTGTGCAGTTTTAACCTGTAAATTTTACCTGGCAAGTGTACCTACTTGCCAGGCCCAAACCTACCCTTTTTTTTATAAATATAAGGCACCCCTAAGCTAGACCATAGGTAGGACTTACTCTGCCAGCACCTGGACTCTCTGCTAAGGCTCCAGCCAAATGGTGCCCTATCCAGTCCCTGGGCCCTTGAAAGGTGAAGGTGGTAGAACAAGGACTGAAATTCACCCACAGGGGGAAATTTTGACACACCACCTGCCATGCGACTGTAAAAACGATGCACCATCTGATTTGTGGCTGAAATCGATGCACCTCCACCTGCATCGCGGCTGGGAAATTGACACATCACCTGCATCGTGGCTATAGAAATGAATCCCACGCAGCATGGTTTTCCATCACAGTGCGGCCGGATTTCACACGCATCATCGCTGGGCATTCAAAATCATTGTGAACCTGTGCGGATCCGATACGCCCCGCCCGGAAATAGACCCATTGTTCTCTTGCTGGAGAGTAAAATGACGCATCGCCTACCCTACCGGAGAAGAAACGACGCACTGCCTTACTTGCGAGTAAGGTATTGACGCATCGCTGACTTTTCTGAGTGTGTTGGTACAAATACTTTACACTTTGCCTTTGAGATAAGCCTGACTGCTTGTGCCAAGCTACAAAGGGGATGAGCAGGGGTTATCCTAAGTGTGTATTTCCATTGCCCTGACTAGAATGAGGGTGCAAACTGACTGCCAACTAGAGACCCCATTTCTAACAGTGAGGTAAGGTAGTTTAGTTTTGTTTAGTTTAAGAGTTTGTGAAGTGCATGGCTACCTGAAAGCCTCCCCGTGCTAGTGGGGAAGCAGAACGACAAGGAGTCAACTCATGCTGTGAACAGAACGGTCTTCATATACTTAGAAGGGAATTCCAGAGATTTGAGGCTCTAAATACTAAAGATCAACCTCCCCATCCTGCTTTCTTAATCAGTGGAACATTAACCTCTTCAGTGTGGGGTTCCGCCACTGGTCGATGCCCCCATTACCTCCCTGGTGCGGGTCACGACCAGTGGCGGATACCAGGGAGGGGGTTAAAAAAATCCTCTGATGTGTCTCAGCGGAGGATTTGTTTTTAATAAACAAAACCCTGGGAGACACGGAAGATCTTTTGTGTCTCTCCCTGCCCCCTCACCTGCCCCTTTTTTAATGTCAGCACACCACGAGGCACGCTGATGTCTCTATCTGTTTTCCCCACTAGAGCAGGAAGTGGCCTTGTGGCCGTTTCCTGCTCTGGTGGGGAAAACAGGCCCAAAAGGGCCTTCCCGACATTCGGGAAGGCCTCATTTGAAAGGGGAGATTCTTCAAACAAACGGAATTCCTGGCCCTCGATTGAACCCCCACTATACACCATGGATTTCACTTGGGGGGTCGGGCCCCTCAGAAAGGTAAATTTGCACCAGGGAGGGCGCGATTGTGCCCGATTGCACTTTTGTCAACACGTATTTGGTTTCCCTGGGGGCTGCGATCGGCCCCCAAGAAAACCACACCCACATATAAAAGTAAAAGTGATCTCTTTATATATATATAGACATAAATCATTATACAGCATTCAGGAGGCAATATTCACCAGCTTCTCGTGTCTGGGATGACGCCGGCACCATCCATCATCCCGAAAGGTAATTTTATTTCTCATTTCATGTGAAGTACAAAGTGCAAAGTGCTATCCAGACAAAAATGGGAACGCCTTTTGGCCTTACCCTTCGATTGGCCATAGAGTAGGTCGTGAGATCAGTGTATTTAAGTCATGTGATCACCCAACATTCACCAATTAAAATCCCTGATACTTTTATATCACTTAAAAGGCATATATACTCAATTTTACTGCCCAAATTCAATTCATTTGTCTCAAATGGAAATCAAATTTATCCTAAACATTATTTTTGCTCATTCAATCAATATATAAACCTGATATAACTTAAAGACTCCCATTCAATTTTTCAATGTATCAACATATCATATATTTTTACTTCCTATGAAGTTTTACTTCTTCAGGTAAAGTACCATTTCTATATTAGTTGAAAATACTAATTTATCAAAATTCATGAGTTCCATTTCAAATGAAGACTGTTCTATGAGTGCTATATCTTGTTCACCTCTCTCCTCATATTGGGTTAATTGTTCACGGTAAAGTACCTTAACAAAGAGAAAAAATAGACTAAATATAAAACATAATTGAAGAGAAAAGGCTATTACACTCTGCAATTTTGTCAGAGAAAATACTCTTTCCGCAAGGATCTTGTTCGTTTCATTCATTTCATAACCCCATAGTCTCTTAACTTAATCACATCATAGTCCAACTGATTCTTCAGACAGATTCAGTATAGGCAATCCAGTTCAAAATATGTCTCTTTGTTTCCTATCATTTAAAAATGTCTATGTAGCTCTGCATCCATGTTCAACTCCCACGGCATCTCCGTTCCAATTAGAATGATCCATTTGGATCTCATTATCCTCAGCCTTTGTTCTCGATATCCACCTCTGTCATTTTGTTTAATGTGTTGAATACCATAGTATCTCAGGTCTTTTTGTTCACCTTGATGCTGTCCCCATATATGTTTTGCTATTGAGTATGTCAGATCTTGATTACTTATCGCCCTCATGTGATGTAAAATTCATAATTTTAGCTTATTGACTGTACTTCCAACATATTTTTTAGCACACACACATTCCAGTACATAAATGACATGTGGGGTCTGACAGTCTATTTTTTCCATGATTTTTATATCCCTCTTTAATGTTGTTAATTGCGCCATATTCTTACCAAAAATACATGCTTTGCACTTTGTGCACTTCCAAAAACCTTGCCTTCTGTTGTTTAGTCAATTCAATGTATTTTTCCTTTTTGGGGTCATATAACTGCTTGTTAGGTGATCCCCTAGTGTTGGTGCTCTTCTATATGTAATCAACAGATGATTGGATAATGATTTAGATAGTGTTTCATCCAACAATAATAGCCTCCAGTTATCCTTTAGAAGTTTTCTCATCTCCTCACTCCCTGTGTCAAATTGCATAATGTCCAGTGTAGCATTAATATTTGAATATTAATATTTGAATCGCTGCTTTTCATTCTGGGAATCAAAGATTCTTCTCTTCTGCGTTCAAACGCTCTTTTCAATGCTTCATCCAAAACCAAGTTCAGGCATCCCCTTCTGTAAAATCTTTCATACATCTCATTCATTTGAGTTGTCAATTCTACTTCTTCTGTACAATTATGTTTGACTCTCAGAAGTTTCCTCATATGGTACACTCCATTTCAGAGCCTTTGGATGTCCACTGTTTGCATGCAGTAAACTGCACTGGTGGGTTTTCTGTGTATTTTTGTGCAGATTCTTCCATCTTTTATATATAAACCAATGTCTAGATAATTGATTTGCAACTCGCTTATTTCATATGTAAAGCTTAGTTGGTGGGGATTATCGTTCAAAGTTATGAATTGTTTCAAAGGCTCTTTTTCCCCTTCCCATATCAGGAAGAGGTCATCAATATAGTGCACCCATAACTCAACATGATTTAGCATTTCCTGATTGTTTTCTTGCCAAACCACATGTGATTTCCACATCCCCATCAGGAGATTTGCATATGTGGGTGCTAATGAAGTCACCATAGCTGTTTCTTGTTCTTGTAAATAATATTTACCATCAAACATAAATGCATTGTGAGTCAGACAGTATTGTAGCATTTCTAGTAACATTTCCAATGTTCCAGAAGACTGATAGATCTAAGGAAATATTTGCAAGCTTCCAAACCATCCTTATGTTTAATGGATGTGTATAGAGAGACAACATCAATCGTAGCCATAATATAGTTATTTTTTATGGTATATTATTAATCCTATTTAAGAAATCCATAGAGTCTCCCAAATACAATGGAAGATTTGAGACATATGGCAACAAAAACATATCAATGAATCTTGGGGTATTTTCAAGAAGAGACCCTATGGAGCTTACAATGGGGCGCCCCAGTGGATTTGATTTATTTTTATGAATTTTCAGCAAACAATATATTGTGGGAGTGAACGGATGATCTGTTCTAAGATATCTGTATTCTTCATCTTCTAGTAAACATTTCTCTAACCATTTTGTTTTAATTTGCAATAGTATTTCACCATATAGGTTTCCATGGGATTACTTTTTAGTTCTCTATTATTTTCTTTTTTTCCCAATTGTTTTTTAGATTCCTAGATATAGTCATCACTGTTAATACAATATTGCCCCCTTTGTCTGATGGTTTGATGATAATTGTATTGTCATTTTGCAAATCCTTCAGTGCATATCAATCCTCTTGTGTCATATTCAGGTTCTCATAACGTTTAGTTTTTTTAGATAGTCTGGTGCGGGTCACGACCAGTGGCGGATACCAGGGAGGGGGTTAAAAAAATCCTCTGATGCGTCAATCTTTTTTCCAGCCGGCAACTGAGGACAAAACTGCGATCTAGGTCTATATTGACTGGAAATTGTTGCATCCGTCCTAAGAGATCCCAAATCTGATACTGTCAGTGGCAAAATCTCCTGGGATCTATTCATCCTTTGTTTCTTAATTTTAGATCCAAAGTTTTTCTGGAGATATATATATATATATATTCATCACCAGTTCTCTTGCAGTTGCAGCTTGCATCTTCAAAGCAATGCACATACTTCAACTGATGCGTTTCAACTGTGTCTTTTAGTAAGCAATAAAAAAGTCAAGTAACTCTTGTGATCATATTTCTGCTAAAAAAGGATCTGACTTTTGTCTAGAGGCAGTTTTGATGACATAAAGTAGAGCAGAATGTTTATATGCCTACTGCAAGGATCAAAACGATATTATATGTGAATAACTGAGTGGATTAGTAAAGCCAGCCATTACCTGTGCTATAATATAAATGAAATGTATGTGCGAGGGGGGCTATGGAGAGATGAAATGCACTTTTGCTGGGTGGTAGTGAGGGAATCGGAGGAGGAGGTAATGGGAGTGGGAGAACCAATAATGATTGTTGGACTGACCGCTAGAGGCTTTAATGACTGTGCTGATTGATATGTGACAAGGTGAAGTAAGAGTGTGTCTTTTTTGTTTTTTTGAGTGGCTTGAGAGAACATACTGATTGAGGGAATAAGTGAAGGTAAGGTGACCTCTACTGTCGCAGGTATCACACACACACACACCAGCAATTTTGTACGCTAGTGTTTTAGAGCAACAGCTTGGCCAATAGTAGAGATGGCATCTCATTGGATGATTGCTCCTCAAACCCTCAGTTGGGTTATAGAGGACAGCTCTGATGTAGGATGAGAGACTGAGGCAGCAGATACTGAGACAGCATCTGAGGGATAGGACAATAAGGCAGACTCTGGGAGTGATATTTCAGTCAGAGGAGTCCCATTCGATAACTCCTCTTCCAGTGATTATGAGGGAGGTGATGAGGATTGTCCTGCTGTCCCTTCGCAAGCACAGTCTGTGCAGCAGGACAATAGCAGGTTAGCCCAACCCAGAGAGCAGGTGCATGCAGCGGCAAGCACAGAGAGAGTGCTCTCTTGGGAGCTCCCCAATTTCGTTCAGCCCCAAATTCCACTGCCCAAATCGTATTGTGCAGACATCAAAGTTATCTATCACAAAACAATCCGGTTTTGTAAGGCAGGCACCTGCGTTTATGGTCCTGGGCTTGGCGGCCATATAGGGAAACCTACCAAACCCAGACATTTCTAGAAACTAGACATCTCGGGGAGTCCACAGAGGTGTGACTTGTGTGGGTTCCCCAACGTTTTCTTACCCAGAATACCCTTTAAAGCTGAAATGTTGAATAAAGCTCTATTTTTTCTTGCATTTCTGTCACACAAACTACAGGAATATGCTGGGATCCACAAAATTCCTACCACCCAGTGTTTCCCCACCTGTCCTGATAAAAATGCTGCCCCACTTGAGTACCTGTACCTAGTGGCTACATCAGGAATGGATCACCCCAGGGTCAACAGTTGCCCTCATGTGAGGACCAACATTGACCGTTGTAAGATCTATTCCTGACACGGACACTAGGCCTACCCACACAAGTGAGGTACCATTTTTATCAGGAGACTTGGGGTACTGCTGGGTGGAAGGAAATTTGTGGCTCCTCTCAGATTCCAGAACTTTCTATCACCGAAATATGAGGAAAAAGTGTTTTTTTGCCCAATATTGAGGTTTGCAAAGGATTCTGGGTAACAGAACCTGGTGAAAGTACCACAAG
Source organism: Pleurodeles waltl (assembly GCF_031143425.1). NCBI lineage: Eukaryota > Metazoa > Chordata > Amphibia > Caudata > Salamandridae > Pleurodeles > Pleurodeles waltl. Next base: position 221,822,096 of record NC_090437.1, read on the forward strand.
TTACCCTATCCTGGGTTCCTCTAGGTGTATAGTTTTAAAAAATGCACAGGTTTGGCAGGTTTTCCTAGGTACTAGCTGAACTAGAGATCAAAACCCACAGATAGGCACTTTCTAAAAACAAGTCAGTTTTCAATGTAAAAATTTGATGTGTTCATGTTGAGTTTTGGGGCATTTCCTGTCGCGGGCACTAGGCCTACCCACACAAGTGAGGTACCATTTTTATTGGGAGTGCTGGGTGGAAGGACGTTTGTGGCTCTTCTCAGATTCCAGAACTTTGCAGCACCGAAATCTGAGGAAAATTTCTTTTTTTTCTAAATTATGAGGTTTGCAATGTATTCTGGTTAACAGAACCTGGTGGGAGCCCCACAAGTCACCTCATTCTGAATTTCCCTAGATGTCTAGTTTCCAAAAATATATAGGTTTGCTAGGTTTCCCTAGATGCCGGCTGAGCTAGAGGCCAAAATCCACAGCTTAGCACTTTGCAAAAAACACATCCATTTCATTGGAATTGTAGAACGAGTGTTATTGCCCCTTGTCTTTCTCTACATTTTTTCCTTTCAAATGTAAGACAGTATGTAAAAAAGAAGACTGATTTGAGAAATGCCCTGTAATTCACATGCTAGTACATGGACTCCAGAATTCAGAGATGTGCAAATAACCACTGCTCCTCAACACCTTATCTTGTGCCCATTTTGGAAATAAGTAGGTTTCCTTGGTACCTATTTTTCAGTCTTTATATTTCACCAAATGAATTGCTGTATACCCGATATACAATGAAAACCCATTGCAAGGTGCAGCTCATTTATTGGCTCTGGGTACCTAGGGTTCTTGAGGAACCTACAAGCCATACATATCCCTGCAACCAGAAGAGTCCAGCAGAAGTAACAGTATATTGCTTTTACAAATCTGTCATAGCTGGAAAATGTTATAGAAGAAAACAAGGGCAGAAACCTTGAAGGATCTACACAAATGACGCCTTGCTGAATTCAGAATTTTGTCTACTTATCAGAAATGTTTCACGGTCTGGGATCCCATTTCTGTCACTAACTGGAAAGAGGCTAAAAGCACAAAAAATAGATAGTGAAAATGGGGTATGTCCCAGTAAAATGTCAAAATTGTGTTGAAAAATTTGGTTTTCTGATTCACGTGTCCCTGTTCCTGAAAGCTAGGAAGATGGTTAGTTTAGCACTGCAAAGCCTTTGTTTATGCCATTTTCAGGGGAAAAAACACATGCTTTCTTCAGCTACCCTTTTTTTCCCATTACTCTAAAAAAAACACTTTTAACTGTTTTTTGGCTAATTTATTGGCCTCGTCCAGGGGTACCCACAAACTCTGGGTACCTTTAGAATCTCTATGATGTTGGAAAAAAGGGATGCAAATTTGGCATGGGTAGCTTATGTGGGCAAAAAGTTATGAAGGCCTAAGCGCGAACTATCCCAAATAGCCAAAAAAGGGCTCAGCACTGGGGGGGGGGGGAGGCCCAGCAGCTAAGGGGTTATTTAGGAAGGCCGTTGAGGATTTAAGAGTCCCTTGAGGGATGTAGGGCATCTATTTAAGGAAGGCTGGACCCTTATTATGCAGAGCTCTGTGCAAAGTGCCAAAGGCCTTGAAGTTGATCAGTTGTTCCAAAGGCAGTCATTGAAGGGTAACTAAAGAAGGTTTTGCGGACAGGTGTCCGGGAGCCTTCATAAGTAGGCGTGCTGTGGCGTTCTGTACCACCTGAAGTCTTTTTAGTATTTATCGAGGTGAAGACAGATAGAGGATATTTCCATGGTCCAGGCGTAAAATTATGAGAGCCTGAGTAATTAGTCTTTTGGCTTGAAAGGGAAGTATCTTAAAGACTTTTCTAAGAATTCTTAATAGACTAAAACAGGTGGATGCCAGTTGTTTAGATTGATAGTCCATAGTCATGTGGGAGTCCAGTGAATAACCCAAGGACTTTATGTTGTCTCTTGGTGGAGGGAGGCCTTCTAACCCACCAGGGAGCAGAGGAGGGCATTTGAGTGGGCCATAATTACCCACCAGCATGACTTCTGTTTTTTTCTTCGTTCAGCTTAAGTTTACAGCAGGCCATCCATCTAGCTACTGCTTGAAGACAGGGTGTCAGGTTGCGCTGACCTGTCTTAGAGATGGTTGAGAATGAGAAGACCAGCTGTGTATCGCCAGCATAGGAAACCAGTGACAAGCCATAAGGTTCAACAATCTCAGCCAGAGGGGAAATATAGATAATAAACAACATAGGGTGGAGAGAGGAGCCCTGGGGCATGCCCCAGCTGAAAGGAAGGCTGCTAGAAAAAAAGGAGCGATCAAGAACTTGAAAGCTTCGATCCCTCAAAAAGGAGCAGACCCATTTCAAAGCGCGCCTCTTGATGCCTGCATGTAAAATTCTATGAAGCAGAATGTTATGATCTAAGGTGTCAAAATTAGCACTTAGGTCCAATAGAATGATGGTGGCAGTGCCCCCTAAATTCAGTCATCATCGAACATTTGCGACTACTGCCAGAAGGGCAGTCTTGTTACTATGTTTGGGTATGAAACCCATTTGAGTATGATGAAGGATCTTGTGCTCTTTGAGAAAACCTGACAGAAGTCTATTGACATGTTTTTACAATCAGTTGATCTGCTATAGGCAAGAGAGAAATTGGCCTATAGTTACTCAGTAGGGCTGTATCTAGATGAGGCTTTTTAAGTAAAGGTTTAATGATAGCATGATTCCAATTTGACGGTATAAGGCCTGTTATTAAAAACTTGTTAAGGGTCTTAGTCAGAACAGGGGCAATCATGTCTGAACCTAATGCCAAAAAGTAAGGATGGGCAGGGTCCAGTGGAGATCCTGATTTTATAATGTGTAACAAGTTAATTACAGATTCCTCCATAAGGGGTGGAAAATCTATGTAGACGCTCATACTTTAAGATGCAATTTCAAAATGCAAAGGAATGGTTAGAAAGCTCAGGATAGTAAACTTTGTATTTGATAAAAATATTTCATTTCACATTGCTGCCTGTGCACTACTGTATTCCTGGTGAGAAGATGGAGGAGTGATTCTGTTCCAAGGAGGGCATCAAAAACAGATTGGCTGATTGAAGAACGAAGAATGTTATTAAAACATTTTTATTAATAAAAGTTTTAATCTCACACCAACTCTCATTATTGACTGAAGATACTATTGAAATTGTGATGAATAATTAATTATACAGCTCCTGGTTAATCTCAGGTAACATCAAAGACCCATTGGTCAGAGTAGAAGAAGCGGGGATTTCTCCTTGATAGGTTAAGCCACACTGTGTAAACCGATATTTATTCTGGGATCTCAGCACACCAGCAAAGTTGGTAACAAGAGAACGGTTTACGTTATGAGAAAGAGGAACTGTAATTAATTGCACAGACTTCAAGGCATGACTGTACCTATAGCCCAAAGCCTGAGTTTTGAAGCTTGGTGGAGTGCAGTTTTCAAGGCGGTTGCAGAATGGAAGGTGTGAGTTTCAATAGGGTATTGCATCGCAATTGTTTTGGTTATTGAGAGTTTGCTCACATATTGGTGCATGTGTGTTTAATGAAGTGCTGATGCTTATGCAACTATTGTAAAGAAGTTTAAGAGGTTACTGAACTAAGAAGTAGTCCAAGATCCAGGGATAAATATAGATAAATAAGGGTTATTTAATGGTTTTCTTGTCAAAGGTTTTGTGGTGCAGGGCATGAGGTATTGTAGTCTGCACAATTGAGATAGGGGCTATCACTATTTGATGTGAAGGGGAAGCTGCATTTGTGAGGGTGATTACCACTAGTCAAGATTTCATTTGTGTGTGTGAAAAATCTTTCTGAGTGAGAAAAGTCGGAGGGTGTAAAAATATAAATAGTCTGTTTTTTTAATTGCCTTTTTATTTTCTTTAGAGCAGCAGACAAAGATGTGTATTTTGTGTTTATTTTGTGTTTCCTTGGAACTGGTTAATTGTATGTGTAAGAAAGAATTGTAAATTAGTGTGAACTGCTGCAAGGAGTGAGCAGTTGCACCATATTTTGTTCCACGCTGAGATTGTAAAGGGATTGTGGACTAGAGGAGTCACCAGTGCATTTGTATAAACACACTAAAAATGCACTTTCTTGCTTTGCTATATCGATTAATATATTATTAGTGAATATATAAAAGTTCTTCATTTTTCCCGAAACAAAATACACGCTGTTTGAAGATGGTTAATTACAACATTAACAGTATTTAATATAGCTGAACATTGTGTGCTTTCTAGTAAAGTTCCAGCATTTCTCATCTCCCAGACAGCCTCCAGTCGAGTTCTGGCGATCCTTGCCCTCCGGTCGGCTTCCTGCAGAGTCTCAGCTCTCCTCTTCTGTTTTCTGCCGATGATCCTGTATTTCCTGTAAAAGAGAGAAAAGAAGAAAAAAAAAAAAACAGTTTGAAATTTTCAAGCAAGTAACTTGATTTCAACGTAAAGAAAGATTAATTGCCTAAATGAAACAACACAGAGTTCTGTCTATTAAATACTTTCTGACAATAAGAACTAGTGTGATTTAGGTTTGAGTTAGAATCCAAGATACCGCTAAACAGACATTAAGGAAAAAGGTATTTCCCATAACAAGCCCTCCCCTGCGAATTAGGAGAGTCGACACAGAGCAAGTTTATCAAAAACTATTTTTGGCAAGACATTATGTCAGATCACAAAGAAACACTTTAGACAAGATGATTTATTTTGAGATTAGACATTGTTTCAGAGACTCCGAAAGTGTTGTATAAGGAGGAAGAGACTTGTTCAGCTTTTTAGAAACGTATGCACATTGTGGCAACAATAACTGACATTTTACAATGTATAATTTCACCTGTAACAAGGTTCATCCTGACATTGCAAAATTCACAAATTGTTGCTTCTACACCACTTCAAACTGTGCATTCATTGAGAGAGGTGAGAAGGATTTGCCTCATGGTTTAAAGAAGCCTGAGGGCCACAGAGGCTAAAAAGACAGGAAACACAAAGAATCAGATGGTAGGCACACAGAAGCCACAGAAGGAAAGACCAATGAATGTCCACAGATTAAAAATAGAGCTAGAATAAATAATTAGAGGATGTCAAGATCTTGAACATGTGAATCAATACCAAGAGAAAGAACATATTTACTTGAACAAAGAGATTTCTATGCTTGCAGCAGCTACACATGACTAATTGAATGGCCAGAAAAAAATGAAGTTGATCTTTCAAAAAGTGTCTCTATGAAGAAAAGATTCAGAGCACAATTGCATGACGAATCTATTGAGACAATGTATTCTTCTTGAATGGTGTTACACATTTCTTAATTAGTCAAATGTATTCACAAATGGGGTGATTTTTAGAAGGGAGAAAATGGGCAAAGAAACAAACAGAGGCAGGTGAATTCAATGGTAAGTTGCTGCCAGGGCCTCCAGATGAAGGAGGAGCTTTGGCTTATCTAATAAGAGAGATACCAGGTGGTGGGTATGTCCATGTGTCATGGAGTAGAGGGGATCTTTCAGAATCTATGAATAATTTTCCAAAGCTGAGAGTGAATCCTATGAAGTCGTACACATAAGTCTACAGATTTATGAAGATTTCTAAAGTGCTGTGGATTCATTTTAATGCATTCTTTGAGACTATGGTTCTTAATGATTTGTGGGCTGAGTGTAAAATTGCTGTACAATGGCCGCAAACAGAGCCACCAAGAGATCAATGCACCAATGTACCTTCTCCTATAGTAATGAAGAAATATAAAGAAGTGGTTACTTTTCTGAAAGGCAAAGTTCCTCAGAAAAATCTTGTTTATGTGAAAATAAAGAGAACATCACAAGAGCCAAAAGAGTCAGTGTGTTTATATTATGAGTGATTGTTGCATGCATTTCAGCAACACAGTCAATCAGAGTGATGTGTGATTTGTTGTGTCACAGTTTGCTCTTGGGCTAAGACCAGAGATCAGTAAGCATATACAACAGAATGGCAGACAAAACCATTGGATGAGATCCTGAGATATGCAAAATATTGCAAAATATTCTAGTGATGAACAGGAAATGAAGCAGGTGAAACTTAAGGAGAAGTTCATGTTAGCTCAAATGAAGTTGGAGAAAATGTGTTTTCAGAATGTGCTGTTTGCCTGGAGTCCTGATGGAATGCAAGGTGTTGGTTTTGAAGCTGGAACTCAAGGATTTCAGGGAAGTATGATGGTTCCACAGGGTAGAGGTCGAGGAGTTCAAGTTGATCTGAATTCTAGTGTAGCTGTTGCGATGTTGAGGAAAATGACTTCTTGTCATTTTTTAAAGAAAATTGGGCATTCGAAGAGGGACTGTAGGCTGAATCCACATAGAATGAGTGGTAATAGTGAAATGCAAGGAGAAAATAGGATGGAGATGCACTATGTACCTATTCAACAAATGCAAGTGCCAATGCTGACACAAAGGTAAGTACCGCAACCTACTACACAAGGGAAGAAAGGACACAGTTACATACCCACCCACTCCACCCACCCTGCAATGCTCCCACAACCCTTCACAGCAGCACAAGCCATACACCCCACAGCAAGAGGTACTTACCCACCACAAGGCAAATCCAACCTGCCCAAATACATGTGCCCCACACCCACAAACAATGAAACGAGATACCATGGATCCAGAGTGTGCCTAAAACAATACAGGCCACACGTGAACCTTTATTAGGCTCCCTGAGCAACAAAAGTGCTTTAAAGGCCAATGGCCAGTCCATATGGACATAAGTCTGATGGGCCACAAAGGCCCCAACTTGACTCCCACAAGTGCTACTGTACTCCACCTCATAGGGTCAACAATGGGGCATCCAGGCACCTCAGGGAACAGGGGCAGAGGGTCATGGGGGTGGGGATTTAGGACTGGGGGGCTTAGATTTATGTTTGGATGTGGAGGGGGTTTGGGTATGCCCTTGGAAGGTGGAGGAGTGGGCTTGGACCGAGGGTTGGCAGATGGGCTTGGTTCAGCACAAGGCTTCTTCCTCTCTGGGGAAGGGGCACGGGAATGGGAAGGGTGAACAGGAGTGGGCTGTGATGTGGGAGGAGTGGAAAGGGCAAAGAGGTGAGCACGTTTAGGGACGAGACGGGGTGGGCCAGTGGGTTGGAATAGGTCAACACAGGAGAGGAAAAGATTCTTAGGTGCAATTGGGGTGGACCTGGAGAAAGGCGTGGGAGTGGAGGTAGAGGGAGTAGTTGCGACAGGTGTAGGTTTGCGTGACGTGGGTGCAGGTGACTGGACAGTATGCTGAGGTCTGGTGGCTGTGTGATGGGTGGGTGTTTTGGTGCATTTGAGTGCCTTGGGGGAGGGGGATTGGACACAGTAGGACAAGACAGGCTGCCAGTGTAAATGGATGTTATCTGGGTGTCTGCAAGTCTGGTGAGTGTTCTGCATATGTTAACTAAAGTCGTTGTGGTGAGTGCAGGTGTGGTGTCTGGGGTGCATGAATGGATGTGTGTTATTGTGGTGACTGCAGGAACAGGGTCAGCAATATTGAATGAGGGTGCAGTACTTGTGGGTCTGCATGTACAGGGGACAGACAGGGATGCGGAAGTGGTGGACACACTGGGAGAAGTGAATGTTGGTATGTGTGCATGTGTATGTTGGCTGTGTGTATGCTTGTGGTGGGAGGTATGGTGCTTGTGTTTTGAAGTGTGCTTCTTGTATGTTGAGGTGTGTACCTGCGTGTCAGAATGTGTGCTTTGGACGGATGAAGGGAGTGGGGTGCTGGAAGGGGTAGAGGTGGTTGGAGGGGGGACGGAATGACCAGGGACACTAGCTGCCGTCCAAGAGGAGGCCAGAGCCTGAAAAGATCTCTATAGGCCAGACACGGCACAGTGAATGCCATCCAGGTAGGCACTGGTCTGCTACACCTCTGATGCTAGCCCCTGGATGGCATTGACAATGGTTGTCTGCCTTACAGAGATGGCTCTCAGGAGGTCAATAGCCTTCTTAGTGAGGGCAGCAGTGCTGACTGGGGCAGGGGATGAGGTGCCTGAGGTGAAATAGACGCCCACTCTTCTGGGTGAGCGGTCACGGGGAACTCGGTGGGGAGCAAATGTGAGGGTGATGATGGTATTGGGGGTGCAGAAGATGACACAGTAGGGGTGGGCCCTCTAGGGTCTGCCACCGCCAGGGAGCTCCCATCGGAGGAGGTATTGGAGTCACTACCTCCAACCCACTGGTCCCCATCGCATCAGATGACTCTGCCTCCGAGGATCCGTGGGCCGCTGCATCCCCACTCGCCGGTGCCTCAGTTCCCTTGCGAACAGGGATGGGGGGACAAAACAGGAGAGACACTTGTAAATAGCTGAATGGAGGTACATTAGTGGTTCACATATATACCCACCCAGAAAATTTTCCAACAGGCAGCACCTACCGCTATACACATGGCTATGCCCCTGACTAGTGGCCAGAACCCTGCTCTACAGCCATTCCCCAAATAACTTAAGGACCTGACGTACTGCAGACTTGACCCAAACACCCCTACTCATCACGGGGACAATTATGTACATGGACATCCATCATAGTCCCTGTCACTAGACAGCATAAATACGAACGCACACATACACACACATCCATAAACGGCTCAAAATATGGTATATGTACTCAACCCCTTGTGACTACTGTGCAGCCTTCAAGCGCCCATCCAGGTCCAGGTATGCCACCACCAGGATGCATAGCATAAGGGGGGTCAGTGCCCGACGGGCATCCCTTCCTCGTTGGGAGGACTTCCACAGCTGGGCCTCACAGTTCTTCCTCACCCAGCACCACAGGTCCTCCCACCTCTTCCTGCAGTGGGTGCTCCTCCGGTTGTAGACCCCCAGGGTCCGCACTTCCTTGGCAATGTCATTCCAAAGTGCCCTCTCATGGTGGGTGCTTACCTCTATGGGACACACAGAAAAGTAACACTGAGGTCAGACACTGGCCAATCATATACAGCTGTCTATTTGTCCACTATGGGACAGACATTTCAAACAGCCTAACAGCACACACACACGCAGCATGTCAGGAACCCTGGACCATACAGTGTCACAGGTGCACACATGTATGCAGCCAACACCCACCACTACACCCATCCATGCCACCCAATCCTCCTACTCACCTGTACCTCTGTCCGACCGTAGAGCTTGGCGTACAGGAGAAGGACCCCGTCCACAAGCTTCTCCAATTCCTCGTTGGTGAAGGCCGGGACTCCTTCCCCTGCAAGACATGCCATTTCAATGACCAGAGGCAGGGCACAGCAGTACACTCAGTGGACTACCTGTATACACGAGATCAGGAAGTCAAGTGAAGTTGGGGTGACGAGTTCGCGTACGCACCGCGGCGGTGTGCACTGTCACCGCCGGAGGTGATCATGATACACCAAGATTGCTCATTGACAACCATGTTAACCAATAAATTTGCGCACGGCGCTAAACACCGCCTTACGCTATAACGTCAACCGCTAGGGGTATGAGGTCACTTCCACCATGGCACTTCTGGATTACAGGGGGCAGACGTTTTGGCCTTAGCTATGCAGTTGTAAAACCCTCATCTACACAAAGCAGGCCCTATTGTCCCCTAAACACCCCTAGGCATGTAACAATATACATCACCTCACCTGACCAGTCCTGATATATCATTGTGGTCATGTTTCTGTTATGTCACACACACTAAGCATTAGTGTCGTCGACAATCATGCCAGCAGTGCTGAATGAAAAACAATGTGTGCAGATGTATGTGTGTTCCTCACATGTGTTTTCAACTCCTGCTAGGTACAGACCCATGTGGCGAGGAAGGGCCCCATCGGAGTACAGACCACTAGTTAATTTGTGGACCATGGTGGAGCATCACATCATTATCAATCACAGACTCACTTGTGCAACTATTCATGAACTTTGTGCATTACTGGATCCAGCACTGACACCGGCAAATCGTAATCAGCATGCCATCCCTACTGAAGTGCAGGTGCTCGCTGCACTCCATTTCCTGGCCTCAGGCTCATTTCAAGTGACAGTGGGCATTCACAGCCAATGTTTAGCATAATACTGCCAAGATTCCTGAATGCATTTGCACGACTCCTACAGTCCTTTGTGAGGTTTCCCTAAAGTGCTGACCTCCTTGCCATCAAGTCGGACTTCTATGCCTTTGTCAACATACCCCATGTGATAGGTGCCATCGATGGCACCCACATAGCTATCATCCCCCCCAAGAGTCAGTGAACAGGTGTACAGAAACAAGAAGAATTTTCATTCCATGAACATTCAATTGATGTGTACTGCAGACCAGTACATCTCACATGTGAATGCCATGTTCCCTGGTTCAGTCCATGATTCCTTTGTGCTGAGGAACAGTAGTGTGCCACACAAGATGTAACAACTACAAGAGGACAGAGGGTGGATCATAGCTAGGTGTTTCTGACACTTATTGCCACATAGCAGACAACCAGGCAACCAGGGTTGTCAATGAATGTCCTGTTTTGCAACTTTTTCTAGGTGATTCTGGCTATCTCAACTTGCGTTGGCTCCTGACACCAGGGAGGAATCCAGGAACAGATGCAGAGAGGAATTACAATGAGGCCCATGGACGTACCAGGAGGGTGATAGAGAGCACAATAGGTCTCCTGAAGGCTAGATTTTGTTGTGTACATATCTCTGGTGGTTCCCTGGCCTATGGGCCTGAAAAGGTTTGTAGCATAGTGGTGGCCTGCTGCATGCTGCACAACGTGGCTGTGAGAAATTCGACCCCCCTCTTGGAGGAGGAGGGTGCTGTATATCCAGACCAGCTTCCTCAGAGAGTGGATGAGAGTGATGGTGATGAGGGAGAAGATGTACAGAACAGGACCCAACTGATACGACTCCACTTCCAGTAACTTAGTGGCAGAATTGGATGGGATTGCTGTCTGTGCATCATACTGTCAGTGATCCTTGACATCTAGGGGGGTGTTGGGTCAATACTCATTGCCACTGCGACCAGGTCTGCATAGGACAGATTACAATATAGTATAAAAATTCAAATCTGTAGGCACAACAACATGTAAGGCGTGTGGTGCATTTACTGCTACTCAGATAACAATAACAGAGTTATCATACAGTTGCATCCATTCTTCAATTTGTTTAAACTTAATGAGAGGGGACATTGTAACAGGGTGAAAAGGTATTTATTTGGTGCAGGGATACAATTATGCAGATTACAGTGATGGGAGTGGCCTACTGGTGGTTGTACAATATGGCAAAATGGTCACAGCATTGTTGGCAACAGTGGTAGGTCCATCATTGTTTACAAGAGTTTGTTCTAGTTTTCACATGGTTTGGTGGTTGATTTAGTGGGACACTTGGAGGACAGTTCTTGCCAGAGTCACTTCTGTGAGGGGGCCTTGTTCTTGGCAGGCGTTCCTGTGCCATATCTGGGCCTGAGGGCCCGTTTGGGCATCTGGTGTTGGCCGGTACAGGTTGAGATGGATGTCCCCCGTGTGTCCTGAGAGGGTGGTACATGTGAAGTTGCTGCTGATGCAATTGTTGTCCGGTCTGTATCCTGGCATGTAGTAGGGGCTTCCTGGTCTGTGTGGGCCTCAGGCTGTGTTGGGATAAGGTGCAGCAGCACACCTGCTATGCTGGCCATTATGGCATTGTGCAGTTGCCACTGCTCCATGGCCTCTTGGTGGTGTGCTAGCTGCATCCTTTGACTCTGCTCCAGGGTGGATACTATCTGGGCCACTATGTCCTGGGTATGGTGATATGCTCCCAGGACCTCAGAGATCACGTCATGGGCTGCAGCATTCATCCAGAAGAAGTTGATATTGCTAGTTTTTATTATCATGTTAGGTGTTCTTTGTTGTGTGTCAAATATTGTCATTGTGGTAGCCTGGTCTCTGGCTTCCTAAAGTTTTGATATAATATGGCCCGTTAACTCTCTGTTTTCTTTCAATCTAGTTGACAGTGATTGATAACACTTTGATTAATCCTGCTGTTGGATTTTGCATGGTTGAGTGTGCCACCTTCTGTCTTCCCTGCTAGCATGCTAGCCTGCTGCTACTACTATCACCCCATTAAGATGCCACCTTGGGAGAAACCCTGCAGTAAGAAGACTCGCTCACTTCTTCTATTCACAGAAGAGAAGAACTACGGATTGATGTGAACTTGTTTAGTTAGTAATTAACTTCAACTGATGAAAATGTTGTTTGTGTGTATGTAAGTTTTTGTAGGCAAATTGGGCATGGCAGTCATCCCCTAGTGGTCAATATAGTTACAGAGGGCACTACATCAAGGGTAGAAGTAAATGACATACACTTTTTTAGCGAATTGAAAAAACAGGCTACACTAAAATACAGCAGTTCAAACTAAAACACCAAAATAAAAATTTGAGGCATTATTCAAGAAAAAATAAATTATTCCCTTTTATTTTTAACAAATAGAAAACTCACCCTTTTAATCCACAACAGGCCCAACTCTCTCCCCAAACAAATAGTTCCATCCCCAAAAAGTCCAATGAAAGTCCAAAGTGAAAATCTGTCCCAACTCCCTGCCTACCCCCTCCCACACAAACAAAAAAATAAAAAATGCCTCAGAAGAGGGAACTGTCTATTTGAGTCTGGAGCTGGTCCAGGCTCTGCTCCATTCTGGTGAGCTGCCTTTCCATACTTTCCATCCACTGAAGGATACGCTGAAGCAATGCCCTGTCAGAGTAGGAGGGGGCAGCAGCAGGTGAAATCAAGGACCCTAGCAGCTCATGGCGGCACCGTCAATGAAGTGGCTGGAATGCTGGAGGCTGGGGCTAGAATGCTGCTGAACTGGGTCCTGGTTCAGAGGCAGCTATTGCCCCCTCTTCTTCCTCTAGGACCCCCGCTGCCAGTAATTGGCCTATATACTCTCCAGACTACCGCCAGAGATGGGCTGCCATCTCCTGGCCAGTGGATGGCGCTGTGCAGCCAGCAACAGTATCTATATCGAGAAAAAATAAAAATAAAAAAGACAAATTGTAAACAATGCTCTGAACAAACACTAAGTAGGTAGTGGGTGGCAGTGTAGCAGTGCATTGCTAGTCCCCTAGGGACATTGGAATTTCATTTGATAACGATTAGGAGAGTCACAGGGTGAATTTTATTTGTTTACCCACACATGCCTCACATAAAAAGCACTGACTGCCTGGAAGAAGAGGATTAGGGCAGAATAACACCAGATTAAAAAAGACAGTGAATTTTGTAGTTTTAAAGGCTCTTCTAGTAACTAAACAGACACTTTGAGTGGAAAAATCAAAACCAATTACCTTTCATTTATAAGTAAGTCATTATGCACTATGGAGTACAAGATTCTGTGCCAGATTAATGGAGGCACACTTCAAGTAATTTGCTACTGGTTGCAGCTGGGGAAGCTGTGGTTGGCAATTATCTATCTTTAATTCCAATGGCCCTGCAAATGTCTTTCACTTAGTTTCTACTCTGACTCTATAGAGGGAGATGAATAATAAATAAAATATGTCACACATGTCACATAAGCAGTGTAAGGCAGAGGGATTAGGTGGGAAGGTGCAGCTTTTGCTATATAGAATAGAGGGTTGTCACTGATCATCTATTCATCATGTGCATAAGCTTTGGCTTATTCAGGCGTTGTGTAGACGAAAGTCAAAAGGGAAAAATCTGAAAAGATGTAAATTAATCTGTTATGGGAAGCCATGAAATATATTTCAGAAAATCTTCACATGACCATAAAAGTGTGGCACGTGGCAAAAATGTATTTTGAGTTTTGTTTAGTAGGATGGGACAGAAGAACTTAGGAAAGAATAAAGGAGTGAAACACTGAGAGGTGACTGAGTGGGAGAAGGGAACACATCTTATTTGTTCACTTTCCATTTCATTGAAAAATTTGTAAATGCTGCATTAACTGGAGCAGATGCACATTGCACAGCCAACACTGCAGTCATAAATTGAACCATACTACACTTCTTCGGTCATGGGTGGCAAAATGCCATGGGCAGGGAGGGGGGTTAATAAATGATGATGGACGGAATACATAACTGTCTCGCTTAACAAATACAGTGAGCCAAGGGATTAGAAAACACAATAAAATACCCCATACATTGAACCATAGCTTTTTCATCCAAGCAATTATTAAATCAGCCTTTCCTTCTTCCTACTATATTTACCCATAGCCAGCATGATTTCAGCTTTACTTTCTCTCATACAGTCTTTCACCAAAATTCACAATCCATTATCTATCTATTCAGTATCCACTATCCAGCCTTTCTTTCAACCATCTTTTCACCCATCCATCCATTCACTCAATACTCACCCAGGTATCTTTTCACCCACCCCCGCATTCTTTCCTTTTACTCATTTCACCCATCCTCTCTTTTAACCTTCCGTTCTTTCCCATTTTTATCAAGCCATAATTTGTAGCTTGTTATGTGTGCTTTTGCTAAGTTGCTGAAAGAAGAGGTCATGACCCAGCCACCACTGTAGCTGGTAATGCAGGGGGTACAAGGTCACAATGACACCCTAGTAGCTAGTAAGTATAATAGTAATTGTCAATGAGCAAGCAATGTGACCACCGCCCATCCCTGCTGCCGCTTCTCCCCTTCCTCCATCTCTTCCAACAGCAGCACTTGAGCCAGTAGCACTGGTGGTCAGTGTTGCTAGAAAAAAAATTATACAGTTTTTAGATGCCAGGTACACCTCCACCTAATATTTCTAATAAAAAATATGCACCCACAATACATCATTACAGTTCAGTTGGCACTGCAGTACCGTTTATCAGAAATATCACTCCTGGCATTTTGTTGGGTCACAGCATTAGAATACCCAGGTTGCCAAGCCAACCAAAAATGTTTTGTAAAGGAGGGGCAGAGCTATACCCTATGATGATGATGATGACTCGGAATCATTGAAGCACAATGAAAGGGTGGAAAACAATGGTCAATGAAAGACATAAAAAGATAGGGCAGGGATAACAGGAACTAAATACAAATTGGATAGGGCAGTTGGAAAAAATAGACAGTTTAAAAAAAAAAAACAAGGCAAATAAAAGTAGAATAATAGTCGCCAGAGGTAAAGGTTAGGGAATTAGTAATAATAATAAATCAGGTTTGGTGCTGGTGGAGGGTGCCTCCTTCCCAGCTCTTCCCGGCCCTGCCTCTGTACTCCCCTTATTGCCCTCAGATGCTAATGTAAGAAGAAAAAGAAGATACAAAAATAGATTAGTGGTACATTTAATCTTCACAAAATTGTTATACCAGGCAAACACAGTAACATTGTACTTATCTAAATCAGATCACCTATGGTACTAGTTTGATCAACTATACTCCTAAAACCCCTAGGTCAAATTTCCTTATCGGAAACTACATTTGGAACTAATGTATTGCAATGAATGATCTTTGATTCTATTCTCATATCTCAACCCCCTCAATAGACCAGCTCAGTCTCTCTTTTTTGCAATGCATAGATGCATACTAGTAGTACTACACATCACTGTGAAATTGCTTGGGACTGTGCAAGCAACTTAGATAAAAGATACAGAGAATGCTAGCTCACTGATATCACATATTCACTATGGTGAAAGGAGGAGTCTGCACAGCAATGGCTTCTTGAATAATCAGCCAAAGCGAGTGCTGACAAATACAATGAGGTAGCACCGAGCACCTGCCTAGCTCTAATAGGATCACTCAATAATATTCTGAGTGTGAGCAGCAGGCTATTCAGAAAAAAACACTAAAACTTGACACAAACGGGCATGACGGGTAACTCTTCTCACCCATGGAACTCCATGTAGCATGGCGGAGTTTTGGGGCTCATTCACAGAGTTCTGCGTAGTGCTAATCCGCACACTCCACCCAGGCCTAGATAACAGTAGAAGAGTTAAGCCCTGATTTCAGAGAGACTGAACCCAGAAGTTTGCGATCTTACAGGGAAAGATATTAGAATAATCAAAGGTGTAGAACCACTCTGCATCACATTAAAGCCTAATACAATTTTTCCTAAATGCCACCATACAATTTGACTCCACAGTCAGACACAGGAAAAACACCATTAAGGAAATTTGAGAAAAATAATTGGGAGCTGTTGTAGATCAACTGTCATGGGCCTATAGAAACCCAACAGAAAATATAGAATAGTTCTTGATCTCCAAAAGATTTATTGCATTGTTGTTCCATGTTGTCCTCTAGTACCAAATCCAGCCACTGTCCCTTTCTAAATTCTGCGCACTACAGAATGGTTTACCATTGTGGATCTCTGTAATGCCTTTTTCTCTATCCAATTGCATGAAGATAGTCAATTCTTGTTCTCTTTTGTGGTTCAAGATAGAGTTTTGGCATGATGCTAACTGCCACAAGGGTATACTTAGAGCCATTCCATTTTCTAATCAGATCTTGAAGAAAAATGTTCAGTCTCTACAGTTGTCTTATAATTCAGTTCTTTTGCAGTGCATTTATGACCGATTTATGGCATTGAGCACTAGAGAAGCTTGTAGAGAGGATACCATTGTTTGCTGAATCACCTAGCGGAAAATGGACAAAAATGTTTCTGAGTAAACTGCAATACTGTCAGAAAGAAGTCTAACACTTTTGACAAATCATTGAAAAAGGTGTCACAAGAGAGGGTTGAAGTGATTCTGAAAATAAATCCACCCAAAACACAGAGGGAAGTCAGAATGGTTCTGGGAATGTTTGGCTACTGTAGACTGTGAATAGCAAACTTTTCTTTAGTGGCTAAACCGTTACTGAGGCTGACACACAAAGATGTGGCTGACCTGCTTCCATGGGACAACATGTGCTTGAAAGCTTTCCTAGAGCTGAGAGAAAGTCTCTGTCATGCCCCGGCACTAGAAATGCCAGATTACAGGAAGATGTTCACAATGTTTGCAGTGAGAGGGAGGGCTACGCTCTCTCAGTGCTTACTCAGATGCATGGAGCTTTTTGAAGGCCTATGGCATATTTTTCAATCACCCTTAACCACGTCACTTCATGACTGCCCGACTTCCTTAGAGCTGTTGCCCCAGTTGGTGTCAGTGAAGAGACATGGAAAGACACAGTGAAATGACATCCTTTAACTGTCACTCCATGGAGATACTGCTTACCAGAACAAAAACAGAGTACTTGATTAATAAGAGATTCACAAAGTATGAGAAGCAAATCCTTGCTTCTGAAAACATCATTTTAAAACACTGTCAGACATTGAATCCAACCACTTTACTACCATTGCCTGAAAATGATGGCGAGTTTTAGAATGATTGTCTAAATGTCATGGATTTATGCACAAGCAAAGGCCAGACACATCAAAGATGAATTTTTCATTGAGCCTTGTTATGCAGTATTTGTGGGTGACTCATGTTTGAGAATCAATGAAGGTATCCTGAGAGCAGCTGACACTGTTTGTGCAATTCAAGAGGTTGTGGAAGTTTCATGGCTTTGAGATGTTACCTCAGCATGTTATAGAATTGCAGTCTTGCATCCCAATTGAGAGTGACTATTCTTACAGGTAGTCACTATGGCTTTTGTGTGGTCCATCACTCTGGACAGTTATGGCCACAGAGAGGTTTCATGACTTCATTTGGTTCAGTTATATGGAATGTTGAACATGTAAAAAGATTACTGAAAGCACTGCAGTTGAGAACTGAACTAGCAGTTGTTAAATGTGCAGCTCACATAACTGAAAATGGATATGTCAGAATTGAAAATAGATTTGCTGAAGAAGTTGCACAGATGTCTCTAGTTGTGGCCTGCACATTTAATGGGCCTTACATAATGAATCTGAAGAGGACAGTGTTTTTTTCTGATGTTGTCAGTAGCTTACAAATGGGAAGAGAATCAAGCGATTATAGGAGGCTGTTCCTGAAGTAGAGCAACAGGGTGGGGTCAGAGCAGGATGTAGGGAAAATGCAAACAAATTTGGATTACAGCAGATGGAAGACCAGTTTTGCCTGACAGTTTGTTGTTTCCAAAGTCTCACCACATTTAGATGCAATGGTGAGGTTGTTCAGACAGAACTGTTTGAACCCCAGATCCAGCATACTTGCAGAGGAATTGTGCCACTGCTGTGCAACATACCAGCAAATGAATGTAAGGAAAAGAGTAAAAGTTACACTAAGCCATGTAGGGTGATCAGGTGGTTCTGTGACCATTAATTATATGATTTGTTGTGTTTTTTTTCTAAATAACATGCTGCTCACACTCAGAGGTATGGTACACTTGGTTTAGGTTAAGAATATTATTACGTGATCTAGCTTAAACTGGGCAGGTACTTAGCACTGCCTCATCATACTTGTCGGCACTCACTTTGGCGGAATATTTCAGAAGCCATTGCTATGCAAACTTGTCTGTCCTCCTGTCACCATAGTGAATTAGTGATATCAGTGAGTTAGCATTCTCTGTGACATTTATCTATGTAGCTCATACAGTCCCAAGCTACTTCACACTGTGTAGTAATAATAGTATGCATCTGTGCATTTAAAACAATGCATACTGGGTTGGTCCATCAAGGAGGTTGAGAAATGAGGATAGAATCAAAGATTATGAATTACAAAGCACTAGTTCCAAATGTAGTTTTTGTTAATAAAATTTGAAATAGTAATTTTAGGATTAGTACAGCCAACTCAACGATAGTCAATACTAGTATCATAGGTGACCTGATTTAGATAAATACAATGTAACTGCATTTGCCTGATGCCTGATCATTTTGTGCATATTAACTGTACCACTAATCTATTTTTTTGTCTTCTTTTTTTCTTACATCAGCACCCAAGGGCAAGAAGAGGGGGATCAATGAGAAAAGTCAGGGAAGACCTGGGGAGGAACAGGAGCCGGCCTCTAGCACCAATGCCAAGGGCTCTGCTCATCCATGTAATTCCTATTATTTATTATTATTATTATTATTATTATTGCCCTAACTTTTACCTCTGCCTACTACTATATTACTTTTCATTTTGCATTGTTTCTTTTTCATACTGTCTCCTTTTTTTTAATTCCCCTATCCAATTTGTTCGTTCTTTTTATCCCCTCCTTATCTTTTTTTTCTGTCTTTCATTGACCATTATTATTCCACTCCTTCTTTTTACTTCAATGATTCCAAGTTATCACTATCATAGGCTATAGCTCTGCCCCTCCATTATGAAGTTTTTGGTTTGGCTTGAATTTTCTAACATTGGGAACCAACAAAATGCCCAGAGTGATATTTCTGAAATACGATACTGCAGTGGTAACTGAACTGTTGTGATGTATTGTGGTTGATTTTTTTGTACAAAAAAGATTAGAAGGAGCTGTGTCTTACCTCTAAAAATGACTAATGTTTTTTTTTAGCCACACGTAGCCCCCAGGCTCATCAAGTGCCTTTGCATGAGCAGAAGGAGCAGCTGGAGAAGCGGCAGCAGGGATAGGCAGTGACAAGTTACATTGTTTGCTTATTGAGAATTACTGTTATACTCCATGGCTAAAAGGTCACTGTCATGAGTGTGAACCTACCCTGTTACCAGCTACAGTGGTGGCTGGGTTATGGCCTCTTCTAACTCAGCTCAGCAAAGGCTCCCATTATGTGCACTAAAAATGATGGCTTGATGGATTTGGAAAAGAACGGAGGGTTAAAAGAAAGGATGAGTGAAATGAGTGAAAGGAAAGAAGTGTTTGCTCAGAGCATTGTTTACAATTTGTCTTTTTTACTTTTGTTTTTCTCAATAGAGCTACTCCTGCTGGTCATCCAGCACCACCCACCAGAAAGGAGATAGTGCCAATCTGGGGTGGGGGCTGGAGACTTTACAGGTTGATTAAAGGCAGCTGGTGGTCCTGGAATATAAGTGTTGGAAATAGCTGTCTCTAACCTAGGACTGAGTTCAGCAGCATGCCAGCCCTTGCCTTCAGCCTCCCAGCCATTACATCACCAGTGCCTTCACCAGCTGTTAGGGGACCGGACTGCACCTGCTGCCACCCCCTCCGGCTGTGACAGGGCATTACACCCGCACAGCCTGCAGTGGATAGTCTGTATGGAGAGGCGGCTCTCCAGGATTGAGCAGAGCCTGGATCAGCCCAGAGCCAAAGAGACAATGCCCTCTTCTAAGCCCTTTTTTAGTTTTGTTTTGGTGGGAGGGCCTTGTTATGTGTGGAGAGGGTGGGGATGGAGTTGGGACAGAGTTTCACTTTGGGCTTCTTTTAGACTTTTTGGGGACGGGGCTATTTGTTTGGGGAGAGGGATGGGCCTGTTCTGGGTGGAAGGGTGGGCTTTCTATTTGTTAAAAATAAAGGGGATATTGTACTTCATTTTTTCCTCAATTGTTTATTTTGCTATTTTAGTATGCACTGCTGTCTTTTAGTAAAGCCCGTTTTTTAAATCTGCTAAAACAGTGTATGTCATTTACCTATACCCTTGCTCTATTGCCATCTGTAACTATATTGTCCAGTAGGGGAGGATTGCCATTGCCTTTTATGCCTACAAAAACCTAGATACACACAAACAATATCTTCTTCAGCAGAAGTTAATCACTAACTAAAAAATTCCACTTTGTTCCATTGTACTTCTTTAAATTGAAAAGATGAAGCAAGGACTAATAACTCAGTCTCCTCACTGCAGGGTTTTTCCTAATGTGGCATCCCAAGGGGGTGGTACTAGTAGTAGCAGATTAGTGCACAAATAAGGAAGATACAAGTTGCCACTCCTACCTATGCAAACTCCAACTAAAGGATTAATCAAAGGGTTATCCATCACTGTCAACTAGAGTGAAAGAAAACAGAGAGTTAGTGGGTCACATATTATATCAACTTTAGGAAGTCTGAGACCAGACTACCACAATGACAGTATTTGACACACAACAGAGAAGACCTGATAGGATATAAAAAACTAGCAATATTAACTTCCTCTGAGCAATGGGGAGCTAGTATTTAAAAACTAAATGATATATTCTAGTCAGGAGCAGTGGGCTCAGAGTCAGGGGTGGTTGGACAAGGTTAAGCATTTATGTAACACACAGCATAAGGCCTTAATGATGTTGTTGATGAGGCAGTTGTGGAATATTGCTCAGGTAATAGAAGGTCATGCAGTGAGTTGATATTGCTTTTACTACATCTGCCCCAGCAAAGTATGATCAATTTATGGTGTAAAATTAGGCCACACCTCAATACATCACACAGCCCGGGGAAAGCCGGTTAAAGAGGTGATAAATGGACAGGAAAGGGGATTTGAGGAAAGGTGTGGCAAAGACAAACACAACACAAAAGAATCCACAACAATATTCATCGGGGCACTGAGCAGCATATCATCATCAATCTGCAGTGAAAGAAAACGATGAAAGGATAAGTATCATAGAGCTCAGTTAAAAACATTGAAAACAGTCCATCAGCCCCAGAGAGACCCAAGATAGTATACCTTTAAATGTTATGCCTTCTAGGTTTGAAAAATACAAATTATAGAGATGTTATTTTAACCCACCCAGTTCTAAAAAATTATGATTGTTAAAAGGAAAATGATACTGTATTGCCAAATTGGGCAATACATCTCCATTCTTCTTGGAATGTCTGTATCTCTTGGGTGCCTGGCTTAACCTGCCCGGTAGGTAAGTTGGAGTATTGAGCTTTCATATAGTTTTGTTTGTGCAGGAATAGGCTAGGAGAAGGCCTGCGTATTGGAAAACAGTAATGATATTATAGAGTAAAGGAGAAAGAGTGTACCAAGAAGACTCAGAGACAGAGCAAGATCATGAAGTGGATTTTCACATTTGAGTCTGCAATATAGGAAACACATATTCAGCAGCATTCCTTAAATCAACACAACTCTCTGGAGTCCACAGAGCAGAGTGAGTACTAGGCCTCAGATTCTTCACCATCATGATGGTTTCTCTTTGAAGTTGATAACTTTCTTTTAGCAGTTGAGGTTGTCCTACCCTGAGTTCTTCTATCCTCCTCCTAATACTGAGTAACTCTGTCCCAGTCCCAATCTGAGTGAGTTAGACCTATATAGTGCACTGCTGTTGAAAAATAAATAGAGAAATAGAATTGGAGTATTTTATGTTGGTTTGTCTTTGGTAACTAAAGTGATTGGTCTGATCTGAGGAACCAGGAAAAGGAGTTGACCCTGCAGGTTCATTTAGCTAAGTTTGAAAGGCCAATCACTTTCAGGAGAAAATGATCACATAGCCCCCAATACAAAACATCCAAATCAAGTTTACAAATTAGTTTAGCTCCCTCCTTCACTGTCAGCCACCACATATATCATTATTAATCACTCACAATCACTTAATATGTCACCACTCATTGATTCAATAGTTAGTAGTTACCTGTTCAAATTCAAGCACTTTGATGGTAGCAACACATTGGAATTTGGCATTGGCACTGGTGTTCTTTCAATCAATGATCTTCTGGGGCAGCCCTGGTAGGTGATGTTAAAAAACAGATAGGTAATGGCATGTGAGAGAGGCAGGCATTGCCTCAAATGTCCCGAAGGAAATGTGGGGGCATCGTCACTGCACATGGGCCCATATATGTGACTAAAAAATGGTAGGGCAGCATAAATCTGACACAAACATAATGTTCTACTAGCTATTTTGTGCATAGAAAGAAAGAAGGTGAAAGAGAAATAATTAAAAAGTT
The DNA here is from genome assembly GCF_031143425.1 of Pleurodeles waltl. Taxonomy (NCBI): domain Eukaryota; kingdom Metazoa; phylum Chordata; class Amphibia; order Caudata; family Salamandridae; genus Pleurodeles; species Pleurodeles waltl. The sequence goes on from NC_090437.1 coordinate 221,844,628, forward strand.
TCTATGGTAGCATTGGCATACTCAGTCTGGGAAGTAGAGTTTGTCCTCAGATGCATGTGGTTCACCCAGAATCTGGTCAGCAAACACACTTGACTCTGACGAATCATCCTTTTGCTCTTCCTGTGGAAATTTAGAAAAAGTGTAATCAGGTGGTATAAAATGCTGGTTCATTTTGATCATGGTTAATCGCTCCACGTTTTGATGCAATAGAATGGTCCTTCTCACTATTACAACTGCATCAGCTGCACTGAGCACATGCTCAGCAGACACCCTGGCTACAGGATAATCCAGATACTTTGTTGCCAAGCTCTGGCCATTGATGCATCTATCCACATCAATATACCAACTTGTTTTGATCCACATATACCTCTTTTGGGTCATCCATATACTCCTGGAACATTCTCTGAAGTGTCATTGGTACTGCCACTTGCTCAACCCCTTTTTTCTCCACCTCTGCACTGCGCTTAAGACCTGCCACTTGAAACCAAGCCAATGCAGAGGTTGGGTCGGAATCCTCGGATGCTGTTGTTGCCGGTGTTATTGTTGGTGGTGTTGGATGCTGTGGGACCAAAATGCCCTCTTTGGAGGTTGAAGGCAGCACTTCAGAACTGGTGAGTGGGACTCTAAGTTCCAGCCATTCTTCTTCCAGTTCTCCTACTTGTTCAAAAATCCACCTCTTGTATTTTGAAACATCCCCTTCCGAAAGTGAATTAACATTGGAAAATATTTTCGTAGTGTGGATCAAGTAGGGTGGTACTCATATACTTTTTGAACTTGATTATGTCACTTTGCAGCTAACTCTACATGTGAAAACCTCAAAAGGGAACGGCATCTTTGGTAGGTATTTGACTAGGCCCTATTTGCCTGCATCCATGGTTCCCCATTGCATCCCTTATTCTTAAAATGAAATAGTAATTGATCTGTCTTTACTGCTTGAACAGATTTTATAATAGGTTGAGTTCCAATGTGTTGGCACCTCCTGTGGCTTTAACTGGTACTCTGTTAATACACTGAATAATCCACAACCGCTTCTAGTCTTTAAAGGAATGGCTGAAATGAGGGAAGATGAATCTGCAGGTGGTCAGTTTGTGGCTGACTATGTATTTTTTTTAGAAAGTCTTGCACAACCAGGTTGATGCAGTATGCCAAGCATAGGATCCTGAAATAGCCACCATCTGCTATGCTCTTGACTATGTTGCTGTCAATGCACGTGGCAACAAATCCAATTCAAGAACCTCTGGGTCATAGTCATTTAGACACCTTGCTATTAAATGTGTCCATATGTTTGCAGCTGTTTGTGATTTCTCCTTGGTAAACATGGCTACTGTTGCATGCTGTGGAAGCTTTTAGAAGTTTCTTCAGGGCCAAAGCCTGTAGATGGCTAATGCTTTACTTCTACAAATAAGATCCACTGTGCAGTGATGCAGATGTAATCAGTAGCCTGATAAGTTGTACAGGTCTGTCATCAGGTTGAGAGTGTGCAAAGCACTTTGCTGCAAAGCTTGTCCAACCAATTGCAGCACTTCATAATGCAGCACTGGAAAAGAAACTAGGGCAAAATAGGTCTGACTTGGAACCTTCCATTTTGGGCAGATGGCTTTCACAAACTCAAGGAATCTCACTTCTTCCACAAAAGAAAAAGAGAGGTGGTCCAGCGCTAATATTTCTGCCAGATTCCCATTGAACAAACATGCCATTGGATGGTTGCGGTGATAGGGCTCTCCTGCTTAAACATGCCTGTAATTGTAGCCTGGATTTTCTTCTTTTTTGGAGCCACTTATGTATGCAATTTTTGAGATATAGGTGGTGGTAGACTCAATGTGCGTCATGGTGCAGTCTCCGTGTGCCATGGGTTCTCCATCTGACTTTTCATCTTCTTGTGCCATTGTAAGGTTGCTGGGGCAGATGACTCTGGCACACGGCTGGGAACAGGGCTGCTTTGCGTGAGGATGTCTCCCTCTTCTTCCTCATTTTCCATCATGATTTGACCAGTTGTAGCTGATGTTTCCTGGCTCTCCTCACCTTCACCACCGCAAACACGTTGAGACATTTTTTGAAGGTGCTCCTTCCACTGGACTGGATGATGTTTTTTCATACGTGTCGTCTGGCCTCCAGTACCATAATATGAACCAGGCTTACCTTGACAAACACTTGTGTGGCAAATGGAGAATATTGCAATGTTCTCTTCCTCTTTGCAAGTTGTATAAAAAAGTCCCTGCATGGGAAGAAATAATTTCTTACTTGGCCACTGCCAATGTCTGACGAATTGGAGGTGGGTTGGTGTGTTGCTTGCCTCTCTGCAGTGTATACTTCTATTGACGTACGGGTTGGTGCAGGTCTCTGCGGGGGTCCTACAAATATGGGAGCTGGCAATGCTGCCTGTGCTACATCCCTTGGAGCAAGTTAGATAGTAATGTTGGACTCCTCTGTGCCAGCTTCCACAATGACTTCGCCATCATCAACATCCTACTCACTATCATCCCCTTCCATGATTCTAAGGATTTCTGGAACTTTTCTTCTCCATTGCTCTCCTTGCATCTCTGGGATTCTGCCAGGGTCAATCCATATCCCTGTCATCATCATCAGAAGTGGTGCTTGGAGAAGATGGTGGAGTAGTACCCTCCCTTTTTCTTGCTGGAGATCTGGGAGCCATTGATTCTAAAAGAGGAGGTTCTTGCTTTGCAGGAAGCTCGGCCTCCTGTTCTGCTCAAACTTCGGGAAGATCTACTATTGCTTGCTGCGGCTGCTGCTAACTTAGCTCTGTTTCCTGAAACAATTGGGTACCACTTTGTGAAATGAACACATCCAATTCAGCATCACTGCTTGTCAGTGTTGCCATGTTTGCAGTGGCTGCATAACTGATAGACATGGGCTTAGGTTGAGCTGGTGCTGTAGATGCTGTAGCGCTGTTCCCTGGTTCGTCCCCAGAGGCTGGTGTGGTACACACATGTCTCCCAAAAATGGTTGCACTCGGCACACCACTGGTGAAAAACTGCTTCTTCTCACTGATCACTTTTTTGGGAGTAACTTTCTTTGGGGCCATCATCAAGCTCTCAGTTGGCAGTGGTACTAAGCTTCACAAGTGGAAAAGATTTGAGGACTTAACTATAAAGGCCTTCTCTTAAGCAGTTGATGTGACGTCCCTTCTCTTGTGCACCTAAAAGAAATCAAGCAAGAGAAAAATGTAGTTAGTGAATTCTTGCATTGTTGCAGATTGAAATGGTACAGACAAATGCAATATTAGTGCAGTTGGTTACTTATATAATAAATACCAATTTAATCGAACATTGTAAAGTCAAACCACACCACCACACCATAACATTTCATTTCAAATAGGCAGCACAACATAAAGACATAGCTCTTTGCTTCATCTTTGTATGTTTTATAGGAGCCACCTGTGGTAGACAGAAAGAGGTGCATGGGTAAATGGAATAATCCTTAAAAAACCCATGGTGGCAAGGTGGTTTGGGAGAAATGAAAAAAAACATTGAAAAATGAATTATGCTGCAGATTCGTCTGCAGTGCACCAAAGCCAGGGTGTCCAGGAGGAAATGGAATTATTATACACCTAAAGAAACTGAATACTGTAGTGTGGCTGTGTGCCTTAGTGGATGGATTGATAGAGGAATGAATGTGGATGGATGGAACAAGGCAAAATGCAGAAGTAAATAAAATGAAACTAAAAAAATAAATAAAACAAAATAAAAATTGAAATCAAGAAATTAAAAATATTAACAAATATACAATTAAAATAACAATTAAAATAAAAATTAAAAATAAAAAGTAAATTAAAAAACATAATAAAAAATAAAATAATAAAGAAATAAAAATGGTAATTAAAAATAAAATAAAAAACTAAAATGAAAAATTAAATAGAAAATTAAAATAAAAATATAATATAAACTTGAAATAAACAAATGATCAATAATTAACAATGTTTTTTGCCAATGGGAAGGACCCACACGCTGGACACACAAAATGTCTGCCAGCCACATGGTAAAACAACAACAAGTAGCAAGGAGGCATGGCAAACAAAGAATACATGCAAGCCTATGGCAAAGGGGCGCTGGCTGGATGGACACAATGGCTACCAACCAAATGGTCAAACAGCAACAACCCGCAGCAAGGTGGCATGGGGAACAAAGAAGGACCCATGCAAGCCAAAGGCAAAGACACACTGGCTGGATTATGAAATGGCTGCCAACAACATGGTAAAACATCAACAAAGAGCAATGAGGCATGGCAAACAAAGAACACACGCAAGCCTATGGCAAAGGGAATCTTTTGTATGCAGAAAATGGCCACCAGCCACATGGTCAAAAAACAACTGCAAACATGGAGGCATGGAGAAGAAAAAACACATGCAAGCCTATGGGTATAGGCTATACAAAATGCCCCCTGGCCACACAGCATGTAAAAGAAAGACACATGGGCCGTGATTTATCCTTTTTTGCGCCGCATTTGCGTCATTTGTTTACGCAAAAGCGGCACAAACCTACCAAATATAATTTAATTTATAAGTTTGTGCTGCTTTTGCATAAAAAAATAACGCAAATGAGGCACAACAAAAAGTATAAATCAGGGCCCTGGTGTGTAATGACAAACATGCATACACACACAAACACACTTGCCATAAAGAGGCATGGTAGTAACGCTGAAGAAAACACTAACATTGATTCAGCAATGCAAAACATAAAAATTAACTGAGCTTCAAAAATTTCACAACAACAATACACATCTTCCTATGCCATCATATACAATTTTTGCAAATGCAAACAATAGCTAACATTTTCAATGTAATCCAATACCATCCCTGCCCTAAATGGAGTTTTAAAAACATATACCACTGAAATATATATTTCATGCACTGATGACTACTAGTACTGTGCCTACTTGCTAAATAGCCCTTTGGAAAATCTAGGCCACATAGTAAAATGATATCGAAAATGTTTCAAACATGTAGAATAGGACTGGTTCTGAACTGTGCAACAATGTTCCTTTACAAAAAATGACAAATCAATGAAATGCAAATAAATAACTATGCTCATATTTAAACTCCACAATTTCCACCACAAACATTTTTTTTTAAATTCAATTAAAGAAGAAATAAATACTGGTGCATGCCCAAGTAAACAAACAAACACCCCCTTATTCAATTGTTCTTGAACTTGCTTGTGTGATTTCCCAAAAAAAGTATTTAAATCCGATGGTCTATCAAGGAGCAAAAGAGAGTGATCCTTCCACCTTGAAATCCAAGTGAAAAGTGACCAGAAAATGAAGAAAATCACTAGACTAGGAGGGACCTGCTGGACAGGAACAGGAAGTTGGAGTCTCTAGGGCACTTCCTTCCTGTTTGAGAAAAAAAGGATTTTCAATCTAAAAATAAAATTTGAAGGATCCATTGGAGAATAAAATCCACTCAAAAAACACTGTTTGAATAGATTTAGATATATCTTGGTTAGAAAATCTATTCCAGGTGCATTTGCATTTGCAAGCGGGAATGTTTTGACTGCCTTTGTGGCCGGAAGCAGCGTGGGTAAATAAAAAGTCTTGCATGTTCATCTGGAAACAGCACGAGTGAATGCAACGTCTTGCGTGCACGCTATCATCCCTAGAGTATTGTGACGCTTGCGAAAGAGCTCCAAAACACAATCTTGCACACGCAAATGAACTCTGCTCCATGCCTGATTGCCAAATTCAGAAACTCCACGCTACTCCACATGGTGTAAAGTGCCCGAATATCCGAAAACTCCTCTTGCAGTTCAGAGTTCCACGTCTGGGCCTAGGATGGACACTTAACCAACGTGGAGAATTAACAGTCTCACTGTAGCTAAACTACTATTGAGAGAGTCAATACCTAAGTACTGAATGCTAGTTTCTCTAGAGTCAGATCATGGAACTCATTTTAACAAAAAAGTTGTTAGGATACTGTATGCAGTTTCACAAGTGGATAATGCACTCTAGTTACTGATCAGAAGCATCTGGGATTGTAGAACAGCTCAAAGGAACCTAATGTCCCAGGTAGCAAAAGTCTGTGTATCGACTTCACTGAAATGGACTGATACTTTGTCTATTTTTGTTGATGAACCTTTGAAGTACACCTGACAGGAACCAGGATTATCGCTGCATGAAGTTTTTATGGGGAGTAAAATCAGATTGCCTGCTGTACCTGCAAATGAACTTGTGAACATCACAAACAACATGAAACTTGGTTACTGCAAAGGATTGCCTGATGTGGTGCATTCCGTTTTTCAACAGGTTCCAGCTGTCACTGCAAATTCAAATCAAGAGCAGTGCCATTACCTCACCCCTGGTGATTGGGTGTTGGTCATGAAGCATGTAAGGAAGTCCTCTCTGGAGTAGAGGTAGAAAGGACACTACCATGTGATTTTAATAATGAATACCGCAGTACCAAACTGGGTGAGTGCATCTCATACCCAGAAGACAAGGAATTTATAGGAAGAAATAGTGTTCTTTGAGCCTGATCCAAGAGCTCTGGTGTCAGTACCATTGCAATATGTACAACTGCAAGGAGCAGTACAGCAAAAAGACATAACAACCTTGTTGAGAAGAGAAATGGGGTGAAGAACCCCGGACAGTTACATCAATCAAGATTTTTGTGATTTCACATAGTGGCATTAAAGTTTCTAGTGAAGGAGAAGAGGAAACTAGAGCTTAACCAAAAATGACAGTTGAGACACCACCAGAACAAGCAGAAAATCCAAGTGAAGGGACTATTACTGGATCAAGAAGAGTCCCTTACTGAATGGCAACAATGCTGTGGTCGAAAGCAATTCCGATGAAGTGTGTCAGTTGAACCCATATTGTCAACCACTGCTGAGAAGACAGAATCAAGTGGTATAAAAGACACAGAGGAAGGAGAGCCACAGGCAACAAGGAGATCAAAAAGAGCAAGAGTACCTCATCAGATGTATTCTACAACTGAATGGACTTACTACATGAATAAAGTACTACACGTCCCAATAACATATCTGATTGATGTGAGTACAAAACTTTTTGAACCCCCCATTAAGTCACACGAAACAACATTAGGGAAAGGGTTGCTGAAAAAGATTTCTGAAAGAGATGAAAACGTTTTCAGAAAAACCTTATTGAATACAATAGTGACTGATACATAAAGACTGATAAGTTGACAAATAAAAAGAATTACAAAACTTTTCATGTGTCCAAACCTGCAGTAGAAAAGTAGGAATAACAGGCTAGAAGAACAAGGAATAGGGATGATGTATGAAGATTACTGTAAATAAAGTGGAAAGAGCTGACCACACTAAAGAAAAAAAAAGAATTGTAAGGCTGCTGGGAAACAAGCTATTATCATTTTTACTACTACATTTTCCATTTGAAGGTATCTAACTTTAGATAAACAAATGTTTCCTAACCAGAGTGTTAGAAATGGGGTCTTCAGTTGGCAGTCAGGTTACCCCTTGTACAAGTAAGGACCCTCACTCTAGTCAGGGTAAGTCACACACAATCCAAATTATCCTGTGCCCACCCTCTGGTAGCTTGGCACGAGCAGTCAGGCTTAACTTAGAAGGCAATGTGTAAAGTATTTGCGCAATAAATTATGCAATAACACAGTATAGCACCACAAAAATACACCACATAGTGTTTAGAAAAATATATAATATTTATCTGGACAAATGGAGGTCAAAACAATCAAGAATCAATAAGTATACGTTGAAATATCACTGTAAAAATTAGATAAAGTGTCTTTAGTCTTTAGTCTTTAAAAAGCAACAAATGTCTCTTGCAAGCACAAAGTACCTGGTTTGCATTAAAATTCTGAGCAAGGGACCGCAGAGGAGGAGTTGCATGGAAAAACGTGGAGGTGTGCGTCCATTTTTCCGGCACACACAGACGATGCGTCGCTGAGTTTTCACGCAGGGTAGGCTTTGTGTCTTTTTCTGGCGTATAGACTCGGATCCTCTTAAGGTTGCGGGGTTTTTGGACGCCTCTGGGATGATGCGTTGAAATCCTGAGCGTGCAAGATGAAGTCACAGGAGCTGCGTCGATCCGGTGGGCGATGCGTGGAAATTTCTACTGCACGGCAGGCGCTGCGTCGATTCCTCTCTGGAAGTCGGGCTGCGTCGTTCCGGCTCAGCTTTGCGTTGATCCAGTGGGCGTGCATCGAAGTTCTGGTCGCAACGCTGGGGCTGCACCGATGTTCTCTTCAAAGTTGGGCTGCGTGATCCAGTTCAGTGTGCAGTGATTTTCTCACCGTAATGCAGACTGTGTGTAGTTTCTTGCAGGCTATGCATTTAATTTTCAACGCACAAGCAGTTCTTTTGCAGGATGAAGTCTTTTTGGTCCTGAGACCTATCCATGCCCTTGGAGAGCACTTCTCAGCAGAGCCAGAGGGCAGCAAGGCAGCAGGGCAACAGCAGGGATGCAGTCAGGTGAGTCATTTGGGCATCCAGGCAGTTTCTCTTGGCAGGTTACAGGTTCTGGTTCAGGGTTTCTTCTTCAGTGGTATCTTGTCCAGAAATGTCTGACTTCTGAAGTGTCTTGTGAAGTAGAAGTGTCTGAGTTGGTAGGGTCAGAGACCCTTCTTAAATACCCAAATGTGCCTTTGAAGTGGGGGAGACTTTAAAGAGTGGCTTAGAAGTGCACAAGGTCCCCTTTCAATTCCATCCTGTCTTCCAGGGTCCCAGTAGGGGGTTTGGCAGTCCTTTTTGTGAGGGCATGCTACTGTCCTTTGACATGTAAGTGTCAGGCCCTCCACCCTCCCGGCCCAAGAAGACCCATTCAATATGCAGATGTATGCAAGTGTGACTGAGCATCCTGTGTTTGGGGTTGGCTGAGTGAATGCACAAGGGAGCTGGCAAATAAACCTAGCCAGACATGGATTGTAAGGCACAGAAAGATTTAAGTGTAGAGAAATGCTCACTTTCTAAAAGTGGCATTACTAGAATAGCAATATTAAATCCAACTTCACCAACAAGCAGGATTTTCTATTAAGATACCAGCCATATTAAATATGACCTGGTTACTCCTTTCACATCATAATCTACCACTTAAACAGTGCATGAGGGTAGCCCTAATGCTATCCTATTAAAGTAGCAGGCCTCACAGCAGTGTAAAACGAATTTAGAAGTTTTACACTACCAGGACATATAGAACACACATGTTCGTGTCCTGCCTTTTATGTACATAGCACCGTTTTCCATGGGCTACCTAAGCAATTACTTTTAAATGTCAAGTCAAAGTGGCAGTGAAACTGCACACACAGGCTCTGATATGGCAGGTCTGAGACATGGTTAGAGGGCTACTTGTGTAGGTGGCACAACCAGTGCTGCAGCACATTAGTAGCATTTAATTTACAGGCCCTGGGCACATGTAGTGCACTTGACTAAGGACTTACAAGTAAATTAAATAAGCCAATTGGGTGTGAGCCAATGTCACCATGTTTTAAGGAGAGAGCATATGCACTTTAGCATTGATTAGCAGGGGTAAAGTGTGCAGAGTCACAAAGCCAGCAAAAAGGAGGTCAGAAAAAGAGAAGGAGGAAGGCAAAAAGTTTGGGTGTGACCTTGCAGAAAGGCCCTTTCCAGTACAGAGCTAAATGCAAGATTATTATGGGTGTTAACATTTTTAGTAGCAGTATTAGAAGCTATAGCTTTATTATTAGGATTACACTTCACACCAGCGACAGAGAAATCTATATTTGCATTTACTAACATGACGTCTGCACATGTCATTAGATTAGGAGAAATTGAACGCTTCATTTGAAAGAAAATCACACTAGGATTGTTCTAGGTGAGTTCAAGAATGAACATAAGCTTCAGTTACAAAGGATTCTTATGTGTGAGCACTTACCTTTATTAGCTGCAGAGAAGTTGACATACCATCACATACCTTTGTCATACGCAATTACATGTAGTATTTTGCTTAACTTAGTATATAGGCAGGAAGACTTTGAATATTATTATTCTAATTTTTACATGATTCTTTCCAAAGTACCTTTTCAGAAGAGCATGAATTTACTTTCACAAGTAAAAGAAATGGAGACAGCCTGGCATTATTTTAGACCATGCCTACCTACAGGCACTGTTAAGACATGCAAAATCAAATTGACCTGTCGGATGAGACCATCAGAGAAAACATTTAGCATGATGTTAGAAGTACGGACTGTCTAGCCTGAAGGAAATAGTAATTGTGAACACACATTTGAGTTATTAGGAGGTCCATGGCAAATTTTACAAGAAGAAGAGACACTACCTGGAGTTTATTTTGCTTGTGAATAGGATGCCTGTTTTAAAATACCAGCTGGATGGGAGGGTGTTTGCTACTTAGCTTGGCTATTTCCTAAGACGTGTCATGTAAATGGTACACATGCATGGTCAATGGCACCATCATACAGACACACACATAGTATAAGCGATAGAACACAATTAATTGGAGTCATTTTTGGAGGATTAATCTCACCAGTCAGAGTTGTCTTATATGATGAAATGATTAGAAAGCGTTTAACAGTAGTGGACAAATTGGCAGCCAATAACACAGAATTAGTGGTGGTTGGATCAATAGTTTTAAAAAAATTGAATTAAATGATCACATCAATTGAGAAGGCAAAAGCTGAAGAAATCTGAGAGTTTTAAAAGAAAGAACAAAAACGCAACTTAAGATGAGAGATCTCTTAATATTCAATTGTGAAGAATTTGTGAGAGTTTATAACCATCAGAGGGGGGGAGGTTGCGGAAGCATTTGTAATGTTGAGAAAAACATCTGACATTGCTGTCGGAAGGGTACTGTGTTCCTGATGAGAGGTTGAACAAGTGATCCTGTTCCCAGTAGGGCATTGAAAGCTGATTGGCTGACTGAAAAAAAGAAGAAGCAACATATTGCAAAAGCTTAGATTGTGATGTCTATATTAATATGTATCCCTAGACCAGATTACAACGTGGTATTGCCCACTTGCTGCTTTACCCACATCTGTGTTGCTCATGCTGAGACTCTAATGAGTTTCCTGAATCTCTCTTTATTGGAAGTTCTTCTTCGATATATTACTGAATTTAAAGGGATATTTGACACTGAAGCTTTATGCTCATTGATCAATCTATTTTGAGTTCTTTATGTCTTCTGATTGACACATTTTCCTCTAACCATCCTCGTTATTAGAGTATGCATTGTTACCTTAATGGAATTTAAATGCGGACTCAACAAAGATGAGCTACTAAAAGATTTGATTGATAAAGCTTTCAAACTCACACAAATTCTTATTATTGACTCAGGATACTATTGAAATTGTGATGATAAATTAATTGATGTACATCTCCTGGTTAATCTTACCTAATGTCAAAGACACGTTGGCACAGAGTAGAAACAGCTGGGATTTCTCCTTTATGAGTTCATAAGCCTTACCTTGTAAATAGTCATTTAAACCGAGATCTCAGTGTGCCAGCATTCCCATTTCATGAAGATACTTCTTCAAGTTTTTATTTTGTGAAACACTGTTTAGCTATTAAATGAAGATAGTGTTTAACTAATCCATGCACTGATGACACAGCCAGAAAATACCATTCAATTAGGGAAATTTAGAGTGTTTTATATTGTTTTGTTTCATGTGAGTTTTCAGTTTAAATTTAAAAAACTCTAAATACATTTCTTTGTTTTTCATAATTTCTAAGGTACCCTAATGTTGCTAGGGTACCTGAATCATTTGCCACTGAGCTACATTAATATGAGGTGTTCAAAACATGTATGTGGGATTGCTGTGTTCTGGTATGCATAAATGGGTTTGATGTCAGTCCCTGAAAATATTTCTGTGGCCAGAGGTTTTGCATCAGTTACTTTCGAGTTTGCCATTTGTAGTTGTTTTGAAATTCTTATCTGTACTCTCTCAGCTACAAAACAGCATCTGAACCAGAAATATAGTGTAATGAGGCTTCATTTATTTATGTATTCTTGCTTTTCATATGTTTTCTGAATATTAGAGTAGCTTTCCTTCATTTGCAGGATTTATGTTGACCTTGAAATGATTGTGAATTTGGTTTAGCTATGGGAACCCGTCTTCTGCTTTTTTGATCTGAACATCCATCTCTTCCACTAGTTTATTACATATTTCTGTACACTATTTTTTCAGGTCTGTTTAAAAAATGTTGATTCCAGCAGACATAAAAGTACATCAAACCATTTACAGTGAAGTGCTACTGCACAACTGAGATTTACACATGCATTGAGCTACTTTAAAACCCTTTGTACTACATTAAGATTTATTTGTTTATTTATTTTGGCGCTTTTAATGACTGCTCAGATCAGGTGTTAAAAGGAGGCCTGCCATTATTTTCAATGGGCCTCAATGTGCTTCGCAGGTTTAGTGTCACACTTTTTTACACTAATTCTGCAAAGCTCTGAACTCGTGTCAAACATCTTCACACTAGTTCCCCTAACTACCTCCATGGTGGGCCATATCTTAAATACGTCACACGCATGGTGACTTTAGGGGGGAGCTAAGGGGCGCAAGGAAAGTGGCGCTGTACTCGGTGCAGTGCCTCTTTTCTTAAATCAGGGCCCTAGTCTATTTCACATTTATCCACAAGTTCAAGGCTAAAGAGATAAAATTGGTCTCTTTCCCATCAAAGCCAGATGTTTTTAGGTTGCCAGATGAATTCTGATACAATCTTATACCAGCAATTAATATGAAGGTGTGTGATGTACTTCACAAAAATGGCTGCGATGTGCGCAATATTGCACTTTCAAGAAGTATTTTTAATGGCGCATCAAATATAGGTAAATGGAATGGAAACTGTTTCGTAAATTCCTCTGATGGCATTAAAACAATGGGTCTCCTAATTCCGTTGTAATTAAAGTCAACGCAAATGGAAGACATATCACTAATCAAAAACACCTTGTAAAGTGGATCCCTGGTCCTGGTTTGTCAGGGCAGTTAATGAAAACAAAGTAAGTACAGAATAAAAAATACTTTTTTAACTTCAACCTTTAAATAATATTGTGGAATATGGCTGGCTTTTGCATGGATAAAATAGCATCAGTAATAGAGCAACAGCCTGCATTATTTTGTTGACAAAATAGGAAGATTTTTATTGACTCATATTTTGTAATAGACATTCCAGCACAGGCAGTAACCAAACGCCGTGCAAAAAAGGTCTCAAAATTGGATTATTCATAGAAATATTATGGGATTTTGAGATGGCTCTTTCTCATCAAACTGTAAAAAGATTACATTTCGTAAAACTGAAAATCATCAAAGATTCTCTCTTCTTTTATTTAACATATATGTTCCTCCTGGACAACAACACAATTTATCTTTGAATAAAATTTTTGTTTTTATTGAAATTATTCAAGTACACAGGAATAAGGTTAGTATGCTCTAACTGGGGGATTTAATGCAAAGGACTTTAATGCTACATTATCTGTATGTAGAAATAAACTGCTGAAAGATGCCTGTAAGATACCCAAATCTTTATTCTTCTCTTCACGAAAAGCAGTTTTAAGAGCTTGAGTGCTTTTGGAATATTTCATTGAAATAAAAAAGGTAATAATAAATCCCCGGGAGGTTCATGACATACCAGCTTCCCCAACTACGAAAGGAATCACATGCTTGTCTATCATCGATTATGTAATTTCTACCCATTATTTGTTTCTTAGGAGGTCTGTGTTCATTTTTACCAAGGTAGTGAGCCTGCAGCTTTACTTATGATTCTCACCCTACAGGTTCAACAATCTGGAAATTAGACACTGGAGGTGAAACATGTTAAAGCACGGGCAGATCCAGTACGGTACAAACTAATTTGGAACTCGGGGTTGATCAATCAAGAGAATGAGCTAATAAAGATTACCAAAATATACATAAAGACAAGAAGTTTAATCCAGTAGACACCTATAAGGACATTATCTCTGAAATAACCAATGATATTTCAACTCTCACCAATTGTTCTTAAAGGGAAAAGAAATATAACAACAAATGTGCAAGAGAAGGAAATCTCAGTAACTATAAATACATGTATTCGACTTCAATTCATCGAATTTTCCTCCACCAAGAAATACAATGTTCATATTGCAGAACAAAGACAAAAGATTTGTCACATTTCAAAAGGAAGGGCAATTGATAAGAATTGGATTGAGCTCTGTCTAGCAGCACAAAATAAAAACCTCAATGTGATTCTGGAACCTCATAGCATCTCACAGTGTTGTTAGGAATTTCCTACTGCTTATCCCCATCCCTGAGTTCACATGGAGTGCATAAGTATCCAAGATCTATTTGGAGAACACATCTTCAGTGCCAATTGCACAGGTATTAAATCTCTTAGCAACCTTAACTGGATTTCTTGTGTCCCATACATAAGAGGGGCAAGATATATACAAAATTCCTATAAAATTTATGAAAATTAATCTCAAGAAGTGAGGGAAAATGTTACTCACGCTCTTTGAGCACTGTTGTAAAACAGGTCAAGTCCTCACCTCGTGAAAAGAGAGCATTGAGGTACCTCTCCATAAGAGAGCCTCTTGAGTATCCAAAGTCATTTACGGCGATCTCCCTTCTGGATGCATCCAGAAAGATCTGTGCAGGCAGCAATTAAAAAAATCTCCATGACTTGGCATTCTCTAAATTAATTATGTTACAAGAACAGGCTGGCTTTAAGCCAAGCAATTGTACAGATGTTAGATAATTTCATGGTTAGTAAAATCGCAAATCCTCCACAGAGCCTTGATTGACTTCTCAATGGCTTTTGACAAAGTGGATAGGCCGACTCGCTAGAGGAAAATGTTTACATTAGGTATACCATATGATTTATTAAAACTACTCATAGCATTGCACTCTTCTTCTCAGTCCAGGCCATTAACAGAGTTTCCTCGCTGCAAACCTAGTGGTCTGCCCACCCAAATTCAATTTCGGGTCGAACATCAGTTTGGCCTTTCCAGAGACTATGGGCCTCATTATGAGTTTGACTGGACCACAGAAGTACCACCAAACTTGCGGGGAGGATCTCACCGTCATGGCAGTGACATTCCCCCCCAAGCATATTACCATGTTCATGCCGGCTGACCAATGGGAACATTGTGGTACGTGGGAACAGTGCTACAATATTGGTTTTGTCTCCCTTATGGGAGCTGAGACCAATAGTGTAGCACTCCAGCATCCTCAGCATGAGCACTGTCTGCAAAGCCGACAGTGCACATTCTGATGGTGCTGGGCAGGGTGGGTCCTGCACTGCCCATGCCCTGGGAAAGGACAGTTCAGGGGCCCCGTGGCCCTCAGCACTGGCTTTTCCACCAGCCTTTCGATGGCGGGGTCCCACCATGGAAAGACCTGGCGGAACACTGAGTTGTAATCAGCCAGGCGGTGCTGAGTTCAATGCCCCCCTGGCTGAGTACAACTCAGGCTGCAATCACCACATTGGGAACCAGGCTCCTGGTGGGCACGGCAGTCTTTAGGTGGTTCCACCTGTCAGGGTTGTAATGTGGTGTTTGGACCGCCAACGTTGTGGTGGTCCAACCATCACCACGAGGCTGGTGGTCCTTGGACCACCACCCTTGTAACCAGGCCTTCTGTCTGCTGTGGACAAACTTCTCTGAAAGCCCTGGGGAGTAAGGCTGTCACAAAAATGGCTACATGCCGGTCTGCCTAATTTAGATGGACATATATGTAGCCATTTTATTCTGTCCATAACCACCAGGGAGGGACAATAAATTGTAAATAATGCTCCCCTCACCATGGGAGATGACTCCTATGGTGAGGGAAGCATTATTATTTAAATTAAAGAATATTTTATTTGGGGATTTGTTTTCACAATAAATAAATAAATAAAGTTTGTTGCTGAGTTGTGTACTGTTGATGCAACCCTGCACTAAACAACAAAATGCATTGACAGAAACTGGTGTGAAGGGGTTCCTGACAATGCTTTTTAAATGACCAGCAGCTCACTCGTCATATATAAACTCGGTAGTCAAGACCTCCAAGAAGGAGACAAAGGTATTTTCTCCATCACTCTGGAGGAAAAATGGTCCGCCAAAATATAAATCAGGGCACAATCAGCATACAAGCTCAAAAGAATAGTGCATAACATAAGATGCTTAGGCCCGTATTTGTACTTTTTTAGCGCCGCATTTGCGTCGTTTTTTGACGCAAAATCGGCGCAAACTTCCAAAATGTAATTGCATTTTGGAAGTTTGCGCCGATTTTGCGTCAAAAAACTACGCAAATGCAGCGCTAAAAAAGTATAAATACGGGCCTTAGTGCTCCAGTGATCACACAGTGTACACAGCAAAGGGTGTATTGGAGTGTTTATACAAAGAAGCAAAGAACTTTGGTAATATTTGAGAACTGGGTCTAAATGAAAGATGTATTACTATCCTATCCGATTAATCACCCTAGGTTCTTCAGTGATGGTCTTCCATTCAGACACTTCCTCATGATCCAGTGGAACTGAAAGTTCAAGGACAATTATTTTATGGAGGCAAAGCACTTTATATAATACTTGCTAGGAGGTTTCCTCATAAGCTGGTAAAACAGCCTTAAAAAGGCTGGGGAATACCCAAGTGAAGATCTGTTCACCCCAAAATAAAAACAGAGTTTACTCCTCACACCAACAGAGTTAAAAAAATGTATTTTAAAAAACATTGGGCTATTCTGAAGTGAGACAACCTTGCACTGGTCCTTCCACTGCCTATAAACAAGGATGCAAAAACAAGTCCTATTTGTGATTAGGGTATGCAGGCAAACAGCTCCATAGCTAAATCTTGGGGCTTACCAGACTTCCTGTAACTCTATAAATGCAGCAAGTGTATTGCTTGTCCACTGCCATCAATATGCAAACTTTAAGACACAATCTGATCACAGAAGATCCCAAGATTTATTTTAATTGCAATTTGATTATTGAGATCCACAGCATTTGGTGTTCTTGTAACCCTATCTATGGCACGCAGACTATACAAAACACATGGGCAAGAATAGGACAATATAGGAGGAGGATCCATTGTAAAGATGCCTATACTCCTCTGATTTCAATATTATCAAGAAGTGCTGTACAGAGAATAATCGTACTGGCAGGCCATTAATATACTAACAAGGACATTACCAGGAGTTAACTACCGGGCAGTGCTTCATCTTGAAGGTGGATACAGTGCTGTAAAGCTATTTAGGCAGGACATAACTTGCTGGAAGAATGTAAAACAGCCATTAAGGACTATGGGCCAGATGTACCAAAGGATTTTACCCATTCTGTGTCTATGGGAAAAAGCTTTCGTACATATGGCCTATATTCTATATGTGCATGGCTCAAAGTAAATATTTTGCTAATTCAAAAACTCATCATCTTTTTATGTAAGGAATATGGAAGGACACAGAACACAGAACTCTAAATCCATTGTAATATCTTAGACTGCATTATTATGAAAGATGGTAGAATTTAAAGTTCTCCTAGAGTAAGGAGAGGGTACTGTGGGTTGGTATAGTGCCCTCCTCAAGACCACATCTAAGATGAATAGTTGTGACTCCTACTGAATTGTATAGTAATTAATTTGCTGTGAAATTAAAGTTCATTCTTTTATCTGTACCATAGGTTTCAAGCTATACCTCCTTGGCAAGGCCTAATTAGTCCAAACCCTTCGTTGGTTGCACCAAAGCACGCTCCGTCCTGGCATGCATCAACAGATCTTCATTGGTACTCCCTCAACAGTCAAACAGGCTGGAAGGCAAAATTTAAATGACAACAATCACAAATGGTCCTGACGAAAACCCAGAATATATCCACATTTGCTCCTGGAACACTCATAGTTTAAAAAATCTGGTTACCGACAGGGCGGCTCTGAGTTATCTTCAGCAGTTTGAAATCGTCATGTTGCAGGAAACATGGTGCATGGAGCCGATACAAATTTCCGGTTATTCTGGGATAGAAGTCTCTGCAAAACAACCTCAAAAACATGGACACCCCAAGGGAGGCCTCACAACGTATTGCAACACAAATCTCAACTGGGTGATCAAACAGATCGACCTGGGAATTGACTGGCTGCTACCAATAAAATTGGAACATCGGGCGACATCAGGCAACAACAGAACTTTACTATTGATCAACATATATGTACACCCTAACAAAACCCAAAACAGTGGAAACATTGAAACATTGACCAGTATTCTAAAAATGCTGCAGAAACAAAACAAGAACGCAATCCTCATTTTGTCTGGTGATTTGAACCTCGATTTGAGAAAAGGCAGCACAAAATACCCTAGCAGAACATGCATAAAGTTTGAAACCCTGGGTTTGCTCTACCTGACGCCTCTCCCTGAGGATGCCTCATCCGCACAAGTAACCTTTTCAAGTGGCACAAAAAAATCCAACATCGACTTTCATTAATAAACGAAACCGCATTGTCACTGGTCTCAGCATACAGAATCCAACAACGCACAGGGAGCGATCACTTTCCACAACTTATTAAGATCCGGAATGAATGGAATCGGCTCCCCACCGCCAATATCATAATTTCAGCCCCAGTGACTTATGATACAAAAATACTGAAATGGAAGGGGCCGGGCCTCGACAAAGTAATGGAAGAAGTGTACCGTAGTGCAGGCACATCTAAAGAGCTCAAAGAATCACTAAGGCCCGTATTTATACTCCGTTTGCGCCGAATTAGCGTCGTTTTTTTCGATGCAAATTCGGCGCAAAACTAACGCCATATTTATACTTTGGCGTTAGACGCGTCTAGCGCCAAAGTATGGGCAAATAGCGTCATTTTTTTGCGTGAACGCCTTCCTTGCGTTAATGAGATGCAAGGAAGGCGTTCCCGTCTAAAAAAATGACGGCGACGCAAATGCGTCGTATTTATACTCCCGGGCAAAAGTCACGCCCGGGAGGTGGCGGGTCAAAAAACCCCGCATTTGCGCCACTATTTAACGCCTGGGTCAGGGTAGGCGTTAAGGGGCCTGTGGGCTCAAAATGAGCCCACAGGTGCCCTCCCCTGCCCCCAGGGACCCCCCCTGCCACCCCTGCCCACCCCAGGAGGACACCCAAGGATGGAGGGACCCACCCCAGGGACATTCAGGTAAGTTCAGGTAAGTATAATTTTTTATATTTTTAATTTTTTTTTGGGTGGCATAGGGGGGCCTTATTTGTGCCCCCCTACATGCCACTATGCGCAATGACCATGCCCAGGGGACATAAGTCCCCTGGGCATGGCCATTGGGCAAGGGGGCATGACTCCTGTCTTTACTAAGACAGGTGTCATTTAAATGGCGTCTGGGCGTCGAAAATAATGGCGCAAATCGGGTTGAGGCGATTTTTTTGCCTCAACCTGACTTGCCCCATTTTAAGACGCCCTAACGCCATTTTCCCCCTACGCCGGCGCTGCCTGGTCTACGTGTTTTTTTTCCACGCACACCAGGCAGCGCCGGTCTGCTAGCGCCGGCTAACGCCATTCCATAAATACGGCGCCCGCATGGCGCTTCAGAATGGCGTTAGACGGCGCTAAATTTTTTGACGCTAAACTGCGTTAGCGCAGTTTAGCGTCAAAAAGTATAAATATGGGCCTAAGGCCCGTATTTATACTCCGTTTGCGCCGAATTAGCGTCGTTTTTTTCGACGCAAATTCGGCGCAAAACTAACGCCATATTTATACTTTGGCGTTAGACGCGTCTAGCGCCAAAGTATGGGCAAATAGCGTCATTTTTTTGCGTGAACGCCTTCCTTGCGTTAATGAGATGCAAGGAAGGCGTTCCCGTCTAAAAAAATGACGGCGACGCAAATGCGTCGTATTTATACTCCCGGGCAAAAGTCACGCCCGGGAGGTGGCGGGTCAAAAAACCCCGCATTTGCGCCACTATTTAACGCCTGGGTCAGGGTAGGCGTTAAGGGGCCTGTGGGCTCAAAATGAGCCCACAGGTGCCCTCCCCTGCCCCCAGGGACCCCCCCTGCCACCCCTGTCCACCCCAGGAGGACACCCAAGGATGGAGGGACCCACCCCAGGGACATTCAGGTAAGTTCAGGTAAGTATAATTTTTTATATTTTTAAATTTTTTTTGGGTGGCATAGGGGGGCCTTATTTGTGCCCCCCTACATGCCACTATGCCCAATGACCATGCCCATGGGACATAAGTCCCCTGGGCATGGCCATTGGGCAAGGGGGCATGACTCCTGTCTTTACTAAGACAGGAGTCATTTAAATGGCGTCTGGGCGTCGAAAATAATGGCGCAAATCGGGTTGAGGCGATTTTTTTGCCTCAACCTGACTTGCCCCATTTTAAGACGCCCTAACGCCATTTTCCCCCTACGCCGGCGCTGCCTGGTCTACGTGGTTTTTTTCCACGCACACCAGGCAGCGCCGGTCTGCTAGCGCCGGCTAACGCCATTCCATAAATACGGCGCCCGCATGGCGCTTCAGAATGGCGTTAGACGGCGCTAAATTTTTTGACGCTAAACTGCGTTAGCGCAGTTTAGCGTCAAAAAGTATAAATATGGGCCTAAGAGCGCAGGAACTAGAAGACCACCCCCAAGGAGAACGAGTGATCACTTGGACGTACTTGTGTGATTCTTTAATAAATACATTTTCCATCAAAAAACGCCTCCCAATTTCAGTGATAGAGTCAAAAAATAAAGTCAAGAGTCGCAAGGAGAAAAGCCGTGGTTCAACAGGACATTGCGCAATCAGAAAAATCAAGTCTCTAGAGAATCAAAAAAACTCTAAAGGACGTACACTGGGGGAGGAAATCTGATGACACAAGGCTTTCCGAATTAAGAGCCAAATATAAGAAAAACTGCTGGATGGCAAAACAGAGTTATCATGAGGATCTGTGGACCAAGCTGCTTATGTCCAACAAACAGAAAAATAACAAAAGGTTCTGGGAACTAATAAACGGAATAACTAAGGGAAAAAATCGACACAAGAATGCAGGTATCGATGCAGCTACATTGGAAGCCTACGTACAGACAATGCTCTCACTCCCAGAGCACCATGTGAAGGAGCAGGCCTCACAGATAGCCAATGACTTAAGCAAGACTAATTTTGGCTTCAGAGTGACAACGCAAACAGACTTATCTCTACACAGAAATGAAGTAAAGCACGCACTAATGACCATTGACATAGAAATGTTGATAAGCCTCATCAAGAAACTAAAAATGGAAGGGGCAGCTGGTCAGAACGGCATTCCAAACACCTTGTTTAGAGGAGACCCTTCATTCTGGGTGTATTATTTGGTGCTGCTTTTTAACGATCTCCAAGGCACTACGGGTCTCCCAGATGCATGGAAAGGCAGCATTATTCACCCTGTATACAAAGCAGGGAACCCCGCAAATCCTTCAAACTACAGGTTAATAGCGTTGATAGACGTGGAAGCAAAACTCTACGAATCCTGCCTACTGCAACAACTAGCAGAATGGATTCATGACAGACAATTAATTCCACAATGCCAGGCAGGTTTCAGAGCTGGTATGGGTGCTTCTACCAACCTGGCAACCCTGGTTCTGCTGGGAAACAAAGCAAGCTAAGAAAAAAAGGCTACTTGCATTCTTTATTGATCTATAGGCAGCGTTTGATTGCGTACCAAGAACCCGCCTATGGGAGAAACTGAAAGGGTGGGGCTTACCATGCAGCCTTCTTGGCGCAATGATGGGCTTGTACACAGGTACTTGGGCGCAAGTAAAAATTGGAGAGGACAGCCACCTCACCAACAGAACATTAACAGCAAAAGGACTTAAACAAGGGTGTGCATTGGCTCCCACACTGTTCAACTTATATCTTGCAGACCTAGCCGAGGCTCTAGCTCCTGTAAATAGCCACCCACCAGTATTGGCCAAGAAAGGAATTGCATGGCTTCAGTATGCAGACAACATAGTTTTACTCAGCCAAACACCTGTTGGGCTACAGCACAGCATAAATGCATTTTATACATACATAACAATGCAAGGCCTAGAATTGAATTTGAGTAAAACTAAGCTTGTCCGCCTAGTTGACAGGAAGTTTAAATCTGCTTCATGGTTCATAAACGGATCCCGGGTGGAGGTTGCACCCACATATGAGTACTGGGGATTCACTATGGACCGCCTCCTGACTTTCAAGCCGCAGCTTGCTGTCGCTCAAGCAAAAGCCCTCTCATTGACCTATGGTTTTAAAGTTCTAAAACAAAAACTGAGCTGTCCTTCATACACTCACCTGCTTTCAGTCATGGCAGCACGGCTAATGCCCACCATCACTTATGGCGCCGAAATCATGCTGGGGAAGGAGGCAGTCTTTTTCAATCAAGTCCAGACGAAGGCCTACAAAACAGTTTTTCGGATCCCACGACCAGCATCTCCAGCTCAGGTCCGCTTAGAATTGGGTCTGAAAAACTATGAATTTCAGAGTAGGTGTGCCTTCATTAAACTATGCTGGAGGATGAGTGCAGCTGAGACTGGTACTCTAAACAACCTATGTTAGATGGAAATTGAGGAGCAACAGCGTCACAATGATAAAATCACCTGGGGTCATCACCTAAATAACTGCATTAAAGTACTAGGTTTGCTAGAAGCCCGGGACCGGAACCCGGACAAAAAGGAGTTTTTTCAGAAGGCAAACGCTGTCACTAAGCAGAAATCTTGAAATTCTGACAAACAAAAACTGGCAAGCAGACAGCACGCCTGGACTATAATGACATCATACAAAACTTTACGGGCACAGGAATATCTAGCAGCAACCTTCAACCAGTCGCTGAAACATCGGTTCATGCTTTTCCGCTTTGGGTTTATGCAAACGAAGGATATAGGGCCAGATGCAGGAAACGATTAGCGAGTCGCAAACGGCAAAAATTGCCGTTTGCGACTCGCTAATCGCATTTCCCTATGCAGAAATGCATATTGCGAGTCGGGACCGACTCGCAATATGCATTTCAGAATCGCAAATAGGAAGGGGTGTTCCCTTCCTATTTGCGATTCGGTGTGGCATGCAATACCATTTGCGACCGCATATGCGGTCGCAAATGGTATCGCAGTTACCATCCACTTCAAGTGGATGGTAACCCACTTGCAAATTGGAAGGGGTCCCCAAGGGACCCCTTCCCCTTTGAGAATGGACCCAAAACAATTTCTTCAGGGCAGGTAGTGGTCCAAGGGTCCACTACCTGCCCTGAAAAAATACCGAAACTAAAGGTTTCGGTTTTATTTTTAAGTGCAGCTCGTTTTCCTTTAAGGAAAACGGGCTACACTTAAAAAAAAAAACTGCTTTATTGATAAAGCAGTCACGAACATGGAGGTCTGCTGACGACAGCAAGCCTCCATGTTTGCGAGTGCCTAGACTCGCTATGGGGCCGCAATTTGCGACCCACCTCATTATTATTAATGAGGTGGGTCATTGCGACCCCATAGCGACTCGCAGACGGTGTCTGAGACACCGTTCTGCATACCAATTTGCGAGTTGCAAATTGCGAGTCGCAGGGACTCGCAATTTGCAAGTCGCAAATTGGCATTTTCCTACATCTGGCCCATAGTTCCTTCATGGAGACAGCAGGATCTGACACATTCCTGTCGACTGTGTGGATACAGACAAGTGTTATTAGAACATATTTTTTGTGTGTGCCTGGCTTTGCTAGGCCACAGGACATTATATCTGAAAAACATTTTTAAGACACTAAACATACGCTCATGCAGACCGGCTATCATAAACTGGCTTAGCGGACTTTCAATCCCATTTTCTTGTCGAGGGACCAAATTCATGGTACAGGTTCAGAAAGAATTAGTGAATAAAGTTGAAGCTGCGTGTGCAAGGGCCATCATTTTATGATTAGTAAAGCTCCGAAAGTTTAGTTCCAGCCAGGAAACAGCTTCAGGTACTACTTTGGATTCTCATTCAGCTTCACTCATCTACTATTATAGTGTTCGTAAGGGAATTAGAAAGTCCTAAAGTTAAGTTCAAGACCAAGGTTGGAATTAATGGAGAACATTTTAGCTGTGCACAACTCTTTACCATGATATGTTTTAGTTTCAAATAAGCTTTTATGTTTTTATTTTGGGTCTCTATTAACATAATGAGTAGGCAAAGTATTTATATTACTATGCATTTTGAAATTGCGATGGTTTTAATTAACCACTTCAATAAACTTAAACTACCCCTTCTGTGGTTGCATTTGTGTCCTTCAGGATGAGGCCTCGTCTGGCAGTTCAGAATGGACTGTTCCTATAAGGAGCAGGATCAGTAATTATTCTCGTAATGCAGACATTTGTTTATGGTGGCAGCGTGGGCAAAACAAATTGGTTAGAATGCTACCCTGAGTCATTGCCAGTGGTTACAGGTTTTGCAAGCATTCCTCCCATCACATTTTCTGTGATGTATACAAAGAGAAAAGCATGTCTTAGGTTACAAACCAACAGAGTCTGAGGTTTCTTCTTTTTTTAGGTGCCACTCACAAGACATCTATAATTTCTCAGTTTACGTGAATGCTTTATTAGGAATCTGTTGCCACAAATTGAGTTTATGTCATATAGGAAGATGGGCAAAACATTTTGCATGACTACTAATACTGCTTCATCAGTGCCAAAGAATAAAAGAGTGACAATATTCACAAAGAAGACCTGTTTGTCTTATTAATTAATTAATTGCACTTGGAGTGTTGTTCTTATAAATGTGAAAACTCACTACTGTGAAATAGGGAAAAGACAAAGGGAACAGGGCTTGCAGTTTCCTCAGGAAATGGCCTGTGCTTTTTCTCAGTAGACACGAACACAGCTATATGACTATGTGAGTGATTGTGCAAATGCTTGAGTGTTTGGCAAAAGAGTTACAATCAGTCCTGGGTATATCCTAAGGCAACTGCACTGAACATATGGTGTGCCCATGGCATATCTAGTATTAGTGTCTAGGAGCTTGGCATCAGACCATGCCAATTGGGTTTAAGATAGCAAGGATATAGGGTACATCACTGTGTAAAAGGCTAAGCCCTATGCCCTTTGCTCATTGTAGGCCTTTATAGTAAGCACAGTATTTGGTTGGTGGCTAGTTGGCTATGTCAAGTGGCTATTGGGTGTAAAGGTACTGGGCAAAGGTTCTGAACGACTGCCACATCCTATGCTTTATGCCTGAATGATGTGAACATGAACAGAGGCCATGATTTTAGTACTGTGGATATAGAGGTGCCGGATTAATATGGTTATATATACAGTGCAGAATGCCAACTGAAACAATAGGCTTTGTCCACAAGGTAGAGCTGCACATGCCTTGTATGAAATATGTAGGGTGGTTGGTTCTCTCTCCTTTTCACTATCTTTCTTCCTCCCTCATGCTTTCTTTCTCTATCTTTGATTCTCACACACCAGCTTAATGACTCACATGCTCTTCCACTAACTCATACAATCCGTTCTTCACAAAATCATGGTAATGGTTAGATATTTAACTTTTTACAGCGTAATTCATTTGTATTGGATTGCTTAAATATTACAATGTCTTCACTTGCCCCATCAAAGGGTTATTATGCAAAGTCTCTGATAATTTTATTTTCCAAAAAATTAAACCTCATGACCTCAGTCCTGAGGAAACTCCACTCGCTGTTCTTCCAATCAGAGTCTGATTCAAATGTGGATGTCTCACTCATAAGGCCATTCATCTCAAGACCCTCCCTACAAGGCATCCATTCTGATCATCTCTGGCGGCAAGGAAGGATTTAGAAGCAAGAACTCTCCCTCCTCCTCCAAACGCTGGGCAGGAACACTTCCTTAGCTTTAGGACCGTCATCTTCTCGATTCACTGCCAGTCTTTGAAAGTACCATCCTTCTTCCATCAGTACCCAACCACACTTACTCACTGTCAGGAAACTGCTAAAGACCCGCTCCTTCCGCCTTTATCTCATCTAATCTGCTCCTTTATGCCTGATTGCTTCCCTCACTTTACTGTTCTTACTACATTTCAGTCACTCGCTCTCAACACTGTATCTTCTTTTTACTTGTAAATCGCACACTTAACACATGTCTGGAATAGGTGCAGTACAGTTGGCTGTAAGTAAATAAATATATAACGTTTGCCACTATTACCTAAAAACGTACTTGGAAATATGAAACACTTATTATGTAATTATTATTATTGTTATTTTTATTGATATTATTATTGCTGTTTTTCTTATACTCTTTCATATTAATATTAATAATATTATCATTGTATTTTGAACAGGCAGTAATATTAGCAACAGTCAAGTAATAAATACACGTATTTGCAGTACTGTAAAATATTCTATCTGTACATGAGACAAAGCAGTTACATTTTCTGTGCTGCTTAAAGTTTACTCCACCTTCTGCTTAGTATGCATTTCAGCTGCGCCCAATATTGTTAGAAGAGGAATGGAAAAGTGGCATATTTTCACAATAATCACTATGTACGTTGCTCCCATTCCAATTGTTTATTTTTTTTATGAGCTGACACAATGATAAGATTATGCACCGGGATGTGGACCCAGGGAAACTGGCACCTGCATTAAGTGGCTCACCCTATATGCCCAAGATAGAGGGGATCATAAGCTCAATGCAGGCATCTGGGGCCATGGGTCCTGATGAGGTCCCGAAGTCATTAATTAAACGGGAGGGCAAGAATTCTCCATCCGGTCTTCCTTGCTTCCTATTCACAAGGTAGAATCCTGGACTCATGGACTGAGAGCATTATACTCCTCTTATAAAAAGGGAAACAGACCAGCAAATTGCTCTGTTGGATGAAACCGGTAAGATGCTTGCGAAAAGTATACTAATGCATTCAACTTATTGTGTGGAGGAAAATGCTATACTCCCGGTGGAACAGGCAGGCTTTAAAAAGGCTCATAACACTCTAGAAAACATCCTAATATTGCAAACAATAATTGAAAAAGATGTTCTAAGCAGGGGTGGAGCACTCTATTCTGCGTTCATAGATTTCTCTACTGCATTTGATAGGGTGGATAGGAAGATCCTGTGGAGGAAACTGCACAAGCTGGGTGTCCTGTCTTGCTTGCTGCACCTGGTTATAGCATTGCATTCATCTACCTGGTGCAAAGTCCTTATGGGAGGAGAGCAGGGCTTGTCTTCAGAATTTCCCACAAAAAATGGTCTGTATCAGGGTTGCCTATTAGCTCCACTGCTATTCTCCTTATACATTTATGACCTCCCTAGAACTCTATGGAAGGCTGATGGTTATGCGCCTATGGTGGGTGGTTGATTCATCGCCTGTCTACTATATGCAGATGACATAGTTGTGTTTGATCGTAGTCCGAAGGGTCTAAATCAACGCTTGCCCACTCTAGGGGCCAGATGTAGCAAAAATTTGCGAGTCGCAAATGGCCCGAATCGCAATTTGCGACCCCGCAAAATCGGAAATGGGATGCAAAAATCTAATTTCTGTAGTGCAAATTGCCATGCGAGCCATTACCAACTCGCAAAAATTGTGACATTATTTTGCGACCCACAAATAGGAAGATGCAATTTACGAGTCACAAACCATATGAAAAAGCCACTCGCAAATTGCGACTAGTCGCAAAAAGCCCATTTTGCACACCCAAATTACCACTAAGTCAGAGCAGGTGGTAACCATAACCAAAGTATAAAAGGAGACCCAGAAGGCATCTGGGTTACTCAAAATGGCTGAAATATATGTGATAGCAAGGAGGAGGAGAGTCCACGCTGCACAGCAGAGGAGGAGGAGGAGCCAGAGACAGGAGAGAATATACAGAACCAGGCAGACACTTTTCCAACAAACTGAGGAGGAGATTTATGACAAATACAGACCCAGCAGTGCAGCAATCTTAGAATTAATTGATCTACTCAATCCGCAGCTTCAACAACAGACTGTGCGTGGCAGCGCCATACCCACAAATGTGCAAGTGCTATGCTCACTACACCTCTTGGCCTTGGGTAGCTATCAGGGGGTCATTGATGTGGCAGGCGGGGTATCTCTAAGTGCACTCTCACGTTTCTTCAGGTGTTTCCTAGCTGCCATACTCACACACATGTCCAGATACATATACCTACCCAGGAATGAGGCAGAAATTAACAGCACCAAGCTGGAATTCTACAGAATTGCCAACTTCCCACATGTAATAGGGTGTGTAGATGGGACACATAAACAAATATGCCCTCCTTCAAATTTGGAATATCTGTTCCGCAATCGGAAGTGTACCCACTCACTGAACATCCAGGTGGTATGTGACGCCCATTATGTCATCACTGACATGGTAGCCAAATTCCCATGGAGTACACATGACTCTTACATTTTCAGGCACAGTGGGATACACCAACGTGGGGAGTTTGGAGACGGATATTTCTTAGGTATTGCTGAAGACACCCTGAAGCCATACACACAGGTCACTGTAGAAACCATCCATGCCCTGCCAACATTGCTTATTTTTGCCAAACAGGTGACAGTGCATATGCGCTACGACCATGGATACGTACCCCGTACCTAACACCCAGCAATAAGAATGAGAGGCGATACAACAGTGCACATACGTGGACCAGAAATGTCATAGAGAGGACCTCTGGACTGTTAAAGGCAAAATTCCAATGCCTCCACAGAAGTGGAGGTGCACTCCAGTATGCCCCAATAACAGCATTCAAGATAGTTGGCGCATGCGCAATCCTACACAACATTGCCACCAGACGTGCGCTACATCTCATCCCTTCAGACCCTGATTCGGAGGATGACAAGCAAGAGCTACCACATCGCCAGCCTGGGGATATAAGCATTGCAAATCAAGGCAGACAGAGACGGGACCACATTGCAAACCAATACTTTGGAAGGTATGTGGCAACAGACACCACACTCACCAATGCCACACACAAAGAGCCCAGTTGTGAAGTGGATCAAACAAAACATTTTATTAAGTGAACCTAATAACTAAAGAACAGAACTGTCGGTAAGGTGCTGCACATGTCCACCCTTAATGAGGACACATTAACTGCATGTGCCTCATGAGTTCTGCAGTGTTTGTGCCTAACACCTCCTCCTGGTTTGCCCAGCATGGCTCGTGCCAGGTGGGTCAGCAGACCCCTGACGTGCACTGCCCCTTGCCACCTGCCTGGCCTCCAACATGTCCACAGCGTGGCTAATGCGGCCCAGTCCCTGAGCCACATCCCCTGCAAAGTGGCCCAGTTCCACCTGCAGGCTCATGGTAAGTCGTGACAGGCCTGTGGTGTTCAATGCAAGTCGGACAATGGACGCTGCCATGGGGTCAAATCTCTGCACTAGTTGGCGCTCACAACGCCTTGCACTTTGTCTCTCAACCACCAGTTCCATCACCAGTTGGCGTATTGATTGTGTTAGGTCACTGACATTGTCATTCAGTCTTGTGAACTGTGTGTTCACTTCTGCCAGGCCATGAGTGAAATTGTGTTCCATCCTCTGCATTGCCCCTGAAATAATCCTCAATTGCCTTGTTTGCAGGCGCTGACCAGATAGGAGGGATGCCTCAACTGCAGACATGGATGCCTCCCCTGTTTCCTCCTGGGCCACTGCCTGGACCTGGACTCTGCGTCTGCGACGCAGTGGTGATTCTGGCTTTTGCTGTCTCACAGTGTGGCTGGGACCAGGTGTTGTGTCTCTTTCCTCCATGTCCACTTCTTCATCTGGAGGGGACTGTGGTGGTGTTGCGCTGGGCCCTGTATTGGCTGCTGCAGCCTCCTGCCCTGCCTGTGGCCTGCTGTCTTCACCCTGGATGGTGTGGCTGGTGGGGGTGTCTTGTGGGAGACCTGTGGGACATAGGGAACACACTGTCAGTCCCTAACATCTGCTGTATGCCTCCTAATAAACATTTGCTTATATGCTGCCTACTGTTCTACATTGCCCATAATGCACCATTCTGGTGGTAGCTAGTCTGGGATGGAGCTGGCCTGGTTGTGCATGCTGCTGTGTACTGGGTGAGTGCGGGTATAGCATTTATAGGTGTACATGCATGTTTCATGGTACTCACTTTTGGATGTCCCTTGCGCTGACGTGTCCAGTTCTCCCATTCCTGACACTGCCTCAGGCTCCAGGGTCTGCTCCACCAATTCCTCCATGGCTGTGGGTGGTGGGATGGTGGATGGGCCTCCTCCTGTGCCCCTCATCTCCCTGAGGTACTCTGCCACCCTCTCCCTTGTCCTGGAGCGCAGGTCATACCACAGTTTTTTAATTTCTTCAATGCTTCTGTGGCTCACCCCAATGGCATTGATCCTCTCCTGGATTCCCTGCCAGATCCTCCTTTTATCAGTGGCTGGGACACTCAGGGCTGCCTTTCCAAATAGCTGGTCATGGTGCTGGTAGCAATCTTCTGGCAGCACCTCAAGTTCCTTCTCTGAGAATTTTAATTTCCTCTTCCTTCCTGCACTGCCTGTGTCTTCCATGGTAGCAGCTGTTCCTCCAGGTAGTTGCTCAGCAGTTTGAAAAGGGTGTGGTCCTCCCTCCTCTCAGGTGTATTTGATGTCTTCCTGGCTCTGATGTCATCAGCAAGAGCCAGGAAGTGTTTTTCTAACTGTTTTGCTGCACCTGCATGCAATTTGCGGCCCAGTCGCAATTTGCGACACCCGACTCGCAAACTGCGAGGTCGTTTTTAACGAGGTCGCAAAAAGTGACCTCGCTAACAGAAGACTCACAATCTGCGGTGCAACATCATTTGCGAGTCGCAAATTGATGTTGCTTTTTTTTTGTTCAATCCCATTTTGCGCAAATATTTTCCTCCCTACATCTGGCCCTAAATTCCTATTCTATGCAGCACCATTTGAAATTTAAAACATCTAAGTCTTAAGTGGTATGATTCTCAGGGAAAAAAGCAAGAAAAAACTATTTTTT
This sequence comes from Pleurodeles waltl, assembly GCF_031143425.1. NCBI lineage: Eukaryota > Metazoa > Chordata > Amphibia > Caudata > Salamandridae > Pleurodeles > Pleurodeles waltl. The sequence goes on from NC_090437.1 coordinate 221,875,345, forward strand.
CTTGGTTCCTGGAGCAACACAAGCAAGAGCGGGTAAATGCATATTGCTTTTCAGGTAAAATCTTTTCGGCTGCTCCTAGCGATCAAGATCATATTTGCAATAATATTAGCAAGGCTCTTCCTCAAGCACAAGGCTTGCCGTCTTTCTTTAATGCAGTTAGTCAGCGTCATTTTTCCCATTTATTGACCGCTTATCAAGCAAAGATTCCAGACGCCTTCCTGTGTGTGATAGAATATATAGGTATCGCTGATTGGGACTTTCTCAATAAGATAGAAGGCCGGATCCTAAGATGCTTAGCCTCCTGTAATAACTTACGGGGTCATTCTGACCCCGGCGGTCTAAGACCGCCGGGGCCAGGGTCGGCGGGAGCACCGCCGACAGGCCGGCGGTGCCCTGCAGGGCATTCTGACCGCGGCGGTTCAGCCACGGTCAGAAGAGGCAAACCGGCGGTCTCCCGCCGGTTTACCGCTGCCCTTAGAATCCCCCATGGCGGCGCAGCTTGCTGCACCGCCATGGGGGATTCTGACACCCCCTACCGCCATCCTGTTCCTGGCGGTTCGCCCGCCAGGAACAGGATGGCAGTAGGGGGTGCCGCGGGGCCCCTGGGGGACCCTGCCGTGCCCATGCCAATGGCATGGGCACGGCAGGGGCCCCCGTAAGAGGGCCCCGCAAAGTATTTCAGTGTCTGCTAAGCAGACACTGAAATACGCGACGGGTGCAAACTGCACCCGTCGCACCCCTGCAACTACGCCGGCTCAATTCTGAGCCGGCGTCCTTGTTGCAGGGGCATTTCCTCTGGGCCGGCGGGCGCTCTTTTGGAGAGCGCCCGCCGGCCCAGAGGAAATGTCTAAACGGCCGCCGCGGTCTTTTGACCGCGGTGCGGTCATTCAGCGGCGGTACCTTGGCGGACGGCCTCCGCCGTCCGCCAGGGTCAAAATCAGGCCCTTAGTCTCTGTGGCAGCTCTAAGGCTTGAATTTGGCATTAAGAATATCTTTGTGCAAGGCCTGGCAGCGGTGATCCGGAGTGTTCATTGCCTAGTACATAGTGAGGAATCTTCACTGAGAAACCTGGCTTTTAAAGAAATCTTTAACAGTCTGAGAGGAAAATCCAGGTTTTTCAGAAATTATACCCATACTGTCCAGCCCCTAGAGCAGACCCTAGACCTTATTACATTGATTCTGCTCATTATTCTCAAAAAGACCTTGAAGGAGATGACATGGTCCAAATGTTTTATAATGGATCATGAGTCGTGCCTCTCTAAAAGAGGCCTTGCTAAATTAATGAAGTCAGTGACTACTAAAGTGGCTCAGTCTTACCTGACATGGGATCTCCCTAATGGGGTGAGGCGTCTCTTTAACTTAATCAGACTAGATAGAGTGCCATATAGGGAACTAACCTCTAAATGGGATGGTGCCACTAACACTTGTGACTTGTGCAAATGGGGAGGGTGCAGAATTTCAAGCATACATTATACATCTGCCCAGCACTAGCCGCCCAGCAGAAAATATGGTTGAAACCTCTCTATTTGTAGCTAAATATTAGATCTGCTGGGGAGGCTTTATACTCCTTCTATAATCCCCCTAATGAAATGTTCTGTATTAGGACTTCTACATGTTTTCAATCTTTTCTAAAGTTATATTGATTCCTTGTGGTCAGGTAGTACCATGTGGACCATGGTTAAAACAACACATTGTATTAATCGTAGGTGCATTGCAGAGGACCCGCTTAAGTAACTAAGAAAGAGGGGTCTTCCAACGGCCTAAGAGATTATAACTTTGTCCTGTATACATGTGTTGATTGGCCAGAAGACAGGAGGGAGGTAGTTGATCACTGGTCTCTCTTGGTGGGGATCCATTTCACTTGATTTTGTCCAGCTTATGAAGGATAAGTGTATGCTATGTGTGGGGAAGGTAATATGACTGGCTACTGGAAGGGTATGTTTTATTTGCATATAGAATGTTGTGTTGTAATGTGTGAAGTATATTGTAAAGAATAGGAGGGATGGAGTTTATTTTATTCTTTTATATCATTTAGAAGATGCAACAAGGACTGATTTTTTTCTTTTCTTCAGGAATTGTAATACATTATTTTACTATTATATACTATTTATACATGTGGACCTCTTTGGAGTTCCAAATCATGATAATAAATAATAATTGAATTGAATATGCACAACTGATATTAAAAAACTAACATGAAGTAATGTGAATGTTTAAATGTACAACTTTGTTAGAGTTTTAAAAAAAGTACAAAGCATTTGGTACTTAGCAAAGCCTTTTTCTTCGCATAGACGTGTCCTACTCCTTGAAATACTAGAACAATTCACATCTAAGGCTGGAGTAAGACAGAAATACTCATAGTAAATGCTTTGTGAATCAGTCTGGAATTTTCAGGAGTGACTCACATCTAAGAAAGGACTAAAATGTACCTAGTCATAGAAAAGGCTTTGGGAATTAGGCCGACAGTGTGAAGAACTATGTCAGTCGAATCTTGTGATGTCTGATAAATGAGGCCTGCAAGACATGTTTTTTCCCATTTAATCCATAAAATGAAATCATCAAAAGTAGTTGGTAATGGAAAAATTGGGCATACAAGTTAAAGAAAGGTTGTAAGTGCATGAAAATCATCAACACAACATTAACTGGGGTATATGAGACAATTATTTTAAAAATCCATTATTACCATGACATGGTGGTGAGAAAAAGGTGAGTGATTGTTTTAACTTGGCTGCTACAATTTAAAGAATCGCACAGTCGCTATAGTGACATTCTACAAAGGGAACAAATTCCTGTAGCACATTATGCATTTCTTCATCTTTAGGCCCAAAATGATTTTTTTCTACAGATCAGTATTATCATAGAGGAGAAACTATTCATCATAAGCCATCCATAATTCTATTACCATCTATATGTGAGATCACAACAGATATGTGTTGCCAGTACAGTCGAAATTGTATGTCACAACGTCAAAGGAGAGCTGTTCAAGTTACTTTATGAGGGAATAACACCGTTACTATGATCAAAGTAAATCACATATGTCAGTCGCATGCAGGGGACCACAGGGTAGACAGGAACTACTGGGCCCAACCACAAAAGCTACTTGGCATTGATGTCCTGGGGATGGAATATGTTGGCTCTGCAGACTGGGTCAAGTGCAACCCTTTCGACACTTCGCTCTCAGGGTACCAGGAGCGAGGAGCCTAGGGCTCCTCAGGGAGGTACTGTGGGAGCAAGAGCTCAGAACTCACAGCCCACCAACATAGAAGATAAGGTAAGGTGTAGGCCATTTAGGGTGACTGCCTCTCACTGGGTCATTATGGAGTCTGCTTCTAGTCCTGAACTTTTGAGTGATAACCTAATCAATTCTGGCTGTTGTGGTATTGTTTTGCTTTCATTGAACAAATTAGACTAACATGCACCAAAACAATGATTTGTGGGTGAACATTTCAGGATTGAAGACAGTGCCAATAATAAGATGGAGTGAAATGGTAATCCTAAGGCAAGTGTTTATCTTTGTATAAAACACATTAAAGGTGATGGGAGAAATTGCAAGACAACAAGGATTTATATTTCGGTTATCATGCTGCAATTGAACTTTGGACGTACACATGTGTACAACATACATCGGAAATCCAAGGCATCCTTCACGTGATTATTTAGGAGTTTGATTAATTCATTGCAAGTTGGAGAGTTGTTCTTATAAATGTGATAACTGACAAATGTAAAGAAAGACATAGGGCACAGGGCTTGCAGTTCCCTCTGTAAATGGTATGTGGTTATTCTCAGTAGACAATGAACGTAGATGTAGCGTCCTTCCCAGCCCGGAAGCATACCACGCCACACACAGAGCTCTTGAGCAGGCATCTTTTTTTCCTCAGCATGTCATCGCACACTAAGGCCCTCATTACGACCCTGGCGGTATAGAACCGCCAGGGCCGCGGCACGCGGGAGCACCGCCGACAGGCTGGCGGTGCCCCGCAGGGCATTCTGACCGCGGCGGTAACACCGCGGTCAGAACAGGAAAACTGGCGGTCTCCCGCCAGTTTCCCGTGGCCCGTTTGAATCCTCCAAGGCGGCGCAGCTTGCTGCGCCGCCGAGGGGATTCTGACAAGCCATACCGCCATCCTGTTCCTGGCGGTTCGGCCGCCAGGAACAGGATGGCGGTATGGCTTGTCGTGGGGCCCCTGGGGGCCCCTGCAGTGCCCATGCCAATGGCATGGGCACTGCAGGGGCCCCCGTAAGAGGGCCCCACTTTGTATTTCACTGTCTGCATTGCAGACAGTGAAATACGCGACGGGTGCCACTGCACCCGTCACACCTTCCCACTCCACCGGCTCGATTCAGAGCCGGCGTCCTCGTGGGAAGGTTGTTTCCCGCTGGGCTGGCGGGCGGCCGCCCGCCCGCCCAGCGGGAAACTCAGAATACCGGGCGCGGTCTTCAGACCGCGGTGCGGTATTCCTGCGGCGCAACTTTGGCGGGCGGCCTCCGCCGCCCGTCAAAGTTGTAATGAGGGCCTAAATCACTGATTATGTCATGTCCTTCAAGAACCACACCTTAACACCTCTCAGAAGGTTAGGCAATCACTTTTCTAAGTCCACCCAGAACTGGGAGTGTCCTGGCACACTTAGTCTAAGGACACTACAACAGATATATGACTATATGAGTGAATGCGCAAATGCTTGAGTGTAAATGATGTAGCTGCCTTTCTGTTTGCAGATACGTACAAATCCGGATACATCAGTGGTGGCATTTGTGTGTGTAGGAGAAGTTTTGGCCAAGCTAAGTATGTTTTTCATTTATTTTATATCTGAACTTATAATTGCAATCATTCAGAAAGTTAAAATGTCTATTTTAAAAAAATACAAATGTATGAATTTGCCACTAGTGCATTATATCTGTTTTTTAGATTTGGCTTTAGTTAAAACATTCTGTTTTACTATGAAAAAGTACTTTAAATATAGATAGGTACATACGTTCAAAGAGAGGCATTTAGCCAACCATCTTCATCCATTAGTCTGTTGTAGCATCAATCACATTTTGCTTATGGCAACAAAGCTTACAATATTGTCAGTGGATCACCCCATTTTAACATTTGATTGGTCTTCAATCGGAGTGATGGAATTTTGCTTGTGCACAATGTTCACATTTGCCTTAAAAAAAGTTCCATTCAGTGCCATAGTGTGATGGCAAATGTATCACTCACTTTAAGTCTTGCCTTTTTCAAAGTTTCTGCATTGGTAACCTGACATAAAAAGAGTACAACTAATTACTAATACTGTGCGCAGGTTCTCTTTACAACCTTTTGCCACCCTTGTGCAGCAGTAAACATCATTCTTCCATCTCCTTTTCTTACCCCCTTGCTAAGCAGTGCTGTTCTCTTTGGTGCAAAATAATAGATCTTAGCTATAATCCAAAGGAGGAGAACTAGTTTTGGAAATACTATTCAATCCAAAGGCGTCTAGACAAATAAGCCTTCAAATAGAGGCATGTGTTTGTCCCGAAATGGGAACTGAAATGTGTTTCTCTCACACATCAACAAGACAAACATGGCAGTCATCTTAAAAAGGGAATTTTATCATTTTTACCTACTGGTAACATTGTTATTCCAAAAGGATCAAGTACAAAAATATATTGTTTTCATATGTGTCATGGTACCTTGGTTTGATTCCCTCAGGAGCAGAAGATAGATCCTCAGTCCCAAACCAGACTGCTCGCAATGGATGGCGTTTCCTGTTTTGAGCACCCTGGAGGGGAAAGGGGAGTGGGATAAATTGGGATTGCCACAGAGGTCTGCTTCTTCATTAACTCAGTCTGTCATACTCTTCTTCATTTATCTTGGAAGCGGCACCTGAAAGATTATAACTACAATTACTAGGGACACACTGTTTTCTACATTCACTAACAATTAATTAGGTTTACTTTTGCTATTATATCAACTCCCTTTACCTGAATTTTCTGAGGAATTTGCCTCTCTCTCTCATATGATATGTGTTTATGTTTATAGTAAATAAAGTTACATTGAGGATGATCTTTTTGTTTGAAGTAATAGTCAGTCAGATTTTGTTGAGCTTTGCTGTCTCTTTGCAGGCATATGTATGAGTTTGTTTTTGTCTACACTTCCTCTGTGTAGAATTATTGCTATATATATATATATATATATATATATCTATATATATATATATATATATATAGAGAGAGAGAGAGATAAGTTAAATACAGTCTTCTGACTTATGAAGATGAGATTCTTATTGACTGTCTTTTTATAAACCTTTTACAGGTAACAGTATCTTTGATGCTCATTCACGAGTGCTGCAGAAGATACCCCTGAATACTTCTGAACTTTTATTATCTTTAAACTGTTAACAATATTGTCTGTGGGTTATTGGAAATGTTCTTGCAATGTTTGAGCTGTGGCGCCCAGGCGGAACCTCTCAGAAAAACTGCTGAATACTTTGGAACTTTTATCATCGTTCAACTGCAAAAGTAATATCTGTGGCTTACTTGAATGGTCCTTCGCAATATTTGCGTAGCGGAAAGCTTGCTGGAAAACTTTACCTCATGTCAAGTGCTCTCTCAAAACACCTCTGGATTTCAGTCAGAACACAGTTGAATTGTGCTGCGCCTGAGCCGCGTGAGTATTAACAGTTCAATCTCTGGAGTGGAACGCTAGAACTACAAACTCATACGTGAACAACCTGGCGGCCATCTTAGATTTCTTTCTCTGTTCTTTCCTTTTAATGTTTGTAATATAACTCGATAAACTATCTGCCAATAAGGACATCGCCTTTTCCACTGCGAATACTTCTTGACCTGTAGATATTTTGCTTTTCTTTCACACTTCACAGGAGTCAGAACATTGCAACTTTGAGGGTTCTTGACAATATGTCTTTGGTGTTGGTAATATACTGACTTCAGTAGTATAAGAGACATTGAGGGGCTCAAAATCATGACCTTCACGTACACTGTCTTTTGTATAAGGAAAAAACAGTTGGCCCTGACCTATCCATCTAACTGTCAGCTTAGGAATAAATCATCATTGACACATTAGATACATGGCAGCACAGACAATTCCAGAAAGTTTTTATAAAGTGATGTTTTTAAACTTTTTTTCTGATTTGTTGTGTGCTCACACTCTACTTCAATACTTAAATTAGGACCAAAGAGAGGTATGAATGCTTCATTCTAAAGTACAGTACATTTTCTTCCCATCAGTGTTCTTGTTGGAGCTGCACATGTCTTAGACGATGCTAGCCTGATCTGCTTTTAAAAGCTGTCCCTTCAAGATCACAGGCATAAAACATATTTTGATACCTACTATTAGACCTTAGGATGGTATTCCCCCAAACGGTTTGTCTCTCCTCCTCCATTTTGCAGAACCCCATTTTTGTTGGCACTAGGACTCTGTGCACTTTACCACTTCTAACCAGTGCTAAAGTGCTTGTGCTCCTTCCCCTAATGCATGGTTATAATGGCTTATATCTACTAGGCCTATTTAATTTACTTATAAGCCCCTTGTAGAGTGGTATAACGTATAGCTATGGCTTGTAAACTGAATGATGCCAGTGGGCCTTCAGCACCTATGGTGCCACTCAATTAAGCAGCACTGTAAAACATGTCCCAGGCCCACGATTGCAGCCTAAATGCTCTTTCAAGCTGCCTTTTTGACGTGGCAAATTAAACCTTTTTCCAGACCCAAGCGCTTTCTTTTTAATACACATGCCACCCCTAGGGTAGGCCCTGGAAAGCACAGAGAGCAGAGTGCAATGCACTTAAAGAGCAGGACACATACTTTTAAGTTATACATGTCTTGGTCATGAAAAGCTCTTAAATTCATTTTTTCACTACGTCAAGGTCCATCTCACTCATAGGATAACATTGGAGTTGCCTTATTATATTTTGTAAGTTTAATTTCCAAATAGCAAGAGATGACTAGTTCATCTCTGGTGTATTTAAAATTGAGGTGAAAAGCCTTATTTAGTGATGACATTGGATTTTTATCACAATTTTCAAAGTGCCATCTTTAGAAAGTTGGCATTTTCCTGCTCTTATCCTTTTTGTGCCTTTAGTTTGTCTTCGGTCACATGGCTGGGTATAACTGACAGACTTTGTGAAATTCTCCCAGACACTTAAACAAAAGAAAGAGTAGGTGTGCTTTAATGGGGCATCTGCTGGCAGGAAGAGGGTCAGACTGAACACAGGCCCATCTGCAACAGAATAGGGAGTGCTCTGCCCTCACACAAAGTAGCAAACACCTTCATGAGGTCACTGCAGCCAGATTGGAGTCAGGGCAGGAGAGTCAGGAAATTCCATGTACCTGAGGGTATAAAGAGGGGACCTCAGACACCAACACTCCACTACAATTTTAGAACTTTGGATACTCTGCAAGGAAGAAAGACTGTTGTGCTGCTACAAGTACTACCACTCTGGACGACTGCTGCTAAATAATTCTGTAATAAAGTGGATTCCGGAAGTTCATGAGTTAAAGGCTTCTCTTCCACTTACCAGAACATCACTTTATGAACAAACAGATGTGAGATATGTACCATCTCCTAATTTCCTGCAATGGTTTGCCAATGGAATGTGTTAGAAATGGGGGTCTCTGGTTGGCAGTCAGTTTGCACCCTGTCCAAGCAGGGACACTCACTCTAGACACAGTAAGGGAGATACACACCTAGGATAACCCCTGCTCACCCCTTTGGTAGCTTGGCACAAACAGTTATGCTTGTCTCAAAGGCAATGTGTAAAGTCTTTGTACCAAAACACCCAGTAATACAGTGAAAACACTACAAAATGGACACCACACCAGCTTAGAAAAATAGCCAATATTTATCTAAATCAAACAAGTCCAAAAACAACAAAAATCCAACTTATACAAGTCAAGTTATGAATGTTTAAAATAACAGAATCTTACTCCATAGAAAACAATGGAAACATTGTACCTGGTTTGTGTCAAAAATAAAGTCACACAGACGAGCGTGAGTCGAAAAACTCAGCGATGCGTCGATTCCTTACTCGCAAGTGAGGTTGTGCATCATTTCTTCTCCAGTCAGGTAGGCAAGGCATCATTTTTCTCTCCCGCAAGAGAGCGAAGCGTGGATTTCCAGATGGGGACCTTAGGACCGCGCAGGTTCACGTTGATTTTGATGCCCAGCAATGATGCGTGCGAAATCTAGCTGCACGGTGGTGGAAAACCTCGTTGTGTGGGGGTTGCATCATTTTTTAGCAGCCACAAATGGGTGTTGCAGTGTTTCTCCAGCCACAATGCAGGTGCTGCATCGATTTCAGCTGCGATGTGGACGGCACGTTGTTTTTACATTTGCTTTGCAGGCGGTGCATCAAGCGTTTCCCCACATGTGTGGATTTCCACCTTGGTTCTACCAGCTTCACCTTTCAAGGGCCCAGGGACTGGCTAGGGCACCACTTGGCAGGGTAGGGGTCTCATCAGAGAGTCCAGGTGCTGGCGGAGGAAGTATTTGTTGGCCCTGATACTTCAAAACAGGAGGCAAGGCTCAGTCCAAGCCCTTGGAGACACTACACAAGTAGGAACATACCACAAAGTCCAGTCTTTGTACTCTTTCAGGCAGAAGCAACAACTGCAGGCCAACCCAGCAAAGCACAGACACACGCAAAGGGGCAGTACTCCTCCTCCAGCTCTTCAGCTCCTATCCTTGGCAGAGGTTCCTCTTGAAAATAGAAGTAATCTGAATATCTGGGGTTTTAAGTCTATTACTTATTCCCCTTTCTGCCTTTGAAGTAGGCAAACTTCAAAGGAAAGTCTCTGTTGTTCACAAGAGCCTTCTTGCACCGGCCTGGCTCCAGATTCCCATCAGGGGGTTGGAGACTGCATTGTGTGAGGACAGGCACAGCCCATTCAGTTGTAAGTGTCAGCTCCTCCCTCCACTCTAGACCAGATGACCCATCAGGATATGGAGGCTATAACCCAGCTCCTTTTGTGTCACTGTCTAGTGGAGATTCAAAAACAGCCCAACTGTCAGTCTGACCCAGACAGGGAATGCACAAGCAGGCAGAGTCACAGAATGGTTTAAGCAAAAAAATGCCCACTTTCTAAAAGTGGCATTTTTAAACTGACAATTTAAAAAACAACTTTACCAAAAGATATATTTTAAATTGTGAGTTCAGAGACCACAAAATCCATATCTCCATCTGCTCCCAACAGGAAACCTTACTTAAAATATAGTTAAAGGCAGTCCTATGTTAACCTATGAGAGAGATAGGCCTTGCAACAGTGAAACCAAAATTTGGCAGTATTTCACTGTTAGGACAGGTAAATCACATCAGTACATGTTCTTCCTTTAACATACACTGCACCCTGTCCATGGGGCTACCAGGTTGCATTGGCTAGTTAAAACTGCACACACAGACCCTGCAGTGGCAGGTCTGTGCCATGTTTACAGGGCTACTCATATGGGTGGCACAATCAGTGCTGAAAGCCCACTTGTTGCTTTTGATTTACAGTCCCTGGGCACCTCTAGTGCACTTCACTAGGGGCTTACTAGTAAATCAAATATGCCAATCATGGAAAAGACAATTACACATGTAAATTACACAGGGAGCACTTGCACCTTAGCACTCGGCAGCCATGGTAAAGTGCCCAGGGTATCAAAACCAGCAACACCAAAGTCCAGCAAACAGTCAATACACAGGAAGCAGAGGCAAAAAAAGACAGGGGAGAATTTGCCAAGGATGCCAAGTTTAACAGAATGTGTGTGTGGTGTTACATATGTGGGTTTTAGGTTCTGCCTAGGCAGCACCTGCGCTGTTCTTCGAGACATGCTATATTCATTCTGTGAGCTTACAGCCCACCCATTGTCTATTTATTCGTCACTTCGGTTGTCCTTTAAGAAGGCTTCCTCACTAGTGGTTAATATTCATCTTTGTCCCACCTTGTTGTCATTTGCATCCTGCCGTGGAGCAGTGCCTAACTTCCAGTAAGTTTACACTGTTGTGTGTTGTTTTTCTGGAACTCTTTTTTCTTTCACTTGCTCCATGCTTCATTGTGCTATCTTGTTCCTGCTCCAGCGTGGCACCCTTGTTAACACGAATTTCTTTTAAAATGCTTTGCGCTCTGTTTTGGTATGTTCTTCCTACCCTAGTACAGCACCAGCGTTAACCCGATATATTTAAAATTATTTGCCAGCACACACTTGTTTGTAAAATGCTTTGCGCTCCATTGTGGTATATTATTCTTGCTGTAACACGGCACCATTGTGGACCCAATTTGTTGAAAAAAATGCTTTGTGCTCCATTCCTTTATGTTGTTCCTTCCCCAGGGTGGCACCATCATTAACCTGATTTGTTTAAAATGCTTTGGCAACACACATGGTGAAGAAAAATAATTTAAACCCATATTTTGACCCACAAACACCCCTATATCACCTTGTTGGGGTCAGGGTACCTCCACCCAGACACTTTATTCTACTTTTCATTTTGTTTTTCAACCCCAGGGAACCTGTTCCGTAACAAAATGGCTGCTGCAGCTTTCTGTTCAGGTTGTGGCCAGCCAATCCCAGCACTTCTATTTGCACAAGCATTCACAAAACTCTGTGAATATTTACGATAAAAACTTGCAACCTCAGACATACAAATTTGGATTTCATTTAATTTCTTAAAAACTACTGAAGGAATTTCTGCCTGAAGGAAGAAAAAGGACAAAGAAGAGCTGAAGATGAGAGAACTGCGGACCCACACCAAACTTCACACAAAATCCTGCCTCACTGCTGCTGTACTGACATTCACCAAGAATGACTTGTCCAAAAGTGGATCAGCCTCCCTCTACAAAACCCTGGGTGTCTGCCAAGGCACATCTTCAATCCAGCAACATCTCCATTGGAGTGGAGGAGCCTACCCCCAGCACCAGCATGCACCAACCCTGTCTGCCTGGCCACCCAAAGTGTAATTTGCATGGTGAATGCTAGCTTTCTGCCAAACTTAGTGTAAGTCCATCCAGTGGTTCAGGTTGTAGTTGTGTCTAAAGGACCTATGGAAATGAACATGGGAAATGCAACTTATTTGGGCCCCGTTTTTCTCGGCCACTGCTTGACGGATCATTCCGAATATTTTCCTGCGCAGCAAGAATCACATGGGCACTTTTTCTGGAAAATTTGTGAAGATTTGGCAAATGGTGCCAAAGATATAAGCAAGTCAAAAAATGCTTTTTCTATGGAAACTAGGTCCTAAGTATAACTACCTACTGTCAACCACCACGAGGTAATACATATATATCTATATATCGCAGCACTCCAAAAGACTCCATATCCATGTTTATTAATCCTTAAAACAAACCACCATTGTGATAATAAACATGGATATGGAGTCTTTCGGAGTGTTGCGAATTTACTTTAGAAACAATTAAGATATATATATATATATATATATATATATATATATATATATATATATATATATATATATAGATATACACACAAATATCAGAGTCTCGAGTTTCTGCAAGCCGGTGAACGCGCACTCCAAAGTAAACAGGACAGCCAAGTAGCTAGTCACGAAAAATCCAACACGTTTTCACTTACCACACGCCTTGATCACGGGTTGAGAAGCTACATTCAAGTGCAGTTTCAAAAAGAGTCACACAATCAACGTAAACATAAAACTGGACAAAGGAAGCATAGTTATGTCCTACTTGTCAGCCATCTTAAGACGTCATCCAATACTCTTAAAGTCAGACACGTAGTAACTAACCAGATGTCCATTTGAAATATTGTTATTCCTAAGAGGTTGTGTGAATCGGCAAACAATGCCCGCCAAGGTGACGCGGCAAACTATACACTTGCGAACATAATCAGAACATAATTACACGTAATTGCAAACAAATCACAACTTAATTGCATTTTCGGATTAGAAACCACCATGCAAATATTCTCATGCTAAACCTTCCTGCCTGGAACCCCCAGTTTTCTGCTACATGGCAGACACTAAAAATGCCAAAATAAAGATAAAGGAAAAAAGAAAAATATATGATAAAAAAATATATATATATCATTTGCCAGTGGCTTGGAGTTCCCTGTGACAAATGCACAAGGCAACCTCGATAGGTCCCATCGCACTGCAAGGCAAAGAGCCCATTGTAGTTCAAGGTTCATAGCCCAAGTGTGCATCTTCTGACCCAGGTGGGAGAAGATAAGACCCTTTTTGATACTTTTTTTGTGTTAAGTTTTCCCTAAATTGCCTGTGATGGGGTGAATGCCCATTTGGGTTTGAGTTTTCTGTTACGTTGGTGTCGACCTGAATAGGTCGAGGTATGTATTTACTTGATGTTGGGATCCCACATTTTTTGTGTTTTTTGGGGGGCAGGGATTGCCATCGAGGAGAGAAGATACCCACTTGGACTATGAAACTCCACTTTGGTCAAAAGGCACAGAGGAACCTTTCTGTACACACAACTTCTAGTCCCAGGTTTCTAACATTTAATTTACCTGATTGGTGCTTAGTGACATTTGTAAAATACATCGGACACAACACATATGGGTGGTAGTGGGGGGTTCACTAATTAGAGGGTGTACAATTTTTAACAAATTTATTTGGGAACGAATGAGAAATAAGATGCAAACAGCACATTATTCGGCATTCCTGCACATGTAAAACAGCGATTTGCTAAATTTGCACCTCTAATTCATACCAGGTTTGTCTTGCTGCATAGCCTGGGTGCAAACACCAGTATTTTGTAGCCAAGCATAATCCCTGCCAAAATGGGATTTAAGGACAAATATTGATCGGGGTCTTTTTAGGTTAACAGGGAAACACCATTTGAAACCTTCATTTGAGAAATTAATTGAATTATCTTCCAGTAAGGAAGAAGAAGTGGATGTAGAGGAACACCAAGACAGGCAAATGGTCCCTGCATTCAATGATATGGGATGCAGGACAGGGGAATCACAAATCAAGCAGAAAGGGAAACCCGTCAACCCCTTCTGAATTTCATGTACTGGACACCTTCCTCAAATTATGTATACTTAGACAGATCCAAATCCAACACTCGATAGGATTCCAAACACATATTTTTAATTTACAGGTAACAAAATAGAAAGAATTCACTCCATTCACAATTCATCACGAAAACTTTAACGTACCTTTTTATCAGATGTTTCTCATATCAAGACCTTTCATTACTTCATCAATATAACTCATGTTACTTGATATACTTGCTTTGACTCTCATGCTAAGATCACCTGTCACCTTCTCCCTCCCCTAAAGCCCCACCATAAAAACTCAGATCATTCAAACACAATATGCTCATCCACTCAGCACATTTATATATAAAATCCACAAAACACTTTTAGGGTGTTTCCACTTCAAGGGGTTTGTGCATTTTGTTGAGTTGTCCATCAATGCATATCATACTGTAAACATTGTTGCACAACCTAGCGTTTCGATGTTTCCTATCAGATCCTGTTTTAGTGTATCTGAGGGAATACTAAATTTTCTACATTTCAGGCTAAAACAAGTTATGTTTACCAGCAATGCTACTAACAGTGAAAAGAAGCATTTCAGAACTCACACAGCTTGCTGGAGGGTTTATGTAGAGATTAGCGGCTGTACTTAAGGGAGGCCAAACTGTGCTCTTTTCTATCCAGTAGATAAACATGCTTTCCCCAATGTTCAATTTCCTCTGATCCCTGGAAAACCATTTGTGTCCTCTACAGCAAAGGTTAAAAGACTTTAGCACAACAAACGCCTTTTTGATAATATGTTTTAAGTCTGACTAAATGTCAACAGAAAAGCACATTTTGTGTCAAGCTGCAGTGCCAACTTTCACTGTTTATCACTGTGTAGAAGCAGCAGGAAAAGCATTACAAATTTTCCATCAGCTAAATTTGTGATGACACCTTGCCAAATCTGGCAAACCCGAATGAGAGATTGGTTTTAAAGGATGCCTTGCCTTACACGAGTACGGCTGCAGCACCAATTTTCCTAATATCGTGCTCAGAGTGGAATACTATAGAAAGATTTTGTCTTCACATAGCCAAAGTATTGCATTTTAAACCGGGAGTGTGCACTTTAGTTCACAGTGTGTTACTTGTTGTGAGCAAAAGACACATTTGGGAAAGACGGAGGAAGAGAAAAACGAAAAAGCAACACAAAGGGAGAGAGCAGAAAGCTGCCGTTGTGAGCAGAAGGGGAGTAAGTGGCTATAAATGGATTTAAGAGTTTAAGAGGCCCGAGATGGTTTCAGGATTACGCTGCCTCAGTATTCTGTGCTCGCACATTTAATTGCGCAGCTACGTGTTTAAGAAGGGGGCTTTGGGCACCGGAACGTTTTTATTTACAAATTAAGCACTGGTATAGAAAACGAGAAATTATATTTAGTTAGTATGGGGCAGAATTGCTGCTATATGTTCATTTGTACGAAGAGTATTTGTCAGATTTGCTTCGCAAATTATTGCCTAAGTATTTGTTTATATGGCTTCTTCTGTTTTTTCTTTTCACCCACCATTTGATTTATTTGTTAATTAATATGATTTCAACTGTTTGCATAGATATTGTGTCTGGTTCTAACTTTTGATTTTTCTTTTTATTGAATATGTGACTGTTGGTCCCATTATGTACCTCTGGTCCCTATATACTCTCAGGTTTCCTTGTATTTTTTTTAGAGCAAAGTGATCGTTGGCATTTCTGTACCTGTTAACCAAAAGGTGTTTCTACGGACCACATTAAAAATGCTTATAATGAGAACCTTAGTAGGTATTTGAAATTAATAATGTTCAGGAGGTAACCTATTGGTAGCTATTTGAAGATGAATGTTGCGTAGTTCACAGAGGAGAAGACTTTGACCGATGAGAAACAGGTGGGTTTTCTTCCATGTTTCTTTGCAGAGAGAACTCAACAGAGGTTGCTTCCTCACAGAACAAGTCTCAACTGACTTGAGTAATGAAACAGTAGCTTGCATTCCAAGCCCCACAAACCATCATGAGAACCTTCAAACACCAAAGTTTCCATAATGTAAATAGCCTAACACAACATTATGCCCGAGTTCTTTTTTTTTACGGAAACACAAAGAACACTACCACTGAAAACACCACCCTAATCAACCAAATCACAATACACAAAGCAATAGAAGTCTGTATTTTAAACCTACTATTGTAAAAAAAAATACACCAAACTTCCCACCAAAAAATAGTACAGGTACACGCTGACTCCAGAATTGGACTACATATCCCAGACTGCTTTGTAGCCCCAGGAAGTGGCCATTTTCACCAGCACCTGCACCCACTAGACCAGACCAATGAGCGCTTTAAAGGGCTCTCTCCTTTTTATTATTATATCCTCCTGCAGGTTGTATCATTAAACTAACTTTCTATGGAACACTTATCCACTAATTACAGTCCTTTGATGGGTAAAAGGAAAGTAACAGAGGGTAGGGAGGGGGTGGTATTAAAAACCAAGTGGAAAAGGCATAAGCATGCAGCTAATAACTGTGTTATGGGCAGAATTGACAACCTTCTAAGTGAATGTGAAGAGATTTTAACCGCTTCCCCGGATAGTGGCTTCAACTAAACTAGGGGCTAGAGTTCCACAGTCAGGAAGAGGGCCGGTCACAAGAAAATTGCTGACATATTTGTAAAACATGGCCAACAGGTCACAGCCACCATAGGGCAGGGAGAGGGTATGAATGTCATCACCCACGCTCCCTCATTACCAGTGAATGAGCCATCACTAGATCTTAGTGAAATTCTTCAGTGTACCAGATGCTTTAGCCCTTTAATCAATATTTCAGACCCACATGACAACCCCAACACAGTCATCAGGGTGGGGGGGTCAGTAGACGTAAATGTGAATTTAGCCCAGACAAATGCACAGTACATACAAGATTTAAAGAGCAAGGTGTCAGAACTCAAGTCTATGTTTAATTCCTTAATCGCAATAGTCAAGCAGCTAATTCCTTCAGACGCCACCATGAATCATATCTGTAGCCCAATGCCAAATCCATCAGGTACCCCGATAAAGTTGCCAAAATTGCCAGCGACTAGTTGTGCTAGCCAACCTTTAGCGGGTGCCAAGATCAAGAACTCTTATCAGCCTCCCCACACAACAGCTTAGGCACAGGAAAGGCATCTGGTGTCTGTTATCAAATCCCTAAATCAACGAGCCACACTGTCCCTAAATGCATGGCACAGACTGCCATTGACTGGGCCCACTTTAATAACACCATTCTAATGGGCAACGTTCCCAAACTACACCTACTGGCAAACCAAAAGGTGTTTCTATGGACCACATTTAAAATGCTTATAATAAGAACCTTAGTAGGTATTTGAAATTAATAATGTTCAGGAGGTAGCCTATTGGTAGCTATTTGAAGATGAATGTTGCGTAGTTCACAGAGGAGAAGACTTTGACCGATGAGAAACAGGTGGGTTTTCTTCCATGTTTCTTTGCAGAGAGAACTCAACAGAGGTTGCTTCCTCACAGAACAAGTCTCAACTGACTTGAGTAATGAAACAGTAGCTTGCATTCCAAGCCCCACAAACCATCATGAGAACCTTCAAACACCAAAGTTTCCATAATGTAAACAGCCTAACACAACATTATGCCCGAGTTCTTTTTTTTTACGGAAACACAAAGAACACTACCACTGAAACCACCATCCTAATTAACCAAATCACAATACACAAAGCAATAGAAGTCTGTATTTTAAACCTACTATTGTAAAAAAAAATACACCAAACTTCCCACCAAAAAATAGTACAGGTACACGCTGACTCCAGAATTGGACTACATATCCCAGACTGCTTTGTAGCCCCAGGAAGTGGCCATTTTCACCAGCACCTGCACCCACTAGACCAGACCAATGAGCGCTTTAAAGGGCTCTCTCCTTTTTATTATTATATCCTCCTGCAGGTTGTATCATTAAACTAACTTTCTATGGAACACTTATCCACTAATTACAGTCCTTTGATGGGTAAAAGGAAAGTAACAGAGGGTAGGGAGGGGGTGGTATTAAAAACCAAGTGGAAAAGGCATAAGCATGCAGCTAATAACTGTGTTATGGGCAGAATTGACAACCTTCTAAGTGAATGTGAAGAAATTTTAACCGCTTCCCCGGATAGTGGCTTCAACTAAACTAGGGGCTAGAGTTCCACAGTCAGGAAGAGGGCCGGTCACAAGAAAATTGCTGACATATTTGTAAAACATGGCCAACAGGTCACAGCCACCATAGGGCAGGGAGAGGGTATGAATGTCATCACCCACGCTCCCTCATTACCAGTGAATGAGCCATCACTAGATCTTAGTGAAATTCTTCAGTGTACCAGATGCTTTAGCCCTTTAATCAATATTTCAGACCCACATGACAACCCCAACACAGTCATCAGGGTGGGGGGGTCAGTAGACGTAAATGTGAATTTAGCCCAGACAAATGCACAGTACATACAAGATTTAAAGAGCAAGGTGTCAGAACTCAAGTCTATGTTTAATTCCTTAATCGCAATAGTCAAGCAGCTAATTCCTTCAGACGCCACCATGAATCATATCTGTAGCCCAATGCCAAATCCATCAGGTACCCCGATAAAGTTGCCAAAATTGCCAGCGACTAGTTGTGCTAGCCAACCTTTAGCGGGTGCCAAGATCAAGAACTCTTATCAGCCTCCCCACACAACAGCTTAGGCACAGGAAAGGCATCTGGTGTCTGTTATCAAATCCCTAAATCAACGAGCCACACTGTCCCTAAATGCATGGCACAGACTGCCATTGACTGGGCCCACTTTAATAACACCATTCTAATGGGCAACGTTTCCAAACTACACCTACTGGCACAAAGGGAAGGGGGAGATTTTGTCAGAAATAAGGCAATTTGTTGGCTTCACCATGTGAGAGGCTGCTACTCTGTAATACTTGAGGATATAATTGATGCAGTCAGAAGGCCTTACACAGAAACACACTTTGATATGCTACAGTTGACATTTAGGGACAGGAGCATGGTGGATATTCTGGTGGCCCTAAACGCAAGGACAAGTTCCCTAGGGCAATCCTGTATCCAATTCAAATACTCTAGGCCACCTGCACACTATGGGGATCGCCCTACCCATTGTCCAGCAGGTAACCCATCTGATCTCAGTGAGAATGATTGAATTTACCATCCAAAACACATCTTGAACTACCCTCAGACCCATATAAAACAACTGTCCCTGGTCTGGCTGTAGTTCCCAACATTGACACCACAAGCACCCACGTTCCTCTTCCTAACAGATTCCATCAGACCTCCCAGGACCCATTGCACAACTGTGATAACATCGTACCTTCCTTTCCCGATAACCATCACTTGCCAATCTGGGAACAGACAGCCAAGCGTGAGAACAATACACCTATGGTTAGGCTATCTCTCCTTGGTGGATACCACCAGTCAACCCAGAACCCGCTGGGCAATGGTGATAACGACCCCCCTCCTCTCAACCAACTCCACCTGCCAAACCAACGACTGGTAGCTAACACTTGTCTCATGGAATGTGGCAGGCTTGAGATCTGTCCTCACCCTCCCGTCCTTAACCTCCTTTATTGAGGAACATGACATATGTCTTCTTCAGGAGACATGGTTGATTGATCCACTTTTTCGGACTGGCTACTCAAATTTTCATATCCCTGCTTTGCCCAGTACCAGGGTTAGGTCTTCTGGGGACTTAACCATTTGGGCTGAAACATCACTAAGCTGTTGCATATCACAGCTATCCATCAATTCCCCTGATCTATTAGGTCTTCGCCTATCATTCGGGACAGACACAATTCTGATCATTTTTAACACCTATACTAGAGGGGTCAGGCGAGATTGGATAACCCTCTGTGTTCTGGAGACATTTTTGCAAAATTGTCCGTGGCATCACAAAATCATTGTGGCAGATGACTTCAATGTCACATTTGAACCTCTTGACTGGGATGATCTTGGGTGTACCCACGAGGAGGATCGGATATGGTCTATGCCTGCCTTGGATATCCCACCCATCAAAAGGTGGACGCAGGTTGCTGTCCAAGTAAAATCATACACCGTGGAATTTGGACTCAGGACACTTAACTGCAGGACTAAATCTGACACAAAAGGTTGCCATACATATAACAAAGTCAACCACACTAGTAGAATTGATTAATGTTTATTCGATATAAGATTATGGCTCCTAGTCATCAACATGATAGTTATTGAGAGAGCTGAAAGCGGCCATAACCCTCTTTCAGTCCATATGTCTGCTTTGTGTAACCACTTGTCCATGATTAACACCCCAGTAACAGCACCAGAATGATTAGTCTGGTTAATGACAAACGTCAACTGAAGTGGAATAAGGTTTTGGCTTGTCCAACGCTCATCAATGCTGCTAACAACAATTTGAAGACCACATTGATGGGTTTAGGGAAAGGTCCCGCAATCCTCAACGAGAAAATAAGCTTCACTCCCACCTCATGCTTCGAGGGAATTGCGGCCCACTTCTCAGTAGATATAGTTCCTAATGGCAAGAAGTTGAAGGATAGGCATCGCTGGTTTAATCAAGACTGTCGGTCCTCAAACAAGCATTTCATCCAAGCTATTAAATCTAAGGATGTAAATGTAATTTGCCCGGCTAGAAAGTATTACAAATCAGCTGTCTGACAAGTGGTGGGCTGCACTTAATGATGCTTCACAAGAGAGGAACTGTAGTGAGTTCTGGTCCTTGGCAGCGTGCAGTCCAGAAAATAGCGCACTGAACATTACAACTAATATTGCTCCAAAGGACTGGGTAGACCATTTTAGTGGGTTGCACTCTTATGACCATGATAGTATAACCTCTGAACATAAGGACTCTTGCTTAAGTATCATTCTAACACCCTCCCCTCCAGTGAAGCAACTATTGTCCCATTCGGATATAGCATTTTCCATAGGTCTGCTGGTGTTCCAGCAGACCTATTCTTAACCGACATTGAAATCTTGTCAAGATATATCACCATCATATTGAATGCAATAGCATCCGGGGCGCCAATCCCTGAGTCCTGGAAGGGTGCCATTGTAGTCCTGATTTTTAAAAAGGGTGACAGAGCCCTCCATTGTAATTATAGGCCAATTAGCTTAATAGACTGTGTGCAGAAACTGTTTTGTCACTGTCTTTTGGGCAAGATTCAAGACTGGATGGCTGAACACAACATTCTTAGTCCTCTTCAGGCAGGTTTTCGTAAAAAAATATCCACCATTGAGCAAGCCCTCAGGTTTTTGATTCTATACTGGGAGACAGTTTTTATTGGCAAAGGGAATCTGTATGTTGCTTTTGTGGATCTGAAATTCACATTAGATCTAGTACCCTGTAACAAGCTGTCGGAAGTACTTTCCCAAATGGGAATCCCTGAGTGCATTCTTGCACTATTAATTCAGCTTCATGAGGGTAATTATGCAACTGTCAGGTGGGATGACAAATGACGGAATCCAGGTGTCAAGGAGTGTATGGCAAGGGTGTGTCCTTGCCCCCACCTTTTTTTTTGTACATTAAGGATATTGCCTGTTCTCTACTCAGAGTGGAGGCTGATGCACCATCGTTAGGCAGACATAAAATTCCGGTCTTGCTCTTTGCAGATAATACACTCCTGATATCCAAGACCCCAAGTAGATTACAGAAACTACTCACATGCTTTGAGGAATTTTATTCCACGCGGGGACTTGAAATCAATGCCTCCAAAACTAAATTAATGATGCTCAATCCCCACAGATCCTTCAGAGGGAATGTTAATCCTTGAGGGTACCCCATTAGAAGAGGTGGGCACATTTAGTTTCCTGGGCCTAATTTTAACTGAAAACATTTCTTAAAAATCACATATTGCAAAGCAGGCATTCAAATTAAAGCAAACAACAGGGGATTTAATAAAGGATTTTAATCTCTCACACACCAAACCAATACGCCCTGCAATCCAGATATATGAAGCCAAGGCTGTGAGTTTGGCTCTTTACAGGGCTAAACTATGGGGCTATGCCAAAGCCCAAGAAATAGCGATCGCTGAAAATAATTTCCTAAGAAATCTTGTATCCCTCCCGCCAAGCACCCTATTGTTCCCCCATTTTAATAACCTAGGCATGAAACATATTGGCCACAATGCCCACCTGCATCCCCTCTAGTACTGGAAGCATCTTTAGACTACCCCAGAGCTTACTTCCTTTACTGTAGCCCTGCAGGTCATTTTAGAAGCTGACTATTCTCATAGTATCCCCTGGCTCAGACACATCAATGGGTTAATTTATGTGCTTGGGCTTAGAGAACTCTGGGACTTTCCAACTACTGCCTCCTTTCCATCACAAATTGACCTACAAAAATTGTATTGACAAATGGTAGACTTTGAAGATCTGGGGGTTGCACTTCACTCCACACTATCATGTGAATTCCAACCTAAAAAAAATGTTCAAATACGAGGCCTTCTGGACATAATCACAGTGCCTAGAGAAAGGAAATAGTACTTCAAGTTCTGCATAGGCACCTTGCCACTAAGATCACTTACCAGTCACTGGTCATATGAAGAAACAACCATCTGCCCAGCTTGCAAAGCACCTATTGAAAACCTCCCTCATGTTTTATTTGTCTGCCCTGCATACGCTGCCTCTCGTAGGAAATGGTTGGCCCTGGCTTGTAGACTGCTGGGAGTCCGCAGGTCCAACATAGCCCTTCGAATTCTCAGATCAGACACTCGCTCGAAGTTAGAGATTGCTGTTGCCAAGTTCCTTGAGGCTAGTTGGATTGTTAGAGGATACCTTTTGTCTCTATAATGGTTTTAGTAAGAATGTATCAATTCACTCTGGGAGTGTACTTAATTGTATTATTTTTATTTAGTTATATATACTGTACATATTTTATATAGCCTTGTGTATTTATTTATTGCTGCTTTGTGCTTTTATGGCCCCTGTGGCTGAAATAAAGCTCTCTTGACTGACTAGCACAGACACTAAAAACAGACGCCAAGGAGGTTAATCTTCATCATAATTTCCTTGGCATTCCTTCACATGTGTTCTCCTGCAAACATTCTGCTCACTTACTCTCCTGTCAGCAACTGACCAACTTGTTTCACATCATTGGTTGAGGGTATCTTAAGTACTCTCTCAGCATTCCACCATGAATTATTGAATACTGATTAGATTGTCACAAAAATTATCATTTATGACTGGATCAACAAAACAGCTTTCTTCTTTTTTTTACAAAACCATGTTTGTGAATATGATCTAGATCTCATAACAACTCAACATGTTTAACTTTCTTTCTTTCATCAAATGTGACATTTTGTTTAACGTGAGACTATTGAATCTTTTCTCTGACAATCTCATCTACAACTTCCAAAGACACATTCTTACTCAATCACCTGTAAATCCATACAGGCCATACTTTGGATATAGGTCTTCTTCCTCCCCATAGTTCACAAGACGAAACTTGTGTCCCAGAATGAGAAGCAGTATAGTAGGACCACACCATAGAAGCACCGGTTCATCAATGGGACAAAGAATATTCTTAGTCAGACAAAAAACATTTAGTCAAGACTCTGTTCATCCGTTCAACCAACCTATTGGTTTGGATATTATGGAACACACTTTTCATACCAGAATGTCAAAGAAACTTTTCATATCAGAGCCAGTAAATTCCACACCATTATCTTAGGTCATATATTAAAGTGCCTTTCTGGATCTAGGTTTCGACACGAACCTAAACTCAGGCAATTTGCTCTAAAAGTCCATCAGAAGAAAAGCATGCAAATTCTGTGAATGAAGAAAGTGGGAAGAGCCTACCCAATGCATACCAATCCTATTACATCGCCTTGCAGGAAATCCAAAAGGCTGGAGCAGAGGTGCACTTTTCAGTACTTCTATATACAAACATTCCTTAACTGCCTCTTCTGTGTCTTTATCAATAGCTGATCATCAAAATATTGCACAAACCCTAGGTTTTGTGTAGGTAGTTCCTAAATCTCCCTCATGGGCACTCTTGATTACTATGTCATATATTCCCATCGGTGGCACTAACCTGTCATATCTCATTAAGATTCCAAGGGGCATATTTATACTCTGTTTGCGCCGGATTTGCGTCGTTTTTTTTTACGCAAATCCAACGCAAAACTAACTCCATATTTATACTTTGGCGTTAGACCCATCTAGCGCCAAAGATCTTGGAGTTTGCATCATTTTTTAGCGTGGACACCTTCCTTGCGTTAATGATATGCAAGGTAGGCTTTCCCTTCTAAAAAATGACTCCGAGGCATGTGCGCCGTATTTATACTCCCGGGCAAAAATGACGCCCGGGAGTGGGCGGGTCAAAAAAAATGACGTCCAGCCGCTTTTGCGTCATTTCTTAACGCCTGGTCAGGGCAGGCGTTAAGGGACCTGTGGGCTCGGAAGGAGCCCAGAGGTGCCCTCCCATGCCCCCAGGGACACCCCCTGCCACCCTTGCCCACCCCAGGAGGACGCCCAAGGATGGATGGACCCATCCCAGGGAACTTAAGGTAAGTTCAGGTAAGTATTTTTTTTTTTTTTATGTGGCATAGGGGGGCCTGATTTGTGCCCCCCTACATGCCACTATGCCCAATGACCATGCCCATGGAACAGAAGTCCCCTGGCCATGGCCATTGGGCAAGGGGGCATGACTCCTGTCTTTGCTAAGACAGGAGTCATGTCAATGGAGGGTGGGAGTAAAAAAAAATGGCGCAATTCGGGTTGAGGCAGATTTTTTGCCTCAGACCGACTTGCCCCATTCTTTGACGCCCAAGCTCCATTTTCCCCTACGCCGGCGCAGCCTGGTGTGGGTCATTTTTTTTGTCGCACACCAGTCAGCTCCGCCGGCTAACATCATTCCATAAATAAGGCGCCCACGTGGCGCTTTGGAATGGCGTTAGCCGGCGTTACATTTTTTGACGCACAACTGCGTTGGCGCAGTTGTGCGCCAAAAAGTATAAATACGGCCCCAAGTTCCAAAGAAAAGTTCTCAGCAAACGTAACAAGAGGGTATATACCCCTGTGTACCATTTTCCTGAAAGCCAACCATTTTGGACAAAAAATATTTCCTCTTCCTCTTTCTGAAGTTCATCTTGGATAACTATTTCTTCAATTCATGTTGAAAACAAGCACTAGCTTGTTCAACCTATATCATCATTCCTAGCTAGTGGTACCTCCTAACTTATAGACGGAAGGGACAAGAAATCAGCCCTACAATTTTTACTTCTATCAATTAAAATGCATGTTTAAATTATATTGCAGCATTGTGGTTGCTACCCTTGTAATAGGTGGGGTTGAATTCTTGACATTCTTACCTTTCAAATTCTACACCAAAGGTTTTTGGTCAGTCTGGAGTGTAAATTTCCTACATAAACATAACACTGGAACGTCTCTATTGACAATAGCTTGGTAACATTTCTTTCTTAAATACCTGGGTAATAGAATTCTGAATTCCTCAGTGCACTAGAAGCAAAATAAATCATTAATTCCTCACATTTTATTTTTTGAAAAAGTACCACTCCTATGCTGTACTGTCTAGCATCATCTGTGATGACACATGGTAGGCCGGGAGCATATGATTTGAGAGCTCTGTCATTGGTCATCCACACTTAACCCAATAAAAAGTTGACTTACGTTGTTCATAACACATAAATGGCACACATTCCTTTAACATGTTTGACAAGCATTTCATTTTAATAGCGTTATTAGGTATACACTGGGAATAAAATCAGACAAAAAAGCACACTTAGTTAAATTCTCTCTCTAAATCCACCCTCAAACTAAATGAAACTGCCCTTAACTTATGCTTTATAGTAATAAAATTATCCTTAATCTTAATGCGATGCTCGAATCCTTTAATCCTACCTAGCACTTCAGAGACCACCCCAGGGACCTTAGCATGTTGTTGCAAAGAGCAGATTGCTCTTTCAAAACCAGAATCTGTTCTTTAGCTCCATGTCTCAAATATATTCCAATGAGACCTTGAAGGTAGAAAACTAATATGTTGAGATCTTTGACAGCCACATCAATTTTACCCTGGATTTTATGTTCAACTGAAGAATTTCTTGAAAAGATCTCAGTAAATTAATCATTCTTCCCTCAGAGGATTCCAAGGATCTATCTGGAGGAGATAGTTATCCATTGATTCACATGTTTTTAAGCAACTCTTGGGTGATCATGGATATTCTAGCTCCCAAATCTATCTGAAAATGTAAACATTAATCACCCACAACTAGATCAGTATATGGATCAATGCATTCTAGGAGTTATCCTCTAATAGTCTTGTGATCAGTTACTACTAACACCATATCATGCGTGCCATGTTACATTTGTTGACTAATATCATCTGCAGGTTTGTACTAACAAATAGTAGCTTATTTTGTAGAAATCATCATTTTAGAGCTTTGACACACCTTTGTAAAGTGTCCCAATTCACTACATTGTCCTCACATAAGGTTTATTGCTGAACATTGTCTGCTACCCCTAGTGTGACATGCATTACCACATCCAAAGAAAATAATGTTTTGCTAACCTGGGTTGAACATCAGATAAGTTCTTTAGATTGTTTTTCCTATTCTTCTAGCTCCCCATCATTTTGAAAAAACACATCTGGAATTCATTTGGAAAAAACTCTTCCTTCAAAACAGTGAGTGAAGTAATACACATTGTGTTCTTTTGGCTCCGAATAGTGAAGCTCAAATTGCTCCAAGACACATCTGGAAAGCTTCATACAACTGACTCCACATGATCGGTGATTATCCAGGAGTTTCTTAAAAAGACGGTGATGGGTTATCAGACTGGATATCACAAAGTATCCTCCTCTGAATAAAAATACTTCTAAGTAGCATTGGTATACCTTCTCTTATAAGAGATTTTGTTTTAACTTTTTAATATATTTAAGCTGATGACCCCACAAGTTTGTTGAGGGTCACTGAGAAATGTAAATGCAACATCAAGTCACAGCACAAAGTGAACAGACTGTATACAACATTATAGGTGTATGTGTTTCCTCATAGAGAGAAAAATAGTTTTTGAAAAATACATGTAAAGCGTTGCATTACAGTAATCAGATGGACATTGTATTACTTGAGAAAAGAAGTTAGAAGAAACTATAGTAGTAATTACCCGTAATGGGTGTTGAGAGACTAGGCTTGCCAGTCATGCTGTTACAAGAGTTGACATGCTTTGCTAGCCACTTCAGCTGTTACAAGAAGAGAATCCAGTAATGAATAAATGAAGTAGATAGAGTTATACATCATACAGGGATGTGGCAAATACACATTGACATTAGGCAGTGAGGTGGGCGGGCCTAGAGATGGGTTTCAGTCTGACATATGTTGTCCTGTGAAACACATGGAGCAAATAAAGCAAGCAGCTGCAACACATGTTCTAACTTAGATGGCCAGGGTAGGTCAGAGCAATGTGATGTTACCCCCATGCATAGACAGGAAAGGTGTCTCACCCTTTTGACAGTCTGTTCAAGTGTGCAGAAGTGGCTATGGGACTCAAAATAATGAGATGCTGGAAAACAAAGCACTGGAAAACAGTATTTGTAACACGTTCCTGACTCACCTCACTTCCAACTCATCATCAATCAATGTTGTGTGCTTCTCAGAGGAGAGGACCTCGGCCTATCATAAACTGGTAGGTTTATCTGCAAGTTTCTTTACAAAGGCAAGTCAACAGTGGCTGCATGCTCATCAAACACGTCTCAACTGAATTGAACTGTGAAATAATACCCAGCATTCCAAACGCATACAGCATCATGAGAACCTTCAAACAACAAATGTTCCATTATATAAACATCCTATGCAATGTAATGTAAAGCACCATAAATATGTTTTATAAAGCTTGACTAATGGTTATAAAAGAGCTTCTATGCAATAAGATAAGTTAATTAAAAGCTACCTAGAGTTAAGGGGCTATAAATAGCCACATTTTATAATCTTTCAAGAATCCCAGCAGACAGCAGACCTCCATGTCTGTGACTGCTTTTTCAATAAAGCAGTTTTTTTTATTTATTTTGCAGCCCAGGAAAACGAGTTGCAAAATAAAAAAAATAACAAAACCATTTACTTTCGGTTTTTCAGAGTAGGCAGTGGTCCATTGCACCACTGCCTGCTCTGAAAACCCCTTTTTGGCAACATTCACAAAGGGAAGGGGGTCCCATGGGGACCCCTTCCCTTTTGCGAATGGGTTACCACCAGTGTGACACTGGTGGTAACTGCGTATTGCTTTGCGACCGCGTTCGGGGTCACAAAGCAATTTAGCATAGCGATGCGAATCGCAAATAGGAAGGGGGCACCCCTTTCTATTTGCGAGTCGCATTCACTATTTGCAAATCAGCACCGACTCGCAAATTGTGAATGAGCATCGCAATCGGCATTTTGCATGGTGTAAACTGCGATTTCCGCAGTTTGCACCATGCAAAATGCTTGCTACATCTGGCCCTTAGATCCTACCACTGTAGCAGAAGGGCATATTCTTTGAATTAGGACAAAATTTAGGAGGAAGCCAGATCTGTAAGCATTCAAAGATCTGAGACAGATAACCAAAGAAAAGAAGTTGAACATCTTCTGCAGGCTGCAAAGGTCCAGATTTGGAATGTGAGTTAGAGACTTAAGCAGAATTCCTTTTCAACTGCCAACCAATTGCCAACCAATGAAGGTCCCTGAGTTTAGAACATATGTCTAGGAAGATTGGGCAAAAGCTGTGCTGCTCACTTTCCACCAACGGAAGTTTCCTGATGAGATTTCTGAGAAGACCCAACTATAGTGAGTCGAATAGGCAAGTCTAGATGTAATAAAAGCATGCACTATACTTTTCTTAGCTGCGTGTGGGAGAAAGATTAGAACTTTGAGAGGTTTCATTATCCCAAAGCATGATGCAGTTACTGTGTTAATTTGATGTTTAAAGGAGAGCTAACTGTAAAATGTTACTCTGAGGCATATTAATAACTCCTCTGGGGTCGATAGTAGTTCAAGTTTGGGAGGTCACCAGAGATAATTCCACACTTGCTGATTTGAGTAATTCAGTCTTCTCTGGGTTAGGTTTCAAGCAGTTATTGTTCATCCAAGATGAAACTGACATTAGATATTGCTTGAACCTTAGTTGGCAAGAGCCTTTTTTAGCTCACAATAACACTTTGAGTTCAAAACCACATATTAGGATTGTCCGAGTGGTCATATATATATATATATTAAAGAGCATAGGGCTTGAGGATGGTCCATGTGGCCCAACACAAAACAAAGGGGCTGGGCTTGAGGAAAACAGGGGGGAGAGAGATAGCTTGGGATCTCTCAGCAAGAACATCTCTGCTAACCTATTGATGAGACTGGAGTGAGAAATTATGTTGAAGACTGCTGATAAGTCCAAAAGGACTGATACTCTGTTATGTAAATTATTTCTCAGATATTCTGACACTGTGAGAAACATAGATACCATGATGTGGGCAGCATGGAAGGCTCATAATGAAGCATCACCAATGTGATTGTTGTCCAAATATAAGGAGAGCTATTGACAAATATTAATTTGAAGCATCTTCTTTGGAGCTGCTGAAAGTAAAATTGGTCTATAGCTGGAAGGCATGATAGGATCTTCACCATTCTTCTTCAAAATAAGTGTGATTTGGGCATGTTTTCTGGAACTGGTAAGATAGCAGAATTAATAGAGAAGTTTCATATATCTCAAAGGAAAGGAGCTATATTAGCTCCTCCTAGTTTGAGGATCGGCAGAGGGCAGGGTTTATTAAGCTATCCAGATTAATACCTTTCCTTAATATTGAGCATTTCTTGAGAGGAGATGGGTGAAAACTTCCTCAAGCTAAACAAATTAGCTCAGCTGTGGACAAAAACCTGCTGCTGAACTGAGGCTTGACCGCCTAGCTTCAATGAGAGTCAGGAATACAACGTGTGTATCTATCAAATAATTGCTAATTTATCACATACACTGCAATTGAGAAGTGCACTGACTCATTGTGATAGGATAAGTCATTGATTTCACTATGTCAAATACCTCTGTGAAGGATGCCGCTGGACTGCCTGTGCATGTAGTTTTACTGGCAGTTTGACTTGGCATTTAAAAGTACTTGCTCAGCCTTAAACTCCCCTTTTTCTACAGATAAATCACCTAAGGTAGTCCCTAGGTAACCCATAGGGCAGGGTGCTGTGAGGGTAAAAGGCAGCACATGTACATGTGTGTTTTCTATGTCCTGGTAGTGGACAACTCCTAAATTCATTTTCCACTACTGCAAGGCCTGCTCCTTTCATAGAGTACATTAGGTCTGCCCTCATATTCCTTGTGAGTGGTAGATTCTGATCTGAAAGGATTAACCACGTCATATTAAGTACGGCCAGAATAGTAATAGAACATCCTGCTTCTTGGTTAGGTTGGATTTTATATTACTATTTAAGAAATGCCACTTTTAGAAAGTGAGCATTTCTCTGTACTAAAATCCATCTGTGCCTTATAGCCTGTCTCTAATCAACGTCTGGTCTATGCTGGTTGACAGCTCCCTTGTACATTTCACCCAGACAACTGCAAACATAGGACACTCAGTCACATCTGCATTCATTTCTACACTAAAAGGGTCTTCCTAGGATGGAAGGGTGGAGGGCCTGACACTTACATTTCAAAGGCCAGTGGCGTGCCCTCACACAATAGACTGATAACCTCCCACTGGGGCCCTGGCAGACAGGACTGGGCTGAAAGTGGTACTTGTGCACTTCAAAATCACTCTTTGAAGTCTACCCTCCTTCAAAGGCATTTTGGATATATAAAACTGGGTCTCTAACCCCACCAACTCAGTCACTTCTGGACCTACACCTGCACCCTGTCAAAGGCGCTGCCTGGCTGGCCAAAGGACGCATCTGGACTGCTTTGCTGAGAATGACTGCTGCCTTGCTGTTGCCCTGCTGGTCTCTGACTTTGCTGGAAGGACTCTGCCTTGCCTTCCCCAAAAGTGCTGTCCAAGGGACTGGATTGAGTTTGCCTCTTGTTTCTGAAGTCTCAGGGTCCACAAAGACTTTACCTCTTCAAGAAATTCCCTGTACATCAAACAAATGATGCAATACCTACAGGAATCAACGCGAAGCCTGCATTGCGACAGAGAAATTTCCATGCAGTTGACTGGAACAACATATCCTTGACTTCCCAACTGGAAATTCGATGTAGCGCCTACCTTGCGACAGAAAAGTTGACGAATTGCCTACCTGATCGATGCAGCATCTATTCCTTATTTCAGTGTGTCATGGATGTTTAACGCATCTTCCCTGCCCATCAAAATATCCCTGCATCACAGTGAGGAACAGGGACTGTACATCAACGAATGATGCAAACCCTTGCAGCATGGAAAGAAATGACCTGTGCTGAGCCGGAAAATCTGACGCAACACTTTATTTTTCCACGCATCCCCTCCTCTGCGATCTCTATGCGTTGTTATTTTTTACACTTGCCAGGTACTGTCTGTAACAAAGAAACAACTGTAAACTTCTAAGGATTGAAACTCTGTAAAACCTTTTAAAAGTGATGTTTCAACTTGTGCTTATTGGATCTTTGTCATTTTGACCTTTTCGTATTCAGATAAATATTATCTATTTTTCCAAACCTGTGTGGTGTGATTGTGTGGTGTTCTCACTATGTTACTATATGATTTATTGCACAAATACTTTAAATATTGCCTTCTAACTTAAGCCTGACTGCTCACAGAGGGTGGGAACAGGATAATTTGGATTCTGTTGTGACTTACCCTGACTAGGATTGTGTTCCCTACTTGGACAAAGGTGTATACCTTTGCCAATTAGAGACCCCCTTTCTAACATTGATTATTTAAGGATGCATGTGAGTCTGAGGGCTTGCTTGGCTAGGCACCTATTGCTCCGCTCAACTGTCTCCCGTCAAGTTCCTTCGTCCAGTTGAGGTCCAGTGCAAGTCAAGTTCTTGTCCTCTAGTCTGCCTCCAGTTGAGTTCCAGTGTTCCTCTTTCTCCAACCAGCTTCCAGAAGAGTTCCAGCATTTCATTTCATCCAGACAGCCTCCAGTCGAATTCTGGTGATCGTCACCCTCTGGTGAACTTCCTGCAGAGCCCCGGCTTTCCTCTCCCTTCTTCTGCCAAAAATCTTGTATTTCCTGTAAAAGAGAGAAAATAAAAAAGGTGACAAAACCCATTTTGGGTTCTTCTGAAGTTTTCAAACAAGTAACTTCATTTCAACGTAAAGAAAGATGAATTGCTTAATGCATGCTGTACTAAAATCAATGAAACAAAACAGAGCTTTGTCTTCTAAATACTTTATGACAAAAGAACTACAGTAGAATGATTTATCGTTTAGGTGGGAATTCAAGATACGGCTATACATACATTAAAGAAAGATGTATTTACTATAACACGTGCTGCCCTGAGAATTAGGCGATCGGAAGTAGAGCAAGTTTATCAAAACTATTATTGGCATGAGAATATGCTAGAACACAATAAAGCCCCTTAGTTGAGTTGATTGTTTTTGAGTTTGGACATTGCTTCAGAGACTCTGTGAGAGTATTGTAAAACGAGGAAGACTTGTTCAGCCTTATAGAAACATATGTAACGGACGCACAATGTTTTATTCAATATATAATTCCACAATAGTTTATGCAAGTTCAATGCATTAATTAAGTCATTCTTTTGCAGCCCAGAATTCTAAAAACCAAGAACCCAGTATTTTGAGAAATCAGAAGTCATGATGCCCAACACAACATGCAGTTCGGAGTCCAGCAGCCTGATTCTGCAGTCCACAAAGCAGAACCTGGTATTTTTTCTTTTTCTCTTCCCAAACACCTTTCCCCTTGAGGACTCGTGAGAGAGCAATGTACCCTTCATTGTTGTCATGTTAGTCCTCACCGGGATTGAGGAATTGTCATTGCCCCATCAGAACACCTGGAATTCAGGTGAGTGGCTCACGCAGAACAAGACCCCCGTCACACCGAACATGTATTGTTTTAGGCTCTGTTTGATCTCTGACAGCTTGACTAACCTGCTCTCATTGTCTCTCTGTCACCACCAGTGCTTTTGGAACAGGTGCTATCACATCAAGGGGATACTCAACCCTCAGGGTATGGGAAACGGGGTATGGGAAACGTATGCCCAGTTAGGGAGACCTCCACATTTAACAACTATTGTTGTCAGCAAGATGGGTTTCTACGGCCCATGCAAATGAGGCTCCAAACACGTCTTTCGTGTGTGTTTGTTCACCAGTACCTTGTCAAATGTCAGGTTCTAGTCCTTGTCAACAACAACATGACAGAGTGGGGAACATAAAGAGGTAATGGGTGAGACATGACTATGTTTTCACACCTCTCTATATTGACACTGATGGCCACCTCCACTTTAAGGCAACCTTGCCGCACAGAAGCTACAGGATCAAGAGTAGCAGAGAAATAGGCAACAGGCCTCTGGTCTTTCTGTGTAACTGTGTAAGCACTGAGAGGGTGCAGCCCTCCCTCTCACTGCAGAAAAGTGCAAATTACTTATTATAATCAGGTATTCCCAGTGCTGGGGCACCACAGAGACTTTCTTTCAGCTCTAGGAAGGCATTCAAGCAATCATTATCCCAGGGTATCAGAAAGGACACACTCTTGGCCACTAGGCTACAAATTGGATATCCATTGGCAACAGTAGCCCAACATTCCAAAAAACATCCAGACTTCTATCTGTCTCTCTGGGTAGTTGGTGGATTCATTTTTCACAATTGCTGAAATCCTCTCTTGTGACACTTTCCTTGCTCCCTTCTCAATGTGATGTCCGGGGTACTGAACCTCTTTCTGACAATATTGCAGCTTATTTGGGGAAACTTCACGTCCATTCTCAGCTAAGTGGTCCAACAATGCAATAGTATCTTGCTTACAGACTTCTTTAGTATTTGACGCCACCAATAAGTCGTCGATATATTGGATCAGGACTGAGTTACAAGTCATGACCAAGTACTTTATATTCTTCTTGAGAATCTGGTTAAAGATGGATGGACTCTCAGTATACCCTTATGGGGCTCAGCACCATGCCAGAGCACGACCACCAAAATCGAAATACGAAGAAGTGACTTTCCTCGTGCAAGGGTATAGAAAAGAAAAACAGGCACAAATCAATAACCATGGACCACTCGACCTCACATGGAATCTGAAACAAAATCACAGCTGGAGTCGGAACCACTGGTCATCAAGAAGCAACAATGTTGTTCACTTTTCTCAGATCCTGAACTATACAACATTTCCCATTTGGCTTCTGTAAGCCCATGGTGGGTGAATTGCATGGGCTCCCCATGATTTCTTTCAAGTTCTCTGGCTGGGTCATGGATTTAATTACTGGGGTAACCCCAGCAATAATTTCAAAGTGTCAAATTACATTTGGTTGTTCTCCGATATTCAGCATTTGGTTTCACTGTGATTTGAACAGGTTCAACTCCCTTGATCAACCTGATGTCCTTTCCTGAAAAATTCCAAACTTCAGACCTGACTGCGTCTTCAAGGTCTGATGGCAAGTCATCAGTGGTCACCATTGTAAACAATGCAGTGAAAAAAACATAATTTGCCAGTTTGAAGGTGACATCCTCATCCTCATAAATTATAGGTTGTCTTTCCAGGGAAACCAGGCTTATGTATGGGGACCACAGAACCAATAGTTACTGGGACAGTAAGAGCCTCAGCAGTGTTCAGGATAGTAGGTTCATCAGGAACGCAAATTCCTGAACCTTCTCCATTCTATTCACAATGCACGTTCAGTAACCTTCACTGGACAAGGATTCTTATTTATTAGGGCAGTAGCTAAATCCATATTTCCACCACCATTTCCACTGTCTCGTCTCTCTATTTGGGTCTCATTATATGGAGGTGGACATTCTGACAATAATACAAATAAAATGCTATCGCTAGAATAACTGCCACTGGTCTCACTCATATCATCTGCCTCTTTTTGCTTTCCATCTTTTACAGTCTTGTCATTTTTCTTTTCCTTCTCTCTCACTTGAATGCTTCACTCATTAAGGCTGGTTACAATCTAACTCCCTCTATCATGTCAGTTTTCCATCTCTTTTGTTCAGCATCCCATCTAGCATAAGCATTTACTTTGAAGGTCTAAGGGATGGTTGTATCTCATATAACACCCTCCTCAACTTTTTATTGATTCTCAGATTAACTTGCCATTGCATGGAAACCTCAATGCACCTTCCTTTTCTGTGATTTTGTGCCATTGCCCAAGTCAAATCATGTGTGGAGCCCTATATTTATTGCAATATCATGACCTGCGGTATCTTTAAGTGGTGACTCTTCTCCTTCTCTACTAGGTACAAGCACATCTCCTCTAAACAAATCTCATATGACCTTGAAACAATTCGTTTTGATATATCAAATATCAATAATAAAAAAAAAAAAATTGGGGCACAGAAATAATACTTTATCCACATTTCATCGTTCAGCAGCAATAAGCAATTTCTTCGCAAACCTTTGTGACATAGACAACCAATACCAGTGCTGCACTACACTAACCGACCAATAATAGCTCTGCACACTGTGAGGCCTTCTTGCAGCAGCTCACCCTTCTTTACATCTGCATGCATGCACACTTCTCAGCATCAAATACATACAACAAAATACAATACAAGTAACTTTTCTCTGCTCCACTAAAAAAAGTGACAATTTTCAATCACATAGGAGTCAACAAGCACTTTGAATGAAAGCTCGACCTTTGGGGTATCAATTAAATTGGTATAGATTCATTCTGCGCATTGGGATACACTATGCCAACCACACCTCACATTAATGTAGTTTTATTCACATTCTCAATTGTGCTGTTTATGTCCCACGATAAGCACCGCCAAACTTAGCATACAATTACAATATAGCATCTTCTATACTTTTTAATACTATGCCAGGATCTTAGGTCACATCGGACCCGATAACAACTTTAACTTCTTTTACTAAACACCACACTCACACAACATTCAAAATGTTTCTGCATGAAGCACTACAACTTGCAACCTTATTGATACTTCTCCGCTTATGTGACTCTCTCACGAATCTACAGCATGTTGATGTTTTAAATTCTGGACATGGGTGCTAGGGACTGGCCTCCCCTTCCTCCAAAAGCAGAACCATTCTTGCTCTGCTACCATCTGATTCTGCTCAGGCCCATTGGAATGTGATTTTATGCAGTTACACCATAATACCATAATTAGAATGCACAGGTATATATGTGCACACGTATTATAATTCAGCATGTTAAAATCAAACATTAGAACACATATACAAATGGATTTCTAATTTTCTACTGTGAACGTACCTTCAGTAATACAATTTAGATGCTTTACTTTACATTATTAACGTTAATCATGCAATATATGTAATGTCAATTACATGGTCGTGTCACTTCTGTAACACATGATGGTGCACCAAAATTATGCTTTACCAGTACTATTAAACAATTTTCAACCCACGAAATGAGTTGATGACGAACATGTGCACATTTTATTCCCATCTCATCCATCCATCTTCCTTGTCCCAGTCCATATAGACTTGATAGGAGTACTCACTCTGAGACAGAGGCAAAGAGGGGACAAATAGTAACTGCACAAGACAAATAATGACAATAATTTTAGGAAATGCAGCATTTACCTCTGAGGGCAGCCCATTGACTGCAATTAGAGACAGAAAACATTGGTGACCTGTATCAGGCATGTATAGCCTTCACAAAGTCAGTGACTTATGGATAAAGTGGCATGGATTACTGTTAATAGTAAGGGAAGAAAGCTAGATCCATGTGGTGGGAAAGGGAAAATAGACTTCTTCCCAGTTGTTTAATAAAG
Source organism: Pleurodeles waltl (assembly GCF_031143425.1). Taxonomy (NCBI): domain Eukaryota; kingdom Metazoa; phylum Chordata; class Amphibia; order Caudata; family Salamandridae; genus Pleurodeles; species Pleurodeles waltl. The sequence continues at coordinate 221,912,106 of NC_090437.1, forward strand.
GCTTATCTGTCTCAAGGTGAAGACTCCCATCACATGCAGGAGGTTTGGGACTATGAAGATTAAGAGCCTGATTAGGAATATGGCCGTACCTGTGGTTGCAGTCTGAGTGCTGCATCCTTGGCGGTCCAACCACCAGATTTGGATGTTGGTGGTTGAACTACCACAAGACCGGCTCCACTGCCAGGATCTTTAATCACAAAGCGTTGGTAGTGGGAAAAGCTTTGGTTAGCATGGCGGTGCTTGTCATGCTGATCACTATTCGCCTTTGCTCCAGAATTTTCATGTGGGGACACTGCCATGAAAAGTCTGGCAGAAAGGAAGAGAAGGGGCCACAGGGGGGCCCTGCACTGCTCATACCCATGTCATGGACAGCGCAGAGGCCCTCCTGGAAGCAGAGATGGAATGTGCACTGACTGCAATGGCAACAGTGCGCATTCCAACTGTGCTGACCGCTCTGGCTCTTCCCTAGAGCCGAAACCAATACCGCTGCACTGTCTCCACCAACAGGCCCATAGGGAACATCATAATACGGCTGACGAGAGGCTGTCGGCTTAGCAGCGTCCTCCCCAGAGCAGTATAGGTGGTCCACCAAAGTCGAAATCAGTCCCTTGGACTCCCAGTCATAAACATTTTGACGTGGGAAAATCTGTGAAAGTGTAGTGCCAGCAGTGTGCAAAGTGATTTTAAAACTTCCAAAGTCTATCATAGTTAAATACGTATATCCTTGTTCCTTTCATTTCTGCCAACAATCACAGAGTGCAAATTGCTCAATTTATCCAGAGATATAGGTCAAGTGGCTGGCAAATTTTCTGAAGGCAGGAATGGGCATAGATTTAATAAACCTTTCTATCCTCTTTCAAATTGTGAGTAGCTGACTCTATATCTAAAAATAAACCTGACCACAGTGCAAATTTACTCAATACATAACAATTGCTGTTTAATGAGACCACTAAAATGGCAGCATTATTTTCTTTTTGTGCTCACTTAAATGGCTGGAGTAATTGTTGTTGGCATGCAATTAAAATATATTACTGTTTTGCTGTACTAGCCTCAAGAAATATGAGCAGTCAGGCCATGCACTCACAGCATTTGGAGTATTTAACTCTGTAAATATGCATGAGCATAGATTTAATAAACCTTTCTATCCTCTTTCAAATTGTGAGTAGCTGACTCTATATCTAAAAATAAACCTGACCACAGTGCAAATTTACTCAATACATAACAATTGCTGTTTAATGAGACCACTAAAATGGCAGCATTATTTTCTTTTTGTGCTCACTTAAATGGCTGGAGTAATTGTTGTTGGCATGCAATTAAAATATATTACTGTTTTGCTGTACTAGCCTCAAGAAATATGAGCAGTCAGGCCATGCACTCACAGCATTTGGAGTATTTAACTCTGTAAATATGCATGAGCATAATGATTGTGCTGGCCAAACAAGATATTGTCAAGGGCTGGAGGGCGATATCTCCCCCCTTCACTTGTGACGTGGGAGCAGGTGATCTAAACATGAGGAAACTGTCTACTTGTCGAGTGACTGTGCCAAGAAACATGGAAAGATATGGGGGAAATATCTGTCACATTCAGACGGGGGCCTGTAATGACATCACCTGTAATTATTCTGCATTGCACCATGCCATGCAAGTTCATACACTTTAGCGTGTTATAGGGTTTTGCTCTGTAACTTGGTGGTATTTGATCCAAAACAATTAAGTTCAGTTTATTTAAAAACAATCTCATTTTATAATCTTTGAAAGAGGGCCTTAAGGGGCAACCAACCAAAGGGAGGACTCCCCCCAGGAAAATTTGTGGAATAGAGCTGTCCAGTGCTCCAGCGTTTTAGGGCTTTCTTTGGGTTTCTTTGAGCATAAGGCTTTAAAGCCAGACATTTTAAGTTGCCAGACACCATTTTGTTGTTATAACCCAGCCCAGCACAAGGTTGTGGGGAATGTGGTGTTTCCTTGGACTCTGTCATCATTGGCTGGGTAGTGCACTCAGATGGAGGGGCCAGTGGGCAGTTTGTCAGGAGCAGCAGATGCTCCCTTGAGTACAATAGAGGAGGAAGGAGGAACAGAATATGACAAAAAGAGGGGATCCAATATAGCACAAGAGCCTATGCAGGAAACATGAGAGGGAGGGGAATGGATTGAGGGGTGATAGGGTTAGAAGGGGGGGTGCTTGAGAAAACAGAGGTCCCTGGTAGTAGAAAAAGGTTTCTAAGTGATGGCTGGGAGAGGGAAGAGGTACAAGTCAGAGCAGGTGATAGCTGGGAGGAGAAGACCATGGGTGAGATAGCTCAGTTCAGGGTGGCATTGAGGAAGAACTAGGCTGGGGGGGCAAGCAGCGCTGGGGCCTTGGGGAGGGTCAAAGCCTGGCAGGTACAGGTGGATGCCAGGTCAGGGGAGGGGTCCGCTAGAGCTTTAGTTTCCTTAGAGAGGGGGTGTTTGGTGGACAGGGTACCTGCGGGGGTGAGAGAACAATTGGCTGTGGATGTGCTAGGGAAACAGGCATATTGTAGCACTAGAGCGCCCTGTCTGATAGTAGATCTGGATTGAAGTGATGGGGAGGTGGAATGGGAGGGAGCCAATTTCGAGACAGGGTCGCAGAGTGAGGATTTTGAAGGCTGAGTGTAGGGGCTCAGAGACCATCCAAAGAAGGTGCATGCGAGAGAGGCAGTAGTAAGTAGGGTGCATATCATAGGAACCTGGGGCTTGACACAGGGGCAGCCTTCAGTACTAAGTTACAAGCAGGTGCAGATGGGGCAGTGGTGCACAGGGAAGAATTTATGAAGATAGAAGTCCGTCCAGCAGAGCATGAGAGGATGGCCAACACACTGGATGTTTCCTCTATTTCACAGGGTGCAACAAATGGAGATGGTGACTTGGGAGGCCCTGAATGGCTCCAGGACCCCAGGAGAAAGAGAAGGCTTGACCCGATATGGCCAGCCGGACTACGTCGATTGACCTCAAAATCACTGCCACACTACTCTTGGTGGTGTCCGAACACTTGGAGACGGCATGTATTGGAGGAGAGGATGGGAGGGTATGGTATGACCATCCACCACAACAAGGTACACAGTTTTGAGTGAGACATAGTGCTGATGCTGTAGTGGCAAGTGGCAAATACTGCCAAGGAGGTTACATATCTATTATGGGTGATGAAACGGTGTTGGATTATGGAGAAGAGAGCTTGGAAGAAGGGTGATTGGTAGAGAAAGAAGCCAAGGCAGGGGCATAAATGAGGTGGTGACCACAGGGAGAAGATGGTCGGTGGGAGGGTGGGTAATCTGTGGCTAGTATCTTGTAGGAGCCAAGTACAGGATGACGGCAGCAGTTGACATGGTTCATGTAGGAGAGGAGGAAATGACTGGTGAGGTGGCCGGCTCCAGCATGGGGACAGACCTTGGCACCAGGTAAGAATTGTACAGGAGGATGCAAATCTTTGGCAATAGTATCAAATGGTGTGGATGTGATGGATCCATGAGGAAGCAACTTATGGCTGCAGAAAAAGCAGTATGTGACAGACACGGTGGAGGCAGAGATGAGGCTATTAGTCAGGAGAAGACAATGGATTGTCAGGGGAAGGGACACAAAACCAGGGGTAACATTGTTTAATGATATGGATATGATTAGGAAGGCACAGATTAACAATGGGGGAATATGTGTGGGCCCAATAGGATGACCAGTTTAGGGCACGTGTGGTGTCAGATCTTGACGTGCAATGTGAGGAGGCAGATGCAGATCTCTGGCTCTATACTATGGTTCCGTCCAATTATGGCAAGATCATTTTTACTGCCAGTATACTTGCTATTATATATCGCCTCTCAAGGGTGCCCCACAAGGGGAAGGGATGGGGACAGCAGGCAAAGGACACAGTCGACAGTCAGGCATGTTGGGATTTTAATAAGGGATTATGCACAAGGGAATATTGTAGGCTTTTTGACACAAATGCTCCAAGTGTGCAGGCAGACATGCCTAGTCAATTGCTATGGGGCGGGGACAATCAGCCAACTTGAGGGGACAGTGAATGCAAAACCAGTGACAGCCTGGTCACCAACTGCTGGGAAAACCTTCAGGTGGGGAAGCGGAGCACAAGGAACTGCAGGAAAATGCTCATACTCCCATTAAACTGGATCAGCTAAAATTCTGGTTGGCTACGTATAGCCATATGGCTGGTGTAAAAATTCCGGAAGAAGGATTCACTTGTAGTTTTTGTTAGGGGTACTGGAGGCTCAGGAGGTGCGGGTGGGCCTGCAGTCGCAAATCCGTGGGCCCTCTGAAACAGTTGGCGAATGACTCTTTGTTAAAGAAATTCAGGAAGGAAGAATGGCAGGCAATTTTCTGACTGGCTCATGGTAGATTTGATGATATTGCCCATTTGGGTGGTTCCAAAGACGGAACAAGCATTTGCAATTCAATGGGTCTCGCGTTTGCTCAAGGTAGAGCTATTAGCGTTGTAAACTCCTAACCAGAATTTTCTTGCACATAAACTGAAAAGTAAAAGTAAAACAGTTTTACATAAGCGAGCCGACAGCTGACATGAGCGCGAAGCAGACACACAAAAGGAAACAGAAGTTTGCTCGCAGTGAAAGTGCAATTATCCATGTTACAGGCAAAATGCAACTATCCAAGTAACAGGGTCGATGTCATTCAAAGCGCTCGACTACTGCCCAGCGAGATCACGCTGTCTATGAAATAAAGAGAAAAAGTAGTCCAGAAACCATAGGGAAAACATGCAGACTCTTATTTTTTCATTAGTTGGCTGGTGTGCTCGAGGAGAGCTAAACACTGGAAAAGGCATGACTGTAGGAGGCTGGCCTGGTTTGTAGTGGGTATATTGGGTACTTACACCCTACAGCAGGTCCAGTTATCCCTTGTTAGTGAATGTAGTAGTATTCTAGCAGCTTAGGCTGATAGAGGTAGTTATAGCAGAGCAGCTTAGGCTGAACCAGGAGACATGCAAAGCGCATGCAATACCACTTATAGTCTCACAGTACTTATACACAAGTAAAGACAATACTCAGTGTTACCACAAAAAAAGGTATTGATTTGGGTTACACAGTACCAAAAATATCTTAGCGGCAATACTCATTCTTGAGGTAAGTATCATACACAGTATATACACTAGACACCAAAATTAGACAATTAAATAGTCATATAACAATGAAAACAATAGGAAATGCTATAGAATGCAATTGGAGAAAATGGGTCTAGGGGCAATACAAATCATATACTAAGAAAGTGGAATGTGAATCACAAATTCCCCCATAGACAAGCCTAGTGTGTGCAGAATCACTGGGAGAGTAAGAATACAGTAAAGGTAAGTAAATTACCCCAACCCAGAGCCCAGAAAAGCAGGAGTAAAGTACTGCAAGTTTCCTTCGGACACACTACACCTCGTTTTTGGGATTTTGCAGCAGCCAACCAAGTCTGCAAAGAACAACTGGTGGATTATTGGACCTGGAGACCTGCAAAGAAAGGGGATCAAGTCCAGAAGTCAAAAGAAGTACCAGGAAGGACAAGAGCCCCTGCTTAGCTGAGGAATGCGGGGAATTTAGGGGACTTTGCATATGTCTATTAAGCAAAATTCCCAAAATTACATTGCAAAGCGTAATTATGTGACAACTGTAGAATAATTTACAGCAAGACGCATCATTTGTGGTAAAACCTTTACAGCAAATGCACAAGAACAACAGGACACGAGCAGAAAATTGTTCACAGTAATTGGGTTTAAATGCATCCTTGTGCTAAAAATTTATGTGAAAACGCATATTGGGCTACAATGTACCATAGAATTTGCATTTTGTTAAATAACATGTGATTTCACATCATTTTATCAAAATCTTAAACTACACAAAACAAATAACCAAATTATGCAAACATTGCACACTCCTACTAAAACCCTGTTTTTATGTGTTAAATAAGCCACTGCTAAAATTACCTTATTTCCCATAGGTTTCACGCCAGAGCAGGGGAGAAAGGGTCCCTGAACTGGTATAGACTGGTTTATGGAAGGAGGGTACCATCTGTGCCCTTCAAAGCATTTCCAGAGGCTGGGGGAGGATACCCCTCCCCTGCCTGTAACACCTATTTCCAAAGGGAGAGGGTGTAACACCCAGCTCTCGGAGGAAATGCTTTGTTCTGCCTTCCTGGGACTGTGCTGCCCAGATCCCAGGAGGGCAGAACCCTGTCTGTGAGGTGGCAGCAGTGGTAGCTTCAGAGAAAACCCAGAGAGCTGGTTTGGCAGTACCCGGGGTCCATAGTGGAGCCCCGGGGATGCATGGAATTGGCTCCCCTGTACTAGATTTGGAATGGGGGGTCAATTCCATGATCTTAGACATGTTACATGGCCATATTCAGAGTTACCATTGTGAAGCTACATATAGTTATTGACCTATATGTAGTGCACGCGTGTAATGGTGTCCCCGCACTCACAATGTACAGAGAAATGGCCCTGAACTATGTGGGGGCACCTTTGCTAGTGCAAGAGTGCTCTCTCACTTAGTAACTTTGCACCTAACCTTCAGCAAGTGAAGGTTAGACATATAGGTGACTTATAAGTTACTTAAGTGCAGTGAAAATGGCTGTGAAATAACGTTTGCGTTATTTCACGCAGGCTGCAACGGCAGGCCCGTGCAAGGGTTTGTCTGAGCTCTCTATGGGTGGCAAAAGAGAGGCTGCACCCCATATGGATCTCCTGGAGCCGAAATGCCCTTGGTACCTAGGTACCATATATTAGGGACTTATAAGGGGGGGTCCAGTATGCCAATTGAAATTGGTAAATGTAGTCACTGGCCTACAGTGAGAAATGTAAAAGCAGAGAGAGCGTAAGCACTGAAGTTCTGATTAGCAGAGCCTCAGTGACACAGTTAGAAACTACACAGGCATACACATTAGGCCACAAACTATGAGCACTGGGGTCCTGGCTAGCAGGATCCCAGTGAGACAGGCAAAACACACTGACATATAGGTTTGTATCTATGAGCACTGGGGTCCTGGCTAGCAGGATCCCAGTGACACAGTAAAAACACACTGACACACACTCACAAACAGGCCAAAAGTGGGGGTAACCATGCCAGAAATAGGCTACTTTCTCACAATTACATATGCATGCCTTTCACTAATAAAATCAAGTGAGTTTTAAAAGGCAAGTCCACCAACCAACCAAACTGATGGGCATGACATGGACATGGTTACAAGCCCATAAGGAGATTACAATAGGGACAGAGCGCGTTCCGTGCTCGACCCTAAAAAGGACAATTCAGACTAATATAGCACTTCTCATGGCCAGAGGGTGCTTTCATTATTGGTTCCATTCCTGAGGATCAGTCTTCGGTGAACTATTTCTCATTTGATGTTGTCTCGGCTATTGTAGAAGGGGTTGGAAAGGCCACCCTGATGGCAAAACAGTGACATAAAGTCGACCTTTTGTTTTCCCCCAGTGCATCCCGATGACTACCAGCTATTGGCCATTCAGCCTGAAGGTCAGTGGTATGTAGATAAGACACTCCCAATGAGGTGTTCTATTTCATGTGCATTGTTTGAAAGGTTCAGTACTTTCCTTCAATGGCTGTTTTCATGGTGCACAGGTTACATATGGGTGACCTATTTTTTAGATGACTTCCTTTTCATTGGTTGTCTTCAGACAGGTGAATGTCAGCACATGCTCAAAAGTTTTCAAGTGATTATGGAGGACCTGGGGGTCCCGCTAGCCCGAGAGTAGGCAGTGGGACCCAGCAAGATGCTGTCCTTAGGCATTGAGATTGATTCAGAGGCAATGGAGGCCTGTCTACCAGAAAACAAAAAAGTTGACCATGCAAATACTGTTGGGTATGATCTGGGGAAAGTGCAAGGTCATAGTCAAAGAGGTGCAAGTCTTGCTGGGACACCTTAACTTTGCTTATAGTGGTAGTAAGGGCAGGTAGGACATTCTCTAGGCGGTTGGCACTGTCAGGTGCAATGTTGCATCATCACCATATCTGACTGTCAGTGGGGACAAAGGGGATCTGAGGTTGTGGAGATTCTTTTTAGGCTCACCATTTGACTTTGAGTAGGACACATAGGAGTATTCTAATAGAGTGGGTGGAATTGTTTTTGGACTGTACTGGTAAGGGCAGTGGTGTGCAGAAGAATGGCCTGCTGCATGGAATCCCAGGGGTCGGAGCACAGCCTTTTTGGAATTACTTCCCATAGTGGTAGCGGTTTCATTGTGGAGGGAACAGCTGGTGCATAGGAGGGTACTATTTCATATTGACAACATGGCAGTGGTTCAGGCGGTGAATAGACAGTCTACAAGGGACACCCATGTATTGAAGTTGTTGAGGGGTTTTGTATTGCAATGTCTAAAGCATAACATTATATTTTGAGAACAGAACATACCAGGAATGAAAAATGATAATGGGGAAGCTTTGTCTCGTTCACAGTGGAAGAGATTCCATTGACTGGTCACGGGAGGAGAAATTATTAGAACCAGGTTGCACAGTCATTATGGACAGTAGGAGACAAAGGATGATGCAGCTGGTGGTAGGGTCTTTGTCCATGTCAACGTGACAGGCTTACAGTCAGACGCGGGCGGAGTTCCTGAACAGCTGTGCTTGGTGGAGAGGGAATGCCAGGGATCTGAGAGAAGATGCAGTGCAATTCATGATGTCCCTAATTGAGAAAGGTCAACCCAGTATTACGATCACAGGTAAACTGGAGGGCATTGCCTTCGTGGGTAAGCTTCTCTGGGGTTACACCCCAACGACTGGAGAGTTAGGAACTAGGATTTTAGAGGGCTAGGCTAGGGAGATGGGGTGTGCTGGATCTTGGAGAAACCCTTGAAAGTGATAATTATTTTGTAAGGTGATAGTCTGTGGATAGATTGCAGTGGGAAGGATGAGCAGGTCTTGTTTATAATGTTGATGATCTGGATGTCTTCTTTAGAGTTTTTCAAGTATCAGAGCTTTTGGGAGGTATGAGGGTCAGCTGGGACGAGGTGCGTAGTTGTGAGGCGGGCCTGCAAGTTTGGTTCCATAAGTCAAAGACGGTTCAAAGAGGGCAGGGTAGGACAGTTTTTCTTTGAAGTTACCCAGTCCCCCAGTTTTTCCCCGTCAGTTAGGCCACCTCACTGAGAAGCAGCTGGCCGCTAGGGAGAGCAGGCATTGAACTTGCAAGCTAGTTAGAGCTTTCCTGCTGCAAGCCATGCTTCAAAAGGGTCTGACTCATATAGGTGTTGAAGCGAGGGCCTATGGCACACAGTCTTTCCATAAAGGGATGGCGACTGAAGTGGGCAGGACGGAAGGGAGTAGACCACGCATCAGGAGCTCAGGGTTGTGGATATCTGGTTGTTTTCAGAGTTATGTGCAGGGGAGAAGAGAATTAGTCAATGATATTTTTTGACATTTTGTTTTGTTTCTCAGGTTCGATTGTATGCCCATTAGCACTGGGTTATTGTTATGGATCATAGGACACTCCATTGTAAGGTTGGCCCAGAGACAGTTGCAGCGAAGTACCTTCAGCTCCAACTTAGGCTTCGACCCCTCAAATTTGCAAGTCCCCTGGCAAGATAATGGGGCTATGAGATGGGCAGAATTGTTGCTGTGCTTGAACAAGCTAATGGTTAGAGGACAATGTCCAGATATCTTACTCGTCCACCTAGGGAAAAATGATTCCTCTATTGAGTTCTATGAAAGATTTGTTTGAAATACAGACACAATGGTCAGGTTGCGACATTATGTGGACTTAGGGGCATATTTATGAGCCCCTAGTGCCACCGGAGCGTCACTTTTCATGATGCTCCGGTGGCCACTTTGTAAATACGACCCCTTCACACGAAGGGGCATGCAAAGGGTGTTGCTGTGGGAATGCCACAGCAACACCCATTGAATTTTGACACTGCCAAAGTCATAATGATCCCCTTAGTGTATTGTTCCTTCTTTGATCTGAAAGAAATCTGTTTTCTTCTTCATCTATCTCATCTGCTTCCTTGACATTGCAACAGTTTTCCTTATAAGCCCACTGAATGAATGCCACGGTTGTGAAATAACAAGGATGTCTGGTCTTTAATCCACCCAATGTCTCTTTTCAGTAGCAAACCTACACATCCTGGCTCTTTCTGTCACTTTTGCAGACTCCTTTGCATATTCACTTTTTCATTTTTTCCTCTTTTGCCATCTTTCCTCATTCTTCCTTTTCTGATTTTTTTCTCTGAGTCAACGTCTGATGCTGAAAATAAAGTCAAGATGTCCCCATCTGCAACCAGAACCACAAATTCAGCGCTGTGGGATTGTTTTGTTCTGCTGAATCATTGTTATGTTATTGGCATTATAACATATCTAAAGACCCTCAGAGCATGCAAAATTTTACAAAAATCAATAACATTATAATTTTCCTGCTTCGATGCACTACCCACTTTCTGCTACCTGAACTTCGATTTCAACAACATTACGTAAAGTGTTTAAATGATCCCAAAGTGCCTGCATTGATGATGAATACTTGACATAGTAGTCACTGTTGAAAAGTGAATTATTTTTTGTTGGTCAGTCCCAGAATTTAATTTTTTCTTGGACTCACCTATCCTACCTTGAACTCTAACACTGGAATACTGCTAACCATTGCCCAGGGTATGTGCTCTGGCCTTAAAACAAAGTCGAAATTGGCTAAAAATCCCATTGGACCCTTGGTAAAGGATGTGTAAGGGAACAGAGTTCAAGGGCAAGCCTCATTTTACAGCGGTTAGGAGGTCCCTGACTGTGTCTCCAATGAGAGGAGGGATGGCCAGGAGGGAGCACTCTTGATAGTCACAGGGAGGGTCATGGGAGCAGCGGTCTGCCAAGTTGGGAGTGTTAGGAAAGTAGGAATTGATGCCCATACATTTTTCATGAACGACAAAATCCAGTTTTTTGCAGTGTTTAGGTGGAGCTGGCTGCCATGGGCTCAATGATGTGTTTAAGGATCTTAAAAATGTTTTTGGTGGAACTGGAAGAATTGGCAATGTTAGTAAAATAGAAGGCAGCTTGGGAATCTTTGATCTCTGCATGATAGTGCCTGATGGAGCTCCTATATTATGCCACCCACTCTGTATTCCTGAAATAAATGACACTGACCTTCACCGAGACCTGGTCCTCTGCAACCTGCAAGCTCTCATGTTTGCAGACCTCTTTTACACACCTAAAAACTAGGTCTGGGTGAAATTTACATTAGCTGAGGAATGCGGGGAATTTAGGGGACTTTGCATATGTCTATTAAGCAAAATTCCCAAAATTACATTGCAAAGCGTAATTATGTGACAACTGTAGAATAATTTACAGCAAGACGCATCATTTGTGGTAAAACCTTTACAGCAAATGCACAAGAACAACAGGACACGAGCAGAAAATTGTTCACAGTAATTGGGTTTAAATGCATCCTTGTACTAAAAATGTATGTGAAAACGCATATTGGGCTACAATGTACCATAGAATTTGCATTTTGTTAAATAACATGTGATTTCACATCATTTTATCAAAATCTTAAACTACACAAAACAAATAACCAAATTATGCAAACATTGCACACTCCTACTAAAACCCTGTTTTATGTGTTAAATAAGCCACTGCTAAAATGACCTTATTTCCCATAGGTTATGAGACATAGGGCCACATGTAGCAAAGTTTCGATTTGCAACTCGCAAATTGCGAGTCAGACCGACTCGCAATTTTCGAGCCACAAATCTGAATGTAGGGTAGTGTCATTGACACTAATTGTGACTCGCAAGGGGATCGCAAATGCCCACTTCATGAATATTCATGAGGTAGGTTGCAATTTGCGACCCCCTTGGGAATGGCGGGCCTCACAAGGATGGTGGCCTGCTGGAGACAGCAGACCACCATGCCTGTGACTGCTTTTCAATAAAGCAGTTTATTTTTGTAATGCAACCCGTTTTCCTTTAAGGAAAACGAGATGCATAACAAAAAACAAAAAATGAAATGTTTTTGTTTCATTTTTTCAGAGCAGGCAGTGGTCTGTAGGACCACTGCCTGCTCTGAAAACATGTTTTCTGTGACATTGTCCAAGGGGGCAGGGCTCCCAGGGGGACCCCTTCTCGTTTGCAAATGTGTTACCACCAGTGTTACACTGGTGCTAACTGCAAATGCTTTGCGACCGCGTTCGCTGTCACAATAAAATCCTACATCACACTGCGAGTCGCAATTAGGAAGGGAACTCCCCTTCCTAATTGCGAGTCACAAACACGTTTTGCGATTCGGTAAAAATGTTACCGAATCGCAAAACTGGGTTTGTGCATCGGGAAGTGCTTTTTGCACCTCGCAAACAGCCAGATTCGCTGTTTGTGAGGTGCAAAAAGCTTCGTACATGTGGCCCATAGTACATGGAAGTAGCATATGCCTAAATTAATGATGACATGTACCTACAGTAAATAATTCAACAAAAGTGGGTTTGACTATGTTGGGTTTAGCTGTTCTCATAGAAATTACAGAGAAAGCAGATTAAATAACTATTTCTGAATTAGCTAGTAGGACAAAGCTAGAGAAAAATTTGCCTGTTTTTAAAAATCCAACTCATTGATTTTTTCTAACTAGCTAAGGAATACAAATTTCAGAAAAAAATATATTTACTTGCTTGAGTCACTATATGCTAAATAACCGCAGTCTACAGTGGCTGGCCTGCCCTGCCATGCCTGTAATAGGGAGAGAACCTTCTGCAAAGAGCTGTGCAATAGACAACTTTGATTGACATGTCGAACTGAGTGGGCAGGGATGAATCATCTGAGCTCTGAAGAATGTTCAGGATGCGGACTGCTTCTTTTCTACTTGTGAACAGTGGCAAATCATGTATTTCAGGCCAGTCTGTGGCACATTTAAAAAGTTTGAGCCCTTGAAAGGGATCAAACAGGCCCAATCCACAATTCTTGTTTATCCCTTTCTGGTTATTAAATTACCTTTCTTTTTCCTACTACAATTCCTACTTATTTTCCTTCATGGGTCCAGGTTCTGGGTTAAACTGGAGTCTAGTGTTAGATGTGGGAGAACAGTAGTACTTTCCATACACATCTGCCCTTCCCCAGCTTTGCAATACACTCCCAGCTCGCAGAGCACAAGTTTAGTGTGGCTGAATACTTATTTCATCTTGGATTTGCCCTGACAAATTGAATTTTGGTCCTGTTTGCAGTATGATAAATGGGAACTACTGAATACTTAGATGGTCCAGGGCCTTGGATCCTTTAATCCATTGGTCATAGAGAGAAGCTATGAGTGTCTTGGGTGTACTCTACCACCAGGCTGGTAAACCCTACACAGCTGGACCCTCACCCAGCCTTCCTCAGAATACTGCTGTACTGGTGAGAGGATACAAAGAGGATTGAACCTGCTGCACCTGGCATCTGTGATCTGTGAGAAGAGCCTGAGAATGTTGGGCCCCTTCCCACTTGAAACCCAAGGACAGAAATTGCTCATAAGGCAGATTCCCTGGTTGACTCCTGGAACATAAAAAATCTGAAGAGGACATTCCTCTGAAGAATCCCAGTGGACAAGTTGCAAATGGAGTGGGACAGGACTTTGGTGTTTGCCTCTCCCTGACACTCTGCACGTCTCTGTGTGCCTTCCTGTAGGTCCTGGTGGCCTTGGAAGTGTACATCTGTTATTGTTTTCTCACCAAAACAAAGTTTGGAAACCTGTGAAAACTTTTCCTCCATAGCTCCAGACAATCAGAGGATCTCGCAGGAAAAAATTATCTGACTGGTCGTTTCACGTCATCAGATTGAATTTCAGCGTAGTCCTGTTCAGTGATCTCTGCACCTCGGAAAGATATGCGTAAACCCCATTATGAGTTAGAATTTAGGAAATGTTCAGCTAGAAATCTCAAATGCTCCCGAGGACCAGCAGGCCAATCTTCGTGAGGTATTCGCCTTAAGTTCCAATGCAGTTTTAGTGGTGTCCTGTGCAGAGACAATGTTTTTTTCTCAAGAAGTGAAAAGTCCCATTATGCCTTAGGATGTAAATTAAATGTTAACATTTCCTTTTAAAACTTACAAAGTCTCTTTGTGGAGAGGTTCTTATAAATGTTCTCAAACTTTTAACTTACAGACTTTTACCTGGACTCATCCACTTGATGTATATGACCTGAGCTCCATCACAACTGGCCTGAAATTACTTCTTGTTCCTGATCTACCATGACTTTTGACTTACATTGGGAGCTTTATTTTTCTTTGCATATTCTCTCTTTAATGCTTAAAAATGCATATCTCCAGTTCTCTAGATTGGATTTTTGTTGTTTTTGCCTTCCTGTACTCTCTTTATTCTAAAATGGCCATGTGTTTTTAGTTTTTTTGGGTGATGTGCATGCACTGCTTACATTATCTGCCCATTACCTTTGGCTTTGATTTTAATTTAAACCTAATTTGCTTCACGTTATGAGGGATTGAGAACAGGTTTACTTTATATATGTTGTATGACAATTAGCTTGAGGTGGACTTATCTTTTGAGGTTGACACTTGTCCAACCTAAATAATAACCCTCTTTCCTATAGTCACCCTCTGTGGGGTTGGAGGCCAAATGTGCCCTTGGCCAAGTTACTTCACAGCACAATCTCTGTTTCCCTTTGGACTTGAGGAGCGATGCATACAACTAACTGTGGCACACTACTTCCCTGTTTCTTCACTAAGATCAGTCTTTTTCTCTGATGATATGTAGGAGCTAGAACAAAGGGGCATATTAGCCTTTGGTGTGCTGTACTTCATTCAATTAGTGCAATGGAGAGATGTACACCCCTGCTTTGTCAAGCTATAGCCCACTATAGTTTGAGAACATTGCCTAAGTAGCAGAGATCTCAGTGTGTGAAAACCAGTGCTACAAATGATCCTCTGAAGGCACATAAGTGTTATTTATTTCTTAAAAACAACCTGCCAAACTTTCATTGGCATGCCCCAACAGGACGAAAATACATTTGAAGGTCTGCTCTAATTTGGGTAGATGAGATGAGATACTTTGTCCGATGACTCAATGTCAGTTTGGTTGTCAGTCACAGGTATTCCACCGGTGGAGCAAGCAGAGATTTCACCAGCATAAATGTGGTGGTTCCATTTATTGTAAGGGGAGCAGGGGGAAACACAAGTTCGGCAGCCATGCCACTTTTTTAGTGTTTACTTTTTAATGTATTTATTTATTTCCACATTTCCTCTAATATATTATAGAAGGTCTCCACAGATATATTTTTTAACTTTTCAGAGATGTTTTTCTTTGCCTCAAGTGCTTTCTCAATGGGTGCCATCTTGTATATATGACATGCAAAGCACACACACCTCACTATCTACTGCATAGATTATTTTTGTTGCTGAGCTGCCATGGCTGTGAATCATGGACAGTCTTGCTGATATTTGATTAACTTTTCAAAACTTTTGCCTCAACTCTAGATAAGTGTATTTTCACAAAACACACCCCACCTTTAGGATTGTTATTTTTCTGGCTCATTTTCATAATTGTTCTTATTACTTTGTAGTGCAATCAAATGGCCATTCTCTTTAATACAATTTTATGAGCACCTTCTTTAAGAACTCATACAGCGTTCATGATCTCTTTCAAACTTTACACACCACTTTTACTTTGCTTCCATATACTAGAATTATTACTGACCTACAGGCTTAATTTTCTTGTTTTAATTTGGAGCGATTCAGTCTGTTATGTAGACTTTTTCGGTTGTTGACTCTAACCTAAGATGCTAACTTGAATTCTGAATTATTTACAAAGTTTTTCTTCTATGGTGCCCTCAATGTTTTTCTGATAATTACCAGGCAATGAACAGACAAGGCATACTTACACTCATTACAGAATTGCACTGTTCATAATTGAAGACAGACATTGTGGATTCTGACTTAAATTGCTTAGTTTGGTTATATATACAAACTATCATACTTTTTATTCTGTGATCACTGTGGGCCCCCGAGCACCATATTTGCCATCTATGTTGATTGTGATGATATATTTCTCACAATTAAATCTCACTTTATTGGCTATTGTTTTCCTTACCACAACTGCATTAATAAGTATTACTAACAATGTTCCAAATGTGGTAGTAAAACTAGACCCTAATCAACCTTTATTACACTTACTAGCCTCAAACCAGGTTCCTAGAGGGCATATTGGATTGCCCTTGTTCGTATGACCACCTGTCTGGTAAGACCAATTCCTTGTGCTTGGGGTTCCAATTAGTTATTGTACAGAAGCTAGTCAGAGAAAGACCCCATTTATATCCACCTTCTTCTGAATTATTTAAAAAATGGTTTATGTGAATAATATATCCTGGCGGTGTGTAGTTTTCAAATATCTCTTTTGTTTTTTTAATGCAGTGTCTGACTCCACCAGAGTGTTCTCATCACTTATTAACAGTGCTGAGTGAGACGTAGTATAGTAAACAATATTTAAACTTAATCTGAGCATTGTATTGTCAAAAAAGACTACAGATATGAAATATTTAAGCTCTGAGCAAGCATTAAAAGGAGCCTCCCATTGGTTACAATGGGTCTCTGGTTGCATTGTAGGATTAGCGTCAACATTTTTTATACTAATCCTGTAAAGCGCTGAAGTAGTGTAAAAAATTCAGACGCTAGTTCCCTAACTACCGCCATTGTGCACCATAGAGTAAATACGGTGCACACATGGTGGTGTTAGGGGGGGCGCTAAGGGGCACAAGAATATGCCCCTAAGTGTTTACAAATTTGAAAGCCTGGTTGTTCATGACCTTCTTACAAGTGTCCTTGCTCTGAATGACCCAAAACCTGCTCCTGAGAGAAAATTTCTCATAGTTAGAATTAGCATTGTCATTTTACATGTAAGTACATTTACATGGATAGAAAATTTAGGTTTTGTGAATAATATGCTTTAATTTGAACTCATAAATTAGGTTATGTTCCACCAAAGTGTCAATGAGGTATATTCCTTTTTGTGAATCAGACCCAATGCAAATAGGAGGACCTCACTTTGTCTAGTCTTCCAAACCCATAGATATATAAACCCATGATAGTCTGGCTCGATTTCTTGAACTTCATGGAACTAGTACCTCAAACAAAATCAATTTTATGGGGTGATTTAGGCAATGGCTAGTGGCCTGCCAGCATATCAGGTCAGCAGAAGCCTGTCCTCTGCTCCCCTGGCAGAGGATAACCCACTATATTATGAGATCGCTGACTACATGGTGAGTGTATCACTGCCTTCTGAGAATCACCACGTGTACTGAATGTACTGACGGCATACAAACATGCTGAATGGGTGCCAGTCTATTTTAGTGCCACTTGGCATAAGCCATTACTGGATCCTGAAACCATTTATGGATGTGCTTACATCTGGACAATAGCTATGCATATCTCTTTTATCTTTCATATGATAAACTATCCATCATAATATGGATGTATTTTTTTTATATTGTGAGAACCAATCCAGTTATACCTGTCATGATAACTTTTTGATATCTGGCGCACTCATCATTTCAGCAGCTAATCTTAGCATCTGTTTATTGTAATCCCGTTCAAGATCCTTTTAGGGTTTCCATCTATTTTTAGTCCTATAGGGCATCTAGTGCATTACTTTTTAGTAAATGGATGTCAATGTTGGTTAATGAAAACCTGCTTCCTCCAAAACAGAAGACTAATTTATTGATTTTTAAAAGTTATATTTTGTTCACCAGATAGTGAGGTAATGAATAAATACTTGTCCTAATTATTCATCCATTGTTTGTGGATGTGTTAACCATTTGCACAGAGTGCTCTCATTCAGAGGACGATGCATATCACAATCTAAACGAAATGCGCTCTTATGATCCAGAGTGAAAAATGAAGACTATGCAACTATCTCATTTCTAAAACAAAAAATGGAATCTTTATGAATTTGTAAGATAGTCAAAAAGAACGAGAGAAAACCATATGAATATGGTTTCTTTTACATAGCTGGCCAATCTAAACAAATAAGGAGAACAACTATAAATTTGACAGTGCAAGCAAAAAAAAGGGAAACCCAATCCAGGATCTAGTTATAAAAAGTACAATTATTTTAACAATTCTTGAAGAGGCACATTTTCTCTAACATAGGAATATCTTGGTAGAGGAAATCTGAATTGTGAATTCTGCTATGGATTACTTTCTCCAGAAAATCGATGGATTTTGTTACTGTTCAAATCTAGTTTGGGTTTCAAAACTGAAGGTTCTTACTACTTGAAGTTGAAGTTAAGATACTTAACAACCTGCTATATTTTAAAATAGACTAGAATAGATGATTGGGACAACAACCTAGCTTTTCGACGACAACACAGTAATTAATATTTCTCACCACTCTAAATGACAGATACACATTTTTAAATTTGGTACTTGTAAATTGGGTTTTTGATTGAGGAAAGTGAAACTCTGTCTTTATCAATAACCATAATCCTTTTCAGGGTAAACCACAAAAGTCACTGTATTAACCAGTACTTAACCCTCTGAGAGCTTAGCAGAAAAGTAGTCAGGCTTAACTGAGAAGCACTATGTTCATACTTACAAACAGTAATGAAGTGAAAGAAAGAACATGAAACAAATCGCAAACCGAATTAGAAATACAAGTAGCATTTCATACATACAATGAGACCAAAACAACAAACATCAAGTCATTAGAACCAGAGAAATGCACTTTTTAAAGGATTATGTTAAATCAGTCAATCAATCAGCAGTTTTGTATAGCACACCTTTCACCCATTAGGGTATGTAGGTGCTCTAGTCAAATAGGCAGGTCTTAAGGCCCATCCTGAAGTCCTGGAGGGACGGAGATGTTTGCAGAAGGGATGGGAGGCTGCTCCAAGCTGTGGCAGCAATGAAGGAAACAGTGTGACTTCTGTAGGACCAGTGAAGTATGCAGGCCGTGTAAGCAAGGGAGAGTCCTGTAGAGAGGGGTATCTGGAGAGTTGGTGGAAGTTCAGTCGGTGGTTGAGGCAGGTGGGTCTTAGGTTGTGTAGGGCCTTGTTAGCATAGGCCAGGATCGTGAACTGGCAGCACTTGTGTATAGACAGCCAGTGGAGGCTTTTTAGATGGTAGGAGAATTGGGCCCATCTAGGGAGGTCCAGTATGAATCTGGGGGCTGAGTTCTGGATGACTTGGAGAAGTTTTGTGAGGTGTGCTGCAATTCATGCGTAGAGAGTATTGTTGTAGTCAAGGTGGCTGGTGATGAGTGCCACATGACAGTTCCTCTAGTGGTGAATGGGAGCCACTTTAAGATCTTCTGAAACATTCAGAGGTTGAGGAAGCAGGTAGCAGAGACTGTGTTGATCTGCTTTTCAATGCTCAGTTTGTTGTTGATGATTATACCCAGGTTCCTGTTGAAGTTCAAGGGCATGATGGGTGGTTCAGTGGGCCACCAGGAGTCATCACAGGTTGAGGTGAAGTTTCTGAATAGGAGGACTTCTCTTTTGTCGGTGTTGAGGTTCAGGCAGTTATCCTTCATCCATTTAGCGATAGAATTCATGCAGAGGTGAAAGCTGGTCTTTGTCATGGATAGAGACAAGATCATTTGGATGTCGTATGTGTAGGTGATTATTTTTAGACTGTGGTTCCTAACAATGTACGTCAAGGGGTTCATGTAGGTGTTGAATAGGGTGGAGCTGAGGGAAGAGCCATGGCACATATGATGTCCTTAGGTTGTATGATAAAGGGGGAGAGAAAGACTCTCCGGGTTCTGCCAGAGAGGAAGTTTGTGATCGACTGCTGGGTGTTGTCTATGAATCTTATATCTATCTGGTGGAGCATCTAAATGAGAGTGTAAGGGGAGACTGTGTTGAATGCAGCCAAAAGGTCAAGGAGAATGAGTGCAGCTGACTTTCCTTTGGTTAAGCAGGGTTCTCCTGTCATCTCTTGCAGGAATTAGTGTAGATTTGGTGCTGTGGTTGTCCCTGCATCTGGATTGGGAGGTGTCTGGAAGTTCGTGGTCTTCTAGGTAGGTGGTAAGCTGCTGGTTTATGACCTTCTTAATGAACTTAGCTGGTAGGGAAATCAGGGAGATTGGATGGTAATTTTTTAGATAGTTTGGGTCCGCAGAGGGTTTTTTGAGAAGGGGCTTGACTCTGGTGTATTTCCAATCTTCGGGGTATGCGGTTGTTGTGATGGAGATGCTGAGGAAGTCTGTAAGTTTGATAATGATAGTGTTGCTGCCTTTGTTGTACATGGGTCATTGAGGGAGCCTGAGTTGATGGATCTCATGATATTGCTGATGGATTGGCTTCAATTGTGGGGAGTGGCATCATTAGGGGCGCGAAGAATTTCTCTGAACCATCCTTAAATAGATTCAGGTTTGTAACTGTCCTGATAGACCAGGTTAATTACTTCTAGTGCTTTAAAAGGTTAATTACTTCTGGTGTTTTAAAACCTAACCTCAATTAATTAGCTCATTTGGAGCAATTAGAATTGTACAAAGGAGGCGCGGGTGTAATATGCATGAGATAATTACTTGTCACCTTCTGAGGGGGTTTGTCAGCTTGTGGGGTTCTCCTCGAAAGTGTCAAGTAGTAATTGTGGGGAGATGTGGCATCTCTGTATTGGGCAGGGGCTTTCACATTCTAGAATCCGTTTGGTGTACTATATGATATGGCTAGGTACACCTATATGGCTAGGTACACCTGTGGGGCAGTACACTCATAAATAACATCTTGGTTCCAGTCAGGTTTGTTTACTCAACCTAAAGCTCAACCTGGTAAGATGTGGCTGCAAGCAGTAAAGCTTAGCCAAGGAGCAATGTGTAAAGCATGTAACAACACCAAACAACAGAATAAGAAGGTCACACAACATCAAATAAATAAGTCACCAGGTTAGAAAAATAGATTCAATTTTTATGAATCTCTAGAAACCTTGATCTTCAAAATCCATCAGAGGGTTCTGGAGATACAGCAGGTGGTTAGAAAGCTATCTGTCTGTATTTGCGTGACTTTGTGAGGCCTCTAATGAGCAGAGCACAGAGTGGTTACTTTTCTAAAAGTGGCCAACAAATAATTGTGGCATTCATTTAGATCTGAGAATCAGCTCCCATCTACTGCCACAATTAATTTGATACCTCACACAACCCAGTTTGGTAGTCCCAGTCAAAAGTTAGCCAATAGGCTACCAACTTTACCCACAGCAAAACGAGAATTTGGAAGTGTTGCAGTCGAAACACATCAAAATGTATACGTCTCACTTAGCAAAATGCAGCTCCCTGCCATAGGGTTCCATCGACTTTCCTAAGGGGAGACTTACATATAATTGAGGCTTCCAGTTTTCCGTTTTTGCTGATTCCTATGGAAAAATAGAGACAGCCTCTCTTTATTTTTAAAATTGGAAATCACAGAAAATTGAGCATCTTATCAGTGACTTTCCTTATTGTTGTTTATGAATTCCCAGCCAATAGCCCGGCCGATTAAGAGCATGTTGAGGTAAAAAAATACATTAAATGTCCTTAGATTACTTCATATCTTTACATATGTTTGTACTATTATGCAAATATTTTCATGTGGTTTTATAGTTTTATCGTATTTGGCTGCTACATTTGGTAAAAACGAAATGGGCATTTGAGTGCACATTTATTGGTTAAATGAATGTTGTTGGATAAATATATAAAAAAGTCCAAAAAATAAATATGGTTAAATAGAGACGGAAATGTTGAAAATATAAATACTGTAAAACCGGGAGCCCTACATATACCTATAAGGGACAGGGTGGCTTTTGCCTTAGGTTTAAATGTCAAAGTTGAACTAGAAGTTCAAACACTGTCCTTCCAGTGTGCGATGGCTGGCTGGTGGAAAATAGACTTCTTCCCAGTTGTTTAATAAAGGCTTATCTGTCTCAAGGTGAAGACTCCCATCACATGCAGGAGGTTTGGGACTATGAAGATTAAGAGCCTGATTAGGAATATGGCCGTACCTGTGGTTGCAGTCTGAGTGCTGCATCCTTGGCGGTCCAACCACCAGATTTGGATGTTGGTGGTTGAACTACCACAAGACTGGCCCCACTGCCAGGATCTTGAATCACAAAGCGTTGGTAGTGGGAAAAGCTTTGGTTAGCATGGCGGTGCTTGTCGTGCTGATCACTATTCGCCTTTGCTCCAGCCTTTTCATGTGGGGACACTGCCATGAAAAGGCTGGCAGAAAGGCAGAAAAGGGGCCACAGGGGGGCCATGCACTGCTCATACCCATGTCATGGACAGCCCAGAGGCCCTCATGGAAGCAGAGTTGGAATGCGCACTGACTGCAATGGCAACAGTGCGCATTCTGACTGTGCTGACAGCTCAGACAGTACAGAGGCACTAGCTTTGGCTCTTCCCTAGAGCCGAAACCAATACCGCTGCACTGTCTCCACCAACGGGCCCATAGGGAACATCATAATATGGCTGACGAGAGGCTGTCGGCTTAGCAGCGTCCTCCCCAGAGCAGTATTGGTGGCCCCCTTAGTCGAAATCAGTCCCTTGGGCTCCCAGTCATGAAGATTATCAGTAGATAATGAAGGCAGTGATCTATTCAGATATACTAACATAAAACTAACATAAACATTTTTGACGTGGGAAAATCTGTGAAAGTGTAGTGCCAGCAGTGTGCAAAGTGATTTTAAAACTTCCAAAGTCTATCATAGTTAAAAATGTATATCCTTGTTCCTTTCATTTCTGCCAACAATCACAGAGTGCAAATTGCTCAATTTATCCAGAGATATAGGACTGAGATCCTACAGTCCTGAGACTATAGGATATCTGGGGTTAAGTGGCTGGCATATTTTCTGAAGGCAGAAATGGGCATAGATTTAATAAACCTTTCTATCCTCTTTTAAATTGTGAGTAGCTGACTATATATCTAAAAATAAACCTGACCACAGTGCATATTTACTCAATACAGAAAAATTGCTCTTTTATGAGACCACTAAAATGGCAGCATTATTTTCTTTTTGTGCTCACTTAAATGGCTGGAGTAATTGTTGTTGACATGCAATTAAAATATATTACTGTTTTGCTGTACTAGCCTCAAAGAAAAATGAGCGGTCAGGCCATGTACTCACAGTATTTGGAGTATTTAACTCTGTAAATATGCATGAGCATAATAATTGTGCTGGCCAAACAAGATATTGCCAAGGGGTGGAGGGCGATATCTCCCCCCTTCACTTGTGACGTGGGCACAGGTGATCTAAACATGAGGAAACTGTCTACTTGTCGAGTGACTGTGCCAAGAAACATGGAAAGATATGGGGGAAATATCTGTCACATTCAGACGGGGCCTGTAATGACATCATCTGTAATTATTCTGCATTGCACCATGCCATGCAAGTTCATACACTTCAGCGTGTTATAGGGTTTTGCTCTGTAACTTGGTGGTATTTGATCCAAAACAATTAAGTTCAGTTTATTAAAAAATGTTTGAAAGGGGGCCTTAAGGGGCAACCAACCAAAGGGAGGTCTCCCCCCAGGAAAATTTGTGGAATAGAGCTGTCCAGTGCTCCAGCGTTTTAGGGCTTTCTTTGGGTTTCTTTGAGCATAGGGCTTTAAAGCCAGACATTTTAAGTTGCGAGCCACCTTTTTGTTGTTATAACATGGTGGCAGGCTGGTAGGCAGGTTATTTTGGCCCTGGGATTGTTTAGAGTTTTGAAGCTCTTTCTGGGTGAGTAATTAGTCAAGCAATCTGATAATGTCAATGTCGACGGAAGACAATGTGACCAGGGTCCTGCACCTTCTTCAAGAAGCAGGGCTGCTGGACAAAGCTGCAGGCAGCAGCAAGGCTGGTGGCAACCCAAGTTGGAGAGGCTTGGCAGGGTTGCAGCAGCAGCAGTAACGGCATGCTCTTCACCACAGCGGATTCATAGGTAGAAGGACGGGCAACTTCACAGTGAAGAGAGTGGCTCCAAGATCACATGTAGCAGCCCAGGTGGCAGAACCTTTGCTTGTGTGCCCCGTCACACACGCGTTGATGAGTCCTGCACAAAGGGACGTGGTCCAGCACAAGGTTGTGGGGAATGTGGTGTTTCCTTGGACTCTGTCATCATTGGCTGGGCAGCGCACTCAGATGGAGGGGCCAGTGGGCAGTTTGTCAGGAGCAGCATATTCTCCCTTGAGTACAATAGAGGAGGAAGGAGGAACAGAATATGACAAAAGGAGGGGATCCAATACAGCACAAGAGCCTATGCAGGAAACATGAGAGGGAGAGGAATGTATTGAGGAGTGATAGGATTAGAAGGGGGGGTGCTTGAGAAAACAGAGGTCCCTGGTAGTAGAAAAAGGTTTCTAAGTGATGGCTGGGAGAGGGAAGAGGTACAAGTCAGAGCAGGTGATAGCTGGGAGGAGAAGACCATGGGTGAGATAGCTCAGTTCAGGGTGGCATTGAGGAAGAACTGGGCTAGGGGGGGGCAAGCATCGCTGGGGCCTTAGGGAGGGTCAAAGCCTGGCAGGTACAGGAGGATGCCAGGTCAGGGGAGGGGTCCGCTAGTGCTTTAGTTTCCTTAGAGAGGGGGTGTTTGGTGGACAGGGTACCTGCGGGGGTGAGAGAACAGTTGGCTGTGGATGTGCTAGGGAAACAGGCATAGTGTGGCTCTAGAGCGCCCTGTCTGTTAGTAGATCTGGATTGAAGTGATGGGGAGGTGGAATGGGAGGGAGCCAATTTCGAGGCAGGGTCGCAGAGTGAGGATTTGGAAGGCTGAGTGTAGGGGCTCAGGGAGCATCTAAAGAAGGTGTATGCGAGAGAGGCAGTAGTAAATAGGATGCGTATCATAGGAACCTGGGGCTTGACACAGGGGCAGCCTTCAGTACTAAGTTACAAGCAGGTGCAGATGGGGCAATGGTGCACAGGGAAGAATTTATGAAGATAGAAGTCCGTCCAGCAGAGCATGAGAGGATGGCCAACACACTGGATGTTTCCTCTATTTCACAGGGTGCAACAAATGGAGATGGTGACTTGGGAGGCCCTGAATGGCTCCAGGACCCCAGGAGAAAGAGAAGGCTTGACCCGATATGGCCAGCCAGACTACGTCGATTGACCTCAAAATCACTGCCACACTGCTCTTGGCGGTGTCCGAACACTTGGAGACGGCATGTATTGGAGGAGAGGATGGGAGGGTATGGTATGACCATCCACCACAACAAGGTACACAGTTTTGAGTCAGACATAGTGCTAATACTGTAGTGGCAAGTGGCAAATACTGCCAAGGAGGTTACATATCTATTATATGTGATGAAACGGTGTTGGATTATGGAGAAGAGAGCTTGGAAGAAGGGTGATTGGTAGAGAAAGAAGCCAAGGCAGGGGCAGAAATGAGGTGGTGACCACATGGAGAAGATGGTTGGTGGGAGGGTGGTTAATCTGTGGCTAGTATCTTGCAGGAGCCAAGTACAGGATGACGGTAGCAGTTGACATGGTTTATGTAGGACAGGAGGAAATGACTGGTGAGGTGACCGGCTCCAGCCTGGGGACAGACCTTGGCACCAGGTAAGAATTGCACAGGAGGATGCAAATCTTTGGCAATAGTATCAAATGGTGTGGATGTGATGGATCCATGAGGAAGCAACTTATGGCTGCAGAAAAAGCTGTATGTGACAGACACGGTGGAGGCAGAGATGGGGCTATTAGCCAGGAGAAAGACATCGGATTGTCAGGGGAAGGGACACAAAACCAGGGGTGGGTACACCTTCAGTGGGACACCGAGGGCAGATGAGGGGGCAGCAGCAAAGAACAAGGCTCAAGACAAGGGCAGAGACAAAGACAGGGGAGTGGACAGATACAGGATAAAAGGTACACACTAGAGAGTAAGGTATTAAAGATCTAGAAGATGCCAAATATGGGGGTTTCGAAGTTGTGGGGGCGCACCTTATGAAGACAACTAAAGACAGAATTTGAAATGGGGAATATGGAAACAAAGGGAGCTGAGGGTAAAGGAAAGCTCGAAAGAGGAGGAATATGAGTTGGCTAAGCGTCCGAAGGTCACTCTGACCATTGAGAATTGGATGGTGGCCTTCCTGATATATATGCATGCAGTTACTGCAAAAAATACCCAGATAGGTGTGTGGCATTTTTTAATGATATGGATATGATTAGGAAGGCACAGATTAACCATGGGGGAATATGTGTGGGCCCAATAGGATGATCAGTTTAGGGCACGTGTGGTGTCAGATCCTGATGTGCAATGGGAGGAGGCGGATGCAGATCTCTGGCCCTATACTATGGTTCAGTCCAATTATTGCAAGATAATTTTTACTGTCAGTAGACTTGCTATTATATATCGCCTCTCAAGGGTGCCCCACAAGGGGAAGGGATGGGGACAGCAGGCAAAGGACACAGTCGACAGTCAGGCATGTTGGGATTTTAATAAGGGATTGTGCACGAGGGAATATTGTAGGCTTTTTGACACAAATGCTCCAAGTGTGCAGGCAGACATGCCTTGTCAATTTCTATGGGGCGGGGACAATCAGGCAACTTGAGGGGACAGTGAATGCAAAACCAGTGACAGCCTGGTCACCAACTGCTGGGACAACCTTCAGGTGGGGAAGGGGAGCACAAGGAACTGCAGGAAAACGCTCATACTCCCATTAAACTGGATCAGCTAAAATTCTGGTTGGCTACGTATAGCCATATGGCTGGTGTAAAAGTTTCAGAAGAAGGATTCACTTGTAGTTTTTGTTAGGGGTACTGGAGGCTCAGGAGGTGCGAGTGGGCCTGCAGTCGCAAATCCGTGGGCCCTCTGAAACAGTCGGCGAAGGACTATTTGTTAAAGAAATTCAGGAAGGAAAAATGGCAGGCAATTTTCTGACTGGCCCATGGTAGATTTGATGAAATTGCCCATTTGGGTGGTTCCAAATACGGAACAAGCATTTGCAATTCAATGGGTCTCGCGTTTGCTCAAGGTAGAGCTATTAGCGTTGTAAACTCTTAACCAGAATTTTCTTGCACATAAACTGAAAAGTAAAAGTAAAACAGTTTCACATAAGCGAGCAGACAGCCGATATGAGCGCGAAGCAGACACACAAAAGGAAACAGAAGTTTGCTTGCAGTGAAAGTGCAATTATCCATGTTACAGGCAAAAGTGTAATTATCCAAGTAACAGGGTCGATGTCATTCAAAGCGCTCGACTACTGCCTAGCGAGATCACGCTGTCTATGAAATAAAGAGAAAAAGTAGTCCAGAAACCATAGGGAAAACATGGAGACTCTTATTTTTTCAGTAGTTGGCTGGTGTGCTCGAGGAGGGCTAAACACCGGAAAAGGCATGACTGTAGGAGGCTGGCCTGGTTTGTAGTGGGTATCTTGGGTACTTATACCCTACACCAGGTCCAGTTATCCCTTGTTAGTGAATGTAGTAGTATTCTAGCAGCTTAGGCTGATAGAGGTAGCTATAGCAGAGCAGTTTAAGCTGAACTAGGAGACATGCAAAGCTCATGTAATACCACTTATAGGGCCACATGTAGGAAACACCGAGATTGCGACTCGGAAATTGCGAGTCTGTCAGACTCGCAATTTCCGAGTCGCAATCTTGGATGCAGAACGGTCTCTCAGACACCGTCTGCAACTCGTTATGGGGTCGCAAAGACCCACCTTATCAATATTCATGAGGTGGGTCGCATTTTGCAACCCCATAGCGAGTCCCTGCACTCACAGGGATGGTGGCCTGCTGAAGTCAGCAGACCTCCATGTCTGTGACTGCTTTTTAAATAAAGCAGTTTTTTTTTTCATTTTGCAGCCCGTTTTCCTTAAAGGAAAACGAGTTGCAAAATGAAAAAAATACTGAAACCATTTGGTTTCGTTTTTTAAGAGTAGGCAGTGGTCCATTGGACCACTGCTTGCTCTGAAAAAAAATATTTGTCGACATTCACAAAGGGGAAGGGGTCCCATGGGGACCCCTTCCCTTTTGCGAATGAGTTACCACCAGTGTGACAGTGGTGGTAACTGCGAGTTGCTTTGCGACCGCATTCGCGGTCACAAAGCAATTCTGAATTGCGATGCGAGTCGCAAATAGGAAGGGAACACCCTTTCCTCTTTGCGAGTCGCATTCACAAATTGCGAGTCAGTACTGACTCGCAATTTGTGAATGTGCATCGCGTTAGGCCGTTTGCATGGCTCAAACTGCGTTTTTCGCAGTTTGCACCATGCAAACGGCTACCTACATCTGGCCCATAGTCTCACAGTACTTATACACAAGTAAAGATAAAGGTATTTATTTGGGTGACACAGTACCAAAAATATCTTAGCAGCAATACTCGTTCTGGAGATAAGTATTATACACAGTATATACACTAGACACCAAAATTAGACAAGTAAATAGTCATATAACAATGAAAACAATAGGAAATGCTATAGAATGCAATTGGAGAAAATGGGTCTAGGGGCAACACAAACCATATACTAAGAAAGTGGAATGTGAATCACAAATTCCCCCCAGACAAGCGTAGTGTGTGCAGAATCACTGGGAGAGTAAGAATACAGTAAAGGTAAGTAAATTACCCCAACCCAGAACCCAGAAAAGCAGGAGTAAAGTACTGCAAGTTTCCTTAGGACACACTACACATCGTTTTTGGGATTTTGCAGCAGCCAACCAAGTCTGCAAAGAACAACTGCTGGATTATTGGACCTGGAGACCTGCAAAGAAAGGGGACCAAGTCCAGAAGTCAAAAGAAGTTCCAGGAAGGACAGGAGCCCCTGCCCACCCAGAAGAGGATGCAAAAGAGGAGTACCCGGTTACTTGAAGACTACAGGAATGCACCCTAGGAAGATGCCAGCAGATTTCTGTGTGATGCAAAAGATGTCCCACGGCGCGAAGGTCGTTGCAGATGAGATTTCATGTCAGAAGTCACCAACAAGCCTTGGCCACGACAAAAGTATGTTTTGTGTCAAAATGGCGCTGGGTGGACCCAGGAGGGACCTGGGGGCCTTAAGTCTGTGTGAGGAGGAAGAGGGGGCTCTCAGCACTTTAGAGAGCCCTCAGGATGCCAGCACAACAAAAGAAGGTCCCACGCCGCCAGAGAACAACTCAGTAAGTTGAGCGTCACAGGATGGAGTGCTTGAGACCTGGGCCAGGCTGTGCATGAAGGAATTTTGCAAAGCGTGCACAGAGGCCTCAGGAGGTGAAGAAGACACAGTTCAAAAAGGGTACTGTCATTCTCAGGGAAGTCAAGATCTTACCTCCTCCAAATTGCATCAGAAGAACCTCAGGACAGTCTATGTTGATGATGTCCAAACTCTGTTTCCTCAGGAGCATGCTCACCATAGTGAGAGGAGTCCCATGGTACTGGTCATCATCTTGGAAGGTGCCTGCTTGGAGCAGGGGAGTGACTCCGTCAATTCACAGGAGATTTCTTCGGTCTTTCTGGGGCAGGATGAGGACAGGGAGTCCCCAGAGCATGCACACCATGGAAACTGTTGCAGTTGATGACTTGGAGCTGAGGTTGCTGAAGAAAAGTGTCTCGCATAGACACTTTGTTGCAATTACAGAGTTTCTTGGAGCAGGCTGCAGTTGATCCAAGGTCAGAAGAGTCTGAAGTTGTTGAGGAGGATTCCTGAAGGAAACCTGCAAGCAGAATCTGAAGAGAACCCACAGGAGAGACACTTAATATCCCTGAGAGGGGGATTGGCTACCTTATCAGGTATGGACCTATTAGGAGGAGTCTCTGATGTCACCTGCTGGCACTGGACACTCAGAACCCTCCAGAGTGCCCCCATACCTTGCAAAGCAAGATGGCTGAAGTCTGGGACACACTGGAGGAGCTCTGGGCTTCACCCTGGGGTGTTGATGGACAGGGGAGTGGTCAAACCCCTTTCCTTTGTCCAATTTCACACCAGAGCAGGGGAGAAAGGGTCCCTGGACTGGTGTAGACTGGTTTATGCAAGGAAGGCACCATCGGTGCCCTTCAAAGCATTTCCAGAGGCTGGGGGAGGATACCCCTCCCCTGCCTGTAACACCTATTTCCAAAGGGAGAGGGTGTAACACCCTGCTCTCGGAGGAAATGCTTTGTTCTGCCTTCCTGGGACTGTGCTGCCCAGATCCCAGGAGGGCAGAACCCTCTCTGTGGGGTGGCAGCAGTGGTAGCTGCAGAGAAAACCCAGAAAGCTGGTTTGGCAGTACCCGGGGTCCATAGTGGAGCCCCAGGGATGCATGGAATTGGCTCCCCTGTACTAGATTTGGAATGGGGAGACAATTTCATGATCTTAGACATGTTACATGGTGAAATTCAGAGTTACCATTGTGAAGCTACATATAGGTATTGACCTATATGAAGTGCACGCGTGTAATGGGGTCCCCGCACTCACAAAGTAGAGGGAAATGGCCCTGAACTATGTGGGGGCACCTTTGCTAGTGCAAGAGTGCTCTCTCACTTAGTAACTTTGCACCTAACCTTCAGCAAGTGAAGGTTAGACATATAGATGACTTATAAGTTACTTAAGTGCAGTGAAAATGGCTGTGAAATAACGTTTGCGTTATTTCACGCAGACTGCAACGGCAGGCCCGTGCAAGGGTTTGTCTGAGCACCCTATGGGTGGCAAAAGAGAGGCTGCAGCCCATATGGATCTCCTGGAGCCCAAATGCCCTGGGTACCTAGGTACCATATACTAGGGACTTATAAGGGGTGGGTCGAGTATGCCAATTGAAATTGGTAAATGTAGTCACTGACCTACTGTGAGAAGTGTAAAAGCAGAGAGAGCATACGCACTGAGGTTCTAATTAGCAGAGCCTCAGTGACACAGTTAGAAACTACACAGGCATACACATTAGGCCACAAACTATGAGCACGGGGTCCTGGCTAGCAGGATCCCAGTGAAACAGGCAAAACACACTGACATATAGGTTTGTATCTATGAGCACTGGGGTCCTGGCTAGCAGGATCCCAGTAACACAGTAAAAACACACTGACACACACTCACAAACAGGCCAAAAGTGGGGGTAACCATGCAGAAAGAGGCTACTTTCTCACAATGACATATGTATGGCTTTCACCAATAGAATCAAGTGAATTTTAAAAGGCAAGTCCACCAACCAACCAAACTGATGGGCATGACATGGCATGGTTACAAGCCCATAAAGAGATTACAATAGGGACAGAGCGCATTCCGTGCTCGACCCTAAAATGGACAATTTAGACTAATATAGCACTTCTCATGGCCAGAGGGTGCTTTCATTATTTGTTCCATTCCTGAGGATCAGTCTTCGGTGAACTACTTCTCATTCGATGTTGTGTCGGCTATTGTAGAAGGGGTTGGAAAGGCCACCCTGATGGCAAAACCGTGACATAAAGTCGATCTTTTGTTTTCCCCCAGTGCATCCTGATGACTAACACCTATTTGCCATTCAGTCTGAAGGTCAGTGGTATGTAGATAAGGCACTCCCAATGAGGTGTTCTATTTCATGTGCATTGTTTGAAAGTTTCAGTACTTTCCTTCAATGGCTGTTTTCATGGTGCACAGGTTACATATGGGTGACCTATTTTTTAGATTACTTCCTTTTCATTGGTTGTCTTCAGACAGGTGAATGTCAGCACATGCTACAAAGTTTTCAAGTGATTATGGAGGACCTGGGAGTCCGGCTAGCCCCAGAGAAGGCAGTGGGATCCAGCACGATGCTGTCCTTCTTAGGCATTGAGATTTATTCAGAGGCAATGGGGGGCCTGTCTATCAGAAAACAAAAAAGTTGACCATGCAAATACTGTTGGGTATGATCTGGGGAAAGTGCAAGGTCACAGTCAAGGAGGTGCAAGTCTTGCTGGGACACCTTAACTTTGCTTATAGTGGTAGTAAGGGCAGGTAGGACATTCTCTAGGCGGTTGGGGTTGGCACTGTCAGGTGCAATGTTGCATCATCACCATATCTGACTGTCAGTGGGGACAAAGGGGATCTGAGGTTGTGGAGATTCTTTTTAGGCTCACCATTTGACTTTGAGCACAACATTATATTTTGAGCCCAGAACATACCAGGAATGAACAATGATAATGGGGAAGTGTTGGAAAATGGGTTATTGGTAGGGCAGGTAGGTACCTACACCTAGCAACAAGCCACTAACCTCCACATAGGTACAGTTAGGTCTCAGTAAATTAATCCCAGCTCAACCCTTGGTAGCTTGGCAACGAGCGTCAAGGCTTAACTTAGGAGACAAAGTGTAAAGCATTCAAATATCACAAAACAGTAATTAAATAAAACACAGGAAACAGTTTAAAAATCCAAAACCAATTTATAAAAATAGTTTATATTTTTATCTTTAAAATGACACAAAAACGATTAAAATCAGTTCAGGGGAACCGGAGATATGAATTTTTAAAGAATTATTACGTTTCTAGCGCTTAGAAACAAAAAGCGCCAATCGGGTCATCTGGTTGCACCTCGACCGGGGCAAAGTCAAACTTTCAGGCCGACCGCGATGGAGCCCTGCTCGGCTACAGGTCGCGGGAGGCCTCGGTTAAAAAGTTACCTTCTGACTTAGGCCCTCATTCTGACCTTGGCGGGCGGCGGAGGCCGCCCGCCAAAGTCCCGCCGTCAGGTTACCGTTCCGCGGTCGAAAGACCGCGGCGGTAATTCTGACTTTCCCGCTGGGCTGGCGGGCGGTCGCCTTCAGACCGCCAGCCAGCCCAGCGGGAAAGAGGCTTCCACGATGAAGCCGGCTCGGAATCGAGCCGGCGGAGTGGAAGCTGTGCGACGGGTGCAGTTGCACCCGTCGCGTATTTCACTGTCTGCGCAGCAGACAGTGAAATACATGTAGGGGCCCTCTTACGGGGGCCCCTGCAATGCCCAGGCCCCGCGACCCCCCCTACCGCCATCCGGATCTCGGTGGTCCGACCGCCGGGATCTGGATGGCGGTAGGGGGGGTCAGAATCCCCGCGGCGGTGCAGCAAGCTGCGCCGCCGCGGAGGATTCAATGGGGCCGCGGTACACTGGCGGGACCCCGCCAGTGGTGCCGGTCCGACCGCGGCTTTACCGCCGCGGTCGGAATCCCCATTGGAGCACCGCCGGCCTGTCGGCGGTGCTCCCGCGGTCCTCCGCCCTAGCGGTCAAAGACCGCCATGGTCAGAATGACCACCTTAGTCTTTATTTTGAAGTTTTTCTTCACCGGGACGAACCTGCCAGTTGAATCCGACCTCCTGGAGCCCTTGTCCAGATACGCGATGTGGGTTTCCTCGGTGGAGACTTTTACCTTCGGACTTAGTCGTTTTTTCGAGATGAAAATCCTTCGACCGGGGTAAACCTGGATCTTGATCCGACGTCCATGGAGCCCTTCTCGGATACGATGGCTGGGAGGTCCCGGTCAACTTTTTACGTTCGGACTTAGTCTCTTTTTTGGATGTTTTTCTTTACCGGGACGAACCACGAAGTCAGGCCGGGTCGCGGTTGAGGCAAGCCGGCTAGAATTTCTGCGGCGGGTCGGTCCCTCTCTGGAGCTTTTTTCCAAAAATTCTCAAATCTTTTCCAAACTTCTGGGGCTTCACCCAGATGTTCTTTTAAGGTTATTTTGGGGTCCACAGCTCACCCCAAGGGTCCAGAAGTTCTGTGATGGTCCTTGGGGGGTGCAGACTTCAACTCCCAGAATGCACCTGGCGCAAACTCCTTTTTGGCCACTGGACAGTGGTCAGCTGGTTGCTTTCTTCAGGAGTTGGTGCAGGGGACTCTGGTTTAGCAATTTTTCACCTGTAGCAAACAGGGAGTCCCTCCTTGAACCAATTGAAGCCAGGCAAAGTCCTTCTTGTGGTGAAGCCCAAGTGTGCAGCTGGTGCAGTCCTTCTGAGTGCAGGGTCCAGGTGCAGGCCAGGGGTCCAGCAGGGCAGTCCTTCTTCTTCTTTAGTTCCTTTCTTGTTGAATTCTGGAGGGGATCTGAGGTGTGGGGGCAGGTCTGCCAGTTTTATTCTTGCTCCTGGGTGAAAAGCAGGGGGGCCCTGGTTCTCCAATCAGGTACAGGGTCGTCCCCCTGTGATGACCACTTCCTGGGAAGTGTGGCAAAAATCCATCCCAAAAGGCAACGGTCTCTAAAAATCCAACATGGCTGAATCTGATTTTTGGAGGTTACATCTGGCTGAGCCCACCCACTGGTGTGGCTAAAAATCATAAACACACCCCTCTCCTGCCCTCTCCTAATCTAATCAAGGGGGCACCTAGCTGTCTGGGGTTGCAGGATGTGGGGGTGTTGCTGGGTGCTGCAAATGTCCTTCTCTGCCTTTGAAGACCAGTTTGGCAGCCCTCCCCCTTCCTGCCTCACCATCTGCTGAGGGGAGATTCTCTCCCCCAAGCACATTCCTTTGTGTGAAGTCTGGCCACTTCACACCTCATCAAGGCAGCCTGGCAGAAGCTGCTGCAGGCTGGCAAATCAGAGCACAGCAGCAAAAACAATGCAGAGCTGAAATTGGCAACTTTTTAGGTAAAGTCTAAACTTTTTACCTGGACAAGTTATATTAAATCCAACAACTGGAAGTTGTGGGATTTATTACAACAATCAATTTGATACCAAATTCTTGGTATGTAACATTTAAGGAGACTTTAAAATTTAAAATAAAGTCTGCCCATTCTAGCCTATGAAGGCCATTTACTTCAATGAGGGAAAAACGAATTTGGCTGTTTTTACCTCACCAGGGCTTATAAATCTATTTTTATAAAGTCCCTGCTTATAGTTACATGGCACCCAGCCCTAGGGGCACATAGGGCACACCTTAGGGGTGACTTATATGTAAAAATAAGGTAGTTTAAGACTTTGGAAGTACCTTTAATTCCAAAGTCGAATTTGCATATAACTTTAATTTAAAAGCAGCCAGCAAGGCAGGCTTGCTTTTAAAATGACACTGGGCACCTCAGCAGTGCACCTAGGTGTGCACCACCTATGCTGTGGTCCCTAAACCTACATGCCCTACCATATACTAGGGACTTATAGGTAGGTTAACTTAGCCAATTCTAATTAGCCTAATTTGCATATCCATTTTACACAGAGCACAGGCCCTGGGACTGGTTAGCAGTACCCAGGGCACCATCAAAGTCAGGAAAACACCAGCAAAAAGAGGAAAATGGGGGCAAAAAGTTTTGGGGCCTCTGCAATCAGCCCTGTTTTCTCACACAACCCCCCCCCCCAGCCCACACACCCAGGAGACTCAGCCCAACCCTGGGAGAGTCTTCCTGGCTTGTTAGGCGAGGAAGACAGTGAAGAAAACTGGCTGTCCCTTTGCAGGGCCTACTCTGCCTTATATCCTCCTGTCAGGGTCACTTCCTATGGGTAGTGAAGCCATCCCAACAGTAAAAGGACCCAACTCAAACTGAAACTTTCCCCTAGGGGGGTCTTCCTCCTTTCTCTCTGCCAACTTGGGTAGTGAGGTGCCCACCTCCCCTACTCCAAACTTTGCTAGGGCAACACCTAGCTTAACCAAAGAGGTCACCCAACACTTGAGCAACCCCACCATGACCAATCGGGTCAGGGGGCCTACTTTGCTATTGGCCCTGGGGTCTGCCTCCGAGGCCAAGTACAGTGCTGCCAGGAAGGCTAGCACCCAGCAGAGGCTACTGACAGCTGTCAGTACCCAGAACCACACCCTAAGCTCTCCACTGACAGGTGGCTGAGCTGCTTTAGGGGCAACTTTGGGGTCCTGGCACCCCTCTTGCTGTCTAGAGTGGGGGGCTACCACCTCCTGTGGCAGACACCCTCCTTCCACTCTCCCTTCTGTCAGTGCAGGGGCAACACCTTGCATCTGGACAGCTGCCTGACTACTCAGGACTTCCTTGGGGTCAGGTGAGGCCTCACCAGTGCCAACTCTGGGCTCCCCCCTTACTGGGGCAGAAGGCCCTTGGCTCCCTGGAACTCTCTTTAAGAGTGGCCTACCCTTCCTTTTCTTCTTTCCTTTTCTTGGGGACCCCTGTCTCCTAACTATAGGGACTGACTCCCCAGGACTTTGGGTTGGGGGGGCGCCCTGGGCGACCACCCCATCTGTGACCAGACTCACCTGTGGGAGGTCATTGCCCAGGATACAATCTAGGGGAAGGTCAGCACTGACTACCACCCTAATCCAGTCAAGGATACCCTCCCTCTCTAGGGGCACTATGGCTACAGGTTTGGAGGTGACCTCCCCTGTGGCTATCCTGACTTTCTTTGTCTTTCCTGGGACATACATGTCTGGGGTCACTAACCGGTCACTCACTATAGTGTGACTGGCACAGGTGTCTCTCAGGCCAGTGGTAGGGATCCCATTCACTTGAATGTGGTGGAAGTGCCTACTCCCACCCTCAGGGATCACCAGCTTACCATCTGGTCCTGTCTCCCAGCTCAATGCTAGGAGGACTTCATCATCTGAGGAATCCTCCTCTATGGCTACACTGGACAGCCCAGTGCTAACCACCTTCTTTGGACAGGCTGCATCTCCTCTGAAGTGACCTGTCTGCTGACAGTCAAAGCAAGCCCTACTGTCCAAGAGCTTTTTTAACCCTGGGTCTAACTGTCTCTGCTGGTCAGAGTGGGAGTGGGATTTACTCTCCTCCTTCTTAGGGTTCTGGGGTACAGAGGGAGTCTCTGTGGTGGGCTTACCACCTCCCTCCTTAGGTTTTTGGGGACCTGTCCCCCCCTTCTTGGAGTCTCCCCCCTGGGACTTGACAACAACCCTGGTTCTCAACCACTTATCAGCTGCCTCCCCTAGCTCTCTAGGGTTGGTCTGCTTAGAGTCCACTAGATGCTGGCGTAACCTTTCTTGGGTACAATTGGTCCAGATGTGCTCTCTCATGATCAGATTGTATAACCCCTCATAAGTATCTACTTTGTTACCAATAATCCAGCCCTCTAGTGCCTTTAGTGAAATGTCCACAAAGTCAACCCAAGACTGGGTACTGACCTTCTGGGTGTCCCTGAACTTCATTCTATATTGCTCTGGGGTCAGACCAAACTTCTTGGCTAAGCACCTCTTCATACTAGGGTATGAATCTGCCTCCTCCCCCCTTAAGGTCAGAAGCCTATCCCTCCCTGAGTTGGGGACCAACTCCCACAAAAGGGAACCCCAGTATTGAGGCCTAACCCTTCTCATTTGGAGTGCCCTCTCAAAGGCCCCCAGCCACTTATCTATGTCATCCCCCTCTACATAAGCAGGAACTACCCCCTTGGGTAATCTGGGGCAAACTCCCCCACCCATGGACACCTCAGCTTCTTTATCGCTGCTTCCATCTCTTTTCTCTTTGTATGCCCACTTTTTCTTTTCTAGGGTCAGCTTCTCTGCTTCCAAAGCTATGTATGCTAGCTGGGCCTCCAGCTCTCTTTCTCTGATGGATGGGTTCTCTCCTCCTGAAAGGACCCCCTTCCCACCACTAGCTTTGGGTCTGCCCCTAGTGACTGTATTTACTGAGGACCGTTCTTCCTCATCCTCACTTAGGCTCAGATTCCTTCCCTCCCCTGAGTGGTTAGAGCTTGCATCCTCCCTTCTTTCTCCCTCCTCTGGAGCTTCTTCTGACTCTACCTCTTGGGCCTCAGCCCATGCTGTCAGGGATGTGATCAGGATTTGCTTCCTGAGATCAGTGGTTGCAGGCAACCCTCTTTCAATACACAACCCCCTAAGCTGGACTACTGTCAGTGTGGGTAGGCTAGCCAGATCAAGCTCCATGGTTCCCTAGTTTTGTGTCAACAAAAACCTTTTGCAAAAATTGGAAACAAGAATTTAGAAAAATTACAAAAATTCAATAATTGAAATTAATCCAAATTAAAAATTAAAAACAATTTTTGCACTAGGACAATTTAAAGGATTTTAAATTTGTTTTACCTAAAACTGTAACGTGATATTGAACACAAGTACAGGATCCCGTCGCTGCTTCCAATTATGTTGGAAAATGGGTTATTGGTAGGGCAGGTAGGTACCTACACCTAGCAACAAGCCACTAACCTCCACATAGGTACAGTTAGGTCTCAGTAAATTAATCCCAGCTCAACCCTTGGTAGCTTGGCAACGAGCGTCAAGGCTTAACTTAGGAGACAAAGTGTAAAGCATTCAAATATCACCAAACAGTAATTAAATAAAACACAGGAAACAGTTTAAAAATCCAAAACCAATTTATAAAAATAGTTTATATTTTTATCTTTAAAATGACACAAAAACGATTAAAATCGGTTCAGGGGAACCGGAGATATGAATTTTTAAAGAATTATTACTTTTCTAGCGCTTAGAAACAAAAAGCGCCAATCGGGTCATTTGGTTGCACCTCGACCGGGGCAAAGTAAAACTTTCAGGCCGACCGCGATGGAGCCCTGCTCGGCTACAGGTCGCGGGAGGCCTCGGTTAAAAAGTTACCTTCTGACTTAGTCTTTATTTTGAAGTTTTTCTTCACCGGGACGAACATGCCAGTTGAATCCGACCTCCTGGAGCCCTTGTCCAGATACGCAATGTGGGTTTCCTCGGTGGAGACTTTTACCTTCGGACTTAGTTGTTTTTTCGAGATGAAAATCCTTCGACCGGGGTAAACCTGGATCTTGATCCGACGTCCATGGAGCCCTTCTCGGATACGATGGCTGGGAGGTCCCGGTCAACTTTTTACGTTCGGACTTAGTCTCTTTTTTGGATGTTTTTCTTTACCGGGACGAACCACGAAGTCAGGCCGGGTCGCGGTTGAGGCAAGCCGGCTAGAATTTCTGCGGCGGGTCGGTCCCTCTCTGGAGCTTTTTTCCAAAAATTCTCAAATCTTTTCCAAACTTCTGGGGCTTCACCCAGATGTTCTTTTAAGGTTCTTTTGGGGTCCACAGCTCACTCCAAGGGTCCAGAAGTTCTGTGATGGTCCTTGGGGGGTGCAGACTTCAACTCCCAGAATGCACCTGGCGCAAACTCCTTTTTGGCCACTGGACAGTGGTCAGCTGGTCGCTTTCTTCAGGAGTTGGTGCAGGGGACTCTGGTTTAGCAATTTTTCACCTGTAGCAAACAGGGAGTCCCTCCTTGAACCAATTGAAGCCAGGCAAAGTCCTTCTTGTGGTGAAGCCCAAGTGTGCAGCTGGTGCAGTCCTTCTGAGTGCAGGGTCCAGGTGCAGGCCAGGGGTCCAGCAGGGCAGTGCTTCTTCTTCTTTAGTTCCTTTCTTGTTGAATTCTGTAGGGGATCTGAGGTGTGGGGGCAGGTCTGCCAGTTTTATTCTTGCTCCTGGGTGAAAAGCAGGGGGGCCCTGGTTCTCCAATCAGGTACAGGGTCGCCCCCCTGTGATGACCACTTCCTGGGAAGTGTGGCAAAAATCCATCCCAAAAGGCAACGGTCTCTAAAAATCCAACATGGCTGAATCTGATTTTTGGAGGTTACATCTGGCTGAGCCCACCCACTGGTGTGGCTAAAAATCATAAACACACCCCTCTCCTGCCCTCTCCTAATCTAATCAAGGGGGCACCTAGCTGTCTGGGGTTGCAGGATGTGGGGGTGTTGCTGGGTGCTGCAAATGTCCTTCTCTGCCTTTGAAGACCAGTTTGGCAGCCCTCCCCCTTCCTGCCTCACCATCTGCTGAGGGGAGATTCTCTCCCCCAAGCACATTCCTTTGTGTGAAGTCTGGCCACTTCACACCTCATCAAGGCAGCCTGGCAGAAGCTGCTGCAGGCTGGCAAATCAGAGCACAGCAGCAAAAACAATGCAGAGCTGAAATTGGCAACTTTTTAGGTAAAGTCTAAACTTTTTACCTGGACAAGTTATATTAAATCCCACAACTGGAAGTTGTGGGATTTATTACAACAATCAATTTGATACCAAATTCTTGGTATGTAACATTTAAGGAGACTTTAAAATTTAAAATAAAGTCTGCCCATTCTAGCCTATGAAGGCCATTTATTTCAATGAGGGAAAAACGAATTTGGCTGTTTTTACCTCACCAGGGCTTATAAATCTATTTTTATAAAGTCCCTGCTTATAGTTACATGGCACCCAGCCCTAGGGGCACATAGGGCACACCTTAGGGGTGACTTATATGTAAAAATAAGGTAGTTTAAGACTTTGGAAGTACCTTTAATTCCAAAGTCGAATTTGCATATAACTTTAATTTAAAAGCAGCCAGCAAGGCAGGCTTGCTTTTAAAATGACACTGGGCACCTCAGCAGTGCACCTAGGTGTGCACCACCTATGCTGTGGTCCCTAAACCTACATGCCCTACCATATACTAGGGACTTATAGGTAGGTTAACTTAGCCAATTATAATTAGCCTAATTTGCATATCCATTTTACACAGAGCACAGGCCCTGGGACTGGTTAGCAGTACCCAGGGCACCATCAAAGTCAGGAAAACACCAGCAAAAAGAGGAAAATGGGGGCAAAAAGTGATGGGGCCTCTGCAATCAGCCCTGTTTTCTCACAGGAAGCTTTGTCTCGTTCACAGTAGAAGAGATTCCATGGACTGGTCACCAGAGGAGAAATGATTAGAACCAGGTTGCACAGTCATTATGGACAGTAGGAGACAAAGGATGCTGCAGCTGGTGGTAGGGTCTTTGTCCATGTCAACGAGACAGGCTTACAGTCAGACGCGGGTCGAGTTCCTGAACAGCTGTGCTTGGTGGAGAGGGAATGCCAGGGATCTGAGAGAAGATGCAGTGCAATTCATGATGTCCCTAATTGAGAAAGGTCAACCCAGTATTGCGATCACAGGTACTCTGGAGGGCATTGCCTTCGTGGGTAAGCTTCTCTGGGGTTACACCCCAATGACTGGAAAGTTAGGAACTAGGATTTTAGAGGGCTAGGCTAGGGAGATGGGGTGTGCTGGATCTTGGAGCAACCCTTGAACCAGAGAATTATTTGGTAAGGTGTTAGATAGTATGTGGATAGATTGCAGTGGGAAGGATGAGCAGGTCTTGTTTATAATGTTGATGATCTGGATGTCTTCTTTAGAGCTTTTCAAGTATCAGAGCTTTTGGGAGGTATGGGGGTCAACTGGGAGGAGGTGCGTAGTTGTGAGGCGGGCCTGCAAGTGTATTCCATAAGTCGAAGACAGTTCAAAGAGGGCAGGGTAAGACAGTTTTTCTTCTAAGTTACCCAGCCCCCCAGTTTTTCCCCATCAGTTAGGCCACCACACTGAGAAGCAGCTGGCCGCTAGGGAGAGCAGGCATTGAACTTACAAGCTAGTTACAGCTTTCCTGCTGCAAGCATATAGGTGTTGAAGCGAGGGCCTATGGCACACAGTCTTTCCATAAAGGGGTGGCGACTGAAGCGGGCAGGACGGAATGGAATAGACCACGCATCAGGAGCTCAGGGTTGTGGACATCTGGTTGTTTTCAGAGCTATGTGCAGGGGAGAAGAGAATTAGTCAATGGTATTTTTTGACATTTTGTTTTGTTTCTCAGGTTCGATTGTATGCCCATGAGGACTGGGATTATTGTTATGGATCATAGGACACCCCATTGTAAGGTTGGCCTAGAGACAGTTGCAGCAAAGTACCTTCAGCTCCAACTTAGGCTTCGACCCCTCAAAGTTGCAAGTCCCCTGGCAGGATAAGGGGGGTATGAGATGGGCAGTTTGTTGCTGTGCTTGAACAAGCTAATGGTTAGAGGACAGTGTCCAGATATCTTACTAGTCCACCTAGGGAAAAATGATTCTTCTATTGAGTTCTATGAAAGATTTGTTTGAAATACAGACACAATGGACAGGTTGCGACATTATGTGGACTTAGGGGCATATTTATGAGCCCCTAGTGCCACCGGAGCGTCACTTTTCATGATGATGCGGTGGCCACCTTGAAAATACGACCCCTTCACACGCAGCCCTTTGCAAGGAAGGGGCATGCAAAGGATGTTGCTCTGGGAATGCCACAGCAACACCCATTGAATTTTGACACTGCCTGAGATTTACAAGTTTTTGGAAACCTGAGGCTGCATCAAAATCTAACGCCACCCCAGGGGTGGCGTTAGCAAGGTACAACGGGGAGAAATACTTTTATTCCTCCTCGTTTTTTACTTTTTTCCTTTTTTTATTCTTGTTGTTGACAGCTGCAATTCAGGTGGGAAAAAAACAGGTAGAGAAGTGCCCTCCTGGATAAGACAGGAAGTTTAAGGTTCATTAACAAGTTAACTTAGTTACAGGTTATTAGTTGCAGTGAAACTGAGAGGTGAAAGGCCTCAAGTGAGGACATTTAGCCCAACATGGGGGTAGAACCTTGCAGGTGTATGTTTGTAGGAGAGTGGCGTTTTATGGGTGGGGGTAGTTTAATGTAGGTATTTGGGCCCGTATTTATACTTTTTGACGCTAAACTGCGCTAACGCAGTTTAGCGTCAAAAAGTTTAGCGCCGGCTAACGCCATTCTGAAGCGCCATGCGGGCGCCGTATTTATTGAATGGCGTTAGCCGGCGCTAGCAGACCGGCGCTGCCTGGTGTGCGTGGAAAAAACCACATACACCAGGCAGCGCCGGCGTAGGGAAAAATGGCGTTAGAGCGTCTTAAAATGGTGCAAGTCAGGTTGACGCAAAAAAATCGCCTCCACCCGATTTGCGCCATTTTTAACGACGCCCAAATGCCATTTACATGACTCCTGTCTTAGTAAAGAAGGAGTCATGCCCCCTTGCCCAATGGCCATGCCCAGGGGACTTATGTCCCCTGGGCATGGTCATTGGGCATTGTGGCATGTAGGGGGGCACAAATCAGGCCCCCCTATGCCAAAAAAATGTATATAAATTTTTTTTTTTATACGTACCTGAACTTACCTGAATGTCCCTGGGATGGGTCCCTCCATCCTTGGGTGTCCTCCTGGGGTGGGCAAGGGTGGCAGGGGGGTCCCTGGGGGCATGGGAGGGCAGCTGTGGGCTCATTTTGAGCCCACAGGTCCCTTAACGCCTGCCCTGACCCAGGCGTTAAAAAGAGGCGCAAATGCGGGGTTTTTTGCCCCGCCCACTCCCGGGCGTGATTTTTGCCCGGGAGTATAAATACGACGCATTTGCATCGCAGTCATTTTTTTAGACGGGAACGCCTACCTTGCATCTCATTAACGCAAGGTAGGCGTTCACGCAAAAAAATGACGCTCTTTCCTCATACTTTGGCGCTAGACGCGTCTAACGCCAAAGTATAAATATGGCGTTAGTTTTGCGCCGAATTTGCGTCGAAAAAAACTACGCAAATTTGGCGCAAACGGAGTATAAATATGCCCCTTGGTTTGTAGAATGAGGTTTAATTTTGTAAGGCACTAATGCCCAGGTTGTATACATGTGATAGGCACCTATTTCAATAAAGTGGCTTGTTTTACACAAACACGGTGTCAGTGGTCTGTGCTGCTCCCCTGTTCCCCAATATGTTGATAAATGTATATGATGAGACTATAACATTTAAAACATATCTGGAAAAATATGCGTAATTAGAAAAATAAACAAGCACAGAGGCTAGTTTTGTATTGCATTATTTTGATGCTGTATTTCTTTACATTTTAGAATGTTACTGGTGGCATCACTTGTGTGGCCTTCTATGCTTGTGAGGAGTTCAGTTGGAGCTTCCAGGCACCACTGGGAGGCTTAGGCCCTCAATACTTAAGACTGCCAGGGTCGTGGTGGCAGTGGGACCGCCGCCAATGTGGAGGTCTGACCGCCACATTACGACTGCAGTGGTAGTGCCACGGTTGGACTGCCAGCACCACCAGTTTTCCTCCACAGGAGGGTCTGGTGGTGCTGGTGGTCCTAATCCACCAGGCAACGCTGCAAGCAGCGCCGCCCTGGGAATTATAATCCCTCTCTCCACCAGTGGTTACATGTAAAGGCTTGCAGAGACGTGGTTCAGGGTGCCCCAGGGGGGCCCCTGCACTGCCCATGCACTTGGTATGGGCAGTGCAGGAGCCGTCCTGGCTAGCCTTGTCGCTGGGTGCTGGTGCACTCTACGCACTACAGCATTGCCTCCAGCTCTATTACGAGCCAGCGACAATGCTGTAGGTCATTTCCCGCTGGGCCAGCTGGTGGAAACAGAGTTTCCACCTGCTTGCCCAGTGGGAAACTCATAATCGGGGAGGCGGTCACACTGGCCGCAACCTACCCATTGGGACTTTGGTGAATTGGATTTTCCGTCCGCTGAAGTCATAATGATCCCCTTAGTGTTTTGTTCCTTCTTTGATCTGAAATAAATCTGTTTTCTTCTTCATCTAGCTCATCTGCTTCCTTGCCATTGCAGCAGTTTTCCTTATAAGCCCACTGCATGAATGCCACGATTGTGAAATAACAAGGATGCCTGGTCTTTAATTCACCCAATGTCTCTTTTCAGCAGCAAACCTACACATCCTGGCTCTTTCTGTCACTTTTACAGACTCCTTTGCTTATTCACTTTTTAATTTTTTCCTCTTTTGCCATCTTTCCTCATTCTTCCTTTTCTGATTTTTTTCTCTCTTGCTCTGAGTCAACGTCTGATGCTGAAAAGAAAGTCAAGATGTCCCCATCTGCAGCCAGAACCACAAATTCAGCGCTGTGGGATTGTTTTGTTCTGCTGAATCATTTTTATGTTACTGGCATTATAACATACCTAAAGACCCTCAGAGCA
The DNA here is from genome assembly GCF_031143425.1 of Pleurodeles waltl. Taxonomy (NCBI): domain Eukaryota; kingdom Metazoa; phylum Chordata; class Amphibia; order Caudata; family Salamandridae; genus Pleurodeles; species Pleurodeles waltl. The sequence goes on from NC_090437.1 coordinate 221,956,460, forward strand.
TGCAGAATTTTACAAAAATCAATACCATTATCATTTTCCTGCTTCAATGCCCTACCCACTTTCTGCTACCTGAACTTCGATTTCAACAACATTACATAAAGTGTTTAAATGATCCCAAAGTGACTGCATTGATGATGAATACTTGACATAGTAGTCACTGTTGCAAAGTGACTTCTTTTTTGTTGGTCAGCCCCAGAATTTAATTTTTTCTTCGACTCACCTATCCAACCTTGAACTCTAACACTGGAATACTGCTAACCATTGCCCAGGGTATGTCCTCTGGCCTTAAAACAAAGTCGAAATTGGCTTAAAATCCCATTTGGCACATTTGACTTTACTAAAAGATTGTTGTTTCTGGTGTACAAACTACAGGTATGACATGTAAAATTAAATGTCACATCTGAACTGAAGCACTTTATTGTGGCATGCTGTTCTATTCTTGCGGTCTTATATAGCTCATGGCTACCCAAAGGCCTCCCAGCACTGTCACAGAAACTGAAGATGGACTGTTGGAGCTGGCAGGAGGAATGAGATGCCAAAAAGCTGGGTTTTGAAAGTTTCACAGAAGGGAAGCTAATGCTCCAAAAGAGGCAGTTGCAAGGGAAGAGTGTTCTAAAGCCTGGGGGCCAGGAAAGAAGTAGACTGCCCCCTCCAAGCTGGACCTGTGATTCCTAGGGACCTTCAACGGATGGGCTGATGAGAAGTGAAGGACTCTCCCTGAGGGATATGGGCCGGCTAAGGGTCTTAACAGGAGGGGGCCCTTATTATAAATTGCCTTGTGCATTATACAAAAGGACGTGAACTGCACACTGCATTCCACTGGAAGCCAGTGTAAATCTCTCAAGGCCTTAGAGGCTGGGACATGTTTAGGAACATTCATCAGGAGGTGAGTGGCAGCATTCTGCACAATTTGCAACCTCCTGACGAGATAGCAGGGTAAACCTACTAACAAGGCATTCCCATATTCAAGATGTGCTAAGACAAGAGCCTGCACAACCATTCTTCTACCAATGAAGGGAAGGAGGTGAAAGATCTTCCTCAGTGATTTCAAAATACCGTAGCAGCTGGCGGTGATTTTTTTTGCTTGAGAGTGCATAGTAAGATTGGAAACAAGCCATCACCCGGGGCTCTTTATTGGATTTTTAGGGATGGGTGGGGTGCTAAGACAACCTGGAAAAGAGTTCAAGGCTAGATTGCTGAGATTCTTTCCCAACAAGTTCACCTCAGTTTTGTCTGTATTGAGCTACAATTTAAGCCCGCCATCCAGCTGGCTACATCATGAAGGCAGTTCAGAGTTAAGTGACTGGAATTAGGGTGCAGGGAGATTGCCATAACCAGTTGAGTGTCATCGGCTTAGGAAACCAACAATAGCCCATAGTCTTGGACTATAACTGCCAGGGGGCAAAGATAAAGGTTGAATTAGGTGGGCTCAAAGAGGAACCCTGTCGCACTCCACAGCAAGACGAAAAGCTTGCTGAGAGCAAGGGCTGATCCTGGGCCTGGAAAGAACAATTCTGCAAAAAGGAAAAAAGCCAGCCCAGAGCTCTGCGTCTGATACCTGCATCGGAAATCCACTGCAAGAGAGTAGGATGCTCTACAGTATTGAAAACAGCGCTGAGATCTAACAGGGTTATGGCTGCAGATCCACCATGATCCTGGAGGCTCCTGAGTTCCTCGAAAACTACCAGTAGTGCTGTTTCTGTGCTATGTAGAGGGCAAAAGCCCATCTGGGTGGGATGGAGCAGTGCATTTGACTCCAGGAAAATATACTGTAGAGATGTTCACTGACATATTTTTCGAGCAACTTGGAGACTTCAGGTAGCAAGATATTGCCCTGTAGTTGCTTAGAATGGAGGGGTCTAAGTTACATTTCTTTAAGAGTGTCTTAAGAATTGCATTTTTCCATTGATAAGGTACAAGCCCACAAGTTAGAGAAAGGCTGAACAACTCTGATACTACTGGGACAATGACATCGGATCCTTGGTAAAGGATGTGAAAGGGAGCAGAGTCCAAGGGCAAGCCTCATTTTACAGCGGTTAGGAGGTCCCTGACTGTTTCTCAAATGAGAGGAGGGATGGCCAGGAGGGAGCACTCTTGAAAGTCACAGGGAGGGTCACGGGAGCAGCGGTCTGCCAAGTTGGGAGGGTTAGGAAAGTAGGAATTGACATCCTTAACTTTTTTATGAAAGATAAAATCCAGTTTGTTGCAGTGTTCAGTCGATGCCATTGAGGTGGGGCCGGATGCCATGGGCTCAATGATGTGTTTAAGGATCTTAAATTGGCAATGTTAGTAAAATAGAAGGCATCTTGGGAAGCTTTGATCTCTGCATGATAGAGCCTGATGGAGCTCCTATATTCTGCCACCCACTCTGTATTCCTGAAAACAATGACACTGACCTTCACCGAGACCTGGTCCTCTGCAACCTGCAAGCTCTCATGTTTGCAGACCTCTTTTACAGACCTAAAAACTTGGTCTGGGTGAAATTTACATTAGCTGAGGAATGCGGGGAATTTAGGGGACTTTGCATATGTCTATTAAGCAAAATTCCCAAAATTACATTGCAAAGCGTAATTATTTAACAACTGTAGAATAATTTACAGCAAGACGCATCATTTGTGGTAAAACCTTTACAGCAAATGCACAAGAACAACAGGACACAAGCAGAAAATTGTTCACGGTAATTGGGTTTAAATGCATCCTTGTGCTAAAAATTGATGTGAAAACGCATATTGGGCTACAATGTACCATAGAATTTGAATTTTGTTAAATAACATGTGATTTCACATCATTTTATCAAAATCTTCTTAAACTACACAAAACCAATAACCAAATTATGCAAACATTGCACACTCCTACTAAAATCCTGTTTTTATGTGTTAAATAAGCCACTGCTAAAATTACCTTATTGCCCATGGGTTATGAGACATAGGGCCACATGTAGCAAAGTTTTGATTTGCGACTCGCAAATTGCGAGTCAGACCGACTCGCAATTTTCGAGTTGCAATTCTGACGGTAGGGTAGTGTCATTGACACTAATTGCGACTCGCAAGGGGGTCGCAAATGCCCACCTCATGAATATTCATTAGGATGGTCGCAATTGGGACCCCCTTGGGAATGGCGGGCCTCACAGGGATGGTGGCCTGCTGGAGACAGCAGACCACCATGTCTGTGACTGCTTTTCAATAAAGCAGTTTTTTTTTGTAATGCAGACTTTAAGGAAAACGAGATGCATTACAAAAAACAAAAAATGAAATGTTTTTGTTTCATTTTTTCAGAGCAGGCAGTGGTCTGTAGGACCACTGCCTGCTCTGAAAACATGTTTTCTGTGACATTGTCCAAGGGGGCAGGGCTCCAAGGGGGACCCCTTCTCGTTTGCAAATGTGTTACCACCAGTGTTACACTGGTGCTAACAGCAAATGCTTTGCGACCGCGTTCGCTTTCACAATACAATCCTACATCACACTGCGAGTCGCAATTAGGAAGGGAACTCCCCTTCCTAATTGCGAGTCACAAACACGTTTTGCGATTCGGTAACAATGTTATTGAATCGCAAAACTGGGTTTGTGCATCGGGAAGTGCTTTTTGCACCTCGCAAACAGCCAGATTCGGGAGGTGCAAAAAGCTTCGTACATGTGGCCCATAGTACCTAGAAGTAGCATATGCCTAAATTAATGATGACGTACCTACAGTAAATAATTCAACAAAAGCGGGTTTGACTATGTTGGGTTTAGCTGTTCTCATAGTATTTACAGAGAAAGCAGATTAAATAACTATTTCTGAATTAGCTAGTAGGACACAGCTAGAGAAAAATGTGCCTGTTTTTTCTAACTAGCTAAGGAATACAAATTTCTGAAAAAAATATATTTACTTGCTTGAGTCACTATATGCTAAATAACTGCAGTCTACAGCAGCTGGCCTGCCCTGCCATGCCTGTAATAGGGAGAGAACCTTCTGCAAAGAGCTGTACAATAGGCAACTTTGATTGACATGTCGAACTGAGTGGGCAGGGATGAATCATCTGAGCTCTGAAGAATGTTCAGGATGCGGACTGCTTCTTTTCTACTTGTGAACAGTGGCAAATCATGTATTTCAGGCCAGTCTGTGGCACATTTAAAAAGTTTGATCCCTTAAAAGGGATCAAACAGGCCCAATCCACAATTCTTGTTTATCCCTTTCTGGTTATTAAATTACCTTTCTTTGTCCTACTACAATTTTTACTTATTTTCTTTTATGGGTCCAGGTTCTGGGTTAAACTGGAGTCTAGTGTTAGATGTGGGAGAACAGTAGTACTTTCCATACACATCTGCCCTTCCCCAGCTTTGCAATACACTCCCAGCTCTCAGAGCACAGGTTTAGTGTGGCTGAATACTTATTTCATCTTGGATTTGCCCTGACAAATTGAATTTTGGTCCTGCTTACAGCATTATAAATGGAAACTACTGAATACTTAGATGGTCCAGGGCCTTGGATCCTTTAATCCATTGGATATAGAGAGAAGCTAGGAGTGTATTGGGTGTACCCTACCACCAGGCTGGTAAACCCTACACAGCTGGACCCTCACACAGCCTTCCTCAGAATACTGCTGTACTGGTGAGAGGATACAAAGAGGATTGAACCTGCTCCACCTGGCATCTGTGATCTGTGAGAAGAGCCTGAGAATGTTGGGCCCCTTCATACTTGAAACCCAAGGACAGAAAGTGCTCATAAGGCGGATTCCCTGGTTGACTCCTGGAACATAAAAAAGCTGAAGAGGACATTCCTCTGAAGAGTCCCAGTGGACAAGTTGCAAATGGTGTGGGACAGGACTTTGGTGTTTGTCTCTCCCTGACACCCTGCACGTCTCTGCATGCCTTCCTGTAGGTCCTGGTGGCCTTGGAAGTGTACATCTGATATTGTTTTCTCACCAAAACAAAGTTTGGAAACCTGTGAAAACTTTTCCTCCATAGCTCCAGACAATCAGAGGATCTTGCAGGAAAAGATTATCTGACTGGTCGTTTTCACGTCATCAGATTGAATTTCAGCTTAGTCCTGTGCAGTAATCTCTGCACCTCGGAAAAATATGCATAAGCCCCATTCTGAGTTAGAATTTAGGAAATATTCAGCTAGAAATTTCAAATGCTCCCGAGCACCAGCAAGGCCAATCTTCGTGAGGTATTCGCCCTAAGTTCCAATGCAGTTTTAGTGGTGCCCTGTGCAGAGACAATGCTTTTTCTCAAGAAGTGATTAGTCCCATTATGCCTTAGGATGTAAATTAAATGTTAACATTTTCTTTAAGAAATTTACAAAGTCCCTTTAAAAAATGTTCTCAAACTTTTAACTTACAGACTTTTACCTGGACCCATCCACTTGATGTGTATGACCTGAGCTCCATCACAACTGGCCATCATTACTTCTTGTTCCTGATCTACCATGACTTTTGACTTTGCACATTTTCTCTTTAATGCTTAAAAATGCATATCTCCAGTTCCCTAGATTGGATTTTTGTTGTTTTGGCCTTCCTTTACTCTCTTTATTTTAAAATGGCCATGTGTTTTTAGTTTGTTTTGGGTGATGTGTATGCACTGCTTACATTATCTGCCTATTACCTTTGGCTTTGATTTAAATTTAAACCTAATTTGATTCACGTTATGAGGGATTGAGAACAGGTTTACTTTATATATGTTGTATGACAATTAGCTTGAGGTGGACTTATCTTTTGACTTATCTTTTGAGGTTGACACTTGTCCACCCTAAATAATAACCCTCTTTCCTACAGTCACCTTCTGTGGGGTTGTAGGCCAAATGTACCCTTGGCCAAGTTACTTCACAGCATAATTTGCAGAGCGTCTTTGATACACCGTGGCCATTTCTCTATTTTCAAAACAATGTAATATGTAGGCAGTAGGAAAGTACCATCTTGCCTGGCATGTTACCCCCATATTTCACTGTATATATGTTGTTTTAGTTGTATGTGTCGCTGGGACCCTGCCAGCCAGGGCCCCAGTGCTCATAAGTGTGCCCCGTATGTGTTCCCTGTGTGATGACTAACTGTCTCACTGAGGCTCTGCTGACCTGAACCTCAGTGGTTATGCTCTCTCCTTACTTTCTAAATTGTCACTAACAGGCTAGTGTCCAATTTCACCAATTCACATTGGCATACTGGAACACCCTTATAATTCCCTAGTATATGGTACTGAGGTACCCAGGGTATTGGGGTTCCAGGAGATCCCTATGGGCTGCAGCATTTCTTTTGCCACCCATAGGGAGCTCTGACAATTCTTACACAGGCCTGCCACTGCAGCCTGAGTGAAATAACGTCCACGTTATTTCACAGCCATTTACTACTGCACTTAAGTAACTTATAAGTCACCTATATGTCTAACCTTTACCTGGTAAAGGTTGGGTGCTAAGATACTTAGTGTGTGGGCACCCTGGCACTAGCCAAGGTGCCCCCACATCGTTCAGGGCAAATTCCCCGGACTTTGTGAGTGCGGGGACACCATTACACGCGTGCACTATACATAGGTCACTACCTATGTATTGCATCACAATGGTAACTCCGAACATGGCCATGTAACATGCCTAAGATCATGGAATTGTCACCCCAATGCCATTCTGGCATTGGGGAGACAATTCCATGATCCCCCGAGTCTCTAGCACAGACCCGGGTACTGCCAAACTACCTTTCCCGGGGTTCACTGCAGCTGCTGCTGCTGCAAACAACCCAGACAGGTTTCTGCACTCCTGGGGTCCAGCCAGGCTTGGCCCAGGAAGGCAGAACAAAGGACTTCCTCAGAGAGAGGGTGTTACACCCTCTCCCTTTGGAAAAAGGTGTCAGGGCTGGGGAGGAGTAGCCTCCCCCAGCCTCTGGAAATGCTTTGATGGGCACAGATGGTGCCCATCTCTGCATAAGCCAGTCTACATCGGTTCAGGGATCCCCTCGCCCTGCTCTGGCGTGAAACTGGACAAAGGAAAGGGGAGTGACCACTCCCCTGACCTGCACCTCCCCTGGGAGGTGCCCAGAGCTCCTCCAGTGTGCTCCAGACCTCTGCCATCTTGGAAACAGAGGTGCTGCTGGCACACTGGACTGCTCTGAGTGGCCAGGGCCAGTAGGTGACGTCAGAGACTCCTTCTGATAGTCTCTTACCTGTGTTGCTAGCCTATCCTCCTTCCTAAGTAGCCAAACCTCCTTTTCTGGCTATTTAGGGTCTCTGCTTTGGGGAATTCTTTAGATAACGAATGCAAGAGCTCATCAGAGTTCCTCTGCATCTCTCTCTTCACCTTCTGCCAAGGAATCGACCGCTGACTGCTCTGGACGCCTGCAAACCGCAACAAAATAGCAAAGACGACTACTGCAACCTTGTATCGCTGATCCAGCTGCCTTCTCGACTGCTTTCCTGGTGGTGCATGCTGTGGGGGTAGTCTGCCTCCTCTCTGCACTAGAAGCTCCGAAGAAATCTCCCGTGGGTCGACGGAATCTTCCCCCTGCAACCGCAGGCACCAAAAGACTGCATCACCGGTCCTCTGGGTCCCCTCTCAGCACGACGAGCGTGGTCCCTGGAACTCAGCAACTCTGTCCAAGTGACTCCCATAGTCCAGTGACTCTTCAGTCCAAGTTTGGTGGAGGTAAGTCCTTGCATCACCACGCTAGACTGCATTGCTGGGTACCACATGATTTGCAGCTGCTCCGGCTCCTGTGCACTCTTCCAGGATTTCCTTTGTGCACAGCCAAGCCTGGGTCCCCGACACTCTAACCTGCAGTGCACGACCTCCTCAGTTGTCCTCCAGTGTCGTGGGACCTTCTTTTGTGACTTTGGGTGAACTCTGGTTAACTCTTCTTTGTAGTGCCTGTTCTGGCACTTCTGCGGGTGCTGCCTGCTTCTAAGAGGGCTCCTTGTCTTGCGGGGCACCCCCTCTGTCTCCTCACGCAATTGGCAACATCCTGGTCCCTCCTGGGCCACAGCAGCATCCCAAAACCCTAACCGCGACCCTCGCAGCTAGCAAGGCTTGTTTGTTGTCTTTCTGTTTGGGAATACCTCTGCAAGCTTCTTCACAAAGTGGGACATCCATCCTCCAAAGGTGAAGTTCCTAGTCCTCTTCGTTCTTACAGAATCCACAGCTTCTACCATCTGGTGGCAGCTTCTTTGCACCCTCAGCTGGCATTTCTTGGGCATCTGCCCACTCACGACTTGAGTGTGATTCATGGACTTGGTCCCCTTGTTCCACAGGTACTCTCGTCTGGAAATCCACTGTTGTTGCATAGCTGGTGTTGGTCTTCCTTACAGAATTCCCCTATCACGACTTCTGTGCTCTCTGGGGAACTTAGATGCACTTTACACCTACTTTTCAGGGTCTTGGGGTGGGCTATTTTTCTAACCCTCACTGTTTTCTTCCAGTCCCAGCGACCCTCTACAAGCTCACATAGGTTTGGGGTCCATTCGTGGTTCGCATTCCACTTTTGGAGTATATGGTTTGTGTTGCCCATATACCTATGTGCTCTCATTGCAATCTATTGTGACTGCACATTGCTTGCATTGCTTTCTATTGCTATTACTGCATATTTTTGGTATTGTGTACATATATCTTGTGTATATTTGCTATCCTCATACTGAGGGTACTCACTGAGATACTTTTGGCATATTGTCATAAAAATAAAGTACCTTTATTTTTAGGATATCTGTGTATTGTGTTTTCTTATGATATTGCGCATATAACACTAGTGGTATAGTGGGAGCTTCGCATGTCTCCTAGTTCAGCCTAAGCTGCTCTGTTAAGCTACCTTTTCTATCAGCCTAAGCTGCTAGACAATTCTTCTACACTAATAAGGGATATCTGGACCTGGTGCAGAGTGTAAGTACCCCTTGGTACTCACTACAAACCAGGCCAGCCTCCTACATAGGCTGGTTGCAAGGATGTACAAAATGCCTGTGTCGTTATTATTCGTATGGCAGGTAGGTTTTCCAAATCTCTGCTAACAGTTCTCAATGCAGAGTGAGGCCTGCAAGTAACATCAGATTGCTATCTTATTTATGGCTGCATTTCAACCCAGTTCAGTGGGAGGACAAGAGTTACAATGCCATAAAATGGCACTTTGTTAAAGTGCCAATCTTTGGAGCATGCAGCTTCAAAAGATGCCAACAATTTTAATTTGGCCTGCATGGCTGTCCCTTTTAGGATAGGGTCCAGAGTGCAATTGTTTCCAAGTCAGAAGACAAACATTCTTGCTGTTCCCTTTCCTCTAGAATTCACAAGTAGATGCAGAATGACTGTGTGATCTTCCAAGCCATTCTGAGTTGTTGTGTATTTCCCTTGATGAACTTGGCCTCTGAATTGACTGATACTAGGGGCACAATTAACCCTGGGATTACAAGTTGCACCCGAAGATCTGATTTGAAATTATGAATTGGTGGGGAAATCAGTAGTTCTCATTCTTCTGCAGATTATTAATGATTGACATGATGCAGACCTGTTGAAAGACCTTAGGTGTTGCAGACCTGTTAAAAGACAGTTAAGGTATAGTCCTTTTTGTGATTTTATACTGCACACATGTCTTGGTATATGTATATACCACATTGTAGCACTGCCTATCCATTAAAATAATGTGTACATTTCCCACAAGGGTAAACATTTAGGGGGTCATTTTGACCTTGGCGGACGGTGGAGGCCGTCCGCCAAGGTACCGCCGCTGAATGACCGCACCGCGGTCAAAAGACCGCGGCGGCCATTCAGACATTTCCTCTGGGCCGGCGGGCGCTCTCCAAAAGAGCGCCCGCCGGCCCAGAGGAAATGCCCCTGCAACGAGGACGCCGGCTCAGAATTGAGCCGGCGTAGTTGCAGGGGTGCGACGGGTGCAGTTGCACCCGTCGTGTATTTCAGTGTCTGCTTAGCAGACACTGAAATACTTTGCAGGGCCCTCTTACGGGGGCCCCTCGGCACCCCCTACCGCCATCCTGTTCCTGGCGGGAGACCCGCCAGGAACAGGATGGCGGTAGGGGGTGTCAGAATCCCCATGGCTGCGGAGCGCGCTCCGCAGCCATGGAGGATTCACCAGGGCAGTAGTAAACCGGCGGGAGACCGCCGGTTTACCCTTTCTGGCCGCGGCTGAACCGCCGCGGTCAGAATGCCCTCGGGAGCACCGCCAGCCTGTTGGCGGTGCTCCCGTGGTCGGTGACCCTAGCGGTCATCGGCCGCCAGGGTCAGAATGACCCCCCTAGGGCCATATTTATACTTTTCGACACCCAACTGCGCCAACGCAGTTGTGCGTCAAAAAATCTAACGCCGGCTAACGCCATTCTGAAGCGCCATGCGGGCGCCGTATTTATTCAATGACGTTAGCCGGCGTTAGCCGGCGGAGATGCCTGGTGTGCGTCAAAATAAATGACGTACACCAGGCAGCGCCGGCGTAGGGGAATATGGAGCTTGGGCGCCAAAAAATGGGGCAAGTCAGGCTGAGGCAAAATTTTCGCCTCAACCCGATTTGCGCCATTTTTTTGACTCCCAACCCCCATTGAATAGACTCCTGTCTTAGCAAAGACAGGAGTCATGCCCCCTTGCCCAATGGCCATGCCCAGGGGACTTCTGTCCTCTGGGCATGATCATTGGGTATAGTGGCATGTAGGGGGGCACAAATCAGGCCCCCCTATGCCACCCAAAAAAAAAAAAAAATTACTTACCTGAACTTAGGTTTGCCTCAGCCTGACTTGCCCCATTTTTTGGCACCCAAGCTCCATATTCCCCTACGCCGGCGCTGCCTGGTGTACGTCATTTTTTTTCACGCACACCAAGCAGCTCCGCCGGCTAACGCCGGCTAACGTCATTGAATAAATACGGCGCCCGCATGGCGCTTCAGAATGGCGTTAGCCGGCGTTAGATTTTTTGACGCACAACTGCATTGGCGCAGTTGTGCTTCGAAAAGTATAAATATGGCCCCTAGTCTCTTATGTAGACGTTTTTAGTTGCTGACTCTAACCTAAGATGCTAACTTGAATTCTAAATTATTTAACAAGTTTTTCCTCTATGGTGCCCTCAATGTTTTTCTGATAATTACCAGGCAATGAACAGACAAGGCGTACTTACACTCATTACAGAATTGCACTGTTCATAATTGAAGACAGACATTGTGGATTCTGACTTAAGTAGCTTAGTTTGTATATATATACAAACTATCATACTTTTTATTTTGTGATCACTGTGGGCCCCGAGCACCATATTTGCCATCTATGTTGATTGTGATGACATATTTCTCACAATTAAATCTCACTTTATTGACTATTGTTTTCCTTACCACAACTGCATTAGTAAGTATTACTAACAATGTTGCAAATGTGGTAGTAAAACTAGACCCTAATCAACCTTTATAACACTTACTAGCCTCAAACCATGTTCCTAGAGGGCATATTGGATTGTCCTTGTTCGTATGACCACCTGTCTGGGAAGACCAATTCCTTTTGCTTGGGGTTCCAATTAGTAATTGCACAGAAGCTAGTCAGAGAAAGACCCCATTTATATCCACCTTCTTCTGAATTATTTAAAAAAATGGTTTATGTGAATAATATTTCCTGGAGGTGTGTAGTTTTCAAATATCTCTTTTGTTTTTTTAATACAGTGTCTGACTCCACCAGAGTGTTCTCATCACTTATTAACAGTGCTGAGTGAGACTTAGTATAGTAAACAATATTTAAACTTAATCTGAGCATTGGATTGTCAAAAAAAGACTACAGGTATGAAATATTTGAGCTCTGAGCAGGCGTTAAAAGAAGGCTCCCATTGGTTACAATGGGCCTCTGGTTGCTTTGTAGGGTTGTTGTCAACGTTCTTGATGCTAATCCTGTAAAGCGCCGAACTACTGTCAAAAATTCAGACGCTAGTTCCCTAACTACCGCCATGGTGCACCATAGAGTAAATACGGTGCACACATGGTGGTGTTAGGGGGGCACTAAGGGGCACAAGAATATACCCCTAAGTGTTTACAAATTTGAAAGGCTGGTTGTTCATGACCTTCTTACAAGTGTCCTTGCTCTGAATGACCCAAAACCTGCTCCTGAGAGAACATTTCTCATAGTTAGAATTAGCATTGTCATTTTACATGTGAGTACATCTACATGGATAGCAAATTTAGGTTTTGTGAATAATAAGCTTTAATTTGAACTCATAAATTAGGTTATGTTCCACCAAAGTGTCAATGAGGTATATTCCTTTTTGTGAATCAGACCCAATGCAAATAGGAGGACCTCACTTTGGGGGTCATTCTGACCCTGGCGGTCATGGACCGCCAGGGCCAACGACCGCGGGACCACCGCCAACAGGCTGGCGGTGCTCCCATGGGCATTCTGACCGCGGCGGTACAGCCGCGGTCAGAAACGGGAAACCGGCGGTGTCCCGCCGGTTTCCCACTGCCCAAGGGAATCCTCCATGGCGGCGCTGCAAGCAGCGCCGCCATGGGGATTCCGACCCCCTTACCACCAGCCTGGTTCTGGCGGTTTTGACCGCCAGAACCTGGCTGGCGGTAACGGGTGTCGTGGGGCCCCCTAACAGGGCCCCACCAAGATTTTCAGTGTCTGCCAAGCAGACACTGAAAATCGCGACGGGTGCAACTGCACCCGTCGCACCCCTTCCACTCCGCTGGCTCCATTCGGAGCCGGCATCCTCATGGAAGGGGGTTTCCCGCTGGGCTGGCGGGCGGCCTTCTGGCGGTCGCCCGCCAGCCCAGCGGGAAACTCAGAATTACCGCGGCAGTCTTTTGACAGCACAGCGGTATTCTGCCGGCGGAACTTTGGCGGGCGGCCTCCGCCGCCCGTCAAAGTCAGAATGCCCCCCTTAGTCTAGTCTTCCAAATCTATAAATATATGAACCCATGATGGTCTGGCTCGATTTCTTGAACTTCATGGAACTAGTACCTCTAACAAAATCAATTTTATAGGGTGATTTAGGCAATGGCTAGTGGCCTGCCAGCATATCAGGTCAACAGAAGCCTGTCCTCTGCTCCCCTGGCAGAGGATAACCCACTATATTATGAGATCGCTGACTACATGGTGAGGGTATCACTGCCTTCTGAGAATCACCACGTGTATTGAATGTACTGAAGGCATACAAATATGATGATTGGGTGCCAGTTTATTTTAGTGCCACTTGGCATAAGCCATTACTGGATCCTGAACCCATTTATGGATGTGCTTACATCTGGACAATCTCTATGTATATCTCTTTTATCTTTCATATGATGAACTATCCATCATAACATGGATGTATTTTTTTTATATTGTGAGAACCAATCCAGTTATACCTGTCGTGACAACTTTTTGATGTCTGGCGCACTCATCATTTCAGCAGCTAATCTTAGCATCTGTTTATTGTAATCCCGTTCAAGATCCTGTTATGGTTTCCATCTATTTTTAGTCCTATAGGGCATCTAGTGCATGACTTTTTAGTAAATGGTTGTCAATGTTGGTTAATGAAAACCTGCTTCCTCCAAAACAGAAGACTCATTTATTGATTTTTATAAGTAATACTTTGTTCACCAGATAGCGAAGTAATGAATAAATACTTGGTCTAATGATTCATCTATTATTTTTGGATGTGTTAACCATTTGCACAGAGTGCCCTCATTCAGAGGACGATGCATATCACAATCTAAACGAAATACGCTTTTATGATCCAGAAGTGAAAAATGAAGATTATGCAACTATCTCATTTCTAAAACAAAAAATTGAATCTTTATGAATTTGTAAAATAGTCAAAAAGAACGAGAGAAAACCACATGAATACGGTTTCTTTTACATAGCTTGCCAATCTAAACAAATGAGGAGAAAAACTATAAATTTGACAGTGCAAGCAAAAAAAAAGGGAAACCCAATTCAGGATCTAGTTCTAAAAAGTACAATTATTTTAACAATTCTTGAAGAGGTACATTTTCTCTAACATAGGAATATCTTGGTAGAGGAAATCTGAATTGTGAATTCTGCTATGGATTAATTCCTCCAGAAAATTGATGGATTTTGTTACTGTTCAAATCTAGTTTGGGTTTCAAAACTGAAGGTTCTTACTACTTGAAGTTGAATTTATGATACTTAACAACCTGCTGTATTTTAAAATAGAATGGAATAGATGATTGGGACAATAACCTAGCTTTTCGACGACAACACAGGAATGAATATTTCTCACCACTCTAAATGATAGATACACATTTTTAAATATGGTACTTGTAAATTGGGTTTTTGATTGAGGAAAGTGAAAATCCGTCTTGATCAATAACCATAATCCTTTTCAGGGTAAACCACAAAAGTCATTGTATTAACCAGTACTTAACCCTCTGAGAGCTTAGCACAAAAGTAGTCAGGCTTAACTGAGAAGCACTATGTTCATACGTTATGCAGCATACAAACAGTAATGAAGTGAAAGAAAGAACATGAAACTGCCAGAGAGGAAGTTTGTGATCCACTGCAGGGTGTTGTCTATGACTCTGATATCTAACTGGTGGAGCCTCTAGATGAGAGTGTAAGGGGATGACTGTGTTGAATGCAGCCAAAAGGTCAAGGAGAATGAGTGCAGCTGACTTGCCTTGGTTAAGCAGGGTTCTCCTGTCATCTCTTGCAGGAATTAGTGCAGATTTGGTGCTGTGGTTGTCCCTGCATCTGGATTGGGAGATGTCTGGAAGTTCATGGTCTTCTAGGTAGGTGGTAAGCTGCTGGCTTATGGCCTTCTTAATGACCTTAGCTGGTAGGGAAATCAGGGAGATTGGATGGTAATTTTTTAGATCGTTTGGGTCCGCAGAGGTTTTTTTGAGAAGGGGCTTGACTCCGGTGTATTTCCAATCTTCGGGGTATGCGGTTGTTGTGATGGAGATGCTGAGGAAGTCTGTAAGTTTGATATTGATGGTGTTGCGGAATTGGTTGAACATGGGTCATTGAGGGAGCCTGAGTGAATGGATCTCATGATAGTGCTGATGGATTGTCTTCAATTGTGGGGAGTGGCATCATTAGGGGCGCGAAGAATTTCTCTGAGCCATCCTTAAATAGATTCAGGTTTGTAACTGTCCTGATAGATCAGGTTAATTACTTCTGGTGTTTTAAAACCTAACCTCAATTAATTAGCTCATTTGGAGCAATTAGAATTGTACAAAGGAGGTGGGGGTGCAATGTGCACGAGATAATTACCTGTCACCCTCTGACTAGCCCATGTTTGAGGGGGTTTGTCAGCTTATGGGGTTCTCGTAGAAAGTGTCACTTAGTAATTGTGGGGAGATGTGGCATCTCTGTATTGGGCAGGGCTTTCACATTCTAGAATCCGTTTGGTGTACTATATGATATGGCTAGGTACACCTGTGGGGCAGTACACTCATAAATACCATCTTGGTTCCAGTCAGGTATGTTTACTCAACCTTAAGTTCAACCTGGTAAGCTGTGGTTGCAAGCAGTAAAGCTTAGCTAAGGAGCAATGTGTAAAGCAAATAACAACACCAAACAACAGAATAAGAAGGTCACACAACATCAAATAAATAAGTCACCAGGTTAGAAAAATAGATTACATTTTTATGAATCTCTAGAAACCTTGATCTTCAAAATCCATCAGAGGGTTCTGGAGATACAGCAGGTGGTTAGAAAGCTACCTGTTTGTATATGCGTGCCTTTGTGAGACCTATAATGAGCAGAGCACAGAGTGGTTCCTTTTCTAAAAGTGGCCAACCAATAATTGTGGCATTCATTTTGATCTCAGAATCAGCTCCCATCTACTGCCACAATTAATTTGATACCTCACATGACCCAGTTTGGTAGTCCCAGTCAAAAGTTAGCCAATAGGCTACCAACTTTACCCACCGCAAAATAAGAATTTGGAAGTGTTACTGTCGAAACACATCAAAATGTATATGTCTCACTTAGCAAAATGCAGCTCCCTGCCATAGGGTTCCATCGACTTTCCTTAGGGGAGACTTACATATAATTGAGGCTTCCAGTTTTCAGTTTTTGCTGATTCCTATAGAAAAATACAGACAGCCTCTCTTTATTTTTAAAAGTGGAAATCACAGAAAATTGAGCAGCTTATCAATGACTTTCCTTATTGTTGTTTATGAATTCCCAGCCAATAGCCCGGCCGATTAAGAGCATATTGAGGTAAAAAATACATTAAAAGTCCTTAGATTACTTCATATCTTTACATGTGTTTGTACTATTATGCAAATATTTTCATGTGGTTTTATAGTTTTATTATATTTGGCTGCTACATTTGGTAAAAAAGAAATGGGCATATTGGTTAAATGAATGTGGATGGATAAATATATAAAAAGTCCAAAAAATAAATATGGTTAAATAGAGACGGAAATGTTCAAAATATAAATACTGTAAAACCGGGAGCCCTACATATAAATTTAAGGGACAGGGTGGCTTTTGGCTTAGGTTTAAATGTCAAAGTTGAACTGGAAGTTCAAACACTGTCCTTCCAGTGTGCAGCGGCTGGCTTGGGGCCATTATGGGGGTCATTCTGACCCTGGCGGTCACTGACCGCCAGGGCCAACGACCGCGGAAGCACCGCCAACAGGCTGGCGGTGCTTCCATGGGCATTCTGACCGCGGCGGTAGAGCCGCGGTCAGAAACGGGAAACCGGCGGTGTCCCGCCGGTTTCCCGCTGCCCCAGGGAATCCTCCACGGCGGCGCTGCTTGCAGCGCCGCCATGGGGATTCCGACCCCCTTACCGCCATCGGTGTGTCGTGGGGCCCCTGGGGGCCCCTGCAGTGCCATGGGCACTGCAGGGGCCCCCTAACAGGGCCCCACATTGATTTTCAGTGTCTGCCAAGCAGACACTGAAAATCGCAACGGGTGCCACTGCACCCGTCGCACGCCTTCAACTCCGCCGGCTCCTTTCGGAGCCGGCTTCCTCGTTGAAGGCGCTTTCCCGCTGGGCTGGCGGGCGGCCTTCTGGCGGTCGCCCGCCAGCCCAGCGGGAAAGCCAGAATGGCTGCCGCGGTCATTTGACCGCGGTGCGGTCATTCGCCGGCTCCCGACGGGCGTGCCGTTACCGCCGCCGGCGGGAGTCGGAATGACCCCCTATGTGTCTTGCCACATGAAGGGTGAGTAGATAATCCTTGTTACATTCCCTGGGTACTGTATACTAGGGATTATAAGTAAGTTAGGCCTGGTCAATTGGGTCTATCCAATTTAACTTATACTTTGCATGGGGCTAAAACATTGGCACTGATTTCTGGTTAGTAGGCCTCAGTGCACTCTCAGAGTCAACAAACAGCAGCTAATACTCAAAAAGGGGGTAAAATGTGGAGGGAGCATGTAGAATAGGCTGGTTTCTTACATGGGGGAACAGTAAATTCCCCACTATATCTCTAGAACAGGAACGGTTTACCTTGCTGGGAATCCTGATGGAAAGGGTACCCTTAGAATTATGTGGACTGGCCCTCATCAGAAGTACCCTCGCAAGGGGTGAACCAGGCTTCAACTGGACACTCACGCACCCTACAATTGGCTAGGAGTCCTGGGTGCTTACAAAGTGCTCGTAGGGACAGTAGTCTGCCTTGAGGCCTATGGGATTCTGTTGCAGTAAGAACCTGGGCCAAGTCGCAAATTTATACCTATCCAACTACTGCTAGAAAGAGGAAGATGTTGTGTCCAGATGCTGTAAAAACATTTTTCACAGTATCAGGACCAGTAATGCCTTAGTTTACACTGCTGATGGCTAGGCCACACAATTAGGGACAAAAAGACACAACCCTCATGTGGATTGGCCTATTCGGGATGGAGCTACCTGCCTTATAAATAGTTGTGCATGCACTGCACTATTCACTGACCATATAGGTCGTGAGTGGAGTGTGGAGACTGCTGCACCCAGGAAATCATTTCTAATAACCCCAAGGCGTCTGTAAGATTGTAGCCCCTGTGGGAACTGAAGGCTGTTATTCCTCATTTGAATCCTATTATAGCTTAGAGATGGGTTGATACATCCTTACACTTGTGTGGCCTCATGAGAAGGGCTGACATGTCAGAGGAGTGTAGCAAAACGTATAGTCCCACTTCCTATGCCAGTGTAAAGGGGCCTTGGAGACTAGCATGGCTGGAACCTCAACTGCACTTGAGTGGGAGAGAAGCCAAATAGGACCATGACCCTCATGTTTCCAGTGAGTATTCCAGGATGGTGCCCTATGTTGAGCCCTTTGAAGATTCTGCAGGGAATGCACCTACTTTTCTTGTGCACGACAGTGGGTGTGGCAGTTCTAAACTGAGCAAATATAAGGAAATCTCACCAATGGTGAGGATTGCACAGACCTTGTGTCCACTCACCAACAACTGTGATATCCACATTGTGGGCAAGATCAAGGAGAGCCTCACATCAGTGGTCACACATTCCCAGTGGAACCTTGCCTGGGCTGCATAGACTCTATCACAACTCTTTGACCAAAAGGTGGAATAAACTTTCTGTTTTTCAGTTTTAAGAAGGTTATCAAATGAGGCCAAGCCCAAAAATATATTGTGAAAATGTGGTCCTAACTTTAAGTACCTAGTACTAATAATTTCCTGGTATATTATACTACATGGACTTAGGGCCTATAAATTAAATGCTACAAGTGGGCTGCTGCACTTATTGTGCTACCCTCAAAAGTAGCACTGTAGAACATGGCTACTTTTAGCCTCTGTGTGCAGTTTCAAACTGTCCTTTCAGTAAACAAAAAGAGGTGAAGTCCCACTCAGAGAGTTCTTGATTTTATTGTTGTGCAAACATTAAAGTCCCAGTTTCACAGTCAGTCACTGGTTAGTAGGACAGAGAACAAAGTCCAAAATCCAAATATGATAACCATAGGATAAATAGAAGATCAGCCAACACGTGTTTCGCCCCCTCTGGCTATATATAGACCGGGGCTTTCTCAAGGCTCGCAAAATGAGGCAGACATGTATTAGTAACAAATTGTAATAATCCTTTTCTCAAGCGCTGCAGAATCAAAGTGCCGTGCAAATACGGCCAGAAACAAAGAAATAACACGGGAAACGGGAAAGGATTTTGGACTTTTTTCCAGGCCTAAGCCATTCTTTTTAGTACGTGTAAGTCACCCCTCAGGTAGCACTTAAATGCTCAGAGGTCGGTGTGCATGATGTTTAAAAAGTAGGACATGTATATTTAATGCTTTATATGCACTACCAGTGAAAGACCCCCAAAATCGATTTTTACCTTAGTAAGGCAGTCTTTTAATAGGAAAACACTGGGTTCCATTATGACAACTTATAATGCTTGATTTCAGGTTAAGAGCAGCTGGTAAACTGATTCACTGACTCGTTTTACTAATTTGAAAGCCAACTTAATAGTAATGCCTGAGCTTACATTACCCTTTTGAAAGTGACACTTTTTGAAAGTTGTAATTTTTCTGCCTAAGTCAAATGAGTCTTTCTCCCAATGTCTAGTGTCACCTGTCTGCTGAATGGCTTCTCTGTACTGGGATGAGGATTGCTCCCCGACAGTGGGGTTATCCTCATTGAGCAGATTGTCCTGAGAGACTGTGCCCAGCCCCTTCCTGTGCTTCAAAGGGTGATTACTATATCACTACCAGATTTGGGTCACACCCAGGGGAAGATTTAAGAGCCTTTGCACTAGTTAACAGCACACTTGTGTCATTTTTTTATTCTAATGTGGCGTTAGATGGCCAAAAACGCCACCCCAGATTTCCAAAGTGGTGTAATGCTTGCATTGTGCAACTTTGTAACTCTTTGAGCTACATCATGCATACACCATGCATAAAGTATACAAAGGGGGCATTCCCCTGTTAGAAGGACACAAAAATGGCACAGAGAAATCTAAGAGATTTCCTTGCATCATTTTTTTCTGGACTTTTAACACCTGCTTATAGCAGGTGTTAAAAGAAGGCACACCATTACTCATAATGGGCCTCATGGGCTTTGCAGGATTAGCGTCAAAAAAATGTATGCTTATCCTGGAAAGCTCCAAACTAGCATCAAAACCTTTCATGCTAGTTCATTAACTACTGTCATGGTGTGCCGTGTCTTAGATACGGCACACACATGGTGGCGTTAGGGGCGCTAAGAGGTACTAGAAAAGTGGCACTGGGTGCAACACCACTTTTCTCAAATCTGGCCCTTAGTCCTTTCTCTGTTTGTCTGCAAATTCAAATTTAGCTTAGCTTCAAACTCTGTAGTAGGTGGGAGCTGACCCAAAACTAATTTTTAGTGACCAGAAAAGTAGATTAGCCCATTAGCCTAGACAATTCTTGATGGCCATGGGGAGCTCTGACTGGATAAAGAAGGGTTCTGCCATGTTCGATTTAGGTATAGAGGAGTACCACAGGACAGATTACAGTAAGATACAAAGGACATGCCACAATAGTGGGTTAGGTCCCCTTCTGGGAACATTTACCCCATTGGTTTGGAAGTAGCCAGGAGTTTCCTATACCCAAAGCTTGGCACTGAGCATAACTGTGGTATCCCCAGTACCATCTTCAGAACACCTATGGACCTGTGAAGATCAGAAGAAGGACTACCCTGCTATCTGAACCCTAAAATAAGTCTGGACCTGTTTGCTTTGAACCCAGAAGTGGTTCCAAGGATCAGCTGGCTGACCTCCTCTTTGAGCTACAGGGACACACCAAGCTTTCAGAGGCCTTTTCCTGCAAATCTCAATTCGACCAGTGCCAACTGGGCATGCCCTGGACCATGCTGCTTGCCACTGTTGGAGTGAGTCTAAAACTCAATTGGTGGCCCCCATGTCTTGAAGCCTTGTTAGAATGTACTCTTCCTGCTCCCAAACTGCTGGGTTTGAAACTTCAAAATTTGTTACCAACTTTCTGCCTGAAAAACATCAGAGAACAGGAATGCCATTGAAGCCACAGCCATCAACGCTGAATCACTAGTCGGCTTCAGCTTGCTGGTTTTATCCACTGAAGGAGGTCTGACTTACAGAAAAGTTTCTAAGTCCGAACATGAAGGGTATTATCAGGATAAAACAGTAACCTGTTTATGTCAAATGTCATCCTGGGCACAGACTTTGTTATTGACCTCACAGAGACACTGCTGTTCAGCATCCTGCCGTCATCGAGCCCTGCTTTGATTCCAGCTTGCAGCCTGCCCACCATTGACTCGTCAACAACCACTTTTTCTCCACATAGTACAAAGGGAAGCTTCCCATCGGGACAACTTTGGTACCTGTATACGACTCATGCTCTATGGTGGTTACCTTAACATATGAATTTGGCCCAGTCTAGCATAACCAAATAATGGTGGTTAGCACTTTATGATTCTTGGTTTCAATTTTTTAATCACACTTTAAATAATCATATCTCTGATTTTACTGATTGGATTTTTGTAGTTTTGGTGTCAGTGTATTGATTAAAATGCACTTGTTTATCTGAAATTGTTTGGGATTTTTCCTTTGTATGTTTTTATTCTATTAGTGTTTGAGTATTTCATCAATACTTTACACATTGTCTTTAAATTAAGCCTACCCCTTTATAGCCAAGCTACAAGAGAGTTAAGCACACAAGTTTATTTAGTAACTTTTGTGGTTCAACTTGGCAAGGACTATGATAATTATTTGAGGTGGGTTCTCACCACCCTCATCTAATAGTCCAATTTCTTACATTGGTGTTTAGCGGTGGGATTCAGTACTTGTGTGTTTACATTGATATTCAGTAATTTGCAAAAATCCCTTTTTAATCTGACATCAAAATTGTTTTTTTTAATTCTTCTTTATTTTTAAGTGGTCATTGTTTTCTAATTCTTAAATTAATTTCCTGTCTCCAATGTTTGCACCTGCAATTTTTGCGACTAATAAGGAGTATCTCAGCAACAATGGCAGAATTAAAGAAGCTCTGCAAGGACAAGGGGCTAAACTTGAAATGAGGCCCATCAGCTTTCTGTTGTGTTATGGAATTCTCGACATACGTGCGTATGTCGAGAATTCTACATTCGGAAGAAAGACGGTTAGGAGAGACAGAGAGGACGGAAGACGGAGGTGGGCGAGGGAGCGTTTCTGGGCTGCGCTGTTGCTGTATTTACTTTAATAAACATTTTATTAACAACATTTTCCCTGGAGCAACTACCTTTATTACATTGGCGACGAGCGCCTACCTCCACCTCAAATTACCGTGGCACGGAAACGCAAGAGTGGACCTGCGATCCTGGCGGTGACCGGCGAAAGTGACTTCCTTCCTGATTGATGTTCGGAGGACACGAAGGGAAGGAGGATCGACGCGCATGTATTTTGAGCATTGAGGCTAGTAAGCTGAAGATTTATTTCCAAAGAAAACAACCCCTACCGCCCTTAAAGAAAACGTGGAATGACGTGGCGGCCATCTTGGGGGTAGGAAATACATTGGATCAAATGGTACATTAATGTGACAGCCATCTTGGGAGTATATATCCTATTTCTTATAACGTGGCGGCCATCTTGAGAGTAGAAATTCGGATTTAAATCGTCTATTGGTGTGGCAGCCATTTTGGGAGTACAAAATTGGATTTCATATACCAGGTGGCTATTTTGGGAGTAAAATTCCGATTTCCATTTTAAAAGAAGACAATTTAATCTTGAATGACATCAAGATTATACACAAAAGTGTGACTGTCTATCAACAAAATTTGATGTTGTTTAGATTTATGTTTTGAAGACCTATTGGGCTGGTATTATAAAATATATATATATATATTCAACAAAGGGAAAGGTCCAATATTTACATTGTGAATCACCATGGCTACCAGCACTCAAGGTATAGTACCACCTCCCCCGTTTCTTGCACAACCAGGTAATCCACCCATTGCTTGGGGTGAATGGATTGACATTTTTGAAAATTATTTGGTGGCACTTGACCGCCAGGATTTGAGACCTGCAAGGAAAAAAGCTATTCTTTTGAGTACTATAGGTCAGGAAGGTCAGCGTATATTTAAATACTTACCTCAACCACTAGTAGAAGAAGGCCAACCGGAAATGGATGTGTATAAGGAGGCGAGGAAAAGACTGGAAAAAAGGTTTTCGAAAGAAGTCAACATTGTCATGGCAAGGCATACATTTTATACCCAACCACAAAGATCAGAGGAGAGTATTGATGAATTTGTCACAAGGTTGAGGGAGTTATCCACTAAATGTCAATTTGGTGCGATGACCGAAGAATTAATACGAGATCAATTAATCGTTAAGTGTCATAGCAAAAAAATGCAAGAAAGATTATGGGCAGCCAAAAATCCGTCGTTGAAGGATGCTATCAATATAGCAAAAGTTGTTGAACAATCTGAATATTGTATGAGAGAGATGGAAAAGAAAGAGAGAGTGCCCAATGGTAGTTCTGATACAAATACAACTTGTGTTATAAAAGAAGGCAGTGATGTTTTGGCAAGTACAAAAGGTGGGCGTGTGTACAAGGGTGCAAATAAGAATAACATTGTCAACAAGTCTTATAGTAAGGTGTGTACGAGATGTGGGAGTAAGTTTCACAATGCAGATTTAAAATCATGCTTTGCTTTGGGTAAGGATTGCATGAAATGTGGTAAAAAGGGCCATTTTGCACGCATGTGTAAGAATAATGGAAAATCTAGAGTGGGTATCATACATCAAGATTACATGGAGGAGGTCGAAGAAGTAGATAGAGTTTTATCCATAGAGAACACTAGACAGGAGGTGAAAAGTGTACATAAACCTCCAAGACCAACGGCAAATTTTGTAGTACGTGGGAGAAAGGTACGCCTAATGATTGATTCTGGTTCACTATACACTATTATACCCAAAAGCTTAATGGTTAAAGAATGGCCCAGTGTGCGTCTTCTACCAAAGGATATCAATCCGGGTGGTTATCAGGGTGAGAAAATAGATATAATTGGTTACATGTTGGCCGACATAAATTTTGCTGAGAGACAAATTGAGGGTAATGTATATGTGGCTACTAATGGTCCACCAATTCTGGGTTGGCATCACCAGTATGATTTACACATAAGATTGGATCCCAGGACAGATGATAGGGTCATGGCGTTGCAGGATGATAACGTTGGTAATATATTGGAGGAATATAAAGAAGTCTTCACCAATAAAGTAGGAACACTTAAAGGGTATACACACAAAATAATGTTGAAGAAAGATGCAGTTCCGGTACAGCACAAATTGAGGCGAGTTCCTATTAAGGCAAGGAATGAGGTAAAGAAAATGATTGGTGACATGGTACAAGAGGGCATCATAGAACGTATTGGAACATCAAGCTGGATTTCCCCAGTGTTCATCACAAGTAAGTCTGATGAGTCTTTGAGATTCTGTGTCGACCTCAGGTCACTTAACCAGAATATAGTGGTAGATAATTACGCAATGCCAAATATTAACGAATTAGTTTTACTCCTGAGAGGGGGGAAATATTTTTCCAAGTTAGATCTTAGGAGTGCGTATCATCAAGTCAGATTGCATGGGGAATCCAAAGAGTTAACAGCATTTATTACTATGGAAGGGGTCTATCAGTTTAATAGGATGCCATTTGGCTTGGCCTCTGCGGCAGGTGTATTTCAGAGAAGAATGAGTGATGTGTTTGAAGGGGTTGATAATGTGCTGTACTTTCAAGATGATATCTTGATTTTTGGTGAAACGTTGGAAAAACATAACCAAGTACTGAAGTGTGCATTAGAGAGAGTTATGAGAGCTGGTCTTACACTAAAAAAAGAAAAATGCAAATTTTTAGTTGAAGAAATCGAGTATTTGGGTTATACCCTCTCTGAACATGGAGTAAAACCAATGAGGAAACTGTTGGATGCCATTGAAAAGGTTCCATCCCCCCAGGATAAAGAACAGCTGAGATCATTCATGGGACTCATTGAGTACTACTCCAAATTCATAAAGAATTTTGCTGATAAAACGGAGAGTATAAGAAAACTTTTATGAAAAGGGCAAAAGTTCCAATGGGGGGATGATCAGGAGTCAACTTTTCAAAACATAAAGAAAGAAATGTGTGAAGCTAAAGTGTTGGTACCTTTCAATCTTGAAGCTAAGTCTATTGTAACAGTAGATGCGAGTGCAATTGGTCTAGGAGCGGTACTTTTACAAACCTCTGATAAAGGAGAAGAGACTGTTGCTTTTGCGTCACGATCAGTGACCAAATCTGAACGGAATTACTCGGTCATTGAAAAAGAGACATTGGCTGCATCATGGGGCATTGAGGGGCATATTCATACTCCGTTTGCGCCGAAATTGCGTCGCTTTTTTTGACGCAATTTCGACGCAAAACTAACTCCATATTTATACTTTGGCGTTAGGCGCGTCTAGCGCCAAAGTCCATGGAGTTAGCGTAATTTTTTAGCGTGGACACCTACTTTGCGTTAATTATATGCAAGGTAGGCGTTCCCGTCTAAAAAATCGACTCCGAGGCATGTGCGTCGGATTTATACTCCCGGGCAAAAATCACGCCCGGGAGTGGGCGGGTCCCAAAAAATGACGTACGGCCGCTTTTGCGCCGTTTTTTAGCGCCTGCAAAAGGCAGGCGTTAAGGGACCTGTGGGCTCTGAAGGAGCCCAGAGGTGCCCCCCCATGCCCCCAGGGACACCCCCTGTCACCCATGCCCACCCCAGGAGGACACCCAAGGCTGGAGGGACCCATCCCAGGGACATTAAGGTAAGTTCAGGTAGGTGTTCTTTTTTTTTTTTTTTGTGGCATAGGGGGGCCTGATTTGTGCCCCCCTACATGCCACTATGCCCAATGACCATGTCCAGGGGACAGAAGTCCCCTGGGCATGGCCATTGGGCAAGGGGGCATGACTCCCGTCTTTGCTAAGACAGGAGTCATTTCAATGGGGGATGGGCGTCGTAAAAAAATTGCGCAAATCGGGTTGTGGCGATTATTTTGCCTCAGCCTGACTTGCACCATTTGTGGACGCCCATACGCCATTTTCCCCCTACGCCGGCGCTGCCTGGTGTACGTTGTTTTTTTCAACGCACACCAGACAGCGCCGGCGGCTAACGCCGGCTAACGTCATTGAATAAATACGGCACCCGCATGGCGCTTCAGAATGGCGTTAGCCGGCGCTAATTTTTTGGGCGCAAAACTGCGTTAGCGCAGTTTTGCGTCTGAGTATTTCAGAAGTTACATTTGGGGACGTAAGATAATATTATGCGCTGATCATAAACCATTGTTGAGGGTACTGTTACCTGGGGGTGCCAACAAAGTGTCTCCACGTCTGGCGAGATTAGCTGCAAAGTTGCAGGAGTATCAGTTTACCATTGAATATATTCCTGGATGGCGTAATGTTCAGGTGGATTGCCTATCTCGCTTGCCTTTGAATTGGCAGGAAGTAGATAAACAACACATACAAGACTATGAGAGTGAAGGTGCTGTTGCAAGTGTTGAGAACGTGCTTGAATGCACTCAGGGTGTGGTGTCGCGTGAGGAGTGGTGTGAGGAAATGGAGAAAGATGAGGTGATGAGAGACGTTATTAATTTAATTGTTAGTGGAGAAAGGAGAGAGAGTACATTAAATCCTCAGGTTCGACCCTATGCAAAAATTCTAGGGGAATTGTCTATTGTCACTAAGAGTATCGTGGTAAGGGGTGACAAGTTTGTTCCTCCGGTAGGTGTGAGATACAAACTGTTTTGTTTGGCTCACGAAGGCCATTTAGGGCAGACTTTAACAAAAAAAAGACTGAAGGAAAAATTTTGGTGGCCATGGATTGATGGTGACGTTTGCAATTGGGTTGAGAGGTGCGTTGATTGTATGGAGAGTGAAAAGAGACTGAAAGTGGGCAGACAAGCTTTATTGGGATCCATACCAGATCCTGGCATAGTGTGGCATACATTGTGCATGGATTTCATTGGACCTTTGAATGGTGTTCCATGGGACTTAAGATATGCTTTAGTGATGATTGATGTGCATTCAATATGGTTGACAGTCAATTTTTTGAAAGAGATTACTACCAGAACAACTATTAGGACAATGCAGGAAATATTTCATGAAGAAGGTTTTCCAACGAAACTCATTACGGAAAATGGGACGCAGTTAGTTTCCCATGAAATGGAACGATTTCTTAAACAGACAGGAATACATCATTCCCGCACCGCATTGTACAATCCACAGGCCAATGGTATGGTAGAGAGGTGCAATCGGATGGTAAGGGTGTTATCAACATGGCTGTAAGAAGTGGTAAGAATATACGTACCATGGTAGACGACCTTGTATGGGCGTATCGCACCACAGTGCACAGTGTTACGGGTAAAATTCCTTTTGAGGGGATGAGAGGCAGGAAAGCATGTACAAAAGTTAACCCACCATGGTTGGTTTTAGTTTTAGAGGAAAGAGACGTGATACATAAGAATGGAGATACATCACGACCTATTTGGGAAAATAATATTTAGAAGGGAGATTTGGTGAAAATTAGAGCAGTGAATACTGGAAATAGTTGCATGAAATTTCGGGGACCCTACTTAGTTAGAGATGTACATGAATTTCATGTTGTTTTGGAAAATGGTGAACGGTGGAATAAGAAGAAAGTAGCACTGTATTGCAAAAGGGATGGAAATGAAAGGAGGAAGTTGGGCTCTGAAAGATGGGTTTCTGATGAAAATAGTGGGTTTTTACTTACGAGTGATGAGGATATGTTAGATAAAGGAAGAGTGGGTGTACAGGAGAGAGATTGTTTGCAAAATGAATGTCAACAAGAGATAGAGATGGAGACACATACAGATATGAATAAAGAGAATGTTCAAAACAAAAGAGTAGGGTTGAGATCTCGTAAACCCCCAAGATATTTATGGGATTATGTTGCGTGAAGTTGTCTTTAAGTTATACTATTGATGTTTATCTTGTACATAGTTTTAAGTTATATGGAATTTGTGCATGTCATTCATTGTTTGCAAAGGGGGGTGGATATGTTGTGTTGTGGAATTCTTGACATACGTGCGTATGTCGAGAATTCTACATTCGGAAGAAAGACGGTTAGGAGAGACAGAGAGGACGGAAGACGGAGGTGGGCGAGGGAGCGTTTCTGTGCTGCGCTGTTGCTGTATTTACTTTAATAAACATTTTATTAACAACATTTTCCCTGGAGCAACTACCTTTATTGCACTTTCTTATAGCCCTCAGAGACTATGAAAAAAGAATCCCTGTTGCAATTAGCAAAAAAAGAGCAGGGGGGTAATAACCTTGAGGATGATGAGAAGGATGAGGAAAAAGAAGAACATTTCTTGGCTGCAAGCCCGGAATGCAACATAAAAGAGGACAAAGAAGTTCCCATATGGATGAGGCCACCTGCTGTGTCTGGGAGCAATGTTTCCTCTGGCAGCCTGACCTAATGAGAGCTAGAAGACAGGCAGGCTGAGAGGGACCTGAAATTGCAGATAGCAAAGCTCAAACTGGCTGAGTAGGAGAACAAAGCAGCCACAGAGGTGAGAAGTTTAGAGGCACAGAGAGGCCCTATGAGTAAAATCTGATGGTTCTGGAGGAGAAGGAAATTTTGTTTGCCCATGAGATGAGTCAGACAGAACAGATATTGACAAGTGGGTTGAGGCCTAGGAGGTAGCCTTGGATATGTACAGAGTCCCTGAGCAGGATTGGGGATGAGTCTCTAAAAGCATGCTTACTTTGAGAGGGACATCCTACGGGCACCAGATAAGGGTGACAGGATGACATGTGCACTTATGAAAGAAGTCCTTGTTGTTAAATATAGTTTGACCCCAGAGGTGAACCACTGAAAGTTCAGAGGCACTGAGAAACTGTCTTAACAGATTTTATAGATTACATTTGGAAGGCACTAGAATTGTATGTGAAGGGCAGCAAAGTGAACGATTATGGTGGGCTGGACAAACTATTTTGAGGAGAGCACATTTTGAGTAATTGCTTTAGGGAGTTGTGCTGTTTCACCTGGCTCACTCTGCATGCTCACCCCAGATTGTTGCCCTCTTTTGCCTTCCTTTGCTGAACTCATTTTTGTTGTTTTTTTAGGACTGTTTCACTGATAACCAGTGATAAAGTGATTGTGCTCGCTCCATAAAACATCTTAAAATGTACCTAACTTGATTGGTACATTTAATTTACATGTAAGTCCCTAGTATATGGTACTACATATATACAGGGCCTGTAAATGTAGTGCTACTAGTAGTCAGCAACACTCATTGTGTCCCCACTACGTAACCTTTTCAAAACATGTCTCAGGCCTGCCACTGCAGCCTGCTCTGCAGTTTTAAATTGGCATTTCAACTACACAAAATAAGCCTTTTTCCCAGGTTTAAACATTCATTTAATACTTGTAGGCCATCCCTAAGTTGAATCCTTAATGCTCATAAAGCAGGGTGCAATGTATTTACAAGGTTGAACATGTAGGTTTAGGTTTTACATGTCCTGTTAGTGAACATCTCTTAAACTTGTTTTCCACTGTTATAAGGACTAACTCTCCCATTTACTAACACGAATTAGTGTAAAAATAAGTTTAAAAATAGAACCTTTAGAAACACTTTTCAGAGCACTACTAAACCTTCAGAAGTTTCAAGAGAATGACGGCCCTTCTGCTTGAATGACTGTCTTGCTGTCTGAAGAAGGAAGATTGGACCTAGGCTACTCAGAGTGACTGCAAGGGTCAGATGACTGACCTATTTTGTCAGCTGCAGGAACAGAACAAACTTCCAGAGACCTCCTAGTCTTGAGAGAGAGGGATGTGAGAAAGCTCCCAAGAACCCCTCCCCTCCAAGATGTAGTGAGCCATATGGTGGCCCTTCAGTCTCAGATGAAGCGCTTCTAGAAAGAGGCCACTGAGAACCCGGTGACCAGGGAGGAAGTCATGAAACACTGGTACAACCCAAAAGTGACTCTGATGCAGTATCAGCCTAGCCTAAAGGTGTGGGTGATGGAGCTTGTAGAACTACGGACCTTAAAAGGCAGGTAGAATGGGCCCTATCAGGAGAACGAGCAGAAAGGGGAGGTCATGTACCTGGAGGACTTCAAGACATCCAGTGTTATGGTTGCATTTTACACTCTGCTTAGGCACGCATATTTTAGCTTAGCTTAGGACTGGGCCCTGTGGCCTTTTACCAACATATGTGCTCTGATTTCATTGATTCCATGTTATTCATTTTTAGAAAGCCTGCTTTCAGCTGGGATATTTTATTTTCCAATCATATGTAAATCTGTGATTCTGCAAAAGCATTGTTGTTAATATTCTATGCATGACATTTCACTATGTACCTTTGTCCAAGGTTGACGTGTCCGAGTACATGATAATACAGATAGTAATTGTGGTCACAAGAACTTGTAATCACTCTGACATGTAGTCACATGCCCACACCAGGCCCTTTTCA
Organism: Pleurodeles waltl; assembly: GCF_031143425.1. Lineage (NCBI taxonomy): Eukaryota > Metazoa > Chordata > Amphibia > Caudata > Salamandridae > Pleurodeles > Pleurodeles waltl. Next base: position 221,986,679 of record NC_090437.1, read on the forward strand.
CAGAAAGAAAATTTATTTTCGTATAAAAGACAGTGTAGGCCAAGGGACAGCAGTGAGGTCATTCCAGCCAGGATTCTAATCATGCTGCATGTAATTTTACTGCTCACCTTGGTCCTGTCTCTATAGCCCACCCAGGAGATGACGAACAGACCCCTTTCCTTCAGGTAATAGGGGTGGGTGTTCCTCTCATGGATTAAGTACAGATTGGGCTATTACTGATATGCCCTCGCTAAAGAGTTAGGGGTTAGGTAGGAGTCATTTATTTATGGTAGTCCCAATATGCTGGAACTGTTAATTTTCTTCTCGCTAGTAGCCACCACCCTAACACTGTTATTGCCCTAATAATTGCAGCTCATATATTTTATTGTAGAGTGCAATCTTTTCAATAAATTTATTGAAAGCCATCCTGCATCTAATTCTTTGCCTGTGTGTGTGTATGAGACCATTTTGCCAGCAAGAGAAAGGTTTGGGACTTGTCAACCATGACTTCCCCGGAGAAGTTACTCAGTGTCACGTTCAGGCTGCCACAAATCACCTTTTTATCCAGGTTCTGGTGAGGTGCTGCTAGCCAGCTGAAAGGGTTGGGCCAAAAGTTGCCAAGATGGTGTGGGATTGACTCAGTCACCCACAAATGGTGCTGCTGCTGCACCTAATCCAGCAGTTTTATTCTAACAGTTTTATTCTAACAGTGGGAGTCCTACGACACTATGAACCTTTTAAGGGTCCTGCTTTTGAATCACCTCAACCCTTACTTTGATAAGTTTAAAGTGATTATGTTCTTAGTGGCAGATGATAGTGAGGCAGTAAAGAGTGCACACTTTTCGGACATCCTGTCTGCCAAGGAACACTATGGATCAGTGGAAGGAGTTGTAGTCTCCCTTCCCTTGTCTCCAGAGTAACAGAGAGACTGCCACCACTTGTTGGGGCAGTTCGTCTCATTCTTTTCACTTACACCAAAGCTCACTGATTAGTGTACACATTATATAGATACAGTAAGAGACAACATGCATGTCAAGAAAACAAAACTACATGCTGTCTGACAAAGGGAGAGCCAGCATTAAGAATGAGGTATCCAAGTTGTTGGATTTGGGGTTTCATTGAGCCCTTGTATAGTCCCTGGTCCAGTCCAGTGGTACTGGTACCCAAGTCTGACACATGCACTGTCTGAGAACGTAGGTTCTCCATGGATTACTGGAACCTCAACCTCTCTCACCAAGACAGATGCCCATCTTATTCCTAAAGCTGATAAACTCATTGATCTGTTGGGGCTGTCAGGTTCCTTAGTGCCTTTGACTTGACATCAGGGTATTGGCAGGTGTCCCTGTCTAAGGGGATCAGGAGAGGTTGGAATTCTTCACCTCATAAAGCCACTTTCAGGTCAAAGTGATGCCCTATGGACTGAAGAATTCCCCTTCCAGCTTCCTGAGGTCAATCAACCTGGTCCTGGCTAGTCTGGAAGATTTCAGTGTGGCTCACCTGTATAACATTGCTGTTTTCAGCTTTAGCTCGGATTATCAACAGCACCACCTCCAGGAAGTACATCAGGTCCTGCAATGGGGAGTCTTTACCAACATAGCCAGTAAATGTCAGATAGTTCTGGGATCAGTTGTGTAATTGGGCTCCTAAGTCAGTGGAGCCAGGTTTCAGCTTCTACAGACTAAGATACACATCATTATGGATTGTGAGCCTCCCAAGACCCGGACCAACGTGACACCCTTCTCTGGTCTCACTGGTAACTACAGGGGATTTTTAAGGGATATAGGGGCAGATGTAGCAAAATCCGATTTTGCGACTTGCAAATTGCGAGTCTGAGCGACTCACAATTTGCAAGTTGCAAAATTGGATGCAGAATGGTGTCTCACACCTTCTGCGACTCGCTATGGGGTTGCAAAGACCCACCTCATCAATATTCATGAGGTGGGTCGCATTTTGCAACCCCATAGCGAGTCCCTGCACTCACAGGGATGGTGGCCTGCTGTAGTCAGCAGACCTCCATGTCTGTGACTGCTTTTTAAATAAAGCAGGTTTTTTTTTCATTTTGCAGCCCGTTTTCCTTAAAGAAAAAAGGGGTTGCAAAATGAAAAAAATACCGAAACCATTTGGTTTCGTTTTTTTCAGAGTAGGAAAAAATATTTTTGTCGACATTCACAAAGGGGAGGGGTCCCATGGGGACCCCTTCCCTTTTGCGAATGAGTTACCACCAGTGTGACACTGGTGGTAACTGCGAGTTGCTTTGCGACCGCATTCGCGGTCACAAAGCAACTCTGAATTGCGATGCGAGTCGCAAATAGGAAGGGAACACCCCTTCCTATGTGCGAGTCGCATTCCCAAATTGCGAGTCGGTACCGACTCGCAATTTGGGAATGAGCATCGCGTGAGGCCGTTTGCATGGCGCGAACTGCGATTTTCGCAGTTTGTGACATGCAAACGGCTTGCTACATCTGGCCCATAGCACCTGTGTTGTCTCCTTAACTGTGCTGACTTTGGGGAAGCAGCCAAAGAAGATGATATGGATAGTGGGGTTAGCCGGAAGGCATTTGATACTCTGAAACAGATCATGTGCACAGCATTGGTGCTCATGATCTTACATCTGCCAGTGACAGCGAAGGCATCCTTTGAAGATATGCAATGGGCTGGTAACAGCCCCCAGGCCATTCTGTCAGGGGAAGCTCAACTTCTCCCAACACCCAAGGCCTTTGTCTCTGCTCTCAGAGCCAATTTACACCAAATCAAGTAGCTGTTCTGCTCCTGGTTCACAGTTGGAAGCTTAGGCAAATTAACTTTTATAGGTTTCAGGAAGGCAGTGTGCATAGACTGAGTTTGTGTACTAAATGCATGTATATTTGCATTGATACAGTGCATGGAAGTAACAATGCTGGACAGTAAGTGTGTTTTGAATGTACACTGAGTGTGTGTGTGCTTGCATTGGCACATTATAAGGAGACCATAGTTTCATTTTGGGAAGCTCAGACCTGCCTTGTAAATACATGAGGAGTAGACAAATACCCCCAGACAGATATGTGTATTGCTACATTCCTTCAAGGTGGGTAGAACACATTGGAGGAAGGGTGGAGGGACCCTCTCTTTACACTTCAAAAGGTTGCTCTTTGATTCAGTGATAGAACACAAGGCAGGGGCCTGGACACATCTCAGGAAAGTAGATGGAACTGAGCAATCATAATGAGTAGGAGACTGGGATTAACATTTTGATACACATATCACTTTGACTGACATCCAGGTATGAATTCTGATCAATCCAATGAATTGTATTATGGGCCAAAACTGTTGCAATCCCTCAATGCCATTAACAGTCATCCCCCTAAGATTGTTGGTGAATGAATCAGTAACCTGTTATATGCTGATGACCTTGCTTTATTTAGTAATATGTGAGTAGGGCTACAGAGCTTGTTAAACCAACAGCACTCCTACATAAACACTAACAACCTGGAAGTCAACCTGAAAAGGACAAAAATCCCACCAGGGGTTTGTTTTATTAATGGCAACAGGATCATAAAGGACCAATCATACAAGTATTTGGGGGTCCACATTGACGCAAGAGGTTCTTTTAGAAGACCAAGACAGGAAGTTGAAATGAAGGCCCTGTCCCTCCAGGTGACCTTACCTAAACTATTAATCTTGCTGCTGGGAACAAGTCTTTCTCTTCTCCTTGAGGTCATGAGAGCAAACATGTAACCATCATTGTCCTACGGCAGTGCAATATTACTGGGGAAAGACAGTAGCATGCTGAATAAACTGATTATTAGGATATTCAAAAGTGTCTACTGCTTGCCAGGGTCTTCCTCTGCCCTCCCGATTAGGCTGGAAGTAGGCCATCTCAACCAGCGGGCAGTGCTGGGGACTTTTTAACCAGTGTCATAAATTAAGGGTGCTAGGAGTGACAGCCTAGGGGCTTTATTATGGGCTATAATCAACACCTGCTGCCTGAGGCAATTGCATCATCAGTTCCTTGAAGACTGCAGCTTCTCTTGGATCTGAATGATCCTGGGTTACAAATTTGAGCCAATCAACTTTCAAGTTGGCCATCAAACAATGGCTTTGCCTCTGGTCCGTTCTAGCAAAGCGTAACCATGCCTGAGCAGCTATTACCACTTACCAGCCAGCATCTCCATCATCTTACCTTGCCTGCACGTGCTCCAGCCATAAAAAGGCACGGTTAATGGCACTCAGGCTTGGGGAGTGACCGTTCCTAAAATGGCTCACAAGTTGGTACTGGCCCACAGAAGAGGCTGCGGCCAGAGTGAGGAATCTTTTAAACATGTTTCCCTCTGTCCATGTCTGTTGGATGAGAGTAAAAAGAAATTCAGGCGAGAGTGGAATAACTTGATAATTTGTTTGTGTCGGCAGGCTGTCATTGCTGCTCTCAGTCCAGATAACACCTCTTTCAAAATTCTGCTGACCAAATTTGTTTTCCTTGCTGTTAATAGGCTTAGCCACCCAAAAAGGTATCACCAGGGAGTCTTGCTCTTTCCCCTTGCACTCCTTCACCAGGCTTGGTCCAGCCAGGAGGTTCCCCTGGCCTGGAGAGCCACTTGCACGCTCCTCCCTGTCTGGAGCTCTAGTGTGTCCAACAACATAAATCCCTCTCTAGCCCTTAGTATAGCTATTAGTATGAACAAATGCCCTTTTTGCTTTAAATGGAGTGAGAGTGTACCACTCCCTCTGCTGCCATTGTCCAGCTTTTGCCATCAACACAATACACTTGCCATTTTGCTACTGAAAGCTGCAAGATAGTTTCTCTCATTCTATGACATGTTACTTTTCATGCATTGCATTTATGTGTTCTTTAATGTGTCAATGACTTCTGTGCTATGTAAGCTTGCTAAACTGCAGTCTCTGCCATAAGAACCGTCCTAATTATCTGGCCTTGCGCTGTCGCTTGAGATGTGTCGTTGGTCTTTGTGTGATGTGACTTGTTAGACTGCATTTTTAACTCAGACAACAGAGGCTGCTATCTGGTTTTGCACCAGCACTTTGCTGAGAATTAAGGCACACTCTTGTCATCATCGCTTTTTAAAGCCGATGATTGTTTCACTTGCCTGAGAAGTATATACAGCGCCATAGCTGTTGTTTGATGGCGATATTGGTGCTGATTTGATTTCCACACTAGCACTTTTGATTATTGCAACATTGTAATCTTTGTGTCCTTATTTTTAGGATTGAAAAGTTTTTATTATGCGCATGTTTTCTAAACAATTGTAATGGTTTTAATTCATTGCACACAATAAAATACTACGGCCCGTATTTATACTTTTTGACGCTAAACTGCGCTAACGCAGTTTAGCGTCAAAAAGTTTAGCGCTGGCTAACGCCATTCTGAAGCGCCATGCGGGCGCCGTATTTATTGAATGGCGTTAGCCGGCGCTAGCAGACCGGCGCTGCCTGGTGTGCGTGGAAAAAAAACACGTACACCAGGCAGCGCCGGCGTAGGGAAAAATGGCATTAGGGCGTCTTAAAATGGGGCAAGTCAGGTTGACGCAAAAAAATCGCCTCCACCCGATTTGCGCCATTTTTAACGACGCCCAGACGCCATTTACATGACTCCTGTCTTAGTAAAGACAGGAGTCATGCCCCCTTGCCCAATGGCCATGCCCAGGGGACTTATGTCCCCTGGGCATGGTCATTGGACATTGTGGCATGTAGGGGGGCACAAATCAGGCCCCCCTATGCCAAAAAAAATTATAAAAAAAATAAAAAATTATACTTACCTGAACTTACCTGAATGTCCCTGGGATGGGTCCCTCCATCCTTGGGTGTCCTCCTGGGGTGGGCAAGGGTGGCAGGGGGGGTCCCTGGGGGCATGGGAGGGCAGCTGTGGGCTCATTTTGAGCCCACAGGTCCCTTAACGCCTGCCCTGACCCAGGCGTTAAAAAGAGGCGCAAATGCAGGGTTTTTTGCCCCGCCCACTCCCGGGCGTATAAATACGACGCATTTGTGTTGCAGTCATTTTTTTTGACGGGAACGCCTACCTTGCATCTCATTAACGCAAGGAAGGCGTTCACGCAAAAAAATGACGCTCATTCCTCATACTTTGGCGCTAGACGCGTCTAACGCCAAAGTATAAATATGGCGTTAGTTTTGCGCCGAATTTGCGTCGAATAAAACGACGCAAATTTGGCGCCAACGGAGTATAAATATGCCCCTACATTTAGAGTAACAAAATGCAGCTTTAATTGCTGTGTTGCGTTACACTGCTCTGGGATGTTTTTCCACGCATCGCACATATCCACCCATGGATTTCGGCATTTCAATACTTGCCATTATTGGTAGACCCGGGAATGCATCTAAATATAGGCTTCCGCAGGTGAGGCGTAACTAGGTGAAATATCTTTATTTCTCCTTGTTATTTCTTTCTTCGTGTGCTGCATTCTGCAACACACATAGAAAGAGGAATATGCCTTAGAGGACTGTTTCCTTCGAAAACAATCCTGCTTACCACGCAGGCACCCTTGCACCATGGTTGCACAATGATGCAAAGATGCCTGCATTGGCGCTAGGCAGCACATTGTGCGCCAGCACTGGGAAAACCCAGGAATGCACCCAAAAAAGCTAAATATGGTGCATTTCTGAACTTTCCCTACTACATAGTGCAGCAAGATGACTTTTTACACTGAATGATTTAAATGATAAACATACCCGTAATTAATTAGAATGTTAAAGGAAAGCCGCAGACAAGAACATTATGCCTCTGTGACATGGGCCATCTGGTAACCTTAACTTGAAGTTAAACCTATCTTCCTGAATTTTATACTTTGACATCTTTGACCATATTAATTGAGATCATTAAATCACTGCCACGTATTTAAGAAAACTGTCTGCACTGTAATATGCACCACAGTTAGTAAATTAAAATAAATATATGTTATGGTCTGTCCAAATTTACCTCCATTAGTGTAAACAAAAAAGAAAAAATGACATTCGGCTTCTTTTCACAGACCTTTAGTGCGAGATTGAGTAAGATATACAGAGACGTGAAGTGAGTCAATTAAGTTTCCCATCAAATATTGTGAGAGACTTTACACAAATGACTTCTTCGCCAGAGAGCAGCACAAATCACTCACCAATGGGAGATTATGCTTCCCCTTTAAAATAAACTCCTAAAGAAATTGTGAGTGAACAATGAAATGACTCAAACCCGAAACTATTGCCATGGGCTTGTCAAGAAATCAATGCTCTTGTATTTTTTTTTTCCTAACATTAACTTTCCATTTCAAGAAAAATCGTGCTTTCCAAGATGGGAGCACACAGGTCACCGAGTGCTTAGCTACAGTATTGATCTGGGTTAAACGGCTCCTTCCAGCTGTTTCATGATGGTCCTGATCTTTTTGTGGTTTCGTCAAAAAGAGATCTTAGGGAAAGATCGTCGAAGGATTGCTAGTTTAAGTCAAAATACGTACAGATAGGCTAGCTAAAGCGAACTCTCAGTTTCAAAACACTAAAACAAAGAACGATTACATCCAAGTTTTAAGTTATTTGGTTAATGTGTCTGTTAAATAAATACCCTATATGTTCTCAAATTATACCTTCTTATGTATCCAGTGTAGAGCGTTCCTTCTTTGACGACTTTGTTTTTTGTTGTGATTGATATTAAGTGCAATTCCATTTACTTAAGAATATTTGCTGCAAAACAAAATAGTTTTACAGTGGGTCATAAACACAGTTGGTTCTATCTTGTGAGCGTTTCAGTTGGAAATGTATTCCACAGGTTCCCATACTGTTTTTCAAAGCAGGTGCTGCTGTTTCCATCTACAACTTGCTCGGTATTGAAAAGAGATCGTTGTGGCATTTTGAGTTTAAGTAACCCTTTCAATGAAGTATTTGTGACACATGAGAACATTATGAAACATTGAGCCACCAGACGTCTGCTTCTAACCTTGTTACAGCCCTTTTGCACTGAGGCACCCACAGAGATGGCTCACGTGAAATTCATGTAGGGTGTGTATGATGAACACCCTAGCCTTCGTGGACATTAAGAGGCCCACTTGAGAGGCCAAATTAAATGGTCACCTTTTGAGGGGTGTGTGGCCTGACTAGCAGAGTTATGTGACGTGCGCCAGAGGAGCTATGGCCTGGCTTTCAGTAATCCCGACCTTTTCTCAACCACAGGGTTCCCTTTGCAGTCCGCCCCCCCTTATGAAAGATTCTCCATCAGTTGTCTCGAGTTTGGATGATGGAGTTCTCTCCACTGGTGGTTGGGAACCCAGAGACAGGTGCCCTGACATTGAGGACGGTGACCTGTAGGTGAGGGGAGGACAGGACTCGCCAGGACGCTAGTATGAGTCTCCTCTTCAGGAGACTGTAAAAATGAGAGCTTGGGAGTTGGCTCGTCCCCCCAGTGGAACCGAGTGGTGGTGTGGTGAGGCTCTATACCAGATGTGGTGAGAGCAATGGAAAAGAACATCCATGAAAATTGAGCGGGAAGCCTGGTACCTGGGGCTTGTTGCAGAAGTGCATGGCTGGCATCTGTTGACTGGGATGGACTGTGGAACATTACCCTTGATTTTAAGCAACAAAGCGTGGCTCCAGGTTACTCGCCCTCCTTGTGACATAAATAAGAGACATGTGAGCCATGACTTGAGTAACTGTGGCACAGTATTTTAGGGTTATCTGTTCTTACAGTGTTTACATGTCTCGTGGACACAACCTTTGTATATGTTTTTGCAGGAATGGTGTGATTTGGGAGCAGAGATCATTTTCTGGACCAAGAGCACCATCTTGAAAACAAATTTAGGGCAGCTACATAGCAAAGGAGTTCTTTGGTCTCTTGTGGCTGCAGAGTGGATGTTACAGAATAGCTTGCTGGGGAACAATGGGAAATCAGCACCTGATCACACTCACACAACAATAATACCACAGCGTAACTCAGAAACATCAAATCCCAAATGTGAGAAAATTTGCAGGTGGTACAAGAGCAGGCCTCGTCGCCCTCAGGCATTGCCCTAAAATTAGGAGGCCTTGAATTCCCATCCTGGCACAGTCAGAAGTCTTGCAGAGCCTCCCTGCACCTCACACAGCCTGCCTGGTTCATCTGGCTGCTTGGCAGGTGACAACGTTTGTGGTCTCAACCTCCCCTTCATATAGTCCATTTGCAGACACCAAGATGTGATTTGGGGTCTTAAAATCTAAAGTGTTATGTTGGTGTTCTGCTTCTTTTCAAGTGTCTACTTAACTTTGTCTTCTTTCCCCTTGAAAGGATGTCTATCACAGTAGGCAAGACTCTGAAGCTGATTGACCCACAACTCATAGGCCAGAATTCACACCAGGATGTCAGCCGCAGTGATATGCGCATCAAGAGGTTAATCCTAAACTCTCATCCCTACTTGTTATGATTCTCTTACCGGTCCCATCCACTTTCCTGGGATGTGTCCTGGCTCTTTCCTTGTGAAATATCAAATGACTCAAAGAACAACCTTTTGAAGTGTGCAGGGAGGGTCCCATCATCCCTTCCTCCAGGGTGTCCTACCCAGCTTACAGAAATGTAGCAATCTTAAACTGTTCTGGGTGGATACATCTGCAGCAATACAAAATCTGTCTGGGGGATACCTCTACTCATCATTCACCAGGCAGACCTGGGCTTCCCATAATAGATCCCAAGGTTCTCCGTGTAATGTACCATTGCAGGCACAAAGGTAGTCAGTGCGCATTCGAAGAACACTTACTTTCCAGCACTGTTACTTCCATTCATTGTGCCACTACAGTCACACATGTATTCAGCACACACTGTCAGTCTGCGTGCACTGCTCAGTACTGTCACTTGTACTGTAACTTTTTTGTCTTGTCCCAGAGTCTGCTAATTAAAAACACTCACTGCTAGCACAACACACTCACCATGTGTGCACTGCACACATTTCACCCTTCATGTATTGTACATCAACAAGTACACATACCCCTAGTGTATGCTTCCATTATGCTCACAGTGCATTACATCTCTCATGTAATGTACCCCAACAGTAATACATACATTCAGTACACAAACCACACATATAATAATGCACAGTAATGTTTTATCCCTCTTGTGTACCTGTGGCCAGATGATCAGAAATATGGGCAAAAGCAAGCTAGGCGTGGACCCCGAGGGCACCAGGACATGAGCGACTAGTGTTCTAATCATCGGCAGAGACACTACCCCTCATGCGTACTATCAGAGAAAAAGGTAGAGTGAAGTGGCCCAAGGGTTGCACAACGACAGTGAGAAGAAGGGAGCTGCACTGGAGATCAGATCAGGAGTTCAGATGAGGAGAAGGATGAAGAAGCCCATGCAAACTGGAGAAGAAGCCGGAAACCACGGAGGATGTCAGTGGGACTGGGCAAGTAGAAGAAGAGAAGTGACAACCAGTGGGGAGGAACGAGCCCCAGCCTTCTATTCCAGCTTGTAAGGAGTCAGAGTTCAAAGTAGAGGAGGAAGACAACATGTCCTTCATCCCGGGTAAAGGTAACAAGGTTGAGGCCTACATGGCTCAGTCCCAGAGCTGGGGCTTCAGGCAAGTCACCAAATGGAGGGCACAAGTGATGATTTGGTGGGCGAGCACACAGGGTTATTTGGTGGGCCTGTAATCTGTAAAAGAGGGGACTCGAGGAAGGTTCCCCTGCCTGTCAAAACCGCTCACCATTACACACATGTTTTTCTGGTCACTGGTAGAAAGAATGAAGGAGGTATAAATCAGGTTTTGGCTTCTGGTTTATTGGTTTCACGATGATTCAATCATTATCCTGGAGAAACCCGGGGCATGGTTGACTTTTCACTATATGGTGCAGGTGCTGGGAGTTATGTCCTGTTTGGCTGACCTGACATCTAAAGTTTCACTTCGTTTCTCTAGGAGAGTCTTAAAGGCAATCCACAAACCCCCTGGAAATGAATGTGCAATGTCTCTGGGTATTTATGACATACTCCCTAATAAATATTTCAGAACATTATCCTGTGGTGTGAATCATTTCTGACAACCCATTACAGAAGTGAGATCACCCCTCAGGACTGTTTGTGTAATGGGCTACAACAATGGCTCAACCAGTGAATATGGAGGACATGATCAAGCAGTTGGCGGTAGGGCAATGCCATCTGCAGTTGATGGCAGAGCAACAGTCTGAAGAGGCCTGACAGGACTGAGAATATCTCCAAACAAGATTAGCTGATACTATATCTAACACTGAAGTACATTCTAATGTTCCCAGTTTGGTGTTTCAGAAATACCAAGAGGTGGGAGACTCTGATTTTTTTTCACTAACTTTGAGCAGGTCACCACCACAGCTGTGTGGCCTCCAGAATGCTGGGACCAGTAATTTGCTCTCTTTTTGTCTGCGGAATTAACAACTGCCTACCAGGCTGCCAATCCAGCTGGTTCTATGCCTTTCCAGGGGATTAAGAGGGCTATACTGGACCAATTATGTTTTGATAGCGAATACTAGCAGGCTAAATTCAGAAAAGAAAAATGGAACCCACACAACAATACAAGAGCCCTATTTTATAGGATACAGGACTTAGGAAACAGGTGGCTGAAACCATACAATATGTCATTGGAAGAAGTGTTGGACAAGGTGTATCTGGAACAGTTCTTGGAAGCACTTCCAAGACCTACCTGGGCCTGGATACAACAGCACCTCAACATTACCGTCACTCTGGCCATAGATCTGATCTGAGCTTTTCATAAGTCACCAATTTTTTGGGCAACCCAACCTGAAATTTCTCCCACAGCAACCCATTCCTGGAAAAATACCTCACACAAGGGTAGTCCAAAACTTTCCCCTGAATGCAGGTACATATCCCGCCCACCTAGTAGAGAGACTGGACAGGGACTTCAGTGTTTTCAATGTACAGAACAGAAACAAATTGGCTGCAGCTGTCCATAAAAAGCAAATCCAGAATAACCCATGGAAGTGGGATATGCAAAGGGAAAGGGTCGTGCGGGCCGGGGGAAGTCCTGGCCGATATTAAAGAATGATGGAAGTGAATGGGAACTAACTACAGTCCCGGTAGACTCAGGATATCGACACTTGGTGGTGAGTGAGGAAGGAGTCAGGCCACCCCAATGGCACAAGGGAGAAACTGTGATATTCACCTGTGTTTGTGGAGATAGAAAAAGCCCTATCCTGTAGCAGAGATAGTTATCAATTGGAGGGGACATCCAGAGACTAGGAGTTTGAAGAGATGATTATAGGAACCAATTTTGAGAATTTCGCTCTACTGTTGTCTTCTGTAGAAGTCAAAGACTCTGACATAGAATGGTGAAAAGAAGCTCCATTCCAGAATGCGACACTAGTTACAGGCAATTCTGAAGAGAGACAGGCCAGAAGTGAAGAGCGTAGATGGATTAGGTTGTATGTGTTAGCTGGGTAGACTGACACACCTCCTGTTTCTTCATCTAAAAGAGGAATCATGTGGAGAGCATTGTAACTTTTGTGATGCCCAGATGGAGGACACCACCTAGCACAAACTTAGGCCATCAGGAGACTGGTTAGGTTGGACACTATGTTTATGTAACCAAAAGCCTGCTGTACAGAACAGTGAAGAAAGCAGATGAACTTATATCTCAACTAGTCCTACTACTTCCCTTTACAAAACAGGTCCCACATCTGGCCCAGTGTCAGTCAGGGGGTGGCCATTATGGGAGGGAGTAGTCTGAGGGGTACCTCTTAAGAAGATTCTACCTGCCAGGGCTATTTTCCGATATACCTCAGTCCTGCGCTGCCTGTGACAGGTATCAGAGAGTTAATCCCTCCCAACTCCCTGAAGCACCTCCAAGATCCCTGCCCATCATTGATGTCCCTTTTTCAAGAGTAATCATGTACTTGATCGGACCCTAGTGTCCTCGGGCCAGGAGATACCATATCTATTCATTGGTTCATTATGCCACCAGGTACCCTGAGGCTATTCCCCTATCAAGCATGACTACCATTGCGGTTGCTCAAGCCATGACTGAGTTCTTCACCAGGGTGAGGCTTCCAAAGGAACTCCTCACTGACCAGGGGAACCTATTCATGTCTAGGTTAATGGGACAGGTATGCAAGATTCTGGGGATCAAGCAGATGTGAATCTCTGTCTACCACCCACAAACAGATGGCCGTATTGAGCAATACAATGGCAGAATATTAAAACCATCCTTAATAGAGTGGTTTCCCATATAGACAGAGATTGGAATGGGAAACTGCCCCTCATACTGTTTGCAATGGGCACACATGCCCAAACCTCCACAGGGTACTGTCAATTTGAATTGGTCTTTGGTAGGCAACACAGAACTCTGTTAGACATGCCAGCAGAAAGATGGGAGGAAGAAAAAGGCAAAGGACAAGAGCTGTTAGAATATGCAACCAACCTGAAAAAAGAAGGTACATTCACTATGGGAGGATATCCAACCACATATGGAGAAAGCCCCTGAGAAACAAAAGATAGGATATGACCACAACACCAAGATCAGGGAATTGAAAGTGTGATGAAAAGCCTTATGTGTTTTACCCTTCTCTGATAAAACATTTCTGGCAAAATGGTAGGGGCCATACGTGTTACTCTCCCAGGTAACACCTGTGACACATAGATTGCAAACACGCCAGGGTTCAACCACAGGACAGATATTTCACATAATTCTTCTTAAAAGTTGGGAAAAAGACAAAGACACAGAAAGGGTTAGCCAACCAGCCATGTATGTAACAAAATCACAGCCTCTGGAGATTTGCTTACCACAAAATGAACCCCAACAAAAGGAGGGAGACATTCGATTAGGACCTTGTCTTGACCCCACACAGAAAATAATAGCCAGGCACTGCCAAGTTGATATCAGTATGTGTTCTCTCGGAAATCCGGTTCGATCAGTTGGTGCAACACGACATTGTTACCAAAGGGAGCCAGGTGGTCTGATTATGACTCTACAGGATACCAGAAGCCGGGCAAAAGGCAGTAGAGGATGAGGTTACTACCATGCTGAGGTAAGATATCATTGACCCCTCCAATAGCACGTGGTGCTCTCCGGTGGTTCTTGTACCAAAGGTTAATGGGACTATCAGATTTTGTATTGTTTTCTGCCAACTAAACAGCAAGTCAAGTTTGACACTTACCCAATGCCAAGGGTGGAAGTACTAATCAAAAATTTGGGGAAAGTCATTTATCTTACAACCTTTGACCTTATCAAGGGCTATTGCCTTTTCTATTCCATTCAGTTTGGGCGAATTTAGAGTCTTGCCATTTGGCCTGCATGGTGCCCCAGCTACCTTTCAACTCCTTCTGGATTTACTGTTGCGGCCACATCGCTGGTATGCTGCAGCCTATCTGGACAACATAGTCATCTGCAGTTCACCCTGGACAGAATACCTTGATCACCTGGAGGGGGTTCTCACCACTCTTTGAGAAGCAGGTTTTACGGCCAACCTCAGCAAGTGTATCTTAGGCAGCAATCCATCCAATATCAGGGATACTATGTTTATAAATGAAAAAATTAGTCCCCATGTGAACAAAGTAAAGGCAATTAGTGACCTATCCTGTCTTGTAGACAAAAAGGGTATAAGGTCGTTCCTAGGCCTGCTAGGCTACTACCAACGGTTTGTATCATGGTTTTCAGAAATGGCTGCCCCATTGACAGATATCTTACAGAAAGGTTGTTCTACTCGAATTACAGAATAGTCTTCAACCCAATAACAAAGCTACAAATGTTTGAAAGACACGTTGTGTGGTAATCCTGTGCTACTCAGTTCTGTCTTTCATTGCCCATTTTTCCTACTGATAGATGCTTTTGATAGAGGGCTGTGGGCCTTCTTATCCCAACTCGGCCAGAGTGACTGTCTCCATCCACTGGCCTATATCAGTAGAAACTTGTTGACATGGGAGGACAGTAACTAACCATAGAAAAATAATGTCTGGCCATTAAATGGGCAGTAGAAGCCCTTCAATGCTATCTGTTGGGACATCCTTTTACATTGATTAGTGGTCATGCACCCCTGATCTGGGTAGCACTGAATGAAGGCACCAACATCAGGATTTTTCGCTGGTTCATAGCCCTTCAACCATTTTTTTTTCAGACTCATCACCATCCTGGGAGATCGCAGGGCAATGCTGACTTCCTGTCCTGATCAGCCATTCCAGGAAGGGATGTACTGTGGCCAGATGATCAGAAATACAGGCAAATGCAACCTAGGTATGGCCTTTGGGGGCACCAAGACAGGGCTGACTGGCATTCTAGTTGTAAGCCAGGACATGCCCCCTTCTGCATCCTGTCAGAGGTAAAGGGAGAGCAGAATGGTCCATGGGCTGCACAATGACAGGAAGGAGGAGGAAGCAGCTCGGGTGATCGGATCAGGAGTTCGGATGGAGGACAATGACAAAGAAGCCCTCGGTGACCCAGGGAAGGAGCCAGAAACCAGCGACAACCAGAGGGGAGGAACAAGCCCCAGCATAAACGGGTTTTAGCTACTGGTTTATTTGTATCATGGTGATTCACACATTATCCTGGAGAAACCCATGGCATGGTTGACTATTCGCCGTACGGTGCAGGTGATGGGAGTTATGTTCTGATTGGCCTCACCTGATAACGAAAATCTCCCTTTTATTTCTCCAAGGGCGAGTTTGAGGTGATGAAGAGATAGAGAAATCTAGGAGACACTTACCTGCAAACCACAAACCCCCTGGAAATGACTGTTTGTTGTCTCTGGGTTCTATGACATATTCCTTGATAAATAATTCAGAACGTTATCCTGTGGTTTGAGTAATTTCTGACACCATGTTACAGTACTGTTCCTAGACACACATACAACTAGCAATGACTCACTGCTCCTGTGCCACAGAGCCCTCCACCTCCTCCTGATGTAGGCCAAGGGTCAGTTAGACACACAGCAATGGAACTTTTTTATTTTTTTAAAAAGGTGAATGATCTGATAGGCCTCACTCCAGTGACACAGGGTAAAAAGGACATGCTTAGCACTACTTATCATGACACAGTATACTTCCACCACTGTGCTCATGCAGTTTAACTCCTAGTGAAGGCAGTAGACAGGCCTATGTCACAGCGCACACACATGATCCGTGTTCATGTGTGAAAAAATCAGCATTAGGGAATCGGGCAGCAGTACAGTTGGGCACTCAGTGCTTGGGTACACATCTTTAAACATGAGGAGTATTTGTTTGTTCCAACAGACTTCCTTGGCAGATCAGCACACCGAGCTAACTCTTAACCTCGTGAGCTTGGTTGGTCAGATAGGTAAAACCTGCAGGAAAGTCTATCAGGATTACCAAGGTTCAAACCGCCTCTGTGCTCCACTGCAAAGTCTAACTCTAGGAAAAAAATAGACCATCTCAACAACATGTGAGTCTGTGCTTCCATAGCCTTCAATCATTTCAGTAACTTGATCAGTTTGAACCACAAACTTATTGCCAATCAAATATGGGCAGAACATATTCAAGGCCCACACTATGGTCAAGAACTCCTCAATAGCTGCCCAGGTCCTCTTTCTGGGTTGTAATCTCTCACTATTAAAGCTCCTGCATGCTCTCTACCTTTGTCATCCAGTTGAGCTAACACCACTCAAATTCCTTTGTCAGAGCATCAATCTGTACGATGAAGGGCACTTTGCCAGGTGCGCTCAGTATTGGTGCAGTGCATAGTGCCTTCTTCAGTCCCTCAAATGGATTTTCACATTCTGCAGTCC
This sequence comes from Pleurodeles waltl, assembly GCF_031143425.1. Lineage (NCBI taxonomy): Eukaryota > Metazoa > Chordata > Amphibia > Caudata > Salamandridae > Pleurodeles > Pleurodeles waltl. Next base: position 222,003,320 of record NC_090437.1, read on the forward strand.
ATATTACCTTCCTGGCTGCACCCTAGAGGTCAAAGCAGTCAATGGGGCAAGTATACTCCTGTAGTTGGCCACAACATTCTTGTGATGCCCAGTGAATCCTAAAAATCTAATTACTTGAGTCTGGGCAGTAGATATCTCCCACTCCATCAAAGATGGAATCTTGGAATCCAGTGGACAAATCTTCCCATTCCAGAGCCCATGTCCAAGGTAGAATACAGATGACTACCCCACCTGATCTGTTTTACCTCCTATATCCTAGCCATCACTTGTTCAAGATGCGTCAGGTGATCCTTCAATGAATTGCTGAACACCTCTATATAATCCAAAAAGACCACACAAAACCCATAGAAATCCTGCAAGAACATGGTTCACCAGGGGCTAAAAAGTGGCAGGAGCATTTTTCAACCCAACAGGTATTACTTAAACTGATACAGGCTCTCTGGCAAAGAAAATGCAGACCAATAGTCAGATCCAAGGTGCCTCAAGTACTTTGCAGAAACTAACCAATTCACAAGCTTATGCGGTCCGGAGCTTTGATGGGAATTGGTTTTGTTTACCTCAATGAGGGTTCAGTTGTGCACACATAACTGCAAGTCAGTAAACCCTTACTTTGGTAGTAGAACTCCAGTACTAGACCAAGGAATACAAGATCTCTCAATGACTCCCAGGTCCAATATTTTTTCAACTTCTGCCTTAATGTGCCCCTGAACCTGGTCAAGCATTCTGTACATTCTGCTCTTTATTGGCACACTGTTACCCACGTCTGTGTCACACAGACATGTGTCAACCCTGGAGTCAGTGACAAGGGGTTGGCAAACCATCCCAACACCTCTCTACATTCTCTCTCCTGCTCAGGCATTAACTCAGGGGCTAGCTGAACCCTTTGCACAGTGCCATCCTTCATGCCATTATGCAGCAAGTCAGGAAGAGGCTTATTGTCTTCCTCAGCTTCCTCTGTCATGGCCATGACATTAACTGTGTAGTAGATCACAAGGTAAGGTTTCAACCTGTTACTATGAATACCCCCTGGGGTTCCATAGTGACACCTGTGTCCACCAAGTAGTTGACTTGAGACACTTACGCCCTCATTACGACCCTGGCGGTCAGTGATAAAGTGGCGGTAATACCGCCAACAGGCTGTCGGTAACTACCGTCAAATTATAACCATGGCGGAAAGATCTCAGCCAATGTACCACACCGACCGCCGGGGCAGAAACAACAGCCACCACAGCAGTAGCCACCTACAGCCAGGTGGAAGTCAATGTTCCGCCCACCATATTATGACCCTGCAAACCGCCACCTTTTCCAGGGCAGTACATACGACATCAAAAGCCTGGCGGAAACAAGGCACAGAAGTGAAATGACTCACCATTGGAGACACAGGGAAGAACCACACTGCCATGGAACCAGAACTTTATGTTTTTCTGATGATATTCTACATTCTCCTCCACCACAAACACCAATGCAGGCAAAGACATGACAGTGAGTATAGCTGCCTAGCACAGAAGGGGGGGAGGAAAACGAGAGTGGCACACACACGCAACACACACACCCCATACACACAACAAGCTGCCCAAGAAAACAAGTTACCCCCCCAAATTGGCTGAATAATGCAAGGACAAAACAATTTTGCCAAAGTGTTTGTAATAAGATCAACACAGAAGAAATAATAAGTTAGACAATATAACAGATATATACAAATTTAGAGAAAAAGGGACACTGCACAGGCCAAAGTCCAAGGCCCCACTTGTCACCTGCTTCAACACGGAGAGAACACTGCAAGGGCATCAGTTGGTAAATAGGCAGGCACCTCAGGGGGATGGGGGGTACCTCACCCGGGAGATGAAACAAGACCACTGGTTCTGGAAGGGGCAACATGCCCTGTGCTTGATCCTGGGGAGTGATGGGCCACAGTCTATCGAGTGGGTGTCTTGCGCACTGGTTCTGGAGGGGCAGCCCACACAGCAGTCTATGGAGGCAGGATTACATTGCGTTCGTCGGTGGTGATGGCTGCACAGTGGTGGTGCTGCTGGTGGGGGAGGCTCCTGCACCTCCCCTGCACCCTTGGACGGATGCACAGTGGTGATTCTGCTGGTGGGGGGAGGCTCCTGCATATCCCCTGTACCCTCGGACGGATGCACAGTGGTGGTGCTGCTGGTGGGAGGAGGATCCTGCACATCCCCTGTACCCTTGGATGGATGCAAAACCACGGTTGGTGGTGGGGGTTCTGTCACAGCTGCTGGTCCAGGCTCTTCCTGCTTGCTGGTGCAGGCTCCTTGGCCTTCCTGCCTGCTGGTGCAGGCTCCTTGGCCTTTTGTGTGGCAGGTGCACGCTCCTTGGAATTACGGGTTGCAGGTACAGGCTCCTTGCCCTTCTTGCCTGCTGGGACATGCTCCTTCCTCTTTAGGCTGGCTGGTACACGTTCCTTACCTTTCAGTTCATGTGGCCTGGATCCCTGACACAGTGGGAGAGGAAACAGGGGACGTGTGCATGGATGTTGTGGAGGTGTCTCCCTGTAAGATGTGTGTCCTGCTTGGTGTGGTGATGATGCTAGTAGTGGATGATGATGTAGTGCATGCAGGTGTGAGTCTGGATGTAACTAGGTGGGAGGAGGAGGAGGAGGAAGAGGGAGAGATAGTGGAAATAGTGGATGTTGTTGTGTCTGGAACTGGATGATGTTTGTGTGAGTGCCTGGGAGATGAAGTGTGGTGCTTGTGTTTGCCTGTGACACTCTTCGGTATTGTCTTGTGTGCATGCTCATCTGTATGTGTGCCTGGGATAGGTTGGGGTTGAGCAGAATGGGACTGGGCAGTGGAAGTTGGAGGGGGAACGGTAGAAACAGGAACAATGGCTGCCATCAGAGAGGAGGCCATAGCCTGAATCGATCTCTGTTGGGCCTCCAATCCAGTGTGAATTCCCTCCAGGAATGCATTAGATTGTTGCCTCTGGACTGCCAGCTTCCTGGATGGCATTCACAATGGTTGACAGTCCTACAGAGATGGATCTCAGGAGGTCAATAGCCTCCTCACTCAGGACAGCAGGGCTAACTGGGGCGAAGGAGATGCCCACCCTCCTGGGTGAGCAGGCACGGGCAACTCAATGAGGGTTTACTGGGAGGGCAGTGCTGGTATGGGGGTCGCAGCTGTACCTGTAGCTGGGGTGGTCACAGAAGTGTCCGCCACCACCAGGGTGCTTCCATCGGAGGAGGTATCTGTGCCTAAGTGTCCCTGCCAGTCTACGCCATAGTGCTCCCCTCACCCTTTGTTCCACTGGTGCTCTCACCATCGGTGGACTCTGCCTCCTGCGTCCTGTGGGATGCAGTGTCCTCTGTCGCCAGTGCCTCTGCTCCTCCGCCACAAGAATCTAATGCACATAAGGACAGAATGACAAAACAACAAAGGGGGGGAAGAGACAAAGGATATACTGGGTCAGTGGCTGAATGAACACCACTGTTGGCATACAAAGCACCCTCACACACAGGGAAAAACCCTAAGCACTATGCAATGCACTACCTGAGAAATAGCTTGCCCCCAAGGCATGGGGAGGAGCACACACTGCTGAATGCAGCACACCTGGGAACCATGCAGCCCTGGCCAGTAGAGGATGCCTAGAAGCTAGGTAGCAGGATAATCTCTTCAGAACCCTAGCCACCAGGGGACCTACGCTGCAATGTCAGGCCTGGCCTAAGGGCACCCACTGACACACATCCACCACCCGGATACCAACCTACCATGCGTAAGTCGTAATGATGGACACTGTACTCACCCCCTTGTGGCTACTGTGATGCCCTCAAGCGCCCATCCAGCTCTTGATAGGCCACCACCAGTATGCGGCCATCAGTGGGGTCAGGGTTCGACGGGCACCCCTTCCTCTTTGGGAGACCATCCCCAGCTGGGCCTCTGCCATCTTCCATGCCCAGCGTCATAGGTCCTCCCACTGTTTGTGACAGTGGGTGCTCCACCTGCCAAAGACCCCCAGGGTCCACACCTCCTTGGTGATGGCACACCATATACCCTTCTTTTGATGGGTGCTGACCTGCAGAGGCAATACACACAGGAAAATACCATTAGACAAACAGTCCTACCTGTTACACATTTGTCCCACCATACCTGTTCCCATCACCATTGCCACACACATGGCCCAGCACACAACCTGTAAGCTGCCAAGTGGACATCCACCCACCCCCCTTACACGAGGCCTTCACACACACCTCCATTCAATTATGCCACATGCATCGTGCTCAAAGTGTACTCAGCTGTTTGTCTGGAGGCCCATACAGCAGTTCATTCTGGGGTAGGACCCCATCCACCAGTCTCTCCAACTCCTCCGACGTGAAGGCTGGGGCCCTTTCCTCGGTCACACGGGCCATGGTAGGTTCCAGACGCAGGTCGCAGCAGCACATGCAGTGTAGGTCCTCTCCTATGGAAGGTCAGGTAGCAAGTGAGGAATCAGATAGAAAATGACGGCAAAGTCCACAGCAGTGCATACCGTCACTGCCAGCGTAGCTCACAATTGGCCACTGTACCCCATAGGGCCCAATGTTAACCAATTAGCTTTTGCACAGCGGTTCCAGACCGCCTACCACAACAGCGCACAATCTCAGCGGAATTACCTCACTTCCACCTGTCCCTCCACACATGACAGGCCCTAGAATAATGCTGCGTCTCAAGAGATATCACCACATACTGGACAAATCACACTGACCCATTACAGTTTGTGACTGCCTCCTCACTCTTCTGTCCCTTAGATTCCTACTGCAGTGGATGAATAGGAGATGGAGCAATACCCCCGTTTGCAGACCCCTAGTGGACTTAGCAACACTGGAGGACAGGCACATTATCCTCACCTATAGACTCGACAGGGCAACAATCACAGAGCTGTGTGTCCAATTGGGACCTGACCTGATATCTGCTATCTGTCACCCCACTGGGATCCCCCCTCTTGTGCAAGTGCTAACAGTGCTCCATTTCCTGGCAACTTGTTCTTTCCAAGTGACAGTGGTCTTGGCAGCAGGAATGTCACAGCCAATGTTCTCAATAGTGCTGTCTAGAGTGCTGTCTGCCCTGATAAAACACATGTGTAGCCTCATTGTTCTCCCCCAAGTTGAAGATTTGGTCACTGTGAAGGCCGAGTTTTATGCAGTGGGATATATCCCCAACATAATTGGGATGATTGATGGAGCACATATTGCATTTTTCTCCCCCGCGACAGAATGAACAGGTGTTCAGGAATCGCAAGAGTTTCCACTCTATGAATGTGCAGATGGTGTGCTTGGCGGACCAGTATATCTCCCACATCAATGCTAGGTATCCTGGGTCGGTGCATGATGCCTTTGTCCTGAGGAATAGCAGCATCCCAAATGTGATGGGCCAACTACAGAGGCACAGGGTGTGGCTAATAGGTGAGCCCTGGTACCCACCCAGTAGATGTTGGTGTATTAGTATGGTGTGGGCCATATAGGATAGTGTGTGGCTAAATGTTGTCCCTCAAAATTTGCAGGTAACTCTGGTTACCCAAACCTTTCAAGGCTGCTGACCATTGTGAGGAATGCCAGGACAAGGGCAGAATAACGTTACAATGAGGCACATGGGCAAACCAGAAGGATCATTGAAAGGACCTTTGGCCTCCTGAAGGCCAGATTCCGGTGCCTCCATCTAACAGGTGGTTCCCTGTGCTACTCACCAAAGAAGGTCTGCCAGATAGTGGTAGCATGCTGCATGTTTCATTACCTGTCCCTCTGATGCCATATCCCATTCCTGAAGGAAGAAGAGGCTGGAGATGCTAGTGTGCCAGCAGTAGACTCTGTGGACAGTGAGGATGAGGAGGCAGAGGATGAGGATGAGGACAACAGAACATCTGTGATCCGGCATTATTTCCAATGAGACACAGGTAGGACAGTCTAACTTCACATTTCAATTACTTTGGTTGTAATTTGTGTGGCAGCGGCGTGCTGATATTTTCCACTTCTATGCCCACTGACTGTTCCCTCTGGCAATTCATTTTGCAGATGTTCATGACCTGACATATACTCCTGGTGTGATCACTACAGCCAGCTAGAGGTCATTAATCTATGCTCATTCTCTGTACAGTTGATTTGCAATGTTTGTACCTGTTTTAATGAATACATATTTGATATAGATGACATACTCCAAATGTTTTTTTTCATAGGGTGTTTACTGAAGTGCTAATATATAGAGGGGCAAGTGCAATGTGATGGGGTGATGATGGAGGAAAGTTCAGGGCATTGTTCCATTCTGTTTGTAGCATAGGTGCATTGTCCAAGGGCACATCAGAAGGGGAGAAATGGCAGTTCAAGGTGGACAGGGTGACAGAGTGGGACTCAAGGGTGACAATCACGAGAGTTTCATTTCCTGGCGGGGGTCCTGCAAGTGTCTCTGGCTTCTGTCTGAATTTCAGGGAATATTACTGGGGTAGTTCACCTTCTCCAGGGGGAGTGGTGGTGGTGGCCTGTGAGTCCTGTGGTGGGGCCTCCTGGCCACTAGCGGCATCAGAGGTGGAAAGCTGTTCAGCTGTCTGGCTTTTGGCAGGGGCCCACTGGTGTGAGACTGCCTCCCTCATAATGTTGGCCATGTCTGCCAGCACCCCTGCAATAAAGATCGTTAATAGCCTGCAAGTCCTCCCTGCTCCCCTGGTACTGTCCCTCCTGCAGCCGCCTGTTCTCCTGCAGCCGCCTGTTCTCCTGCACATTGTCCAGGATCTGGCCCATAATGTCCTGGGAATGTTGATAGGCTTCCAGGATCTCGGTGAGTGTCTCCTGGATAGTTGGTTCCCTGGGTCTGTCCTCCCCCTGCCACACAGCAGTCCTCCCAGTGTCTCTCTCCCCTGAACAGTGTGCCCACTGCCACTGACCCCAGGTCCCTGATTGTCTTGGGGGCAAGGTGTGGCCTGGGGTCCCTGTAGAGGTGGACACACTGCTGATTGACGTGTCCTGGGGACAGAGGTATGGGTACGCTGGGTGGGTGCTGTGGTGGTATTTCCTGATGGGGGAGGCTCTGCGTGGTGTGTGATGGGCTTGGGGAACCGTCTGTCCAGTGGTCCCTGATGGGCCAGGTAGGTCATCCAGATCCTGAAGACCGGATTTGCTGTCATCACTGTGGGCCTCTTCAGTTGGGCGACTGGATAGTGCTGCCACCTCCTCTCTGCTGACATTGGCTGGGGTACCTGGTGGGATGTAAATGATGTGTTATGGTTAGTGTGTCTGACATATTGTACATCCGTGGCTTCGCCTCTATGGTTGGAATTTCCCTGCCAGCTTTCACTTGTGTATGTTAGTGTATGGTGGCATAGTTAATTCTCTGTGGTGTACATGCTTTAGTGATGAGTGTCCATGCATTGGTACAGCATGCAGGGCTTGGCATTGGGATGAGTAGGTTGTGATGGTGGGGTTTGTGGGATGTTGTGGAGTGATGGGGGTGAGGTTGAGGGTATGTGATGGCATGCAGGTAGGGGAGAGATAATAGCAGAGAGTTGACTTACCAGAGTCCAGTCCTTCTCTGACTCTGGCCAGGCCTTTAGGATGCAGTTTTGCCAAGACTTGCTCCTCCCATGGTGTGAGTTGTGGGGGAGGAGGTGGGGGTCCACCGCCAGTCCTCTGGATAGCGAGCTGGTGTCTTGCTGGTATGGAACATACCTTCCCCCGTAGGTCGTTCCACCTCTTCCTGATGTCATCCCTGGTTCTTGGGTGCTGTCACATGCGTTGACCCTGTCCACGATTCTCCGCCATAGCTCCATCTTTCGGGCTATTGATATCTCCTGCATCTGTGCTCCAAATAGCTATGGCTCTACCCTGACGATTTCTTCTACCATGACCCTTTGCTCCTCCTTTGTGAAACCGGGGTGTCTCTGTGGTGCCATAGTTGTTACATATTCTTAATTCATCATGTTTTGCTCACACGGAAGAATAGCATATACACTGTATAAAATGTGTATTACACATAAATCAAAATACAAACAAACAAACAAATGATGAAATTCATAAAACATGTAGTCCTTCAATCATCTCCTTATTTTAGGGCCGTGTGGTTATCACCAATACTTTCAATATAAATCCACAATAAACAGATAGTTGCATTGTCTACACATCTCTATATCATCCTTATTTTCATGCATATTTGAATAAAGATGTGTGAAAAGATCCTTATGGTGCGTATTTAATTTCCTCACAACCTCTCTTTAAAAGGTCAATGTGTTTCGGCCCATTTGGGCCTCATCAGGACTAATGTTGATAGCAGTACCTGTTTTCCTTAACTATGGTCAGGCAAAAACTTGACCACGAACATCTCCTTCTTGTATATCAGTCAGGCATCGCATCGTGGCTCATTTTGGATGCACTAGCTTAAATTGCGTCCTATTTGCGGGAACGTCCAGGCCTACGATTGAATGTTGGAGGCCCCTTTGGCAGCTTGTGTGTGTCTGGGAGCCTGCTCCCGCTTCTATGAGGGTCCTCACACAAGCTTGTAGGCAGAGATGAAGTAGTTCTCGAGGTTGGAAATAACTGTACTTTGAAATATGATTCTTGAAAGGATCCCTGGAAGAGCTCTCATTACCATGTTTGCAGTCATGCACCCCAGAGGTACAGCTTCAGGGTACCTGATGGCATGGTCCACCACAAACAAGATATACTTATTGCCTGACTGTGAAGGGGATTAAATGGACCAACAATGTCTACCCCCATCTGCTCAAATGGAATGCTTACAACTGGTAGAGTCATTAACATTATCTTAGGCTTCACTCCTGTCTTTTCACTCACCTGGCAAGCTTGACAGATATTACAGAACCTCTCTGTGTTTCTATGCATCCATGACCAAGATTTAAGAATTGTTGTTGATTTTGGTCCCAGATCTGAGATCTGAACATAATAAATTACAAAGTGACAGACTAAGGCCCATACTTATACTTATTTAGCACCGCATCTGCGTCAGTTTTTGGCGCACAAGCAGCACAAAGTTACAAAATACTATAGTATTTTGTAAGTTTGTGCAGATTTTGCGTAAAAAAGCAGCGCAAATGTGGTGCTAAAAAAGTATAAAAATGGACCTAAATACCTCTTCCTAACAAATTGTGGCAGTAACCTACAATTACGAGATCAGGAGAAGAGAGGTTCTAATCTATCCTGCTTTTTTTATGATCCCTGAAGGTCCTGCTAATGGCACTTCATGGGCTAATGACAACAGGATGTTGCTCTGCAGTAATGGAACCACTAGCCTCTTGCCAGTTTCTGGCTCAGGATTTCCTGGTTCATTAATACAGTAGACCAGTGGTTTCCAACCTGAGGCCAAGGGACCCCTTGGGTTCTGCAAAAAGATCAATAAAGTGTGTATAAATTAAGTGACTAAATGCAGAATTGACAATTTTATAACATACTGTAAATGTCAAGAAATTTGAAATTAGAGGCTAAAAGTTAAATTAGTATCCTCAGATTGATTTTTGGGAGCACTATAGGTGCATCAAATATGATATAGTATGGACGATGTGTTGCTTCAATTTAATTTAGAAAAGCTCCAACCTTTCTATTATTTTTTTGTTTATATGTGTTTGCAAATTAAATAAAATGTTATCATTTGTTTGTGTGTTTTATTAATGATTTTTTCTGTATTTTTTAATATTGTTTATGGTTCAAATCATTGACAATGTTTAGGCTGGAGTCACTGGCTTCCAGTAATGACACAGTGAGGGGTCCCTCTATTGCAATAATGATTCAGTGGGGGTCCGCGGGTTTCAGTAATGATAAAGTGGGGGTCCACAGAAGTCAAAAGGTTAAGAACCCCTGAAGTAGACCATCTTCCCAGCCAACATAGGCGGTCATTCTGACCGCGGCGGGCGGCGGTCGCCGCCCGCCATGCGGTTACCGCCGAATGACCGCCCCGCGGTCAAATGACCGCAGCGGCCATTCCAACTTTCCCGCTGGGCCGGCGGGCGACCGCCAAAAGGCCGCCCGCCGGCCCAGCGGGAAAGCCCCTGCAACGAGGAAGCCGGCTCCGAATGGAGCCGGCGGAGTTGCAGGGGTGCGACGGGTGCAGTGGCACCCGTCGCGATTTTCACTGTCTGCAAAGCAGACAGTGAAAATCTGTATGGGGCCCTGTGAGGGGGCCCCACAACACCCATTCCCGCCATCCTGGTTCTGGCAGTGAAAACCGCCAGAAACAGGCTGGCGGGAAGGGGGTAGGAATCCCCATGGCGGCGCTGCAAGCAGTGCCGCCATGGAGGATTCCCTGGGCCAGGGGAAAACCGGCGGGAAACCGCTGGTTCCCCTTTTCTGACTGCGGCTTTACCGCCGCGGTCAGATTAGCCCAGGAAGCACCGCCAGCCTGTTGGCGGTGCTTCCGTGGTCCCCGGCCCTGGCGGTCATGGACTGCCAGGGTCGGAATGACCCCCATAGTGTTTTCTGACCACTCCTTTGCTGATTTGAATTTGGGATTCCTTCCAATGCACCACAAGCAGAGAGAACTACATCGGTGCCTTCAAGAAATCTTCCTGGATGGGCCCTCCAGCATATAATAAATCCTGCAGCTCTGGAAGGGATCCAGACTCTAGAAAATGGTCTGCTTTGGGAGCCTCTGCCTCCCTTTCCTCTGGAATAGGAATAATGACCTCCAAGGCCACTGCCTTCCCAGAGTCTACCTTTTCCTGCAAACTTGTCCTGGCCCCTGACAATCAGAGATGATCCCAGCCTCACTGTGAGACTGTTTTTTACCCTGTACTCTGGTCAACATGGCTGACGTTGTCGAAACAAAAATTTCTGGTCTTAGCATCAAGTCACGGACAATCAAATCATTCCCACAAAGACATTCAGCTCCTTGTTTTTCCCTTACCCCAACATCAATCATGTTCGCCTTGCTGTTGAGCTCAACCAAACCCTGGAAAGCAGATACTCCGTGCCCTCTTCACTGGCTACCAATTTTGTATTTGTGGTTCCAGGGACTATTTCCTCAGTTTTAAAATACTTCTTCTCAACAATAGTGCAGAAGGCTCCAGTATCCCTCAGGGCAGACACTTTCCTCTCATTTATACTATCTTCCTGAACAAATCCGACTGTGTTAGGATGGATATGCTTCAGAGCATCTGGTCCCCTCTCCCAAATGTCCATAGCTAATAGATTGAGCACTACCAGTGTACCTTCACCCATGTGTAACATGCATGCTATCATGGGTGTTGCTGAATCAAGTTCCTTCTCTTGACAATCTCTCTTATAATGTCACATCTTATGCCACTTAACACAAGTCACTACGTAGTTCCTTGCCTTCCTTTTTCCTGATGTTCTTTCCCGGACACACCACTGCCAATCCCTTGTTTCTTTAGACCTACTCAAGTCCCATGAGAATTACCATGACCTGTCTCCCACAGCTTGGAACCAGTCTTTAGAAAGTGCTTCTTCCCCTTTTGCTTAGAACTTTGCTGCTTTGGCCCTTTGTAAACCCTTTTAGCCAGCCACTTATCCATTAACACTGCAAGTTTTGTTGAATCCTTCTCTGTAAGATCAGACAGGTATTGCATAAATGAGGTAGAGCACTCCTCCATCAGTCACTCTCTCACCATCAGCTGGTTAAGAGATTGAAAATCCTTGGCCTCCATCCCTCTTACCCACTCATTCCAATCACACAATACACAGTGAGTCTATCAAACATAAGACCATCCACTCTCCTGCAGTTACAGAATCTCTGCAGGTATTGGGCTGGATTCAGCTCAAACCTCCTTATGATAGCTTCCTTCATTCACTCATAGGCCATCTGCTCTGCCACAGGCATCCTCAGAGTGATGACTGTCATTTCCAATGGCATGCAAACCATTAAGGAAGCTGACCTAGACTTCTTATACTGCCTAACTCTAGGTGTTGGCCGTAGCCTTCAACCACTATAATGTAGTGCTTTGGGTACCCCTCACTTGTCTAACAAGAGCACAATCCATGAGACAGGCCTATGTCAAGGTACACATGCGTTATCTGTGTTTGCTTATGAGAAAATATCAGCATTAAGTGTCTAGACAACAGTGCAGTTGGGCACTCAGAGCAGGAGTACATGTCTTTCACCATGCAGAGAACTATTCTGTCCCAATCATTGTTTCCATTGATATATATAAAAGGCTGTTAAAATACGTATAAAATGCTTTAAATCTAGCTTCAGTATAATTTTTTCAACAATTCATTCAAATGAATCCAACACTATTCATTATTGCATTGAAATGTACTTTTCTATTAGATAAACTACAACCTTCTGAAATTAACCTGCTCAGAAATAAGCCCCTTCATAGACCAACTCTAAAAGCACTGTTAATTATGGTACTTACAGCAATTTACTAAAATTAATTTGCTAAAATTCATTACTACATTAGAAAATACATTCCCCTGAATAAACAGCTAACTTCAAAAATAATCTTACTCGAGAACAAACCTCCTCAATGCTTAATAATAGCAAGTATCTCAAGGACACCCTACATGGGTCAAAACAGTGTTTTTGAGGATACAGTAATAAAATGTGGCTGGAGTATAGCAGATAACATTTACAAAAACAAACAAAGCACTGTTTGCTCCGAGGTGCTGTTTAAAGCGTATTCATTTCTTAGTATCCTTAAGGGCAGCACAGTAGATGGTGAACCGTACCTGGCCTATACAGAAGAGAAGAGACTTTTCCCATCTTTCATGGCTTTTGGTCAGGTAATGCTCCATGCCTACTGCCTCCGTCAAGAGAAGATAGTTGGTAACTCTAAATTTGTGACATTTAAACCTCTCCCTCTCTTTTCTACTGGACAAGTAATTTTACCTTTTTAACTGCAGGACAAATCGAAGCAGGAGAAACAACTCAGATGGCTTGAATATTTTAAGACTGAGTTGGCATAAGCCAATGAGGGTATTGTGCTGTCCCCATCCTAGTGAAAGCAGTCAGTAATTATATCTCTATTCAGTCTGGCCACTGAATTAGCTCAAATTATAATCCACAACAGATCAGGGTCCAGTTTTGTTCAGTTTTCCAAGTTGAGCAAATCATGTTCACTTTGACGGATAGAATAACAACTAAGGGGTGAATGGCTCAGAAAATGCCTGCAGATGCTGATCTCTTCAAACTGTATGGGATGACAGGTAGAATGACCCTCAGGCACCTGTGCTGTAACAACAGATTTGAGCCTACTAAGAAATATAAATGGTAATAAGGGGTACAGAGCCTTAAATCCTACCGGCCAATGGAGACTCAGAAGGGCTTCAGCTGCACTTTATAGCTTCAAAGTACTGAGGGAAACATGAGCACCTCTCCCACCCAAATGGTCAAATATAATACTTAGATAAGGGATGGTATGCACACTGGTTATTCGCTTTATGTCACATTCTAATGAGGGCACATTATTGCCCTCATTACAACCCTGGCGGTCAGTGTTAAAGTGGCGTTAATACCGCCAACAGGCCGGCGGTATAAAAAATGTGATTATGACCCAGGCGGTAACCGCCGTCCAAGACCGCCACTTTAACACACCGACCGCCAGGGTGGTAACAGCCGCTGGCCTGGAGACTTCGGTCTCCAGGCCGGCAGCCGCCACAATCCCACCCTCGGGATTACGACCTGGCCTACCGCCATGGTTTTCGTGTCAAATTTACCACCAAGAAAACCATGGCGGTAGGCACTATCAGTGCTAGGGAATTCCTTCCCTGGCACTGATAGTTGTCTCCTCCTCCCCCTCCCCAGAGTCCTCCCCACCCTCCCCTTCCCTCTCCTGCCCCCTGCACATATGCACACCCACACGTGCACCCATATACACACATGCACACACGCATACCCACCACCACCCACGCATGCACACATACATACACACACCGCAACATACGCCAATATACCTTGTCACACACATGCATTCACAACACACAACACTCACAATCACTCATTCATGCATGCATCCAACGTGACTCATACCCACATGCACGCATACCAAAACATACACACACACACCCCACATACACACAACACCCCCCACCCCCCTCTCTGGTCGGAGAACCCGACTTCCCTGCTTGCAGGGGGTCCTCCGGCTGGAGACTGTCTGCAGCGCTACTGTCAGCAGCAGCGTCAGGACGTATCATTGGTCATGATATGGTCAGCAGTATTTTGCAGGCGTGGTAGGGCTGCTGCCGTCCGCCACCATGACTGTCGGCGGTGTTCCGCCAGAATTCTGACGGTATACCGTCGGCAGTCATGATACGCGTAGACGGCTGGTAGCCACGGTGGCGGTATGTTGGCAGCTGTCATTGTGGCGGTAGGCGGTAGTTACTGCCAATGTTGTAATGAGGGCCTATGTGTCTTAGGACTACACCCCAAAATGTGGAATTTACTAAAATTAATGGTCAGATCCAGATTGGTTATAAATTCAATGAAAGAGTCCACCAACCTCCTAAGTGGAATGGGTGTGTGAGCCATGAGAACCTTATTGTCTCTATATATTAATGTGGGCAAGGCCATGCTACCAATTATTGGCACATCTTCAATGGCCTTCACAAGAAATGTGATCAAGTGGTTGACAAATAAAATAAAAAGCAAGGGTATCATCATGCAACCCTACTGGACACTGCATTCAAGACTGAATGCCCCAGTGAGGTCTTCCTCTGGATCAAACAGGACCTTGCTTCAAAGTGCTCATTGAAAGAATGCAGAAAATAAACTAGGGGAATGTGCCCTGCAAAAGCCTCCATTGTTTCCTATAGTTGACACCATTAAATGATGTAGATAGGTCCATAAATGCTAGGTGAGCAGTGCCTAGCAACAATATATTTCCCTACAATGAGAAATAGATTGAGGCACTGCTCTACTCTAACCATCCACTTTCTGAAACCATACTGGGTGGGATGAAATATGTTCTATCCTACCCAATCCCCATTGCATTAAAGATTACCCTAACAAAAATCTTTCTATCAGGGAACTAGGATGATAACACTTGGGGACAATTTATTTTCCTTCTTAAAATTGAGTACAATCGTGTAGAGCGACTAAGACATTGGAAGGTTTCTGGGGGACAAATTGTTAAATACATTGATCAAGAGTGGTGGTCAAAGTTCTGTGTTACATTTGCCAGATGAATAGGTACCTGGTCTGGCCTGGTGCTTTGTAGGTGCAGCTTTTGAAGATGACATCTTCTGCTTCTTCAATGGAGAGTATTAACTTTGAATGTGGAGTAGGCAACTTTGTAACTGTTTCATCAGTCATTAAACTATGTTCAGGAGGTCTGTATATAGTAAAATAATGCTTGACCCAGTCAGTAGTGTTAATATTTCTACAGATCTTAATATCTGGGCACCTACAGCCTTACAATTACTAAGCGTGTTCCGAAGGCTTTTTGATGTTTTTGGATGCAGCAATTATGAGACTATTCCATTCCTTATTGTTAAGTTCATCCTTTCTTCTTTTCAAGATCTTTCGGATCTAGCACAAGACATCTTTTTTTGGGATCCTGGGCTTGACTTTAACAGTGGTGTAACATAGGCCCCTACAGCTCCCGCAGTGCTGGGGGAGGCAAAGCTCCAGGGCCCCCTCGGCACAGTACCCTGGTGTCTGTTAACAGACAAACACTTGGGTCCCTCCTTTCGTACTGGCTTGAGGAGAGATGATCGAATACAGCCACAATTATTTCTTGAAATAATCTCGGTCAGACAATTAATTAATACACATTTATTTTGTCTGAGCAGCTTGGCTAAACTCTTGCTAGGATTTTGTTAGGACTAGGACAATTTCGACCTTTATCCTTAACATGTTGGTAGAGCCAAATCATTCTGTAGGGCTTTAGTTCTCAACAAGGGAAAGGAGAGTGTCAAAGTCAGGGGATTGTGATTACTAACTGTTGTTTCTCTTAATCATCCCACTGAGACTAATGGCAAAATGCCCCTGTGAATAGAAATATAGGTCCATATTTATACTTTTTAAGCGCTGCATTTGTGCCACTTTTTGATGCAAAAGTGTAAAAAAATGATGCAAATGCAGCGCTAAAAATAGTATAAATATGGGCCATAGTGAGTAATATTTGCAAAGCCCCTACCATGGAAAGAAGGGAGCGTCCTACCGCAGATAATCCATTTTGCTCACTAAGTCAAACTTAGCTATATACCTTCCCAGGTCTTCATCCCTCTCCACCCCTCTTGTCTTAAGCACTTACCCATAAACAGGGGGAAGCATTGTGTATTTCAACATAATTAAAATCACGTGTTGCATTTAAATCACCTCAAACAACTGAATTCAGCACATGAGTATATTAGTAAAGTCCTCCTTTTTGCCCTGGTCACCCCCAAACATTTTGGACAGATACTGGTCATTACTGACTCTTGGCTGTGCCCTGGGTACTGCATACTAGTCCCATGGTCAGTGTTTTGTGTAAAGTGGATATGCAAATTAGGCTAATTATAATTGGCAGTATCAACCTACCTATAAGTCCCTAGTATATGGTAGGGAATGTAGGTGTAGGGACCGCAGCATAGGAAGTGCACCCATAGGTGCACTGCTGAGGTGCCCAGTGTCATTTTAAAGGAAGGCCTGCCATGCTGGTCTGTAGTGACCTTCTCAGATTGGCCAGCCTCTGGCAGCCTGACCAGGCTGCCTTGATGAGATCTGAAGTGGCCTGGTCTGAACACAAAGGAAGTGCCAGGGGGAGGAGATCTACCTCAGCAGATGGTAAAACAGGATGAGGGGAGAACAGCCAAACTGGTCTTCAAAGGAAAGAAAGACATTTGGAGCAGCCAGGACCTCCCCCATTTCCTGCAAACCCAGACAACCAGGTGCCCTCTTGATTAAATTAGGAGAGGGCAGGAGAGGGGTCTGTTAAGGTTTTTAGCAACATCAGAGAGTGAGCTCAGCCATACCTAAGCTCCAAAATTCAGTTTCTGCCTTTTGGGATTTTTGAGGGCTGCTTCTCCCTAGGATTGATTTTTGCCACACTTCAAAGAAAGTGGTCATCTAAGGGGTAATGGCCTGCCTGTGATTAGACAGTTGCCCCCCCCCACACGTTTTCCACCTGAGGCGCAAGGATAAATAAAGCAGAGCTGCACCCACACATCAGACTCCTACAAAGAACAACATCAGAAGAAGAAGGATTGCCCTGCTGGACCTCTGACATTCACCTGCACCTGGACAGTGCACTCTGAGGGTCTGCACCAGCTGCACACTTGGGCTTCACCACTAAAAGGACTTTGCCTGGCCTCAACTGGTTCAAGAATGGACTCCCTGCTTGCTACAGGTGAAACATAGCTAACCAGAGTCCCCTACATCAAATCCGGGAAGACACTGACTAGCTGACTACTGTCCAGTGGTCATTTTGAAGTTTTAGCCACGTGCATTCTGGGAGTTGGAGTCTTAACTCTCAAGGAGCAACTCAGAGCTTCAAGAACCTTTGGGTGAGCTGTGGACTCCTAATGGACCTTCAAAGAAGACCCTCTGGAAGAAGATCCAGAAGTTTGGAAAAATTTTGAGAACCTTTTGGAAAATGCTCCATGAAGGGACTGATCCGCCGTTTGTGAGTTAAGCTGGCTTATGTCATCTGTGACCCGGCATGACTTGCATTGATTTTTAAACTGTTTCCTGTGTTTTATTTTATTACTGTTTTGTGATACTTGAATGCTTTACACAGCTTGTCTCCTACATTAAGCCTTGTTGCCAAGCTACCGTGGGTTGATCTCGGGTTAATTTATTGAGACCTAACTGATCCTACTTGGGGTTAGTGGCCTATTGCTAAGTGGAAGTGCTTACCTGCCCTTTCCAATAATCCACTTTATGACAGGTATGACACTGATCACCTAAAATATCAAAGAAATTAAGCATGCCCTCAAAGAGGCAGATATCAATATTGCTAAAGTTATTACTACAAAAATTGATCAGATGGAATTCTAGTTATCAGTTGCTATTTTATGTATACACATGAAAGCTTGATAGACAGTAGAGATCTCCTTCAGATTCAATTTCAGTGGGACACTGACCCAAATATAAAGTCCAACTTTGGCTCAACCTGCAATTGAGCGAGTCGCAGAGTCTGAGTAACAGGCGTAACCTTCATGGGACAAATGTGCCTTTTCAAGTTTCCTGAAAAAGGTTGATGTCAAGCTTTTCAATGAAAGTAATCCACTCAAGGGTCTGCAAATTGGGCACAATCTCTGCACATTACCAGTTTATTGTGAAAAGAAAATGTTGAGTTACCTTTATTAGGGCAATATCAATATACAATACAGTAATCCTAATCATCAGTAAGCCATCTTTGGTACAGAAAAAGATGTTGCTTTTGCTGATAGAATAGAAATCATATAGTCAAAATGACAATGTAACATGTATATTTTTCCCCTTAGGATACGCATTCTGTGTAATGAGGAAATAAAGCTGCAGATAAAGTATCTAACACTATAATAAAAATAAACTGTGCATGTGACCACTTTTGTTGAGCCATTGCTTGGGTCTCCTTCACCTCTTGATCACCACACGTGTTCTTCAAAGATGTCAGTTGAATAACACAACAATGCTTTATCCATCATTGGTTGAAATTATATAATGTTCTGTTTGCAGAGATTTTCATAGTCCTTTTCCTTTATTGTCATTGCTGCTGGCTCACATTGCTGTGTGGGCCCTGTACTTTGAAGCCTGTTCCTAAGGATTCTGATCCAGACCCTAATCTTTTTCCTGTATTCTGTTGGAGATTGTGATTGTCCACCCACTATTATAGTTGGCACTCTGGTGAGGTTGGTGTTAACTAGTTGTAAGGAGTGTCTGAGCTGTGCTACATGTGCTCTCAGTGCTCTGTCCAATTTGTTCTGTTTAGTGTTGTCTGATAAGTGACATCACTCAGTGTGCACATCAGAACAATATTATGCCTACACTATTCAGATTGGTGACTCCAGTGAAACAGTCGCTTGTACGTTTGCTATTTTGCAAATCGATTTTGTAAGCAGGCTCTAGACTTCTACTCTAGAGATGTATGACACAGTTACAAATATTAAAGAACCTCTGCTGAGAATGTCCCCCTATCGATTCACCTCCTTACTTGCACATGAAATTCCCAGTAGGGCCATCAGATCTCCCACTGTAAGCTTTCTCTTGTGCTGTCTGCCCCTACTAAGTTCCTTCCCTCCATGTTGTGCACTCTACTTTCAAATTTCACGCAGGGATGAATACCTGAACACCTACTTGCAATTGTTATAACTTATAATTCCTCTAGTCCTGCCTGGCCATTTCTTGTCTCCTTTATCCATTCATATCAGTCCACACCAGTGTTCTCACACTCCCTGCAGGATCTAGTTACTCTTGTATTTACCTTAGCAGCTGCTACTGGTGCATCCTCCAATCCAGTCCACCATTAACCACTGCCCTTCTGACAGTCATGTCACTGCACTCTGGCTCTCATTACGACCCTGGCGGTCGTTGATAAAGTGTCAGTAATACCGCCATCAGGTTGGTGGTAACTACCGCCAAATTATGACAATGGCGGAAAGATCTCCGAAAGACAGCCAATGTACCACACCGCCACCAGTGCGGAAAAAAAAGGCACCACGGTGGTAGCCACCTACAGCCAGGCGGAAGTCAATGTTCTACCCACCATATTACAAGAACACAATCTGCCACCTTTTCCGGGGTGGTACCAACGACATCAAAAGCCTGGTGGAAATTGAGCTCAGAAGGGAAGGGACTCACCATTGGAGACACAGGGAAGAACCACGCCGCCAGGGAACCAGAACTGCATGTTTTCCAATGATATTCTATGTTCTCCTCCACCCCGAACATCAACGCCGGTGAAGATGACGACGGTGAGTACAGCCGTCAAGCACACAAGGGAGGAGGAGGAAAAAGAGAGTGACACACACGTGCACAACATACACCCCACATACACACACCATACACACAACCAGATGCTTTACCATAACAAGTTGACCACGTAACTCAGATAAATAATGCAAGGACAAAACAATTTTGCAAAAGTGTTTGTAATAAGATCAACACAGTAGAAATAATAAGTTAGGCAAGATTATAGATATATACATATCCACAGAAGAATGGACACAGCCCAGTCTTCAATTTTTGTGGGCCACATGGCCACGGGCCAAAGTCCAAGGCCACACGTCATCTGCCTCAAGACGGAGAGAACACTGCAGGGGCATCAGCTGGTAAATAGGCAGGCACCTCAGGGGGGTGGGGGGTCGCTCAGCTGGGAGATGTAACAAGACCACTGGTTCTGGAGGGGGCAGCGTGCCCTTTGCTTGATCCTGGGGAGTGATGTGCCACAGTCTCTTGAGTGGGTGTCATACCCACTGGTTCTGGAGGGGGCAACGTGCCCTGTGCTTGATCCTGGGGAGTGATGGGCCACGGTCTCTCAGGTGGGTGTCATACCCACTGGTTCTGGAGTGGACAGGCTGCACAGCAACCATTTAGGCAGGATTACATACCGTCCGCTGGCGGTGATGGCTGCACAGTGGTGGTGCTGCTGATGGGGGGAGGCTCCTGCCCATCCCCTGCAACCTCGGACGGCTGCACAACCATGGTTGGTGGTGGGGGCTCTGTCACAGGTCCTGATGCAGGCTCCTTGGCCTTCCTGCCTGCTGGTGCAGGCTCCTTGCTCTTCCTGCCTGCTGGTGCAGGCTCCTTGCTCTTCCTGCCTGCTGGTGCAGGCTCCTTGATCTTCCTGCCTGCTGTTGCAGGCTCCTTGCTCTTCCTGCCTGCTGGTGAAGGATTATTGATTTTCCTGCCTGCTGAGGCAGGCTTCTTGATCTTCCTGCCTGCTGGGGCAGCTACTTGGCCTTTCGTGTGGCAGGTGCAGGCTCCCCGCCCTTCTTGCCAGCTGGGGCAGTCTCCCTCCCCTTTATGTTGGCTGGTGCAGGCTCCTTCCCCTTCAGTCCATGTGGCCTGGGTCCCTTGCCACCACAAGGTGGTGCAGTTAGGACTGGGCCCGTCGACTGTGTGGCTGAGGTGCTTGGCTGGGTTTGGGATACCCTGCCCGTACATGCAGGACGGGGGAGGGGTAGGGAAGAGGTCAATGGTGGATAGGAACAGTTTTTTAAGGGACATTGGGGCGGGAAGAGGGAGAAGGAATGGGAGTGGAAGATAAGGGAGTGGCTGTTGGAGGTGTCTGTCTGCTGCTTTTGGGTGCAGGTGCATGGGCTGTATGCTGTTGTGAGGTGGATGGCTGTTGGGTGTCTGAGTGCTTGCGTTTGTGTACATTAGGAGGAGGGACAGACACAGTGGTAGAGGACACAGGGGACATGTGCATGGTTGTTGTGAAGGTGTCTGCAGGGAGGTGTGTGTTCTGCTTGGTGTGGTGATGATGCTGGTAGTGGATGATGATGTAGTGCATGCAGGTGTGAGTGTAGACGTGGCTGGGAGGGAGGTGAAGGAGGAGGGGGAGACAGTGGAAGTAGTGGATGTTGTTGTGTCTGCAACTGGATGATGTTTGTGTGAGTGCCTGTGGGATGAAGTGTGGTGCTTGTGTTTGCCTGTGAAACTCTTGAGTGTTGTATTGTGTGCATGCTCATCTGTATGTGTGCTTGGGATAGGTTGGGGTTGAGAGGAATGGGACTGGGCAGTGGAAGCTGAAGGGGGGATGGTAGAAACAGGGACAATGGCTACCATCGGAGAGGAGGCCAGAGCCCAAATCGATCTCTGTTGGGCCGCCAATCCAAAATGAATGCCCTCCAGAAATACATTAGGGCCTGAGGTGCCTGGGGCGAAGGAGATGCTCACCCTCCTGGTTGAGCGGGCATGGGAAACTAGATGAGGGGATGCTGGGAGGACGGTGCTGGTATGGGGGGTGGCGGCTGTACCTGTAGCTGGGACAGTCACAGAAGTGTTCGCCACCACCAAGGAGCTTCCATCGGTGGAAGTATCTGTGTCAAAACTGTCCCCTCCAGTCTCCGCCGTGGTGCTCCCCTCACCCTCCTTTCCACTGGTGCCCTTAGGTTCCCATGGGATGCAGCTTCCTCCGTCGCAGGTGCCTCTGCTCTTCCTTGTGAGAAATGTGGTCTTTGGTTGGCAGTCAGGTTACCCCCTGTCCAAGCAATGACCCTCACTCTAGTCAGGGTAAATCACACACAATCCAAATTATCCTTTGCCCACTCTCTTGTAGCTTGGCACTGAGCAGTCAGGCTTAACTTAGAAGGCAATATGTAAAGTATTTGTGCAATAAATCATACAATAGCACCATATAGCACCACAAAAATATACTACAGTGTTTATAAAAATATATCATATTTATCTGGATAAATGCAGGTCAAAATGATTAAAACGCAATAAGTATATGTTCAGATATCACTGTAAAAGTGACACAAAGGGGGTCATTACAACACTGGCGGTAAAAGCCGCTTACCGCCATGCAGAAGACCGCCAACACACCGCCGCTGCAGCTCAATTCCGCCACGGTCATTATGACCCACTGCTCGGAATCCGCCAAAATTCAGACACCCACACAAGTCCGCCACACCAAAAGTCAGTGATAAACTGGCGAAAACAAAACCTCCACCGTCACGCCAACAGAAATACGCCCACACTATCATGACATACGAATCCACGCAGAGGTCTTTCAACCGCGGTATTCCATTGGCAGTGCACACCGCCGCCCTCAAAATACACACACATTTACAAAACACCACCACATTGGACAAATCAAAATACACACACCTGATACCCACACACCCATTACAATATAAAACACACACCCACATCACCCACAAACCCCTACGACAAAATTACAGAGAGAAGGCCAGAGAGAGACACTACAAACAACTACCAAGCATCCACAGGCACACAATACCATCACCCACATAACTTCCACACATCTCACACAACACACCACTAAATATCACCCCACTTATCACTACACACACCACCACACACATCACCCACACCACCCCATGGCACAGCAAAGACAGCCCAGGTTCTCTGAGTAGGAGCTCAGGGTCAAGGTGGAGGAAATCGTCTGGGTAGAGCCACAGCTATTCGGATCACAGGTGCAGCACACCTCCATAGCTAGGAAGATGGAGCTATGGTGCAGAATAGTGGACAGGGTTAACGCAGTGGGACAGCACCCAAGAAATAGGGATGACATCAGGAAGAGGTGGAACAACCTACGGGGGAAGGTGCGTTCCGTGGTTTCAAGACACCACCTTGCGGTTCAGCGGACTTGCGGAGGAACCCCACCTCCTCCCCCACAACTAACATGGGAGGAGCAAGTCTTGCCGATTCTGCATCCTGAGGGCCTCGCAGGAGTACATGGAGGAATGGACTCTGGTAAGTCAAATCTTAACTATTACATCCCCCACCCTACTTGCATGCTATCACATACCCTTACCCACACCCTCACCCCATCACTCCAACTCCTCACAAATGTCCCAACATCACAAACCACACATCCTAACACCAAGCCCTGCATGCAACAACAAAGCATGGACACCCATCACCAAAGCATGGCCACTGCACATACCCATACACCCCCCTAAACCACCATCACACAAGGACCCACACAGGAATGCAAGCACTGGGGTACACGGTCACCCACCCATTGCACACCATGGCACACACAGATGTAATAAATATCCTTTTATACCCCTGCAGGACCCCTACCCAACGTCACCGGACAGGAAGGTCCACACATGTCCACACCACCAACAGAAGAGGCCCACAGTGATGACAGCAGCTCTTTCCATTTGGATCTAGATGACCAGCCCGGCCCATCGGGGACATCTGGACAGTCGGTTCCCCTGACACAGTCACAGGCCACCACAGAGCTTCCCCCCTCTGGAAACACCAGCACAGCCCCCAGACAGCGGCCCATACCTCTGTCCCCAGGACACGTCAATATGCAGTGTGTCCACCACTACAGGGAACCCAGGCTAACCCACCACCGCAACAACAACAGGGACCTGGGGGCAGCGGCAGTGGGCACACGATCTAGGGGACGGAGGCACAGGAACACAGGGGAACTGGGAGGGCTGCTGTGCGACAGGGGGAGGACAGGCCAAGGGAACCCACTCTCCACGATGCCCTCTACACCATCATGGGAGCCTACCACCATTCTCAGGAGACGATGGCAACGGTACTGGCCAAGTTTCATGAATCCCAGTGCCTGCAGGAGGAACAGTATTTGGGCTTCAGGGAGGAACTCAGATCTTTCAATTCCACCCTGGGCACCATCGTAGGGGTGCTGAAGGAAGTCCTCAACACCAGGAGGGACACTGTGGCACAACAAGGGGCCCCTGACACTAGCCTGGACGATGAACTGCCCACCACCTCCGCCGGCGCTAATGGACAGGAGGCACCGCCACAGGACCACCACACCAGCACCCCACCCCCTGCAGAGGGAGAACCACCCCGCAAACTGTCCCTGAGATCCAGGACAAAGACAGAGAATGATGCCAAGACCCCCGCCAAGAAATGAGACCACCCTGAATGTAATCCTTCTGTCCCACTTTGTCACCCTGTCCATCCTCAAACTGCCCCAGCTCCACTTCCTATGCCCATTTGGGCAATGCACCTGTGAGACTAATCGACTGGACTCTGCCATGGACATTCCTCCTCCATCAGCTCTCACCATTTTACAACCCCCTCCAATCTTGAGCACATAAATAAACACCCTTAAAGCACAAAACAAGCTGGAGTCTGTCTGTGATTTCAAATGTAATGTCAACATACCTATGTCACACAGCTCTAGTCCATGAGGAAACAAAGCAGATGTCACACAGTGGGACCCACATCTGTGAAATCATAAGGGAAAGTGAAAACTCAGTGACCATACACTGGGTGAAAATGACAGACAGTAGAGAGGTAGTAGTGTTAAAGTACATGTAGTAGGCAGGTTTGTATTCTTACCTGTGTCTCACTGGAAATATTGCAGGATAACCAAGTTCCTGTTGTTGATGTCCTCTTCTTCTGCTTCCTCGTCTTCACTGTCCACAGGCTCCACAGCTGCCACAACACCACCATCTGGACCATCCTCCTGCAGAAAAGGCACCTGTCGACACAAAGCCAAGTTGTGAAGCATACAGCAGGCCACGATGAGCTCGCACACATTCTTTGGTGAGTAGAATAGGGATCCACCTGTCATATGGAGGCACCTGAACCTGGCCTTCAGGAGGCCGAAGGTCCACTCTATAATCCACTGAGTTCGCCCTCGGGCCTCATTGTAGCGTTCCTCTGCCCTTGTCCTGGGATTCCTAACTGGGGCCAGTAGCCATGACAGGTTGTGGTAACCAGAGTCACCTGCAAATGGCGAGGGCAACTGTTAGACACACACTAACCTGTAGGGATATCCCCAGACCCAGACAACTATTCCCCCTGACTTGCTTCCAGGTGATCACCTAATAGCCACACACGGTGCCTCTGGAGTTGACCCATCACATAAGGGATGCTACTATTCCACAGGATGTAAGCGTCATGCACTGAGCCAGGGAATTTGGCATTCACATGGGAGATGTACTGGTCTACCAAACACACCATCTGCACATTCATGGAATGACACCTGTTCACTCCTGCCGGGGGGTAACCAAAGCCACATGTGACCCATCAATGGCACCTATGATGTTGGGGATATGTCCCAGGGCATAGAAGTCACCTTTCACTGTAGGCAAATCCTCCACCTGAGGGAAAACAATGAAGCTCTGCATGTGTTTCAGCAGGGCAGACAACACTCTGGACAACATGTTGGAAAACATAGGCTGGGACATCCCTGATGCTATGGCCACTGTTGTTTGAAATGACCCACTTGCAAGGAAATGGAGTACTGAGAGCAGCTGCACTAGAGGGGGGATTCCTGTGGGATGGCGGATAGGTGACATCAGGTCTGGCTCCAGCTGGGCACACAGTTCCAGGATTGTGGCACGATCAAGCCTGTAGTTGATGATCACATGTCTTTCCTCCATTGTTAACAGGTCCACCAGCGGTCTGTACACCGGAGGATGCCGTCATCTCCTCACATGTCCCAGTGGACGGTGCATATGAAGGACAACTGCGACCACAGAGTCAACCAACTCAGAAGTACGTACCCACAGCTTACACAGAACACAAATCATATTCCGAAATTTGGCCTGTATGAGTGTTGAGGCAAGGCCTGGGTATGTGTGATGCAGTGAAAAATTAAGCCATGTGGGCCCCTGAAATGGCGGCTGCCTGACCTGTAAAGTGGGACAATGGGATGTGAGGTAACTGCACTGGCGTTGTACACTGTCGCAGTAGGCGGTCGAAGATGGCGGCGCAATTCTGCATTGGTTAACATTAGACCCTATGGGTCCCAGGAGCCAATGACGATGTACGCTGGTGGTGACGGTATGCACCGCCTTGGAAGTGACCGCCATTTTCTATCTGTTCAATCACTCGATACCTTATCTTCGACGGGAGAGGACCTATACTGCAAGTGCTGCTGTGACCTCGGTCTGGAAGAGACAATGGCTCGTGCGTCTGGGGAAAGGGCCCCTGCCTTCACATCGGAGGAGTTGGAGAAACTAGTGGATGGGGTCCTCCCCCAGTACAATCTACTCTACGGTCCTCCAGACAAACAGGTAAGTACACTGGGAGCATGCTGTATGGGCTATGCCTGTGTGGAGTGGGGTGGATGAAAGATGGAGGGGGGGGAGATTGAGGCGTGCATGAAACGACGTTGAGTGCATGTGCCACATGGCAAGGGTAGGGAAGGGGGCCAATGACTGTGACGGTGCGGACGGTTATATCTTCTCCTTTTCCCCTGTACTATTCCTGTAGGTCAGCGCCCACCAGAAGAAGGATATTTGGCGTGCCATCGCCAAGGAAGTCCTGACCCTGGGGGTCTACCACAGACGGAGCACCCACTGCCGTAAAAGATGGGAGGACATTCGCCGCTGGAGCAAGAAGACGGCGGAGGCCCAGCTGGGGATGGCCTTCCAACGTGGGAGGGGTACCCGTCGCACCATGACCCCCCTGATGTTCAGGATTCTGGCAGTGGCGTACCCGGAGTTGGATGGGTGCTTGACGGCATCACAGCAGCCACAAGGGGGTGAGTACACTCTCATTCTGCTGATTTTGCGCGCAGTGGAGGTGTCTGGGTGGGGGAGGTGGGCTGTGGGTTTCCCTAGGCCAGGGCGAGTTTGCTAGTTAGGTCCCCCTGTTCTGGCAAACCCTGTGGTACCCCACCCCACCTATGTACAGTGCCAACTACACCTAGTCAGGCTCCTGTGACATCCATGTGTGCAGATGTCGGCCATAGCCTTGTAGGCCATGCCCCAGGTATTGAACAGTGGACCCCAGGTGCGCGGTGTAATGCAGGGGGCTTCTGTGTCTGTTGTGTCCGCCAACGGTAGCGGTAATGCATGCACTCAACATGTCTTTCTTCTGTAATTTCCCCCCTTTTTGTGGTCTCCCTGTTCTTGTGTGAATTAGCATCATCAGGCGGAGGAGCAGTGGCACTGGAGCAGGAGGGAGCTGCATCCCACATGGCCCTGGAGGGCGAGACTACGGACTCGGAATTCACCAGTGGGACGGAGGGCGAGTGGAGCTCCACTGCGGGGACAGGAGCTGACACCAGTGATACGGACTCGTCCTCTGATGGGAGCTCCCTTGTGGTGGTGGCCACATCTGTGCCCCCGCATCTGCAGGTACAGCCGCCACCCCCCCTCCCAGCACCGCCCTCCCAGCAGCCCCTCAGCCTTTGCCCCGTGCCCGCTCACCCAGGAGGGTGGGCATCACCTTCGCCCCAGGCACCTCAGGCGCTGCCCCAGTTACCCCTGCTGCCCTCAGTGAGGAGGCCATTGACCTCCTCAGGTCCCTCACTGTTGGGCACTCTACCATTTTGAATGCCATCCAGGGTGTAGAAAGGCAGTTGCAACAAACAAATGCATTCCTGGAGGGCATTCATTCTGGTCAGGTGGCCCTTCAGCAAGCTTTTCAGACTCTGGGCTCATCACTAATGGCAGCTATTGTCCCTGTCTCTAGCATTCCCCCCCAACTTCCTCCACCCAGACCCAATCCCCTGTACCTCAGCCTATCCCAAGCACACCTTCAGACCAGCATGCACACACGTCAACACACAAGGGAAGCTCTGGCAAACATAAGCACCACACATCCCACAGGCACTAACGCAAGCATCACACACATGCAGACACACCAAAATCCACTGCCTCCACTGTTTCCCCCTCCTCCTCGTCTCCCTCCTCCCTCCCAGTCTTGTCTACACTCACACCTGCATACACTACATCTACAGCCACAACTTCCATCACCAGCACACCCACCACCACACACCGCTCATGTGCAGTCACCACCCCCACTACCATTCACACGTCCCCTGTTTTCTCTCCCAGTGTGTCTGTGACGCCACCTCCCAAGATACACAAACGCAGCCACACACCCACCCAACAGCCATCCACCTCACGACAGCCTCCAGTGCATGCACCTTCACGCAAAGTCACCAAACGAACACCTCCTACAACCACAACCTCTTGCTCCACTCCCAAACCCCCTCTAGCTACCCTTCCCAGTGTTCCCAAGAAACCTTTCCTGTCCACCCTTGACCTCTTTCCCTCACCTCCCGCACCCCGTAATTCTCCTAGGGCCCGACTCTCCAGGTCCCAAACTAGCACCTCAGCCACAACATCTCCGGGACCAGTGGTGCCTGTAGTCACCGGAATCTGGAGTGCACCGGGCAGCAGGGCAGCCAGTGTGGCACGGAGCCACAGCACGGACAGTCCCCCACCTGTCAAGCATCAAAAGTTGGCCAGTGCTCGGTGGGAGAGGGGGAAGACTCCAGCCACCAAATATGCTCCCAGGGGTACAGGTGGGAGTGTGGAGTCAGCTGCGACACCTTCCAAGGTGGGGAAGGGGCACAAGAAACTCAGCAAGTCTGGGAAGAGCAGCACGGCAGACAAGACCGCCATCATCCCCGCTGCCCAGGAGGCAACCGCCATCATCCCCGCTGCCCAGGAGGCCACCGCCAGCACCAGCCCTGCTGCCCAGGAGGCCACCGCTATTATCCCCGCTGCCCAGGAGGCCACCGCCATCATCCCCGCTGCCCAGGAGGCCACCGCCATCATCCCCGCTGCCCAGGAGGCCACTGCCAGCACCAGCCCAGCTGCCCAGGACAGGACCGTCAGCACCAGCCCAGCTGACCAGGACAGGACCGCCAGCACCAGCCCAGCTGACCAGGACAGGACCGCCAGCAGCAGCCCAGCTGCCCAGGACAGGACCGCCAGCACCAGCCCCGCTGGGCCATAAAGGATCGCCAGCACCAGCCCCGCTGGGCCATAAGGGACCGCCAGCACCAGCCCCGCTGGGCCAGACAGGACCGCCAGCAGCTGAGTCACTGCCAAGGACCCCGCCGCCACAAGCACCGCTGAACAGGACGCTGCCGCCACAAGCACCGCTAGCCCATGAGCGCCAAGGTCACTGACGCTACTGAGTCCGTCACAAGTAGGATGAAGCACTCTGGGCACAAGGCCCCCTCCAGAACCAGTGGAGAGATACATCCACTACCTCAGTCCTTGGCAGGATGAAGCACTCTGGGCACAAGGCCCCCTCCAGAACCAGTGGAGTATCTCATCCACTACCTCAGTCCTTGGCAGGATGAAGCACTCTGGGCACCAGGCCCCCTCCAGAACCAGTGGAGACTGTTATCCACCTGAGAGACTGTGGCTTTGCACTCCCCAGGATGGAACAGTGGGCAACCCACCCACTGTAGAGACTTGGGAGCCTGTGGCTTTGCACTCCCCAGGATGGAACAGTGGGCAACCCACCTACTGTAGAGACTTGAGAGACTGTGGCTTTGCACTCCCCAGGATTGAACAGAGGGCAACCCACCCACTGTAGAGACTTGAGAGACTGTGGCCTTGCACTGCCTAGGATTGAACAGTGGGCAACCCACCCACTGTAGCGACTTGTGAGACTGCGGCTTTGCACTCACCAGGATTGAACAGTGGGCAACACACCCACTGTAGAGACTTGAGAGACTGTGGCTTTGCACTCCCGAGGATTGAACAGTGGGCAACCCACCCCCTGTAGAAACTTGAGAGACTGTGGCTTTGCACTTATCAGGATGGAACAGTGGGCAACCCACCCACTGTAGAGACTTGAGAGACTGTGGCTTTGCACTCCCCAGGATTGAACAGTGGGCATGTGGCCCCCTCGTGGATTTGGCGTCGTGCACTCAACCGGCTGAGGTGCCCCCCCTTCCCCCTGAGGTGCCTGTTTTATTGCTACCCGATGCCCCTGCAGTGTTCTCTCAGTCATGTTCGGGGATTGAGTGTGGGCCTCGCTAATGCCGTGTGGGCCCAGTGTTCCACGGACTTCAATGGAGCACTACCTGGACTACTATTCTTGGTGTATATATTTGTTTATGGTGTATATATATTTTTTGCGTACTGGATTTTAATATATTACAATGGTTACACTCATTTGCTTTTGTCTTTGCATTCTTCCAGAGGGTTTGGGGGTGTAACTGTAATGTATCATGTTGTATTAGTGTGTGTGTTGTAGTGGGTGAGGGTGGGGGTGTTGCATGTGTGTGTCCCTGTTTTTTCCCTCCCCCCTCCCTTGTGTCGTAGGTGCAGTACTCACCGTGGTTTTCGCCGCCGGCGTTTGTGCTCCTGGTAGAGGAGCAAGAAGAAAAGGTCTGGCAGGATCTGGAGCTCGGGTTCCATGGCGTCCTGATGCCTCGTAGGGTGTGTAGAGGTGAGCGTTTTCCCTTTGAAGTCCTGTTTCCGCCGTGTTTTTGTTCGCAGTGAATCTGCCCCGGAAAAGGTGGTGGATTGGTAAGTTGTGATACCTTGGGCGGTACATTGTCCTCCGCCTGTCTGTTGGCGGTGACCGCCATGCTGTTTGTTTGTACCGCCGTGGCGGTCGGACTGTTAAAGTGGCTGTCTATGTTGGTGGTTTCCGCCACGGTCGTGATTCCATTTTTGTTTCCGCCAGCCTGTTGGCAGTCTTACCGCCGCTTTAACACCGACCGCCAGAGTTGTAATGACCCCCAAAGTGTCTTAAGTCTTTTAAAAGCAAACAAAGTCTCTTTCAAGCACAAAGTACCTGGTTTGCGTGCAAAATCTCCTCAAAGAACTGCAACTGAGGAAATGTGTGGAAACAAACCAATGTCCCGGGCCACACACTGCGATGCTTCGTTTAGTTTTCACGCAGGGATGGCTGTACGTCAATTTCCAGTGCTCGGTCGTAAAACCTCTTCGGGTTGAGGGGTTTTCGGATGCCGCGGGAATGATGCGTGGATTTACTGCACTGGCAAGACAAAGTCACAGGAGCTGTGTCGATTCGGTTGGCATTGCGTTGAATTTTCTACTGCATGGCAGGTGCTGTGTTGATTCCTCTCTGGAAGTAGGGCTGCGTCATTCTGGCTTTGGTGTGCGTTGATCCAGTGGGCAGTGCATCAAATTTCCGGTCGCTACTCTGGCACTGCTTCAATCTTCCCGATGCGAAGTCGGGCTGTGTCATTCCTGTTCGGCGTGTGGGGACATTTTCACAGCAGTGCAGGCTGTGCATCATTTCTGGCAGGCTGAGCATCAAATTTTTCTGCACAAGGAGTCCTTCTTGTAGAGATGAAGTATTTTTGGTCCTGAGACTTCAGGGAACAGGAGGCAAGCTCTCTCCAAGCCCTTAGAGAGCACTTCACCACAGCCAGAGAGCAGCAAAGCAGCAGGGCAACAGCAAGGCAGCAGTTCTTCACAGAAAGCAGACAGATGAGTCCTTTGGGCAGCCAGGCAGTTCTTCTTGGCAGGATGCAGGTTCTGGTCCAGGTTTCTTCTCCAGGAAGTGTCTGAGTTTGGTTGGGGCAATACCCAAATGTGCATTTGAAGTGGGGGAGACTTCAAAGAGTGGCTTAGAAGTGCAAAAGGTCCCCTTTCAGTTCAATCCTGTCTGCCAGGTTCCCAGTAGGGGGTGTGACAGTCCTCTGTGTTAGGGAAGCCTACTGTCCTTTGGCATGCAAGTGTCAGGCCCTCCAACCTCCCAGCCCAGGAAGACGCATTCAAAATGCAGATGTATGCCTGTGTTTGGGGTGTGTCTGAGTGAATGCACAAGGGAGCTTTAAAAAAAAAAAACAGCCAGACGTGAATTGTAAGGCACAGAATGATTTAAGTGCAGAGAAATGCTCACTTTCTAAAAGTGGTATTTCTAAAATAGTAATATTAAATCGAACTTCACCAGTCCACAGGATTTTTTATCACCATTCTGGCCCTACTAAAAATGACCTTCCTACTCCTTTCAGATCAGCAGCTACCACACAAACAATGTAGGAGGGCAGCCCCAATGTTAGCCTATGAAGGGAGCAGGCCTCACAGCAGTGTAAAAATGAATTTAGGAGTTTTACACCACCAGGACATGTAAATTACACAGGTACATGTCCTGTCTTTTGCCTACACAGCACCCTGCCCTATGGGTTACCTATGGCATACCTTAGGGATGTCCTATAAGTAGAAAAAGGGGAGTTTTAGGCTTGGCAAGTACTTTTAAATGCCAAGTCAAATTGGCAGTGAAACTGCTCACACAGACCTTGCGGTAGGCAGGCCTGGGACAAGGTTAAGGGGCTACTTCAGTGGGTGGCATAATCAGTGGTGCAGGCCTACTAGTAGAATTTAATCTACAGGTCCTGGGCACATATAGTGCACTCTACTAGGGACTTATAAGTAAATTAAATAGTCCAATTGGGTATGATCCAATGTTACCATGTTTAAAGGGAGAGAGCATATGCACTTTAGCACTGAATAGAAGTGGTAAAGTGTGCAGAGTCTCAAAACCATCAAGAACAGTATCTAAAAAGTGGAGAGGGCAGGCAAAAAGTTAGGGGTGACCGCCCTAAGGCTGTCAGGTCTAACACTCCACCAGATGATGCTAATGCACATAAGGACAGGATGACAAAACAAGAAAGGGGGGAAGAGACAAAGGATTCACAGGGTCAATGGCTGCACTAACACCACCGTTGGCGTACACAACCCACTCACAGACAGGGAACAGGCCTGCGCAATATGTGTTGCACTACCAGAGAAATAGTTAGATACCAAGGCATGGTGAGGGGCACACACTACAAAATGCAGCACACCTGGGACCCACGCAGCATTGACCAGTAATGAATGCCTGCGAGCTAGGTAGAAAAGTTTCTCCTGAACCCTAGCCACCAGGGGACCCACACTGCAATGTCAGGCCTGGCCTAAGGGCACCCACTGACACACAACCCCCACTGGATACAACCCTACCATGCGTAAGTTGTTATAATGGCCATTGTACTCACCTCTTTCTGGCTGCTGTGATGCACTCAAGCGCCCATCCAGCTCTAGATATGCCACCACCAGTATGCAGGCCATAAGAGGGGTCAGGGTTTGACGGGCACCCCTTCCTCATTGGGAGGCCATCCCCAGCTGGGCCTCCGCTGTCTTCCTTGCCCAGCGACTCAGGTCCTTCCACCATTTGCGGCAGTGGGTGCTCCGTCTGCCATAGACCCCCAGGATCCACATATCCTTGGCAATGGCATGCCAGATACTCTTCTTTTGATGTGTGCTGACCTGCAGAGGAAATACACAGAGTAAAATACTGTTAGACAAACGGACCTGCCTGTTACACATATGGCCCACCATACCTGTTCCCATCACCATTTACACACACATGACCCAGCACACAACCTGTACGCTGCCAAGAGGACATCCACCCATCCCCCTTCACACACACAACTCCATGCATTCATGCATCGTGCTCACAGTGTACTCACCTGTTGGTCTGGAGGCATATACAGCAGTCCGTTCTGGGGTAGGACCCCATCGACCAGTCTCTCTAACTCCTCCGAAGTGAAGGCTGGGGCCCTTTCCCCGGTCACACGGGCCATGGTAGGTTCCAGGCATAGGTCACAGCAGCACATGCAGTGTAGCTCCTCTCCTATGGAAGGTCAGGTAACAAGTGAGGAATCAGATAGAAAATGGTGGTCACGTAAGCGTCAGTGCATACCGTCACCGCCGGAGTAGATCACCGTTGGCCACTGTAACCTATAGGGCCCAATATTAACCAATGAGGAGTTGCACAGTCGTTCCCGATCGCCTCCTGCAACGGCGCACAACATCAGTAGAATTCGCTCACTTCCCCTGTCCCTACACACAGGACAGGTGGACGCCATTTCATGGGGTGTGGGGCAGGCCCTGGAATAATGCTGTGTCACGGTAAATATTAGCAGATAATGGACAAATCACAATAACCCATTTCATGTTTACAGGATGCAAAGTTCTGTTCTAGTTCCGTTGTTCAGTTTGTGACCAGCTCCTCACTCTTCTGTCTCTTAGATTCCTACCGCTACGGATGAATAGGAGATGAAGACATACCCCGTGTACAGACTCCTGGTGGACTTGGCTACACCGGAGGACAGGCACATTGTCCTCACCCATAGACTTGAAAGGGCCACAATCACAGAGCTGTGTGCCCAATTGGAGCCTGGCCTGGTATCTGATATCCGTCACCCCACTGGGATCCCCCCTCTTGTGCAAGTGCTGTCAGTGCTCCATTTACTGGCAACTGGTTCTTTCCAAGTGACAGTGGGCTTGGCAGCAGGAATGTCACAGCCAACGTTCTCAATAGCGCTGACTATAGAGTTGTCTGCCCTGATAAAACCCATGTGCAGCTACATTGTTTTCCCCCATGTTGAGGACTTGACCACTGTGAAGGCTGAGTTTTATGCAATGGGACATATCCCCAACATAATTGGGGCGATTGATGGAACACATATTGCATTTGTCCCCCGCCCGCCAGAATGAACAGGTGTTCAGGAATTGTAAGAGTTTCCACTCTATGAATGTGTAGATGGTGTGCTTGGCAGACCAGTATATCTCCCACATCAATGACTAGTATCCTGGGTCGGTGCATGATGCCTTTGTCCTGCGGAATAGCTGAATCCCAAATGTGATGGGCCAACTACAGAGGCACAGGGTGTGGCTAATAGGTGAGCCCTGGTTCCCACCCAGTCCATGTTGGTTTATGGGTTTGGTGTGGGCCATATAGGATAATGTGTGGCTAAATCTTGTCCCTCAATATTTGCAGGTGACTCTGGTTACCCAAACCTATCATGGCTGCTGACCCTTGTGAAGAATGCCAGGACAAGGGCAGAAGAACATTATAATGAGGCACATGGGTGAACCAGAACGATCATAGAAAGGACCTTTGATCTCCTGAAGGCCAGGTTCCGGTGCCTCCATCTAACAGGTGGATCCTAGTGCTACTCACCAAAGAAGGTCTGTCAGATAGAGGTGGCATGCTGCATGTTGCATAACCTGGCCCTCAGACGCCATGTCCCAATCCTGCAAGAGGAGGAGGCTGGAGATGCCCGTGTGGCAGCAGTAGACCCTGTGGACAGTGAGGCTGAGGAGGCAGAGGATGAGGATGAGGACAACAGAACAAACGTGATCCAACAATACTTCCAATGACACACAGGTAGGAGAGTGTTACTTCACATTTCAATGATTTTTTTTTAAATTGTGGGGCAACGGCATGCTGTTATTTTTAACTTCTAGGCCCACTGACTGTTCCCTCTGACAATTCATTTTGCAGATGTTGGTGAACTGACATATACTCCTAGTGTGGTCACTATAGCCAGCTACAGGTCATAAATCTATGCTCATTCTCTGAACAGTTGATTTGCAATGTTTGTACCTGCTACAATGAATACATATCTGATATACATGACATACTCCAAAATGTTATTTTTTCCAAAGGGTGTTTACTGAAGTGCTAATATATGGAGGGGCAAGTGCAATGGGATGGGGTGATGATAGAGGAAAGTCCAGGCTATTGTTCCAGTCTGTTTGTAGCACAGGTGCATTGTCCAAGGGGACATAGGAATGGGAGAAATGACTGTTCAAGGTGCACAGGGTGACAGAGTGGGACACAAGGGTAACAATCAGGAGAGTCTCATATCCTGGCTGGAGTCTTGGCAAGTGTCTCTGGCTTCTGTCTGGATCATAGGGAACATATCTGGGGTAGTTCACCTTCTGCAGCAGGAGGGGTGCTGGTGGCCTGTGAGTCCTGTGGCGGAGCCTCTTGGCCACTAGCGGCAGCGGAGGTGGAAGACTGTTCAGATGTCTGTTTTTTGGCAGGGGGCAACTGGTTTGAGACTGTCTCCCTCATAATGTTGGCCATGTCTGCCAGCACCCCTGCAATGAAGATCAGGGTGTTGTTAATGCGTGCAAGTCCTCCCTGATCCCCTGGGACTGTCCCTCCTGCAGCCGCCTGTTCTCCTGCACATTGTCCAGGATCTGACCCATCAGGTCCTGGGAATGTTGATAGGCTCCCAGGATCTCAGCGAGTGCCTCCTGGAGAGTCGGTTCCCTGGGTCTGTCCTCCCCCTGGCACACAGCAGTCCTTCCAGTGTCCCTAGTGGCCTGTGCCTCTGTCCCCTGAACAGTGTGTCCACTGCCACTGACCCCAAGTCCCTGATTGTCTTGGGGGCGAGGTGTGCCCTGGGGCCCCTGTAGAGGTGGACACACTGCTGATTGACGTGTCCTAGGGACAGAGGTATGGGTATGCTGGGTGTGTGCTGTGTTGGTGTTTCCTGATGAGGGATGCTCTGTGGCGGTGTGTCACTGGGCCTGGGTAATCGGCTGTCCAGTGGTCCCTGATGGGCCAGGTAGGTCATCCAGATCCTGAAGACCAGAGCTGCTGTCATCACTGTGGGCCTCTTCAGTTGGGGGACTGGATATTGCTGGTACCTCCTCTCCGCTGACATTGACTTGGGTACCTGTGAGGATGTAAATGATGTGTTATGGTTTCGGTGTCTGAAATATTAGACATTTGTGGCTTCCCCTCTTTGGTTGAACTTGGCCTGCCAGGTTTCAATTGTGTATGCTAGTGTATGGTGGGATTGTTAGTTCTCTATGGTGTGCATGCATAAGTGATGAGTGCCCATGCAGGGTTATGAGTGGTGTCCATGCATTGGTACAGCATGCAGGGCTTGGAATTGGGATGAGTGAGATCTGTTGGTGGGGTGTGTGGGAAGTGGTGGAGTGATGGGAGTGAGGGTATGTGATGGCATGCAGGTAGGTCGGTAGTAGTAATAGAGAGTTGACTTACCAGAGTCCAGTCCTCCTCCGACTCCAGCCAGGCCCTCAGGGTGCAGTAATAGCAAGAATTGCTCCTTCCATACTGTGAGCTGTGGGGGAGGAGTTGGGGGACCACCGCCAATCGTCTGGATCGCGAGCTGGTTTCTTGCTGCAATGGACTGTACCTTCCCCTGTAGGTCGTTCCACCTCTTCCTGATGTCATCCTTAGTTCTTGGGTGTTGTCCCACGGCGTTGACCCTATCCACAATTCTCCACCATAGCTCCATCTTCCTAGCTATAGATATCTGCTGCACCTGTGCTCCAAACAGCTGTGGCTCTCTCCTGACAATTTCCTCCACCTAGACCCTTAACTCCTCCTCTGTGAAACGGGGGTGTCTTTGTGGTGCCATGGGTATTCTGTGAGGTGTGTTGGTGAGGGTGTGATGGGTAATGTGTTGGGGTGTGTGATGTTTAGTGCATGAGTGGTGCATAGTTGTGAATAGTGTGTGACTCTAGTTGGGTCAGTGGTCTTGGTGCCAATTTCCTAGCGGTAATTGTTGTTGGCAAAGGGTTGTGGGTAATGTGGGTATGTGTTTTCTAGTGGTGTGGGTGTGTGGGTGTGGTATGTGTATGGGTGTCAGGTGTGTGTTGTCTGAATTGACCAATGTGGTGTTGTTTTGTATGTGAGTGTCCATGGTGAGCACAGCGGTATGTCCTGCCAATGGTTTACCGCTGTTGAATGTCTGGTGTGGTGATTCGTGGGCCATAATGTGGTGGGCGTAGTCCTGTTGGTATAACGGTGTGGGTTTTGATATCTCCAGTTTATCACTGACCTTTGGTGTGGCGGATTTGTGTATGTGGCTAAATACTGACGGATTGTGTGCGTGTCATAATATGGTGAACGGATATCCGCCATGGCGTCGGTAAATTGGAAGCTGTCAGCGTGGTGGTAAGTGGGATTTACTGCCAATGTCATAATGAGGGCCAATGTCTTTAACACTAACCTTGAGAAAGTTCTCCCTTCATTTTTTAGGTCTCTGCTTAAATGAGAAACGCCTCTGGATGTTTGAAGGATCCAGAAGTCGGTGACAGGATCTTGTGTTTCACCTCCCTAGTACATACCACAAGCAACAAGAAATGTTTCCACTGTGAAACATTCTAAGCCAAAGCATTCATAGCCAGATCAGCAGGGTTTATATATGGGGCCACACCCACATAATTACTTGTGTGACATTTCACAAGATCTCATGGAAATTTCAGTGACACCACCTGCAAATTCTCAACAGTTTTTTAGAATGTCTTGCCTCAGCCCACTGCCTTGGGGTCAAAGGTGCATACATTTCTCAGATAAAACCCCAAATTAGGATACCATTCCAATTGGGACAACAATATCAGGATGGGGCCGAACTAGGATACAATTTCACTGGGACACTACATAACATTATGGACCATATTTGTAGAAGAGTTCTGTCACTCTTGCACTATACAATGTGGTGAAAAAGCGACACAACTCTTAAGTTAGATTTATCAAACTAGGTAAGGCCATCTTGTGTGGTAAATATAGAATAACACAACACAGTCTGTGTTACTCAGGCCTGAGAAGGCATTCCATGGATGGAGCATGGGTGTTCCCAAGTATGTGCCCAAGGATTTTGGTGCATTCCCAGATTTACCATTACTGGTAGACCTGACGGTGTGTGAAAAGGCTACCCCACCCCAGGTGAGGCATAACGAAGACAAACATCTTTGTTTCTCCCTGATACTTCCTCTTTCTATGTCTGCTGCATTTTGCAACCTTCAGCACACATAGAAATAGGAAAAAGTGTCTCAGGTTTGTTTTTGTGCAGGAAGGTGTCCTTATCTGCACAAAGACAATTCTGCTTACAAAGCAGACACCCTTGCACCTTGGTGCAAGGGTGTCTGCTTTGCCACTAGGAAGTACATAGTGTGCCAGTGCTGAGAAAAGCCAGGAATGTGGTGTGCAATGTTAAGTCTGGAACATTCATGCCCTTTCCCTCTCACACAGCACAGCACAGGAAGATGACTTGCTGCATTGCAACATTTAATGAAAAACATGCCCCATGTGTTTTAGCTGAATAATAGGGTTAGTATTATCAGTTTTAGAGGGTCATTTTTAAGAAATACCTAATTTTCAACAGGTTGTGAGTTTTGGGGAATAGCCAGTGTATTGAATTGAATTTCGCCGAAAACTATATTGGAGAAACCTAAACGCCTTATGCAGATCTGGGAATGTAAAGCTGTGTATTTGTTAGGATAGCAAAACAGAATGTTAATGAACGGCTAGTTCTAGTTCTTTATCAAGTATGTTTCGGTTCCACGTAATGTTATGCTTATATGGGAAAAGGAAAGATGCCACAAATTAAACATTACTTGATTAACTTTACCAACTAAAATCAACCATTTCAATTGTGCTTGGTACTTTGTAAGGTGGCGGTGACAGCATATTGTTAGAATGAATAAGTAAAACTTCAAAGTTTTGTTTTATCTATGCCGTTCAATGTGTATGACCCACTTCAACCTCAGATTCGACAATATTAGGTCATAGAGATATTCTTATATACTAGAGAATTTTTAAAATACAGTATTAGCCTCAATTCACATATAATCTATCAATGAGAGCTGATGGCAGACAACTGTTGTTATGGTGCATTCATTGAGAGTTATTGGGGTCTCAACAAGTCAGACTGATCAAGTGTTCATGTAACAAAGGGGATCTGGAAACTGGAAACTTTTACAAGCAAATGATGAAGAAGTCCCTACTGGTTCTTGAATTAGATGGGTGCCAGAAGGTACTGCGGGTTGCCAGATATATAAAGAACCTAATTAAAATGTCAGATATACAACTAGGCAGTATAGAGGCATTATGATCTGTGCCTTGTACAAAGGACATCCATGATGCCCCAAGGATTAGCTAATGATGCAAACTGTTTGGCTGAGTACTCTTTTGATGCATGTTGTATTCTCTGGCAATGTGTAGTACTGATTGGATCACTGCTCAAGGCCAATAATAGGATCCTCCAAATTTAGATTCAGAGCAATACCTATTGCAAGTCCATCGAAAAGTATCATGGGCTAAATGTATCAAAACGTTTTACCCATTCTATGTCTAGGAGAAAATGTTTTAGCGCATATGGGGCCAGATGTAGCAAACGATTGCGACTCGCAAACGGGTCGAATCGCAATTTGCGACAGTGCAAAATCGGAAATGGGTTGCAAAAAGCCCATTTTCGACTCGCAAAAAGCGATGGGACCCGTTTGCGAGTCGCATCCGGTGCGACCCCATTTTGCGACCCGCAAATTGCAAGTCGCAATTTGCGAGTCGCAACCCATATGCAATTGCAACTCGCAAATTGCGACTAGTCGCAAAAAGCCCAGTTTGCATGTCCCATTTACCACTAACTCAGAGCAGGTGGTAACCATTACCAAAGTATAAAAGGGGACCCAGAAGGCATCTGGCTTACTCAAGATGGCGGAGATATACCTGATAGCAGTGAGGAGGAGAGTCTACGCAGCCCAGCAGAGGAGGAGGAGGGGCCACAGACAGGAGAAGATATATAGAACCAGGCAGACTCTTTTTCAGCAAACTGAAGAGGAGATCTATGACAAATACCGCCTTAGCAGCGCAGCCATTCTAGAATTAATAGATTTACTGAAACCACAGCTAGAACACAAGACTCTGCGTGGCTGCGCCATCCCTACGCATGTGCAAGTACTATGCGCACTGCACCTCTTGGCCTCAGGGAGCTATCAGGGGGTCATTGCCATGGCAGGTGGGGTATCCCAAAGTGCAGTGTCAAGGTTCCTCAGGGCATTCCTAGATGCCTTAGTCACGCACATGTCTCACTTCATATACCTACCAAGGAATGAGGCAGAAATTAACAGCACCAAGCTGGACTTTTACCGCATTGCCCACTTTCCTCATGTCATAGGTTGTGTAGATGGGACACACATTCAAATATGCCCCCCTGCTAATCTGGAACACATTTTCCGCAACAGGAAGTGTACCCACTCACTCAACATACAGGTTGTTTGTGATGCCCATTATGTCATCACGGTCATCGTTGCTAAGTTTCCTGGCAGTACCCATGACTCATACATGTTTAGGCATAGTGGGATACATCAACGCCTGGAACGTGGGGAATTTGGAGACGGTTACCTCCTAGGTAGAGCCACAGACACTTGCAGACATACACACAGGTCACTGTGCACGACTATCTGGACTTCCTAACAGTGTACTTTTGTGCCCAACAGGTGACAGTGCATATGCTCTCAGGCCTTGGATCATGACTCCGTTTTTAACACCCAGAACTGAATCAGAGATGCAATACAACAGTGCGCATATGAGGACCAAGAACCTGATCGAGCGCACCTTCGGACTGCTGAAGGCAAGATTCAGATGCCTCCACCGCAGTGGAGGCGCCCTCCAATACACCCCCATTACCGCTTTCAAAATTGTGGTTGCATGCGCCATCCTCCACAACATAGCCACCCTACGTGGGCTACCTCTCACCCCTGCAGACCCAGATCCTGATGATGAAGAGCAAGAACAACCACATGGAGTCTATTTGTTAACTTCCTGGCTGTGATGTCATCATCATGTGCCAGGAAGTGATTCCAGAGTGTTCTGGTATGCTTTCTGGAGTGTTCTGCTGCACCTGCAAGCAATTTTGAAGGTAATCACAATTTGCGACACCCACTCGCTAATTGCGAGTTCGTTTTTTGCACCCTCGCAAACTGCGGACTCGCACACAGCGTTGCGAGTCCGGCTGCAAGTCGCAAAATCGGATCGCTTTTTTTTCTGACATTCCAATTTGCGACTCGCATTTTGCGAGTCGCATCAACTCGCAAAATGCGAGTCGCAATTTTTATTTTTGCTACATCTGGCCCATGGTCCATGATGTGGTCTGCCTACATCATACTGGGAAAATGACTGATATGAGGAATCAAACCTAGCAAATTGTGCCACAAATCTAGTTGGAGTGAGACCCCCTGTTGTAAGTGAATGGCTACAACACTACATGAAGGAACGGTTAAATATTGTTATACTTAGTCATGGACTTAGGTAAGTGAATAAATACGAGACACAAAAATGTGATGTGTGGCACAGCACCAATGTAATTGGTTTGCCGGAGGTGTTGCAGCAATCCCTGACAACCATAAAGCAGTTAACTTACAGAACGATCAAGATACAAGCCTGTCAGGTATTGTTGTGTTTTCCAGCATTTCTCTTTTTAAAAATGGGCTGTTAAATGTCAGACAACGTCCAAATTATTGTTGCTAATTTTTAAATTGCGACTGAGATTTTCTTTCTCTGCCTACAAGGTGAGTACATTGTATAAGGAGGTCAAAGATTTTATAAAAAAACGTGTCACAAACTCAGTATTACAATTATTTAACGTATCAGCAGCAAGAGCAATGTTAATGAATCACATTTTCTCTTTTCTAAAAAGTGTAATGAGAATAATGTATGCCCAAAATGCTGGCCAGGCACTGACATCATTATCCAGTGGATAGGATTTACTAATTTGGTGTACTCTTCTCTCAGCACCCCGACTCTGAAAATTGTTCCACCACCACTGGTTTGGCATGCTTGAATTGCTCTCACCCACCCGTAATTACGTAGAGCCACATTACTGTCCATAATTTTTTAGCCAATAATGCCACCTTAGAGAGAGACCAGGGACATGCAAATCACAGGAGTTGTTATATTATGTTGATTTGCAGAGTGCTCTAATTAACCATGAGGGTAACCAGGTACTGGGGCAAATGTGAAAGCATATGGTCCCTGCAGCATTATTTAAAGAGCTCTGGGACTCATTTACATGAAATTATGCATCACTACAATGTGGCAGCAATGCATCAATTTTCTTGTGCCTGCATCAGATAAGCTTACAATGCCAAGGTTGCGTTGTATTTACATTATGAGGCTCCATGGGTTAATGTCCCAAGGATGCATTAGAAATTCTGACGTATCAGCAGGTAGTCTGTGGCAAAGCAAGAGCTCCAAAAG
Source organism: Pleurodeles waltl (assembly GCF_031143425.1). Lineage (NCBI taxonomy): Eukaryota > Metazoa > Chordata > Amphibia > Caudata > Salamandridae > Pleurodeles > Pleurodeles waltl. The sequence goes on from NC_090437.1 coordinate 222,046,318, forward strand.
TGAAACATTGCTGGAGTTGGATTACAACAACTCAATTCCAGCAATATGTCGAAAAACAGAGGTGAGTCCTATTATAAAACTTCTCCATCCGGTACTATGCCTGGGCTTAGCAGGCATAGAAATTTGTCCACATACCAGGCTTAGACGCAATGAGAAACTTGTAAATTTAACTGCATCAGTTCTAAGTGGGTTTTAATGTGGGGACATCTGTTCTGCATACATTATACATTGCATGCGCAGGCAGTTCCAACACAGGTATAATGTGATGCAAGCCTTCAAAAACTGACACATTGGGTCCAATGCATCAGTTTGTAAATATGGAACAATGTGGAACTGAGAATGCACCACTGATGTGTCAACAAAATGACTCAATAGCAGCACACAAGCTCTTTGTACATGAGGGCTCTGTCTTCAGCTTCTTGCAAAACTCTAGTAGTGAGGAGGAGACTCTATTGTGTTGTTAGAGGTTTTCTATGTTTTGCGTGTGATGTAGGAGGCTGACCAACCTCCTGCTGTGCTTTTGTGAAAGGAGGGAGTGTTCACAAGTGGGAGTGGGGCTAAGCGACGGTGTCTGGATGGATTGTGAAAGTGCATGCGGCTGTTGATGTATGCAGGCCCATTGTTGTGTGGGGCTTTGTAGGTGTGTGTGATTAGTTTCAACTGGCTGTGTTTGTGAATGAGGAGCCAATGAAGCTCTTAGAGGTGATCTGAGATGTGGGAGCAAGCAGAGAAAATTGACATTGAGTCTTGTGGCGGTTTTCTGAATGATCTGAAGTCTGTTCAGGAGCTGCTTGAAAATGTCCGCTTTCAGTGCATTGGGGTAGTTGAGTCTGCTTGTGATGAGTGCTTATATGATGGCTCATCTGGTGCTTTTGGGAAGCCATTTGAAGATTTTTTGCAGCATTCACATGATATGCAAGCAGGTGGAGCTCACTGTGGTGACTTGTGCTGTAATGTTGAGCTTGTCATGCAGATGATTCCAGACTTGTTATATGTCTTTTTTAATGTAGGTGCTGGTCCGAGGTCTGCGGCCACCAGATAGCATCCCATGGGGAGTTCCTGTTTCCATGGATCAATGCTTATGTTTTGTCGGGTTAAGTTTCAAGCCGTTGGTTCTCATCCATTCTGCTACGAAGGTCATGCAGTTAGTGAAGTTGGTTCTGGTGTTGGGTGTCTTATCTGTCAGGGAGAGGATGAGTTTGGTGCCATATGCATAGGAGATCATGTTGAAGCCTTGCAATCAGATGCTGTTGGCGGACAGGGCCATGTATATTTTCAACAGGGTAGGGCTGTTGAAAGATCCATAGGGACTTAACATATTAGGTTTTGGGTCTCCAATGTGAAAGGTGACAGTCTGAGTCCTTGGGTTCTTCCTTAGAGGAAGGAGCATATCTAATTGAGCATCAGTGCTTGGATGATGAAATCATGGAGTCTTCTGATAAGTGTGATGTGTATGGGAGACTGTGTTGAATACTGCTGAGAGGTCCAGGTTAGGCCTGATGTAATCAGGGGCTGTGATGAATGCAGTTTCGGTGTTTTAGTTCTTTCTAAAGCCTGATTACATGTTGTCCAGTAGGAGGTGGAGCTCAAGATGACTTGTGAGTTGTTTGTTGATGGTTTTCTCAATCACTTTTGCTGGGTGGGGAAGCAGGGAGGAAGGGTGGTTGTTATCCAGTTGCCTTGGGTCAGTTGAAGGTTTCTTGAGGAGGGTGTTGACTGCTGCATACTTCCAGTCTTTAGAGAAAGTAGTGGAGGAGATGAAGGAGTTCAGAATGTGGGTGAGGGCTGTGCTGATTGGTGATGTTATAGATGTGGTGGGCGCATGGGTCAGTTGGGGACTTAGAGTGGGTGGTCTACATGGTTGTGGATGTTTCCTCACTGGCAAGGGTCTTCCGTTCAGTCAGATTGTTGTCTTGATTAGAGATGGGCGGGTTGGCAATGAGTTTACTGCAGTCTGGTTGGTATGTAGAGTTGCTGTAGATGTTTGTGATTTTATTGTGGAAGAAATTGGATAGGTTACTGCACAGTTCTTGAGAGGAATGATGTTGATGGAAGCCATAACTGATGCAAACCTTTTGATGATCAAGAAGATTTCTTTCAAGAAGATTTATTTACTGCTGTTGGAGCTCTCCTCAATTTGTTCTGCTTGGGCTCTTATCTTGATGTCTTTTAATTGCTGTGGTATTGTCTGAGTGTAGCTTTGAAGGTGGTTTTGTTGGTGTCTTAGCGACCGGCTGTCCAGTTTCTCTCTAGCTGTTTGCATTGTCTTTTGATGTCCCAAAGTTCCTGTGTGTACCAGCTGGCTTACCTGTTGGTTCTTATCTGTTTGTTGAGTTTGATAGGTGCGAGGGAGTCTGCAGAGCTGGTGATTCAGTTGTTGATGCTGTCCATAAGTATGGTTGTTCTGTGTGGAGGCTGTCTGATTTTGAGATTGTGCATCAGCTGCGGCTGGGTAGACTGACACTGGATGGTATGTTCACTCCCAGTATGTTGATTTTTGAAGTAGATTATGGTGTGGTCGGGCAATGTGAGGGGAAGAGGTTGATTTGAAATTGATGTCTTTGAAGGTGGTGAAGATTGGGTCAGGAGGTGCACCCAATTGCTGAATTGATTGGCCTGTGTGTGGCGGATCAACAGCCTTATGTATTTTTGGAATCAGGTACAGAATTGACATAGTGATAGTCATTCCTCAGAGATATTTATCTAGCATCAACATCCAAGCATTGCACCATTGTATAAAATCGTATTGGAATAACAACTTGATTTCAATAATTTCTTAACGCGATGCCTTATGATAACAATCTTTATACTTAAGTTGTCAAATTTCTTCCTCTTTGTACATCGACATGGGCCATAGAACAATATTATCTTCAATTTATTCATAAGGCTGTTATACTTGCAATGTTGCCCATAGTGTTTATTCTTTCAATTTAGACATGTATTTTTCAGTGAGGTTTTTTAAATCTTGCACCACCAGGTCTGAGTCCCAGCTAGCTTCACCATAAGCATCTCCTAGCAGAGGGGTGACGGTGGGGTTGACGGTGTGTAAATACTCCAACACACTGTCACCAACTGCCATTTTGCACCTAATCTAGGGGGCATGTTGGAAGTATGGTGCCAGCAATCCCATTACATATTCGTAACACACAAATCCAAACAAGGCTCTGACGCAACTTTCGCTGTGTGTAAAGTTGTTTATTATGTAAAGCCACCACAACACATTTCAGACAGTACAACTACCTTGATGACACAGCGCACACCACTTGAAAGTGCTATTTAAACGATTACATGATTGTCATACTCCACAATTAAAAATGCTTCAAATGAACAAACCTGCATGATTAAAAAGTGCACATGAGAAATTTTAAAATGAAAAATATTTGTTTGCAATATAACGAATATTAATTAATCATTTGATACCTCCAACAATCCCACAATATAATCTCACAATCCTTTGTCCCTGCAGGACATACAAAACTTGCTTCATGCTAAATTCCTGCTATTAGAAAATACATGTTACAAAAATGTATTCATGTCAAATAACATTCGGGGGCATATTGAAGAAAAGTGCAGCACCGTTTTTCCTGCGCCTCATAGCGCCCCTTAATGCCACCATGTGCGCCGCATTTAAAATACTGCACATCATGGCGGTAGTTAGGGGACTAGCGTCTGAATTTTTCAAGCTAGTCCGGCCCTTTGCAGGATTAGTGTAAAACATTTCTGATGCTAATCCTGCAAAGCACCCAGAGGCCCTTTATAAGAAAAGGAAGCCTCCTTTTAACACCAGCTCTGAGCAGGTGTTAAAAGTGCAGAAAAAAATGGCACAAGGAAATATCTTTGATTTCCTTGCATCTGATTTTTGGCCCCACTAAGGGGGGAACACCTCCTTTGCATTTTTTATGCCTGGCGCAGGTATAATGTAATGCAATGGGTTTCAAAGGGGCGCAATTCATGGATTGTGCCACTTTGTAAATATGGTGCACATTACACCACATTAGCATTAAAAAATTACCGTAATGTGGCATTGGAATGGCGTGAGGGGCTCTTAAATTTCAGTTTCCTTTCAATAATGTAATCAGCACGACTCCCATCTGTTTCAGAAAATCAATATTTACATTTTGTGCTCAAATTTCAGTGTGAAAGCTGATGATATTAGGCTCTAGTGGGCAAATTGTAATTGTAGCACAGGTGTATACCCTCCCCCAGACGTCATATACATCCCAAACATTCCAAAAAATTAACATTTAATAATGTTTGCTAGTCACTATATGCTAAAAAAAATGCATATGAAAAACATTAAGTAAATTACTAAATGCAAAAAGTATACATTAACAAATAATATTAAATTTCACAAATAAACAAATATATATATTTATTCAAACACTATTAAGAAATGAACTGAAGTCCTGGAATAATGGATATACTATTCCCACTTGAGTGTATGCAACTAAAGTGAAACCATAGGCTTCCAGAGAAGTTACATTTACTATTTCCATTCAATTCCGTGCAACAGTAAGGAAAGCATTGTACTTTGGAGGGGTTACATTTACTATTCCCATTGTAGTTTTTGCAACAGTAGGCAAAGTGTTGAACTTCGGAGGGGTTACATTTACTATTCCCACTCCAGTCTATATATATATAGGAGCCTTCCAACTGAGTCCCTGCCACAGCTGTGCGCATGCAGGCGAGGCAGCCAAAAACATGAAACACCTCCTCCTACACCAGTGCAGCCCAGGATCACGGGCACTCCAACAGTGGTGCAAGTTACAAAGTTAATTCTTCAATGTATCCCTACACCTTACCCGTTTCAGTGCACCAAGCTCCTTGATCACAGGTGAGAGTTTTCCCCAATTATTTAAGGTGAAACAAAATACCAATGGTTGAACCGTGAAAAAGTACTAACATATAAAGCACAATCAAGTTGCACAGTGGCGTCCATCTTATGAGTTGTGAATGGTAATCCTCTTTACATGAGTTGAATGAAATCTTCAGTAACCCAGGTTATACAGGTAGACAACATATGTAACTCAGGAGTTGATGTGTGTCATAATCACATAATGACAATGTCAAATCTCATAATAGCAGTCTACACATCTAAATGTATCAGAGTAGCCAGGTACAAGTCAACAGAGGTAAACAATCACAAGATAAATATATAACATGATGCATAATGACCGTAAACCTTCCTAAATCTATCACTTTCAAGCAGTCAAACCACCTGAATGTGTCAGAGTGGACATGTACGGTTTAACCATGGTAAACAATCACAAAATAAGTATATTATATCACACCTAATGATAGTCAACACTTCTAAATATATCCGGATGGTTGCTCCAGTTTTCTGCCACATTCAGGGCAAGGACAGATGAATTTGACTAGATTAATTATCTGCGGTGACATCAAAGTAAAGACAAAGTTTTCCCTCCCTTCCTTCCAGATATATAAGTTAAGCAAAGGAAATTCAAATAGGAATGGTGGGATTTCTAGGCAGCAGGGATGAATTAAATACAGTTCAGTATTAGGGGAGATAAGCCCTAACAATGCTAAGGTGGGGAGAAAAGATAAACAATATCTGGCCTGAGTCACAAAGAACAGATGTGACTTAGACTTTGAACCTATCAGTTGAATACTCCCTTTTGATGATACCAAATCTATTTTGTTTGTCCTGAAAATGATGAGATCATAACTGCTGCCATGAAATCTGTTTTGTTTAAAGCGTATTCAACATTATGCATGTATATAACAAGTGGCAATATTGACAAACTTCTTGTACTATGCCTGGTCTTTTTGATAATAGATGTAAATATATATTTTACCTCTACCATTAATATACCATTAATATACAAGTCTGATATAATAGATGATAAAGCCCCAAAGCTGCTGATCCCTTGCGGGGACTCTTGTATCTTCCTTGGTTATTGTGAGGGCTGTTGGAACACTTTGCGGCAGTAAGTCAGAATGTCAACTAAAAGTCCCTCATGCCTTTTACCTTATCATTGATTCATTAAGTCTTTTGGACCACTGGCATCTATTATTAGTTCAATTGATCTCCGTACCATGCTGGGCTTTTTATGAGGCCCATTAATGTACGCTCCGCTACTGGACACTCACACAGCATATTTGTCCCATAGATCCATGTTCTATATCAGACCAATGACACCCATTAATGGGCCAAGTGATGCATGCACTTTTGCATTAATCTGGGTAACTACAGAATCTGTCACAGTAGGGCTGACAATAAGCAAGATACACCTAAAGTAAGGCAGACCGACTGGTTTTTTCAATATTTGTTTCATGTCACTTTTGGAACTGGGATATTTTCACAGGATGTAACACTCACTTTACCTCACTTGGACACTCAGAGCCTCACTTATAAGAATCTGACGCATCGGCCCAATGCATCAGATATCTTGTGCCGCTCTACATTCCACTGACAATGCCATGGATGCACTGTATTTACAATACAGAGCGCCATGGCACACGTTTTCACCGAAGGGTCAGAAATTCTGGTGCATCTGTTGACGCTAAACTCCCGCATTTCTGGGCTACCATCAAAAGATTCTGCTACACCAGCAATGTGAGGAGGCCCCCATAGAGAAAAGCCCTGTGTCAATTTTACTTCTGCTCTGAGCAGGCAGTAAAATTCTGCTGCAATGAAGTCGCAGAATGACACAGTGAAATGTTGTAAATTTCACTGAGTCAGTTCTGAATGGCTTTTCCAGTGGGAAAGCTTACATTGCATACAATATACCTGGCGCAGGTATAATGTGACACAACGGTTTGCAAACTGATGCATTAAGCCCAATGCCTCAGTTTGTAAATCTGGAGCAGTGTAAAACACTGCTAGTGCCATAGCTGCATCAAAAAAATATGACGCAATGTTGGCACAAAGGCCTTGGAAATGAGGCCCTAGTGTCTATTCTTTATGCACTGTACGCTTACTAGGACCAAAATGTTCTTATATTGTACTGGCAGTCTGTGGGATGCACAATTACTGTACACCTTTCACATAACTAATAGCTGGTACAGATTTTTCTCATACTGGATGAGACTTGGACAAAACAGAAGTTTCGCAGTCAATATTCAGGAACAACACAATTTGTAGATTAATACGTCCCAAAGCATGAAGACCCTGAAACCACTACTTATTTTGTTTTCTAGCCATCTCAGAGTGAGCTTGTTGTGAAGAATCAAGTAGATGATGAATTGTACATACAGTAAAAACTGTGCATACAGTAAAAACTTTTTTTTAAAAACGACAGGCCTAATTTCCTCCTACCTTTTTTAATGAAAATTCTTAAAAGACATTTAAATATTGTCCTAATGGAAAACTTGGAGCATAACAACATCTTGGATCAGGTGCAATTAGGTTTCCTTAAAGTATGGAAACTGCACTTCTTTCGGTGTCAATAGAAGTCAGAGACATCATGGACACAGGTGGGAAGGCAGCAGTGGTCCTATTAGATCCATCTGCTGCTTTCCACAGAGTTAATCATGTGATCTTAATGCTATGACTGAGAGAAATTGGGCTTGCAGGCCCAGCCCTGATGTTATTAAGCTCCTTCCCAGATGACAAAGAGCAGACGGTTGCCACGGGAACTTACACTTCTAAGTCCTTCACTTTTTTTTTCGACGTCCCACAGGGATCTTCATTGAGTGCCACTCTATTTAATAGCTACATATCCCCTCTTCTAAACCAGATTAGGGAATTTTACTTTGTGGCCATCTCATATACTCATGAAACTCAAATTATTGCACCTACTATCGGTAACATCGAGGAGTCCTCCTCCTGCTTTACAAGCTGCATGTCAGTTATTGTTAGGTGGATAAGTGAGCACTATCTAAAATTTAATCTGGATAAAAGGGAGATCTTACTCTTTTGTCTTAAAGATAAGCTTTAGTGGAGTAAATTGGTGGCCCCACTGTTTAGGGCCACTTGCTACCCCAGTCAGTAAAGTTAGGAATTTGGGTGTTTTGTTTTACTCCAGCCTCACCTTCACTGAGCACACACACCAGCTGAATTCTGTGTGCTTTTTTAACTTAAAATGATACAAAAGATTCTTCCTTTTTTTTCTGGTGATCTTCAGAAAAGGGCAGCCACCACTTTAGTGAATGCCAAGGTGGACTTCTGTAATGCTTGTATGCTGGAGCCCAAAGTAGTACCCTTAACAAACTACAGAGAATTCAAAATGCTGCAGTTCACCTGCTAAAGAAAAAAAAAAAAAAAACATGAGTCAGTCTCCAAAGCCAGGGAAGACCTCCACTGGCTTCCACTCCATAAAAGAATGGCTTTTAAAACCCTCTGTATCACCCACAAACTTCTTTACTCAGCTAGTCCATTTCCTTTCAAAAATAAAATTGTTAGTATGTTCCTACACGGACCCTTAGAACCTTGATGGCCAATCTGCTAGTTACTCCCAGAATTTTTCAAAACCTCCTGGGGTGGCAGACGTTTTACTCAATTTACTGCTCACCTGTGAAACTAATTGTCTGGTCATCTTAAAAGCAGCCTAATTTGACCCCTTTCAGAAAACAATTAAAAACCTGGGTGTTTAGTCGGCCTTACCTGCCTTTCCGGTATTTATGTTCAGTGTTTTTTTCTCCTCTCTTGCAAAGCTTACTGATCAACTCTTATTTCCATTTCTGTTTTTTTTCTCCTTTTCTAATATTTTTGCCATGTGGCAGTGCCGAGACGCCATCGGGCATTTGTTTGCGCTCTATAAATATATAAACTCAAACTACAGTACATACATTTTTCTTTAGCCCAAGTGACATGGCAACCCCACTAAAAACGGCACACTATTAAAACATGTAAGACACTGAAAAAAGTGCTCTCCTCTTCTGTCAAGTAGAAAATAGCAACTGAACCTTAAAATATAAATTCAAATCTCCATTGATTGACTAAGAAAGTATGTGATGCTTTAAATTCTGGTGGATGTGCTACTTATTCAGATTTGTGACAGATATTTGGTCCGGAGTGTAATAAGGACTATATGACACAAGGGACTTGTAAAAAGGCAGGAGCGGTATTAGTCACATTTGTGACATAGGAACCCATTCATGAAACTCTAAATCAAGCCCTAAACAAAGAACAAAAGACCAAACATAGTATGCACAGGCCACAATTTGCTGCAAGTATTTTTTTCTGCCAGTAAATCATTTTCTGAATAAAGCTTGCACAACCAGGTCAGTTCAGAAACTTCAAATTCAGAGTGGATCATCATCGGACCTACTTCATTAATATTCACCAATTGCAATTCAATCCAATTGGAGGACATCACAAGGATTATGGCTTGCTGGGGTCAGCGCACTTTCATGTCTGTGATTGTTTAACAATAAAGTAAACTTTTTAAAATTCAGCCTGTTTTTATTAAAGGTAATGGGGCAGTTTTAGAAGGTGGTAGAAATGGCCCTTTTTGCAGGGTCATCCCCAATCTTTTTGCCTCTTTCCTCCCATTTTTTCTGACCTTTTTTGAACTCTGAGCATTTTACCACCGCCAACCAGTGCTAAAGTTCATATGCTCTCTGTGTACATTGTATTATTGATTGGTTTATCCACAATTGGCATATTGGATTTTCTAGTAAGTCCCTAATAAAGTGCACTAGATGTGTCCAAGGCCTGTAAATCAAATACTACTAGTGGGCCTGCAGCACTGGTTGTGCCACCAACATGAGTATCCCCTGTAATCATGTCTCAGACCTTCCACTGCAGTGTGTGTGTGTGTGTGTGCAGTTTTAAACTGCCAATTCGACTTGGCAAGTGTACCCACTTGCCAGGCCTAAACCTTCCCTTTTCTTACATGTAAGACACCCCTAAAGTAGGCCCTAGGTAGCCCCATGGGCAGGGTGCAGTGTATGTTTACTGTAGGACATGTACTAATGTGTTTTATATGTCCTAACAGTGAAATACTGACAAATCGGGGGGCATATTTATACTCCGTTTGCGCCGAATTTGCATCGTTTTTTTCGACGCAAAACTAACTCCATATTTATACTTTGGCGTTAGACGCGTCTAGCGCCAAAGTTCATGGAGTTAGCGTCATTTTTTTGCGTGAACACCTTCCTTGCATTAATGATATGCAAGGTAGGCGTTCCCGTCTTAAAAAATGACTGCGATGCATATGCGTCGTATTTATACTCCCGGGCAAAAATGACGCCCGGGAGAGGGCGGGACTAAAAAACCCGCATTTGCGCCGGATTTTAGCGCCTGGGTCAGGGCAGGCGTTAAGGGACCAGTGGGCTCAGAATGAGCCCAGAGGTGCCCTCCCAAGCCCCAGGGACACCCCCTGCTACCCTTGCCCACCCCAGGAGGACACCCAAGGATGGACGGACCCATCCCAGGGAAGAAAAGGTAAGTTGTGGTAAGTATTTTTTTTACATTTTTTTTTGGCATAGGGGGGCCTGATTTGTGCCCCCCCTACATGCCACTATGCCCAATGACCATGCCCAGGGGACAGAAGTCCCCTGGGCATGGCCATTGGGCAAGGGGGCATGACTCCTGTCTTTGCTAAGACAGGAGTCATTTCAATGGCGTCTGGGTGCCCCAAAAAAATGGCGCAAATCGGGTTAAGACGATTTTTTTGCCTCAGCCTGACTTGCCCCATTTTGGGACGCCCAAACGCCATTTTTCCCTACGCCAGCGCTGCCTGGTGTACAAGGTTTTTTTTCACGCACACCAGGCAGCGCCGGTCGGCTAACGCCGGCTAACGCCATTCAATAAATACGGCGCCCGCATGGCGCTTCAGAATGGCGTTAGCCGGCGCTAATTTTTTTGGCGCAAAACTGCGTTAGCGCAGTTTTGCGTCAAAAAGTATAAATATGGGCCCTGGTTTTCACTGTTGCAAGGCCTGTCCCACTCATAGGTTAATAGGGGGGCTGACTTTAAATATGATTAAAGTGTAGATTCCCTTTGGGAGCGGATAGGCAAGTGGGGTTTGGGGTTTCTGAGCTCACAATTTAAAAATATATCTTTTAGTAAAGTTGATTTTAAGATTGTGTGTTTGAAAATTCCACTATTAGAAAGTGGGCATTTTCTTGCTTAAACCATTCTGTGACTCTGCCTGTTTGTGTATTCCCTGTCTGGGTCAGTTTGACAGTTGGGTTGTTTGCACCTCTCTCTAGACAGTGACACAAAGGGAGCTGGGGTGTAGCCTGCATATGCTGATGAGCCATCTGTGCTAGGAGGGAAGGGAGGAGTGGTCACTTACACCTAAATGGGCTGTGACTGCCCTCACACAATGCAGTCTCCGACCCCCTGGTTTGTGTCTGGGGCTTGGCTTGGGCCAGGCAGGATTTCACCAACAAGAGAGACTTTTCTTTGAAGTAAGCCTACTTCAAAGGGCAAAATGGGTATAAGAAGGGCACCCAAAACCACAGACTTTAGATCACTTCTGGAAACCAAGAGGAACCTCTGCCTAGAGAAGAGCTGAAAAGCTGAGAAAGAAGAGCTGCCCTTCCTATGACTGTGCTTTGTGGAGCTATCCTCCATTTGCTGCTTCTGCCTGTACTAGAGGACAAAGTCTGGATTTTGTGTGCCTGCCTGCTTGTGAAGAACTCTCCAAGGGCTTGAAACTGAGCTTGCTTCCTGTTGTTGAAGTCTCAGGGACAGCAAAGACTTCTCTCTGCCAGCACCTGGAGCCTCTGCTGAGACTCCTGCCCTGCCAAGTGGTGCCCTATCCAGTTCCTGGGGCCTTGACTGGTGAAGATGGTGGACCAAGTTTAGAAATATACGTACTGATCGCCATGCAGGGAAATTTCCGACTCAACCTCGAGAGCAGCTGAAGAAACAACGCGGCACCGGCTCCGCGGCTGAATTCGATGCAGCACTTGCAGTGCGGCTGTGAAATTGACACAAGCAGCTGGACAAACGACGCTCGGCATCGCTGATGGAGGCTGCAACGACGCAACATCGCTGGGCGCAGAAAATCAACGCAAGCCTGCCTGGACCCGTGGTGCTTTGTCTGGATTGACGCATCTCTCTCCTGTGGGGAAAGAAATGACGCATGCCGGTCAGACTGGAGAAGAAGAAACAATGCACGACATTGCTTGCAGGTGAGAAATTGGTGCACTGCTTACCTTTTTTGATGCACACATGCCCGTTCATATTATTTTGACGAGACCCAGGTAGATTTTTCACACCAACAGCATAAGCGTTGTGTTTAAAAGAACATGAAGACTCTTTTTGCATTTTAATTATTAACTTCACTTGTGTATGGCAGATTTTTGTCGTTTTGGTCCTGTTTTGTTTAGATAAAAAATTTCTATTTTTCTAAACCTGTGTTGTATCATTTTGTAGTGTTTTCATTGAGTTACTGTGTGTGTTGGTACAAATACTTTACACCTAGCACTTTGAAGTTAAGCCTACTGCTCGTGCCAAGCTACCAAGGGGATAAGCAGGGGTTAGGTGAGGGTGATTCTTTTTTACCCTGACTAGAGTGAGGGTCCTTGCTTGGACAGGGAGTAACCTGACTTCCAACCAAAAATCCCATCCCTAACAGAAGGAAAAGTTTTAAAAAAATTGTCTGTTGAGTGTAAGCAGTTGTTTGTTTCCTTTTGCAAATGGATTACCACTCACACTTGGAGTTCATTTGAATTTTATGTTTTGTGATTGGATTTTGGTCCTTTCAAATACTGATTCAGTATAGACTCAGAATTACATTTTAGTAGTTCTGAAGACCATCTCTACTCTTATACTGGGATTAGTACTTCTATAAAAACATTTTTTTTGGTCTTAGATTTCTTTGTGCCATTTTTTTCAGGACCCCTAATGGGGGAACGCCCCCTTTGCATACATTATAAATGGCGCATGGAAAGTGTAGCTCACAGGGTTACAAAGCGGCGCAATGCGTGTATTGAGCCAATTTGTAAATTTGGTATGGTAAAAAGGCCACCTTAGCATCAAAAAATTAGAATAAGGCAGAGATAAAGTGGCACAAGGCCCTCTTAAATCTGGGCCACAGTGTTTTTAAAATGTGCACAATTAGAAGACTTTAAGCAGCCTGCAGTGGTACTGTTGTATCACATCTTACCTAGATGGTGGAACTGGAGGTGCTCCATTCAGTCAGAGCAGTAGAGGTTTTTTTTTTATGCAACATGTGGTGAGGTTATGTCTTTCTTTGGTTGGGGTGGTGTAGGCTCTTCCAAAGGCCAGGCACATTTAATCACTGAAAAAAATACATTTATATATTAATCAGTGATTTGATTATTTTCAATCTATAGAGTGCACATTTTTGGCTCAAAACTACTATCGTCTCTAATTGTTTTAATCTTCTTAGAAGTCTCCCCATGAACTGCGTTCCCTAGAAAAGCATCTGCTTGTGCTCAGTTTGCAATATTTAATTACATTTCAGCACCTCAAACATAACAGAATTTAAGAGCTAAAAAATGCCAAGCAGAAACTGGAACATGCAGGTTTTGTGCAGTAAGCACCAAGGGTCAGGTTTTGTAAAGTGAATTGGCATTCACAAACTCTCTTATTCAGTTATTCAAATGTTCTTAACACATTTATTAATTCAGAAAATATTTTCCAAACCCTTAGATGGGTTTAGGAAACAATAATGAATTAATATTTAGAAGGGGTGTGTTAGGGCACCACTTCCCAATACTGATTCCTTATGGTACTATTAATGTTTCCGACCAAGATCCAGTTGCAAAACATTAATATTGTACCAGCATTTCAAAAGAGGTGGTAACCCTTTCACAAACAGGAAGGGGTCCCCAATGTACCCCTTCTCCTGTCTGAATGTTGAAAAAACTCCATGGGACCACTGCTTACTCTAAAAACCAGTTTGTGAAACTTTTCAAGGCATCACATTTTCTTCTAAAGAAAACACACTGCATTAAAAAAATGATTGATTTACAAGCCTTCGAAGACATTGTGGTCTACTGACCCCAGCAGGCCACCATCCCTGTCAAGGCAGCAAATGGTAGTGGGTCACAATGGCAGATCAAATGGCGACTCACTAATACTACAGATGTGGGATTGCAATTTACTAATTCATTTGATAGAAGTCGGTGGGCAAATTGAGAACACTTTTAACGACTAGATTCGTAGCACAATTAGTTCCAAAGTCCTCATGTTATACTCGTATGTGGTAGCTAACCACATATAGTAAAAAAAATATCACACCTGCAGAATTCAGAACACCTTCCATCAAAATGTACCTGGTGGCATAATTATTGCACCTGACTGTTTCGAAAAACATCAAAGCCAAAATCATCTGTTCTCAGTAATTGTGTAGATATGTATCGCTTCCAATAGCCAACTATACCATGGTTTATTAACGTCTTTCATGGGATGAATATCTAACTATGAGTTTTGCACTGCAAATGGGGTATAACACGGATATTGTGGTGCTTACTGCCAGACAATCTACATGCTCTGTTATTTACAGGATGATTTCTCATTTTAGATTTCAGCAGATTTGATTTGCTAGAATTCTTTTCTTCAAAAATCCGTATGTCAGAATTTGTATGTCTTACTCAAAATTCGAACTGTGATCTCCACAACTGAGGTCCGACTATCCCTTCAAAAATTAACTGCCGAGTAACATGCGAAATGCACTGACTGCAACTAAAAGTTAAATACATTGATGAAACAATGAAAATACTATTTTGAAAGAGTATGAACAATTGATAAAACGTTAATGTAGCATAAAAATGTCGAAATAGATAGGTTTCGAACCTGCTGGAGCTAAATTGTACAAGAACATCATCCCATTCATTCTGACACTGTGGAGTTTGATTTTCTTCAGCGATGCAAGCGCGCAATTTAATATGCCGGGTGAGTGAAATAGGCACATACAACAGCTGAGAATGATGCCTCCAGGTCAGCACTGCTGGAACGTAATAAAGGAAATTTCTTCTAAATTCCATGCACTGCCGTCTGCGTGTGGATGAATAAAACGTTTCAATCAACAGCGGTTGCTAGTCCAGCACCACTGACATAAACCATTAGAAAACAGAAAAGCAATGGTCGTAATACCAAGTGTCAATGTTTTGTTGTCAACTGTAGTTTTACTCGAAGAGCGTGCCTACACGCAGATACACGAGGCAACTTTCAAAAATGGATGTTCTTTTTTCCAAAAAAGCATTCTTTTATGGCGAGTTTAACAAACAGGGGAGAAAGACTGATGGTGACTGAATCCCAGATCTAGAATACATTGGGCCTCATGTTTAAAAAGTGCTAGCGCAGGTGTTTGATTAGAAATTATTAATGAGCGTTTATGTATTTTGAATAGTGAGATTATGTAGAAAAAGAATAAGGTAGAAAACTAATGCACGCATTTGAAAATGTGACCTCGAAGAATGGCCACTAGTGTTCACTAAATGTACTAATTAATGATTAATACTTAGAAAATATTGAATATGCACTAGACTAATGTAGTAATAGGTCATACTAAGGGTTATGAAGTATGCTCTAGAATTATTTATTGTAGGCCTTGATTTAGCGGGTGTCTTGGCCTAGTCTTGCCAGGCCTCTTGCAGAAGCTGTATTTCTTAGCAGTTAATAAAAAATGCTGACTGAGTGAAGTAAACTGTGAAAGAGGCCATTATATTGTTAAAAGTGCTTAACAGAAGCTTTTTGTGAGAATGACTGTAAGGAGATGATGTTCCCGCTAGTGTAACAACTTATGTGTAATGTGTGTGAGATGAACTTTCTCAGGACAAGAACAATGAAGACATTGACTGGAGCTGAAAATGCAACAATATTTTTACCTGATGAGCCGGATGATGAGAACATCGTAAAGCGGACCAATCAACTGCATGTGAAGAGTGAAATATTAGAATTCATAGATTTATACATAGAAATATTATTGGGTAAAGTGTGACGTACCATTAACTGACCAATAGGGAATTAGGGGATAGTTTAGGTGACTTTGATATAACAACGCGACAGAGGAGAATTATTCAGACCTATTACAATTTGAGATCTAGAGAGAATTGAGAGGTGAGAGAAGAACTTTAGGAGAGATTTGAGATTTTTTCCGACATTGGGCTCATATTCCATGACTGAGAGCCTGATGCCTTGCTGATCGACTGATGACCTGAGGACGAAGACTGCTTCTGCTTTGTTGACCCATACCGAGGATAGGTAGATATAATGACGTGACTGTTATGCATTTTATGCTTTTTCTTTCTAGGTACCACCTGCACTGTTTTGACAGATCCATAGTTAGATGTTTTCAAAATTTGTGTTTATAAATTGTTTTGCATGAAGCCCGACATGCTGATGCTAATCTGCTGTTAGTTAAGTGCCCTCATAAATGACCGGCAATTACAGGGACTAATGATTGATGAATTACCTTGTTGAATTTCCATGTATGTTATATCATTGTAGCCGCTGACTCTGCTATTGATTTGCACGGTAGCGCTAGAATGTGTTGTGGTTCAAGCTTTGACTAGATTGCGTTTCTTCCGCTGCTTTGGACAGCCAGTGTTGTTTTTATGTGAGTTTCATTTGATTTTTAGATTAATCTACATGACCTTATCATTGTGAATGTAGGGAAATAAACATACTAAACTTTTACTAAAGGTGTGGTTATTCATGGCTGAAATGTCATGGTGCGTGACATTTACATACTCCATTGATTATTGGTTTTACTGATTGCTAATGATTATTGATTGTTGTGTATTGATTATTGATTGTGTACTGGAGTTATGATAAGAACTTCTTAATTGCGAGTCAAAAGGTTCATCAACCTAGTCGCGTCCCCTTGTAAGTATACTTATTAAGGTCTGCCGTGCTAACAGATGCCTCTGTTCCTCCTTTGGCGGGACAAAGGCTTCAGTAATATATAGAAAGCCATGGAAGGACTAACTTGCATGGCCATCATGTGAATTTGTAAAGCAATCTAGGGAAAAGAAGCTGCTTGAGCTATGTTACATTACATTTGAACGTGGGAGGTCTTCTATCGGTGGAGTATCCACCCATGGATTTTGATGCATTCCCAGATTTACTAAAGCTATTAAACCTGGGAATGCGTGAAAATACTGCGCTTTCTCAATTGAAGCATAAGGAGGAGAAATATCTTATTTCTCCTCTTTATACCTCTGCTGCATTCTGTAGTACACATCGAAAGAGGTAAATGCTTTTAAGTATCCTTCCTGCACAAAAAAATGCAGCCTCTAAAGCAGGCACTCTTGCACAGTGGTGCAAGGGTGCCCCCAGTGCTGCTAGGCTGCACACAGTGCGCTAGCACAAGGAGAGAGCACAAATGTTACATATCTTTGGAAACATCTCTGCCTTTCACACAACAAAGCAACTCTGCTTGCTGCCATGCATTGCCTGAAAGTGTAATAAATGTGTTGCTTGATATCTAAAATAGAAAAATTGTTGCATTTATTACAAACATGTCATAGGCACAGCTTCCCAAACTGTCAATATTTCATTGTGGTGCAGTTGCAGTAGTGCAACTGATAACATAGTAATGCAATTTCCATGACCTATACAGTAGGAATTTAAGCACTGGAAGTCATACAACCACGACCAACAAACTTTCTGGAAAAACACTTGGACAGGCCCAGCCAGGAATTCAATTAGTCACTGTTTGATTGAGAATTAGGGGTGAGTCCCCCTTTTTGAACAAATAGTTGCAATGACTTCTGTAGGCTGAACTACAAAAGAGGGAAACATGTGTTGCCTTTTGCAGCATTTCGATCTTTCATAGCAAAGGTAGGCCTTTGTGAAGAGATGTTAGTTTGTTCTCCTAAGTATGAATCAATGTGAGAATGGTGTCACCTTTTTGGGCACTTGACAAAACTTCACCAAAGGTACAGTTTTGGGTAGAGGAAGCTTAGGCCTTCTGCTGAGAACAGGTGGCTCACTTGTGCAATCATGCACCCTGATATGGTGCACCACTTTAACACAGCAGATGGTGCACTCATGATCTCATGTGCTGTAGAGAGTTCGGATGAACGTCTAATTATTGATCTGTTTTGGCATCAAATTTGGCTGTGCTCAGTTTAGAAATAAATGTACCTTAGGTTTGACCTATTTACACCCTCTTGTGTTGTCTATGTGGTTTTGTTGAAGGTTACTTTTTTCAAAAGAATTTCACACCCTTCTGATTGCAAGCCGCCAGAGACCCTTCAAATTTAGACACATTGTAAAGTGATCCAAAGTCACTTCTTAACACAATATTCTGCCTTCTTCCAAACTAAAATATAGCTGATCATTGAAACAGAGAGAGCAACACTTAGAGATGCTGGATAAGTGTATGTCCTCTCTGAGGTGTAAAGAAACCCTTAATGATATTCCTAATGGATTATCACCACAAGGATGAAGTAATAACCCTCCAGTGTCTCAGTAGTTAGGTATCTAGATGGAAATATCTCCAACATTCCATCATTGATTCTGCATCTCATAATACTAGCCCTCTTTCCATTACCAATGGACATCTTGAAACAGCTAATGAAGTTTACAATTTCCACTTTGATGAAAATCAGGTTCAAATAATAAATGCAGGAGTAAGAAATACATCACATTAGATGAGAAGTTGGTAGAAATAGAAAAATGTAAACATTGTGAAAGGGGAATACTAGAAGAAATGGAACGGCTGTTAACAACAAGTCTTTCCTCAGAAAGAAGGAGTAAACAATGCAATCAGAACAACAGTGAAGAATTTGTGCAAATGGAAAAAAAAAACTTGAATTCTGTATTACAAACTTTGACATTTTCAAACCCCTACTTTCACAGAATGCTTTTACTTGGAATCAATCTAGTCACAACATCATCCTTAAGGAAAGAAAGACATTGCCTAAAAATCAAAGATGGCCTGGTACCAGCTCTCTTTTCTAAAGCAAGCCAAATCTTTTCTTCCAGAAAGTGAAATCAGAACTACTGTTCAAGCTCTTGTTCTCTTGCATCAGGGTGGTGGCAATGCTCATGGCATGGCCTCCCATACTCTACTCTGGCACCCCTAGAGGCATCCAGCATGGTGCAACATGTCTTATCCAGGGCTTGAAGAAATATGATTACATAATTTCCGCCTCAATGGAAATCCATGGACTCCACTTGCCAACTCATACTATCTTCAAAAACAGTGGTATAATTTACAAAGTTATAACTAGCACCTTTGTTTATCTTGCAGACAAGTTCAACATTTCTGGAGGTTCTCAACACACCCGCAGCCTAGACATGATCAGACTGCAGAGTAAGAAGTGTATATAAAAACAGCCCTTTTCCATCTATGCACACAATATCTTGAACAACATCTCTGTATCCATCAGGACCAACCTAATGCTGTTTCATTTTTGTAAAGAGTTGAAAACTCACATTTTTATAAAACACTACATCGCAATGCATTAACCATCCACAATACAATTTTTCAGCCTATTACTCATTGACTTTGTGCATGTATTTGACCATCTGAAGTATGTATACAAAAAGTGATGGACGGAATGCTTGAATTAATCTCAGCCACTTGTATTTACTTGAGCTGCTTCCCAGTCCAATGTTATTTTGCACCCCATAGCACCTCAGTTTGGATGCAACCAGATGGAAATCAGTCTTGACCCTGCTGAATTGGGAACATTCCAGCCCGATCTTCCAGAGCAGGTCCTTGTGGAACTGGAACACACGCAACCTAGGACTGGTTTCACCCTGATTAGGGCTCAGCAGTCAGGTATAGCTTCATTCCAGTAACACAGTGTGTACAGGACACACATCTGGGCATACCCATCCCACGTAGGGTGACACACAGAGGTTTACAAATAGTGATGGATAGAATGTTTGTATTAATTGTAGCCACTGGTAATTACTTGGGCCACTCCCCAGCCCTTTATTTGTTTCACACCTTGCTACCTCAGTTTGAATCCAGCCATATACAAATCAGTCTTGACCCTGCTCCAGTGGGATGGGATCAGTTCAACTTGAACTGCCATGCCATGTCCTCCCTGAACTGGAAAACATGTAACCTAGGACTGGTTTCACCCTGGCTAGGGCTTATCAGCCAGGAAGAGTTTGGTTCCAGTGACATTGCCGTCACTAGGTAGTTGTAGTTAGGACCATGTTTTGGGGTGATCCATCAAGCAGGGGCTGAGAAAAAGGGGTCTAAAAAAACATTGTGTTTCCTATGTTAATTCCCATAGGATTCTTTAGACATGTCTACAGCCTGAACCACTGGAAGGAATTACACCAAATTTGGCAGAAAGCTAGCTGGTGGCACGCAGAATATACGTTTGCTTATTTGGAGTAAATCCTTTTGGTAGCT
The DNA here is from genome assembly GCF_031143425.1 of Pleurodeles waltl. Taxonomy (NCBI): domain Eukaryota; kingdom Metazoa; phylum Chordata; class Amphibia; order Caudata; family Salamandridae; genus Pleurodeles; species Pleurodeles waltl. Next base: position 222,066,531 of record NC_090437.1, read on the forward strand.
CTTGAAGAATTTAGGGAAATTCAAATGTATATATCTCTGGTCACGAAGAATTCACAAAGATGAGCTCATGCAGGGAAATGTACAGCCCTGATTGGTTAAGCAAAACACAAACGCTGTGGGATAGCGTAACTGGATGGACGGAATGCGGAACCAATCAAACATTCACCCCCAGTCACAGATCTGGGTTTAATCCATCCATTATTTTGCTCACCATGCCACCCCAGTTTGAACCCAGCCATATGCAAATCAGTCTTGACCCTGTTCCTCATGGGAACAGTCCAGCCCGAACTGCCAGGCCAGGTTCTCCCTGGACCGGAAACAAACATCCTGGGACCGGTTTCGGGGTTTCACCCCTCATCAGCCAGGCTAGCTTGAATCCAGTGGCACAGTGAGCCCGGGACCCACGTCTGGGCATACCTGGCGCACTTAGGGCGGCAAAAGCAAAGCAAAACACAAACGCTGTGGGATAGCGTAACTGGATGGACGGAATGCGGAACCAATCAAACATTCACCCCCAGTCACAGATCTGGGTTTAATCCATCCATTATTTTGCTCACCATGCCACCCCAGTTTGAACCCAGCCATATGCAAATCAGTCTTGACCCTGTTCCTCATGGGAACAGTCCAGCCCGAACTGCCAGGCCAGGTTCTCCCTGGACCGGAAACAAGCATCCTGGGACCGGTTTCGGGGTTTCACCCCTCATCAGCCAGGCTAGCTTGAATCCAGTGGCACAGTGAGCCCGGGACCCACATCTGGGCATACCCGGTGCACTTAGGGCGGCAAAAGCAAAGCAAAACACAAACGCTGTGGGATAGCGTAACTGGATGGACGGAATGCGGAACCAATCAAACATTCACCCCCAGTCACAGATCTGGGTTTAATCCATCCATTATTTTGCTCACCATGCCACCCCAGTTTGAACCCAGCCATATGCAAATCAGTCTTGACCCTGTTCCTCATGGGAACAGTCCAGCCCGAACTGCCAGGCCAGGTTCTCCCTGGACCGGAAACAAGCATCCTGGGACCGGTTTCGGGGTTTCACCCCTCATCAGCCAGGCTAGCTTGAATCCAGTGGCACAGTGAGCCCGGGACCCACGTCTGGGCATATCCGGCGCACTTAGGGCAGCAAAAGCAAAGCAAAACACAAACGCTGTGGGATAGCGTAACTGGATGGACGGAATGCGGAACCAATCAAACATTCACCCCCAGTCACAGATCTGGGTTTAATCCATCCATTATTTTGCTCACCATGCCACCCCAGTTTGAACCCAGCCATATGCAAATCAGTCTTGACCCTGTTCCTCATGGGAACAGTCCAGCCCGAACTGCCAGGCCAGGTTCTCCCTGGACCGGAAACAAGCATCCTGGGACCGGTTTCGGGGTTTCACCCCTCATCAGCCAGGCTAGCTTGAATCCAGTGGCACAGTGAGCCCGGGACCCACGTCTGGGCATTCCCGGCGCACTTAGGGCGGCAAAAGCAAAGCAAAACACAAACGCTGTGGGATAGCGTAACTGGATGGACGGAATGCGGAACCAATCAAACATTCACCCCCAGTCACAGATCTGGGTTTAATCCATCCATTATTTTGCTCACCATGCCACCCCAGTTTGAACCCAGCCATATGCAAATCAGTCTTGACCCTGTTCCTCATGGGAACAGTCCAGCCCGAACTGCCAGGCCAGGTTCTCCCTGGACCGGAAACAAGCATCCTGGGACCGGTTTCGGGGTTTCACCCCTCATCAGCCAGGCTAGCTTGAATCCAGTGGCACAGTGAGCCCGGGACCCACGTCTGGGCATACCCAGCGCACTTAGGGCGGCAAAAGCAAAGCGAAACACAAACGCTGTGGGATAGCGTAACTGGATGGACGGAATGCGGAACCAATCAAACATTCACCCCCAGTCACAGATCTGGGTTTAATCCATCCATTATTTTGCTCACCATGCCACCCCAGTTTGAACCCAGCCATATGCAAATCAGTCTTGACCCTGTTCCCAGGAAGTGTTGGCAGCCATCTTGGGACTCGGCTTCAGTTGAGTACCAGTAAAAAAGTTTGAAAAATAAAAGTGACCAGGGTACAGACACCCTGACCCCTTAGATCTGGTTGGGGGGTCGCAGAGGGATCCCCAAGAGCAAAAAAACATTTTTAAAAAACTTTTTTGCCCAAATTTGGTGGGATTCACAAATATGTAGCAAAAATATATGGAAAAAAAACCAAGCACTGGTTACCACACTTGTTTTTTATAGGCACCTCGTTGGACCAGGTCCAAGGAGCATTATACATTTTGTGTGGAGGCAGCCTCCTGGCTCCACCACAGCCTTGTGGACTACCACCTCCCCAGAGCTTTCATTTTTCATATGTCCGGGGGCCCGCAGCTCCCTCACCCACTGCCATTGGGACCATCTCCTTCCAAGGGCTTTCATTTGTATATATGGGGGGACCCATGGCCCCCAGTTCCCCAGGGACCACAACCCCAGGCTTCTATTATATCATATGCGGGGGGAGCCCCTGCCCCCCTGAGCCTCAGGGATCAAAACCCTGCGGTTTCATTTACAATATATGCAGGGGGGCCTGTGGCACCCATATGCCCTGGGGACCATCACCCCCAGGGCTTCTTATGAACTATATGTGGAGGGGGGCTGTGGTCCCCCTGTGCCCCGACAACCACCACCTCCTGGGGCTTCTATTAACCTACATGCAGGGGCCCACAGTACACCTGCGCTCTGGGGACCACCAACCCCTAGGGCTTTGTTTAAAATATATGCGGAGGGCCAGCATCCCCCCTGCACCCCGAGGACCACCACCCAAAGACAAAAAAAAAAAGAGTGCAGAGTGTCTGTTTAGGACCCCTGGGGCTATGTAAACATTGTAGGGGGGGCTGTACACCCCCCTAGAGGAGCCTCTGGTGGTCATGGGGACCACCACCCCCAGGGCTGGCTCCTGCTATGTCCCAGCATACCGCCCCAGGGATATAGCTGTTTGCTGTGGCTTGTTGCAGTGCTGCAGCTGTTTCCAAGCCACATCAAACATTTCGAGTTTTGACAGCAGGACCTTTAAAGCAGGTTCTGCTGTCAAGTTCCAAAGTTTCACCTCTGTCTCCTGCATGCATGCAGGGGACAGAGACAAAAAATCTCTCTCCCTATCACTTTCTTTTGCTCTCTCTCTTGCAATTGATTCTTCCCACTCACACACCCACTCAGACACTTACACACCTATTCACAGTCAATCAATCAATCAATCAAGAAATTTGTATAGCGCGCTACTCACCCGGAGGGTCTCAAGGCGCTGGGGGAGGGGGGACCGCTACTGCTCGAACAGCCAGGTCTTGAGTTGCTTCCTGAAGGAGAGGTGGTCTTGGGTCAGGCGGAGGTGGATGGGGAGGGAGTTCCAAGTCTTGGCTGCCAGGTAGGAAAAGGATCTTCCTCCCATGGTGGCTTTTCTAATGCGTGGCACGGCGGCAAGGGCGTGGCTGGTCGATCATAGCTGGCGGGTGGGAGTGTAGAAGGTCAGGCGGTTGTTGAGGTACCTGGGGCCCAGGTCGTGGAGGGCCTTGTGTGCGTGGGTGAGGAAACGGAACGTGGTTCTCTTGCTGACGGGGAGCCAGTGCAAGTCTCTCAGGTGTCCGGAGATGTGGCTGTGACGGGGGATGTCAAGGATGAGGCGTGCGGAGGCGTTCTGGATGCGTTGGAGTCTTTTCTGTAGTTTGGCCGTGGTTCCGGTGTAGAGGGTGTTACCGTAGTCCAGTCGGCTGGTGACGAGTGCCTGGGTGACCGTCTTCCTGGTTTCGGTGGGGATCCATCGGAAGATCTTTCGGAGCATGCGTAGGATGTTGAAGCATGATGATGACATGGCGTTGACTTGTCTGGTCATCGAGAGGGAGGAGTCCAGGATGAAGCCCAGGTTGCGTGCGTGGTCCGTTGGTTTGGGTGCGCTGCCCTGGGCAGGGGGCCACCAGGAGTCGTCCCAGGCAGAGGGTGATGATCCAAGGATGAGGACTTCTGTCTTGTCTGACTTCAGTTTCAGGCGGCTGTTCATCATCCACTCGGCTACGTCTTTCATCCCTTCATGCAGGTTGGTTCTGGCGGTGGCTGGGTCGTTGGTGAGGGAGAGGATCAGCTGGGTGTCGTCGGCGTAGGAGATGATGTTGAGGTTGTGTTGGCGTGCGATGGCTGCGAGGGGGCTCATGTAGACGTTGAAGAGGGTGGGGCTGAGTGATGATCCTTGTGGTATGCCACAGCTGACTTCGGTGGCCTCGGATCTGAACGGGGGGAGGCGGACTCTCTGGGTTCTTCTGGCGAGGAACGAGATGATCCACTCTAGTGCCTTCTCTTGGATTCCGATGTTGCTGAGGCGCTGCACTAGGGTGCGGTGGCAGACAGTGTCGAACGCTGCAGAGAGGTCCAGGAGGATGAGGGCCGCTGTCTCCCCGTTGTCGAGCAGGGCTCGGATGTCGTCGGTGGCTGCGATGAGGGTGGTCTCGGTGCTGTGGTTGGCTCGGAAGCCGGACTGCGAGTGATCGAGGGATCCATTAGTCTCGAGGAAGGCGGCTAGCTGTCTGTTGACGGTCTTCTCGATGACTTTGGCAGGAAACGGGAGGAGCGGGGTGGGGCGGTAGTTCTTGAGGTTGGTGGGGTCTGCTGATGGTTTCTTCAGGAGGGCGCTGAGTTCGGCATGTTTCCAGCTCTCCGGGAAGGTGGCGGTGTTGAAGGAGCAGTTGATGATGTCCCGGAGATGGGGTGCGAGGACTGAGTCGGCTTTGTTGAAGACGTGGTGGGGGCATGGGTCGGTTGGAGAACCGGAATGGATGGTGTTCATCATCTGGATGGTGTCTTCGGTGCTGACCGGGGTCCAGGCGCGGAGGGTGGTGTTAGGGGGCGTCGGTTTGGTGGTTGGGTGCGTGGTCTGTGCGCCGAAGCTGTTGTGTATGTTGGCGATCTTGCGGTGAAAGAAGGAGGCGAGTGAGTCGCAGAGGTCTTGTGAGGGAGTGATGTCGTTGTTTCCGGCTCAGACCATCACACACCCACTTAAAGACCCACTGACAACCTGATTCACTCACTCAGAGTCCCAAGGCCTTGCAAATAGGTGGTTGGATTAACATATAGCAATGAAAACTACTATACGTTAATAAAACCAGACAGATTCACTGAAAAAAGGGTTACAGGGACATTATTGTTAGGGAATAGAATTATAAAAAAATTGAAATTCACTTTAAAAACCAAACATTACAGGGACTCTATAGTTAGGCTCACATTTTTAAATGTCCAAAACCATAGAAATTCATCAGTTATAGTTAGAGTTATCACAAGTAACTATAGCTCATACCCTAACGTAACTATACCACGCACCCTCGCAAATTACCCCACAAATTAATGCACTCATGACATCTTTGATAACATCATTGCTATTGTCACTGTAATATCTACAATAAAATTATTGATCAGATAACTACATGGTAGGGGCACAAGTTATAGTTACTTGAGGTAACTCTAACTCTAACTGGTAAACTGGTGAATTTCTATGGTTTCATACATTTGAAATGTGAGCCTAACTATAACATCTCTATAACCATTGTTTTTTTAATGTGAAAATATAAATGTGCATTTGTGCATATGTGCATATCTCTGTGCGTGGGTGCATAATGGTGTCAGTGGGTCTGTGAGTAGGTGTGTGAGAGTCTAAGTGGGTCTGTGAATGGATGCTTAACTGCCTGAGTGTGTGTGTGAGTAGGTGCTTGAGGGTCCGACTGGGGCTGTGAGTGGGTGTACAAGGGTCTGAGTGGGTCTGTGAGTGGGTATGTGAGTGTCTGAGTGGGTCTATGAGTAGGTGCATAAGGGTCTGAGTGGGTGAGTGATTAGGAGAAAGAGATGAAAAGAGAGAGAGAAAGAGAGTGAGATTTTGTTATCCCTCAATGTATGATATACTTAAAATTAGATATTTCTGCATGATTTGAAAAAAAAAATGTATTTGTCATTTAAAAAGGAGTAAGATCACCTTTTAGTATGAGCCTTAAACGTTTGTAGTTAAAAGAAATAAAGGGGGGAAATGACCAGGAACACACCTGTTCCCCGAACCCTCAACACTCAGTGTTTTTTTATAGATATATTTTTTAGCCCTTTATGGGCTATCTGGGACCATGGGGGGTGCAGCCTCAAGGCCTCCCCCACGGTCCCTGACTATACTTATGTAGTAATATGCCGTTACGGGCTATCTGGGACAACCGGGGGGGAGCCTCAAGTCTCCCCTGTGTTCCCTGCAGGCAGCTGCTTCTAGGGAATAGAGATGAAAACTCAGCTTTTTAACAGTGGGACCTGTTGTCAAAGATGAAGCCAAGCCACAGCAAATAGCTATATCCTGGGGCTTGGTACCCAAGGATATAGCAGGGTCTGGCCCTGGGGGGTGTGGCAGTCCCCATGGCCATCAGTGTCTCAACGAGGGGGGCAGTGTGGCCACCCTCCAATGTGCAAAGAAGCCCCAGGGAAGTGGTGATCCCTGGGGCTATAGGGGCCAAAATGGACCCCCATTACTTTATTATTATAGCCCTGGGGAGGTGGTGGTCCCTGGGGCTGCTGGGGGGCTGGGTGCCCTAGCGTAATAATTAAATGTAGCTATGGGGAGGTGGTGTACCAGGGGCTGTGGGAGGGCAGGTGGCTCCCTGCATTAATGATGTTTGAAGCCCTGGGGAGGTTGTGGTCCCTGGGGGTGGTGGGAGAGGCCGACCAGCCTCCCCTGCATAATTTCAATTTAGCCACAGGGAGGTGGTGGTAACCGGGGATGCGGGAGGGCCTCGAAGCCCCCCACTTGATCAACGCCGCGGGGAAGTGGTGATCCGGGGGCAACATAAGGGGCATGAAATTCTGCCATAAATTAAACAAAAAATGCTTTTCAGCCCTGGGGAGGCCCTTTGAGACCCCAACATCAGAACTAAGGAGTCAGGGTATCTGTATCCTTGCCCCTTTTCTTTTTTTTTACTTATTTCTCTGGGACTCAGCTCAAACCAAGTCCCAACACTGTTGACAACACTTCCTTGTTATAGTGTTTTCAGCCAATCAGATATCAGCACAAGATCGGGAGGGATCGTAAATCCTTCATGTCCCCATGTATACAAATTTGGATTTCCTCGCATTTATCAAAAACTACTGAAATGATTTACACTGAATAGCAAAAAGAGCTAATTCGGGACCAAGAGCTACCTTTCTGCTAGATTTTGTGTCACTCTGTCCAGTAGTTTTTGTGCAATAACTGTTCAAAATCCCTATGGAAAAAGGAATTGAGAAAATAAATTTTGGGACCCCCCTTTTTCTCGCCCCTCCCTCCCTGATGGATCACCCAGGAACATTTTCAGACAGCAGCTGATGTAAGCATGAAAGTTTTTGGGAAAAGTTCATGAAGATTCATCAAATGGCGTTGCACGTATTAGCAAAACAAAAAATCATTTTTCTGTGGGAACTAGGTACTAACTATAACTACCTAATGGCCAGCGCTGCTAGATAATATACATATTATGATTTCGCACTTCTGTGTGTGCAGCATTCTGCGGCATACACAGAAGTGCAAAACTGCAATTAGTGATTGTTTATGTGTAGGAAGGTGTCCTTTCCTGCACATAAACAATTACACCTCACAACGCAGACATTTGTGCAATAACTGTTCAAAATCCCTATGGAAAAAGGAATTGAGAAAATATGTTTTGGGACCCCCCTTTTTCTCGCCCCTCCCTCCCTGATGGATCACCCAGGAACATTTTCAGACAGCAGCTGATGTAAGCATGAAAGTTTTTGGGAAAAGTTCATGAAGATTCATCAAATGGCGTTGAACGTATTAGCAGAACAAAAAATCATTTTTCTGTGGGAACTAGGTACTAACTATAACTACCTAATGGCGAGCGCTGCTAGATAATATACATATTATGATTTCGCACTTCTGTGTGTGCCGCATTCTGCGGCATACACAGAAGTGCAAAACTGCAATTAGTGATTGTTTATGTGTAGGAAGGTGTCCTTTCCTGCACATAAACAATTACACCTCACAACGCAGACATTTGTGCATGATGGTGCAAGGATGCCTGCATTGGCGTTGACAGCTAAATTTAGCACCAGCGCAGGGGACAACACAGGGTGCCTCGTATTCAATTAAATACGGTGCATCCCTGTGTTGTGTAAATGATGGAGCGTGGTGCTGACAATTTTGACGCAGCATCATTTTCCTATAAATATGGGCCTAGAAATGTTCTTTTGGTCCAAATGGACCATTAAGGGGATTTTCTTGATCCATCATATTTTTGAAGGTATATTTGAATACATTTTAAAGTTTTGCAATCTAAATGTTCACTGCGCCTTCATAATTACAAATATTCTTGGCCTAATATAATAATTAGTAATGTACTAAAAGATGTTTGTCATTTGTAGACCCAGGATCACCCTAATTGCAATAAATAAACTTCATAACTTAATTTAGCAAGATTATATTCCTAAAGCAGCTCAGATTGCTAAACTGTATGGTTATCCCACCGACCCTAGATCAAAATCTGAAACTGAATGTGTTTCAGAACATGACTTGCAAGATTCTTGGGATGAAGTGTGGCCTTTAATCTGTCCCACTTGATTTAAAGTCTCAAGATGTGCTAATACTACTGAGTTATTATTATTCCTTTTTATTAGACTTCTTGTTATACTCCAGCTGGGATGTCTAAATTTGTAAATTTAGAAAATTGAATGTGCTGGTCATGTAAAGATGTCAAAGGTTCATTCTTTGAAACACTTTTTAAATGTCAATATTTTTAATAATTTGGGATAAATGTTTGGGTGAAGTGAAATCAAATTTAGGAAACCCAAATGTAATTCTCATCACAATGTCTTATATTATCTTTTCTTACATTTACAGGGAAATATTTTTTTTCAACTGTGTTTATTTATGACTCCCTTTTCTCGTCAGCCATAAAGCAGATTTTTTGCTTTTAGAGAGACTTATCTAATTCGACTGCCAGACCTGTGGTGAGGAGACCGCCATTGAGGTGGCAGTCTCCCCATCAGCCCTATTACAACTTTCCCACTGGGCTGACATGCATGAACCATCGTTCCCGCCCGTCAGCCCAGTGGGAAAGGTGCGGCAGCATTGTTTCTGGCTCATAATTGAGCCGGCGGCAATGCAGCCCGATTCAAGGTGTACCAGCACCCTTTAAATGCACACTGTCTTCACAGCAAACAGTCAGTATTTCAAGGGAGTGGGGCAGGGGGACCCCTGCACTGCCCATGCCATGGGCTGTTCAGGACTCCCCCATTACCCCTGCTCTTATTCTCCATCTGCCTTTTCATGGTGGTGGAACTGCCATGAAAAGGCTGGTGGAGAGCAAGGTTCTAATCAGAAGGGCACTGCAGGGCAACCAAGACCTCTGTCAGTCCATTGGGATCACTCATCCTGGCAGGGACAGCAGTAGGTTGGCGGGTCTGCCCCAAACCTCGTAATGTGGAGGTCGGACTGCCACAGCAGCAACAGTCCGATCACCACCATGTGGCTAGCAGTCTTCAGACTACCAGCCTCATAATAAGGTTCTTTATTGCTCTTCTTTTTTGCTTTTAAAAATATGTTAATTATATTTTCTAGCCACTGTTTCTTAGTTATATGAATATAGTGTACATTTTTAAAATTGTTTGCGTTTTCTTCTATCAAAATACAAATTTTACATCAATTATATCTGCATCCAATGAAAATGTATTCAAAGCTGATAGATTTTAATTTCCCATTTCCCATTTTCCGGAGATGCTTTACAGGCCCTATTTAGAGGGCCTCTAGATCAATGGCAGCTGATGTTGTATACTTTAAAATATATCTGGGAGAGGAGAATACCTTTTATGGAGAGATAAGTCCTTTCACACTCTTTTCTTTTCACCTTAAAAATATCTCTGTTTAATCATTTGTTTTCACATTCAAAAATTAGTAAAAGGCCTGATTCACAAATCTTTTTCTGTGAGTAGCTGTTTTCCCCACTCTTAGATGTATGAATCTCAAGGGGTAAGCATATTTATTTTCAGAAATAAATATCACTTTGTGAGTCTGGTCCACGAGTAAGCAATAGAAGAGTGGTGAAATTGTAAAAGAAATGTTAATTGACTCATTTTTAACTAACGGAAAGGGCTAGCACAGTGTTTTGCATTTTCTTAGTCAAGCTAGTTTAGCAGAACAAGTTGGTGGTCAAATGCATGTGGCACACCGGAGGCTTTGCAGGATATGTAATGGGAGCTTCATGAACTATTGTAGTTGAGTGTGGTGTGTAAGGAGAGAAAAGGTAATGAGAGCAAAATACCAATGCATTATCACAGTGTGGTGGTCCAAGGGGAGCCAGACTCACTGTGGCAGTTGGACCGGTGTGCTCCAGTCCGTCCGACTGCCAATTTATGACCCTGGTGGTCGGACAGCCAGGGAACGGCTGTCACTGTTGGGAACAAGGTTCTGGATGGGTTGATGGCGGTCAGACTTGTTGTCAGCTACAGTGGCGCTGAACTCAGCCACACTGTACTGATAACGACTCCTGTTTCCACCAGTCTTTCCATGGCGGAAACCCTGGCATGGAAGGGCTGGTGGAAACACAGTGCTGGGAGCAACAGGGCAGACCCCTTTACTGCCCATGGCATGGGCAGTCCAGAGCCCCCCTACCAAGCACCCTCAGAATGCACATTCTGAGGTTGCTGTTGTGTTACCATATTGCTCTCGTCTTCCTTAAGGGAGCTAAGACCAATACTGTAGCTCTGTTCCCACTGGGCTGACCGGTGGGAACGTCATCATTTGACCTTTCTACCGGTCAGCCCGATGGGAACATTGTAATATGCCAGGGGGTGAGGCAGCCAGGTTGACGCCACCTCATCCCCACGAGTTTCTGCCAACTTGTAATGAGCCCCAAATTCTTCGATCCGATTGTGGAATTGAGGAGGTTCATAGTGTTTTTTATTTTGTATTGTTTTTATGTGTGTCAGGATGCATAGGAGCCAGACAGGAAGTTAACGTTGATATGTTGTCCAGGGGACTAGATTGAGCATTATTTTGGATTATAAACTGAATTTGAAAAAAGCTGAAGACTATTAAAATATATATGCAACTGGTGCATATAAGCAAACTAGAGGTCACTGTTTTATTGTTTTCTGCAGTCAAAGCAAAATGAAGATTTAGGCTCTTTTTCATCATGCATGATAATAGTCTGGAGCACTAGTGGGCTCTAGGAGGCAGCTTAGGAAATATTGATATGGCTATAGGGTAAATGCTACTGACAAAGACTCAGGAAGGCATAAGTAAAACGTTTTACTTCGATGTGTGATGGATGGTAACTCAACCAGTTATTCTTTTAATATAAATGACACCAGATAATGAGATCAGCTGAATTCTGTTTATCAACAATGTGGTTTGTGGTTTGAAAGACAAAAGTACTTATAGTTCATTCTTGGATTGATCATTTTATATTGTGTTGAGCAGGTGAAAGACGTCTAAGGTCTTGCAGAATAGTCAGGGGATTTATTTTTTTATTTGGAAAAGACTGGGGGACAAAAGGGTTCATTTTGTGCACTAAGAAAGAGTACATAATGTATTCTTGTTATAGATGTTGGGTAACAATGAAAAAATCTGGTGCCCATGTAGTAAGCAGCAACGCCCTTAATTGAATGGTACCCATTATCCTGCTTATGGATTGGACGGCTTGGTACAATTAGCTGCTCATTCATCCTGATTGTCTCTGTCAACTTCCACATTCTTCACTCAAGTGTCTCATCTTTCCTGTATTTTGTTTTTCTTTTCTCCAGGGCACAGACTTTAAAAATATATTTTACCTGAGTGCTGCTCCTTCTCCTTCTAGGAACCCCTGATTTATTATGAGAAAGGAACAGGGGTGTAGTTCAGAAAGGGTGTGTTGGGTGTTACAGTTCTCCCTAATAAATATGTTTTCTGGTAAAAAGTTGGGAACAAGTGCTTTCAGTCAGGTATGAAAAGGTGTCTATCAAATTTCACCAGGACTTTTTAAATACACACAGACAAACAAAATGTTGGAAAGTGGATTATTGGTAAGGGCAGGTAAGTACCTACAATTAGCGATAGGCCACTAACCTCCACTTAGATCCAGTTAGGTCTCAATGAATTAAACCCAGCCCAACCCTTGGTAGCTTGGCAACAAGCAGCAAGGCTTAAGAGTTTAAAATCACAAAACAATAAATGATTTAAACACAAAACACAATAAATATTAAACACCAATTTATAAAAATAGATTATGTTTTCATCTTAAAAATGACACCAACACGATTAAAATTGGATAAGGGGAACCGGAGATGTGAATTTTTAAGGAATAAATGTTTTCCAGCGCATAGCAGACCCTAGCGCTCAAAGGGTTAAAAAAGGTCACACTGGACAGGGACCAAGTCCAGAGTTCAGACCACCTACGAGGTAACACTGTTACACTTATTTTCAGAAGTGTTTCTTGATTTAGGAAAGTGGTCCACAGCACCAGCCAAGGGCTCAGAGCCTCTGGTTTGCCTCTTCGGGTATTTGACTCCAATTCCCACAATGCATCTCTTCAACTTATGGAGTTGCTTCAAATGTCTCCAAACTTCTGGATCTTCTTCCAGAGGTCATTTGGGGGTCATTGAAGCATCCAGGGCGTTATGCAAGTTTTCAGAAGCTCTGAGTTGCTCCTTGGGAGTTGGGACTACAATTCCCAGAATGCAGTTGCTCTGATTCCGCAAATGGCCACTGGACACTGGTCAGCTGGGCTCTGCTTGCAGGACTTGATGCAGGGGACTCTGGGCAGCTCCTTTGTATCTGTAGCAAACAGGGAGTCCCTTATTGCAGCAGTAGAAGACAGGCAAAGTCCTTCTAGTGGTGAAGCCCAAGTGTGCAGCTGGTGTAGTCCTTCAGAGTAGTGTCCGGGTGCAGGTCAGGGGTCCAGCAGGGCAGTCCTTCTTCTTTGCCTTGTTCCTTGTGGGGATATGAGGTATGGTTGCAGCTCTGCCATATTTATCCTTGTACCTGGGTGGAAAGCAGGATCCTTCTTGGTATCCAATCACAGGCAGTCTCCTTCCCCCTTTGATGACCACTTCCTGGGAAGTGTGATAGAAATCAATCACAGGGAACAACATTTCTCAAAAATCCAACATGCCTGAAAGTGATTTTTGGAGGTTAGATCTGGCTGAGCCCACCCACTGGTGTGGCTAAAAATCCTAAACACACCCTTCCCCTGCCATTTCCTAATCTAATCAAGAGGGGCACCTAATTGTTTGGGGTTGCAGGATGTGAGGGAGGTTCTGGGCCGCTCCAAATGTACTTTGCTGCCTTTGAAGAGCAGTTTGGCCACCCTCCCCCTTCGTGCTTCCCCATCTGCTGATGCAGATCTCCTCCCCCAGGCACATCCCTTGTGTTCAGCACAGGTCACTTCACACCTCATTACGGCAGCCTGGCCAGGCTGCAGGAGGCTGGCACATTAGAGAAGGCCATTACAGAGCTGAAGTTGGCAACTTTCAGGTAGAGTTTTAAAACTCTTTCCCTGAACTAGCTATATTAAATCCAACAATTGTAAGTTGTGGGATTTATTACAACAATTAATTTGATACTAAACTCAAGGTATCTGATACTTGAGGGGACTTTCTTAATTAAAATAAAGGCTCCCCATTTTAGCCTATGGAGGCCATTCACTACAGTAAGGGAAAAGCAAATGTGGCTATTTTACCTCACCAGAGCTTATAAAACTATTTTTATAAGGTCCCTGCTTTTCGTTACATGGCACCCAACCCTAGGGGCACATAGGGCACACCTTAGGGGTGACTTATATATAAGAAATAAGGTAGTTTAAGACTTTGGAAGTACTTTGAATTTGAAAGTCGATTTTTGCATATAACTTTAGTTTAAAAGGAGCAAGCAAGGCAGGCCTGCCTTTAAAATGACACTGGGCACCTCAGCAGTGCACGTATGGGTGCACTACCTATGCTTTGGTCCCTAAACCTACATGCTCTATCATATACTAGGGACTTATAGGTAGGGTGACATAACCAATTCTAATTATCCTAATTTGCGTACTGATTTTACACAGAGCACAGGAAAACACCAGCACAAAGTGAAAAATGGGGGCAAAAAGTTAGAAGGCCTCTGCCCTCATCCCTGTTTTCCAACATACTCATACACACTTTCTCACTCTCTTGGTTTTGAAAGTCTTAAAAATGTTAGTTATTTTACAAAATATTGTGATTTCTCTCACTTAGGGCCAAATGTATACCTTTTACAGCAAAGCTGCGCAAATGCAGTTTTGCTGCAAAAAGTATAGCACCAGCTCGCACAAGCCGGGCGCCATATTAAAGGAATGGCACAAGCTGGTGCTAAACTTGGGCTAGCATCTTCAAAAAAAGAAGTTAGCTGGGTTGGGGTGGCGGTAGGGTAGGAGGAGGTTGTGGATCAAAAATTGACGCTAGCCTAGTTAGAGGAAAAAAATGCCTCTCACCTGACTAGTGCCATTTCCTGGCACACAACCACCTAAAACATGAGTCTTTTAACCGGAAACACAGGAGTCATGCCCACCACCCCAATGGCCAGCACAGGGGACAAGTGTCTCCTGGCCATGGCCATTGCACCTGGTACCGTGCACAGGGCCCCAACTTATGGCCCCCGATGGCAAAAAATCTAATTAAAAAATACTTACCCCACTGCCCTGGAATGAGGTCCCTATCCTCCGGTGTTTCTCTGGTGGGAATGGGGGTGTCCCTGGGGATTGGGGTGGGCACCTGTGGGCCCATTCCATGGTATTTAGCCATGGAAATGGGTCAACAGGTCCCCTAACGCCTTGTCTGACCCAGGCGTTAAATAATGGTGCAAATTATTTATCCCCTCCTCCTCCTGCTCATTTTAGCATGAGGGAGAAATATGGGACTATCGGATAGCACAATTTTTTAGATGGGAATGCCTACCTTGCATCTCATTGATGCAAGGTAAGTTCACACATCCCAAAAATGGTGCAAACTCCAATATTTTGATGCTAGACGTGTCTAGCGTCAAAATATAAAAATGGAGTTATGTTTGCCCCAAATTTGCTTAAAAAAAACACAAATTCAGTGCAAACACAGTATAAATATGCTCCTTAGTACCCCTAACAATCTGCTTTCCTCTCCCTTTTCCATTCCCCTTGCACCCCTCTCATGCACCCTGCTTGTCATATGATATATTTTAAAATTACATTATTGATAGATCTGAAGCTCACTCCCACCCACAATCTTACTGACCAAGCTTCGACACTGGAAAAGAATGGAAGTGTTTTCCATTTACTTTTAGTGTGCATTTTTCAACAAACTTTACATTTTTTTATCGTAATACTAATATCCATAGATAAATAAAACTTTCAATAAATACACTTAAAAGTTCATGATGCTATGGCAAAGAATAATTTACTTCACTAACAGTAAACAAATCAAATCAGGTTCTGATCATAAAAAGTAATTATATATATAAGTTACCTTTAGTGGAATTGAGATGCTCTTAAGGGCAGATATTCCAAGTTAACATGGAACCAACTATATGGTAGCCTGTTCTTAGGCAAACTTATCGAAAGGCTGTCAGGAAAACTATTGCCAGCGCTGTTTAGTTCTTTCCTCAGCGAAAACAATTCCCCTTTTCTTTGTACCCAGGTTGCTTTCAGTGGCGTCCTCTCTCCCGGTGACTCTTGCGGAGGCTGTTCTTAGAACTAGCTTCTTCATATTCAATTGCCACTCAAGATGGTGGCCGCAAACTCTTGTGAGGTCAGCGCTATAGTGTTTCTACCTTAGTCTCATGCTGAAGCTTCCCTCCAGCTGTTTCTCTCTGTGAGCCCTGCACTTTAACTGTCATCCTGAGGAGAATGAGCAGTGTTCCTGAGGTGCTTTGTTTTATAGGGAATTCTTCCAGTTTTGAGTAATTAATTATTTTTCTTGTTACGGTGTGCACACCAGCTACCTTTCGCCTTTTGAAGAAGTTGAATTTTTTTCTTCTTCCAACAACTGGCTATCGGCTTTCTGAGGAGAAATTGTTTTGGCCTAACAGAACTTCAAGCAACTGCAGTAAGGAATCCTTTTGTATGATTTCCAGACTTGCCATTATATATATGTACATATATATTCCAGAACTCTTTGCTTGCAGACTTGTCAGTCTTAGAGACAAACCTCTGTGTTCAGACTAATTCCTAGAGACTGTGATTGAGAAAACTGAACCTTGAGAAGGAGTTTTCATTTCCTGTAAAAAAACATTAGTAGCTTATATATTTGTGAACTTTTGAACTGTTCTCCAGAGCACCTTGGAAACTTCTGACTCCTGGAGAATAGAAGATATTAAGTTAATGTTGTTCTCTTAGAGAGAGGCTAGTCTCTCAAAAGATCCAGCTTAAGAGAACAATAGAATTGGGTAAATGTGAATGGCTGACCAGTTGAATGCGCAGTAGGAATGTACTTCTCTATGCTCTTATTACCCAACTGCAGGTCCTTCCTTTAAAGAAATCCCAATAAGAAGAAAGGTGCAGGTTTTCAGAGACGCACACTGAATATCCTATCTTCAAGTGGGAAACACAGGCTGCAACTTGATTTGGAGGCGGTCTCTCTTTTTCTATTCCCATTCCCCTTTCCCCCTAGCGGATACAGGATTGAGATAATCAGTTAAAGTCTGAGCACACATCTGTTGGAGGGAGTTGGGTGAAAGGCATCTGCTCCTGTGGAAGTTTTATTTAATGGGTAATCTTCTGACAATGGCCCTTCTTCTGACAACTATTAATATAAATATTTTTCCCCGTGATTAAAAATACTTTGCCTAGCCATGGCACAGAAGAGGCACTGTTTGCTAAATTAGGATGATGTTAAAGCATTTTAGTTGTTAAATACTTGTTACTTGATATTTCATCTGCCTTTGATACTGCCTACCACCATACGTAGTTACAAATACTTGACAACAGTGTATTGCAGAGGACAGCCCTCAATTGGACTTCATCCTTCCTCAATGAGAGATTCCTCCACATTTCACACCTCAAGAACTATGAACTCCTCATCTTGTGTGCCTTCTCTAAATTGGTTACATGACTACCTATCCTCTTCTTCTAGTTCAACCTCAACAGCTAAAACTCGACTGATGGTGTGCTATTTACACTGAAGCTTATAATTAATCAGATCTTGACGCTTGAAATAAGGCAGTGCCTCCAAGCAATGTATCACAGTGTAGTGTATTGAACAACCTCAGCCTAAGGATGTTGAATGTTGAGATACTCAAATAGTGCAAAGGAACTAAAAACAACCCTTCAAACATCTGAACACAACAAAAAGTCCCATCACCAGCCTACTTAGTTGTGAGTAAGGAATCAAGAGTGGAGTATGGATTCCTAAATATCCCTCAAACCACAAGTAAACCAAGTTCTCAAACTTGACCTCCTTCAAAGAAAGATTTGAACATATCCCTGTCTATGTTTCTCTTGAAGATGTCCAAACAATCATCACATTAGTGCTCCCCAGCCTCGACTATATAAAACTCTGTTGGTCAGAGCCTTTCATTTCCTAATTTGTACGTTTTTGAGAATGCCGAATACAGCTGCCAGAATGTAGTCACTAAAGCACAGCAGCACTAAAATCCCTACATAGGTGGTAGCTAGAATCGTGGCATCAGTGCAACATAACTGCAACATTAGCATGACACTGAAAATCAAACAAGGTTAGTGGCTCCTAATCTGGGCTCGCCCTTTCTTTAAAAAAATGTACAGCTTGAGTACTCGAGCCACTACTACTGAGAACAATTCAAGCCCTATAAACTGTCACCTGGGATCACATGATTATTAGCAATAACATAACCTTCACAGTGAAAATATATAGTGAGAAGGGTTCAAAAGAGTAAAGTGGGCTGGCTCCTGTAATTTGTATGTTTCGGAAATGGTTTCTTCCTTATACAACTATAGAGTCTTTCTGCCACAGACAGAAGATGTCGCAATTGCAGTGTTATCGTACATTGATAATGCTGAGATAATAGATAGTTTGAGTATTGGGCTAACACCAGGGACACTGAATTAAGCATCAGGGAATAACAAATTATGCAGGAAACTTGATTAAGTTCTGCTGCAAGAAAAGAAAGGCAAAAGTAAGGGGCATAGCGCAGGTCAATTTGTGATAGTATTACTTCATTATGCTGTCATTTTATACATGTTAATACAGTTTGTGCCAATGATTTACTCATTAGTACCTGTTGAACACTCAAATACTACAATAAGCAAATGAAAGGCAACTAGACAATGTTTGTAAAGAACTTCTCATTGCATAGCAAGATGTACCACCATTTTTAGTAAAGTTGCTCAGTTTGAGCTAAAACATTTTTTGGTACAACTATGCAAATTATGCAGCAGATGACAGATTACAAGTAATTGCTTAAATATGCAGACTCACATAATTCTAGTGGCCCTGGCTACAACACAGTCTCAGCTTTTTAAAACAATACCGTCAAGAAAATCACTTCATAGTAAATATAACAAAAATAAAAGAAGTAATTAGGAGTTTGGCAGAAGGAAACATCAGTCTGCCAAACTCCTGAGAGGAGAATGCCGCCGTGCTGGTATTCTCCCCACCAACCCCATTACAACTTTCCCAATGGACTCACTGACAGAAACCAAGGTTTCCGCCGGTCAGCCAGTGGGAACTGTGCATCAGCATTGCTCACAGCTCATAATTTAGCCAGTGGTAATGCTGCAACATGCTGTGTACACCAGCACCCTTGAAATGCATGTCTGTACAAGATGGAAAGGGTGCTGGGCAGAGGTAATCCTGCACTTGTTCTTCACCAGCCTTTTCATAGTGGTAAAACTGCCATAAAAAGGATGGGGGAGAACAAGGTTGTAATGAGCGGGGTGGCGCTGAGCTCAGTATTTTAATTATATGAATAATATTTGTGTTAATTAAAAATTGATAATAATGATTTCAATTTGTAATAGTTGTTATTTTTAAAATTTGTCTTACAATTAAGAGATTTGATTTTTATGATTATAATTTTATATTCTTTGGTATTTAATAGAGTTGTTAAAATATGTTGCTTGAAGTGAAGGATTCTCTTTGTACTGTAGCAGTGAATGGAGTGGGAATAGTAAATTTGACCTCTTCTAAGTCTAATGCTTTCCCTACCGTTGAACACAATAGATTGGGAAAAGTACATTTTGCACCTCCGAAGTCCAACGGTTTCCCTATTGTTGCACACACTGCAGTGGGAATAGTAATTTTAACTCTCCTGAGTCTTATGTTTTTTCTCTGTTGCACACAATGGAGGAGAGATACTAAATTGTACCCCTACTGAGTCTAATACATTCCCCATTGTTGCACTTACTGAAGTGGAACAAGTAAATTTAACTTCACCTAAGTCCATCAGTTTCCCCAGTGTTGCACACACTGAAGTGAGACTAGTAAATTTGACCTCTCTTGAGTCCTATGCTTTCCCAACCGTTGCATACACTGGAATGGGAATAGTAAATTTGACCCCTTCTGAGTTCAACGCTTTCCCTAGTGTTGCATACACTGGAGTGGGAATAGTACATTTTATCCCCTCAGGTCTTCAACGCTTACCCTACTGATGCACAGATAGGAGTGTGAATATTACATTTTACCCTTCAAGAGTCCAGTATTTTACCTACTGTTGCACCGACTGTAGTCGGAATAGTAAATTTAACTTCTTCTGAGTAAACCACTTTCCCTACTGTTGCATACATAGTAGTGAGAATAATAAGATTTATATTTCTGGTGTCCAATTATTTTTCTACTGTTGCACAGATTTGAGTGGTAATGTTAAATTTTACTCCTTCTGAGTCCAATTCTTTTCCTTCTGTTGTATGGATTAGAGTGAGAGTAGTACTTATAGTAACTTATTTTTTTTTTCAGTGAATTTCTATGTATTTTTAACGTATAGTAATTTGAAATACTATACGTTCATCTAACCAACTCCAGCGCATGGCCTTCGGCTGTGTGCGGTGGCAATTGGTGACATGGCCAGGCCTCCAGCCAGGCCCTGAGGCCAACCCACCTAAAAGCACCCAACAGTGCACATCCTTCACCCATGCACAGGGGACGTTGTTTGCAAGGCCTGGCATATAGCCAGACCCTGCGGCCAGCTCCCCCCATCCACCCAAATGCATGCTGAGCACGACCTTTTACCGTTTGCAGCGGCAGTTAGCCACAGCTTCTCTGGGTGTGAGAATAGGTGTGAGAGGGTGTATCTGGAGTGGCTGTCGGATTGCCTGTCTGGGTGAGAGAGTGCATACATCAGTGTTTTAGTGGGTGCATTAGTGTGTGCGCGGGTCTGTGAGTGGCTGCAAGAGGGTGTCAGTGGGTGTGTGAGTGGGTGCGTGAGTGTCGGAGTGGGTTTGTGAGTGGGTGCGTAAATGTCTAAGTCGGTGTGTGAGTGGGAGAAAGTGATTGAAAGAGAGACAGAAAGAAAGTGAGAGAGAATTTTTTTTATGCTTTAACTTCTCATATATTTAGAATGAGATATTTTTGTTAGATTTAGCAAAAAATGTACTTAATATATTTTTTGGAAAGTATCATTTTTTTATTTTAAAACTCGAATCCCCATAGCTCAGTGTGAACGTCACAGACCATCACAATGAGCTATGGGGGTTTCCTTTTTGATTCCTTTTTCCCTTTTTTTTAGCCCTTTATGGGCTATGTTGGACCACAAGGGAGTCCTCAAGGGCTCCCCCACGGGCCCTACTTTTTAAAGTTTTTGAATTTTTTATTACAGAGCCCTTATGGGTTACCTGGCACTGAGGGGCAACCCTTAGGGCTCCGCTTACAGTGGTAATGCTTCAGCAGTCTCCTCCTTGTATCCAGACTTCAGAATTATGAAAATACAGCGTTCCCCCCTGTGAGAAGATGCTATCAGCCAACCCAGCTCTTATGTTAGGGTGACAAAAGCACCATTCTGGGTTAGACAGTGATACCAATATTTGACATCCAGCTGAGGCTTTAATAATTCCAACCTTTCACCGTTCCCCAGGTAATTTTTGTCCTAAAGACCCTAGTCGAAACGCTGTCTACACGTTATTCAGACAAGACCTCTTTGATTATGTCTTGAATTATCAATCAATGTATTGACAAGCATACTTTATAACTTGATAAGAGGCTGTCTTTGTGAAATACACCAAAGATGACAGAACTGTAGTGATTTCCTTATTGCTTTATGGTGTGGTGTCTCTTTTCTTACTTGGGGATCACTTTTCTCAACTATAACTCCTTGTTTATTTTCCTAAAGTACGGTTATAAAAATAATTCACCATTATAGGCTGCTGCAGCTTCCAAAACATTAAAAACATGTTTTTCACATATGTGTTGGTACTGGATTCAGTGGAGCTTTTTTGAAAGATTCTAGACAGAGGATTTTCGTAAACTCTAAAAGGGCACCAGGAATTTAATGCTTATCATAGCATTTTGTGGCCTCATAAGTGATATGAAGTTTCATATAAATTACAACATGTACTACAGCATCATCTCAATGCCTACATCTCATAAGTGGTCCTTCTTAATTTACTTCCCTCCATTGTGCGAAGCAGTGCATTTGGTTCAATTATACCTTAAACAGATTGAATGTACTGTGGTATCAACAATTTAATTTGTTATTGGATTTCATAAAACTCAAAGGGTCAAGAATGGCCTTCTGATCATTGTTTACAGATCCTCATTATGGAATGCATGAATTGGTTTTAGTACTTGTTATATCTTTCAGCCTAACAATCATTATGCCCTTCACTGAATTAGAATTTCATGGCTCATGGAGTCTCAGAAGTTCTTTGTTCACGATCAGATCTAACAAGTGAATTTTTTTTACCTAGAGAAAATTACCAGAGCAGTGAGTACTTATGCCCCTCAACCTAGCTGAACTCAGGACCAATTTGAGATGGATTGCTTCCAGTGCAGTGCTGCTCCTCAGGTTTAGCATTTCCCGCCACACAAATCCTTCATTGTATTGTATTGTGGAGGAGATTCATTATGTTGTAAATCCAACTAGATCTTTATGGGTCAGACATGCACTCACTTTTGAAGGGTATCCTCTCAATATGAGCTCCACAGACAGCCCTCCACAATTGACTAATTTCATCTTATCTTCTAGGACTGTAAAATTAGTTCTGGATGGATCCTTTCTAGGCATAAATCATTAACTTCAGAGCATGGACAAAAATGTTTCTTTCGTCTTTAATTTATAGATGGCCAGGCAACTTACCTTGCTCTACTTAGCCATTCCTACTAATAAAAGGTCCCATATGATCAATTAGAATTGTGTCATCAGCATAAAAGAATATCTCTACTTGTTCTTCTCCCAGCACTGGAGCGATCACAGTGGCTTCCCACGGGTGCTATTTCCGACCCTTGGAATAGAGAGTAAACAGGAGCAGAGCTTATGCATAGGTTAATTCACACAAGACTTGCATCACTCTCATTTAGTAGTATTCATTGTCTTCCCCCAGTATTGAAGCATAGGGTGGCATTAGGGTGTTCTTTAATGATGAAATTTTCCATCTTAAAATTCTTAAACAACCTCAATTCCTCAATTGAGGGACAGATGCCAGCTTTATTTCATTGAATTTCCCATCGTTTATCCTCCTTTACTAGCATCTACCAGCAAATAGTTTTTTTGCTTTCTTTTCAATGTGCATACTTCTTCTTTTCTACATTCTCCATTGGACCATTTCAACTTGCAGGCTTTTCCATCAGTTCACTCTCTCAATCCCCAGGAAGATAGGAGTCACCCCAGCACTTCCAAACGTATCACAGCTTCTGAATTTCAGAATCTAGCTGCAGTCAATGAGAAGCTTTGGCTCACGCCATCATGAAGCTATGTTTCAGAATGTGAGCTCTACATGTACAACTGTAAACTATTCTATTTACTATTGTCATATTCCTCTTCAACACAAAGCAGGCATATCCACATAGCACAAGAGAGTGCCTTTTTTACAAGACTTTTCACAACACTGATGGTCGATGGTCAGAGTCATGGTCAGCCACGGCAGTGCTGATTTCATCACCACCACACTGATCAGGAGTCCTATTTCCACTAGCCATTTTATGGCAGGGACCCTGCCATGAAAAGGCTGATGGAAAGCCAGTGCTGGGGGCCACTTGCGGGTCCCGTCACTGCACACAACCATGTTGTGGGCAGTGTAGGGGCCCCCTGCACGTCACCCTCAGAATGCACCGACAGACAGGGTGTATTCCAAGGGAGCTGGGAGCACTCTGTGTGCGATGGCAGTGGCCTCTGCTCAATGAGGAGCGGAGGCCAATGCTGCAGCATTATTTACACTGGGCTGATGGTGGGAAACGTCCGAATTTGGAGGTTTGCGCTGGTCAGGCCAATGGAAACCTTGTGATTGGCCCTGGGGGAAGGCAGCCAGCTGTGCGGCGGTCTCCTCTCCATGCGACTGGCTGGCCCACAGTCAGCCCGCCAACCTTGAAATGAGGCCCTAAGTAATGAAGCAAAATGTACCAGTAAAGAAAAGACTTGGGGCCTGATTATGAGTTTGATGGTCCAGGGACTGCAATGGCAGTGATGTCAGTCCGACTGCCACCTTGTTGGTCGTCTGGCCATTGTATTCTGGTGTATGCAGTGACATATTCAAAAGACATCCGCAGTATGGCCTACACCGCCAGCAAAAAACAGACCACGGCTTTGGCAAAAGAAGCCAATGTGTCTTTCAGAGGTCGGACCACCAATGCCACCGCAGGTTTAATCATGATGTTGCTGTCCACTGACGTGACTGTGGTGGCCCAACCACCACAACTGAGCTGGCAGAAAGGGAGCTATATAAGGCTGAAACTCACCTGTACTCAGATTCACACATTCAGCGCCACCATGGAGCCGATCCTACATGTCCTGCCGCTGCTTGTGCTGCTCAATGGTGCACAAAATTGTCACCGTCATGGATGCAACCGATGGTAAGCCAAATACATACCCGTTTTCCAGGACTCCACAGCAACTCGACGGGCCACCATTGACCTGGTTTGTGGTTTGTGCTCTGTGGTCTAAAAGATTGTCTGTTCCCCAGTTCTGAGTCAATCATAAATCCTTATGATGCCACGGCACAATAGCACCTTCCTTTGGCCGATTCACTGATTACACCACCACACTATAGAAAACTTTCAATCCCAGTCACAGGGATAGTGATATGTTCATAACATTGTGTCACACAACAGCAGACCCTCATCAATCTCACACTTACAAATTAAAGTGACACCTTCACATTCTTCACATGCCATTGCCCGTCATGACAGTACAGATACATTTGTATGAATGTGACATTGATACCAAACACACCTACCCTCCAACATCCTTATAATGGACTTACATAAATTACCTATATTGAAAAAGAATGTAAGGTAAATGGAATGCAGAATAATTTATGTAACAAACATCCAGAGCACACAATGTGAACAATCCCTGCACAATAGGTATGGTAGCATTATAGGGACCCCAGAAATCCTGTTGCCCTGGAACACATTCCACTTTGCACATGTCTCTAAATGACTATTTGCACAGGAACTGTGGGCTGATGAATATCAGGAACAACCACTAGCATTCCCAAGTGTCATGCCCACGTGGCAAAAATATAAGTGCAAGTCTAGACAGCAAATACAACAGTAGCAGCATGGGTCACATAGTTAGATAAGTTAGGTGTAAGCTAAGGACACACTTCTATTCAATTGTATAGGAAGGTAGCGCCATTGACACCCTCCATTTTTGGACAAACAAATCTCTAGTCTGTCAACATGATACAAATGTTCAATCTATTTCAGGGGAAGAAATGAAACCGAATAGATGTTGACAATGGCCAAGCCAAGATGAAATACTTACCATATGAAACAACACCCAAAGCAATGCCACCTCAATCAGATTGCATCCCACATTTCCACATACCTCATGTCCTGGATAACTTCAGACTGGTTTCAAAGTCAAATCCTCACCATTACATCAAATGGATCATCAATCAGGGTTAAACAAACTCAGCTGTAGTCATACATTGCAAATTATACATGAACATCAAAGAGGTAGAAAAGTAATGGCAGGACCAATGTGTAGCAAAAAAACCAATTGGGCCTTACTGACAAAACTTCAAAAAGAAGTGATGGTGAAGGGCCAGTCCATGAAAATGTGCGTAGCACACTGCTGAGCCCTATAATATGCCTCACTAATCACTGCCACAAGAACCTCCACAGGAAGGGGCATCTAATGGGCAGTCCAGGCACCTCAATGATCATCCTTAGGTTGAGTCAGTTTTAGGACAGGTGGGTTTGGATCTGGGAGGGGTGGGCTTCTCTTTAGGAGGGGTATGTTTCTTCTTGGGTGTCGATGGAGTATGGCTGGGTCTGAGGGGGGCAGGTGTCACTGAGGAGTACTTGGACCTGGGAGTGATCAATCAATCAATCACTGGATTTGTAAAGTGTGGTTTTTACCCCAGGAGATATCCAGGGCACTCAGGGCTGTCACTGGGTTGGGCTCTGTTGTGGGTGGGGTCCTTTTGGGTTAGAAAGTTGAGGGATTTCACACAGGTATGGGCAAGGCCAAACAGGAAGCTTTCCTTGGGAAAATGGGGAGGGTGTACAGGCGGGTTTAGGGGTTGGAAGGTTGAGGAAGTGCCTGTGTCTGCTGTGGCTTTGTGTGTTGTTGAGCTGGTGCCTGTGTGTCTGAAGTATGTTTGTGTTTTGTTGGTGTCTGTTGCTTATGTGAGTGTGGGCGTTTGCGTTTCTTGATGGACTGGGATGTGGATTTGATGTGTGAGAGTGGTGGGTGTTTCTGTGTGTGTTGAGGTGGTGTCTGGGGGTATGATGGATGTGGTGGGAGTGCCTGTGTGTGTTGGGGTGGTATCTGGGGTTATGGGGTAAGTGGTGTCTTGGTCTGTGGGTTTTGGGGTGGTATTTGGGGGTATGGTGGGACTGGTGGGTGTATCTATACGTGTTGAGGTGGAGTCTGGTGTTATGGGGTGAGCAGTGGCTGGGTCTGTGGGTACTGGGGTGATGTCTGGGGTATGGTGGTAGTGGTGGCTGTGTCAGTGTGTGTTAAGGTGGTATCTGGGGGTGTGGTAGAAGTGGTGGTGGCTGTGAGTGGGATGAGTGACTGTTGAATGCTTAAGTGCTTGTGTGTTTTCTGATATTTGTGTTTATGTGTGCTTCTTGTGGCTGTTGAAGTGTGTGCATGTGTATGTGTGAGTGTGCTTTGGACAGGTATGGGAAAAGGGAAATTGGATGGGGGAGAGAAAGGTGGTGGGGGAGGATTGTGGTAGGTGGAAGGCTGCCATGACGGCGGAAGTCAGAGCCTGAAAAGATCTCCATAGGCCAGACATAACCTTATGAATGTCTTCCAGGTACACAACTATCTGTTGGAGACAGGTGCACTGCAACTGGATGGCATTCAGAATAGTAATCTGACCCACAGAGGTGCTCCTCAAGAGGTCAATAGCCTCCCCACTCAGGGCAGCATTGTTAACTTGGGCAGGGGGTGAGGTGCCTTGCACGAAGGGACACTTACCCTCTTGGGGAAGCTGGCCCGGCCAACTGGGTGGGGTGCACCAGTGAAGATGGAGATTGAACTGGGGGTTAGACAAGGATTGAACAGCAGCAGCTCCTGAGTGTTCCACCACCACTAGGGAGTGTCTGCTGGAGGTCGACTCTGAAGGGGAAGATGTGGAGTCAGTGTCCTCTGTGACACTCCCCTCACCCTCTGGGCCATCGGGTTCCTCCATGTCTGTTGTCTCATGACTGGTGGTACCATGGCCAGCTGCTTCCCCACTGATGTCAACCCTGCATCCTCCGCTTGCCTGGGATGATGCTGAAATCATAAATACAAATAGGGTCATTCCATGTGCCTCAACACACTTGAACAACAGCTCTGATTACAAAACATTACCAGAATGTACAGTAATAAGGCCCTCCAAAGTGCTTCCAACATATGCTACATCACATGCATGCATGCTACATGAACTGTAAGCCTTTGCACAGAGGTAAATCAGATTCTCATACAACTTCAGTTGCGCAAGTGAAGTTGCCCAATCACAATACCCATGGACCAAGTAGGAGACCTTGTCACCTTGAGTGGTTTGGGTCTTGCAGCACCTCTCACTAACCTGTTGGCATCAATCATTATGGCAATGCCAACTTCATTCTCACAGATTTAACACAGGTTCCTGCAATCATCATATGTATACATATACACAATACTGCATCATGAGGAACTGTTGGGCAAATAATCAGGCCATGTTACAGTAGGAAGTACAGTAGCAGGAAGAAGGTGACATTGAGACACATGTCACACTGTGAAAACTCACAAATCGTTAATTCACAATATGTATACTGTCTGAATAGTCTCTTGGAAGTTGTACTATTGTTGCTTTGCTAGATGACACATATTGCACTGTCATGTAGAATGGAGACAATCCAGTCAGATTGTCTGGGAGATTTGTCCAGAAACATCCACAGAAAAATGGATTAGCTTGTCCTAGGGAAAGCACCTGTCTCTCTTGATACTGCTGAGAACACCCTTCTAACATTGCATAACTAAAAGCCAATAGTCCCTTGAATGTTGTTGTAGCTCAGGGATTTTCCATCATCTGAAGAGGACCTTTCACATGATTCTCAACGGGAAGGCACATCACTGTACCTTTTTGTCATGTAAACACAGATTTCATTGGATTACTGAGTGTACACACACACATTTGATTCCAATGTTTCTGCATGTCACTCCCTGGTACGTCAGCAGCTAAACTTTGTGTACATGCAACATATCTCTGCTTTCACAAATAGGTTGCTTTTTTTATTGTATGGTTCACCTGTTCTTACATATCTACATTGCTAAATGTGACATTTAGGACAGCAGGCGATGAGTTTGTGGCTGGAGAATTCATTATAGTGAAAACAAACTAGTGTGAAAAAATGACAATACTGAAAATTGAAGGGGTCAGTCATGGTGAATGAAATTAGAGGAATAGATGCCACACCATCAGAAGTCCAGAGCACCTCTCCCATCAGGAAGGGAATGGGGTTAAGGATCAGTCCACAGAGTATGCGTGTGACACACAAAGGAGGACGTTAAGGGTGAGGTTTATTGCTGGCAATGGTATGTGTCTTGCCATCCAAACCTCCTGGATTCTTACATGGATGTCCCAGCTTGCAAGGGTGGGGGATTCAGCTGCTGCAGAGAAAGGGGTGTCTGAAGCTGATTGGTACTCTGACAGGGCCTCCCTTCCTGTGGCTGCCATTGATGTACTTGGGCTTGGTATGTTTGGCCCACAGGAAGGGGTGGATGTTGGTGAAAATGCACTGCTCAGGGTTGTGTGGATATCCCTCAGCACTCCTGTTAGGGTGTCCATGTGTGCATAATGGTCATCCATATTTTGGATCTGGCTCCTCTGCAGCTGCTTGACCTTCCAGTGTTCGTTTAGCTCCTGGCCCCTCACACCTTGGGACTCATGATAGACCCCCAAGACTTGGCTGATGGTATCTTGGTCAGGAATGGTCCTATTGGCCTCACTCTGCTGGCCCACAGCTTCCCTCCCATGGATCCTAACCCCAAGAGCCTGTGCCCAAGGCACAGTGTACCCTCTCCAGGTTGGTCCTCAACCCTGAGTGTCTAGATTGTTGATTTGCTCCTGAGGATCTAGGACTGGGGGCACAAGATGGTAGCATCTGTGCTAGATGCACAGGGGCATGATGTCTGTGATGTTGATGCAACTGGGGTTGCAGGTGCCATTGTGGGCACAGTGAGACTCACTTTAGCTATTTGACCAGGCTGCCCAGTCGGGCCAGGAGGACCATCATCCACTTCCACATGTCCAGGAGTGTCGGCATCACTGAAGGCTTCATCCATAGGTGGGTTGGGGCCCTGGTAAGTGGACAATGTCTGGGTAGGTGCTGTGCCAGCTTGAACTGTTGAGAAATAAAGTATGTTGTTATTGGTTGAAATATGTAATCTACATCCAAAGGTTTTGTGTCACTGTCAGTAGAAAGCTTGGACAATCCTAAGTGGTAGATTAGCTAATTGTGCTATGAAACTATGATATTGAATTTGTTGACCTGACATGTGTGAAGCTTGCAGAAACTATGACACTCAAGCAGCTCATTAGGTGTGCTGATCAATTCCTCTTTAGCTGAGGAAATGAAAATGAAATATTACAGCCAACACAGTGGAGAGGTGATGTGTATTTGACCCTTCCAAGGCCTAGTTGTGTGAGATACAAGCAAACACAAAATCTGGTGAAGCAGCTTTATGCCATGATGTTTTAACTCGGTAAGGTGACATTTCTGTCCTCAATAATTTCATTTTGGGATACCAGGACAAGAGCAAGCTAGATAGCAGGTACATCTCTGAGTTGAACATGATATGTAGAATGCTCACTCCATTGTGAACATCATTTAAGAGATGGCACAGAGGTGTATTTGGTAAAGTGTAGTATGGCTTGTTGGTTTGGGTTACAGAAACAGGGCCTCCTGGTAGCTGTAGACATGTTACTCGCAGGCTCCCAAGACTACACAAATGCTAAACTCATGGGGGAGGGTAGATGACTTGAAAGCTGGCACACAGGTGTATTTGGTCAAGTGCAGTATTGCCTGTAGGTTAGAGGTACTAAAACAGGGTCTCCTGGTAGTTGAAGGTATGCCACTTGCTGGTACCCAACACCACACAAATGCTAAACTCCCAGGGGAGGGTACATCATTTGAAAGGTGGCACACATGTGTATTTGGGTCACGTACAGTATTGCCTGTTGATATGAGTTACAGAAACAGGGCCTCCTGGTAGTTGTACGCACTTCACTCTCAACTTCCCAACACTTGACAAATGTTTATTCTTACATATCTGTTGGCACACTGCAGTTAGTTATTGCCATATATTTAGATGTTGACACATCCCATGGTCCTGGGAAGATCTTTTGATGTTGACACAGGTACAGGCCCCATTCCAACATATGGCTGCAACTTTGAGTGCTGCATGTTGGGAATGTAGTTAAACAACCTAGTACCAAAAGGTGAGATGTGAGCATACAGGACAGTGAGGATTTATTTGTGACTTACCAGACTCCGCTCCCCCGGCCCTCAGTATAAAGGATGGCCAAGACCTTCTCTTCCCATGGAAAGAGTTGTAATGGGGCACTAGGAGGACCACCATCAGTCTTCAGCGACTCTGAGTGTTGCCTGGATGCCAGGGAACTCATCTTACCCCTAAGGTCATTCCACCTCTTCCTTATGTCCTCCTTTGTGCACAGGGTGATGCCTACAGAATTTACTCTGCCAACGATCCATTGCCTTTTTTCCCTTTTCCTACTGAGAGGGCTCCACCCAATTGTGGCTCTGCTCTTTGTAGAATTGGTAGCTTTTCATATTATGTTATTTGCGGGTTGTTAGATTTGTAGGGGTATAGAGCGAGTCTCAAACTAAGAAATTACTTAACAATTAATTATCAATTGTCAATTGATCATTTAATTGATTTTTAATTATGTACATGATTTATTTTACTTATATTTTAGATGCAGATTGCCAGGTTTGTAGGAGTCAAAGGTGCAAAGATAAGCAATAATTCTAATTGATTAATTCATTTTTAATTGTGTAAAATAATGAATACATATTTATTTTACAGAAATTTTGGACTGTGAATGCTAGATTTCTAGGAGTATACGGAGGAAGGTTAACTAATATTTATGAAATTATTAATAATTATTTTTAAATAAAAACTTTACTTGAATTGTTAATATTTAAATTGTAGGATACTTTTTTTAATGTTTTTGTGGGTTTCTAGGTTTGTAGGTGTTTAGGCTGGGAAGCTAATTAAGTAACACTTAATTAACAGTTCATTATTAATTGTAAAATATTTACTTAGTTTATAATAAATATGTAAATTATGCAACACCATTTTTAAGTCACATTGTAGGTGTATGATGCTGGGTTTGCAGGGATACCAGTTTGGAAGTTAATTCATTAAGAATTCAATGATTATTTATTAATTGCTAATTCAATAATTTATTAAATAATAATTATGTAAATGAATTGAAATATATAATCTGCTGTGCTGTTTGGGGTGAGAATATCAGATTTCACCGCTCTAAAATCACAGGCTTTTACTACTCTTGGCCTGTTTGAAGCGGGAATAGTACATTTAACCTATTTGAAGTTCAACACTTTCCCTGCTGTTGTGTTATTTGTGGTGATAATACTAAATTTCACTCCTCCAAAGTTCAATGTTTTCCTTACTATTGCACAGATAGTAATGGGACTGGTAAATCTTTTTTCCTCCAAAATCCAATGCTTTCCTCACTGTTGCACAGACTGGATTGAGATTAGTAAATTTTACCCCTCCGATGTCCAACACTTGCTACCTACTGCTGAGCAGATTTATAACACATCACAAAAATAGATCTTTTTAAACCAGGATCTAGCTTTCTGCCAAATTTGGTATAATTCCATTCAGCGGTTTGGGATGTAGTCAGACAGCAGCTGAAATGAGTGGCAAACTAATTTTTAAAATGTTGTCAAATGGCGCCAAAAATATTAGCAAAACAAAAAACACTTTTCCAATGGAAACTAGGGGGCTCATTATGAGTTTGGCGGTCAGACCACAAGACGACCAAGGTGGATCTCAATAAGACCACTGAGTCGACGGTCCCTAGTCTGCCGTATTGCAATGTTACCGCTGGTTCCTGGGTAGTGTACCTGATGGGGTGGCCTGGTCAGGGACGCAGTCAGCAATATAAGGTGTATTTTTACATTTGTGTCAACCCATGTGTGTACATTTTGACCAAAAGCAACACATACACATGACACATGCGTAAAAATACTTTGTGCATGTACCATTTCATTGCTGGAGACTGGACCATATATGCTCAGTCCAGTCAAAGGCATTAAAATGTACATTGTGCTTACCTGTATTTTGATTTCTTTTCAGCAGTGAAGTTGCTGCCGTGAAGGGGGGGCTTGGACGACGTGGCCCACTATGGAGATTAAAAGGCAAAGAAAGAGATGGAGGAGCTAGCACATCGTTTCTGTCATCTTGATGCAGGTGGCCTCTCCTGCCACAGTTGGATCAAAGAAAGAGCACATCGTAATGTGCATGGCAGCACCCTTGACTATACTACCCTGTGACAGCTGCTTTACCCCAGCTGCCGTCAATGCAGTCGACCAATGACAGCACCTCCAAGCAAAAAAAAAACAACGTTTGCTTTCTGACAGCTGGAGGTATCAAACAGCTCTCGCTGTCAGAAAGCAGAGTTTTCATCTGTCTTCCCTGCATGCAAATATGTGTGCTGGGAAGACAGATGAAAACATTGCTCCCATAAGCAGGGAGCTGTTATTTAAAGCACTGCCAACCAGGACTACAGGATCTTGAGGCTCTCCCTGTTGTTCAGTTAATCTCTCTCTCTTCCATCCCATAATGGGAGAGTAATTGTCATTGCAATGGTGTATCCATGTAATGACTTCAAAGAGGAAGACAAGCAAGATGCTTGATACAAACGTTATAGTTATGTTTGGATCCTTGGGGACCCTTTCCCATTTACAAATGGGTTAACACTAATTTGAAATTGGTGTTAACTGTGATTGTTTAGGGTAGGTATGGGTTTCGGGTGGCAGGGGTATTTTAGAATTTAGGGTGTGTATAGGTTTTTGGAAGGCAAGGGTGTTTTTACGGTTTAGGATGGGTATGTTTTTTGGGATTTTAAGGTGTTTTGTACGGATCAGGGTAGGTATAGGTTTTTGGTTGTAAGGTGTTTTTTATGGTTTAGACTGGGTATGGGAGGTGTATAGTAGTTAAAATGTCTTTATGTTAAAAAAAATAAAAATTAATTGAAACTGTTTATATAAATATATATTTTTATATAGAGTTAAACACCCCTGCTACGGCTTCCCTAGTGCTAATCCTTTTTTGGCTATTTGTTCAGTAGTTCATGCTTAGGCCTCTATAGCTTTATGTCTACATAATCTATCCACACCAAATCTGTGTCCTTTTTTCCCCCAACATCCTCAGGATTCTAAAGGTGCCCAGGGTTTGTGGATTCCCCTGGAGGGGACTGAGAAATTAGACAAAATATAGCTACACTTATGTTTTTGGGGAAACAGGAAAAAATGCTGCAGAAGAAAGTGTCTGGGTTTTTGTTCTGCAAATGACATCAGAAACATGTTTGAGGTCCTAAAATCAACATCTTCCCAGCTTTTAGAACAGGCAGAGTTTTTTCAGAAAAACAATTTTTCTACCATGGTTTTGGCATTTTACTGAGGGATAGCCTATTTTTCCTATTTTTTGAGCTTACAGCCTCCTTCCTGTTTGTGCTAGAAATGGATGTGAAAGACATGGTGTAACACAGAAAGCTATACATTTCTGAAAACTAGACAAACTTCTGAATTCAACAAGGGAACAGTTGTGTGGATTCTTCAAGGTTTTTCCAAAGAAAAATAAGTATTGAAATAAAAAATATATTGAAAATTAGTAGGAAAAACTGCCATTTGTGACACTCTTTTCATTTATAAATTTTTGTCATGATGGCTGATTTACAAAATCAGTATACCATTACACCTGACAGACCCTTATGCTTGGAGGAATATATAGGGTTTGTGGTTTTTCCAAGAACTTGAGGTACCCAGAGCCAATAACTGAGTTACACCTTGCAATAGTTTTTCATTGTGTACCCCGTATACAGCAATTCATATGGTAAACTACAAATAGAGAAAAAACAAGTATCAAGGAAACATATGTACAGGACCAGCTTTAGTGCTGGTGGCACCCAGCAAGACTATCTTTTTTGGTGCTCCGCCCATGACCTCTTCCTTGGTTCCCTCATTCTTACTCGGCAAAAGTGCCCCTCATCTCTCCATTGCTCACATACATTTCATTTGTTTTAATGCGCTGGGGAAGACTGGCTTTACTAGACCACTGAGCGAGTCACATAGAATCTAGAACAGTTCTTTGCCGCAGGCATAGTAATCTTCTGCGCTACGTTATGGTGAGTAGAAACTGCCACTAGACAAAACACTAGTCTCTCTCTCTCTAGTGGGAACTATAATCACAAGAGTCATCTTTACGCTTTTATTGCTGCCTGAAAGTTGGACACACAAGGAACTCTGCAGTGCTTTTGAATTGCAAGTTGTTGCTAAAAATAGCACCCACCCTGAGGGCAGTTCCACCCTTCCAGGTCAGCACCCAGTGCAGCCGCACAGGTTGCACCACCTTAAAGGCAGCCCTACCTATGCATTTCCAAAATGGCTACGTAGTATGGAGTTTAGTAGCAGTGGTTATTTGCACATCTCTGAGTTTGTGGGTAGCCATGCTAATATGTGAATTAAAGGGAATTTCTCTAAATGTCTCCTTTCTTACAAACTGTCTTACATTTGGAAGGCACAAATGCAGAAAAATACTAATAATATAACACTTGTTTTGCTATTCTGTATTCCCCTAAGTCTCCCAATAAAAAGGGCATCTCACTTGTGTGGGTAGGCCTAGTGCCCGCAACAGGAAATGGCCCAAAAGGCAACGTGAAGACCTCACATTGGGGGTAATTATGAGTTTAGTGGTTGGAAACATCTGACTGCAAACTCCCGACAAAGGGAAATGCCACAGTTCTGGCGGTATCCTCACTGGGCCCATTACAACTTTCCCCGTGGGCTGACGGGCGCGAACCAAGGTTCCTGTCCATCAGCCCAGTGGGGAAGGTGCAGCAGCATTGTTCCTGGCTCATGATTGAGCCAACAGCAATGCTGCTACACGCAAGGTGCACTAGAACCTAGAAATTTGCACTGTCTGCACAGCAGACAGTGCACATTTCAACGGTGCTGGGCATGGGGACACCTGCACTGCTCGTGTCATGGGCATATGCAGTAAATGGGCTCCTTTCTGGCCCTCCTGCACTTGTTTTACATCAGCCTTTTCATGGAGGTCAGTCTGCCATGATAAAGCTGGTGGAGAACAAGGTTGTAATCAGCAGGGGGTGCTAACTTCAACGCTGCCCTGGCTGATCACAACCAAGACCATCATCTTCCCATCGGGATAAGAGATCCTGGCAGAGACATCGGTCCCATGGCGGTCAGGCTGCCAGGGTCAGAATGTGGCAGTCGACTGCCTCAGCCATGGCTGTCCGACCACCACCATGAGTCTGGCGGTCTTGAGACTGCCAGACTCGAAATCAGGCCCATAGTTCCACTGAAAACTGACCCTTTTTTTGCAATATGCCTAGCTGTGAATTTTGGGCCTTAGCTCAGCTGTCACCTAAGGAAATCTAGCAAACCTATACATTTTTTTTTAACTATACGCAGATGACTCCATGATGTTTGATATGCATGGCTGTCACTAGTTTGAGTTGCCCAGGATTGTTTGCAAACCTCAAACTTTGACTAAAGAAACACATTTTCCTCACATTTCTGTGATCGAAGGTTCTGGACTCTACGGGAAGGCACAAACCTTCTTCAACCTAGCATTCCCTCAGAGCCTTCGGATAAAAATGGTACCTCACTTTCATTGCTGTGCCTAGTGCCTGTAATGCAATAGAACAAGTCAAACCAAGGTCAATGAGAGTCCCTCTGCAGGGACTCCCATTGATGTTAGTGTGATCCATTCTTGTTGTGGGCAGTAGGCCCAGTAACATAAGTGAGGAAATTATTGGTGGTAGGAATTTTGTGCTTTCCTTCTGAATCAGAAAGAATATGATACATGAAAGCAAAGAAAATGTATGATTTTAGTCAGATTTTGACATTTGCAGGGTATTGTGGGTGAGAAAACTTGATGGCATCCATGAGAGGCACACCACCCTGTACTCCCCTGTGTGTCTAGTTTACAAAAATGTCTAGAGCTGGTAGATAGTTCCCAGAAACACTGTAAACTCTGGCAAAGAAAGACAGAAAAGGCACATGATACTGCACAACCCTCTACTGCTCAAGTACACACAGATACTGATTTCATTTGGTACGAGAGTGAGTGAAAAGTTGAAAATGTACATTTTATTAACAACCGATTTCAGAAAAATGAAATGCACTGTTAATAATAGAAATTTCAAAAAACTGAACCAATTACTCACAGCTCGTGAGCTGTAAACTGCGATAAGGTACCAATCACTTTACAAACCATTCATACACCTTTCATGTGTGACACACAGAAAACCATTCACACTGCCAGACATGGGCCTTACACTTTGCAACACTCACATCATCATACAGTTCCATATAAGGGCCTGTCACTTTTGTATCCCCACATAACTGGCATAGCAACACACCGGCTGGCAGCTTGCAGAATGTGTGGACTACAACAAAAATATATTAGAATGCACCCCAGATTTTTTTGAGGCACGCTTACTGATTTGTTTTGTCACTGGTTTATGTTTGAGGCACGATGGTGTACACATTGGGTATTTTATTTATTTTTGGGGTCAAAATGTAGGTGCAGCACTAGTGTCATTTTTTTTACTTAGTCACATTTTCGTGTTGGTTTATTTTTATTTTATTTTGTTAGTAATGAAGAGTCAGTTAATATTTCTCGAATTCTGTATCATGCACAATGAGACATGGACAGTAATGGCTGCTTATGGGCTTTATTTCATATTTACCCCTGAAGAAGTTTTTTCAGGCCAAAAAGCATTGTTTTTATATCAGCTGGGTTATGCAGAGTGATGAGTGAATTCCGATGTGGTGGTAAGTAAGCTCAGAGGGCAGTCCTATTCATTTGAAGATACATGTTGTCTTTGTATTGAAGCAATGAAGATTGGAGAATGAATTAATGGGATTATCTGAACTGAACTGGATTCTGTGTGGACTCTGTTTTCAGCAGTGCGCCTTGGTGTCTGGATGCTTCGTGCATACCAGCCTTTCACTTTGGAGTGTGTGGATGGGCATTTGGCTGGCAACGTGTGCATAGTGACCAGAAGCAAATCACTAAAGACACACCACCAGCCAAATGCCAGCTCACAAAACCACCAACCGAGAGACAGTCCATGCACACCCTCCTAAAAAAAATTTAACAGCAAAAAAACAGACCAATTGCAGGAGATGAGAAAACAACTATGACTACAAACACAACGTGTCTAACCAAATATATCAAACTACTGTGAACCATGAAACTGAACAAAAAATCTAAAACAATACAAATCAATCAGTTCACTTTTATGCTCACGGTTGCTCCCAATAACTCTGTTGCATGTGATACAGTTTAAAACAGCAAGGCATACAGACCAGGTTTAGATGGACACTCAGAGCAGTACATGCAACTCTCCTTTTGAACTCCTCTTCAAACCCGACTTTACATCTCCTAAAGGGAAATTTTTCTGTAACCTTACACAAAACAGTCACAGGTGAAGTGCTTTCATCATGAACGGTTGTCAGCATTTGGTCATCTCTCTTGTCTGAAAATTGTACAGCTAGAAGTTCATCACTACAAAAGGCTCTGTACTGTCTCTCTGAATCTCTTTGCATACAAGCTCATTATCGTAACCTGTATGGTTAGGGCAGATTGTGCCACAAGCAACAGTGTCCACTTTGAACACATCCTTGAACAATTGCACACCATTGTAGAGGTTATCTACATATAGACGGTGACCTTTGTTAAAATGTCCTCTACCAAGTTCCCATACAATTTTCATACTGACCCCACAAGTGAACAGACAACCAGAAAACACAATGCAAATCTTGTACATATCCAAGGAGAATTTCACACACAATAAAACAGTAAAATGTGCTGCTATTATTATACCATTTAGAAAAAAACACATTCATACAGTCATACAAGGCAGTGATACTCAGTTGGAGTAAACAGTAGAAACATTTTTTCTTACCAAACTCATGCAACTACAAAAATGGCAGATCTACCAGTTTTGAAACTGCAAGCAGGAGTTGCAGCAAAGGAAATCAAAAGCTTTGCATTAGAATAAAAAGGTGAAATAAAATATTACAATCATAAATGCAAATGATGACAAAAAATAAAACAGTTAACATGATAAACCACTTTGAAGTCTGCCCATTACCACCCAAATGCCAGCCGCACACATCACTAGCCAGAAGCCAGTCAATACACACTGGCTGCAAAATCCCCACTTCAAACACACCACCAACCAAGCACCAGTACACACACACTACCAGCCAAGCTCCAGTCTACACGCATTGCCATCCAAGCGCCTGTCCACACACATCACCAGGCCAGCACGCATCTACACACACCGTCAGGCAAGTGCCAGTCTACACACACCACCAGCCAAACACAAGTCCACAAAAGTGCCAGTACACACACAGCAAGCCGAACGCCAGTATATGCAGACCATTTGCCGAACTCCAGTTCATACACACACAGAATCTTTGCCTAGAGGGGCCTAAAGATATTTCAGATCTGCCCCAGAGGGGACATATATGGCCAAAGTATCTGCAAAAAATAAAGGGGAGCTGCCCAAATAGCACAAACCGTTATCCCAGGTGTGTAGTGGGATTTTGCCCCTTTAGGGGCAGAACAGCCAAAATATATGGCCACTCTGCCCACAAGGATGGCAGAAATGACCATCATTTGAACCTAAAATTAAAGGTAGGGACCCTTGATTAAGTGGCTGCTTCCTGAATTGCACAAATTGCACAAAATCCCTGGAATCTAGTAGCTTCCACTCCCCTAGCGGACAAATCAGCCTAGAAAGCGCTGATAGCTTGTGGGGCGGTGGAATACAAATCAAATGCCCCCCAAAGGAGAGAGACCCTTGCCCAAGGAGTTGCTTCCCCAACAACAAAACAAGCCCAGGTGGTCTAGAAGGCTTCTAAACCCCCAGAGGGCAGATCGGCCTAAAATGGCCAATCTGTCTTTTGGTGGGGTGGCATTCAAAAAAAAAAAAAAATCCCCCCCAAGGGGAATGATTCCTGCCCAGAAAAGTTGTTTCCCCAACAACAAAACAAGTCCTGGTGGTCCAGTGGGCTTGCACGCCCCCAAAGAAGGCAATAGTGGCCTGAAAATTGCTTATCTGTCCTCTTGGGGTGGGGGGTGGAATTCCCATAAAAAATCTTCCCAGGGGGTGACTCTTGTCCAATGGGCCTCTCCCCATAATCCATGCCAGAAAAAGAAATCCCTGCTAATATAGTGGGTTTGACCCCCTTGTGGGGAGATTGGCCCCAAAAAATTGACTGATCTACTCTCCAGGGAGGCAGAAATAAGGATAAATATTTTTCTCCCATGAGGTGCGACCCTTGCCCAAAGGGTCACTCCCCCAACACTAAAGAAATCCCTGGTGGTCCAGTGATAGGGTTACTGCTTCATGATCTTGGCCCTCACCACGATCCTGGAGCAGGAATCCACTCAAAAGATGGGGAAAAAGAAAAACTTTTTGGTAGCCTCCAATTTCAAAGTCCTTGACAAAGTACCTTTTAACATTTTTAATTGTACAGAAATCTTGCTCATGCTCACCAACTTAGTGATTTCTCTTGCTCGTCAACTTAACGTTGGTGAGCTGCATGAGAGAAAAAAACTCTGCTCAGCATCACTTTGTTACGTTTTTCAGAACTTTGCGCAGAGTGCGGAGCCTGGAGTAAGGAAAACCCTGTGAACTCCGCCAGTGGAGCTTAATTTTTCACCCACACCTGCTATTTTCATCAAAATGTGGGATTGTTATACTTTTTTTTAATGTTTTCACACTGTTTCGGTATGCTTAAAAGATTTACATATTTCTTTAAGTTAATACAGACAGGAGTCATGCCCCCCAGTCCAATGGCCGTGCCCAGGGGACTCATCCTCCTGGGCATGGCCATTGGGCACAGCGCCATGTAGGGGGGGACCAAGTTAGGCCCCCCTGTGGCACTTTAAAAAACAATGATAAAATCTTACCTGGACTTACCTGGGATGGGTCCCCCCATCCTTAGGTGTCCTCTAGGTGTGGGTGGGGGTGTCCCTGGGTGCAGGGAAGGGCACCTGTGGGCTGTTTCCATGGTCTCTGACCATGGAATATGGTCCACGGGTCCCCTAACGCCTGCCCTGAACCATGCGTTAAATAATGGCGCTAAGAAGGCCCTCCTCCTCCTGTGCGTGATTTTTGCACTGGAGGATAAATAAGGCGCAAGGGCCATAGAGTCATTTTTTGGCCGGGGACGCCTACCTTGCATCTCATTGACGCAAGGTTGCTTTCCGCAGGCAAAAAATGACGTTCACTCAAATATTTTGACGTTAGACTGGTCAAGTGTCAAAATATAAATATGGAGTTAAGTTTGCGCTGGATTTGGGTAAAAAATGATGCAAATCTGGCACACACAGAACATAAATATGGGTCAAAGACCTTGTTGGGCTTTTATGCTGTTTACCCCTTTTGGCCAATAGGTGCAAAAGACCAGTCGGCGTTCTTGGACACTTATCTCTCATCACATCCTAATCCCATATTTTCTATATTTGTATTTCGGTGCTGCAGTTCTGTGTAGAGCATGTTACAAAAATTACTGAAGATTACTGCAACAACAGTATGAACAAGAAGAGGAATGCATTTAAATTGTGCTTCAAATCATACACCGGGCAATATTAAACGCTATAGGCTCCTTATACCAGGTGTGAATATTTAGAATACATCAGAAAAATTATGCTTCAGAGTCTTTCTTAATAGCTATCGTCTCCCTTTGTAGACCCCTAAAGTTGTGACACCATATCAGTTCGAAGAATTTCTATTTTTATATTTCTTTCCGAAAAAAGACAAGATAATTGTCGATACAACTGAATATTCAGCAATCTCCAGCAGTAGTGATATCAAGAATAAATGTGGATAGCTCGCTGTGATTGTCTATGTTCTACCATAGGTTTCACTCTGGTGGGTCATAGACAATACAGGCGAAGTGCGAGGTGCAAGGTGCACCCAGAACTACTTAACTGAGAAACAAAAAGCCTACCACATTGACACATTTAGCAACACACAGTTTCAACTGTCTACCAGCGTTTATACCATCAACATAACACTCTATAAGTCGACATTATGAGTGGTCAGTGTTCTCCGACCTATGCATAAACGCCTGATTGTGCAGGGGTGAGAATTTCGAGCTGTGTGGTAAATAAGTAGCCATGGTG
The DNA here is from genome assembly GCF_031143425.1 of Pleurodeles waltl. NCBI lineage: Eukaryota > Metazoa > Chordata > Amphibia > Caudata > Salamandridae > Pleurodeles > Pleurodeles waltl. The sequence continues at coordinate 222,107,530 of NC_090437.1, forward strand.
ATGAAGAAATCACTTCTCATTAAATGTAAGCAGGTCAAACTTGCTGGATTTAAAAAGTGCAAAGCCACATAGCTTTTACTGTAACATGGGGATTTTGGTGCTGTGAGTAGCAAAATGTGCATATTAATTTCCGAAAACTTGGAATATGCAATAATTATCTCCTCTGAACAATAACGAAAAACTTGATGTCGGATTTTTTTCGAATGCGATAATTATCGCATTTGACTCGGACCTCTCATAATGAGGTTCAGAAAGTAATACAAGTCGTTCAGTCAGTCCCCTTCAGACCTTGGTTTGACTGGATAACCCACTTTGAGCCATTGCTTCTCTCATGTATCCTTCATAATTTCAACTTTCTCAGATGTGTATGGTTTCCACATTATGTATTATTTCTCGGAGGCATAGAGAGTTTCTTCTCTGAAGATATGATAACACAATAATACAAGTTACAATTTTGAACAGTACAAAGTAGTTCCAGGTACATAATAAAGGTACTTCTAACTACCAGTGATGAATAATACCTATAAATATAAGAGTGTATTCAGGTTTCCGTCCACAAAATGGAGTAGGTGCACTCAGGGCTGTGATAATGGCTATCACCATCCTGACCCATCAGAAGCATACTTGCGTGGACGAAAGAATTGAAGTAGAAATGTTTTAACTAGCAAAAGTCAACATGCAAATTACATGTCAAAGCTCTCTCTTCTCTATGGTCTGCTGTACTCGAAAGCTTAGTCAATTTTTTCCATTGTTTTGCTCCACTTTCAACAAAATGGAGATGTTAAATTAATCAGTCAATCAACATTTATAAAGTATGGCTTATCACCCAGGTGGCCTCAAGCCACTAGCTGGGGGATGTGGGTCAGTCGAAGAGCCATGTCTTGAGGTCCTTTCTGAACTGAGTCAGTGATGGGGACTGCCTGAGGTGGAGCGGTATTGTGTTCCTGGTCTGCGCTGCAAGGTAGGAGAAGGATCTTCCTCCAGCCATGCTCTTCCAGATCCTGGAGATGATAGAGAGGGCCAGTTGGATTGAGCAGAGTTGCCTGGAGGGGGTGTAGAAGAAGAGGCAGTGGTTGAGTTAGGCATGTCCGATGTTGTGGAGGACCTTATATGCATGGGTCTGGAGTTTGAAGGTGATGTGTTTGTTGACGGGGAGCCAGTGTAGGTCTCTTAGGTGGGTGGAGATGTAGCTGTGCAGGGGATATCCATGATCAGTCTGGCCACAGCGTTCTGTATTCTCTGTAGTCTTGATTGGATTTGTTTGTTGATTCCAGCATAGAGTGCTTTGTCATAATCGAGTTTACTGCTGACGAGTGCCTGGGAGACTGTTCTTTTTTAGTCAAATGGGATCCACTTGAATATCTTCCAGATGAGGTGAAGGGGGTGGAAGCATGATGAGGAGATGGCGTTGGACATGGACAGAGATGAGTCAAGAACAATGCCAAGGTTGCTGCGTGGTCAGTCAGAGGTGGGGCAGTTCTGAGGCTATTCGGCCACCGGGAGTTGTCCCAGGTGGCAGTGCCCGGGCCCAGGTTGAGGATCTCCGATATGCCTTAATTGAGCTTGAGGCAGTTGTCCCTCATTCAAACAACGTGTGCCTTCAGTCCGTTGTGAAAGTTCCTTTTGCCTGTTGATGGTTCATCAGTGAGGGAGTGCATGAGCTGTGTGTTGTTGGAATATGAGACAATGTTGTGCCCGTGGTGTCTGACGATCTTGGCGAGCAGGGTCATATTGATGTTGAAGAGGGTGGGGCTCAGTGAGGAGCCCTGGGGAACTTCGCATCTGATTTCTGTCTGCTTCGAGGTGAAAGGTGAGAGTCTGACTCTCTGGGTTCAGCCAGTGCGAAAGGAGCAGATACACTCCAGGGCTTTGCTGTGGATGCCGGCGTTGTGTAGGCTTATGCACAGGTTGGTGTGGGAGATGGTATCGATGGCAGCAGAGTGGTCGAGGATGATGAAGATCATGAGGGCAGCTGCCTTGCCATGTTCCAGTAGAGTGTTGATGTCATCAATGGCTGCTAGGAGTGCGGTTTCAGTGCTATGGCTGCTCCTGAATCCAGATTGGGAGGGGTCAAGGATGTGGTTGTCTTTGATGAACTCAGTGAGCTGTGTGTTGATTGCTTTTTCGATTACCTTGTCTGGAAAAAGGATCAGTGAGATTGGTATGTAGTCTTTCAGCTCCATTGGGTCGGCAGAGGATATCTTCGGGAGGGGTTTCCAGGCATCCGGAAAGTTGGCAATATCGATGGAGCGGTTGATGGTATGGCATAGTTCCAATGCAAAGATGGGGCTGGCTTGATTAAAGGTGTGGTGTGGGCATGTGTCTGAGGGTGCCCCAGAGTGAGTGGTATTCATGAGCTTGAGGGTGTCTTCCTGGGTGAGGAGGCTTCAGTGCTTGACGATCAGTTGCTGATCAGCATCTGTGGGGGTGCTGGTGGATGGGGATGGGGGGGCTTTGCTTGCAAATCCTTCACAGATGTCCTGAATTTTCCAGGGGAAGAAGGTGGTGAGGCTGTCGCAGAGGTCTTGGGAGGGTGAGATGTCTGTGGTGTCCCTGTCGGGTTTTGTGAATTCCTTGACTCTGGTGAAAAGTTCCTTGTTGTTGTGCGCATTGGTGTTGATTCTCTCCTGAATGGCTGATTTTCTAGTTGATCTGATGAGCCGGTGGTGTGATAAGATGACCTTTCTGAAGACTTTATGGTCTTTTGAACTCTTCCTGTTTCTCCACTTTCTCTCTAGTTGTCTGCATGTGCTCTTGGATTCTTGGAGGTCGGAGGAGAACCAGCTGGGACTCATGTGCTGTTGATTGCTGGCGGGTTTCCATGGGGGGCTAGGATGTTGGTGCTGTCAGTAATCCTTTGGTGGAGGTTGTGGGCTGAGGCGTTGGTGTCTGTGGTGTCTGGTGGTGAGGTGTGGCGGAGTACGGTGTTGAGCTGGGCTTCGATGACCTTAGTCCAAGGGCAGTGGGTGTTTTGGGAATGGTGTTCAAGGGAATCCTCTGAATTGTGCATAAGTGTGGGTATTTGCTACACTGGCCTTTATCCACCACACTAAACATAATTTCGGCATACCCAGCATACACGCCCCTCCCTCTGTGCTATGCAGGTGCTATATTTGAACCAATGTTCCCTTTCTCTCCCCCCCTTTTTTCTTCTGTCATCCTGTCCATGTGTGCATTAGCATCATCTGGAAAAGGAGCAGGGGCACAAGCAACAGAGGAAGCTGCATACCACAGGACCCAGGAGGCAGAGCCCACCGACGCCGAGGGAACCAGTGGGACGGAGGATGAGGGGAGCACCACGACGGAGACAGGAGGTGACAACACTGACTCTGATTCCTCCTCTGATGGAAGCTCCTTGGTGGTGGCGGACACCTCTGGGACCACCCCAGCTACAGGTACAACCCCACACCCATAACAGCACCACCCTCCCAGTAGCCCCTCACCGAGTTGCCAGTGCCCACTAACCCAGGAGGGTGGGCATCTCCTTCACCCCAGGCACATCAGGCAATGCCTCAGTCAACTCTGCTGCCCTCAGTGAGGAGGCTGTTGACCTCCCGAGAGCCATCTCCGTAGGGCAGTCAACCATTCTGAATGCCATCCAGTGGCTGGCATCCCAGATGCAGCAATGCAATGCATTCCTGGAGGGCATTCACAGTGGATTGGTGGGCCAAAAGAGATCGTTCCAGGCTCTGGCCTCCTCTCTGATGGCAGCCATTGTCCCTGTTCCTACTGTCCCCCCTCCAACTGCCACTTCCCAGTCCCAATCTCTTCTACCCCCAACCCATCCCATGCACACATACAGATATGCATGCACACAACACATCACACAGGAGTGGCACAGACAAACACAGGCAGCACACTTCGGGCCACAAGCACTCACTCAAACAACAGACAGTTGCACACACAACATCCACTGCCTCCACTGTCTCCCCCTCCTCCTCCTTCCTCACAGTCACATCTGAGCTCATACCTGCATGCACTGCATCAACAGCCACCACCACCATCACCACACCAAGTAGCACACACACCTCACTTGCAGACACCTCCACACCATCCATCTATCCCTGCCCTCTCCCACCCTGTCTGCCCCCGAAGACACAAGCGCATGCACTCAGACTCCCAACAGCCATCCACCTCACTTCAGCACACTACCCATGCACCTGCACCCAAGTCCAGCAGACATAAATCTCCAACAAACACTCCCTCAACCTCCACTCCCACCCTTCCTCCCTCATCCTGCCCCACCGTCCCTAATAAGCTTTTCCTTGCCCAAAGTGACCTCTTCCCCCCCCTCCCCCCCTCCACCCTGCTGTCCTGCCCGTAAGAGCAGGGTCACAATGACCCAGCCCAGCACCTCAGCGAAACAGTCCACGGGGATGGTGGAGGAGTCATAGTTTGGACTCTTGCTTTAGGTAAGACTGCAGGTTAAAGGATGACAGTACTTTTGCTTGTAGGTGACTATGCCTATCCTACAACAAGTCGCAACTGTTGTCCCAACCTTATCGCCTCATTAGCAGCACCTCACCAGAAACACAATAGTAAAAGGTGATTTGTGGCAGCCTTTATGCATGGACTCGAGAATAAGACATCTTGGGAGTGTCGTGGTTAAACGGAGATTATCCCTTTCTCACAGATATATCATGTCTCATACAAACAAAGGCAATTACAAAGATGCAGTAAAGTTTCAATAGTTTTTATTTAACACAACTGCAGTTTGTGATATGTTGCATGTGCTGCAATGATTAGGATAATGAATAATGCAAGAAACAGAATTGTGAAGATGAGAGTAATTATTACAAAGACCCGCACCATCTTGAAATGCATAAAAAAGACATACGAGATGTAATATGCCCTAATACCCTAATGTGAGAGGCCTAACTTCCTACCTAAAGGAGAGCTGGGTTTTCTAAACCTAATCTGCCAATGCCATGTCTATGAGGCGCCCCAACCCTTGTTACCTTGGAATGAGGTCTCTATCTCAGACTCCGTAGGGACACGAAGATTGGGTCAGCGTCAAGACGACGTGCAGCATCGATATCAGCGATGGTGGCGATGTCGTCTGGTCGGAATCCCTCTGATTATCTGTCTGAAGTTTGATGTATTTACACAGATTTAGCAGGACCCCTGACGTAGGTGTGTTCCCAAACAATAGATAACAGACATGCTTGGGATGGCAATTAATATAAACAATCCCTCGAAAGTATAGAGAGGGAAAATCCCTAAGTGTGAACACCTACTGTTTGTTTGTCTTTGTTGCTTGATTTTGACGCCTTAGCCCGGTGGCACTGATAATGCAAAGCATAACAAGTGGCCTAACTATAAACAAGGCAGCCATCTTAGAAGAGTTAAATAATTAAATAGGCTAAGACAGAGCAAGCTAAGTAGGTTAAAAGTCACTAGGTGACTGGGGCACGAGTCTGCAAGCCAGAGGCTAAGCTAACTCCTGTTTTCCCATTAAAACAGACTAGGATTCACTACAGAGGCACCTCCTAGTCGTGGAGGCAAGAAAGTGAAGGATCACAATCCACCACCCAAGAAGGGAAAGGATCCCACTCGGCCGCCCAAGAGAGGGAAGGATCCCAATCTACCACCCAAGAAAGGAAAGGATCCCACTACACTACCCAAGAGAGAGAAGGATCCCACTCCACCACCCAAGAAAGGGAACATTTCCACTCCACCAACTAAGAGAGGCAAGAGACCTCCTCCAACACCAGTGGGCCAGGAGCCCGCACCTCCAGCTGGTACACAGCAGCCCTCAACTCCAGCTGAGACACAGCAGCCCTCACCTCCAGCAGAGGGCATGTAACCCACCCTCCAATGACGGTTGTACAAGGAGCCCCCTCCAGAACCAGTGGGCAAGTTCCCCACCTCAGAGACTGTGACCTTGCACTCCCCAGCAAAGAATAATGGGCATTGAGCCCCCTCCAGAACCGGTGGGTAAGTTCCCCACCTCAGAGGCTGTGTCCTTGCATTCCCCAGCAAAGGATAATGGGCATGGAGCTCCCTCCAGAACCAGTGGGTAAGTTTCCCACCTCAGAAACTGCGACCATGCACTCCCCAGCAAAGGATAATGGGCATGGAGCCCCCTCCAGAACCAGTGGGTAAGTTCCCCACCTCTGAGACTGCGACCTTGAACTCCCCAGCAAAGGATAATGGGCATGGAGCCCCCTTCAGAACCAGTGGGTAAGTTCCCTACTTCAGCTGAGGTGCCCCAAACCCTCACCCCCCTGAGGTGCCTGGCCATTTCCAACATGATGCCCCTACACAGTGTAGTACAGATTTCATCAGGGAACAAGTTGGGGCTTGGACTGTGTCCTGTGGCCATGTGGGCCTTTTATACTTTGGACTGGCCATTGGCCCTTTCTGAACATTTACTCATATTTCTCTTATCACATGGAAAATATGGTGGCTGTTGGCATCAAATTGCAATATCAGTGATAGCTAAATGTTGACTTTGCATTATTATGTCACTGGGCTCTGTGAGTTTGGTTTTCCTCTGCAGCTGGTTGTTTGTATAGTGTGTGTGGATGGTGTGTGCTGTGCATGTTTGTGTCACTCTCCTTTTCCTCCCTCCCTCCCTTGTGTGCTAGACGGCTGTACTCACTGTCGTTGTCTTCGTCAGCCTTGGTGTTCCAGGTGGAGCATGGCATAGAGGAACATCAGGAAGACTTGAAGTTCTGGTATTATGGCAGCGTTTATCTTCTCTGTGTTTCTGATGGTGAATCTTTTATCTTCTATGTTCTGTTTCCGCCAGGCTTTTGATGGAATTGGTACCACCCCGGAAATCGTGGCTGTTTGTTATGTCATAATATGGTGGGTGGTACCTTGTGTTCCGCCTGGGAAACACCCTGAACGCCGACTCCTAAACAACGAAGTTGTGGTTAACGAAAGCGGAACAATGCTTTCCTTAACCACAACTTCGTTGTTTTGTGTCTTAACCACACATGTGCTGAACAACATACATGCGTGGTTAAGGCACAAACAAGGGAGTCGGCTGAGGAGGACGACGCGGCCGACGAGGCAACAACTCAGGTAAGTGGGACGGGGTTGGGTGTCGGGCTGTTTTAGGTTTTGGGGCGGGGTGGGGGGTCGGGTGTTTTAGGTTTTGGGGCGGGGGTCGGGGTGTTTTAGATTTTGTGGTGGGGTGGGGGTTGGGGTGTTTCAGGTTTTGGGGTGGGGTGGGGGGTCGGGTGTTTCAGGATTTGGGGCGGGGTGGGGGGTCGGGGTTTTAGGTTTTGGGGCGGGGTGGGGGGTCGGGGTGACACATGCAGGAACAATCAATGCCTATTACTAATGCCTTTACCAGGAATGCCTTTACAACCAAAAATTAATTGTTAAGGCATTCGTGGTAATGGCATTAGTGGTAACAACGAGGTCGTTATTCCAACCTCGTTGTTCAGGCACTCTTATTTCCGGCAGGCGTCGTTCCGACATACATTCGTTCCGCCTGGCTGTTGATGGCTGCCGCCGTGGTCAGTGGTGTTAACACCCTGGCAGTTGGTGTGGTACATTGGCTGCCTATGGGACTTATCATTGCCATGGTCATAATTTGGCGGTAATTACCACCAGCCTGTTGGCGGTATTACCACCACTTTAACAGTCACCGCCATTTCATAATGACCTCCTATTTGTGGTAACTATACCCGAGTGTTGACCTGAGACATATTGAGGGTCTGGCTGGCTAATCTTGAAACCACCTGAGGACGTGCCTGAGACCCATTTGTGTCTATTGACCACAATAACCACCCACCGGGACTTGAAAGTGTGGAATTATAGGTACCATCCTGAACCCAAGCATTTTGTTCTTCCCTTTTGACATTTAGAAATTATTGCCAATTGGTGAATTTGGCTGGTGTGGGAATACTGGACACATTAATTTCCTTTACTGTTGGTAACCCTATGCAGGATGTTTGTTGAACTCATGATACATTTAAATGACAGAACAGGAATCAGGCATGCTCTAAACAAAGACCCCTACCCTGAAATTGCCAATCTTGTGTTCCCCATACATTTTTCACGTCAATAGTGCTCTTCCAGTTTTCATAACCTTCAACAGCAAGTCGAGAAACAAAGGAATGTGAATAGATCAATTTGGTGTGAATTAGCAAAATCTTTCATATTTTGGAAGTTGGTGATTTACAATAATATGACTCTGAATTTGTAGTGTTATGCCCAGAAAAGTATGCACATTTGTCTAAATATGTTTTGGAACTCCCCACAGATGGAGTTGAACAATGTCCCCATTGTGTGTAGTTAAATACTGATCTATGTCTAGTCGCTTTGTGCCGATAATAATATTCCCAATGATTCTAACAGAACATTTCCCCTGTGTTCATGTATATATCATCACTTTCAAATACAGTGTAATCCTGCAGCTCAGCAAGCATGGAATCAACAGTTTGCACATCCCAGTCATCAGAAACAACACCAGGTGTAATTACATCAGTCACTGAAATTTTGAATACATATGGAATTTGTATACCCTCAGTAGGCCCGTATATATCAAAAAGGAACTTTATCCCAAATAATCCCATCTGGAATTGGTATTGCTGAAATCTTCACAAGAGACAAGTCTCTTCTGACTTTATGTGAGGAAAGACAGGGTGTTGAAACGTCATCCACTAGCTCCACAGAACAGCTTTCAGGAAGATAATGACCATTTAACAGGAGAAAAAAAACACTCACGAAACCAATCCATTACAGAAAGGCAAGCAATGTCTATAATTTCTACAGATAATTCCATGGATAAACCAAATAGTTATTTTTAAGCCATATGTTCAGCTCACATGTCTTTGAATTAGTTTCAATTGCAGATGTAGATGAAGTTGTAGAGAAGTCATCTTGGTTGATGAAGTACCCAGACGCATTCTCTGCAAAGACAGGAGCCGGTGTATTACTGGTGGGTGAATCCACTTCGTGTGGTGAGTCATAGTAGACGGTGTCATCAGTTTGTGTTACATTGGAGTTAGAAAACAGCCACATCTTGGACAGTTCTTGTTGGCGAAGTGGTAACAGGAATCAGCAGAAACTCATTCTCTGCCCTCCCCATGCTCGAGGAGGCATTTGTAGCATCGTTGTATGTGCTGGTATATTTAAAAGTGTTGTTGTTTTTTCTTTGAAGAGGTATATCCTGTTGGGTATTGAGAGAGGACCGGGGACTACCAAAGGGAACTCTGGGTCTACTGTGTAGGATCGGCAACATAATGCAACTTTATGTTGTCGATGGAAACAAATCTGTTCCTTTGGTGGTAGGATGACTGTTCTGGTGTCTTGAATTCCCAGGGCTTGAACCGGTGCTCTGTAAGATGGCCCCAATTCCTTCTTTACAACAGTCATCTCACAAACCAGATCTCCAACTTAAGGTATCCAGCCTGTAGAAGTTGTTGGAAAATCTCCTATTCCTAAAGTGGCAGCACTGGCTGAATTATCATGTCAAAATTGTTGAAGCTCCTGTAACACAGTGAGATGTTAATTTATATCAAAAGGGGTGTCTGCTGACAGCATACCAGGGCCATCCAAAGAGGCCCTCATAAGAAGTGCATCCTCCCAAGGACCGTCTTGGCAGATTATTTAGTGCTTTCTGGACCCCAAATAGGTGAAGAAGCCAACTGCGGCCTGAACCTAATACTCTAGCTGTTAAGGACTGCTTTAGGTCAAGATTCGTCTTCTCCACAACACTATTACCCTCGGTATAATATGGGGAAGAGTAATGGAGTTCAACACTCATCGTCCTCATGATGTCCCTGAATGCCCTAGAAGCAAAAGCAGGGCCCTGGTCCGAGTGGAATGCTGAAACTGCATATGTACCGATCAAAACCAGCAAGTCTTTTATAACAGTTCGAGCATCAGCTGACCACTGTGGCCATACCCACAGGAATCCAGAACAAGAATCTACAGTAACTTAGATGTATTTGTATGCACTATCAGGTTGTAAGGGACCACAATAGTCCTGGTACACACATTGTAGTGGCCTATTGGACAATAGGAGGGATATCTGTGGTGGACATTTGATGTTTCAACCTTTTATTTGCTGGCAAATGTCATATAAAAGGACAAATTGCTTGGTCTGTTTGTATAGACCTGGGCACCAGAAGCTTTCTGTAAGACTAATATTGTGGCCGCAACAGAGACATGAGCAGATGTGACACCCTCATGCGCTGCTTTAATGAGATCTAATACCTGGTCCTGGTTGGGGATCACTCGATCTCCCACCCCAGAAATAGTTGCAAAGGCAACATTCTGCACACTGATATGGTAAGAATATTTAGTAGGGTATGCTTTTGGAAGAGGCTTGCCCTTAGCCAAGCTTTCACAGCAGCCTGTATTTCATTGTCCAATCTCATGTGGGAACGAGTCACTGCAGCAACAGAAGCCTTAGCTACTGCGGATTTGGCTGCTTCATCAGCCAACGGAGTTTCCAATAACCTGTACTCCTACATGTTGGTGGCCCAGTGTTTATACTACATGAACATCCGGTAGCGTATCCTTAAGATCAGCCTCCCTCCCTCCACAAAGTTCTGTGTTTAATGGTGTTCCCCTTTGAGCCTCTGATCCTGTTCAACCTCCAATGATAGAGGTAATCATTGTAGGACTGGACTTGGTAGTACAAATCATACAAAGTCATCGTGAGAGGTCCTGGATCTGTATGTTCTAGTGCCAAGATGAGAGCTTTAAGTTCATCCAGCTGGGCTGTGCAGTCTTCTCTCGAGTCTGTGGGTAGGTATTCAGAGGGTGTAGTACATCATAACACACAATCCTTCATCACTTCATCGTGACTGTGCAGTATTGATGTTTTGTACCTACAGCTGTCTATGCTGAACCATCAGTGTAAATGACAGTTTGATATCTGTCAAGTATCAAGATATTGAGAGGTGAGTGGTACTCCTGTTCATATTGGAGAAAGTCTTGTGTTTAAAGTTTTGGGACAAAGATGTAGACAACATCAGTGGCAGTCAGGGAGGTTGTCCATTGAATCCAGCGAGGATGTAATGCGTTAACGTTGGGAATACTTGCTTTGCTGAGAGCCTCTAAAGCCGCCATCAGTGTAACAACAATAATGCGCTTCTCTTGGGCAAGTAGTCTCTCCTTGATGACAGCCATCTGTAGAGCAGTCAGAATCTTTTCAGTGGGTGCAAAGCGCTGTTCTGTGTTGGAATATAAGTGTGATTTGTATGCCATGGGCATTGTGTCGCCCTCAGTAAACCTCATGAACCTAATGGCACCAGCAATTATTCTGATGACTAAATTTGTTTTCTTGTCACCTGTGTGTAAGTGTTTTACCTCTAGCATCATTTGCTCCAATCCTCCAAGGAGGCGTGTGTGTTCAACTGTCGAGTGTCTGTTTGAGAAATTGGGGCGAATTAAATCATAGAATGGTTTGATGCGTTGTGCATAGTCTGGAATATCAGTTCTGCCAAAGTTAAAGAAACCAAGTAAAGGCTGCAGTTTCTTTATAGTGTTTGGTTGTAGAAGTTGAGCAAATTTTTCTAAAACATGTGAAGCAGACTCTTGCTCTCGTTAAATAGCTCGTATCCCAGGAACACTACACTGAGAAAGGCTATCTTTGTTTTCTTGAAATTCAATTTCTAGCCAAGAGCTGCTAATCCTAAAATGATCTGATTGACCCTGGAAAGATGATCATTGTTGAGATCGTCATCTGTGAGATAAATGACTTTCACATAGGGCAATGAATATCATGCAATATTGATGTTACACTGGCAGAAAACAACCCTGGGATGTTCATGTAGCCCTGGGGCAAACAGCAAAACCGTTTTTGTGAGCCAAATGAGAATGCACTCAGGTCCCGGCTTTCATATGTGCTAAGTTTTGATTGAAAAGAACATTGGAAATATCCAAGGTTTATATGTATTTTTATGCACTGTGTTGTTAATTAGTGCGGTGCTGTGTGGATTTTGTACTGTGTATGTGCGTGTGTAATTGTTTAAGTATCTTTAATGTAAGACTATTCTTTATGAATGGTCTGGTTTGCAACGGGAATAACGGGCTATTCATTGCAGAGACACAGGGCTCTTATTTCTTTCTGTTACTAAAGCGCAGCAAGGATCTTCCTCACTGGAGCTTTAGCCTCATGTTTAATGGGATATTGGGGCTGAGGCTGGGGTGTAGACTTAATGGGTATTACATGGATTGGGAAATCTCTATCCCACCCTACCTGGTTGTGGTATTGCGCTGGTGCCTGCGCCAAAGCTCAGTCAACAGCATAGACTTGTTTTACCACTTCCAGAACAAGATCTGAGAAAGAAAGCAAAATTATATCTTCCCTATGTGGGAGCTTATGGCTGTGTTTTGGTGGATAGTCTCTTTCTGCCAATAGGATATCACAACTAAGTTCATCCCAAAAAATTACACTAATGGTGTGCTCTATGTCTCCCTCAATCTGGATATTTAAATCATAAACCCTGTCAGGTGGGAGAACACACCCGTCCCAAGTCTCGACTGCAAGAAATTCATTAGTTTCTGTCACATCCAGATGATCTCACAGACTCTGGCGACATATCATGACTTCTGCTGCGCTGTCCAGTAGGGTAACTGCCCAAGTCTTGTTCTTCAGCAATGTTCTCAAGTTTGCTGGAATGTTTAATTATAAATGCTGCCACCTTTTTCTTTTTACATTGTGGCCTTTGTTGTAGGGGTATGTCTTCTTTCTTGTCTGAAGACCGCTGTAAATCTTTCTCCTGTTTCACGTAGTCAGGACATTGCTCTAACCGGCCCACTCTCTCACTACATCTATCTGGTGTGTCCTGAAAGGAACGAGATGAATGTGAATCAGTATATCTGTCAGGAGCCTTTAACATTTCTTAGGTATAGCCAACGCTACCTCTTCCCTTTTAATGTTGCTTAGTATTATTGATTAGTCTGTGCTGAAGTTGCGCATCAGTTTCATATCCAAATCTAAACTGGAGCAGCCCAGTGCTCATTTTGTATTTGTTTTAACAATTCCAGTAAATTAGTAAGTGTTGGTGTACCATGCGTGGTAGTGTAAATTGCAATGAAGACTGTACCCCATGTGGTGCAGTCATCCACTGAGGCAACCATTCTGAATGGCAAGCACATTCTGAGAATGCTATGTTTATCTTGGGCTCCCATATGGGGAACCACTGTTTCCATCTGGTTAGTTTTTATGCTATCCAGAGTGGAATTGTCTCACGTTCTGTGGATGCTTTGACCATGATAAAATGTATTGTTTGTAGGTTAATCCCAGTAATGGCCAATTGGTGACCAGCTGGTGCAGCCCGTGATGGGGCGGTGTTCAAGGTCCGCATAGCGAATTGTACTAACTGTCTGTAATGTTGTTCTAGCTCCCTATAAAGTCTGAGTACGTCAGGTATTTGCTGTGCCTGTACCCCAGGATGTGATGTGTATGTTGCAAACATGGTCCATGTTGGTCCGTTATTAATAAGGGACCTAATCTCACGGTTTGTATTGCATATGATAGCGAGCCATTGAACCAATTTTGATGCTCTTGATAGGAAAGGTGTATTTCTAGATACTGATATGCTTGGTACCGCTGCGGTACATTTGCTATTTTGTATGTGTAAAATGTATATGTTGTCTCATCTTCCACAGGAAAGGTGACCCAGGAATAGAATGTTTCTTTTTGGTAAGCTTTATGAGCTTCTACTATAAATGTCACATTCCCACTCTCATCTGTTAAGCCATGGACTAGTAGATGTTGTGTTAATGTATGACTGACATTTTCTAGAATGTCTATGGCATTAGACATGTCTAGTAATGGAAGCAAAGATAGAACACCAAGTGGTGAGAAAGTCCTTTTAAGAGTTCAAGCTTGAACAACCTACAGCCTAGTTAGGTGCTCCCTAATCAGCTGAGGAGGATAATCCCTAAATCCTCTGGTAGCTTGGCACTGAGCATTGAGTCTTAATTTAGAAGGCAATGTGGAAAGTGTATGTGCAATAAATCATGCAATAACACAGTATAAACACCACAAAAAATGCACCACACTGGTTTAGAAAAATATAAAATATTCATGGTTAAAATAAGGTAAAAACGATCAAGATCTGTTAAGTACAAGTTAAAATGTTGCTTTGGTATTGATAGAGTCTTTAGTTTTTAAAAACCAATAAGTGTCTCTTGCGAGCACAAAGTACCTGGTTTGTGTCTAAATTATCCGGACGGGACCGCAGAGGAGGAAATGCGTGGAAAATGGGACGATGTGTGTCAGTTTTTCCTGGCGCACACATACGATGCGTCAATGTTTTGCAACGCAGCAAGGGCTTTGTGTCGATTTCTGGCATGCAGACTTGGATCCTCTTCGGGTTTGTGGGGTATTTGGACGTCCCGGGGACGATGCAGAGAAATCCTGGGCATGCAGGGTGAAGTCACAGGATCTGCGTCGATCCAGTGGGTGATGCAGGGACATTTCTGTCGCACGGCAGGGGCTGTGTCGATTCCTCTCGCAGGAAGTCGGGCTGCGCGTTCCGGCTCATCTACGTGTCAATCCAATGGGCCGTGCATTGAAGTTCCGCAACGCTGGCACTGCGTTGATCTCCACTCAGCGAGCTGTGCTGCATCGTCTGGTATGGCGTTGTGGTGATTTTCTCACTGCAGGGCAGGCTGTGCTTCCATTTCGGCAAGCTGTTCAATGATTTTCACCCCACATGGAGTTCTTTTGCAGAGATTAGGGGCATATTTATACTCTGTTTGCGCCGAATGTGCGTCAAAAATTTTGACGTACAATCGGCGCAAACCCTGCCCCATATTTATACTTTGACGTCCGACCCCGCGGGCATCAAAATTCCACCATGTGCGTCATTTTTTGGAAGGGGGAACCAGCCGTGTGTTAATTATATGCAAGGTAGGCGTTCCCTTCCAAAAAATGACTTTAAGGCCTGTGCCCCATATTTATACTCTGACGTCATTTTGACGCACAGGAGTGGGTGGGCCTTAAAAAACGACGCACAGCCTGATGGGCGCCGTTTTTTAACGCCTGGGTCAGGGCAGGCGTTAAGGGACCTGTGGGGTCGGAAGAAGCCCAGAGGTGCCCTCCCCTGCCCCCTGGGATACCCCCTGCCACCCTGGCCCACCCCAGGAGGACACCCAAGGATGGAGGGACCCATCCCAGGGAAGGAAAGGTAAGTTCGGGTAAGTATTTTTTTCAGATTTGTTTTGTGGCATAGGGGGGCCTGATTTGGGCCCCCCTACATGCCACTATGCCCAATGACCATGCCCAGGGGACATAAGTCCCCTGGGCATGGCCATTGGGCAAGGGGGCATGACTCATGTCTTTGCTAAGACAGGAGTCATGTGAATGGAGGCTGGGCGTAAAAAAAATGGCGCAAATCCGGTTTGAGGCCTGAATTTTGCCTCAGACCTGACGTGCACCATTTTTTTACGCACAACCCCCATTTTCCCATACGCCGGCGCTGCCTGGTGTGAGTCATTTTTTTTTACGCACAGCAGTCCGCAGCGCCGGCTAACGTCATTCCATAAATAAGGCGCCCGCATGGTGCGTTGGAATGGCGTTAGCCGGTGGTAAAATTTTTGCTGCACAACTGCATTGGCGCAGTTGTGCGTCAAAAAGTATAAATATGGGCCTAAGTATTTTTGGCCTTGAGACTTAAGAAAACAGGAGGCAAGCTCAATACAAGCACTTAGAGAGTACTTCTCAGCACAGCCAGAAGCCAGCAAGGCCGCAGGGCAACAGCCAGGCAACAGTCCTTTTCAGCAAAGCAGTAAGGTGAGTCCTTTGGGCAGCCAGGCAGCTTCTCTTAGCAGGTTGCATATTCTAGTTCAGAGTTCCTTTACCAGTAGGTATCTTGACAAGAAGTGTCTGCAGAAGTGTCTGCAGATGTTTCTTTAGAAGTATCTGAGTTGGTAGGGTCAGAGGCCCTGTTTATACCCAAATGTGCCTTTGAAGTGGGTGAGACCTCAAAGAGTGGCTTAGACGTGAACAAGGTCCCCTTTCAGTTCCATCCTGTCTGCCAGGGTCCCAGTAGGGGGTTTGGCAGTCCATTGTGTGAGGGCAGGCCACTGTCCTTTGACATGTAAATGTCAGGCCCTCCACTCTCCTCCCAGCCCAGGAAGAGCCATTCAGTATGCAGTTGTGTGCAGGTGTGACTGAGCATCTTGTGTTTGGGGTTGTCTGAGTGAAATGCACAAGGGAGCTGTCAACTAACCCAGCCAGACATGGATTGTAAGGCACAGAAGGAATTAAGTTCAGAGAAATGCTCATTTTCAAAAAGTGGTATTTCTAAAATAGTAATATTAAATCCAACTTCACCAGTCAGCAGGATTTTGTATTACCATTCTGGCCATACTAAATATGACCTTGTTAGTCCTTTCAGATCAGAATCTACAACTCAAACAGTATATAAGGGTAGCTCTAATGTTAGCCTATGAAAGGAGCAGGCCTCACAGCAGTGTAAAACGGATTTAGGAGTTTTATCCTAAGAGAACACATAAAATACACAGGTACATGTCCTGCATTTTCCCTATATAGCACCCAGCCCTATGGGTTACCTAGGGCCTACCTTAGGGGTGACTTATATGTAGAAAGAGGGGAGTTTAAGGCTTGTCAAGTACTTTTAAATGCCAAGTCCAATTGGCTGTGAAACTGCACACACAGGCCTTGCAATTGCAGGCCTGAGACATGGTTAGGGGGCTACATATGTGGGTGGCACAATCAGTGTTGCAGGCCCACTAGTAGCATTTAATCTACCAGCCCTGGGCACATGTAATCGACTTTTACTAGGGACTTATCAGTAAATTAAATACGCCAATTGGGTATGAACCAATGTAACCATGTTTTAAGGGAGAGAGCATATGCACTTTAGCACTGGTTAGCAGTAGTAAAGTGTGCAGAGTCGTAAAACCATCAAAAACAGTGTCAAGAAGTGGAGGGACACAGGCAAAAAGTTGAGGGTGACCGCCCTAAGGCTGTCAGGTCTAACAATCCCCAACAAGTGTACATTATTTTCCTGTCACACGTAAGTGAGAAATGGACATTATGTGAATACCTGTGTATATCACTTGATTATAATGCTGATAGTGATGCATTCACAGAGTGGCACTGATAAAGCAAATCAAAACATCTGTCTAACTATAATCAACAGCAGCCATCTTAAAATAAATAATAAAATAAATGGACTAAGACAGAGCAAGCCAAGTAGGTTAAAAGTCACTAGGTAACCGGGGCATAGACCTGCAAGCTAAAAAGCTAAGCTAGTCTCCTGAGTCCCAATAAAGTCTAAATTGGACTTAATACACCCTTGAGAAAACAGAGGTGCCACAGGGTCCAAGGGTGGCACAGGACAAAGCAAGCTCAAGGATAAAAACTCAAAGCAATACAGGGCAGACAAGGATGGTGACCTCTCCAGCCCCCCACCACAGGAGAGGGGGAAGACAGTCACTCATACATCTAGGAGGGATTAGATTAAGGGCCGGGGAGACAAATCCAGACCAGATAGGGCCCACGACAAACGCCTCCCAAGGGTGCGACTGTCAGAAGGTGGGAGGCCGCAAGCCTGGGGAAATGGTTGCCGGTGATTGGTCAGTGTGGATCAAAGCCACCAATCAGAAGGGGCAACCTGGCAGACCACAATGTCAAAAGGAAGGCTGAGAGGTTGTCCTTGCAACAACGACCCACCCACATCACAATAGAGGGCTTCACAGTCGGGTCCAAGCAGGGGCAGAGCAGTGGGATCACACAGACAGCCTACAAAGCACAATAGCCTAAGAAGAAGAGTTGGTCAGATAGTGTCCTTGGGATGCATGGGTATGGCAACTGGATGCTTGACAGTTGATTATTTTGGGGGCTTTGAGCTATCCTTCTTAGAGTCTTTGAGGTTTAGGTTGGGTGTCTGTTTCTTCTAAAGTACCCTCTCCTCTACCCTGACTTACCTCAAGAAAGCAGTTTGTTACAGAAGGAGTCACTGAAAATATGATAGCTCCACAACACAGGCAATGGAAGTGACTAAGGAATCACACCTGGATGTCAGCTACAGTGAAATGTGTATCAGAAAGCTACCTAGGGCCTCAAACCTACTCTTTATGATTCTCTAATCAGCCCCATCTCATTCCTGAGATGTGCCCAATCCCCTTCCTAGGGACCTCTCTCTGAATTAAATAGCACTTTGAAGTGTTACTGATGGTTCTCCCTTCCTCCAGTTTGTCACACCCAGCCTACAGAAATGCTATCACCCACAAAACTATCTAAGGGGGACCACTCTACCTCCTCATGTTCCTCCAGTTAGGCCTGGGTCTCCCAGGGCATATATACCACATGTGCAGCACTACAACACCAGTCCGATGTAGGCCAAGGGTGAGTTAAGTACACAGCTGCTGAATGCACACAAGTGACACAGTAAAAAGGCTTGCTCATTACTGCTGATCACTATACAGTATGCTACCACCACATGGCAAAAGGCAATAACCTTTCTCCACCATGAGCATAATGCTTTGGGCCAAAAACACCACAATCTGTGAGACAGGCCGAAGTCATGGTTCACCTGCATGATCCTGTGGCATCGATGGCAGACCCGTAATATACCGTCAAGTCAACCGTGTTCCATATGCCCTATTTAGATGTCATAGCTCTGCAAGCAGATTGACTGGTGACGGATTGATGATGGAGGAGACAGAAGTGGGTCCCAAAAGACTTCATCTAATGGCAGGGGCTATGGAATAGAGTTAAGTCACATACACACACACTGTCTCTTAGCCATATGTGTTACCCTGCACTACATACTACACAGCACACCACATGCACACAATAACCCATTGCCATTCCAACACAACACAACCTGTACATTCTGAAAACAGACATCATCACACATCCATGCCACAACATACATACACCATTGATACAGCACCTGCAAAGGACACAAATATGACAACTAGCACAACTACACGCTCAGCTACACAAACACACTCACACTCATACAACTGCACACATCATGACATCGTCTGTCACACAACAACACTCACCTGAATGTGTCACATGGCAACACAACGTACACAACAACATTGGTCTCACATGCAATTGATACATATACAGACACAACCACACCTCCCAATCTAGCTCCCTCAGCCTCCTACAGCCAGTAAACACATACACACACACAAATAAACTCACATACACAACAGATAACACAAACCTATCCATACAAGTTCACGTGCCATTGGCACACATGGACACCAATGTCCAGTGTGAATTTACCATCATTGAATAATGACATAACAATGACAGTTGTGTATGTGTGCAATATGCATGTTGTGGCAGTGTCCCCTGCAATGTGTGACACCATCATGTATCCCACATATGCATGTTACAATCATTAAAAAAAATTACTGTAACATGTTTATGTCTGCAGTGGTCCCTTTCACCAGTGCAGTGCCCACCCAACTTACCCTGGCAATGCAGCTTTCCTACCTTTGAGTCCAGCAATGGGGGTTCCTGTTTTCTCCATGGGTCGGTGGCAGCAGTGGCGGCAGGTGTTGTCCAGTCATGTCCAGTTAAAGATGGGGGTGGAATGGAGAAGAAAAGGTGAGTTTTTACCCCTCTTCCCCGCAATCCACCAACTCAGAAGTGGAGATCGGATTGCCACTTTTTTCTTGTCGATAAGGCACATCCAAATCTTCAGGATGGGAAGGGGTGACTGGGGTCCCTCCTTCAGTCACTTTTCCCTCTCCCATCGTCAATATGGCTGATGCTTCTTGGCAGAGATGGTGGTCCAAATGCAGGCTTTCAGCTATGGGTCCACCAACATCTAAATACAACAGGCGGACAGTTGAAGCGTTGGACAAGTTTTCAGTTGAAAAGTTGATGGCGGGGCTGTTACCTCCAAGACCTAAATCAGGCCCTTTGTCACTTTAATGGAGCTCAGATACCTCCAGTGGGCAAGGATGGAAGCTGTATCCGAATAGGCCTCCAGGAGGTCAGATACTCTCTCTGCAATTTCCAGCTGAAACAGATTTTCAGCTGCAGAAAAACTCCAAGCAAGAGCAACCTGAATCTTTGGCCAAGCAGTAAAGCATATTAGTCGGATTGACTTGACAGGTTTGCCTCTGGACTTCGAAAGTCTTTGGAGTCAAAACTTTCCAAGTCTCAGGTGTCTCAGGATAGTAGTAGAAGTACTCCCAAGCCAAGGGTCCCAGGACCGCAGGAACAACACTTAGGGAGTCAAGACTCATTCCAGCAGAAACCACCTGAAGGGCAAGGGCAGTTCCTTGACCCGAGGGTAGGTCGCTCCCCCTGCCGCTGCAGCTCCACCAGCCCAGGCTCCTGAAACCTCCCAGCAAGTCCTGCTAAAAAACAGTAAGTACTCCCCCCGCCCAGCCCCGCGCTACTCACCTCTTCTCCTGTACCTCTGTCTTCTGCCTTCCGCTCTCCCCTCCTACCTCTCTCCTCACCTCCGCTGTCCTTCTTCCCTTCGCTCTCTGCTCCTCTTCTGCAGCCCTCTTGCTGCGTGTTCTGATCTTCCTCGGCCCCGCTCCTCTTCCTCACCGAGTTCTCTTCCTGCTTTTCTTCATCTGTGGTCTTCATCTGTGTCCTTCTTCTGTGTTCTTCATCTGTGTTCTTCATCTGTGTTTCTTCTTTCTCCTCTGCACCCTGTCCTGCGTGTTCTCACTTCTTCTGTCCTTCTTCTGTGTTCTTCATCTGTGTTCTTCTTCTGTGTTCTTCATCTGTGTTCTTCATCTGTGTACTTCATCTGTGTTTCTTCTTTCTCCTCTGCACCACGACCTGCGTGTGCTTTCTTCTTTCTACATGTGTGTTCTTCTTTCTTCCCTGCACCCCGTCCTGCGTGTTCTCTCTTCTTCTTTGTCCCTCTTCTGTGTTCTTCATCTGTTTTCTTCGTATCCTCTGCTTCTCAGGTCTCTTCTCTTCTGTCTGACTCCTCTTCCTTGACTCCTCTCTCCTCCTCTTCTTTACCCTTCTTCTTGGCTCTTCTCTCTTCTGTTCTTCTGTTCTTGACTCCTCTCTCCTCTTCTTCTTTACCCTTCTTCTTGGCTCTTCTGTTCTTCTGTTCTTGACTCTTCTCTCTTCTGTTCTTCTGTTCTTGACTCTTCTCTCCTCTGTTATTCGGTTCCTGACTCTTCTCTCTGTTCTTCCCTACTCCCCTCCACCTCTGTAACCCCCCCTCCCCTATCTTTTCTCCCCTCCCCTCTACCTGACCCCCCCACCCCCCGCTTTCCCGCCGCCACCTCATGTTCGGCCCGCCCCCCCTGCTCCCATTCGTCACCCCCGCCCCCAGCTGACCCCTCCTCCCCCCCCTCCTCCCCCCCCTCCTCCCTCTTATGGCGGCTACTGCGCGGCCGCGCCGCTGGCGCGCCAAAGGCGCACCAAAGGCAAGCCCATCTGCGCCCGTCCGCGCCTGGACCGCACCCAGCACCACGACCCCTGGCCCCCAGCACTCCCAAACCCCGCAGCACCGCTACGACCCCATCACCCTCCACGCACTCAACCCGGGGCGCTCCAGCACCTGCTTCCAAGCCAACCCGAAACGTACCCACGGACCCTTCACATGTCACACCTGCAAACTCACCTTCCACCGCGAAACCTCCACGCCCTCCAGCCCACGCGCCAACAACCACCTCAAATATATCCTGATCAACGCACGCTCCGTCCACAAGCACACCGTTGAACTATGGGACCTCCTGGACTCCACCGCACCGGACGTCGTCTTCATCACTGAGACCTGGATGAACGCCTCTTTGGTCCCCGACATCGCCATAGCCATCCCCGACGGCTACAAGATCTCCAGGAGAGACCGCACCAACCAAGTAGGGGGAGGAATCGCCATCGTCTTCAAGGACTCCATCAACATCACCACCTCCACCGAAGACACCCCCCTCGCCGCCGAACACCTGCAGTTCCAGATCCACACCGACCCCAGGACCACCCTCAGAGGAACTCTCATCTACAGACCCCCTGGACCACGCGCCCTCTTCAGCGACTCTATCACAGACTTCATCTCCCCGCACGCCCTTGCCTCGCCGGACTACATCCTCCTCGGTGACCTCAACTTCCACCTGGAACAGAACAACAACCCCAACACCACCGCCCTGCTCGACAACCTCGCCAACCTCGGCCTCAAGCAACTGGTGAACACCCCCACCCACATCGCCGGACACACGCTCGACCCCATCTTCTCAACCACGTATCCTTCAGCCACTCCTCCGCTATACACTGGACCGACCACAGATGTGTCCACTTCACCTTCCGACGCGAGACTCGCCACCTCCGCACACAACCCATCCCATGCCGACATTGGAACAAAATCCCCGTGGAACAGCTTCTCTCCACTCTCAGCGACAACCAACCCACCTTCTCCACCGACCCCAACGACGCAGCCCTCAGCCTCACACATTGGATCACCAACTGCGCAGACAACCTCGCTCCCCTCAGACGCCTCCCAAGACAGACCAACACCAAAAAACCTCGCTGGTTCACAGACACCCTCAAGGAATCTAAAAAAAACTGCTGCACCCTCGAGAAAGCCTGGCGCAAGGACCACACCGCAGATAAAATGGCTGCCCTCAAGAACGCTACCCGCGAACACCACCAACTGATCCGCGCCACCAAAAGAAATTCCTTCACAGACAGACTGGACAAGAACACTCACAACAGCAAAGAACTCTTCAACATTGTCAAAGAGCTCTCCAACCCTAACGCCAACGCCAACACCATCACGCCCTCACAAGACCTCTGCAACTCCCTCGCCACCTTCTTCCATCGTAAGATCACCGACCTACACGACAGCTTCGGACACCAGACCCAGCCAACCACCACAGAACCTACAACCCCAGCCATCACCCTCAACGCTTGGACTCACATCAACACGGAAGAGACCAAAGCCACCATGAACTCCATCCACTCCGGTGCCCCCTCGGACCCCTGGCACACACTTCATCTTCAACAAAGCCGACTACATCATCGCCTCGCATCTCCAGACCATCATCAACAACTCGTTTGCTTCTGCCACCTTCCCCGAGAGCTGGAAACACGCAGAAGTCAATGCCCTACTGAAGAAACCTACGGCGGACCCCAGCGACCTGAAGAACTTACGCCCCATCTCGCTCCTCCCCATCCCTGCCAAAGTCATAGAGAAGACCGTCAACAAGCAACTTACCAACTTCCTTGAAGACAACAACCTACTCGACCCCTCTCAGTCCGGATTCCGAGCCAATCACAGCACAGAAACCGCCCTCATATCAGTCACAGACGACATCAGAACTCTGATGGACAACGGAGAAACAGTCGCGCTCATCCTCCTCGACCTCTCGGCTGCCTTCGACACCGTCTGCCACCGAACCCTAATATCCCGCCTCCGCTCCACCCGGATCCAAGGACAGGCCCTAGACTGGATCACCTCCTTCCTCTCCAACCGCTCCCAAAGAGTCTACCTCCCACCTTTCCGCTCAGACCCCACCGAGATCATCTGCGGCGTCCCACAAGGCTCCTCGCTCAGCCTGACTCTCTTCAATGTCTACATGAGCCCCCTCGCCGACTTCGTACGCAAACACAACATCAACATCACCTCCTACGCCAACGACACTCAACTGATACTTTCCCTCACCAAGGACCCCACCAGCGCCAAGACCAACCTGCAAGATGGAATGAAAGACGTCGCAGAATGGATGAAACTCAGCCGTCTGAAACTGAACTCAGACAAAACGGAAGTCCTCATCCTCGGAAACACCCCGACCGCCTGGGACGACTCCTGGTGGCCCACAGCCCTTGGCACCTCACCAACCCCCTCAGACCACGCACGCAACCTCGGTTTCATCCTGGACCCACTTCTCACCATGACCAAACAAGTCAACGCCGTATCATCCTCCTGCTTCCTCACCCTCCGCATGCTCCGAAAGATCTTCCGTTGGATCCCCGCCGACACCAGAAAGACCGTGACCCACGCCCTCGTCACGAGCTGCCTGGACTACGGCAACACCCTATACGCAGGAACTACCACTAAACTCCAGAAACGTCTGCAACGAATTCAAAATGCCTCCGCCCGCCTCATCCTCGACATACCCCGCAACAGCCACATCTCCGCCCACCTGAGACACCTGCACTGGCTTCCCGTCAACAAAAGGATCACCTTCGGACTCCTCACCCACGCACACAAAGCCCTCCACAACAAGGGACCCGAATACCTCAACCGCCGCCTCAGTTTCTACACACCCACCCGTCAACTTCGCTCCGCCAACCTCGCTCTCGCCGCCGTCCCTCGCATCCGCCGCACCACGGCAGGTGGGAAATCCTTCTCCTACCTGGCGGCCAAGACATGGAGTTCCCTCCCCACCAACCTCAGGACCACCCAGGACCACCTCGCATTCCGGAGGCAACTCAAGACTTGGCTCTCCGAGCAGCAGTAACCCCATCCCCCTAGCGCCTTGAGACCCGCACGGGTGAGTAGCGCGCTTTATAAATGTTTATGATTTGATTTGATTTCCATTTGGAAGTAGTCAGCTGGGGTCTTCAGAAAAAAGGGCTTCTTGCAGCTTGTTGCTTCCCTGTGGTTTAACAGGAGATCATCAAACTGAGCCTTTAGGCCATTTCCTTGTCACTAGTTGGAGCTGGTCCCGTCTTAGAGGTCTCCTCACAGATCTCACCAGTAGGTTCAATCCTTGTTCTATCTTCAAGAGAGATACAGTAGTTATCTGAAGATGGTGCTCAGGGGTGCCAATTGTATGCCCGGAGTAAGCCTGGGGCAGGGGATGACTCCTGGAATCCTCCTCAACAAATTCAGAAAAGGTTCCTAGTAGTAACCCTACCCACTTTAGCAGCATCCCCTATGTGCTCTACTTCAAACAATCCCACTGTACCCCTCTCTGTGTAAAACCAAGATGGCAGACTTTTTCTTTCCATTTGTTGTACTCCTGTGTACACCCCTGGGGTGTGGCTAAGGAAATAGCAACACTTCCTCTGTGGTCATTCAGACCAGTTCTGGGGACACCTCCTCTCCCACTAGGAGTGGTGCCTGTCTGACTAGGTGGACCAATCAATCAATCAGGGAACTTGTAGCACGCACTACTCACCTGTGAGGGTCTCATAGCGCTGGGGGGGAATGCTACTGCTCGAACAGCCAAGTCTTTAAAAGTCTCCTGAAGGTAAAGATGCAGGTAGGTGGGAAGAGAGTTCCACGTCCTGGCGGGGAGGTGCGAGAATGATCTTCCGCCGGTGGTTGTTCTGCGGATGCGTGGGACGGTGGCAAGGGCTAGGTCAGCGGAGTGAAGCTGTCGGGTCAAGGTGTAGAAGAAGAGCCATCTGTTGAGGTATTCTGGTGCAGTGTTGTGCAGTGCCTTGTGAGTGTGGGTGAGGAGTTTGAAGGTGATTCTCTTGTTGATGGGGAGCCAATGCAGGTTTTCTAATTTGCGCTGTGATGTGGCAGTGGCAGGGGATGTCCAGGATGAGGTGTGCAGAGGTGTTCTGGATGCGTTGCAGCCTTTTCTGGAGTTTGGCCGTGGTTCCTGGGTAGAGTATTGCCATAGTCCAGTTTGCTTCTTATGAGGGCGTCTGGTTTCAGTGGGAATCCATTTGTAGATCTTTTGAAGCATGCAGGGGGTGTTGAAGCAGGAGGAGGAGATGCCGTTGACTTGCTGGGTCATAGATAGTGAGGAGTCCAGGATGAATCCCAGGTTGCGTGCGTGGTCAGTGGGGGTCTGTGCGGTTCCCAGTGTGGCAGGCCACCATGAGCCATCCCATGCGGAGGGGACAGAGCTGAAGATGAGGACCTCAGTCTTTTTGGAATTCAGTTTGAGGCAGCTGTTCTTCATCTATTCGGCCATGGCCTTCATTCCTTCGTGGAGGTCGGTCTTGGTGGTGTCCTTGGTGAGGGAGAGGATCAGCTGAGTGTCATCGGCGTATGAGATGATGTTGAGGTTGTGGGACCGGGTGATGTTAGCGATCGGAGCCATGTTGATGTTGAAGAGGGTCAGGCTGAGGGATGAACTCTGGGGTATACCGCAGATGATTTTGGTGGCTTCAGAGAGGAATGGAGGGAAGTGGACTCTCTGAGTTCTGCCGGTGAGAAAGGAGGTGATCCAGTCCAGGGCTCTGTCGTGGATTCCTGCATTGCTAAGGCGTGTAGTGGCAGACGGTGTCGAACATGACTGAGAGGTCAAGGGGGATGAGGGCCGTTGTCCAGTATGGTTCTGATGTCGTCGGTGGCAGCGATGAGGGCTGTTTCAGTGCTGTGGTTGCTGTGGAATGTGAATTGGGAAGGGTCCAGAGTGCTGTTCTCCTCAAGTAAACGGGTCAGCTGGTTGTTGACAATTTTCTCTATGACTTTTGCCAGGAAGGGGAGAAGGGAGATGGGCAGGAAGTTCTTGAGGTCCTTTTGGTCCGCCCTAGGTTTCTTGCGGAGGGTGTTGATCTCGGCGTGTTTCTAGCTCTCCTGGAAGGTGGCGGACTCGAAGGAACTGTTGATGATCTTCTAGAGTTGGGGTGCGATGACTGAGCTTGCTTTGTTGAGGATGTGGTGAGCGCAGGGTTCAGATGGTGAGCCGGAGTGGATGGTCTTCATGATTTTGATGGTGTTGTTGTTGACGTGGGTCCAGGAGAGCATGAGGTTGGTGGGTGGGGAGTCTGTGAAGTAGGTGGTTGATGGGGGGGTCTCAGTGCTGAAGCCGTCATGGATGTCTGCGATCTATCTGTGGAAGAAGGTGGCTAGGGAGTCGTAGAGATCTTGTGATGGCGGGATGTCGTTGGTATTGGAGCTGGGGTTGGATAGCTCCTTCACAATGTTGATGAGCTCCTTGTGGCTGTGTGTGCTGTTCTTTGAAGGCGGTTCTTTTGGCTGTTCGGATGAGTTGGTGTTGTCTGCGGATGAAATTTCTGAAGGCTGTGTGGTTGTCCAGTGCCTGATCTTGGCGCCACTTCCTTTTGAGTCTTCGGTATGTTTGCTTAGATTCTTGGAGGTAGGCGGTGAACCAGAAGCCTTTCTGTCAGTGCATCTGTTGGAAGGATTTTTGATTTAGCATTCCCTAAGAGCTTTTTTTCTGGACATTGTGTTTCTGTACTTTTTTGTCCTGGATATTACTCTTACATAGTGCATACTGAGACCTGAAGACCAAAGTAATGGCAAAGTGGGGCAGTACAGAGCAGCAAGTCACTTTGCTGTGGTGAACTGCATCATTGGGAAAGTGCAGCAATGCACCGTATTTAAGGCATACAGCACATTCCTGTCCTTTGCCCCTATGCTGGTGCACAATGGGCTGCCTAGGGTCAATGCAGTCACTCTTGCGCCATGGTGCAGGGGTGTCTGTGTTGCATGCAGGATTGTTTTTGTGCAGGAAGGGGCACTTTCCTTCACAAAAACAATCCTAGAATGAGGAAGTAATGAGAAGAATCCTCGTTATGCCTATCCTTGGAAGGGGTATCTTTTTGGTGCATTTCCAGGTTTACCAGCTTTGGTAAATCTGGGAATGCATGAAAAACCATGGGAGGTGCGTGGGAAAACTGACACAGCACCCATGGAATTTCTCCCTTGCATGGCTTTAAAAATCTGACTTAGAGGTTTGTGTCACGCATGTACCACGTTGTGTGTTGCAAGCATGATGCAAAGCTCTCATAAATGTGCCTCTGAGTTGCTTCAAGGTGTCAGTGTGAGTTGATGTGGTCAGTGGGTGTTGATTGAGAGCTCTGGAGTTCACCCTGAAGGCAGCACGAGTTTCTCACAGTGCCGATTAGTGGGACATAAAAGTATTCAGAATGCATACTCATCCAATCTTTGGTCTGTCTGTAGATTTAATATTGCAGTGGTCACGTTTGCCAGTTGTAATTGTGATTCTGTGCCGAAATATTAACAGGGCACAAGTAAAAGAAAATGCAGTGCTTACAGGTATGTGGGTATTATGAGTAGGAATGGTGAAGTGAACAAGGTGCAATTAAGTACCAGCAGGAGAGAGTGATAAGAGGGCCCTGAAAAGGAAAGAGATGAGGCATGAGCTATGCAGCTGGGAGACTTCATCAAGATGGGTGGCGTAAAAGGATGTAAAAGTCTAACAGAGAGATTGCAGAGAGAAGTGGCATGAAGGGAAAAACTGAAGTGATTGAGCCACTCAAAATACTACTTCCTATTTCACAGACCTTACTAACGTTTGATTCATGTATCTGAATAGCACTGGCAACGTCAAGAAGTTTGGCTTGTTTTAGGTGCATGTGCTTCACTATGTCAAACGTCTGAATGCAACATTAGAACATCTAACAGAGAAACACAGAGAAGCACCACATTATTGCTCGAGGAATACGGTATGGAAAGCACAGGAATTTAGTTTACCTGTTATAGGCCACATCCTTAATTATAAGGCAATGCCCTCTGAAAAGGATTCCTAATGACCCTAATTAGGCCATGCAAATACCTGCTAACTAAACCAAAACAATTGACCATTTGAAGTGATGTAGTTTTAGAGAGAGTGAGGTCTCATGCAAAGAAATACGTGAGAGGTACAGTTGCCACCTCCCAACCCCTAAACCGTCTTCTTCGCCCTTTACTGGATATTAGCAGTTTAAAGCATCTGAAGACGAGCTAGAAATATTCAGTTTACTGTGTTTTTTTAATCTTGTTTTTCACTTCCTATGTGTGATACCAATTTTTCTCAGGGTGTTTGTGTGAAGGGAGCCAACATCATGTATCACAAGGTGCCAACTTGTGAGTTGACAGGTCTTTATGCCCCTTATAGAGAACGACACTTTTTTATCCTACCTAAAGCGCTGTCAGAGCCTGTATGTTACTGTGGAAAGGAAGCTGTTCAAACGACATAACTGCTCACTTTTCACCTTTGCAGCCCTGCCTCTATTTAGAATATTTGTTGTTGGTTCTCATGCCAAATGTCATCTTCATTTTTTGGCAACAGCCACCTGCGAACCACAACATTCTCTTGAAAGTATCAATTGTTGACCTGAAGTCCTTATTTTTATTTTCTGTTGTTTAGCAGAGCAGTTATTTGCTAATACATCTGTGATATACTTTCGCCTTTTACCGATCTCGTTTAAATCAGCAATATTGAGTGCTTCTACTTGATCTGTCAATCATATTGTACAATACAGGGCAGAATTAATTAAATGTTGAGAAAGCCCAGGAGCACGTTCCAGAATATGGTTCACTACATTCAGGTTCAGAGCAAATATTGACTTTGTGAAAATTAAAAAACGTCAGTTTTAGGGAATGGCATTGTTATTAGATTGTGCTTTCTAACCGAGGATGAATGCGTCCAGATAAACTACTTTGTATTTAACAAAAATGTGTAATTCAGCTTCATTGCTCAACATTGACAAAAGGGAAGGGGTCAGCACATAGAGAGGAAAGGCTGGCAGTGTCAGTGAATTTGTGTTATGGTGAGCTAAATGATCATGTGTCACAGTAGATTGTGTCAAGGGGTAGCAGTGTCCGAAGACATAGGCCCTCATTATGACATTGGCGGTGACTGTTAAAGTGGCGGTAATACCACCAACAGGCTGGTGGTAATTACTGCCAAATTATGACCATGGCGGTGATAACTCCCATAGACAGCCAATGTACCACACAATTAGCCAGGGCATTAACACAATACACCACAAAGGTAGCCATCAACAGCCAGGCGGAAGACAAGGTACCGCCTACCATATTATGACACTGCAAACCAACACAATTTCCGGGGCGGTACCAATGCCATCAAAAGCCTGGCAGAAACACATCACAGAAGACCAAAGACTCACCAACAGAGACACAGAGAAGACCAACGCTGCCATGGAACCGGAACTGCAAGTCTTCCCCATGCTCTTCAATGCCATGCACCACCTGGAGCACCAACACCGACGAAGACGACGACGGGGAGTACAGCCACCTAGCACACAAGGGAGGGAGGGAGCAAAAGGAGAGTGACACACACGCACAACACACACCATACACACACACACACACCATACACACAACCAGTTGCAGACGTAAACCAATGGCACACAACGCACAGCATAATAATACAAGGACTACAGTTCGGCAGCACTGACATTGTAATAGCAAGGCAACAACCACCATATGAACCAATTTTAGAACAAAGATACATGAACAATTGTCTAAAAAGGGGCAATGCCCAGACAAAGTACATGAGGCCCACATGGCCACAGGGCACAGTCCAAGCCCCAACTTGATCCTGATGAATTCCGCACAGTGGATAGGCACCTCAGTGGGAAAGGGGGTGGGGGGCACCTCAGCTGAAGTCAGGAACTTGCCCACTGCTCCTGGAGGGGGCTCTAAGCCCATTTCCCAATGCTGCGGAGTGCAAGGTCACAGTCTTTGAGGTGGGGAACTTGTCCACTGCTCCTGGAGGGGGCTCCATGTACAACAGTCCCTGGAGGGTGGCCTAAATGCCCTCTGCTGGACGTGAGAGCTGCATTGACTCTGCTGGGGGAGGTGTCTTTTGTGCAGCCTCTGCTGGAGGTGAGGGCTGCATTGTCTCTGCTGGGGGAGGTGTCTCCTTGGCAGCCTCTACTGGAGGTGAGGGCTGCATTGTCTCTGCTGGGGGAGGTGTCTCCTGGGCCACCTCCGCTGTAGGTGAGAGCTGCATTGTCTCTGCTGGCGGGGGGGGTCTCCTGGGCAGCCTCTGCTGTAGGTGAGGGCTGCATTGTCTCTGCGGGGGAGGTGTCTTCTGGGCAGACTCTGATAGAGGTGAGGTCTGCATTGTCGCTGCTGGGGGAGGTGTCTCCTGGGCATCGCTTGCTGTAGGTGAGGACTGCATTGTCTCTGCTGGGGGAGGTGTCACCTGGGCAGCATCTGCTGAAGGTGAGGGCTGCATTGTCTCTGCTGGGAGAGGTGTTTCCTGGGCAGCCTCTGCTGGAGGTTAGGGGTGCTGTGTCCTAGCTGGAGGTGAGGGCTTCTTGCCCGTCATTGGTGGTTGAGTGGGAACCTTTTCTGTCATTGGTGGTTGAGTGGGAACCATTTCCGACATTGGTGGTTGAGTGGGACCCTTTTCCGACATTGGTGGTTGAGTGGGAACCTTTTCTGACATTGGTGGTTGAGTGGGACCCTTTCCTGGCTGGTGGAGTGGGAACCTTCACTGTTGGAGCTAGGCTGGGTCGTTAGGACCCTGCTCTTATGGGCAGGACGGGAGGAGGGAAGAGGTCAAGTTGGGCAAGGAAAAGCTTCTTAGGGATGATGAGGTGGGATGAGGGAGGAGGGATGAGAGTGGAGGTTGAAGGAGTGGTTGTTGGAGGAGCACGTCTGCTGGACTTGGGTGCAGGTGCATGGGCAGTGTACTGATGTCAGGTGGATGGCTGTTGGGTGTCTGAGTGCCTGTGTTTTTGTCCTTTAGGAAGGAGGGGACAGACAAGGGACGCGTGGATGAATGTTGTGGAGGTGTCTGCTAGAGAGGAGTGTGTGCTGCTTGGTGTGGTGATGCTGGTGGTGGCTGTTGAAGCAGTGCATGCAGGTGTGAGTGTGGACATGACTGTGAGGGAGGTGTAGGAGGAGGAGGGGAAGACAATGGAGGAAGTGGATGTGGATGTGTGTGCAACTGTCTGTTTGTGTGAGTGCTTGTGAACTGAAGTGTGGTACCTGTGTTTGATTATGCTACTCTTGTGTGATGTCTTGTGTGCATGCTCATCTGTATGTGTGCATAGGATGAGTTGGGATTGAGGAGACTGGGACTGGGAGGCGTGGTAGTTGGAGGGGGACGGTAGGAACAGGGACAATGGCTGCCATCAGAGAGGAGGACAGAGCCTGAATCAATCTCTGTTGGGCCTCCAATCCACTGTGGATGCCCGCCAGGAATGCATTGCATTGCTGCATCTGGGATGTCAGCCGCTGGATGGCATTCACAATGGTTATCTGCCCTACAGAGATGGATTTCAGGAGGTCAATAGCCTCCTCACTCAGGCAGCAGTGCTCACTGGGGCGGGGCCTGAGGTGCCAGGGGCAAAGAAGATGCCCACCCTCCTGGGTGAGCGAGCCTGGGCAACTCACTGAGGCGCTACTGGGAGGGCGGTGCTCGTACGGGGGTGGCGACTGTACCTGCAGTTGGGGTGGTCACAGAGGTGTCCCCCACCACCAAGAAGCTTCCATCGGAGGAGGTATCTGAGTCAGTGTTGTCACTTCCTGTCTCTGCCATGGTGCTCCCCTCACCCTCCGTCCCACTGGTTCCCTCAGCGTCGGTGGACTCTGCCTCCTGGGTCCTGTGGGATGCAGCACCCTCTGTCGCCGGTGCCCCTGCTCCTCCACCAGATAATGCTAATGCACACATGGACAGGATGATAGAAGGAGAAAGGGGGGAGGGAGAGAAAGGGAGCACTGGGTCAATAACAGCACCAGCACCACAGTTGGCAGACACAGCACCTTCACACACAGGGATCAGGATTGAACACTATACATTGCACTGGCATTGAATTGGCTAAATGCCACAGCAAGATGAGGGCCAAACACTGCCAACTGCATACCTCCTGGGACCCACAAAGCCCTGAAAGACATGGAATGCAAACAAGCTAGGTTATCTGCATTTACCATACACCCATTACCCTTGATCTGGATCATGCTGCAATGTCTGGCCTGGCATTAAGGGGCACCCACTAACTCACAACCACCACCTGAATCCCATGCCACCTACCAATTATTGTAGTAAGGCCCACTGTGCTCACCCCCTTGTGGCTGCTGTGATGCCTTCAAGCGCCCATCCAGCTCTGGGTAGGCCACTACAAGTATGTGGGCCATATGGGGGTTCAGGTTCCGACGGGCACCCCTTCCTTGTTGGGAGGCCATCCCCAACTGGGCCTCCACTGTCTTTCATGCCCAGCGTCTTTGGTCCTCCCACCATTTCCTGCAGTGGGTATTCCACCTGCTGTAGACCCCCAGGTTCTGCACGTCCTTGGCAATGGCACGCCACAATCCCTTCTTTTGATGGGCGCTGACCTGCAAAGGGGATACAGACAGGAGGACAGCATTACACATACAAACCAGCCTGTCATACATATGGCCCCCAAATCCCATTTCCAACTCCATTGGCACACACATCGTTCAGCGTACACCATGTACACTACCACCAGACATACCGCACATATGACACGATACCTGCACACACATCTCCATGCAATCATCCCACATGCATTGTGGCCAAGGTGTACTTAACTGTTGATCTGGAGGCCCATGCAGCTGTCCATACTGAGGCAGGACCTCATCCACTAAGCACTCCAACTCCATCGAAGTGAAGGCAGAATAACCAATACTGAGGATAGCTTCGCACGGGCTTTATGTGCATGCCCCATTAGCACCCCATTAATCCCCTTATTTCTAGATTTAGGGCTAAAACGAATGGCTGACCTAATTATTCTACGACCTCTGCTGTATTGGGTGAGGCTATGGATAGTCCCCGAATTGGTCATATATAAGTCCTCACTTCTAGAATTGCTAAAATGTTCTAATTCTACCTCCATCACATGGATCAAACACGTACCCAGCTGGTTTTGTACATTGGGACTAAGAGATTTATGGGAGAACCCCCATCAACTTGAGAAGTCCCATGTAAAAGTATTGAAGGGAGCCTACTGGTCCTATACACGGAACAACTATATTTCCCACAAATCTAATGGTTGTTTAACTAATCTTTTCATTGATTTTAAATGGTACCCAGAGTTCGAATTATACCTAGACATAATACCTGACCTATTAGGCAAAGGACTGTATGCCAGATTCCGCTTTGGAACATTACCATTGATGGCCTTGACAAACAGATGGGGATCCAATTCAACTTCTGATATTTGTCCCGTGTGTGGCAATTCCTCTGAAACAGTAGAACATTTTATGTTTTTTTGTCCTGCTTACTTAATCCCAAGGTCTAAATGGATCCGCAAAATTTTACGGGAATTGAAGCTAAGAAAATGTGCTTTAGCTCTGAGGATTCTAAAAAGTCACAATTCAAATGTGTTAATTTATGCTGTAAGCAAGTTTTTAGTAGCGGCATGGCATATACGTAATTTTTATCTACAATGATCTTAATTGTTTTTAAATTGGGCAAGCAGGGATTTTATTCTCTTTTCTTAAATTTGGTTTATGGTAGATTTGTACTGTTTTATTCATGATGATTATTTATTTTGTATTTGATTGCTTTGATGGTCTGTTGGCCGAATAAAGCTTGTGTGAATTGAAGGCAGGGGCCCTTTCCCCAGTCACACGGGCCATGGTAGGTTCCCGACACGGGTCACAGCAGCACACTCAGTGTAGGTGTTCTCCTGTGGAAAGTCAGGACTCAAGTGAGGTTATAGACAGAAAATGGTGGTTACATCCGCGGGGTGTACACTGTCACTGCCGAAAATGATCCCCATTGGCCACTGTACTCCGTAGAGACCTATATTAGCCAATGAGGAATTCCACCGCTGTGCAAGACCGTCCTCCGCCACGACGCCTAACGTCAGCAGAGTTACCTCACTTCCACCTGTCCCTAGATACAAGACAGGCGCTAGCCATTTCATGGTGGTGGATTACATACAGATCTTCCATACCTGTGTCATTTATGGAAATTGCACATACATTGCCATTCCCACTGTCCCATCACATTAATGCTGTATGCTCACTGAGGTGGTTTTTCCATTGTTCAAATTGTGACAGCCCACTCACACTTGTGTCCCTTGGACACCTACCACTGCTGATAAATAGGAGGAGGAGACAAACCCCGTGTACAGTCCCTTGTGGACTTGACTACACTGGAGGACAGGTACATTCAACTCATCTATAGACTGGACAGGGCCACGATCACAGAGCTGTGTGCCAAATTGGAGCCTGACCTGAGATCAGTTTTCTGTCATCCCACTGGGATTCCCCCTCTTGTGCAGGTTCTATCAGTGTTCCATTTCCTGGCAACTGGTTCTTTCCAAGTGACGATGGGCTTGGCAGCACAAATGTCACAGCCAATGTTCTCAATTATGCTGACAAGGGTATAGTCTGCCTTGGTAAAACACATGTGCAGCTACATTTCCTTCCCCCAGGTGGAAGATTTGGCCACTGTGAAAGTGGAATTCTATACAATTTGGATATATTGCATTTGTCATCCCCCACCAGAATGAAGAGGTGTTAAGGAATCGGAAGAGATTCCACTCACTCAGGCCCATATTTATAATTTTGGGCATAAATCTGCGCTATCGCAGATCTGCGTCAAAAAGTTTAACGCGGGCTACCGCCATTCTAAAGCGCCAGCTGGGCGCCTTATTTATGGAATGATGGTAGCCGGTGCTGCGGCCTGGTTAGCGTCAAAATAAATGACGGTAACCGGGCAGCAGAGGCGAAGGGAAGACTGGGGGTTGTGCACCAAAGAATGGTGCAAGTCAGGTTAGAGTCAAAATAATTGGCACTAACCTGACTAGTGCCAATTTTTTGACACACAACCCCCATGGAAATGACTCCTGTCCCCTGGGTATGGCCATTTGGCACAGTGGCATGTAGGGGGGCCCAAGGCAGGCCCCCCATGCCACTTCTACGTAAAAAAAACCACTTACCCCCTACTTACCTCTACTTACCGTAGATGGCCCCCCCCATCCATGGGTGTCCTCCAGGGGTGGGCAAGGGTGAAAGGGGGTGTCCCTGGGGGCACGGAAGGGCACCTGTGGACTGCTTCCATGGTCGGAGACCATTGAAATGAGCCCACAGGTCCCATAACACCTGCCCTGACCTAGGCGTTAATAAATGGTTCTAAACTGGTTTAGAGTCATTTTTTAAGGTCCTCCCCCTCCCGTGCGTAATTTTTTGCACAGGAGTACAAATAAGGCGCAAATGCCTTTGAGTTCTTTTTTGCCCGGGAACGCCTACCTTGCATGTCATTAATGCAAGGTAGGTTTCCATGGTAACAGAATGACTCTCACTCAATTAATTTGGCGCTAGACTGGTTTAGCGCCAAAATATAAATATTTAGTTACGTTTGCGCCACATTCGCATAACAAAAATGACGGAAACAGAGTATAACTATGCCCCTCAATGAGCAGCTGGTGTGCCTGGAGGATCAGTATATCGCCCACGTTACTGACAGGTATCCAGGGTCGGTGCATGACGCCTTCGTTCTGAGGAATAGCAGCATCCCAAATGTGATGGCCCAACTACAGAGGCACAGGCTGTGGCCAAAAGGTGAGCCAGAGTCCCCATCCACTGTATGTCATGTTATGCTTCAAATGGTATCCCCATAGCATTGTCTAAGGCTATATTTTGTCCCTCAATACGTGACTCTGGCTACACAAACCTATCGTGGCTCTGACCCCTGTGAGGAACGCCAGGAGAGGGGCTGAGAACCGTTATAATGATGCACATGGGCGAACGAGGAAAAAATCAAGAGGACCTTCGGCCTCCTGAAGGCCTGGTTCAGATGCCTGTATCTGACAGGAGGATCCCTGTGCTATTCACCCGAGAAGGTCTGCCAGATAGTAGTGGCATGCTGCATGTTGGACAACCTGGACCTCAGACAACATGTGCCTTCTCTGCAGGAGGAGGGGACTGGCGACGATCCTGTGGCAGCAGTGGACCCTGAGGACAGTGAAGATGAGGAGGCAGAGGATGAGGTCAACAGAACATCAGTTACACGACAATACTTCTAATGACACACATGTGACACAGCGGAACTAACCATTGCTCTTACTATTGGTGTTTTCTGTGTGGCTGTATCATGAAGGCATTCACTTCCTTTTCATCTCGACTTCCTGTCACCTATGGATTGTCATTTTACAGATGTTGGTGATATGACAACAGTGTCCTGATGTGTTTACTGCAGACAGGTACAGGTCATTATTTGCATGCTATCCCAGTGTTCAGATCATTTGCACTAGATGTGACTGTTCCCATAAGCACACATTTTCAACACATAAAACGGTGTCACTCTAGTTGTGTTCAAGGGTGTTTATTGTACTGCAAATGATTGACTGAAAAGTGCTATGGAATTGGGTGATGGTAGAGGAAAGTCCAGGGTATTTTTCCAGTCTGTTTGTAGCACAGGTCCAGTGTCCAAGGGGCCATAGGAAGGGAGTAAAGGCAGTTCAAAGGGGACAAGGTGACAAGGTGGGACACAAGGTGGACAATCAGGAGAGTCTGACTTCCTGGCGGTGGTCTTGGTCTTGACAAGTGTCTCTGGCTTCTGTCTGGGTTGCAGGGAATATTTGCAGGGTGGTTCACCTTCTGCAGGAGGAAGGGTGATGGTGGCCTGTGGGTCATGTATTGCGGGGCCTCCTGCCCACTAGCTCCAGCTGAAGTGGAGGGCTGGTCAATTGACTGCTAGTGGTA
The DNA here is from genome assembly GCF_031143425.1 of Pleurodeles waltl. Taxonomy (NCBI): domain Eukaryota; kingdom Metazoa; phylum Chordata; class Amphibia; order Caudata; family Salamandridae; genus Pleurodeles; species Pleurodeles waltl. The sequence continues at coordinate 222,144,732 of NC_090437.1, forward strand.
GGCAGCGGTGCTTAGGAGCAAAGAAATACCAAGTGAAGGGACAGACACAACAACTGAAGCACAACCAGCTGCAGTGTATTTGGCGGGCTCTGGGTGCACCAGAACTGTGATAGGGAGTGCTACAAGGGAGACCTTCACATTTTTTCTCATTCAAAACAAGACTCTGCCAATCCTACGGCAAGTCGCAACTGTCATCCCAACCCTCCCCGCTCACCAAAAACCCAAACAGTAAAAGGTGAATGTGGCAGCCTTTACGCATGGACTCAAGAGTGTGACATCTCAGGGAGTGTCGTAGTTAAACGGAGATCACCCCTTTCTCACATAAACTCATTGTCTCAATCAAACACAGGCAATAAAGAACATGCAGTAAAGTTTCAATAGGTTTTATTTAGTAAAAACTGCAATCTGAGATAAGTTGCATGGGCTGCAATGATTAGGATAATGAACAGTGCAAGAAACAGAATGGTAAAGACAAGAGTCATTAACACAAAGACCCCCACCATCTTGCAATAACATGTAATGACATGAGATGTGAAATATGCCCTAATGCCCTAGCATAACGAGTCTAACCTCTAACCTAAAAGAGAGCCACGTATAGTTAACCTAATCTGCCAATGCCATGTTCATTAGAAGAGCCCCCCCAAGCCTTGTTACCTTGGATTGAGGTCTCTAGCTCAGACTCCGTATGGACACGAAGACTGGGTCAGTGTCAAGGCGAAGTGCAGCATCAATAGCAGCGATGGCATCTGGTCGGATACCCTTTGACTATCTGTTTAAGTGAGGAGTATTTATACAGATCTGCTTGGACCCCTGATGTAGGTCTGTTTTCAAACATGAGATAACAAGACATGCTTGGGACAATAATTTATATAAACAATCCCCTTGAAAGCGTGAAGAGGGAAAGTACCTAACGTGAACACCTACAGTTTGTTTATCTTTGTCACTTGATATTGAGGCTTTAGCGCAGTGGCACTGATAACGCCTAACTAAAAACAAGGCAGCCATCTTAAAAAATTGAATTAAATAAATGCGCTAAAACAGAGCAAGCTAAGTATGGGAAAAGTCACTAAGTGACTGGGCACAACTCTGCAAGCCAAAGGATAAGCTAACTCCTGTATCCCATTAAAACAAACTAGGATTCACTACACCCTCCCCATTGCCGTAACAAGTATGATGCCATAACTTGATGCCACTGAAGGTGAATGATTCCAAATACTAAACATGCTCTGGACTAAAAGCTAAACGCATAAAAACTGGATTAAAAAAACACATTTAAAAACGTGTTAAAAATCAATAGCTAAATACATACAAAGAGATATAGGCCCTCATTATGAAATTGGTGGTCCAGCACTGCCACGCTCATGGTGGCGGTAACACCGCCGACGGCGTGGCGGTGCTGGACAGCCAGATTATGACCACAGAGGTGAACAGGCTGGAAAACAGTCAGTTCACTGATTGTACCGCCTGGGCGGTCTGACCGCTGACGATATTTGGAGTCTCCTTTCTTCCACAAATTTCCTGCCCGCAACCCTGCTAGGAAATCCCTGGAGGAAAGGATACTGGTGATAGGAACTTACATTTCTTTTGCCAGTATGCCACTCCCCCCAGCCCCCCACACACAGCCACGGTCCCCCCCAAAGCCTGTATGGACCCCCAACCTCTGTAGAGACACCCCACCCCAACCAAGCATGCACACACCACACAAACACACACACACAAACACACACACACACATGCAATCACACATTCACGCACTCATACAGACACATACATACACTCAAACACACCCCACCCCCGCATTCATTCACACACTCACACATACACGCACACCAACACCACCCCCTCCAATCACACACACAACCCAATACATGCACATACCACTCATCACCCCCACTCCTTTATCAGACAGGCACTTACCTTTTCCCAGTGGTCGTCTGGGAGGGGACGGGATCCTTGGGGCCTGCTCTGCCACCAGCGCCCCATCACCGCAACACTGCCATGCCTATTACCAACTCGTGATAGGCGTGGCGGTGTTGTGATGACGTGGTGGTGCAAGTGGAGCAGTCTCCACTGTACCGCCATCAACAGTATGGCTGATGGTGGCTCTCCGCCCAAATGCTGGTGGAGAGCCGCCAGCAGTCATAATATGGCGGTCTAAAGACCGCCAACCCTGGCGGTCTTGTGGCTGGCAGGACTTCGGCGGTCTATGTTGTAGACCACCGAAGTCATAATGAGGTCCATAATGTCAATCATGACGAGCACAGCAGGCCAAAGTAAGGGCAATAAATGTAAACTATGAATTTGGTATAATAAGCCAACCATCAAATTTTCTAACAATAGTCATGATCTTGAAGAGCATCTTCGAAGCTATTGAATGGAAAGGACCTCAGGAAAGAGGCCATATCGTCAGATGTTAGATCTATCACAGGTTAGGCAGACAGATCCATGGAGCATTAGTGCGTAGTAGTCTCTTGTGCAGGTTCACCTGCAGGAGTAGCACTCTCCACAGTGCCAAAAAGAGCCAGATCGTTCACCAATGGTGGCTCATAAGTGGCCTCGTGAATCAGCCTTAGTTTCAAGGTGCACAACTGTGAATAAACCGTCATCGGGGACATCAGCAGTGCTTGGTGGACAGGAGGCACTGGCGTAACAGCAAGAAACACTGTAGGCAAGTGTTTGAAGAGGCACCATATGCAGCGAAAGACTGGTTGCACGCACCATAGGCATGGTTGGAACGACAATGACCAGTCACGCTCCAATTCTTCCAGCAACTGAGCATCAAAGAACTGAACCATGCGTTCACAGCACAGTTGAGCTTGTGGCAGTGGCTCCATTTCTTTGCATGGCTGGAAAGACACAACCACAGCAAATCAGTATTCCGCCAATCAAAAGCCAAAATTATGGGAAAGCTGCCAAACACAGTGGAAAAGAGTGAATGGATGGCCGATGGAATGACTCCGAAGACAGTCTGGAAGATGGACACAAATCCAGACCCAACAGCCTTAAAGATGTGGACAATCCCAGTAGTGCTCGAGGCATTGAAAATGCTTGGGGAAGTTGGTGTTTAATTTAACAGGGATTGTATCCCGGCTGATGATCTCGCAATCTGGAGAGCATACATCGTCATTTTTGAAACAGTAGCGCCTTTAGTCTGCTCATCTTGTCAAACTTTACATTAACAGTATCAATGTGAGGTCACATTTCTGATACTTTTATCTCTCGAGGGGGAAGAAATAAAACTTGTCCACAACATGTAACGACCTTAGGGACTGAAATTGCGTAGGCTATACCTGGTTGCACACGGCAACAGCTTTGGTCACTCAGCACCACATAACTTCCATTCAAAAGTACATGAAATGCTGGTCGAATCAAAGGGATAGGAGAACCCTTCCGAAAACAGGCCAAGTTCGTGACCCCTGCATTGCAAAGGCCATGAAGGGACAGCTGCTTGCAGTTCACTGAATGACCAACAGTAGTCTTGCATTCATTTCCGCTGAGAAAGACCTCTGGTTCTCCGTTCAGACATTTGTATTTAAAGGGCAACTCCTACTCTTCTTTAATATAGCTATCGCCTAGTCGCTCGTACCTGCCCACAGCAAGATGTTTCAGACAGTTTGAAAAACAAAAAGTGGAAATGGGCAGATTAATGATGCCATGTAGAAACCATACTGTTGAACGACTTTCTGCAACTGTGAAAGGCAACTTTTCCAACTTCTCTATTTGAAGCATGGTGAAACTCGCTTCCCTTTTTTAACCATTGTCTGTTGCCCTTCGGATAAATTAAAGGCAGTGAAAAATTCACACCTGTTAATGTACTTCCATGGAATTTGGGCATTTTTCAGTCTATAACGTCCAACCTAACTGCATGATGGAACAAAGCTGACTTTGTCAATGATATATAAGGGATGTCTGTCTGAATGATATCAATCGCAGATGACACTTTGGCAGTCATTACAACATTGGCGGTAAAAGCCGCTTACCGCCGTGCAGCTCTAGTCCATGAGGAAACAAAGCAGATGTCACACTGTGGGACACACATCTGTGAAATCATAAGGGAAAGTGACAGCTCAGTGACCATACATTGGGTGAAAACGACAGACAGTAGAGAGGTAGTAGTGTTAAAGTACATGTAGTAGGCAGGTTTGTATTCTTACCTGTGTCTCACTGGAAATATTGCAGGATCACCGAGTTCCTCATCTTCACTGTCCACAGGCTCCACAGCTGCAACAACACCGCCATCTGGACCATCCTCCTGCAGAAAAGGCACCTGCCGTCACAAAGCTCAGTTGTGAAGCATACAGCAGGCCACGATGATCTGGCACACCTTCTTTGGTGAGTAGAATAGGGATCCACCTGTCATATGGAAGCACCTGAACTTGGCCTTCAGGAGGCCAAAGGTCCGCTCTATTATCCGCCGAGTTCGCCCATCGGCCTCATTGTAGCGTTCACTGGGGTCAGTAGCCATGACAGGTTGGGGTAACCAGAGTCACCTGCAAATGAAGAGGGACAACTGTTAGACACGCACTAACCTGGAGGGATATCCCCAGACAACCATTCCCACTGACTTGCTTCCAGGTGTTCACCTATTAGCCACACACGGTGCCTCTGGAGTTGACCCATCACATAAGGGATGCTGCTATTCCGCTGGATGTAGGCGTCATGCACTGAGCCAGGGAACTTCACATGGGAGATGTACTTGTCTGCCAAACACACCATCTGCACATTCATGGAATGATAACTATTCCAGTTTCTGAACACCTGTTCACTCCTGCGGAGGGGGGTACCAAAGCCACATGGGTCCCATCAATGGCACCTATGATGTTGGGGATATGTCCCAGGGCATAGAAGTCTCCTTTCACTGAAGGCAAATCCTCCACCTGAGGGAAAACGATGTAGCTCCGCATGTGTTTCAGCAGGGCAGACAACACTCTGGACAACACGTTGGAAAACAGGCTGGGACATCCGTGATGCTATGGCCACTGTTGTTTGAAATGACACACTTGCAAGGAAATGGAGTACTGACACCACCTGCACTTGAGGGGGGATTCCTGTGGGGTGGCGGATAGCTGACATCAGGTCTGGCTCCAGCTGGGCACACAGTTCCTGGATTGTGGCACGGTCAAGCCTGTAGGTGATGATCACATGTCTTTCCTCCATTGTCGACAGGTCCACCAGGGGTCTGTACACCGGAGGATGCCGCCATCTCCTCACATGTCCCAGCGGACGGTGCCTATGAAGGACACTAGCGAGCACAGAGTCAAACAACTCAGAGGTACATACCCACAGCTTACACAGAACACGAATCATAGTCCGAAAATTAGCCTATATGTGTGTTGAGGCTAGGCCTAGGTATGTGTGACGCAGTTAAAAATTAAGTCATGTGGGCCCCTGAAATGGCGGCTGCCTGACCTGTAAAGTGGGACAATGGGATGTGAGGTAACTGCGCTGGCATTGTACACTGTTGCAGTAGGCGGTCGAAGACCGCGGCGCAATGCTGCATTGGTTAACATTGGACCCTATGGGTCCCAGGAGCCACTGACGATGTACGCTGGCGGTGACGGTTCGCACCGCCGCGGACGTGACCGCCATTTTCTATCTGTTCAATCACTCGATACCTGATCTTCGACAGGAGAGGATCTACACTGCAAGTGCTGCTGTGATTTCGGTCTGGAAGAGACTATGGCTCGTGAGACTGGGGAAAGGGCTCCTGCCTTCACATCGGACGAGTTGGAGAAACTTTTGGATGGGGTCCTCCCCAGTATACGCTACTCTATGGTCCTCCAGACAAACAGGTATATACACTGGGAGCATGCTCTGTGGGCTATGCCTGTGTGGATTGAGGTGGATGAAAGATGGGGGTGGTGATTGGGGCATGCATGAAACGACGGTGAGTGCATGTGCATCATGGCAAGGGTAGGGATGGGGGCCAATGACTGTGACAGTGCATTTGGTAATAACTTTTTTGTCCCCCTGTACAATTCATGTAGGTCAACGCCCACCACAAAAAAGATATTTGTCGTGCCGTCGCCAAGGACGTCCGGACCCTGGGGGTCCACCACAGACGGAGCACCCACTGCCGGAAAAGATGGGAGGACATTCGCCGCTGGAGCAAGAAGACGGCAGAGGCCCAGCTGGGGATGGCCTCCCAATGTGGGAGGGGTGCCCATCGAACCATGACCCCCTGATGTTCAGGATCCTGGCGGTGGTGTACCCAGGGTTGGATGGGCGCTTGGGGGCATCACAGCAGCCACAAGGGGGTGAGTACACTCTCATTCTGCTGATATTCCGTGCAGTGGAGGTGTCTGGGTGGGAGAGGTGGGCTGTGGGTTTTCCTAGGCCAGGGCGAGTTTAGGAGGGAAGGTCCCCTTGTTCTGGCAGAGCCTGTGGCACCCCACCCCACCTGTGTACAGTGCCAAGTACACCTAGTCACGCTCCTGTTCCATCCATGTGCGCAGATGTCATCCATAGCCTTGTAGGCCATGTCCCAGGGATTGAACAGTGGAGCCCAAGTGCGCGGCGTAGTGCAGGGGGCTTCTGTGTCTGTCGTGTCTGCCAACGGTAGCGGTAATGCATGCACTCAAGATGTCTTTCTTCTGTTGTCCCCCCCTTTTTGTGGTCTCCCTGTTCTTGTGTGCATCAGCATCATCAGGCGGAGGAGCAGTGGCACCGGAGCAGGAGGGAGCTGCATCCCACATGGCCCTGGAGGGTGACACTACAGACTCGGAGTTCACCAGTGGGACGGAGGGCGAGGGGAGCTCCACGGCGGGGACAGGAGCTGACACCAGTGACACGGACTCGTCCTCTGATGGGAGCTCCCTTGTGGTGACGGCAACATCCGTGCCCCCCGCATCTACAGGTACAGCCGCCACCCCCCTACCAGCACCGCCCTCCCAGCAGGCCCTCAGACTTTGCCCCGTGCCCGCTCACCTAGGAGGGCATCACATTCGCCCCAGGCACCTCAGCCCCTACCCCAGTCAACCCTGCTGCCTTCATCAGGTCCCTCACTGTGGGGCAGTCTACCATTTTGAATGCCATCCAGGGTGTAGAAAGGCAGTTGCAACAAACAAATGCATTCCTGGAGAGCATTCATTCTGGTCAGGCGGCCCTTCAGCGAGATTTTCAGACTCTGGCCTCAGCACTGATGGCAGCCATTGTCCCTGTCTCTAGCCTCCCCCATCCAACTTCCTCCACCCAGACCCAATACCCTCTACCTCAGCCTATCCTATGCACACCTTCAGACCAGCATGCACACACATCAACACACAAGGGAAGCTCAGGCCAACATAAGCACCACACATCCTACAGGCACTCATGCAAGCATCACACACATGCAGACACACCAACATCCACTGCCTCCATGGTGTCCCCCTCCTGCTCGTCTCCCTCCCAGTCTCGTCTCCACTCACACCTCCATGCACTACATCTACAGCCACTACTGCCATCACCAGCACACACACCACCACACCGCGCTCACGTGCAGTCACCACCCCTACTGCCATTCACGCGTCCCCTGTGTCCTCTCCCAGTGTGTCTGTGACGCCACCTCCCAAGATACACAAACACAGGCACACACCCACCCAACCGCCATCCACCTCACGACAGCCTCCAGCGCCTGCACCGTCACCCAAAGTCACCAAACTAACACCTCCTACAACCACAACCTCTTCCTCCACTCCCAAACCCCCTCCAGCTACCCGTCCCAGTGTTTCCCAAAAACGTTTCCTGTCCAACCTTGACTTTATTTCCCACACCTCCCCCCCTCGTCTGTCTCCTACGGCCCGACTCTCCAGGTCCCAACCTAGCATCTCAGCCACAACATCTCGGGGACCAGTGGTGCCTGTAGTCACCGGAATCTGGAGTGCACTGGCCACCAGGGCAGCCAGTGTGGCACGGAGCTACAGCACAGACAGTCCCCCACCTGGGAAGCTTCAAAAGTTGGCCAGTGCCCGGCAGGAGAGGGGGAAGACTCCAGGCACCAAAGCTGCTCCCAGGGGTACAGGTGGGACTGTGGAGTCAGCTGCGACACCTTCCAAGGTGGGGAAGGGCCACAAGAAAGTCAGCAGGTCTGGGAAGAGCAGCACGGCGGAGAAGACCGCCATCATCCCCGCTGCCCAGGAGGCCACCGCCAGCACCTGCCCTGCTGCCCAAGGGGCCACCGCCAGCACCTGCCCTGCAGCCCAAGAGGCCACCGCCAGCACCTGCCCTGCTGCCCAAGAAGCCACCGCCAGCACCAGCCCCGCTGGGCAGAGAGGACCGCCAGCACCAGCCCCGCTGGGCCGAACAGGAACGCCAGCACCAGCCCCGCTGGGCCAGACAGCACCACCAGCACCAGCCCCGCTAGGCCAGAGAGGACCGCCAGCACCAGTCCCGCTGGGCCAAACAGGACCGCCAGCACCAGCCCCGCTGGGCCAGACAGGACTGCCAGCAGCTGAGTCACTGCAAAGGACCCCGCTGCCACATGCACTGCTGATCAGGGCACCGCCGCCACAAGCACCGCTGAACAGGGTACCACCGCCAGAAGCACTGCTGAACAGGGCACCGCAGCCAGAAGCACCGCTGAACAGGGCACCACCACCACATGCACCGCTGAACAGGGCACCGCCGCCACAAGCACCGCTGAACAGGGCACTGCCGCCACATGCACCGCTGGCCCATTAGCGCCAAGGGCACTGACGCTACTGACTCTGTCACGAGCAGGATGAGGCACTCTGGGCACCAAGCCCCCTCCAGAACCAGTGGAGAGATCCGTCCACTACCTCAGTCCTTGGCAGGATGAAGCACTCTGGGCACCAAGCCCCCTCCAGAACCAGTGGAGAGATCCGTTCACTACCTGAGTCCTTGGAAGGAAGAAGCACTCTGGGAACCAAGCCCCCTCCAGAACCAGTGGAGAGATCCATCCACTACCTCAGTCCTTGGTAGAATGAAGCACTCTGGGCACCAAGCCCCCTCCAGAACCAGTGGAGAGATCCATCCACTACCTCAGTCTTTGGCAGGATGAAGCACTTTTGGCACCAAGCCCCCTCCAGAACCAGTGGAGAGATCCATCCACTACTTCAGCCCTGGCAGGATGAAGCACTCTGGGCACAAGGCCCCCTCCAGAACCAGTGGAGACTGTCATCCACTTGAGAGACTGTGGCTTTGCACTCCCCAGGATGCAGCAGTGGTCAACTCACCCACTGTAGAGACTTGGGAGACTGTGGCTTTGCACTCCCCAGGATTGAACAGTGGGCAAGCCACCCACTGTAGAGACTTGGGAGACTGTGGCTTTGCACTCCCCAGGATTGAACAGTGGGCAAACCACCCACTGTAGAGACTTGAGAGACTGTGGCTTTGCACTCCCCAGGATTGAACAGTGGGTAACCCACCCACTGTAGAGACTTGAGTGACTGTGGCTTTGCACTTCCCAGGATTGAACAGTGGGCATGTGGCCCCCTCGTGGATTTGGCGTTGTGCACTCAACCGGCTGAGGTGCCCCCCCTTTCCCTCCCCCTGAGGTGCCTGTTTTATTGCTATCTGATGCCCCTGTAGTGTTCTCTCCGTCATGGTCGGGGATCTTGTGTGGGCCTCGCCCATACCGTGTGGGCCCACTGTTCTACAGACTTCAATGGAGCATTACCTGGACTACTATTCTTGGTGTATATTTTGTTTATAGTATATATATATATTTTTGCGTACTGGATTTTCATATATTACAATGGTTACACTAATTTTCTTTGGTCTTTGCATTCTTCCGGGGGGGTTGGGGGGTGTAACTATATTGTATCATGATGTATTAGTGTGTGTGTTGTCGTGGGTGAGGGTGGGGGGGGTGTTGCGTGTGTGTGTCCCTGTTTTTTCCCTCCCCCTCCCCTGTGTCGTAGGTGCAGTAGTCACCGTGGTCTTCGCCGCCGGCGTTCGTGCTCCTGGTAGAGGAGCAAGAAGATAAGGGCTGGCAGGATCTGCAGCTCTGGTTCCATGGCATCCTGGTTCCTCGTGAGGTGTGTAGAGGTGAGCGTTTTCCATTCGAGGTCCTGTTTCTGCCGTGTTTTTGTCTGCGGTGAATCCGCCCCGGAAAAGGTGGCGGAATGGTAGGTTGTGATACTGTGGGCGGTACATTGTCTCCTGCCTGCCTGTTCGCGGTGACCGCTGCGCTGTTTGTTTGTACCGCCGTGGCGGTCGGAGTGTTAAAGTGGCTGTCTTTGTTGGCGGTTTCCGCCACGGTCGTAATTCAAATTTTTTTACCGCCGGGCTGTTGGCGGTCTTACCGCCGCTTTAACACCGTCTGCCAGGGTTGTAATGACCACCTATGTTTGTTAGGGAATATATCCTGTTGGACAGAGTGTTTATGTCATTATCGACAACAGCTTAACCCTTTTCTAAGTTTTCCTTGTCTATTTGCCTTGAACACAAAGCAGCTTCTATCTGAGAAAGCTTCCAGAACTCATTATACATAGCATAGATTAATCTTTTAGAACGTGGCTTTCTAGGACCTAGCAAAAAGTCCTGCAAGTCTACATCTTCAGAAAGAGTGTTAAGATGTTCTTTGACTGCGGCTAACGTGTTGGACTGTACCCATTGTTGGCACAATTTACCCACACTGTATGTTGTAACTATACCTGTTGCACCATCTTGCAATAACACGTAATGACATGGGATGTGAAATATATCCTAATACCCAAGCATAATGAGTGTAGCATCTAACCTAAAAGAGATGTTAAATTTAATCTGCCAATGCCATGTCCATGAGAATAGCCCCCCAACCCTTGTTACCTTGGAATGTGGTCTCTAGCTCAGATTCTGTAGGGACATGAAGAGTTGGTCAGCGTCAAGGTGACGTGCAGCATCGATAGCAGCGATGGCATCTGGTTGGAATCCCTCTATCTGTTTAAGTGAGGAGTATTTATACAGAACCCCTTGGCCCCCTGACGTAGGTCTGTTCCCAAACAATAGATAACAAGACATGCTTGGGATGGTAATTTGTATAAACAATTCCCTCGAAAGCGTGAAGAGGAAAAGTACCTAATGTGAACACCTACAGTTTTTTAATTTTGTCACTTGATACTGACGCGTTAGCACAGTGGCACTGATAATGCAAAACTAAAACATGGGCCTAACTAAAAACAAGGCAGCCATCTTTAGAGATTTAATTAAATAAATGCACTAAAATAGAGCAAGCTAAGTAGGGTAAAAGTCACTGGGTGACAGGGGCATGAGTCTGCCAGCCAAAGGCTGAACTTACTCCTGTATTCCATTACAACAAACTAGGATTTACTACAACAGCTCAAGCCCCAGGATAACCTCCCCGACTGATCTCTGCCAGGCTCATGAATTACAAGACAGAGATAATATACTCCAGATCGCCCTTAAACATGGGCCCTGCACACTTGAAGGGAATGAAGTTAACATAAAAGGCAGAGAGGGACATATGTACCTATCAAGAAGATACTGCGACAACAAAGCATTAAATACTCTCTGATCTTTCTGAAGAAGCTAAGGCTAGTTCACAAAGAGAAGCTACACTTTCTACCATCTGCACAGGTGGTGTGGCAGTGGATGGAACAGCAGGGTTTGTGGTCAGACCCGGAGGCCCCATCAAAGCCATGCATGACAGCAGTGGAAACCCAAGAAACCCAAGAAAGGAAGAGGTGCAGGCAGAAAATTGTCCCAGATGAAAGCACAGATGAAGGTGGAACAAGAGACGGCAGTGGAAGAAATCAAAATCTGTAGTGACATTCTCAGCAGTAATATATGGAGTGCAATAGCACCAGAGTGGGGGAGCGTGAGACAGACTCTGCAGGGTCTGACATAGAGACTAAGGGGGAACACCTGCTTCTGATCACCACAATGACATCAGATCATATTGTTTTACATGACACCTATGTGCGAACTGTAAGTACCACATGGGATACACAGGCCTGTGGGGATGGAGGCCACTAAGTATGGGCACATGCCCAACACTTTGTAGTTTTGATGCATAAGCTCAGGTTCAATAGAGGTATGGTGAGGAGCCTGTGCGCAGCACCCCATTTGATTTTCTATATCTTTGTTTAGTCCCTACAAAGACTACTCCTGAATAATATAGCTTGCAAGACTTTCTTTAACGTCACATGTTTACATAGTTAAGGGTACCCGCATACTGTGAATTTTGGGAGTGGTCATTTTCTGGATCACAAGGTAGGGTGTTACAGTTGGGGATTACGCACACAAAGACACCATACCACACATGTGGGGGGGAGAAACAACCCTTGTTGGGGCACTGATGACCCCATATGGTCATGTAGGATTGCTAGGACAAAGACATAAACTCTGAACTTGATATTGTGGAACATCAATGGCCTAGGCAGAGCAGTAAAAAGAGGCCTACAAGCCTTTTCCTGCATCCCCTACTCGCACCTAATGACACCATGGTTGTGCTGTATTTACAATACAGTGCACCATGGCATTCGTTAGCACAATAGCTTCAACATTTTTGATGCTATTGTGGCGCTTTGCTATACTAGCGTCAAACATTTTGACGGTAGTGCAGCAAAGCACAATGAGTCCCATTAAACATAATGGGTGTGTCATTTTAACACCTTCTCTGAGCAGACATTAAAAATGACAGAAAAAATGACACAGTGAAATGTTGTAAATGTCACTGCAGCATTTTTTTGGGAATCCAGGTGCCGGAACACCCCCTTTGTATTCATTATGCCTGACACAGGCATAATGTGGCTCAAGGGTTTGCAAAGTGGTGCAATGCAAACTTTGCACCACTTTGTAAATATGGCAAGGCAGAAAAGCCCCAGTAGCATACAAAAATGGTGCTATCCCCGGTGCTATGGTAGCACAAGGGGCTTGAAAATATGCCCATTAATTTGAGGGAGGGACAGCACTCCTGAACATGCAGAAATACTGTGAGGAAGCTCAGGTCAGCATAGTGAATAATTGGGTGTACGAAGATAGGGAGGACCCGGCATTCAGAATGGACAGCTGGGGAATAGGAGACTACAGCTGCATGCATGCACTATATGGGGGCCGATTACATGAGAAAGCATGCCCAGCATTGGGCACAGTAGTAAAGATATGGAACGGTCTGCTTAAGGAGATGAAGTGGGACACAAGACTCACACTCCGCACACCACTTTGGGAAGGCACACGACTCCTCTGCATGTGACTGGTCCACAGGGCTTACAAGGGTGGGAAGCGATTGGTATATCAACCTTGGCAGAGGTGTGGGAATCCAGTGGGGTGGTTCCCATTGATCATCTCTGAAAGGAATATGAGATGCCCACCATACAATGGCTTAAATACAGGCAACTGAGACACACACTCACCAACAGCATAAATATAGCTGAGGAACACAGGAAGACTCCCCGCTAGAACAGAAGCTACTTGATGGACAGGTGAAATATAAAGTGATATCCCTCACATACAGCACACTAATGCGAAACACAGAGTGAGTACTGGGAACAAGATGTTGTGGGGATTGATGATGAAGACCTGTAAGAGGCACTGGGTTTCCCATCTGAAGGAGCCATTAAGGATAGCAACTGGTTAATACAACTGAAAGTCTTACATAGGACTTTCTATACCAGAACACTGATTCATAAGATAGTGAAGGCTAGAACTGCTCTGTGTCGCTGGAAATGTGGGACAGAAGGAATATCCAAATACACTTGATGGACATGCCCAGAAATAAATCACTTTTGGGAGCAAGTAACAAACTTATTTGTGGGAGCTGTGGGATCCCCCTTTGATCTGATGCCCAGAGTGACTCTATTGGTAATATGGGAACCTTCAGACCTCATGAGATACCAAAAGATCCTGGTTAATTTGGGTTATATGGTGGCAAAGTGGGACATCACTCAGTCATGGGGAATAGACCCCCCCCCCAACACTTATGAGATGGGAGGAGGCCTTGGAAAGCTGCAAACTCCTGGAAAGAGAAGTTCACAAGGGCTGGGGCTGTAAGAAAAATTTGAGAAGATTTGGAGGGCCTGGGATTCGGAAGACATGCACTAGATTCAGAGAGGGAGCAGCTAAGCATCATCTGAGACAAAGGGAAGGGGGCATAGAGGAAGGATCGGGAACATAGGAACCTGTAACGGACTAGCACCTAACTGAATGTTATAATTAGCCACCCACTCAGTCGAGAATATTGGTGATATGGGGGATGAGGGAGGGATAGGTGGGGACAGGAATTGGTGTTGTAACATTTGAAAAATTCTCTAATACCTTGAAGATATGGTGTTTGTGCAATTGTATCTGCTTTGTATGTCAACAAATAAAATAAAAATCATTTTCAAAAAATTCAATCAGATGAACCAGAGATATGCAATTTTAAGGATTTAAGTGAAAATAGCACTTAAAAACATAAGGTGTCAACTGTGGCTATGTAGTAGCTTTAGAGTGGGATACAGTTACAGTTTCAGGCTGGCCGTGATGGTGTGTAGGCTAATCAGACCTTGGATCACTCTGGGGTCCTGAGATCAACAGATGCAGATCCAGTCCTTCTTTTCTAGGCAAGAGGGAAGAAGGCAGAAGGTCAAAGCAGTTGGGCAGTAGCCCACAGAGTGGAATTCTTTTGAACAGCACAGTGTACTGAAGAGTTGGGGTGTTAGGTCCAATATTTATACCTGGTACCCACTTCAAACTGGAGGAAGCTTCTAGAGGTTTCTACCCCAAGGAGTCAGGCATCTCCTTCTTCCCTGTCCTTGCTCCAGCTTGTTTACGGGCACAATAGACTAGTGACAATCCCTTTCTGAGAGTGCTCATACAAGTGTAGTAGGGGACAGCTCCTTCATCTCATGAACTCAGAGTGGCCCATCCTGCCTGCACCTCTCTTTCCTTTTTCTCACTGGCTGGGAGCAATATCAAAGGCCACCTGTTAGCTGCATCTAGTTATGTGACCAAGGAAAAGCCTTCGGGTACCAAAAGGTTAGGACAAAAAATGACAACTTTCTAAAAGTGACATTTTCAGAATTGTGATTACAAATCCAACTTTACTATTAAACAAGTCTTTCCATTACAATTCTTTAGACACCAAACTTGCCTTGTATAACTATTCCTAATCCTAATTGAAAGTTGCAGCTGATTAAATGTAATAAGGTAACTCCAATGCCCTACAGTAGTGAAACAAGAGTTTAGGAGATTTCACCATAAGGACATGTACAAATTAAATATACATGTCCTACTACCTAAATACACTGCACTCTGGACTTTTGGCTGTTCAGGTCCTACATATATATTAAAAAAGAAGGTGTGCGCCTAGCAAAAAATTTGTTTTATCAGGTCTAAAAGCAGTTTAAAAACTGTACATTCAAGTTGCCATGACAGACCTGAAACATGTTTGAAAAGCTACTTAAGAAGGTGGCACAATCAGTGCTACAGGCCCATTAGTGGCATTTAGTTTACAGGCCATGGACACAGGTTGTGCAACTTTAGTACATACTTTCAAGTAAATTAAATATGCCAGTTGTGTATAAGCCAATTCTACCAAGATAGGGGAAAACAAAGCATCAGCTCCTCTCCTTATGGACTTGGCTAGGTTTCAGCTTTCAGCTCAGAACTAGCAGTCTAGTAGTCTCTGTAAGGATCTTCTGGCAGTAACTTGGGTGATAATTTGGGGCGAAGGACCTCTTCAGCCAAATGATCACTTGACGGGCCTTTTACAATGTGGCTTATCTGA
Organism: Pleurodeles waltl; assembly: GCF_031143425.1. Classification (NCBI taxonomy): domain Eukaryota; kingdom Metazoa; phylum Chordata; class Amphibia; order Caudata; family Salamandridae; genus Pleurodeles; species Pleurodeles waltl. The sequence continues at coordinate 222,160,381 of NC_090437.1, forward strand.
TATGGGAATTTCAGAAATAACTTTGGGAATGTCTGACATAACCTGTATGCATCAGGATGCTAGTCTTAGACACATTCTAAAAAATAAGGTAAAAATAAGGTAAAAACACATCAATTCAGACCACGTTGTTTATGTGAATACCAATAATAATAAGAATAGTAATTATTATTATTATTTATTATTATTATTAGTAGTAGTAGTAGTAGTAAGCATTAAAATAAATATACTTGAATGTAATTTTATAAAAAACAATAACATAAAATAGCAAAGAAATGCAGTAAACTATGCATTCATTATTTTCTTAAACTTTGCATGTTTCAAGCGAAGACATATTTAAAACTTCATAAGATATAAGAGATGTTCTGAAAGACATGATCCTAAAAGCATAATAAAGCATTTGTTGGTTAAGGGAAGATGTGTTTTAGTAATTAGACAGATCAGACATGATACTAAATTTGCCAAATTAGAAATAATGTGGATTTAAAAAGGGAAAATAGTTTGTTGACATTTTTCTGTTTCTCAACACAGTCTTTGTAGTAGTCATAAGACCCTGTGCATGTTTCATGTCGAATCACAAGTTGTTTTCGGTCTTCATCTGAAGATACGTTGATGACATTAGTTTCTTCTGCAGCCTACCTGTGTTCATGAAGAGAAACAGTCAAGGCATGCTTGTTCTAATTATCACTCAAGGGAAATGTGCTAGGATGTGGTTGCAATTGCAAAGCTCTCAGTGATGATGAGAGTACTTCATTTGGAGGCACGAATGACATCAATGACGCTAACCGATCCTCAGGAATCTCGTCAAAAGGTGGCGCTATTGAAATTTATCGATCATAACTAAGGCCCCCTTTTATCTCTTTTTACTGATTTTCACAGGTAAATACAGAAAGAAAAACATTTATGTTCCTGTCTGTATTTAATTTTAAATGTGAATAAAGACAGAAATTAGTTATTTTCTGAGGGACTCTGAACACCGTCAGTCATGACTTTTAGGCTGATGGATGTGCGAGCAGATCTGAAAAGTGAAGGGAAAAAAATAAAGCTATGTTAGTAATGAGGCTTCAACAGCAGTAGATATTCTCCTAAGCTTATTTTCATATTTTCATTTAAGTGTATAAATGTATCATCTTTGGTTCTTTATATTGTTGAAACTTGTCAGACATTCAAATAGAAATGTACAATCATCGGTTGAATACATGTGAAAAATACTAGTTTCAGCTCCATTATTTCACAAAACCTAAAATAAACACAGATAAGTACAGATAAAACTAGCACAAAATAAGTATGGATAAATACAGATGGAAAAATATAAAATAACCCATAAAATCAGGAGCCCTAAATATAACTACCATCCTGCAATTGGGTTTAAATGCATTCCTCAGCATTGTCTCTGGTGTGACTGCATTGATTGCTCCAGGTGTAGATCCCAAATGGTTTCAGCTGAACAGTTTATACATTAGAACACAGGTTTCACTTGTATAGCATCCATTTTGCAAAAAGACAGCATCCAGTTTTTTACTAAGTTCAGAAAGCCAAGCATGTTCCATTTAGCATGGTAGCGGTTCTCTGCATTTCTCTTAAGATGGAAACGTGTACTTCAGGCCGTTAATATCCTCATCAGGTCAGGAGGAGGATGACAATACCACAGTGGATGGGCAAGAGAATGGTAGGAAATCATCCTAAAAGACTGGGGAATAAAGAGTGAAAACATGATGTTATCAGTACCAACACAGCTTTAAATCCAGTCACCAGTCCACATCCAATGTTCTTAAAATAGTACACAATACCACTTGTTGAAACGTTAAAGATCTTTTGGACAATATCAGCAAAGTGGGTCAGGTGCTGAGTCTGTAACAGCCTCTGAATCTCTGAAGCAGTTTTGACTGTCTGCAAGTTATAAGTTTCTGCTGCAGAAGTCAAAAGGTCTTCCTTTTGTAGTAACACAGTGACCAATCTGCCAAGTAATCAAACACATGCCCCTCACATCAATACTATGCTAAGTTATACCTTTGATTAGAACATTGGAACGTTGGCAGCTCCATTGAAAACAATGGAGTGCTGCGGGCTTTTACTGGCCGGTAAAAGCCCGGAGCGCCAACATTCCAATGTTCTCTTTGTTCACAGCAAGAGCTGTGAACAAAGCCTTGCGGAGCCCGAGGGGATTTTAATCCCCTCGGGCTTCGTGAGGAATTTCTTTAATCTAATAGAACATTCTGCCCTGAGTGGCAGAATGTTCTAATAGCCTTAGAACCCGCCGTAGCGGGCTCTACCGATTATTAAAGGCCCTTTCCCTTGTTAAATGCCCTCGCCTTCGGCTCGGGCATTTAACACAGGAGCGGGCCTTTAATAGCCGGTAGAGCCCGCTACGGCGGGTTCTAAGGCTATATTACATGTTGAGATGTTGAGTACAAGGTTCTTTCATATCACTTTATGGTTTTAGGAACCATAATCACATAAAGCTGGGCAGGTTCAGCCCATAGTAACTCATTTTGGTTAACATAAAGAAGAACCAGTATTCAGTAGTTCATAGTGCACGGGGATGAATGAAATGTGAGAAACTAATAGGAGACATATTAACCCAGACGTAAAAGCATTACTCATTCCATGCAAGGCAATTGAAATACAAAGGAGTGAATGACCTGGAAGATTTCTGCAGCTGAAAGCACTGAGAAACATAGGGTTATTCTCATTCAAGCACATGTAAGAAAAAGGACATTTCCATGAATGGGATAGACTTGAATTGTGCAGTTTGGTCATACCAGCCTAAACATCTGAATTTATAGCATTCATGAAAATGTGAAGTTGTCATAGAAACTGAAATAATGTTTTGTATTAGACATGCATAACGTGGATTTTCACTAAATAAAACATGGTGTTTCATGCATATGCTCGATACTCAAAAACGTATGCGCTGCTTCGTTTTTGGAAATTGCTTTCTGTGCCAATGTTAGGTTAGGTTCTGAGGCTCAAAAATAGCTGTTTCATTCAGACATCTGATCTAAGAGTTTGTAAGGCCCAATGTAATTGTATTACAGCTCTTAACTGAGCCTGGCCATATTGTAACAGACCAAATTCATATTTAAGAAGATTTAAGGCTTAGGATGATGTTGTTTAGTAAAGATACTCCTTTAGAAAGCATGTGCATATCATTGTCCATAAACCTGTTTGCAGGTTTTCGTTATGTATCTGTTGAACGATTTATTTTTTTCTGCAGCTTCTTTTTCTGTGTATTTGTTCCTTTCATTATAAGTGGCATATCATCCTGGCACTCAAAGTTACTTATTTATAATGGGGCTTGGTCCCCAAATACAATAAGAAAATTCCATGTTTCATTTAATGAATGACAAATGCTCCTTCACAGCCAGAAGACTGTAATATGCTAACCAACATTGCCACACCCTGCCTACACTATGGGGGTCATTCTGACCCTGGCGGCCGGTGACCGCCAGGGTCACCGACCACGGGAGCACCGCCAACAGGCTGGCGGTGCTCCCGAGGGCATTCTGACCGCGGCGGTTCAGCCGCGGCCAGAAAGGGTAAACCGGCGGTCTCCCGCCGGTTTACCACTGCCCTTGTGAATCCTCCATGGCTGCGGAGCGCGCTCCGCAGCCATGGGGATTCTGACACCCCCTACCGCCATCCTGTTCCTGGCGGGTCTCCCGCCAGGAACAGGATGGCGGTAGGGGGTGCCGCGGGGCCCCCGTAAGAGGGCCCCGCAAAGTATTTCAGTGTCTGCTAAGCAGACACTGAAATACGCGACGGGTGCAACTGCACCCTTCGCACCCCTGCAACTACGCCGGCTCAATTCTGAGCCGGCGTCCTCGTTGCAGGGGCATTTCCTCTGGGCCGGCGGGCGCTCTTTTGGAGAGTGCCCGCCGGCCCAGAGGAAATGTCTGAATGGCCGCCGCGGTCTTTTGACCGCGGTGCGGTCATTCAGCGGCGGTACCTTGGCGGACGGCCTCCGCCGTCCGCCAAGGTCAAAATGACCCCCTATATGTGGTAACAACTGCAGTTATGTGGGTGCCATATAGTGGATCAGGGTGGTACGCATTCCGACTAGAGATGTTGGAAGGAAAACAACACATTGAGATATTGAAATCATAGGGCCGTAAGGCTAAGCCTTCAGGAGAGAACTTATAAAAATTATAGGTTCTATTCTGGATCATGTAACTTATTTTAGAATCTGAAATGTTCATGTTTGATTGCTAATTCATGAATAAGGTTAAATTAACGTTTAGTATTTACATGTAGTATAAAGGGTTTCTTAAGATTTGTCATGGTTCCAAATCTCATACAGGTAGTCTCCTGGATGGTTGTATTCTGAAATAATAATCTCTTTAGGTATAATACATGATCAAAATAAGTCTTCCTTGCCTTGAATGCGCCAAAATGTTCATTCTAGTATTCATATGCTTGCATGGCCAAATTCTGCTTAAATGTGTCTGACTAAATCAGTTTATTGAAAGTGATTGTATTTTCTGGAATTGTTATGGACATTGTGAAAAATATAAAGCTGAGAGATATGACATGCACTCGCTCTGAAATTAGGAAATCTTCTCCAATAAATTTGGGTGACTATTAAGAGATGGAACTTCACAATGTTCCCAGTGTATAGTTGTATGTTTCTCTAGGACAGTTAGTTCTGTGTATGTAATTGTGTGCATAATGATGGAAACAATCAATTTTTTCATATTTAACACATTCATATAGAGATATCCATTGTTTAAGGTGGTATATGTCTACAAATCAAACTTCATTTGTTTTACAGTCTCTCTGTCTCAGTCATCTGAAATTGATCCAGGAATAATAACATTACTCATTAAAACCTCCAACATATATGGTAATTGCCATGTCTCATGTGGTCCCCTAATTAGATGAGGAACCTTTTTCCCATGCTATTCCCTCAGGCACAGGATAAGCTATGATGTTTGCAGTATAGAGAATGATTTGAGTTCTCAGAGATGAGAAACATGGTTGAAGTTCTTGGACCACAGATTCTGGAACTGTTCTTTTAGGAAGGTAATGTCCATTCAGTATCAGTAGAACAACAATTACCATTTTCAGTAACATAATGAAAAGAAATACTCCTGTAGTGAACCAAACATAGGTCCAAGGTGATATCCGATAACTGTCACAATACCAATGATAAGCAGGAAGAAATCAATGGCGTAAAGTGACTATGGAGGGCGATAGAATGTTTGCTGTGTAGAACTCATATAATTGTTCCTTGAAAAGGTATTCTCATTATCGCAAATTATGTTGACTCAGGCGGTGGCTCATTATAAACCATGGTGTTGTGTAGAACATTTGCTACTGCAATTATGGCACCATCAGATTAATCTAGGAAATCCATTGCTCTGTGTAGAGTTGGAAACAAAATGCACTCAAGTATCCCCAGCTGGGTGCTTAAAATAATAGTAGTTCATTCAGATAAGGGACAGGTTGAGAAGGTTTACTCTGAAACTTTCTTGATGTCCACGATGATCTGCTATGCAGAATCAGCCAAACGGTGCTTGATCATGTTGTTGATGGGCACCTATCAACTGCTCTTTGAAGCAAACAATGGAAACAAGATCACATTTTGGTTGCTTCTACACCTAGAACCTGAATCTGTAGTCTGCAGGATTGTTCAAAGGCTTCCTTGTTGTACATATTTTCTTGAATTAATACCCTACTTTAGGGAACCACCATTAAGCAGCTGTTAAAACCTTTTCTTCACTGGTGGTAAGACTTAAAATAATTATTACAGATTTCATGTTTCCGCTTTCCCAGGATTATCTAGGACTGTACGTGCATTGGAACTCCAAAGATCACCTTGTATGAAGTGCCCCTCCTAATATTCATTTAGGCAATCTATTCATTGTTCTCTGGACTCCACATGGAATATGGTACTAACTAAAACCTGAAATTAGTACCCTAACTGTCAATGCTTGTTTAATCTTGCTGTTAGGATGCTTAACTAATCTGTTGGACTCAAAACGGATTGTTGAATCCTAGACTAGCTCCGAGAGCAGACATAGCATTCTTGTAAGCATTGGAGGTAAGCGCAGGACCATTGCCTCAATGTAATTAATGTACTACTTCCCTGGCTAACCACATTTCTTTGTGGTTACACGCATAAGAATCAAGAACATTAATCCATGTATACCAATATATATTTAAACTGGTTAGCAGGGTTTATTGGGCAGATATGGTTCAAATATTTTACCTTAAGTGGAATATTTGGGGAATTGTGAGGTGAGTCTGTGGGAGTCTTCTAACAGTAAAACCTTTGGTTTGTTGTTAACTATTCCGCTGGCGGTATCAGGACCCTGCATACCGCCATGGATCTCAAGTGGTTGGGAACCGCCATGAGATCCATGGCGGTAGGCACTATCAGTGCCACGGAATTCCTTCCCTGGCACTGAGAGGGGTCTCCCCCACCGCCCGCTACGCTCCACGAATCCTCCCCCCACAACCCCACCCCCCGGCCACCCCCAAAGGTGGCCCAACCCCCCTCCCCACCCGACCCCGAACATGCACATATACACACCCCTACATGCACACACCCCCAACATGCACATATACACAGCCCTACACGCACACATACACCCCGACAACACATAGCCACACACATACAAACAGACATGCACACCGTCCGACCCACACACATTTCCCATACACACAACACCCCCCGCACGCATACACTCACTCACTCACCCCCTCTACACTTTCACACGCACACCCCCATGCACGCACCCAACACACAACACTCCCCACCCCCTTCCCTAACGGACGATCAACTTACCTTGTCCGATGATCCTCCGGGAGGGGACGGGATCTATGGGAGCAGCTCCGCCACCAGCACACCGTCACCAGAACACCGAATCATGGGACGTGATTCAGTGGGCGGTGTTCTGTTGACGTGGCGGTGGAGGTTGAGCAACCTCCACTTTCCCGCCGTCCGCCAGTATGGCTGCTGGCGGCTTTTCATACGAAAAAGGACGGCGGGCTGCCAGCGGTCATAATACACGGCGCGTAAGACCGCCACCACTGGCGGTCTTCAGCACGGCGGTACCTCGGCGGTCTTGCGAAAAGCCTGCCAAGATCATAATGACCCCCTAAATCTCCATTCTGCAAATGTTGGGGGTTCCATACTAAGCCAACGAGATGCTATACACATCTGTGCCACTGTAATTGCTATGAAAATAAAATAAGCCTCTTTCTTCACAGCTGCCCCACCACCCCTAGCTTTAAAACCCCCCAGCAGTATCATCAAAGGGGTAATCTTTGCCTGTTCTCCTATTTTCCAACTAATAAACGTGGCTCTATCTCACAAAAATGGAGCCAAACTAGGACATGGGAAAAACATTTGCACCATCTCTGTTTGACCACTGTCACAACAATGAGAGGTGCTATTTGGTCTCCTGCCCCATTTAAAACAAAGCATCAGTGAAGTATATTATAGATTGAATATAGTTTTAAAATGTTGGCACTCTAATCAACAAAGGTTTCCTACCAACTTCAAGCAACTGCTGTACTGAAAAGCCTCCTATGCCAAATCTTGCTTCCTAGTTGGCATTAACAGAATCTACGTTGTCGGGCACTCCTGCAATAACAAGGCATATAATGTCCCAATTCTATCCCTCTTATCAATAGACTCTACTAGAAGGACACGACCAAAAGAAGATTGATTCTTGCGTGACTGATGATAAAATCCCTGATCTGGAGATACCTATAAAATTAACCCTAATCAGCCCATATCTTTCTTGAATCTTGTAAAAAGAGCAGAGCACTGTAATCCCATGCTGTGCCTATCTTCTGCTAATTGTGTTATGAACAATAACAGGTGATGCCATTGATCTTCATAAAGGTGTATAATAATTAAATTTAGCTACCTTGACGACCCTTGTGATTTGCTGCCATACCTTATATGCTCCCCTTGTCATCTTGAACTTTGTCTTTTTGTAATAGCTAAGCTCAATATTCCTCACCAGACATTCCTTGCTCCCTGGGGAGTATCATATACTTCTCCACCCTCTTTGCCTTCTTAAACCCCCAAAGAAAACTGAAGCACACATTTTCAGATTTCCCCAACCAAAACTTGATGACTTCCAGGAGAATGGCCTGAAAATGATAAAGTAATTTTGGCAGAGTTATCATTTTGAGTATGTTGCACTTCCCCACCAAAGATAGATGCAGATAGTTAAGTCTTCTCAATTTCTGCCCAAAAGTATCCACAGCAGGGGCATATTTAATGCAACCAGATGTCCTAAATATGCTGTCATCTGTATCCCTAAATACGTAGCCCTCTCAACCCAGTGGGGGTCACCACACCCAAGCCCTTTAATACAAACCACTTGTGTCTTAGCAATGTTTAGTTTATAACCTGAGAGAACACCAAACATCTTAGCTTCCTTTTCTATCTCATTCAAAGCTAAAGAAGGGTCTAAGGCAACCACTGTGATATCATATGTGTAGGTTAAGACTTTGTACTCTGTTAGTCTAAAAGTGTAATAAAAGGGTCAATATAAAGGGCAAAGGTGAGTAGGGACCTCCTGGGGTGTCCCTCAAGTGATATCAGAATTTTTTCAGGCTTCAGTCTCATAATCCGCAATCTCACATTAGGGTTATGATATATTGCTTTCACAGCATTGATATGCCTTGGGAAAAAAATGTCCATATCCAAAACATCCCAGAAGTACCTCCAAGCAACCCAGTCAAATATATTTTCTGCATCTAAGAATACTAACCCTGTTTCTGTTGAGGTGACCTCAGCAATGTCAGATAAGGAGATAACCCTTCTAATATGATCCACGGTTCCTTGACCTGGTATAAGTCCATGCTGATGAAGAGACACCAAAGAGTAAATAACCCTACTCAAGTGATTAGCCAAGATCTTCCCATAAACCTTTGCAACACAATTTATTAGAGATATTTGCCTACATGATCCTGGGCCCAAGGGGGATTTACATTTTTTCCTAAAAAATTAGTTTCCTCCCATGGGGAAGGGATATCCCCCCTCAGGCCTTCAAAAACACTGAATGTAAGCCCTGTGAAAAGTCTTCATTAAAAATCTTGTAAAGTTTGAGGGGTATATTGTCTCGCTCAGTAGCCTTCCCTACTGCTAATGTAGTTTATTGCCTCACCCATTTCTTCAAAAGATATTGGCATTTCCAACAGAGCACGGTCCTCTTAGTTAAGTTGGGGTCCTGGTCATTGCATTTAGAATCTCATTATAACTGATTTGGGAAACAGCAACATCATCTGTACAAAGATTCTTGTAAAAATCACTAAATAACCTTATAATGTCAGCTAGGTTATCAAATCTACACCCTTGGGCATCCTGTATAGCCTCCATCCCTCTTTCAGTCTCCTTCTGCCTTACCCATAGTGCCAAAAGGCACTCAGTTATTTCCTCAAACTCATAACTATCCAGTTTATGGCTATAGAATTTAGCAGTGATTTCCTTGTTAAAATGTTGTAAGATTCTGACCTTTCAAACAGCACCTTTGTGTGTATATCGGTGATCTTGTGGCCCTGAGCAATTTCTTCGGCATGTCATTCCTCCTGTGCTGAAAGATCTTTATACAGCACCTGGATCATATTACATCTGACCTTTTGCTGATGTAGGACATTTCTTAATGCTTCCCTCTGATTCCAGCCTTCAAAGCATCCCATACCATGATTCCAGCAGTAGTGCTCCTATTGACCTCGAGAAACCGTATCAGCAATTGACACTTATAAGCCACATACTCTAAATCCAGCAAAAGCTTCCTGTTGAAAGTCCAGTTAGAGTACAGCTTCCACAGCCTGATGATCAGAACATCTTGGCCAATGGATTATGACCAGAGTGCCCTTGGATATCTCTCAACAGTGACCTGACCCCCAAGCACACACGCTAGGAAAAAATAATCAACCATACCAATTTATTGTGTGAATTAGAAAAAAATGTACACCCCGGATATGGGACCCTAGACATTTCCCAAAAATCCACAAGCCTGTGATCTTTCATCATCCACTGAAGAGCCCTCCAGATCACTGGATTCCTGCTTGAGTACACCCTAGGCTCCAGTGGATCTTCCTTTACCTCTAAATGTTAATTAAAGTCCCCACATAGAATCAAAGGAGTAGCCCAATTGACCAAATCTATATCCAAAAAACCATTGGACCCGATTCACAAAGATAAATATACACTTTTGGCCTAAGTTTAGATCAAAAGTGTAAGTTTACGATTTTTAGGTATTCACAAAGGTAAGTTACAAGTAGAATCTTTACGTCCGCACTTGGGATGGATCATCTGCACTCAGACCGGATCATCTGCACTTGGACCGGATCATCTGCACCTGGGGCATATCATCCGCACTCAGGCCAGATGAGGCAAAAATGCATGATGACACACCTACCATTCCCCACCCAGCTTCAGCTGAAACTCCTCAGCCCTCACCCAATCCCAGCCTTGCTGTACACATAAAAGCAAAGCTAACACAAACATACCCTTTCAGACCTTGCAACATGTCGCTGAATGTGTTTGTCACTTTGCACCTTCCTATGTGACAGGATTATTTGAGGAGAAGGAGGTGGAGGAGAGTAGAGATGATCTCCAGACAAAGGGTAAACCTCTTTGGGATGTCCAGACAAGATGTCATTTCCAGATAGCATTTTCCCCCGATATTATCCTGGAGATGGTTTGTGAGTGGGAGCAGGATGTAGACTCTGCGACCTGCTGCTCCTATGCCATCCCAACTTATGCCAAGATCCTGGCATTGCTCCATTTCTTTGTTACAGGTTTATTCCAGAGGGTCACCAGTAACCTTGTGGGCATCTCCCAGGCAACCCAGTCCAGATGTTTGCATCAGGTAATGAGCTGCATTAAAAGGAGTGCCAATCACCACATGTGAATGCCTGAAACACTGGCCAAAAGGCAAAGGATAGCTAGAGATTTTTATCTTATTTCCCGCTTAACAAGTTGTGCTGGGTGCAATTAATTGCACTCATGTGGCTCTTCAGCCACCTTGCCACAATGCACATCTTCTGCAACAGACACCTCTGGCACTCCATCAAAATGCAGGCTATCTGTGATGCTAGTGGTAGCTTCATTGATGTGCATGAGGTGTTCTCAGGCAGTACCCATGACAGCTATGTATTCCACTGGTCTCCTCTTGCTCAATGGATGGCAGAATTTGGCAACATGTGACTACTGGGTAAGTACCAAGCACCATACAAGTATGAGATGTATCATTGTGTTTGTACATTTGCAGAAACATTAGACAAAGCTGATCCTCATGCCACATTCATGCCCCCAACAGACACAGCATGTACCACTTCATACAGCATGTACTACACAGATGCATTAGGGACATCTTCAAATATATATACTCAATTTCCTTCCCCACGTGATGCAGCATATGCACTCTCCCCACATCTCCTTACACCATATAGTGTAACCACTGTACCTCAGCAGAGGTACATTAGGGCACACAGACATACATGAGCCATCATTGAACGTAGTTGTGGGCTCCATATTCAAGATTCAGATGTCTCTAAGGTATGGGGGGGTGCTGATGAACTCCCCTTAGGTTGTGTGTAAGAATATAGTAGCCTGTTGTGTTTTGCACAACATAGCATTAAATCATGGCATACACATACCTCTGGACCCTAATCGGGGTCTGAATCCGGGCAATAGGGTCATTGTACAAAACAGAGGGCAGGGTAGGCAGATGTGTGATCAGCTGGTTGAATTCTTTTTCACCTGAGCAACATGTTGTGTCATGGCTGTCATGTGGTTTGCAGTCTGTTGTCAATGATGACTGGTGGACTCTCAACACTCTCTCCATGTATGCCATCCTGAGACTACTTTGTATGCCATACATGATGTCTATATACAACAGCTGTGCCTAAGAGGCAAAAGATTGTCTGTGCATGTTGTCATGTGTACATGTCATGGACTAGCATGTCAAATGTCTCATAAGGCTCCATTGGCTCTGGGGATCAAAGCTCAGCATGTGTGAGAGCTTCCTGGACAGTGTCACAAGAAGCCTCTGCTTCACAAAGGTCCTTGCCCATTGCACTGAAGGTGCCACATCAGAGGGTGAGTATTTTAAATTGTTTAAAAAAAAATATATTCTGTACTGATTTTAACTGGCACACCCAGCAAGGGATCCTACGCTCTGCACGTGGAGCGTACTCTCCCGGTGCAGATGATCCGCACTCAGGGCGAAGAATCCCGCGATGGGCCGAAACCCAATGATAATCAACAGGAAATGACACAGAGGAAATGTAAGGCAGGAGGTCCATGACAGGAAGTTGCAGGCAGCCATTTTCTAATTATACTGAGTCTTCCTCTGGTAGACACAGGATCCTCTGCTATCCTGCTGTGCTGTCCACACTGCCCCCAACATGGCTGAGGGAGATGAGAAGAGGGTACCCCCTTTCAGTGAGAGGGAATTTGACATCTTAGCTGGGGGTGTGCTAGACAACTACATTCAGCTTTGTGTGAGTCCCAAGAAGCAGCTGAGTAATGCAGTTCCTGCTAGGATCTGGGAGCAGATAGCACAGCGCTGCAGTCTAGTGGGCATATACCACTTGCAGGCCAGGACATGGTGCAAGCGCTGTGAGGACCATAAACGTTGAGTCCAACTAAAGGCCCAAGAACTGTTAGGACATTCCTCCCAGCCCTGCATGCACCAGCCCCGCCTCACATCACGGTACAGGAGGGTCCTGAGTACAGCCTGGCTGACCCTCCATGATCAGCTAGAGAATTTGGAGCAGCGGAGATCTGGTAAGTGCATTGCCTGCATACTGTGTTTGGTGGCATGATGTGAGTAGTGACAGAGCTGTACCAACATGTATTACATGTCACCGTGACAGAATCTGGGCAATTGCTGCAGAAGTCATAAGGCCAAAGTCCCATGGGATCACATTGGAAGCACTGACCAAAGTCCATCCTGAGACTTGCAGTGTGCTGGACACTACAGGAGAAATATCCATCACTCATGCATTTCTGTGAAGAAATGCAATGCCTACACCATGACTGGTGAAGCAAGGGCCTTATCACTGCTGGGTGCAAGGTTAAAAGGAGGATCCAAACACTGTCCAGAGTGAGGTCAAGTAGTTACATTTCTGGTGTTGGATGCTCGGTCATGCATGCCTTTGTTGTGTGTATCATCAGTGTAAAGGATTTTTTCCATTAATTTTGGAGTAATGGCTGACTTTGAAATACTTGTTTCACACAAAATGGTTCCAGGATTTCCAAGGTAGAACTAATGCACATGTCTTTGCAACAGTGGCACGGATGTCTCATGTAACAGCTAGGTAGCTGAGCCAACTTAGCACACATGCCAACTGGTGTACAGCACCAATAGGTAGTCTTGAACTGCCAAATGTGACACTTGCCATGTAGGTTTGCAGATAATTTCAGGTATCCATCAAAGCATGTAGTTGCAGCATGCCAATGGTCAGAAGCAAGGGCTGGTTTCTAATTGCACACCGACTCAAGCATTTATGTGGAATCAGACCATGATACACAGCAGACAATATGCAATAGTTTTATACTACCAAGTCTGTACTTGACAGGGTGATTATAGATACATGGCTTTTGGGCAGACAGCTCCAACCAGACTGAGTTCCATCTCCACTAGAATACTGACTTGTAAAGATGACTAGGTAGTGAAGACAGGAAACCCTTGGCTCAAATTACTTAGGGTAATTTGAACTTCAGTCCAATCATTCACACGTACAGCTTTTATGGCCCTTAGATCACGCTAACGTTTAGTCTTTGTCACTAAAGTAGTGTATATCACCCACAATTGTGACATATGTCAATGTGTGAGTTATGTTTGGACATCTCAGTGATAGTACAAATTCTATTGGGAATCTAAGTCACCTGGAATTGGTCAGTGACCTAAAAGGAGAGCAAAGTCAGTATTTGCTTCTTGCAATCATCTGCCTTGCCATGATTTGGACACCAACTACATAATGTTTTCACTTTCATATCAGTGGACTGGGCATGCCAAGAAGACCAAGGAAAGGATCAGGGACCGAGGAGAGCTTCTTGGGGACAATGGCAGCACACCCTCAATCATCTACTGAAGAGGAGAAGTAGGGACATGTATCATCTACAGGCAGGAGAAGTGTGCAAACCCAGATGGACACTGAAGACAATGATCAGGTGGAGGCCATGGATACTGTAGAGGGGGCCTTGATATGGACACCACTGGTCGGGGGCGGATTTTGCATCTCCCTTGGACATTGAAGAGCTTACCCAGCCAGACGTGTCCCAGAGTGGCAAACTATAGCACCCGGGCCTGCATCTCACCTCTCTCTACAACATAAGGTCCTCAGTCCAATTGGCCCCCAGCAGTCCCCCTCCAAGTGCTTGCATTAGTCCCACGGGGAGCTCACTTATCCCCAACACCCCACATCTCTCTTGTTCTACCCAAACCGCTCCCTTTGTTGTGATCCCTGTGGCTGCATCCCAGTAAGGGATGGTGGCATCTGAGGGGGAGCTGGTCAATGTCTCTCGGCTCCTACAGCTGTTGACAGATGAACAGCATAGGACCGAAGAGTAGTTGACCAATTCCCTGGATTCGATCCATGTCCGCCTCACTTCCTTGGGTGCAGCCATGATATCTGCCCTGTCTCAGAGTCCCCACCACACCACCACACATGTGCCTACCTGCCAATTCTCCCTCTCTATTCCCCCTACACCTCATACCCCCCTATGTGCCTCAGTCCTGAGGGGTGTCAGGTTCTCCAATGGCCAGACAGGAAGAGGCCACAAAGGCAGAGGATCCTATTGTCATTGAGACGGAGGATAACCAGATTGACAATTGACTGAACATTTGATTTGGACTGGACTTTTTCTTTACTCCCTCTAAATAGATTGTTTTTCCTTGATGTTTTCTGATGTGTTTTATTTATTTTGCCCAAACCCCTCCACGTCTCCTGCCCCTACTCCGTAAAGAGCAATATTTTATTTGGTTTCTCCCTTCCCACTGGATATTTTTTTTTTTACATTACAATAATCTATATATACAAAAATAGAAACACCAAAAAATAATGTGTTTAGTTCACTGTGCTAGAACCAAAGTATGGAATTCTACATCTGGAGTTGTTTAGCCATGCCTTTCACATGCCACAACTGTACACAGATAGTTCTAGTGCTGAACATGCCTTACCCACATTGTTGACACATACATGGCCTACAGCCACATTGAGCATTTGAACATCATAAACTAATGTCCAAACTAGTTGAAATGTGAAATGTTTATTTTATTTACATAGTTCGGTGCACACATATGTTTCAGTTCTCATGGGGATCTTGGCTGTGTCTTCTCAGTTTTGGTGGTGAGGATCTTTGCGATGTTGTGTATTTTCTCGAGTACTTAATTGCAGGTAGGTGTGGTGTCTGCCCAGTGTGTGGGTCTGCCTGTACATGGGGTATCTGAGCCTGTCCAGTGTGGGGGTCTGCCTTGATAGGGGGTGTCTGAGCTTGTCCAGTGTGAGGGTCTGCCTGGACAGGAGTGTCTGAGCCTGTCCATTGTGGGGGTCTTCCTGGCCAGGGGGTATCTGAGCCTGTACAGTACGGGTGTCTGCCTGTACAGGGGGTGTCTGAGACTGTCCAGTGTGGGGGTCTGTCTGGGCAGGGTTTGGAAGTGAGATGGTACAGGTAGATGTGTTGGCTCCCTTCTATGTGTTGATTGTGAAGAATCTGATACCATTTTGTGTATCCCCTCCATCATCCACATAGCCAGTGCAGGTTGTCTTGCACCCTCTTCCCTCTGCATGGCCATGATGTCATTCAGCCTCTTCCTCATTTCTTGACAAGATCTATCCATTGTCTCCAACACCTGGGTCATTCTGTGTACCAACTGTGGGTGTCGGCACATGTCCTGCAGTGAGGCAGACATGTCTGACATTGTAGCCCCTTTGGTACAAATAACCTGCCTCACATCTGATTGCTGCTGGAAACAATATTCCTCCTACTCTGCGACATGTAAATCTGCCAGCCCTCTCCGCCTGGGACGGCCTTGAATACAAGCAGCAGGTTCACAAGAGGGAAGGTGGTGCCAAGTGGGAGGTTGTGAGGAGTAGATTAGAGTAGACATTAGAGTTGGCATGTCTCTCATATGCTGGAGAGAAGGCCTGGGAGACAATGTCAGAGTAGGAGTGTGTAGTGGAACCAACATGTATGACCTGGTTGTGAGGGTTGTGAAGATGAGAGCAGTGGATTTAGGTTTGTGGAGAATGAGCAATCCTTTGAGATGTAGGATGGGGTACCATACCAACCACAGCAGATGTGGACTTTGTGAGCTGCATGGGTCAAATAAAGTGGTCAGGGGATTGGCCTTCACATTACTTGAAATCAGCCCTTGATCATCCTCCTCCTCTATCTCCTACCTCTCCTCCTCATCCCCTCCTGTGCTGTTCTGGCAGCTGATAAGGCAACTTGGAAGAGGAGTGGGTTCTCCAGTTGGATTGCCTGGTGCCCGTCACTGGTAGTTGCTCCTTTATCTAGACTCAAATCTTCATCCTCACTTGTTGTGAGAAAGAGGATGCAACAGGCTAAGGATTTGGCTTACATCATGATACGGCTCAACACGAGTATTAGTTAAAAGTATCTTCAATTCAACAGATGTTCCAAATGCGACCTGGTTTGTATGCCCCTACACGTGAGAGCTCACACTGTGGCATTTTGGTTTTTAATGCAGAAGTAAAATGCATAAGCAAACTCACCAGTTCCAACAACAGGTCTGTGTGATACTGAGATCCTCCTAGATGTCAGCTGCTGGACTGGGCTCCTTGAGTGAGTAGCAGAAGAATTGGTCTGTGATCCAGCAGTTTTTTGAAAAAAGTAACATCATTGTTACTATTCTCCATGTATTATATGTGATTATGCACACCTGACATAAGCATCACTATTCTTTTGGGGTACATTGTACACACCTACAACAGGAGAGATACTAAAATGGGAATATCTGCTCATCCACTTCCACTAGGAATTGGTTCTTGTTCAAGGGTAGGATGTCAATAGATTACCACACCATATGGCACATTTACCTGATGAACAGATGGTAGTGGGTTTGACTGCTACAGCCAGGATGTCTGCTAAACCCCTGGATGGTGTCATCCTTATCACAGAAATTGTACTGATTGCAAAGGAAGATGGTGACGATTCAACACGTACATGGAAGTGTTATGTACCAGTGATCCACAAGTTACATGGAGCCCCAGATCAACCAGGTTTCTCACTTATAGGCAAACATGTATTTGGAGGTTACTGAGTGCTATATGATGGGAAATGCTAGGGTGTCCTGCACTGGCTATCTCTGGACATACCTACTTCTTTATTGGCATCTTGTATCCTATGTATGATATGTCATATGCTAATTTGAAAGGAGTGTTCCAGAACATACAGAGCTGGTTAATGTTAGCACATCAAATTTTGTCAGTACATTGACAAGCACATGTTTGTTATACCCATTTAACAATCAAGGTATTTGTAACATTTATTCAACTCCCCCCTCCCCAACATGACAACATTGCAGATAATATTGTACTGTGAGGACAGCCATTTCTGCAGGACATTTTCCCTTTGGCTTGTGTTTCCAATGTACATGTTCAACTTCATGGTCTATTTTACCTGACACTGAATATGATTCTGTACAGCACACATCCTGTGGTCCTCTATTCAGAGGTTCACTCATTTGTGATATTGTTGTCAAAGTGAACTTAACTGTATTATAGTAGCCCACATTTGGCAAAGTGGAAAAGCTGGGTTGATCCCCACCTTTACTGTTTTCACGTTGTGCTGTTTAACCACTAAGGCCTTCATTACAACCCTGGCGGTCGGTGTTAAAGCGGCGGTAATACTGCAAACAGGCCGGCGGAAAAAAAAATGGGATTACGGCCGTGGTGGAAACCGCCAACATAGACAGCCACTTTAACACTCTGAACGCCAATGCCGTACAAACAAACAGCATGGCGGACAACGCCAACAGACAAGCGGAATACAATGTAATGCCCACCCTATCATAACACGCTATCCGCCACCTTTTCCGGGGCGGAACCAACGCGAATAAAAACACGTCGGAAACAGTACACAAAAGGGAAAACACTCACCTCTCCACACCCCACAAGGAACCAGGACGCCATGGAGCCCGAACTGCAGATCCTGCCGGCGATGGTCTTCCTGCTCCTCTATCAGGAGCTCCAACGACGGTGACAACCACCCCGGTGAGTACCCCATCTACAACACAGGGGGGGGGGGAAGGGGGAGGGACAAGAGAGTGACACACACCCCCACCCCCACCCTCACCCACAACACCATACACACAAACATATGCTGCAACATTACACATACACCCCCCCTTGAATAAAGCAAGGACAAAAGGAAATGATAGTAACAATTGTAATTAAAAAAAATCCATCAGGCAAAACTCAAAATCCAGTATATACAATTATGTACACCAACTACACAAGTCCGTATAGTGCACCAATCATTTTCCGTGGACCACTGGGCCCAAAATGCATGGGCGAGGCCCACACTAGGTACCTGACTCCAAACGGAGAAAACACTGGAGGGGCATCACATAGAAAATATACAGGCACCTCAGGAGGAGGGGGGAGGAGGGGCACCTCAGCCTGATGAACGCACGACACCACTGCTCCAAGAGGGGGCTCCATGCCCACTGCTTTATCCTGGGGAGTGCAAAGCCACAGTCTCTCAAGTCTGTCCAGTGGGTGGTTTGCCCACTGCTGCATCCTGGGGAGTGCAAACTCACAGTCTCTCCAGTGGGTGGTTTGCCCACTGCTTTATCCTGGGGAGTGCAAAGCCACAGTCTCTCAAGTCTATCCAGTGGGTGGTCTGCCCACTGCTTTATCCTGGGGAGTGCAAAACCACAGTCTCTCAAGTCTCTCCAGTGGGTGGTTTGCCCACTGCTGCATCCTGGGGAGTGCAAAGCCACAGTCTCTCAAGTGGACAACAGTCTCCACTGGTTCTGTAGGGGGCTTTGTGCCCACAGTGCTTCATCCTGCCAAGGTCTGAGGTAGTGGATGGCTTTCTCCACTGGTTCTGGAGGGGGCTTTGTGCCCAGAGTGCTTCATCCTGCCAAGGACTGAGGGAGTGGATGTGATACTCCACTGGTTCTGGAGGGGGCATTGTGCCCAGAGTGCTTCATCCTGCCAGGGACTGAGGTAGTGGATGTGATACTCCACTGGTTCTGGAGGGAGCTTTGTGCCTAGAGTGGTCCACGTGCATTGTGGCCGCAACAATACACTCACCTGGGTGTGTGTGCCACGAGATTGTCGAGGTACAGGTAGGTTGATACGCCATGGAGGCATTCCATATGCAGGTGACAACTTTGATGACACTGATGCTTCATGGAAGCTGCCCAGGCTCCTGGAACTCACCACCAGCCTCGAACGACTGACCACTGGGGATGGCAGCCATGTCTGCGGTGGTGCCACTGGCTCAGGATGTTGCAGCGCCGCTGGGGGTGCTTGTGGCGGTGTCAGTCGCGGTGGGCACGCCAAATATCCTTCTTCTAGAGGGCGCTGACCTAGAGGAATAGTACAGGGGAAAAGGAAAATCTTTACCCATTTGGACCGTCATCGTCTTTGGCCCACATTCCCACCCTTGCCCTGACGCACATACACTCACCGTCTGTACATGCAGGCCTCAGTCCCCCACCCATTTTTCTTCCATCCACACCACTCCAAACAGGCATTGCCCATGCAGCATTCTCACAGTGTACTCACCTGTTTGTCTGGAGAACCATACAGTTGTGTGTACTGGGGAAGGACCCCATCCACTAGTTTCTCCAACTCCTCTGAAGTGAAGGCAGGGGCCCTTTCCCCAGAAACATGAGCCATTGTCTCTTCTAGACTGAGGTCACAGCAGCACTTGCAGTGTAGGTCCCCTCCTGTTGAAGGACAGGTATCACGTGAGGGAACAGACAGAAAATGGAGGTCACATACGTGGCGGTGCGGTGCGTACCGTCTCCACCGGCGTACATCGTCATTGGCTCCTGGGACCCATAGGGTCCAATGTTAACCAATGCAGGATTGCGCTGCGGTCTTCGACCGCCTACCACGCCGGTGTACAACGCCAGCGCAGTTACCTCATATCCCCTTGTCCCACCTTACAGGTCAGGCAGCCGCCATTTCATGGGGCCACATGGCATTAATTTAACTGCGTCACACCAATGTAGGCCTTGCATACACAGAGTAACAGGCATATTGCATATTAATAAATGTGTGCAAATGACATTTTGTGATACCTCAGTGTTGGCTGACTCTCTGCTCGCTGTTCTCGTCCATAGGGCACGTCGCTGGGGCGGGTGATGAGATGGCGTCATCCTCCGGTGTACAGACCACTGGTGGACCTGTCGACAATGGAGGAGAGACACGTAATAGTCACCTACAGACTTGATCGCGCAATGATCCATGAACTGTGTGCCCAGTTGGAGCCAGACCTGATGTCAGCTATCCGCCATCCCACAGGGATCCCCCCTCTAGTGCATGTCCTGTCAGTACTCCATTTCCTGGCAAGTGGTTCCTTTTAAACAACAGTGGCCATTGCATCAGGGATGTCCCAGCCAATGTTCTCCAACGTGTTGTCCAGAGTGTTGTCTGCCCTGCTGAAACACATGTGCAGCTACATCGTGTTCCCTCAGATGGAGGATTTGCCCACAGTGAAAGGTGACTTCTATGCCCTGGGACATATCCCCAACATCATAGGTGCCATTGATGGGACCCATATGGCCTTGGTCCCCCCCGCAGGAGTGAACAGGTGTACAGAAACTGGAAGGCTACCATTCGATGAATGTGCAGATGGTGTGTAAGGCCGACCAGTACATCTCCCATGTGAATGCCAAATTTCCTGGCTCAGTGCATGACGCTTGCATTCTGAGGAATAGTAACATCCCTTATGTGATGGGCAACTCCAGAGCCACCGTGAGTGGCTAATAGGTGAGGACAAGGACCCTATACAGTGTGAATAGTTGTCTGGGTCTGGGGTTGTCCCTACGGGTTAGTGTGTGTCTAACAGTTGTCCCTCGACATTTGCAGGTGACTCTGGTTCCCCCAACCTGTCATGGCTACTGAACCCAGTGAGAAATCCCAGGACAAGGGCAGAGGAACACTACAATGAGGCACATAGGCAAACTAGGAGGGTGATTGAACGGACCTTCGGCATCCTGAAGGCCAGGTTCCGGTGCCTCCATATGACAGGTGGTTCTCTCTACTACTCACCAAAGAAGGTGTGCCAGATCATCGTGTCCTGCTGTATGCTGCACAACCAGGCTTTACGACGGCAGGTGCCTTTTCTGCAGGAGGATGGTCCAGCTGGTGGTCTTGTGGCAGCTGTGAAGCCTGTGGACAGTGAAGAAGAGGAGGCAGAAGAAGAGGATATCGACAACAGAAACAACATTATCTAGCAATACTTCCAGTGAGACACAGGTGAGAAGATGTTACTGCCTCACACATCTCATCCTATTGTTGGAGCTAGCATAAGTCTGTCATTTTCACTCAGTGTATGGACCCTGACTTGTCACTTTGCCTTTCCATTTAACAGATGTGGGTCCCACTTTGTGACCTCTGCTATATTTCCTCCAGGCCTACAGCTGTGTTTCATTGGTATGTGAACAACTAAATTGACATTGCTATATTCCATAGTTATTGCAATTGCACATTTGTGAAAGCACAGACTAACTCCAGATTGTTCTGTGATTGAAGTGTGTTTATTTCTGTGCAAATAAGTGGAGGGGGTTGTAAAATGGGCAGGGGTGATGGTGGAGGAATGTCCATGGCAGAGTCAAGTCTATTTGTTTCACAGGTGCATTGTCCAAAGGGGCATAGGAAGAGAAGCAAGGGCAGTTGATGGATGGACAGGGTGACAAAGTGGAACAGAAGGGTGACATTCATGGGGGTCTCATTTCCTTGCGGGGGTCTTGGCAATGTTCTCTGTCTTGTTCCTGGATCTCAGGAGCCCTTTGCAGGGTGGCTCTCCATCTGCAGGGGGTGGGGTGCTGGTGTCGTGTACCTGTGGTGGTGCCTCCTGTCCACTAGCGCCAGCGGAGGTGGAGGGCTGTTTAACATCCAGGCTAGTGTCAGGGGCCCCTTGTTGTGCCACAGTGTCCCTCCTGGTGTTGACAAGGTCTTGCTGCAACCCTGCAATGGTGACCAGGGTGTTGTTAATGGACTTCAGTTCCTCCCTGATCCCCAGATAGTGTTCCTCCTGCAGCTGCTGGGTCTCCTGAAACTTGGCCAGTACCGTTGCCATTGTCTCCTGGGAATGATGGTACACTCCCATGATGTTGGAGAGGGCCTCGTGGAGAGTGGGTTCCCTGAGCCTGTCCTCCCCCTGTCACGCAGCAGTCCTCCCAGTTCCACTGTTTTCCTGTTCCTCTGTCCCCTGAACGGTGTGCCCACTGCCACTGCCCCCACGTCCCTGATTGTCTTGGGTTGGTGGGTTTGTCTGGGTTCCCTGTAGTGGTGGACACACTCCTGATTGATGTCTCCTGGGGACAGAAGGATGAGCCCGCTGGGTGGGTGATGTGGTGGTGTTCCTTGAGGGGGGAGGCTCTGTGGTGGCTTGTGCCAGTGTCAGGGGAATCGACTGTCCCCAGGTCCCTGATGGGCCGGGCTGGTCATCTTGATCCAGTTGTGCAGAGCTGCTGTCATCACTGTGGGTCTCTTCTGTGGGGGGACTGGATATGTCTGCTACCTCCTGTTCGGTGACGTTGGGTAGGGGTCCTGCAGGGATGTAAAGGCATGATTATTGCATTTGTGTGTGCCATCGTGTGCAATGGGTGAGTGACCCTGTACTCCAGTGCTTGCATTCTTGTCTAGGTCCTTGTGTGATAATTGGTTTGGGGTCTGTGTGGGTATCTGTAGTGGACATGCTTGGGTGATGGGTGTCCATGCATTGGTGTTACATGCAGGGCTTGGTTTTGGGATGTGTGGGTTGTGTTGGTGGGGTATCTGTGGGTGGTTGGGGTGATGGGTGTGAGGGTAAGGGTGGGAGTATATGATGGCATGCAGGTGGGCGGGATAAGGTAGTAAAGATTTGCCCTACCAGAGTTTAGTCCTCCTCCTACTCCTGCGAGGTTCTCAGGATGCAGTATTGCCAAGACTTGCTCCTCCTATGTTGTTCGTTGTGGGGGAGGAGGTGGGGGTCCACCGCCAGTCCCATGTACAGCAATCTGGTGTCTAGAGACCACGGAATGCACCTTGCCCTGTAGGTCGTTTCACCTCTTCCGGATGTCATCCTTAGTTCTTGGATGCTGTCCCACTGCGTTGAACGTGTCGACGATTCTGTGCCATAGCTCCATCTTCCTAGCTCCACCATGACCCTGAGCTCGTCCTCAGAGAACCTGGGGTGTTGTTGAGGTGCCATGATGTGGTGTGGCTGATGTGTGGGGTGTTGTGTGTTGTGATGTGTGAGGGGATGTGTTGTTGGGTGTTGTTTGAGGTGCATGGATATTGTGTGAATGATGATGTTGTTTGTCTGTGGATGCTGGTGTTGTTTCTGGTGGTGTCTCTCTCTGGCGTGGTATCAGAATTCTGGTAGTAAGGGTTTAAGGGTGATGTGGGTGTGTGTTTTATATTGGATTGGGTGTGTGGGTGTGGTGTGTGTATGTGTATCAGGTGTTTGTATTTCGAATTGTCCAATGTGGTTGTGTTTTGTAAATGTGTGTGTATTTTGAGCATGGCAGTGTGTACCGCCAATGGAATACCGCGGTTGAAAGTCCGCCACGTGGATTCATGGGTCGTGATAGTGTGGGCATATTCCTGTTGGCATGACGGTGTCAGTTTTGTTATCGCCAGTTTATCACTGACCTTTGGTGTGGCGGACTTGTGTGGGTGTCTGGATTATGGCGGATTCCGAGCTTTGGGTCGTAATAGCTGTAGCGGAATTCCACCGCCGCAGCGGTGTGTTGGCGGTCTTCTGCATGGCAGTAACCGCCAGGGTTGCAGGCCAGTTTGCATGATTGGAACAAACTGGCCTGCATGGAGTGTGTCATGGGTGGACCATTCACTGTGTCACCTCATTGTCCACTTAAATAACATTCCATGAACAATTGAAACACTTGTGACAGGTCCCCAGAGTGACAGAGCCATGTATACTTGGGAAGGCACAAACACCTTACACACAGTGAGGTGAGGCATTACAACTTGTCACATATGGACTTGCAGCATTCACCCATGCAAATTCATCCTATGTGAGGGCCAATATGAACCCTTAGATAGGTATTGTGTACATACATATTTGGTTGCCCTATCGTTGGTCAACATGTCAGGTTGGTATGAGGAAGACTGGTGTGAGCCATATATGAGCTTTTGGGGATAAGTGACAACAGCAGCATTAGACAGACACCACATACATGTTGCTGACATTTATACCACAGTTCGGAAGCATTTTGAGAAAGCATTTTCATGAATCCTTATCGGTGTGTGACATCCGCCCATTGTGAGATGCCTGACCAGATGTCACACCCATACATGTTGCAGAGGTCGCTGCAGGATGTTCCTTTCTGGACAGCGTCATAGGGCCTATAATGATATGTGTGTGTGTTCAGTTAACATACTAGTTGACATGTGATACCAAAGCATACATAGTTCACTTCACAGCTTTGCCAGAGTTCATGCATTCCATATATATTAACTATGTACTGACTGGTAACAGTGTGTGAGAGGATGCCCTTCACTAGTCATATTTACGTACCAGTTTGTGTTGATGATAAGGGTTGTAGTGCTCCATGACATTGCCTCCCTGACGGAGCAGGGACCTGTGCTCCAGTATGTGACTGTTCTCTAGCTGTACGTGGCAATAGAACAAAAAGGTCATCTGACATGAACAAGAAATGTGATTATATGCAACCTGTGACATAACTACACATTTACATCTACATGCCAACCGCAGTGGTAAATGTATGAGGAACATTTTCTATTGCCATACACCAGTGTGAAGTGGATGAGGCAGCCGGGATGGGCAACTGTCTGTGACTGAGATTTTGTAAATTTCAATTGCCATCACAAAGGATTCTTGTACTTGTAGTGTAATGACTATCCGAGACACATGATGGTCTGAGTCATCATGCAGATTGCACTTAGTACAAGATTAAAAAATATGATAAACATTAGTCATTTGGTGTTATAGTTAGTCTAATTGCAGCTTACCTGGCACCACATTGCGGTCATCACTCACACACAGCCCATGGAGCAGCTAAGGGTCTATGGTGGTCTATGATGGATGGGGCATCCCTCTCAAGAGGGGTGAGTCAGAGGTGGATTCCAGTTGGTAGACCTGGAAAGTTCTGGCCAGCTCTATCATGGTGTACTTTTCCTTCACCCTCCTCTTCTCATCCTGCCACTTCTACGTGATGCCATTTAATGATCCGGGTGTGCTCCCCCAATGCAGTGACTGCTGTGGCCACCTGCTGCCATCTGGAAGGAACTGCTGCTGTAGGGTTGGGGACCATGCAGTCTCTTGTAGTTCCTCACAACTGTTTTTGGATCATGTTGGTCTCATTCTCTGTGTAGTTGTCTTCCTTCCTAGTAGGCAACATAGCTTCAGGATATGTAGCACAAGCAGGAACAGTATGGTTCATGGGAAACCAGAGCCTTGCTTGTATGCTGCTTTTATTTGGTTTTTGGATCTGAGTTGAATGTGGGATTGATGCAGGTGCAAGTATTATACTGATTGTGGTCCAGATGATCCACCCCAAGTGCAGATGATGCACTGCGAGTGTGGATGATCTGCCCCAAGTGCAGATGATCTACCTTGAGTGCGGAAGTAAAGATACTACTCTTAACTTACCTTTGTGAATACCTAAAAGTTGTAAACTTACGCTTTTGGTCTAAACTTAGGTCAAAAGTGTAAGTTTACCTTTGTTAATCGGGCTTATTGAGGTCTGCTTCTTCGAGGTTAGAAGCATACAATGATCACAGTGTGATTCTCCCACTTCCGATCCAACACTCCACGATTACCCATCTACCAAGTTTGCCAGCAGATCTTCGAACTACCATATAGCCAGTACTTTTGCCAAGAATAGCAGCTCCGCAATTCGTAGACCCCTGCCGATTATAGTCCAGAAGCATATATCAAAGATCATCAAAGAGTCCCCCCCGCCCCATGGAATCTGAGTTTCTTCCATGTAAACTATATTGGGTTTCATCAGCCTTAGACCACATGCCACCCAGACCCTTTTTCTTTTATCATTCAAGCTGCATATATTAATAGTACAAATATGCACTCTATTACCCCCATACCAAATCATTCTAGAAAACAGGTGCATTTGTAACATTCCAATGTAATCTCCACTCCCTGCTGCAAAATCCCAAAGCAGAGCTGCCACAACATAAAGAAAAAAAGCCCAGTGTAGCCAAAAATAATTCTTCCACACAGCAAGACTACCATCCTTGCCACTGCACAAATGGACCTACAACCTGTCCCCACCACCTTTTCCCACACCACCCAAATACCCCCTCGCCGGGCTCCCCCATCCTGTTCCACCTCCCTGACCTAGGCTTCCTCCAGCCATTAAGGACAATCGGACCACCCAGGTCTGTTGATGGGGAGATGTACTCCTCCATTCACCAAACTCATTATTGCTACCAAACATAAATCATCAAAATTTAGCCTGTTGCAACCCTTTCCCCGAATGTCTTCAAAATAATTAGTATGCAACCAGTAATCAAGAAGAACACCCCACAGTCCTAGGCAGGTTCCTCAACTTTCTCTATGGTTATCTCAATCAGCGTTAATATTATTGCCAGAATCAATAATTGCTTAAACCCCATCAACCACCTCATCATACAGTCAGACTGTCAAGGAACCCTTTCATCTTTTTTTCTGAAATTAAGCCTTTTCCTGGAGGACTACTTTCAGCGTTACTGAGCTCAGCAAGAACGCCTGAGCACACTTCTGCTGGAAGTACTGAATCATCTGTCTTAACCACCAATGCCTCTCTACTGTGGAATGACAAAAATCCGGTCTAATGAAAAACAAACTCCTGTCATACATGCACTTCCGGTCTGGAAGGACAAGTTCAAATATTACCTGCCAAAGCAAGAAGTTCCCAAAGAATACCAGAATTGTCCTTGGTTTGCAATCAACTTGTAAATGTTGGGGCTGTTGTTTAAAAGGAAGCTTGTGAGCTCTTTGAATCTCCATGTCCCACTTCCAGTGGGCCAACTCCGGAAAAACACTTTTAAACAATTCCACTATATATTTACAGGCATTGTTTCCCTCAACTCCCTCTGCAACCCCGAACACTCTTAGGCTATTACGTCTGAGTCTGTTCTCAAAATCTTCAAGTTTCCAGTGGGTGTCAGTAACCTGAGATTCCAGTGCCTCTGTCCTCTTTTGTTTAATAACAGCCTCAGACTCTAGGACTACTACTCTGGTTTCCACCACCATCATTATTTGGGAAACTTCCAAATAGGCTTTAGTTACCTTATGACTAGCCCAGATTACCTCACTATGGGCCATGATAGTTTTGTGTAGCACCTCTAGTATAGCCTCCTCCGCATGATTAAACAAACCAGATCCTTTTTCACGCAACAAGTGATCTTCAAGGCCAGGGAGGGCAGTATAGTCCAATTTTTGTTCAGCCCCTAAACAAAGCTGTCAGCCTAGCCTCCTCCTGCGACCTCCTCTTTCTGACCATTAGAGAAGCTTCTGGCCCAAGCCAGCTAAGGAGACGAAGGGCTGACCTACATTCAAAGGTAATGGGGTTGGGTGCTCTTCCCAAGGACTGAGTATGGACAGATTGGGCTAGCACCACTGTGCTCTCGCAAGAGAAACAGGCTAGGCATTAGGTAGAAATTTCAAATACATGTTCATTGCAATATGTTGGGATTGTTCGTCTTTTTTTACTAACCATCACAATCCTAATTTTGTTATGCCTTATTATTCTAATAATTGCAGGTCATATATTTTAACATAGATTGCAGTCTTTTCAATAAATATATTGAAAACCACCCTGCATCTCTTTATTGCCTTTGTGTACAAGACCTTTTGCTAACAAGATAAAGGGTTTAGATCTGTTCACTGTGACTTACCTGAAATGTCACTAGAGTACCATGTGTTAGGCTTCCAAAAGTCACCCATCGTTCTTGGGTTGGGTGAGGTGCTGCTAGCAAGCCGGTGGGGTTGGGCCGGCAGCTGCCAGCTTGTGTGGGAATGACTATCTCATCCACATGCAGTAGGGGTCCCACCCTAAAACCAGCTGTCTTGTTTTAACAATGAAAGTCCTGTGACACTGGTAATTTATCTTTTCCTAATATCTTTCCCTTGGTGGAATACCCCGAACTGTGGCCCATAGTTGTATCTTTTTAGCACTGCATATAGGCCACATTTTGAGGCAAAAACGGCACAAACTTACAAAATACAATTGTATTTTGCAAGTTTGCACCGCTTTGTGTCAAAAAATGACGCAAACGCATCGCAATAAAAGTCTAAATATGGGCCTGTGTGTCTTTAGACATAACCTTCCCCACTTCCTTCATCACCTCCACCACAGCCTCATATGAGCCAGATACCTTGAATCTGCCCTCAGCATTGTATGCAGCACTGTATGCCCTCTTGCCAATTATCACAGGGATAACCTTGTCCCTAATCTCCAGCCAGTCCTCCACCTAAGCTACCCCTCAACAATTTTGGATATTATGACCTATTTGTCCAATAAGTTCCACTGGGAGACTCCTAGACCCCCCCACCAATTCGCCTGATCTGTCAGCTAGGCCCCCTCGTTGTAGTCCAGTGGAAGTACCATTGGCAGCGTCCATTAGGGCAAACGATGTTGATCCAGACCTGAACACAGACCAGGGAGGACCACTGACTACTTCCAAACTGGCAGGAAAAAGGTCTGATTTGGGCTCAGGTGTCAAGCCAGTCTCCCTGGAAATGTCACCCGATGTCTGTTTTTTTTTATTCTGCTGCTGACACCCTCATCATAGCCCCCACAGCGCCGGCAATGCTACTCAGCACCGAGGTCATGGAAGTAGACTGGCCTTCATCCTGTTGCTGGGAGTCTGTTCTGCTGATACAGTCCTGGCCCTCCCACGCTGCACCACAGCGGGCTGTGGCTTGGGTGCTCAAACATTCTTCAGAGCCATATGCAGCACCTGTGCAGCTCCCACCACCAGTCGGTACTGCAGCAAGTTGATCCTGTCAGCTCAAGCTCCTTGCACGAGTGTCAGGCAAGAGCTCAGCAGAGCCGTCCTTAAAGAAGGTGCGTCCAATCCTGATAGCAGAATCAAAATGCTCCAGACTCTAGAACCGATGCTTCCGCCATCCACCTGCTGGTAAGGGGGGAGGTCAGAACAAGTCGATATGCCAAGGCTGAGCCCGGTGCGAAGAGGACTGATCGACCGTCTCACATGCCCACTATCTTGACCTCAAGCAGCCAATTAATGCATTCATGCGTGTTAGCATAAATGAATGCAAAAATGCTCCCCCAAGTGTTACTCCTCTCCAGGTGGCACGATTTCAAGAGGATGACACATAGTCTACATTCTATGTTTGTGAAGGGTGTCGTATAAGAATAAATTGCTTCAAACTGGTTGGTCTTGCAAGCAATCCAGAAGGCAATCTCTTCATGCTTGAGGGGATCTTTTCCATGATAGCATTAATAGTCTGTGGATTGATTGTAGAGCAACCTGTCCCTGTACTACTGATCCAGCTAGAGCTGGCCTAGAGTTTATGGTATTTAGTACACAATTAATATGTTTCCTCTGTAAGGAAACTGTATAATTCAAGGTACCTATCACATCACATCACATCACCTAATAGTAGTCGTAGGACTGGTACTGAGGGGTATTATTCAGGCATTTGTGTGTGTGGGGGGTAGGTAATACCCCACCAGAAAACCAGTTTTGATGCCCTTGGAGGGTGCAAAGAATGAGATGAAGCGTTAAAGCATTAAACAGATGCCTCCAGGATGGAGAACGGAAGTATATGATGCTATTCACAGCCAAATTGAGAGTAGTCATGGAAGGAAAAACATGGAATTTTGATACTCTGGATGAGGCATGGCAATGGCTGGCGGGATGGAGGCTGACAGGGGTGAGGATTAGAGATACCAAGGTGACCTGGATGCATGAGCAACCGGAGGACAGGACGACACAACAGTGGACCAACCAACATGGGAGAGACCCAATGGAAGAACATTCGCTCTCCCCCACTGCGTCTTATTTGGAAGGAGAAAACAGTGAGGACCTTGGCACACAATAGCTGGAGAAGTCTGGGTTAGTGGTAAAAAGCAGTAGCTCAATTGAGGGCTGGGATGAGAACCACGAACCATAGGTGCTTTTGGACTGGGGTTCTACAGACTCTGGATGCAGGGTGCAACTCCTGAAACCTGCAAGGGAGTAAGCAAAGGATACAACTGGGACAATGACTAGGTCCAACTGATAACAAAACACTAACTCAACATCTGGGGGGAATGACGGGGAGAGGACCACTTAGAAGACTCCTAATATATGGGGAGTTGGAGATAACAGGCACTCTGCATGTTTCAACAGCAGGCAGTTGGAGGCCTACCCTGCAGGGTGGCAGAAAGAGAGGATTTGGAAGGGTAAGTTATTTGTTTTTATCTTTTGACAGCTGAGCAACTAAAGGGACAGAAGGAGGCAGGGCAGCAACCTCGTCCACCAGATGTAAAGATCAGATCCAACAGGGGCCAGGGAACATACAGGGAGAACTCCACCCTACCAATATGCAATTCTGCATACCACTCGTCTAAAGTTACTTATGAGGAATGTTAATTGTTCAGGGAGTAAAATATGAAGGGGGATAGTCACCCACTGCCTAAACAGACAAGGGCTGGATAAAGTGCTGTTACAGGAAACCCACATAAAGGGCAGTGCATGTAAAGCACTAGAGAAGCAGGTAGAAGGTTTTGATCCAGGTAGAATTCCCAACTGACTTGAGAGGGATGGGGATATTGGTTCATGAAGCTACCCTCTATGCCCCTAAAAGGCATGGACCGATGAACAGGGGTGCTTTGCATCATGCACAGGTACTTGGGATGGGCAGATAGTTAACATTTGCATTGTATATGCAATAGTGTAACAGCACTTGCAAGCTCCACAGTGAAGGAGGGCCCCAATCTCCAGGGGGCCCCCTCAGCAAATTTCACTGTGCATGGGTAGTGAGACCCTGGCTTGAGAGCTTCTGACTGGGTCAGAGGAGCCCTGTCCATGCACTTTGAAAAGGGGGCCTGTCAAGTTTTGTTTTCCTGCTCATTGCATATGCTACCCAAACTACACCACCCACCTTGAAATATGTGGGTTCCCCGCTCCTGGCTATGCTACCTGAGATACTGGTGTTGGAGGGAGACCACCCTTTGGTGGTAGGCTAAAAGATGGACAGAACAAGAATAAGTAACAAGGGAGCTAAAGTAAGTCCACTGGCACAATGCATAACCATTATGGGGCTGCTAGACATATGGAGAGGACTCCACCCACTAGATAAACAAACACCTGTTACTCAGGGCCACACCGGACCTTTTCCAGAATAGACTATCTTGTGATGCAACGCATAAACTGGTGTACATTCCAAGAGGCCAAGGTACTCACCATAGGCATCTCTGATCATCACCCGGTATGAGTGGGGCTCACAGGACAGAGTAAAGAGAGGAAGACAGGTGTACAGTGGACTAATAGACAAATTAGAGAGACTTTAGCGAAGAACACAGAGGAGTATTTTGCAGAACATGCATGCACTGTAGCCTCAGCGATATAGTAGACACATAACACAGTTGTGAAGGGACAGGCAATATTACTGGTAAAGGGGGAAAAAGAAGGGGGCAGCTGGAAAAATAAGAAGCAGATGTACTGGACCTCAAGTCAGCAGGAGAAAGATCAGTAGAGACCAGTCTCCTGTATTAATTAAAACTCAAACAACGGGGGCGTGGCCGGGCCACGAAACAAGATGGCCGCTTAGAGCGAGAGCTCCGCGCCGAGGCGGTCCCGGAGGGGCGACGGGGGCGAGAAGACAGCCGGACAACACACCGGGTTTGGTGCCCCTCCACCCCTACAACAGCGGCGACACAGAACCATGTCCGGGGGCCCCGTAGGAGCCGGACGCAAGGCAGGAAACTCGCGATTCGCCCCAGGCCGATAAGGCCTGGAGAAAGGGGGCGGAGTCGCGTCTTCGGAAGACCGCGGACGGCGTGCCCGTAGCAGCAAGGAGCAAGCTGAACAGGCCGCAGGGACTGCGGGAGTCGTGACGACCCGCATCCATCTCCCTACAACGCCAACAAACACCCGTGGACCTTCCCCCCCCCCCCCCCCACAGGGAGACGGGAAGACACAGCAAAGGGGTGCGGCTCCTTCGACAGCCGGGAGAGAAACCCAAAGAGAGGTAGGATTGAATCTCTTCAAAATAAGAACGGCATCGCCGGAGGCAGAGGCACGACTTCTCCCCTCTTTTCCATCACAGAGGGACAACAAAAACCCTCCCGCTGAGATAATAACCTTTCTCCCTCCCCCTCCAGACAACTAATACTGAGGAGGGCGGAGGGGCACGACGGGAGGCACGTGGAGGCGAGGGGACGAGAGGGGTGAGCGACTGGGGGGGCACCGGGGACGAGGAGAGCCAGAGGGAGCCAAGAGAACAGAGATACAGGAGAAGGGAGTGGACTGACACCAGTGTAAGCCACCGAACATCTATATTTTTATCGGAATCTACGGAGGGAATCTCGGGCCCCACGTGGTCAGACTCTGTAGACAATTGAGGCGATGCCCGGCAACAAACCGAACCATAAACCTGTCAGCAAGCCTGCACGACAACTATTATTCTCAGAAGCGCTACAACACAAACGCCTAACCCCCACGAAGATAAACCCTCAAACATCGCCACCTTTAAACGAATTCACCACGATGCCTGATAAAGATCAATCCACGACTATGGACAGGATACTACAAGAGATCACCACCGTCAGCCGCCGCATAGAGGGGATGGACGCCTCTATAACTTCATTGACACTAGAAACCAAATCCATGCGATCTGACATTGCCGGCTTCCAATCTAGAGTGACAGGGCTAGAACAACGCATGGGCTCACTAGAGACGCAGATCAACACGTCTCAGGTGCGAGAACAAGACTTCATCTACCTCAGGAGCAAACTAACGGACATGGAGGACAGGAGCCGGAGAGACAATATCCGCATACTTGGGATCCCGGAAAACGAAGAAGGCTCGGATATGCAGACATTTCTGACCTCCACTCTTCCAAAAATGATTTCATTGGACTTTGACCCGCCGCTAGAATTCCAACGGGCACACAGGATAGGCCCAAAACGTTCTGACAACTCCTCAAGGCCCCGCCCAATCATCGCATGCTTGCTGCGGCATAATCAAACCCGACAAATACTCCAAGTAGCACGCAACCACGGCCCTTTCCGAATAGACCAACACGAGATCCGAATAACCGCCGATTACTCCAAGGAAACCAACGAACGTAGAAAGGCTTTCCTAGCCCTACGACCCCGGCTTCGCAAACTAGAGATGAAATACGGTCTCTTTGACCCTGCAAGAATGTGGGTTACAAAAAATGGAGTATCCAAGGACTTTTATAACCCCGACGAATTGAGACTCTTCCTTGACTCTTTCCAATCCCAGCCTATGGACTCTTACAACACAGACAGTGAGCATGACATTGTAGGAGGCAGTGATAGGGCCGAAACCCCCCACTCGGGAATAGAAAAGGTGAAGACGGCTCTACACGACACCGGAGCCAGTCATAGAGGTAGAGACATGGAGAGACTAACTAGATCATATGATGACAGGGGTCAGATTTTACACGCAGTAGTAACCCACACCCAATTATCGGAAAGAGACAAATCCCGCTCCCCTTTAAAGCCTACAACTGGGTCTTCTTGAGAAGGTAACGCGACAAGACGACTTATGGGACTATCGTCAGAGAGTCGAAAATAACAACTATAGACTCCGCGGAAGGATGAGTACCTTTCCAGATCATATGTGTATTACTATTGTAATTGTCTAAGACTGCTAGTATCAATGTTAAAACCAGACACATGAAAAATATATGCTCTTTATGACTAGAGCCGAGGCCCTATAATGGAAACTACCAGTAAATCGTTATTTGCCCTCAGTATACAACAGATGATGATTACTAGAACAGGGATCAGACCCCACCAACTCACTGTAGGTTTAATAAGGGCCCGGTCCCGACCCTATAACCCTATAACAAGGTAACAAGGTAACAGGGGCATTAAACAGATAACAAAAATAAACACTAATTAACTATCATGGAACTTACCTTACATTCCACACACTACAAAGTATCTCATGGTAGTAAACAACAAAGTATGTGAAACTTTCCTAATACACACCACACTCGACCAGCGCCGACATTAGAACCGTTTAGCCCCCATTATCACCCCAAGGGATGGGACTAGACAACGTAAAGATAAATTAATCCCAATTCAGGGACACACAATACGATATAACCTGAAACATATCAAAGCTCCCACTACTTGACTTTACCTTATTCTACAATAAGAAACTGGAGGAAAAAAAAAAAAAAAAAAAAATAATAGAACACGAGGACATAATACAACATAATACCGCATAACAAAGCGAAATATTATGACATTCTATACTGCCACTCCACACCACATTATAACATCACAATGTAAATTATAAACTATTAGCTATTCTTTTCCCCAGATGTTCGTAGCTACCCCCATCCTAATCATTATTACTATCTTAAACTATCACCAACAACAGAACGACTATGATGGTGGCACATACCAAGTAAGACCTTAGTAGGTCAGTATTATGATGTAATAATACACGGCAAGGAGTTAGTAATAGGATGAGATACGCACTATCCTCGCGTAACCCGGGGCTCAGCTACACTCATTACCTATCCTACGATTAATAGAGAGACGTTTGGCATAATGGCTCCTAACATGATAATGTGATAAGATGCCAGGATATGTTATGTTGATCAACCTAATATGTCATTGAACAGTTGTAAGGCGAGATGAGACGAGGCAGTGTTATAGTTGAAAAGAAATGCTCAGGAAGTATTATATTATATTGTATATTGGTATCTTTATGTACCCATGCATACGCGAGAACTATAATACTCTGTTTGAGCTCTCTCCCCCCCCTCCTCTGCCCTGCCCCCCCCCCTCCCCTCGCCAGCCGGTCTCGGTCTTTCTGTCTGCCCAGTCCCTACTTTAATTTACGACCCTATCTTATGAACTCTTAATCACCCTACGATACCATACAACATCAAATACTAGGCACAACATCCTAAACACCATACCCCATCAATACCCGGCACCCCCTCCCTCCTCTCCAGCGCCGCTCAGGTACTATAGTTATTAACCGATCATTACTTCTGCCAATATACACTTTAGTTATATAACTAATACACTAGCCACTAACCACCGATGAACAGACCCACTTCCCGATACATAAACATAAGCACTGCTGTGTGCCCCCCCCCGACCCCTCCTTATCACCGACATATCGATAACTGGCTGTCTGCTGTTTCCCTCCTTCGCCCCCCCCCGATCGAGACCGCCCGACGGCACGAGAGCTCCGAGAGAAATCGGTCCCGCCGTTTACAGACCTAACGAACGAAGGAGGTTGGACTCCTAACCTCCCTCATCCCTACCCTTCTCCACTTCTTCCCCCAAATTGCACGCTCTCTTGCTATACTCTCAATCTCAACTTCAGCACACGCATCCATCCCTTCCCCCCCTTCTCCCTCTTTTCTTCTCCCTCTCATTTCTCCTTGCCTTCTTTTTCCCTCATATTTCCCCTCCATCTGGCTCTCGTCCTACTTATATTACCTCTCTTCCTTCACCCTCTCCTCTCTCTTCTCTTTCTTCCCCAGAGGATTCCCTTGGCCTCCACCAGCTACTAACCCCCGTATAATATAAAATAAAATAAAATAAAACACCGTATCATATCGAAACACAACTCCCACTCTAACTACTAAGTCAATATCTCCCACAGGGTGCTTACCTACTCACAATTATCCAATATGTCGAAGCCCCACCCTCAAGCGACGCGACCTTTACGCATACTCTCTTGGAATGTACACGGCATGACGAGCTATGTTAAGCGGAAAAAGATACTGTCCTATTTTCAATCCAAAAAAACAGATATAGCTCTGATTCAAGAGACACACCTTGACACTCTGGAATCCAGTAAACTTAAACGGGATTGGGTAGGGAGGGTTGCCTTCAGCTGCCGTCCAACGAGTCAGGAATCTGGAAGTAACGGACCCCGCAAATGTGGAGTGGCGATACTAGTGCGTAAATCCCTCCCGGTCACTATCATTAAAACCTGGAATGATACGGAAGGAAGGTATATATTTGCTAAATTAAAACTAGGGGACACTGTTTTATGCGTGGGATCCGTTTACGCACCAACCGGCCCAAAACGCCCATTCCTTCTACAGCTAAATCGCCTCCTGACAGAAATCGGAACTACTCGATACATAATCGGGGGAGATTGGAATCTCGTCCAAGACGCCATAATGGATAGGACAGGCCCTGTCGATGTATGTAACAATCACGACAGAGCGCTTCTGACAGACCTGACCACTGACGTCGGTCTGGTGGACTGCTGGAGAATACAACACCCGAAAGATAAGGAATATACTTTCTTATCCACCGTCCATGGCACCCAATCGCGTCTGGATTATTTCTTAGTATCACACACTGTAATCCCTCATATACAAGACACCTGTATCCTAGACAGTGGGCTCTCAGATCACTCCCCAATACTAATCCGGATCCAGGTGGGACTCTCCTTCTCTGGTCGTAAACCATGGCGATTGGCTGTACACAGATATCGCTCTCCACAAGGGAAGGAACAATTAAAAGCTCATGTAACCACATACATGGCCGAGAATTCAGGCACTGTATCCTCAAAAAGGATCCTATGGGCGGCAGCAAAAGCAACCCTAAGAGGGAATATGATGCGAGATGCAGCACTGGCCAACAAAGACAGAATAGCCCGCCAAACCACCTTAGAGACCACGATACGGGACCTCTCTAAACAATATACCGCCCAACCATCCCCTAGGCTGCGACACGCCTTAGAACAGGCCCGCATGGCACACAATGAACTCTATACATCTCAGGCGGAATACGCACTGCAAAAATTGCGAGGCCGCCATTACGAACAAGGGGAAAAAGCAGGTCGCCTCCTAGCGGCGCAGCTCCGACAAAGAGAGGCAGCCTCTGCCATTGCGGCCATAACATCTTCTTCAGGAGCAGTGCTAACTCGCCCACAAGAAATTGTAAACAAGTTTGCCAAGTACTACCGACATTTGTACACTCCTGAAACAACGACAGATCAAACACAAATGGAGACATTCCTTGCCGCGGCCAATCTGCCCCGTCTGTCTGAGGCAGGCAGGGCCCTCTTGGACGGTAACATAAGCAAAGAAGAGATAACCCAAGTTATAACAAGCCTCCCCTACCATAAATCACCAGGAGAGGACGGATTCCCTGCGGAATTCTATAAATGGGCTGGGGAGGAGGCAATAACCGCAGTACATGAAGCACTGACGGAAGCATGTCAAGAAGGCTCCCTGGGCGCTCTATCCAATAAAGCCACGATTGTCATCTTGCCTAAGCCAGGGAGAGACCCCCTTCTTTGCGGTAGTTACCGTCCTATCTCCCTTTTGAATGGGGATGTCAAACTCCTAGCCAGTGTTCTAGCAGCGCGGCTCCGCAAGGTGATACCATCGTTGATTCACAATACCCAAGTAGGATTTGTACCAGGCCGTACCTCCAGAAATCATATGCGAACTCTTTGCCATACACTGTTAGAATCCATACAATTACCTGACGAAGCCCTAGCCCTGTCCCTAGACGCGGAGAAAGCATTCGACCGAATTGAGTGGCCCTACCTATTCACAACTATGAAGCATTTTGGCCTGGGGGAACAATTTATCTCTAAAGTACGTTTATTATATGACCACCCCACAGCACAGGTTAACTGTGGGGGCATCATGTCAGACCCATTCCCTATCGGAAGGGGCACACGCCAGGGATGCCCCTTGTCGCCACTTCTATTTTTATTGGCCATGGAACCCCTAGCTGCCACTATACGAAATTCTCACCAAATAAAAGGGATCCATATCACCGGGGGCATATCCAAAATATATCTCTACGCAGACGACATTCTGTTAACAATGTCCGATCTAGAAACCTCGCTCCCAGCACTACTTTCCACTATAGAAGACTTTGCATCCCTATCCGGATATCGGGTAAACTGGGATAAAAGTGAGGCACTACCATTATCCCGCATAACGACGAGGGCAACGATACATGGCCTTCAATTCAAATGGACCCCGACCCGCCTTAAATATTTAGGAACGTTTATTAACAGAGGTCTAGAACATATGGTCAGGGACAACATAGACCCCCTTATATTTAAAATGAAACAAGACTTTGCCAAATGGTCCCTACTAGGCCTGTCCATGTGGGGCAGGACACAGGCGGTCAGAATGGTCACCTTACCACGCTTCATATACGTGTTAGGCATGCTTCCCCTACAGATACCTCTTTCCTCACTCCGATTAATAGACGCATCCATAAGGGCCTTCGTCTGGGGCTCCTCACGCCCAAGACTGAAACCTGCAATAATACTGGCACGACGGCTCTACGGAGGATTAGGACTACCCTCGGTAGAACAATACTCTCTGGCCCTACAACTCTCACAGCTAATATATACGCTTCCGGATACAGCCGATCCACCGCAATGGGTGATTACAGAGAAACTCCTATATGGACAGTATACGGAGATGGGAGGAACATACGCCGACCACGTTCCCTTAACTAACCCCATCCTCAAGGCTACAAACACAGCGTGGTGCAGAGCCCATCGACTACTAGGAGTACACCCCTCCCTGCATACTCAGGCTCCCATAGCAGGGAATAAAAGCATTAATAATAGGAGGGACTATTCTCAGATGGCCCCAATGGTCCGACGCAGGTATCCACAATATATCTCACATAATAGATGGAGATAGCTTCCGCACATTCGCCTCCCTCCAGGAAGAATTCGGTATCCAAAGTAACCAGGAGTGGCGATATCTACAGCTCAAACACTGTATGCGGAGAACATTAGGAACCCCCCGTGGCTCCTCAAAACCTCACCCATCGTCACCTATCTTCAGAAATGGGGCCGACAAAAAGGCGTCTTGGCTGGCCTCTATGCCGAATTAACTAACCACCTTTACTCTCAGCCTTTACTTGAACGACTACGCTTAAAGTGGCAGGACATACTAGAGATAACCTACACGGACGAAGAATGGCCAGACATACTAGAAGCCCTCGACAGGGGCGTACGTGAAGCACGCCTGAAATTTTGCCTATTTAAAATCCTTCAGGGATGGTACTGGACCCCTGTTAAACTCTTCAGGGCAGGGTTGTTACCTCACGCGAACTGTTGGAGATGCACAGAGCCATATTGCGACCAACTTCATATTTTATGCCACTGCCCCACGGTACAGTCACTATGGGACGCGGTACGCCTCGCCTTATCGGACTTCATACAGATACCAAAACCGACTCCACCAGCATTTATCATTCTACATGACATTCGCCCGTATCCCTCCCTATCGCGGGCACATAAACGATTAATCCACACGGCGCTAGCCACGGCCAAAATATGCATACTCCGGCACTGGAGATCTAGCATTGCCCCCACACCCATGGAATGGATGACGGCCATGTATCAAACGGCTACCCATGAACGAGTGATTTATAACCTACAGGACCAAGCAGAACAGTTTGAGGAGGTCTGGCGCCCATTCTTGAAGAGACCATGAAGCGGCTGGTGGATGACCAACGGATGATCAATGTTCAATGATCATTGATTAGGGAATATTAATTACCAATCACCCTCTGAGAATCCTAGACTCCGGAAACACATTTAATATCCTATTGCCCCCTCTCTCTCTCCCTAGCTACGCTATCCTCTCTTCTCTCTCTCTCTTTTTTCTCTCTCTATCAATCCACAGGCCTCTAATTTTGTCACATGCCCGAGACCCTGAACTACCCAACATAGTAATACAAGTCGCTTCCCAACACAAACAAGGACTGAGAAATCAACTCATATAAGACGTAGACACTCTCTAACCGACCTTACCATACCTATCATACATATTATCTACTCCTTGCTACAGACGGAGAAGTACAGAACGATCTACTCTTAGGCCTGAACAAGCTAGTCTCAGGATACAAAGACCCCCTGCCTACCTCGAGTCTCTTCATTCTACATTCCCCCGCGATTACCCTTCCTCTTTCTCCCTCTTTCTTTCCCTTCTCTCCCCCTCCCCATTTCATATGACTATTTTGTTTCTCCCCTATATCAAGACCAACCCCTCCTACACAACCCTATCCTCGCTCCCCCTCCCCCTACCACCCCCCCCACCTGTTTTCCACTCTTCTTCAAAATAAGGGTACACAACTCAACTATGCAACTGGGAATTTTTACTTACCTGACAGTACATGTATATATGCCTACAATGGAAATAATTGTGGTAAACGAACAAAAATAATGTTTTTAAAGCTAAACAGTTTGTTTATATGCTGTATGTACCGCCTTATATATTCTTAATAAAACTTTTTAAACTTAAAAAAAAAAAAAACTCAAACAACAGGAATACAGTGACTTAAATGAAAACAGGGCTAGACTGCCCTTTGTAGCCATGCCACATAAGATCTATGAGGTAGAGAAAAAACCAGGGTAGCTGTTAGCTTAACTGGGACACAGGGATCTCAAAAAGAACTGGGTAGTGGAGGTGGTAAGTGAGAAGGGATAGAGAACCACAGGGAAATATGTGATAGTGGAGGCATTTGCTAACTTCTACAGTGGAATGTATTCTCCACACATGCCAGAACATCAGACAACATTATAGAATTCCTGATGGAAGTGGACCTCCCGGGGCTCTTGTCATGGGTCAGAGAGACACAGAATGCTGACTTAATGACGTTGGAGAAAGAAAGAGTGATCAGGAACCTCCAGTCGAGTAAAGCTGTGGACCTAATGGGCTACTGGTAGAATTGTACAAGGGGATGGCAAGGAAGTTGGTACTGCACCTGCTGCAAATGTTTAGGGAGACTAGGCAGGAGGGGCAATTCCCACTAGACCAAAGTATGCAATAACAGTAACGATTCTCAAAGAAGGTAAACCTTGAAATAAATGCAGCTCTATGGGGATGTACCTCTTGGAATGAGTGTGGTTCTCCTGTTTCTTAGCTTTCTTTTGCATTGCACATTTTTTATGTTGTATATGTTAGCTGCATCATTTTTAGCAGTATTATTTTTATATACAAGCTTGTATGATAGTATTCTGAGAAGGCAGGGTACATGACACCACAAATCACCTTCTCCCTCTAAGGTTAGGAGTTCAGATGAGGCGCTGCAAGCTAGCCAGGAATCAGGCCAACAGTTTCTGATGGAGTGGAAGGACTCAGTCCCCCACATTCTGAAGTTCTACCATCCCATATGTGCAGTCCTGTTTCATAATAGGAACAGAACCACATAGTGCTACCAACATTAGGTCAGGTACTTATTTAATGGGTCTCCTGAATCGTTTTCTCTTGTGTGCCAAAGACACCCTATTCACCGCCAAATGGAGATGTCCGTTGTGTTAGGGACATTATCGTCCTCAGGTATACAGGAAGCACCTATATTTGCCTTTGGGTTGTTCAAGCTTGAACCATTAAAAGGATACACCATTGTAATACTTCCTTTCTGTGAATTCCATATGAAATGGCAAATCCAATAAATATTCCTGCTAATTTCAGGCAAGCACTTTGTACAACATTTACTTCAGAATGGCCTAGGGAATGGGGTTGTGATGTTACTTTCATGGTTGAGGCAAGCACAGGGTACAGAACTGAAGTTTTCTTACTAATGGGTTACCTTTCTAGCAGTTGATGCTAACACTTTAATATTTCATACATTCACACAGGCGAATGTACCACAATACAGAGCTTATCATAATTTATAAATATCATTAACATATCAAGAACTCAAACTTGGTTTCAAGGCACTATGCCACATAGAATATGTTAGATTTGGTCCTCTCAGCAATGACGGCATGACATGGCCAGTGTTAGCTGGCTATGCACCATATTCTAATACACAAAACTTGGCAGCAGCTGATTAACATCTTTTAAACACTAATTTAGTTAAGCTATACAGATGCTTAACACAATTTCTAATGTGCATACTCACTACAGCTCCATTGAGGGCTGTTCAACCTATACAACCACAATTGGCTATGACTGGGATAAACCCAGTAACAATAATTGCTATAATGGGTAAGGTACTCACCAAACCAGAGGAGATCCCTTTCTGCATTGCACAAAAAAACAGATCAGCTTGAAGCATTGTTTACCCATTTGCGACCCCAAGATTATCATAGAATTCTTACAATGTGCTTACCACTTTGAATGGCGCTATCAATAGATGACTGTGCCACATGGGATACAGTCTTTGCTGCAATATATGCCGCAAGACATGGTACACTGTCACTTGCTGTCTCACCAGAAGTGCTTAAATAAATTCAAAATGAACGGGGCTACCTCGGCCCTGGATTTGGGGACACAATTAATCAGTGAATGTGCCACAATCATTTATTGATTCAATCATTTTAGAAAATATTAAAGGTGAAGCCTCTTCATTGGCAAATCCCAACAACGTTCCACTAATAGATCAGGAGTTCAAGGTACCA
Source organism: Pleurodeles waltl (assembly GCF_031143425.1). Lineage (NCBI taxonomy): Eukaryota > Metazoa > Chordata > Amphibia > Caudata > Salamandridae > Pleurodeles > Pleurodeles waltl. Next base: position 222,203,122 of record NC_090437.1, read on the forward strand.
CATCTATTGCAGATACCTATACTAATATAAGACAAAAAATATGGGTGCCAGACGAAATAAGCCACAGCTTAAGGGTAGTTCTGAAACAGACAAGCCCAAGTACGCACCAGAGACTAATAATAAAGAAATCACAGGGAAATAATAATAAATAAATCACAGGGAAATTCTCCACTGCCAGGGACCAGTGCAACTGGGATATTCTCCACTGCCAGGGACCTGTGCAACTGGGATACACTAAAACAACGTGAAAGAGATCAGTATACTGATACACTCTCTTCTTGTTTCTTTCAGGACTCATCCAACAAACAGAGTGAGAGGAGGGCGGTCAGAGCGTTGACAGAAAGAGTACGTGAATCCAAGAAGGACTCACAGCACTCATCTGACGTATTAATAAAAAAAGGAAGAGAAACTTCCACAACAAAAACCCCATTTCAAAAAGAAGAAGGTTGCAGGAATTTCAGCAAAACATGCCACCTATTTTGAAAACATTGCCTCAGAGCAGGGAATGGGCAGTGACTTTGCTAGACAGTGTGGCAGAGGTCATGACAGTTTACCAGAATCGTAAGAATTTCTGGATTTGACAGCAACTGACTACATAGAAGTAGAAACCCCAGATCAGCAAGTTGCACTTCCAGATAGACTATATAAACTGCATATATAAATTGAGGGTGACATGAAACGCACAATTCAGGTAATTTTCTGGGAAAATTGAGGAAAAAGATATGACATTCTCTTGGCTGAAAAGGACTGGCCAACGGAGTTTGTTAGAACTCTCCCACAAGGGGAAGAGGTAATTTTACTGTCATTCTCTGTTCTAGTTCCCGATTCAGTAAAAGAAGCACACGCCACAGACTTGGCTCTTGCACAAGCTCTAGTGTTGTACCACAACCAAATAGGATAGGATAAAGAATCACCTTATCATGCAATACCTTCGAGGTACCACCCGCAAGTACAACCACAATATCCAATAAAACATGAAGCAAAAGTTCCAGTGAGAGAAGTTCTTTCACAACCTGAGTACATGGGAGTAATTGAACCCTGTGTATCTTCAATAAACAACCCCTTTTTCCCTGTAGTGAAGCTGGATCATTTCTATAGAACTGTCTTAGACTACAGAACTTTAAATAGTCACACATGCACATTTGCAACACAACGGTTACACAATACGGCTCTAAAGAACATAGTCCACAAAAAATACGAAACAACTCTAGATATATCCAATGTGTTTTTCTGATTAAATCTAGCGTCTGAAAGCAGAAATGTAAGCATTTTTTCTGCGCTATGCTCTCATCGTCTTTTGTGAACTCCCTCAAGGGTATAAGAACAGTCCTGGACTGTTTGCTGTAGGAAAGTACCCTCTTTTTGCCATGGTTACCCCCATTTTATGCCTGATGTCAGTGTGCCTGACTGTGTTCACTGGGATCCTGCTAACAAGGAACCCAGTGATTATGGTCTCTCACCTCTAAATTTTGTTGTTGCATACTGGTAACCTAATATTTCACACACAATTGGAAGACTGGTGCCCCCTTATAGGTCCCTAGTACATGGTACCTCGGGCAGCTCAAGCCCAGGAAGGCAGAACAAAGGATTTCCTTTGGGAGAGGGGTGTTACCCTCTCCCTTTACAAATAGGTGTTACAGGCATGGGAGGGGGAGCCTTCCCAAGCCACTGGAAATGCTTTGAAGGGTGCATTTGGTGCCTTCCTTGCATAATCCAGTATACACCAGGTCAGGGACCCCAGGCCTTGCTCTGGTGCAAAACTGTACAAAGGAAAGGGGAGTGACCACTCCCCTGTCCATCGCCACCCTAGGGGTGGTGCTCAGAGCTCCTCCAGAGGGTCCCTGGGTTTTGACTTCTTGGATTCCAAGTTGGCAGGGAACTCTGGGAGCATCTGAGTGGCCAGTAACAGCAGGTGATGTCTGAGCCCTCCGCTGATAGGTATTTGCCTTTTCAGGGGAATAATCCCCCTTTCAAGGCTATTTAGTCTCTCCTTTGGGTGGTTCTTCAGATTCGGATTGCAAGACTCCAGCAGGAATCCTCTGCATCTTCTACTTCACCTTCTCACTGATGAAACTGCATCTGAACCCCCCAGGATCTCTACAAACCGCAACAAAGAAGCAAAGACATCTTCTGTATCATTGTATCTTCAGCTCCTGCCAGCAACTGCAACTGTTTCCTGGCTGTGCATCCTCAGAGGGCAGCCTGTACTCAACCTGCACCTGAAGAGCAAAGGAATCTCCCTTGGAGAGAAGGAGTCACTCCCCTGCTTCAGCAGGCAATTCACTGCATTGATGACTGGTGGCGTGGGTCACCTATCCTGATGAGTTGCGTGGATCCTGCATCATGGGAGGTGGACTGGAGTGGTCCCGACGGTCCTGAGATCCTACTAGTGCAACTTTGGTGGAGGTAATAGCTTGCCCCCCATGCAAGACAGTAGCCCTGTGCACCATCTGTTTTGCAGTTGCCAAAACTTGTTGGCATCCTACCACAAAGTTCTTTATTCACCAAGCTGCTCCATTCCCTAGACCTCTATCCTGCAATGTACATCTTCCTGAGTGGTTCTCTGCCGGTATGGGATCCTTTGTTGTAGTGCTGCAAAGGCCTCCTTTTGCACCTTCTTTTTCCACATGCTGTGGGACTCCTGTGCCTGCTGTCTGGTTTTCTGTGGGCTCTCTGAGTTGCAGAGAGCACCCTCTGACTCCCCTCCTGGGTAGAGTCCACCAGGTGCCAAAACTCGTTGGTGGACTCCAGTGAAGCAAACCAGACTGCAATCCTCCATTCGGCCAGCAACATCATCTGCACCAACCAGGAACCCGCATTCGTCTTCTTGGGTGCAGTACTGACTGTTGTTCTTCACTTGTGGTTCTTCATTTTCACCTTCATCCAGGTTAGCAGGGGCTCCTGTTCTCCCTGGACTCTTTTTTGCTTCTTGGACTTGGTCACCTTCTTCCACAGGTCTTCAGGTCCAGGAATCCACTGTTGGTGTCAAAGCCACAGTGTCTCAAGTCGGTGGTTTGCCCACTGCTTGGGTCCTGGGGAGTACAAAGCCACAGTCTTTGTACCCAGTGTGCTTCATCCTGCCAAGGATAGGTTGAGTGGATGTCTTCTTCCACTGGTTCTGGAGGGGGCTTTGTGCCCAGTGTGCTTCATCCTGCCAAGGATAGGGTGAGTGGATGCATATCTCCACTGGTTCTGGAGGGTGCTTTGTGCCCAGTGTGCTTCATCCTGCCAAGGATAGGGTGAGTGAATGCCTTGTTCTACTGGTTCTGGAGGGGGCTTTTTACCCAGTGTGCTTCATTCTGCCAAGGATAGGGTGAGTGGATGCATATCTCCACTGGTTCTGGAGGAGACTTTGTGCCCAGTGTGCTTCATCCTGCCAAGGATAAGGTGAGTGGATGCCTTCTTCCACTGGTTTTGGAGAGGGCTTTGTGCTCAGTGTGCTTCATCCTGCCAAGGATAGGGTGAGTGGATGCATATCTCCACTGGTTCTGAAGTGGGCTTTGCGCCCAGTGATGCAACACTTGGGGTGTGGCAGTTCACAGTCCCTCACCTGGGTGTCTGAGGCACGAGATTTGCAGGGACCAGGTTGCATGATAGTCCATGGAGGCAGGGCTAGACTCCATCCAGCGGCAGCTATGGCTGCAAACTGTTGGTAGTGCCGGTGCTGGTGGGGTGCTGCCAGTGGTGGAGGGAAGCTCCAGTCCTTCTCCTGCAGCCTCGGACGGCTGCCCACTGGGGCTGCTGCTGCTGGTAGTGGTGCTACTGTCAGCAGTGCAGGTGGCGGTGCTGGCCGTGGTGTAGGTGCTGGTGCTGCTAGTGGTGGAGGGAGGCTCCAGCCCTTCTCTTACAGCCTCTGATGTCTACTGAGTTTGGGTGCAGGTGCATGGGCTGGATGCTGTTGTGATGTGGATGGCTGTTGGGTGGGTGGGTGCTTGCGTTTGTGTACTTTGGGTGGAGGGATCACAGACACACTGGGAGTGGACACAGGGGACGTGTGCATGGATGTGGGGGTGGTGACTGCCAGTGAGGGGTGTGTAGTGATGGGTGTGCTGGTGATGGAGGTAGTGGATGAGGATGTAGTGCATGCAGGTGTGAGTGGAGACGCTACTGGGAGGGAGGTGGATGACGAGGAGGAGGAGGACACAGTGGAGGCTGTAGATATTGGTGTCTCTCCATGGGGATGGTGCTTGTGTGAGTGCCTATGAGATGAAGTGCCGTGCTTGTGTTTGCCTGAGCCACTTTTGTGTGTTGATTTGGGTGAATGCTGGTCTGAAGGTATGCTTGGGATAGGCTGGGGTTGAGGTGATTGGGACTGGGTAGAGGAAGTTGGAGGGGGGAGGCTAGAGACAGGGACAAGGGGTGCCATCAGTGCTGAGGCCAGAGCCTGAAATGCTCTCTGTTGGGCTGCAACACCAGAATGAATGCCCTCCAGGTATGCATTTGTTTGTTGGAAATGCCTCATGACACCCTGGATGACATGCAGAATGGTTGACTGCCCAACAGTGAGGGATCTCAGGAGGTCAATAGCCTCCTCACTGAGGGCAGCAGGGCTGGCTGGGCAGGGCCTGAGGTGTCTGGGGCGAAGGAGATGCTCACCCTCCTGGGTGATCCGGCACAAGAAACATGCTGAGGCGCTCCTGGGAGGGCGGTGCTGGTAGGAGGGGTGGTGGCTGTACCTGTTGTTGGGGTGGGCACAGAGGTGTGCACCACCGCCAGGGAGCTTCCATCGGAGGAGGAGTCGCTGTCTGCAGTGTCTCCTCCAGTCCCCGTCGTGGAGCTCCCCTCGCCCTCCGTCCCACTGGTGATCTCACCATCGGTGGATTCGGCCTTCAGGATCATGTGGGATTCAGCTCCCTCCGTCGCTGGTGCCTCTGTTCCTCCACCAGATGATGCTAATTCACACAAGGACTGGGTGACAAAACAAAAAGGGGTGGCAGAGCCAGAGAATAAACTTGGTCAATGCCAGAAACACCACTACCGTTGGCTTACATGACACACAGGGAGCAGCCCTATGCACTAGGCCATGCACTACTAGTTACTAAGATAGTCACCAGCCCATGGGGTACAATGCCTAACACCATTAGCTGCACACCTGAAACCCACAGGACCCTGCCCAGTAGTGGATGCCCACTAACATTATTGGCGTAGGAGTGCTTCAGAGCCTGCCCTACAAGGGACGTACCCTGCCATGTTCGCCCTGGCCTAGGGGCACCCACACCCCACATCCCCCACCTATGTAAACCTTAACGCGCGCACAGTCAGGAATCTGAATTTGTACTCACCCCCTTGTGTCTGCTGTGATGCCTTCAATCTCCCATCCAGCTCCGGATAGGCCACCAACAGGATGCGGAACAGCAGGGGGGGTCAGGGTACGACGGGCACACCTTCCTCATCGGGAGGCCAGCCCCTGCTGGGCCTCCACTGTCTTCCTTGCCCATCGGCGCAGGTCCTCTCACCGTTTGCGGCAGTGGGTGCCCCACCTGTCAAAGACCCCCACGGTCCGCACCTCCTTCACGATGGCACACCAAATACCCTTTTTCTGATGGGCGCTGACCTGCATGGAAAAGACAGCAGAAAAGGGAATTAGTTAACCGTCCTGACCGTCACACTCATGGCCCACCAGATCCCTCCCATCCCCTGACGGACATACATTGACCACCATACAGGGAGCACTCTGGCCAGGATGCCTCAGCCCTTCCCCACATTTGGCTTACACACACAGCAATCCATACATTCATGGCACATGCATCATACTCACAGTGTACTCACCTGTTTGTCTGGAGGACCATAGAGTAACGTGTACTGGAGTCGGACCCCATCCACCAGTTTCTCCGACTCCTCCGCAGTGAAGGCAGGGGCCCTTTCCCCAGACACATGAGCCATTGTCGCTTCCAGGCACAGGTCACAGCAGCACTTACAGTGTAGGTCCTCTCCTGTTGAAGGTCAGGTAGCAAATGAGTGAATAGATAGAAAATGGTGGTCACGTTCACGGCGGTGCGTACCGTCACTGCCGGCGTACATCGCCTTTGGCTCCTGGAACCTATGGGGCCCAATGATAACCAATGCGAAGTTGCGTGGCGGTCATCGACCGCCTACCACAACGGCGCACAACGCCAGCAGAATGACCTCATTTCCACTTGTCCCTCCTCAGAGGTCAGGCAGCCACCATTTCAGGGGGACAGATAGCACAGCACCTAACTGCGCCACAGAAGATATTGACACAGCAACTGACTCTCGGATTCACCTACAGGTTCTGTTAAGGAAAAGATGCATCATTATTTCAATTGAGGTGTGAATATGACCCTCTGCTCACCGTTTTCCTCCATAGGCTTCGACCGCTGAGGATGACTATGAGATGGCGACATCCTCCGGTGTACAGACCCCTGGTGGACCTTGTGACAATGGAGGACAGACACATTATCCTAACATACAGACTTGAATGGGCCACAATTCAAGATCTGTGTGCCCAATTGGAGCCAGACCTGATGTCAGCTATCCGCCAGCCCACAGGTATCCCCCCTCTATTGCAGGTCCTGTCAGTGCTCCATTTCGTGGCAAGTGGTCCCTTCCAAACAACAGTGGCCATGGCATCAGGGATGTCTCAGACAATGTTCTTCAACGTGTTGACCAGAGTGTTGTCCGCTCTCCTGAAACACATGCGCAGCTACATCGTATTCCCCCATGTGGAGGATTTGGCCACAGTGAAAGCTGAATTGATGCCCTGGGATATATGCCCAACATCATTGGTGCCATAGATGGTGCACATGTGGCATTTCCCCCCCCCTCCCGGAGAAATGAACAAGTGTTCAGGAATCGAAAAAGCTATCACTCTATGAATGTGCAGATGGTGTGTTTGGCGGACCAGTACATCTCCCCTGTGAATGCCAAGTATCCTGGCTCTGTGCATGAAGCATTTATCTTGAGGAATAACAGCATCCCATATGTGATGGGCCAACTCCAGAGGCACCAGGTGTGGCTAATAGGTGAGCCCAAGGTCTCCACCCAGTATTAGTTGGTGTCTGGGTATGGGGTTGTCCCTAAGGGTTAGTGTGTGTCTAACAGGTATCCCTCGACATTTGCAGGTGACTCTGGTTACCCCAACCTCTCATGGCTACTGACCCCAGGGAGGAATGCCTAGACAAGGGAAGAGCAATGTTACAATGAGGCACATGGGCGAACAAGGAGGATAATTGAAAGAACCTTTGGCCTCCTGAGGGCCAGGTTCGGGTCCCTCCATCTACCAGGAACCCAAGAAGGTGTGCCAGATCATTGTTGCATATTGCACAACCTGGCCTTGAGACGCCAGGTGCCTTTTCTGCAGGAGGATGAGCCTGGAGATGGTCTTGGGCAGCAGTGGAGCCTGTGGACAGTGAGGAAGAGGAGGCAAAAGAAGAAGATGTGGACGACAGAAGTATTATAATACAGCAGTACTTCAGGTGACACACAGGTATGACACTGTAACTTCACTTTACATTTTATTTTGCTGTTGGACATTGTACATGGCAGCCTGATTTCCATATGTCTATGGCCACTTACTGTACCCTTTGGCATCTCTATTTTCAGATCTCTGTGGCCCAGTGTGGCTCCTGGTATGTTTAATGCTGCCCACTAAAGGTCATGCAAATTTTAAGTAAATTGTACATATGACTTGCAATGCTTTGATAATGTTGTACTAATACATATTTGAATCATTTTCCAGATTCCAGATTTGTATTTGTTCCAAGGGTGTTTATTTAAGTGCTCATAAGTAAAGGGGAATGTGCAATGGGCTGGGGTGATGGTGGAGCAAAGTCCAGTTAGAGTCCAGACTCTTGCTATCACAGGTACATTGTCCAAGTGGTCATAGGAAGGAGAGTAATGGCAGTTCAAGGTGGACAGGGTGACAGAGTGGGACAGAAGGGTGATAATCAGGAGAGTCTTATTTCCTGGCAGGGGTCTTGGCAATGTTCTCTGGCTTCTGCCTGGATCACAGGGACCGTTTGCAGGGTGGTTCTCCTTCTGCAGGGGGTGGGGTGCTGGTGGCCTGTTGTTTCTGTGGCGGAGCCTCCTGTCCACTATCACCGGCGGAGGTGGAGGGCTGTTCTTCAGTGTGGCTAGTGTCAGGGGCCCGTTGGTCTGCCACTGCCTCCCTCATGGTGTTGGCCATGTCTGCCAGCACCCCTGCAATGGTGACCAGGATGGTGTAGATGTATTTGAGGTCCTCCCTGATCCCCAGGTACTGTCCCTCCTGCAGTGGCTGAGTCTCCTGCAACTTGGCCAGTATCTGGCCCATCATCTCATGTGAATGGTGGTATGCTCCCAGGATGTTGGTGAGTGCCTCCTGGAGAGTGGGTTCCCTGGGCCTCTCTTCCCCCGTCACACACCAGTCCTCCCAGCTTCCCTTTTGTCCTGTGCCTCTGTCCCCTGAACCGTGTGCCCACTGCCACTGACCCCAGGCCATCGTGATCCAGGCGTGCAGAGCTGCTGTCGTCACTGTGGGCCTCTTCTGGGGGGGACTGGATGTTGCTGGCAACTCCTCTCTGGTGACATTGAGTAGGGGTCCTGTGGGGATGCAAATGCAGTGTTATTGTATCTGCGTGTGCCATCTTGTGCATGGGTGTGTTGCCCTCTATGGTTGTGATTTCTCTGTCAGCTTTGCCTTGTGTGCGTGGTGATTTTGTGGGCTAGGTGATTCTCTCCACTGGGCATGCTGTGGAGATGGGTGTCCATGCAGGTCTGTGATGAGGGTCCATGGATTGTTGTGGCATGCAGGGCTTGGTATTGGGATGGGTGGGTTGTGATAATGGGGTATGTTTGAGGTGGTGGAGTGATGGGAGTGAAGATGAGGGTGGGGGTATGTGATGGTATGCAGGTTGGGGGATATAGTAGTTAAGATTTGACTTACCAGAGTCCAGTCCTCCTGCTACTCCTGCCAGGCCCTCAGGAAGCATGATTGCCAAGACTTGCTCCTCCCATGTTGTTAGTGGTGTCCTCTGTACTGCTACCTGGTGTCTTGCAACCACAGAACATACCTTCCCCCGTAGGTCATTCCACCTCTTCCATATGTCATCCCTTGTTCTAAGGTGCTGTCCCATGGCGTTGACCCTTTCCACGATTCTCAACCATAGCTCCATCTTCCTTCCAATGGACGTCTGCTGCACCTGTGATCCGAATAGCTGTGGCTCTACCCTGATGATTTCCTCCACCATGACCCTTAGCTCCACCTTTGAAAACCTGGGGTGTCTTTGGGGTGCCATGGATGTGGTGTGAGTAGTATGTGTGAGGGTGTGTGGGGTGATGTGTTGGGGTGTGTGGTGTGAGGTGCGTGGATGGTGTTTTCTGGCTCTGATTGAGTGGGTGCTCCTGGCTTGTCTCTCTCTGTTAGCTATATTTTTGTTGTTGTAAGGGGTTGTGGATAAAGTGGGTGTGTGTTTTATATTGGATTGGGTGTGTGGGTGTGTTGTGTATATGTGTGTCAGGTGTTTATAGTTTGAATTGTCCAATGTGGTGGTGTGTGTATTTTGAGCGCAGCGGTGTGTACCGCCAATGGTTTACTGCAGTTGTAAGACTGCGCGGTGAGTCGTGGGTCCTGATATTTTGGGCATATTCCTGTTGGCGTAACAGTGTGTGTTTCGGTACCACCAATTTATCACTGACCTTTGGGCTGGCGCATTTGTGTGGGTGTCTGTATAGTGGCCGAATTCTAAGTGTGGGTCATAATACCTGTAGCGGAATACCACCATGGTCACGGTATGTTGGCGGCCATCAGCACGGCGGTAGGTGGCATTTACCGCCAGGGTTGTATTGAGGGCCTTAATGTCTTATAGGAGCTACAAGCATTTTGCAACACAAGTTCTACAACTCAAGTCACTGCTGATGGAGAGAAGGAGCTGCCAGCATCGACCAGTTGGATTCCAAAGGTTGGGGATTTGGTTTGAGAAAAAATACAAGTGAAGAAGGAATTTGGTTCTTCATATAGTGCACCGGTGCCAGTTCTTGGAATTCATGGCTCCAGAACAGTGGTACTACTAATGCTTTCTGCCTGCAGAGATGTCTGTTTTGTCTCAATTGAGCAAGTTATATTGCATCATGTGGCCGACACTGAATAGTAGGCCAAGAGGCTTCCTTCGTAGTTCCCTAACCCCTCTCACTACCATATAGAAATACCTCTTCAAACATTCAACTACCACCATTGTTTCCCCTAGGCTGTGGAGAGAGGAGAATTAACTTTTACTGATTCCTATTACCGCTTCAACAACACCAGACGTAAGTCTAGAACTTTCTACTAGTATAAGTACTACGGAACGCAACAGAGTTGTTTATGATGATCCAACTTTGGAGGTGTATAACAGTTCCCTTGCACCTGCTGATGTTCTTTTTTTCACTCAGACTGCTTCTGGATACTTTGCTGACATTGATGATTTTTTTCTGAATCATCTGTCATTTAATTTCAAGGCATACATAAATGTCTTCATTTGTTATACCACACCTATCTGGCCCATGGTCAATTTGTGGATTATTCTTGCTTTGCTTGCAGTATTTTTATGGGCTGGATTTATGACTGTTTTCTTTTTGCTTATAAATGGGTGTTATCGTCCTGAATGCTCAACAGTAGAACTGGTAGCTGAGGTGCTAAAGCCTCACTCATCTTCTCACAAAGTACGAAGAGACTTGTTCCTTGTGAACATTTCTGCTCTTCCAGTTCCTGATGGAATTGTATAGGGTAAAGTACCTTATGATATATTTGATACTACAGAAACAATTAAAATACTTTGGCGGTCATTCTGACCGCGGCAGTCGGCGGTCGCCGCCCGCCAAGCGGTTCCCGCCGAAAGAACGCGGCGGCCATTCCGGCTTTCCCTCTGGGCCGGCGGGCAACCGCCAGAAGACCGCCGGCCGGCCCAGCGGGACAGCCCCTTCAACAATGAAGCCGGCTCGGAATGGAGCCGGCGGAGTTGAAGGGGTGCGACGGGTGCAGTGGCACCCGTCGCGACATTCACTGTCTGCACAGCAGACAGTGAAAATCTTTGTGGGGCCCTGTTAGGGGGCCCCTGCACTGCCCATGCCAGAAACAGGCTGGCGGGAAGGCGCTCGGAATCCCCATGGCGGTGCTGCAAGCAGCGCCGCCATGGCGGATTCCCTGGGCCAGCGGGAAACCGGCGGGAAACTGGCGGGAAACCGCCGGCTCCCCTTTTCTGACCGCGGCTTTACCGCCGCGGTCAGAATTGCCCAGGAAGCACCGCCAGTCTGTTGGCGGTGCTTCCGCCGCCCTCCGCCATGGCGGTCATGGACCGCCAAGGTCAGAATGACCCCCTTTATGTCTTTAAAATTTCAATGGCTGATGTAATTACACCTAGTGTGCTGTCAAGTGATTAGGATGTAAAGACAGTTAACTCAATGCTATTCACATTTAAATATTATATTGTATTTGAAAGTGAAGATATGTATAGGAACAGTGCTAATTATAGAGAAATGTTCTGTTACCATCATTATGGACACCGTTTTTTGCATAGAACTAGCATTCCACGCACATTTTTATATTATACACAACAGGAACATTGCCTCATTCTAAACGCATTCAGACAAATTTACATATTATTCTGGGCATGACATTTCTGATCCTGTGTCCTATTATTTCAAATTTACATATTCAAAAGGAAAGAAAATCATGCTGACCAACACCAAATTAATTTATTCAAATTAATTCATTTCTTAAATATCTGTCAAAGGCAGTGGCTATTGGTAAGATACAATTGATTTAAAATAAGCTAGGGGAAAAAAAGACTGGCAGGTCCAAGGCATGGATGCTTTATTTCAAGCGTGTCTGATTCCATTACAGGTGAGTTTTCTGAATGACACAATACAGCAGACTACTTACCTACGTCAGACAAAGATTAAAGAAATTAGGGGCTTATTCACAAGCCCCTAGCACCACCGGAGAATCACTTTTATCAATGCTCTGGTGTTGCTGTGCTCATATCCACATTTGCAAGGTGGCGCACTTTACGTGGCTTCACGCCTACTTGTAAATATTGCCCCTAATGCAGTTTTCTGCTGCAGAGGGGCGTGCAATGGGTGTTGTTGTGGGCATTGCCATACAACACCCATGGCTTTTGACACTGCCCGAGTTTTATGACAAATCATAAATCTGAGGCAGTGCCAAAAACTAACGGCACCCCAGGGGTGGCGTTAGAGTGGCGCAACAAGGAGAAATACTTTGATTTCTTCTTTTTACTTTTTCTACGTGTGCTGAATTCTGCAGCACACAGAAAAAAACAAAACACCATTAATTATTGTTTTGGCGCAGGAAGGTGTCCCTCCCTGCACATAAACAATCATTAAATAATTGCAATTTGCTACTTAAGGGTTTACAAAGTGGTGCAAAGGCACCATTGCACCACTTTGTTAATACAGCGCAGTGTGAGGGCCTGTTTAGCGCTGTCATAGTGTCAAAAAAATTGCACTACTGCAGTGCTACGAGGTGCAAGGGGCTTGTAAATATGCCTCATAGTTACATGCCTGACAGAAATCTATACTGAGCAGGTAACACACTGACTTTAAAACAAATAAAAGATCCAATACACAAAATGCAACAACAATGTAGAAAACATGAGGAGAAGGAAAGAAAAGCTTCACAAAAGTGCGGAGTCCCTGCTTTTGTGGTCTTCCTACATTTATCAGTTCATCACTTCTGATGCATTAGTTGACTTTGTTAACAGTGTGATCTAAGGAGGCAAAACAACAAAAGGCCTGCTGCCGGTCATAAAGTATTTACAACCTCAGCTGTTTTCATCATTCAGCAGCACAGTTTGCACCAAACGTCCTATAGTTAATAATAAGCATATTCATCTCTTATTAGGCTTCTCCTCTATGATCTGGAGCAGCCGAAAAGCCTCAGATCTGACAATAGTAATAGGTTCATCAGCCAGTTTCATTTTAATATCTTGAAACAAAGAATATAGCACTGACTTCCAGCAGCGGAGCATAAAATAGCCCACAACATAAACTTCATGTCCACTTCTTTGCACTGTTACTGGAATTCAGCTGAAGAAAAGAGCACCAAAACATTGAGGTAAATGCCCAGCCATGCACAACCTTGTCATAGTGTGATTTAGCTTACTGAAAGCGTGCCTTTAAATGTACCGTCTGGGGTGACAGGACCCTCTTTTGGTCCTTATGTCTTTGCTAAATGCTAGACAATATGGATCACATTTTTGCATTTTCAGCATTGCAACCTAACACTTGATTTTGCTGCATGTCCATTACTTCCCTGTGGCGGTGTATTTTTCTTTTGTGATACAGTGACATTGTCAGTGTGGTCCATGTTTTTCAAATGTTTATTATCACTGTATTGGGTTATACCTTTTGTTTGTATTACAGTCATAGCATGGAAGTAGATCCCTACTTCAATGACAGTATTACCATTCCTCAGATTCTGATTAGGATCTCAAGTTCCGATGCATGGGTAGGACACACCTAGGTTAACAGGGCAAGCCCAGCTTCTGTGTGTGTGTGTGCAAGAGCATTTGTTTGCTTGAATTACCGGTGGATTCTGGAAATTTCAGCAGAAATCCAGCTGCCTCTGCCTATGCAGAACTCCTGCCCCAGGCAGAACGCAATGGGGTTTCCGCACTTGCACTTATTCTCCTTTTCTGTCTTCTCCTCACTTTGGTGATAAGGACGCTGGGAAACCGGCACCTCTAGCACCATTTTGTCTCCCTAAAGATGCTCTTATCTGTGTGTCAGGTGTGTGCGCTTTTAGTGAACCCAGCATTACAAGAACGTGTCCGGAGAATGTGCGTTACCTGAATGTTCCTCTTGCTTCTACTAATAATACTGTGCAGGGCTGAACGTGGATGTGGTACATGTGAATCTGGTACCCCTTCTATTTTCCATGGTTATGAGCTGGGGGAACTGGACCCTGAGACACCTTTGTGCACTCCTGTTTAATGTGAGTGAGTGCTCCAATCTGGCAACAGGGACAGACCAACACTTTCAGAGACAATAGGACAACCTATGAGAAAAGGGGACCTTGGCAGTTACAAATGTGGTCCCCCCAAGACATCTCCCGCCTATCAGATAGCAATACGCAATTGATTTGGTGCTTGTTTGTTATTGGAAAAATGGCACAAATTGACTGTTCGGAGCAAGGAGTTGCAATTTCCTTTACATGGCACATTTGATTTGCAAAGTTTATTTTATTTGAGGCAGTTGTTGTTGAAAGGCAAAAGGTTTCACCCAACTGAATGCAATGCATTTTGGATGTGGGATCTAAGTGTGCGTGACTTGAGAATGACAAGTGATGTAAAGGCAAAAGTACATAAAGCATTGCAAAAGGACCTAGTGAAGGTGGCCCATGATCAGCATAATAGTGAGATTTGACATAAATGCGAGCTTGATGTTCATGGGGTGTCTCCCTTTCCCCCCCTTCCCCTGGCAGAGGAAGATGAGAAACACATAGATCCTCTGATAGAGGAAATTATTACAGGATGGCTAACAAGTCTCCCACCTTATGCACCAATTGTCAAAACTGCGGCAGACCAGGACACAACAGTGGGTGATAAAGCCACTGAGATGTCCAAAATCAAAGTAGCCTGGTGCCCCAGGAAAACATAAATTGCTAAGAGAGGAATTGAACAGAGTAGAACTTGGAAGCATCTGAAACCTTGAGTTCCTCTCTCTTTTGAATTAGGAAGTCAAAACAGCAGCAGGCAAACTGGAGCAAGTGCGTGCGTGCTTGATTAAAGAATGTAAAAACAAAAATATACCACTGTCTACTATGACTAATTCTATCTGGCAACAAAGGTACGAAGATGAATTCACTGACCACCCCTTAGATGAGGCCGGATTCCAGGATTTAATATGGGACATGTGCACCTATGCAAAGCATTGTCTGCACAACGTTAAGTTGCTAAAGGAAGAGAGCAAGAGCTGTGCCCAGGAACAAACACGGGAAGAGGGAAAGGCCCACAAAGCACTGACAGCTGATGCACCCACAGCACTGCAGGTGGGGCCCCGCAGGGACAGTTTAACACACTCTCTTGCATTATCACCCAATGCCCCATATCCCAACATCTTTGCCCATAAGCCTTTCCTAAAATCAAACAGAGCAAAGAAAACTGGTCTATTGGCAGATATAATAGGGTGCCGACTGCAGTTGAACTAGATTACAGTATGGGGTACCTTGAGGGGACACTGTAGTTGGCTAAAGCAAGGTTGCTTGAAGATCACCCCCGGATACACTAAACTTTCGTGCTGAAGTTGTAGGAGTGGGACCATACTCAGCCACCCTTCTTTCCTTCCAAGTATAGTTGGGATATGACTCAATATAGCTTCCAGGACACAGACCTGCAGTCTTGTAACGAGACGTAGATACTGGATGCTTTGCAGTAAGCAGTTGATAAGCTGAGGCAGTGGAGGAAGCTAACAGCTTCCCTAACAATGCTAACTGTTGTACAGCAAATGGTTGCTGCTTCTCCTTCAACTTGCCCAAGCCTCATGATGCCACTTTGAAACGTGCCCTCACCACGCACACCTGAAGGCAAACCAGGGCTACCAACCCACATACATGTCCCATGGTTGAGGTATGATCTAAAGTCATTTACTAAAGATTTCCCAAAGCTATATGAGGAGCCCGATAAGTGGTACACAGAACCACACCGTCTGTCAGCAACGGGGGTCTTCTTTGGAAAGATTTAGTCATACTGGTCAACATTATTGTCCATTAAGATTTATGGGAAGACTGCAAACACACCCTTACCATGCGGGTTGCTGAACGAGAATGAAAGTCAGGGGAGGGAACTGAACAATATTGTTGCAATAAAGTTAGAAGTGATACAACATTTAAAGACAAAAGCACCAGAAGATAGGGTGGGTTGGTCAAAGGTAGTGAGCACAACAACACAGAAAAAACAATGAAAGAGTCAATGCATATTATGACAGTCTGGTGCAAATATATCAACATAAAAGTGGCATGTTCAATCCTTTCGGTGGGGGTCTCTCAGCATTTATCACAATATTTGTGAAGGGACTGCACCTGCTAATATGGTCTCACTTACAGACATACTTATTCTTCATCTGCTGGAAACAGGAGCTGCTAAAGAAAGTATTGGCTACTGCTGGGTATTGTGCAGACCACCAGGTACACTTGCAGGTAAAGGGAGAAGCAAAGGCAAAGAAAGATAAGTTGTGATTGGTGGTTGTACAGGAACAATACTATTAGAATAATGGGCAGCTAGGTAGGGGCCATACCAGTGGTAGAGAGAGGTCATTGGGACGCTAGCCAGCATCACAGCTCACACCAGGGTCAACCTGCTTCCACTGTAACCAACCTGGTCACTGTCTGACCAACTGCCCTGTACTAAATGCTTCAGGATTAGGGGTTGGAGGACAAGGATCCCTGATGACAGGGTAGTGCAAGTCCTATCCTACCCTCCTAACATTTTTGACATCCCAGCTCCTCCTTCCCATCCTTCCAATGTACATAGGACTGCCCCATCCCAACACGCAACTGTGCCCGGTCCCTCCACTGCCACCACACCTATGAGCAATGGGGCACAGTGGACAGCAGGCATGGACATGATGGATAGCTACTACCCCCTTACCCTCTGCCCCATGAAACAGTTAAAGGCTGCGCAAATGGGGAGGACTCACTGATAGCTCCAGCAATAGATTTTAACCAAGTGGGTCTCTATGTGACCGGGCAGTCATGGATAAGACACTACCTTTCCTGATTGACACTGGAGCTATTAGATCAATGTTGAAGGCATCAAACATGTCTGATGCACCTCTTTTGGGAATACAGATAGCAACCGTCGGTCTAATTGGAAAAGTACTTAACGAGTACCTGAAAAAACAGATTAAAATGAGTATAAGCCCAATAACTGTACACCATCAATTAATCTTCAGTCACTGCTGTTCTATGAACTTATTAGGTAGCGACCTGCTTTGTAAGCTTCAGTGTACCACTCGCTGCACCCCTGACAATGATTTCAGGTTGAGCATAGATTTTGGTCGGCTGCTCCAAGCATTTATGACGTGCAGAGCCTGTACTTCCACCTGAACTGAGGGATGGGTGCTGCCCCACACCATATCTGGGCACATTGCCAGAATGATGTGGGTCAAGTGCTGGTCTACCCTCTGGTGTGCATTAGGTTACAACCAGGTACCCCATTATGACAGAATCCACAGAACAACATTTCTATGGAGAGGAGGCCATGGCTCTAATAATAGCTGGCCTACTGCAACAGGGAGTAATAAGATTGTTAGGATACAGCCCTTGCAAGATGCCTATACTTCCTGTGAAAAAGGCCTCTAGTGGCCGATGCTGATGGTGATCTGTTTGTTGATGGTTCCTGCTTGAGGGACAAAAAGGGGGTTCTACAAGCTTCCTCTGCTGTCAGCACTGCTCACAACCTGCTGAATAAAGCTAGCTTGCCAGAAATGAAAAGTACTCAATTTGCAGAGCTGATAGCACTGAGCAGAGCTTGTTGTTTGGCCAAAGGGAAAAAGGTCAACAGATACACTGAGAGCCGATATGCCTTTTGGGTCATACATGACTTTGGCCAGCTCTCCCCAATGCAGGGTTTTCTCACTTCAGCAGGCCATCAGATTCAACATGCAACTGATAGGAGTCCTTTTTCAGGTCTTATTTTAGCTAGCTAGAGTAGCATTTGTTTAATGTGCTGCACACATTGCATCTAAAGATCATGTTTCATGGGGAAATGCTTTTGTGGATGGGGAAGCAAAAAGGACAGCCCTTACAAGATGTGAGTTGGCTATTGTACAGATGTCACCTACTACTATACAAGCTGATACAAAATCGGAAGATGACATGTTTTTTGAGGCATTCAAAATATAGGGAATTGTGGATTACATGGAAAAATAATTGTGGCAGGAGGGCGGGTGTGTGCAGACAGAGGAGAGATTGTGGGTACGGCTGAATGGTAAAATAAGTTCTCCTATGTCTATGCTCTCATCTATAGCTCGCTTATTCCACTGTCCTTCACATGTTGCCCGAGATGACCTGCTCAGACTGTTTTGTGAATATTGGTACAATCCCAAATTTGCCAAACAGGCAAACATTTATGTAAATAATGTACAGATTGCACATAGTATAATGTTGGGAAGGGCACACTAACTGCACCAGGCCATGTTCCCCCTCTCCATGGACCATTTGAAAGTCTCTGGCTTGATTTCATTGGCCTGCCCCCTGTGCTCAAGTAAAAACATGTATTGGTTGTTGTGTGTATGTTCACCAAATTGACAGAGGCATATCTCAACAAGAACTGTGATATACTACTGTTAGGTCTGACAGCCTTAGAGGGGTCATCCTTCAAATTTTTGCCTGCCTCCCTCCACTTTTCTGACACTGTTTTTGCTGGTTTTAAGACTCAGCGCATCTTACCACTGCTAACCATGCTCTCTCCCTTAAACATGGTAACATTGGTTCATTCCCAATTGGCAGATTTGATTTACTTATATGTCCCTAGTAGAGTGCACTACCTGTGCCCATGGCCCGTAAATTAAGTGCTACTAGTGGTCCTGCAGCACTGATTGTGCCACTCACTGAAGTAGCCCCTTCACCATGTTTCAGGCCTGCCATTGCAAGGCCCGTGTGTGCAGTATCACTTCCACTTCAACTTGGCATTTAACTGTACTTTCCAAGACTTGAACTCTCCTTTTTCTACATATAAGTCACCCCTAAGGTAGGACCTAGGAAACCCATAGGGTAGGGTGCTATGTTGGTAAAAGGCAGAACATGAACATATGTGTTTTATATGTCCTGGTAGTGAAAAACTCTCAAATTTGTTTTCCTCTACTGTGAGGCCTGCTCCTTTCACAGGCTAGCATTAGGACCACCCTGATATATGTTTTTCTGGTACATTCTGATCTGAAAGGAGTAACCACGTAATATTTAGTACGGCCAGAATGGTAATAGAAAGTCCTACTTATTGGTGAGGTTGGATTTCATATTACTAATTATGAAATGCCACTTTTAGAAAGTGAGCATTTCTCTGCACTTAAAAGAAATCTGTGGCTTACAGCCTGTCTCTAATCAACGTCTGGCACGGATAGTTGACAGCTTCCTTGTGCATTTCATCCAGACAACCACAAACACAGGATACTCAGTCACACCTGCACTCATCTGCACATTGAATGGGTCTTCCTGGGCAGGAAGGGTGAAGGGCCTGACAGTTACATGTCAAAGGCTAGTGGCATGCCCTCACACAATGGACTGACAAGCCCCCTACTGGGACCCTGGCAGACAGGATTGGACTGAAATGGGAACTTGTGCACTTCAAAACCACTCTTTGAAGTCCCCCCACACTTCAAAGGCATTTTTTGGATATATAAACTTGGTCTCTGACACGACCAACTCAGACGCTTCTGGACCTACACCTGCATCCTGTCAAGAGAAATTGCCTGGCTGCCCAAAGGACTCATCTGGACTGCTTTGCTGAGAAGGACTGCTTCCCTGCTGTTGCCCTGCTGGCCTCTTACTTTGCTGAGAAGGACTTTGCCTTCCCCAAAAGTGCTCTCCAGGGACTTGGATTGAGCTTACCTCCTGTTTTCTGAAGTCTTAGGGCCACAATATCTTCATCTCTTCAGGAAACTCCTTATGCATTGAAAATCAATGCACTACCTGCCGGAATCGACGCAAAGCCTGCATTGCGACCAAGAAATCACTGCACAGCCAACCGTAAAGATGTAGCCCTGACTTCCAGACCGGAAATCGATGCAGCGTCTGCCTTGCGGTGGAACATTTGACGCATCACCTACTGTATCGACGCAGAGCCCGCACCTACTTCCACCACATTAAGGATTTTTCCTGCATCGTCCTTGGGCATCAAAAGATTTCCACATCGCAGCGAGGAACCAAGACTGCATGCCGAAAAATGACACAAACCCCTTACAGAGTGGAAAGAAATAACTGGGGGTCTCACAGAAGCTGCACTGTGCCTACCACCCACCAGCAGTAGGTGCAGTGGAGTGAAATAATGGGATGCTAAAGAGCAAGAATGAATAGATTTGTGCATCTGCTGAACTGTCCTGGATTGATGCACTGCCACTAGCTTTACTGGCAAAGAGGAACACCCCTGACAGAGTGACCAAACTCAGTATCCAGGAGATATTGGGACATTTTAGGCCACATGGTTATTGCTCCCCTGTAGATGTCTGATGATCTGCTCTTACAGTATTGAAAGAAATTAACAGGGACATCGCATTGCCTTCAGTGTGAGGTGCTGCGGGCCCTCCCTGACTCAGGAACACCAGCTGCATACAACCTCCACCCGGGATACTGGGTGAGGGTTAGGGCTTATACTAGATGCCACTGCCTAAAGCCCCGGTGGAAGGGACAATTCCAGGTCCTCCTTACGACTGCTACAGCTGTCAAGTGTGAGGGACTGACATCCTGGACACACAGCACTCACAACAAGAAAGCACCACCAACAAGGATTGGGAGCACCACCAGCCACACCTCCCACTCCTCCATTAAAGGATCTAGATATAGGTGGTCATTACAACCCTGGCGGACGGTGTTAAAGGTGCGTCAATACCGCAAACAGGCCGGAGGACCAAAAAGGGGAATTATGACCTTGGAGGAAACCGCCAAAAAAACCGGCCACTTTAACACACCGCCCGCCACGGCGGTACAGACAAGCAGCGCGGCGGTCATCGTCAACAGACAGGCGGAAGACAATGTACCGCCCATAGTATCACAACCCGCCAATCCGCCACCTTTTCCCGGGCGGATTCACTGTGGATAAAAAAAATGGCGGAAACAGTTACTGCAATGGGAAAACGCTCACCTCAACACATCCCACGAGGAACGAGGACTCCATGGAGCCCGAATTACACATTCTTCCGGCCCTTGTATTCCTACTCATCTATGAAGACCAACAGCGGCGCGGCCAAAGACAACGGTGAGTACAGCACCTACGACATGGGGGAGGGGGGAGGCAAAAGTTAGGGGGACACCCACGAAACACTCCCACCCCCACCCCCACCCTCACATATTACAACATGCACACCAATGCATCCAAAAAAATCACAGTAACAACCCGCAATCCCACCTGAAGAATGCAAAGACAAAGCGAAATCTGTTCAAAGATTGTAATGTATCAATATACATGTCTGTCAAAAATATACAGATATATATGAAAATCAGCCAGAAATATATACATTACGAGAAGTAGTGCAGATATGCACATAGCAATGTCCGTGCACCACTAGTCCAAAAAAGCATGGGCGAGGCCCACAAAAGATACCTGTCCTCAATCGGAGAGAACACTGCCAGGGCATCAGATAGAAATACTACAGGCACCTCAGGGGGAAGGGAAGGGGGGGCATCTCAGCCGGATGACTGCAAAGCCAGATCCACGACGGGGCTCCATGCCCATTGATGTATCCTGGGGAGTGCAAAGCCACAGTCTCTCAAGTCTCTACACTGGGTGGGTTGCCCACTGTACCATCCTGGGGAGTGCAAAGCCACAGTCTCCCAAGTCTCTAAACTGGGTGGGTTGCCACTGTACCATCCTGGGGAGTGCAAAGCCACAGTCTCTCAAGTCTCTACACTGGGTGGGTTGCCCACTGTACCATCCTGGGGAGTGCAAAGCCACAGTCTCTCAAGTCTCTACAGTGGGTGGGTTGGCCACTGCCATATCCTGGGAGTGCAAAGCCACAGTCTCTCAAGTCTCTACAGTGGGTGGGTTGGCCACTGCCATATCCTGGGGAGTGCAAAGCCACAGTCTCTCAAGTAGATAACATCCACCAGTGGCTCTGGAGGGGGACTGGTGGCCAGACTGGATCAGTCTCCCCGTGAAAGTTCCTGGCCCGTCAATGTCCCAGATGCACATGGGATAAGGATGCTTGATGTGGCAGTCTTTACATTCTTACCCGGTGTATGCCCTGTTCAGCGGTGCTTTGCCATGGCGGTGCATGTCTTGTTCAGCGGTGCTTTGCCATGGCGGTGCTTGCCCTGTTCAGTGGTGCTTTGCCATGGCGGTCTCTGGACTGTTCAGCGGTGCTTTGCCATGGCGGTCTCTGGACTGTTCAGCGGTGCTTTGCCATGGCGGTTCTGGACTGTTCAGCGGTGCTTTACAATGGCGGCCTCTGGACTGTTCAGCGGTGCTTTGCCATGGCGGTCTCTGGACTGTTTAGCTGTGCTTTGCCATGGCGGTGCTTGCCCTGTTCAGCGGTGCTGTGCCATGGCGGTGCTTGTCCTGTTCAGCTGTGCTTTGCCATGGCGGTGCATGCCCTGTTCAGCGGTGCTTTGCCATGGCGGTGCTTGCCCTGTTCAGCGGTGCTTTGCCATGGCGGTCTCTGGACTGTTCAGCGGTGCTTTGCCATGGCGGTCTCTGGACTGTTCAGCGGTGCTTTGCCATGGCGGTCTCTGGACTGTTGAGCGGTGCTTTGCCATGGCGGTGCTTGCCCTGTTCAGTGGTGCTGTGCCATGGCGGTGCTTGCCCTGTTCAGCGGTGCTGTGCCATGGCAGTGCTTGCCCTGTTCAGCGGTGCTTTGCCATGGTGGTTCTGGACTGTTCAGCGGTGCTGTGCCATGGCGGTGCTTGCCCTGTTCAGCAGTGCTTTGTCATGGCGGTCTCTGGACTGTTCAGCGGTGCTTTGCCATGGCGGTCTCTGGACTGTTCAGTGGTGCTTTGCCATGGCGGTTCTGGATTGTTCAGCGGTGCTGTGCCATGGCGGTGCTTGCCCTGTTCAGCGGTGCTTTGCCATGGCGGTCTCTGGACTGTTCAGCGGTGCTTTGCCATGGCGGTTCTGGACTGTTCAGCGGTGCTTTGCCATGGCGGTCTCTGGACTGTTCAGCGGTGCTTTGCCATGCCGGTCTCTGGACTGTTCAGCGGTGCTTTGCCATGGCGGTTCTGGACTAATCAGCGGTGCTTTGCCATGGCGGTCTCTGGACTGTTCAGCGGTGCTTTGCCATGTCGGTTCTGGACTGTTCAGCGGTGCTTTGCCATGGCGGTCTCTGGAACGGGCATTGGTGTGTGGCATGACGATACCCAGACTGGGCATTTGTGTGTGGCATGACGTTGCCTCATAGCGCACCGGGGCTGTGGCAGCCGGGTCCCTCCTGGGCACTGACTCCGGCGCTGGCGGTGGCCTCCTGACCAGTGACGATACTTGGGCCCTCCTGGGCACTGACTCCGGCGGTTGTCTCCTGACCAGTGACGATACTTGGGCCCTCCTGGGCAATGACTCCGGCGGTGGTCTCCTGACCAGTGACGATACTTGGGCCCTCCTGGGCACTGACTCCGGCGGTGGTCTCCTGACCAGTGACGATACTTGGGCCCTCCTGGGCACTGACTCCGGCGGTGGCGGTGGTCTCCTTACCAGTGACAATACTTAGGCCCTCCTGGGCAATGACTTGGGCGGTGGTCTCCTGACCAGTGACGATACTTGGGCCCTCCTGGGCACTGACTCCGGCGGTGGTCTCCTGACCAGTGACGATACTTGGGCCCTCCTGGGCACTGACTCCGGCGGTGGTGGTGGTCTCCTGACCAGTGACGATACTTGGGCCCTCCTGGGCACTGACTCCGGCGGTGGCGGTGGTCTCCTGACCAGTGACGATGCTTGGGCCCTCCTGGGCAATGACTTGGGCGGTGGTCTCCTGACCAATGACGATACTTGGGCCCTCCTGGGCAATGACTTGGGTGGTGGTCTCCTGACCAGTGACGATACTTGGGCCCTCCTGGGCAAAGACTTGGGCGGTGGTCTCCTGACCAGTGACGATACTTGGGCCCTCCTGGGCACTGACTCCGGCGGTGGTCTCCTGACCAGTGACGACGGTGCTGGCGGTGGCGTCTCGACCGCTGGGAATGATGCCGCCCTTCTCCGCCGTGAGACTCACAACAGGCTGGGCAGACTTCCTCTGGCCCTTCCCCACCTTTGGTGGAGTCACAGCTGACGCTCCAATCCCCTTGGGACCCCTGTGAGTTGTTTTCCCACCAGGAGTCTTCACACAGTCCCGTCATCCACTTTCCAATTTCAGAGCCTTTACAGGGGGTGGGCTGCCAGTGCCTTGGCTCCGGGTCATATTGCCTGCCCTGGTGGCCGGTGCACTCCACATACCTTGAACAGGCACCACTGGTATTGGAGGCTTTTTGGCTGAGGCGCTACGACGGGACTGATAAATTGGAGGGGGGGTGGGGGCAAAAAGGTCAACTTTACACAGGGACAGTTTCTGACGAACACTGGGATGGGTAGTTGTAGGGGGTCTGGGAGTGGAGGAAGAGGAGGTGGTTGTAGGAGGTGTCACTTTAGGTGTTTTGGGTGCAGGTGCAGGTAATGGAGGCTGTCGTGAGGTGGATGGATGTTGGGTGTGTGGGTGCCCGCGTTTGTGTACTTTGGGAGGGGGCGTCACAGACACACTGGGAGAGGACACAGGGGACGTGTAAATGGCAGTGGAGGTGGTGAGTGCAGGTGAGCGGCTTGTGGTGCTGGGTGTCCTGGTGCGATTCCTGGTGCCTGTAGATGTGGTGCATGCAGGTGTGTGTGTAGACGAGACTGGGAGGGAGGAGGGAGAAGAGGAGGAGGCGGACACAGTGGAGGCAGTGGATGTTGCTGTTTTTGTATGTGGGTGAGGCTTGCGTGAGTGCCTGTGGGTTGTGTGGTGCCTATGTTTGCTTGAGCTACTTGTGTGTGCTGACGTGTGCATGCTGGTCTGTAGGTGTGCTTGGGATGGGCTGGGGTACAGGGGATTGGGTCTGGGTGGAGGAGGTTGGAGGGGGGAGGCTAGACACAGGGACAATGGCTGCCATCAGTGCTGAGGCCAGAGATTTCAGGGTTCGCTGAACGACAGCCTGACCAGAATGAATGCCCTCCAGGAATGCATTACCGTGTTGCAACTCTCGTTCTACACCCTGGATGGCATTCACAATAGTAGACTGCCCAACAGTGAGTGACCTGAGGAGGTCAATGGCCTCCTCACTGAGGGCAGCAGGGGTGACTGGGGCAGGGCCTGAGGTGCCTGGGGTCGAAGGTGATGCCCACCCTCCTGGGTGAGCGGGCACGGGGCAAACACTGAGGGGCTGCTGGGAGGGCGGTGCTGGTAGGGGAGGTGGCGGCTGTACCTGTAGAAGTGGGGTGCACAGATGGTGCCGCCACCACAAGGGAGCCCCCATCTGCAGACGAGTCCGTGTCGCTGCTTGGTGATCCGATGGCCGACGTGAAGCTCCCCTCGCCCTCCGTCCCACTGGTGCATTCTGAGTCCGTGGTGTGGCCCTCCATGGCCATGTGGGATGCAGCTCCCTCGTGCTCCGGTGCCACTGTACCTTCGCCTGATGATGTTGATGCACAAAAGAACAGGGAGAGCACAAAAAGGGGGGGGGGGAAGACAGAAGAAGAACAGGTTGAGTGCATGGCATACCGCTACCGTTGGCGGACAAGACAGACACAGCAGCCCCCTGCATTACGCCGTGCTCCTGGCCTCTGCATATGCAATTCCTGGGATATGGCCTACATCGCTATGGTGGACATCTGCACATATGGATGCCACAGGGGCAACTATACCTGTACTTGGCACTGTACTGAGGTGGGGTAGAGTGCCACATGGGCTGCATTACAGAGGGGCCTAGTCTACGCATTTCTGGCTGGCCTAGGTACACCCACAGCCCTCCTCCCCCACCCAGACCCCTCTACTGCGTGCAAAGTCCGCAGAATGAGGTTTTACTCACCCCCTTGTGTCTGCTGTGATGCTCTCAAGCGCCCATCCAACTCCGGGTAGGCCACCGCCAGGATCTGGAACATCAGGGGGGTCATTGTGCGACGGGCACCCCTCCCACGTTGGGAGGCCATCCCCAGCTGAGCCTCCGCCGTCTTCTTGCTGCAGCGGCGAATGTCCTCCCATCTTTTACGGCAGTGGGTGCCCCGTCTCTGGTGGGCCCCCAGGGTCTGGACGTCCTTGGCGATGGCACGCCAAATGTCCCTCTTCTGGTGGGCGCTGACCTACATGACATGCAAAAGGGAAGAATAGAAGTCATTACCAACTGCACCATCGATGTGAGTGGCCCCCCTCCCTACTCTAGCCATGTGGCCCATTCATTGACATGCATTAATGTTCCCTGAACTCTGCCCCCTTCCCTCTTCCACCCAGCCCTCTCCACCCAGGCCTAGCCCATACAACGTACTCCCTGTGTACTAACCTGTTGGTCTGGAGGACCGTAGAGTAGCGTGTACTGGGGAGGACCCTGTCTACCAGTTTTTCCAACTCCTGAGCAGTGAAGGCAGGGGCCCTTTCCCCAGACGCAGCAGCCATCGTCGCTTCCAGACCGGGGTCACAGCAGCACTTGCAGTGTAGGTCCTCTCCTGTCGAAGGTCAGGTATCTAGTGATTGAACAGATAGAAAATGGCGGTGACGTCCGCAGCGGTGACATCTGCGGCAGTGCATATCATCACCGCCGGCGCACCTGTTCATTGGCTCCTGGGACCCATAGGGTCCTATGTGAACCAATGCAGCATTGCGCCGCGGTCTATGACCGCCTACCGCGACGGTGTGCAACGCCAGCACAGTTACCCCACAGTCCCATTGTCCCAGTGTAGAGGTCAGGCAGCCGCCATTTCAGGGGCCCACATGGCTTAATTTGATTCTGCGTCACACATAGCTAGGCCTACACTCAACACACATACAGGAAGGGTTTTGTGTGTGGTGTCGTCTTCTGTGTAACTGTGGGTACATACCTGGATGAAAATTTACTTTATCGTCGCTCTTGTCCTTCGTAGGCACCGTCAGCTGGGACATGTGAGAAGATGGCGGAATCCTCCGGTGTACCGACCGCTGGTGGACCTGTTGACAATGGAAGAGCGACATGTTATCGTCACCTACAGGTTTGACCGTGCCACAATTCAGGAACTATGTACCCAGTTGGAGCCAGACCTGATGTCACCAATCCGCCATCCCACTGGAATTCCCCCTGACGTGCAGGTGCTGTCAGTGCTCCATTTCCTTGCAAGTGGCTCTTTTCAGACAACAGTGGCCATGGCATCAGGGATGTCCCAGCCTATGTTTTCCAACGTCTTGTCCAGAGTGTTGTCTGCCCTGCTGAAACAAGTAAGGAGATACATCATTTTCCCTGAGGTGGAGGATTTGCCTACAGTTAAAGGTGACTTCTATGCCCTTGGACATATCCCCAACGTCATAGGTGCCATTGATGGGACCCATGTAGCTCTGGTCCCCCCCCACAGGAGTGAACAGATGTACAGAAACAGGGAGAGTTATCATTCCATGAATGTACAGATGGTATGTTTGGCAGACCAGTACATCTCCCAGGTTCATGCTATGTTCCCTGGCTCTGTGCATGACGCCTACATCCTGCGGAATAGCAGCATCCCTGATATGATGGGTCAACTCCAGATGCTGCTCGATGCTTCACAATCTTGCTTTGTGACGCCAGGTGCCTTTTCTGCAGGAGGATGGTCCAGATGACGGTGTTGCGGCAGCTGTGGAGCCTGTGGAGCCTGGGGACAGTGATGAGGAGGAAGCTGAGGAAGAAGATAACGACAACTGGGAGTCAGTCATACAGCAATATTTCCAGTGACACACAGGTGAGAACATTTTCCGATTTTACATTACATTCACTGTCACACGTCTTCCTCTATCCTGTGTGTAATTACTTGGGATTATTTGGTAATTGAGTTGTTTCTTTCCATTACGGTTTCACAGGTGTGGTTACCAACGTGTGTCATCTACTTGCATCCTTCAAGGACTTTTGATGTGTGACATTGGTATGTTGCTTTTACATCTCACAACGCTTTTTCACTCTGTCATTGATATTACATTTTAACAAATCATAGACTGACTCCAGATTGTTTTGTGTCTCAAGGTTGTTTATTGCAGTGCTCAGAATTGGGAGGGGGTTGTTACATGGTGATGGGTGATGGCGGAGGAATGTCTATGGCAGAGTCCAGTCTATTAGTCTCACAAGTGCACTGCCCATCTGGGCATAGGAAGAGGAGCTGGGGCAGTTCAAGTATGGACAGGGTAACAAAGTGGGGGGACAATCAGGGTGGTCTCATTTCCTGGCGGCGGTCTTGCCATCTTGCTCTGTCCTGTTCCTGTATCTCAGGGACCGCTTGCGGGGTGGTTGTCTGTCTGTAGGGGGTGGGGTTCTGGTGTGGTGGTCCTGTGGCTGGGCATCCTGTCCACTAGCGACGGCAGAGGTGGTGGGCAGTTCATCGTCCTGGCTAGTGTCAGGGGCCCCTTGGAGTGCCACGGTGTCCCTCAGGGTCTGCTGTATGTCCTTCAGCACCCCTACGATGGTGCCCAGGGTGGAGCTGATGGTCCTGAGCTCCTCCCTGAACCCCAAATACAGTTCGTCCTGCAGGCGCTGGGTCTCCTGAAAATTGGCCAGGACCATGGCCATCGTCTCCTGGGAGTGGTGGTATGCTCCCATGATGGAGGTGAGGGCCTCATGGAGAGTGGGTTTCCTTGGCCTGTCCGCCCCCTGTCGCACAGCAGCCCTCCCAGTTCCCCTGTGTTCCTGTGCCTCCGTCCCCTGGACCGTGTGCCCACTACCACTGCCCCCAGGTCCCTGTTGTTGTTGGGGTGGTGGGTTAGCCTGGGTTCCCTGTAGTGGTGGACACACCGCTGATTGACCAGTCCTGGGTTGGGAGGTTTGGTCCCGCTGGGTGGGTGCTGTGCTGGTGTTACCAGAGGGTGGAAGGTCAGTGTTGGGTTGTGCCTGTGTGAGGGGAACCGACTGTCCTGAGGCCCACGATGGCCCGGGCTGGTCATCAAGCTCCAGTAGGGCAGAGCTGCTATCGTCACTGTGGGCCTCTTCTGGGGGTGGAGTGGTGTTGTCTGGACGCTCTGGTGTGGTGACGGTCCTTCGTGTTCCTGCAGGGGCATAAGAGCATGATTATTGCATGTGTGTGTGTCATGGTGTGCAATGGGTGGGTGACCGTGTACCCCAGTGCTAGCATTCCTGTGTGGGGGCTTGTGTGATGATGGTTAGGGGGTTGTTCTGGGTATGTGCAGTTGGCATGCTTAGGAGATAGGTGTCCATGCTTCGTTGTGTCATGCAGGGCTTGGTGTTGGGATGTGTAGTTTGTGTTATTAGTACATTAGTGAGGATTTGGGGTGATAGGGGAGGGTGTGAGGGTGGGGGTGTGTGATAGCATGGAGGTAGGGTGGTGGATGTGTTAGTTAAGATTTGACTTACCAGTGTCCCATCCTCCACCGACTCCTCCGAGGCCCTCTGGATGCATGATGGTCAAGACTTGCTCCTCCCATGTTGTTAGTTGTGGGGGAGGAGGTGGGGGTCCGCCGCCAGTCCGCTGTACCGCGATGTTGTGCCTGGAGACCGTTGAACGCACCTTCCCCCGTAGGTCGTTCCACCTCTTCCTGATGTCCTCCCTATTTCTTGGGTGCTGTCCCACAGCGTTGACCCTGTCCACTATTCTTCGCCATAGCTCCATCTTCCTGGCTATTGATTTGTGCTGTACCTGTGAGCCAAATAGCTGTGGCTCTACCCAGACAATTTCCTCCACCATGACCCTGAGCTCCGCCTCGGAAAAGCGGGGGTGTCTTTTGCGTGCCATGGGGTGGTGTGTGTGATGTGTGGGGCGGTGTGAGTGTTGATGTGTGTGGTGATGTGTCGTGGTGTGTGGTGTTTTGTGCGTGGATGTTGCATTGGTGATGGTGTTGTGTGCCTCTGCTTGGTGGGATTGTCTGATCTGTACTGTGTCTCTGGCCTTCGTGATACATTTTTGGTCGTAGGGGTTTGTGGGTGATGTGGGTGTGTGTTTTATATTGCGTTGGGTGTGTGGCAGTGTTGTTTGTATGTGTGTCAGGTGTGTGTATTTCGAATTGTCCAATGTGGCGGTGTTTTGGAGATGTGTGTGTATTTTGAGCGCGGCGGTGTGTACCGCCAATGGAATACCGCAGTTGAACGACCGCTGCGTGGATTCGTGGGTCGTAATAGCATGGGCGTGTTTCTGTTGGCGTGTAGGTGGAGGTTTGGTTATCGCCAGTTTATCACTGACCTTTGGTGTGGCGGACTTGTGTGGGTGTCTGAATTTCGGCGGTTTCCGAGATGTGTGTCATAATAGCTGTGGCGGAATTCCGCCACCGCGGCGATGTATTGGCGGTCTTCTGCATGGCGGTAAGCGCCTTTTACCACCAATGTTGTAATGACCCCCATAATCTTTGCTCAAAAGTATCTGCAGAGTCTTGTGCTGGTGACGAGGCATTAAAGATACAGAAATTTTCTGTTCAAAGGACCTGTTTGAAAATATTTATTAGACCCATAGTGTCAGACATCACATTGACCAATAAGAAGACATGGTCATGGGTTTTTGTTGCAGTCTGCCCGCCTGTCCCTGCAATGATTATAACAACATTGGTAATAACATTTGCAGAATACATGTCAATTCCCTTCATAGAGAAACACATGACAATACAAAATGTTAAAGTGATTTTGTACTCTTCGTAACAATTGAGGAATGCAACAACATTAATAAATGGAGATGAAAGTGATGATGGGGAAATGATGTGGCAAGAATATGAAGGGAACACGCATGTTGAAATGTTGAAAATATATGTGACTTTTATGAACATACCAGGATATTATGTCTGCACACACCTACCAACAGATGCTGAGGAGAGAATGACATGATACTGTACCAGTGCAGAGATATATTGAGTGTACTATGGTGAAGGAAATGCTTGCAACACAACATAACATAACTGTAAGGATAGCATGTTCGATACCTGGTAAACATACCTCAGTTGGAAGGCATATATCAAGGGGCAACGATAAGGAAGCATGCATTCATTAGACACAATGAGAGAGAGTTGTCCCTGTTAGCACATTTTTACATGACACCAAGGCAGGGTTATGGAGACACCATGATCCTGAGGCATGGCATCTCCCAGGAGAGAAGAGTGCAGATGACAAAGAGACACTAAGAGCAGCACAACAGATGGTGACCCCTTTCTGCATTAAAAACACCAGGGATGATTTATCTGTTACATGCACCATGGAAGAGTTAGTGAAAGGAAGTGTTGAGGAGAAGTTTTGCCAAGCAATGATGAGTTTACAGGTGCCACCTCTGATGAAAAATCACATATATACCTGTAGGGAAAAGCAACTACACCAATGATGAGGTTACGGGTGCCAACTTTGATGAAAAAATCAAATATATGTGTAGGAGAAAGAAGCTGCACCTACTATGTCAATTTATGAAGGGCCAGATGAGTGGAGGTGTACCCATCCCCAGAGTTTGTGGGATACAAGGGCTAGTTCTTTATGTGTGAGAGGTCAGCCTACTTCTACCTGCCCGTGAGATGGTATAGGAGTAGCTCCTTGTCCTTTGTGTTACCACAAATGTCCCCTGGGACCCACCTGTCACACCTACCTACACTAATGAGGCCAGGAAGGGTGCGTGAGAAATGATTAGCTAAATGAGTTGACAATATGATAACAGAAATAGGTGTATTAAAGCCACCAGTGGGAGTAGCGCACAATATTCACTGAATAAATCAGCCAGGCTGATTGAGAACATGACAGACTCCACTGCAGTAGCAATGGGGAACATCACAGAGGATTTAACGGCTTTGAGGGTGGTGGTTAGCCAATATAAAATTGCCCTAGAGATCCTCTTGGGGAAAGAGGGATGGGTTTGCCAGGTCATACATCAGAAATATTGTTCTTACATCCTTGATAATAGTGATGACACCAAACATGCAAATGAAAATATAAGGGAAGTGGGACAGCAGGTACATGACATTCATGTAGGAGACATGCACCTCTATCACGTCCTGGTTTGGGTCTTGGCGATCAGGTTATTTGAAGCACCAATTATTAGCGTGGTAATACTTGTAACACTGTGTGTGCTGGCACAGTTACTTCTGGCCTGCCTGTCCTCCATTATCACATGCTCGTTTTCTCAGATTCCTCCTACATCACCTGAACGCCAGGATGTTCAGATGAGGATCATCTAACAGTGACCGCATCCCACAGGAACAGAGACATTGACGACAGAGACCAGGGACATGGGGCACGATAAAAAGGAGGCTAGGGAGGTTTAGTGTAAGAACAGGGATCATCCTTGATAATCAGAGGAGTGGATGTGGAAACTGCCCAAAGAATCCATTTCGCATTTGCCCAGGCCTCTCCCCGTTCTGTGATACTCAATGATGAACACACATGCAAAATGGATGAAAGATGTTAGATTACATTTATTAAACTAATATACTCTGCTGAAATAGCTTGCAATGCAAGGCTTTCTCAAAAGACACAAAGGCCCTCATTATGACATTGGCGGTAAATCCCACTTACCGCTATGCTAACTGCTGCCAACATACCGCTGCCGCAGCGGATATCCTTTCACCATATTATGACACACACACACCAATCCGTCACTATTCAGCCACATAAACAATTCTGCCAGCCCACAGGTCAGTAATGAACTGGCGGTATCCAAACCCACACAGTTACACCAACAGAACACCCATCGAATTATGACCCACGAATCACCATGGCGGACAGTCAATGGTGGTAAACCATTGGCGGTACATACCTCTGTGCTTAAAATAAACACACACATTCAAAACAACACCACATAGGACCATTCAAACAACACACCTGACACCTATACACACACCACACCCACCCACTCACACCACTATAAAACACCCACCCACATTACCTGCAACCCTTTACCATTACAAACAATTGCCTCCAGAGAGAGACAGAAAGATCACAGACACAACCAGAGCCACACACTACTCACACCTATGCACCACTCACGCAACCCACATCACACACCCCAACACATTACCCAACACACCCTCACCTTACCTCAAACAACACCCATGACACCACAAATACACCACCGATTCTCAGAGGAGGAGCTAATGGTCATGGTGGAGGACATCATCAGGGTAGAGCCACAGCTATTTGGAGCACAGGTGCAGCAGATATCGATAGCTAGGAAGGATGGAGCTATGGCGGAGGATCGTGGACAGGGTCAATGCCGTGGGGCAGCATTCCAAGAACAAGGGATGATATCAGGAAGAGGTGGAACAACCTACAGGGGAAGGTGTGGTCCATTGCAGCAAGACACCAACTCACTGTACAGAGAACTGGCGGTGGACCGCCACCTCCTCCTCCACAACTAACAACATGGGAGGAACAAGTCTTGGCAATCATGCATCCTGAGGGCCTGGCCGGAATAGGAGGAGGACTGGACTCTGGTAAGTCAACTCTCTACTTCTATCAAGCCACTACCTGCATGCTATCACATACCCCCACCCTCACCCTCACTCCCATCACTCTACCACCTCCCACACACCTCAACATCACATCCCACACATTCCAAGCCCTGCATGCACTACCAATGCATGGACACCACTCACAGACCTGCATGGACACCTATCACCAAAGCATGAACACTAGAGAGAATCAGCTAGCCCACCACATACCAACTTACACAAGTTAAAGCTGCCAGGGCAAATACAACTAAAGAGGGAAAGCCACTGATGCACAATATGTCACACACAGAAACAATAACACATAATTTACATCCCCACAGGTATCCCAGCCAATGTCAGAGGAAAGGAGGTGCCAGCAATATCCAGTCCCCCAACGGAAGAGGCCCACAGTGATGACAGCAACTCTGGTCACCTGGATCTGGATGGCCAACCTGGCCCATCAGGGACCTCTGGACAGTCGGTTACACAAGCTCAGTCACACACCACCACAGAGTCTCCCCCATCAGGAAATACCACCACAGCACCAACCCAGCGTACCCGTTCCTCTGTCCCCAGGACACATCAATCAATCAGCAGTGTGTCCACCTCTACAGGGACCCCAGGGCACACCTCATACTCAAGACAATCAGCGAACTGGGGTCAGTGGCAGTGGACACACGGTTGAGGGGACAGAGGCACAGGACAACAGGGAAGCTGGGAGGACTGTTGTGCGCCAGGGGGAGGACAGGACCAGGAAACCAACTCTCCAGGAGGCAATCACCAAGATCCTGGGAGCCTACCAACATTCCCAGGACACATTGGGCCAGATCCTGTACAACGTGCAGAACAGACAGCTGCAGGAGGGACAGTACCAGGGGATCAGGCAGGACTTGCAGGCCATCAACACCACCCTGGCCTCCATAGCAGGGGTGCTGGCAGACATGGCCAACATTATGAGGGAAGCAGTCTCACACCAGCAGGCCCCTGCCACCAGCCAGGCATCTGAACTGCCTTCCACCTCCACTGCTGCTAGTGGACAGGAGGTCTGCCACAGGACCAACAGACCACCAGCACCCCTCCCCCTACAGAAGGAGAACCACCCTGCAAACGTTCCCTGCAAGCCAGGCAGAAGCCAGACCCCCGCCAGGAAATGAGACTCTCCTGATTGTCACCCTTGTGTCCCAGTCTGTCACCCTGTCCACCTTGAAACTGCCATTGCTCCCCTTCCTATGTCCCCTTGGACAATACATCTGTTGCACAAATAGACTGGAGCAATACCCTGAACGTTCCACCATCATCAACCCATCCCATTGCACTTGCCCCTGTTTTTCATAGAACTTCAATAAACACCCTTGAAAAAAATACAAGTATGGAGAATTTCATGTATATCAAATATGTATTAATTGTAACAGGTACAAACATTGCAAATCGACTGTACAGTAAATGAGCAAATAGGAAAGACCTGTAGTTGGCTGCAGTGATCTCACCAGGAGCTATAGTGGGGCACCAATATCTGTAAAATGAATTGCCAAAGGGTACAGTAAGTGAGCATAGAAGTGGCAAATAACAGCATGCCAGTGCCAAATAATTTCAAAATAATGACAATGAAATGGGAAGTAACACTTTCTTACCTGTGTGTTATTGAAAGTATTGTCGTATCACTGCTGTTCTGTTATCCTCATCATCTGTCTCCTCATCCTCACTATCCACAGAGTCCACTGCTGCCACACGGGCATCTCCAGCCTCCTCCTCCTGCAGAAAAGGCACAGGGTGTCTCAGGGCAAGGCTGTGCAACATGCAGCATGCCACCATTATCTGGCAGACCTTCTTGGGTGAGTAGCACAGGGATCCAACTGTTAGATGGAGGCACCGAAACCTGGCCTTCAGGATGCCAAAGGTTCTTTCTATTATCCTTCTGGTTCACCTATGTGCCTCATTGTAATGTTCTTCTGCCCTTGTCCTGGCATTCCTCATAGGGGTCAGTAGCCATGATAGGTTGGGGCAACCAGAGTCACCTGCAAATATCAAGGGACAACATTTAGCCACAAACTATCCCATATAACCCTCACCATACCCATACACCAATATATACTGGGTGGGGACCATAGCTCACCTATTAGCCACACCCTGTGCCTCTCTAGTTGGGCCATCACATTTGGGAAGTTGCTATTCCTCAGGATGAAGGATTCATGCACCGACCTAGGATACTTAGCATTGACATGGGAGATGTACTGGTCCGCCAAGCACACCATCTGTACATTCATGGAGTAGAAACTCTTACGATTTCTGAACACCTGTTCAGTGTGATGGAGGGGGACAAATACAATATGCATTCCAACAATCACCACAATTATGTTGGGGATATGTCCAATTGCATAGGAGTCAGCCTTCACTGTGGCCATATCCTCCACCTGGGGGAAAACAATGTAGCTGCACATGTGTTTAACCAGGGCAGACCTGATTAAACACATGGTCAGCACTACTGAGAATATTGGCTTATCAATAGTGCTGACCTCTGGTCAACACTATTGAGAACATTGGCTGTGACGTTCCTGCTGGCAAGCCCACTATCACTTGGAAAGAACCAGTTGCCAGGAAATGGAGAATTGATAGCACTTGCACAAGAGGGGGGTCCCGGTCGGGTGACGGATAGCAGATATCAGGTCATGCTCCAATTGGGCACACAGCTCTGTGATTGTGGCCCTGTCATGTCTATAGGTGAGGATGATGTGTCTGTCCTCCATTGTTGCCAAGTCTACCAGGGATCTGTACACGGGGTATGCCCCCATCTCCTTTTCATCCACAGCGGTAGCAATGTAAGGGACAAAAGAGTGAGGAGCCGGTTACACACTGAACAACGGGGCTACAACAGTACAATTAATGTTGTCAATTTGAATGGGTCAATGAGAATTGTCCTGTATGTCCAAATTTTAATAGTGAGCCAGTTATTATCCAGGGCCAGCCCCCCCCCCACGAAATGACGTCCTTCTGTCCTGTGTGGAGGGACAGGTGGAAGTGAGGTAATTCCGCTTACATTTTGCTCTGTTGCGGGAGGCGGTCGGGAACCGCCGTGCAACTCCTCATTGGTTAACATTGGAACCCATGGGGTACAGTGGGCAATGGTGATGTACGCCGGCGGTGAGGGTATGGCTCGCAGCGACCGCCATTTTCTATCTGATCACTCACTTGCTACCTGACCTTCAACAGGAGAGGACCTACACTGCATGTGCTGCAGTGACCTGTGTCTGTAACCTTCCATGGCCTGTGTGACCGGGGAAAGGGCCCCTGCCTTCACCTCGGTGGAGTTGGAGCGACTGGTGGATGGGGTCCTACCCCAGTACGGAGTGCTTTATGGGCCACAAGACCAACAGGTGAGTACACTGTGGTCATGATGCATGTGGCATGAATGCATGGAGTAGTTTGTGTGAAGGCCTCGTGTAGGGGGGTGGATGGATGTCCCCTGGGCGGTATATTGGTTGTGTGCTGGGCCATGTGTGTGGAAATGGTGATGTGAAGGGGTATGGTCGACCAAAAGTGTAACAGGCAGGACTGTCTAACTGAAACTATTTTCCTGTGTGTATTTCCTCTTCAGGTTAGTGCCCATTAAAAGAAGGGTATACGGTGTTCCATTGCCAAGGATGTGCGGACCCTGGGGGACTTCGGCAGGAGGAGCACCCACTGTCAGAAACGTGGGAGGACCTGAGAAGCTGGGCATGGAAGATGGCCAAGGTCCAGCTGGGGATGGCCTCCCAACGAGAAAGGGGTGCCCGTCGAACCCTGATCCCCCTGATGGTCTGCATACTGGTGGAGGACTATCCTGAGGTGGATGGGCGCATGAGGGCATCACAGTAGCCACAAAGGAGTGAGTACAGTGCCCATCATTACAACTTACGCATTGTAGGGTGGTATCTGGGTGGGGGATGTGTGTCAGTGGGTGCCCCTAGGCCAGGCCTGACATTGCAGAGTTGGTCCCCTGGTGGCAACGTTCTTGAAGGGATAATCCTGCTACCTAGCTCGTAGGCATCCACAACTGATCAGGGCTGCGTGGGTCCAAGGTGTGCTGCATTTGGCAATGTGTGCCCCTCCTATGCCTTGGTGGATAGCTATTTAACTGGTAGTGCAATGCATAGTGCGTAGGGCTGTTCCCTGTGTGTGAGGGTGGTGTGTACGCCAACGGTGGTATTGGTGCAGCCATTGATTAAGTGTATCCTTTGTCTCTCCCCACCCTTTTTGTTTTGTCACCCTGTCCTTATGAATTAGCATAATCTGGCAGTGGAGCAGAGGCAACGTAGAGAGCTGCATCCCACATAACCCAGGAGGCAGAGTCCACCGATGGGGAGTGCACCAGCAGGACGGTGGGTGAATGGAGCACCATGGCGGAGACTGGAGGGGACAGATCAGACACAGATACTTCCTCTGATGGAAGCTCCCTGGTGGTGGCAGACACCTCTGTGACCAGCGCAGCTACAGGTATAGCCGCCACCCCCGTACCAGCACTGCCCTCCCAGCAGCCCCTCAGCGAGTTGCCCATGCCCGCTCACCTAGGAAGGTGGGCATCTCCTTCACCCCAGGCACCTCAGGCCCTGCACCAGTTAGCCCTGCTGCCCTGAGTGAGGAGGCTTTTGACCTCCTGAGATCAGTCTCTGTAGGGCAGTCAACCATTGTGAATGCCATCCAGGGGCTGGCAGCCCAGATGCAACAGACTAATGCATTCCTGGAGGGCATTCACACTGGCTTGGCAGCCCAACATAGATCAATCCAGGCTCTGGCCTCCTCTCTGATGGCAGCCATTGTCCCTGTTTCTACCCTTCCCCCTCCAACTTCCTCTTCCCAATCCCATTCCCCTCAACCCCAACCTATCCCAAGCACACAGGCAGACGAGCATGCACACAAGACCACACAAGAGTGGCACAGGCAAACACAAGCACCACACATCATCCCACAGGCACTCATACAAACACCATCCAGATGCAGACATACCAACATCCACAATTTTCACTGTCTCGCCTTCTCCCTTACCTCCCTCCCAGTCCAGTCTACACTCACACCTGTATGCACTACATCCTCATCCACTAACAGCATCACCACCACACCTATCAGAATACACACCTCACTTGCAGACACCACTACAACAGCCATGCACACGTCCCGTGTCCTATCCCACTTTGTCTGTCCCCCTCCTCCTAAAGTACACAAACGCAAGCACTCAGACACCCAACAGCCGAATCACCTCACAACAGAATCCAGCCCATGCACCTGCACCCAAAATCAGCAGACAGGCACCTCATACAACCACTCCCTCTTCCTCCACTCCCAAACCTTCTCCCTCTTCCGGTCCCCCAAAATGTCATTGAAAAGCTTTTCCTCTCCACCATTGACCTCTTCCCTACCTCTCCCCCCGTCTTTTGCCGTCTGGCCAGGGTGGCAAAAACCTAGGGAAGCACCTCAGCCATCCAGTCCACTGGCCAAGTAGTCACCACACCCACTCGTGGTGGGAAATGATCCAGGGCACATGTCATGAGGGTGAAGGAGCCTGCACCAGGCAGCCTTAAAGATAAGGAGCCTGCCCCAGCTGCTGACCAGAAGAGCAAGGAGCCAGACCCAGCTGCTGCCAGGAAGGGCATGGAGCCTGCCCCAGCTGCTGCCAGGAAGGGCAAGGAGCCTGTCCCAACTGCTGCCAGGAAGAGCAGGGAGCCTGCCCCAGCTGCTGACAGGAAGAGCAACGTGCCAGCACCAGCTGCTGACAGGAAGGGCAAGGAGCCTGCCCCTTCTGCTGGCAGGAAGAGCAAAGAGCCAGCACCAGCTACTGGTAGGAAGAGCAAGGAGCCAGCACCAGCAGGCAGGAAGGACAAAGGGCCTGGGGCAGGGACTCTGACAGAGCCCCCACCATCAACCATGGTTGTGCAGCCATCTGAGGCTGCAGGGGATGGGCTGGAGCTTCCCCCCAGCAGCAGCACCACCACCAGTGGGCAGCCATTCGAGGTGGCAGGGGATGGGCTGGAGCTTCCCCCCACCAGCAGCAGCACCACCACCACCACCACTGGGCAGCCGTCCGAGGCTGCAGGGGATGGGCAGGAGCCTTCCCCCACCAGCAGCAGCAGCACAACTACCACCACTGCGCAGCCGTCACCACCAGTGGACAGTATGTAGTCCTGCCTGCATGGGCTGCTGTGCAGCCTGCCCCTGCAAATCCAGTGGGTATGACACCCGCCTGAGAGACTGTGACCTTGTACTGCCCAGGATCCAGAGCACAGGGCACGATGCCTCCTCCAGAACCAGTGGGTAAGACACCCACCAACACCAGCCTCCCCAGGACCAAGCACAGGGCATGTTGCCCCCTTCAGAGCATGTGGGCAAGTCACCCACTTGAATGACTGTGACCTTGCACTCCCCAGGACCAAGCACAAGGCATGTTGCCCTTCTAGGTGCCCCCTGTCCCCCTGAGATGTCTGCCTATTTTACAACTGATGTCCCTGCAGTGTTCTCTCCATGTTGATGAAGATGACAAGTGAGGGCTTGGACTTTGGCCTGTGGCCCTGTGGCCCATGCACACTGAGGACTGGGCAGTGTCCCTTGAACTGTACAATGTATTCATACTGTGTTGATTTTATTACACTCACTGCAGTACATTCCTGTTGTCGTTGCATTATTCATCTGCGGTACGGGGTAAATATGTTTTGGTACTGCAGATGATTGTGTGTATGGCGTTGGGGGTGGGTGTTTGTGTGGTGCGTGTATGTGTGTCACTCTCTTTTTCCTCCCCACCCCGTGTGCTAGGCGGCTGTACTCACCGTCGTCGTCTTCGCCGTCGTTGGTGTTCGTGGTGGAGCAGGACGTAGAAGAGCATGGGTAAGACATGCAGCTTGGACTTCATGATGGCGTTGTTGTTCCCTGTGTCTCCAATGGTGAGTCCTTTCTCTTCTGTTTAGTGTTTCCGCCAGGCTCTTGATGTCATTGGTACCGCCCCGGAAAAGATGGCTTATTGTGTGTTTGTAATATGGTGGGCGGGATATTGACTTCTGCCTGGCTGTAGGCGGCTACCGCTGTGGTGGCTGTTGTTTCCGCATTGGCGGTCGGTGTGGTAAACTGACTGTGTATCTGAGTTCTCACGCCATGATCATAATTTTGCGGTAATTACTGCCAGCATGTTGGCGGTATTACTGCCACTTTTACACCTTTTACACTTTTACAAGTGCTTCACTTACCCAGCAACATGCAGTATGATCGATAGCCATATATTACTTGATCTTAGGGCTTGCGCTTGATTGTCCTGGGGTTATGAAAAATTGTTTTTGGGAAATCTGGAAAGTACCAGCCATTATGGCATGGAGACTTTATACCCAGCATCATATTGTATCATTCTGTTAGCATGCTTACTATATGACCTATTCTTTGATGTTGCTTGGGTGGGTACATATTGTTTATGTAACCTGCACATCTCCTGGTCAACATCAAGCCATGTATTTATTTATAATAATGAAGAAATCACCTTTTCTGTTTTATGATATGATAAAGTATTTTAACCCCTTTTGTGGTTTTCATGTATAAAAGTTCTTATGGAACGTATCCAAATTTGTCATGTTGTTCAAGCACATTTGACCCCATGAGCACAAGCTGAGGAACCTGACTTTGTGTATGCCTCTTTATTTCAAAAAGCTTTGAAAAGAGAAGTAATGAAAAGTTACACAAATTAGCAAATACAATGAAAGGGCAGAAGGAAGGGAGTGAGACATAGGTAAAAAAGAAGGAAGAATGAATAAGGGAAAGAAGGAAATTAAAGCTAAATCATTTATAAGAACAGGAAAACACATCCCTCATGATTCTTCTATAGCACAACAAATAAAAGTGCAAACACTGATAACCATTGCTTTTTATGAGTTTTAAAAACACTGGTAAACACTGAAAAAACTCCACTATAATTCACAACTGATAGAAACTGAAAAGAGGAAAACTTAAATATCGCATATACAAATTGCAAACACATTCAGTTTTAAGTGGGTGACTTGAAGGAGTTATAACTTAAGACGTGTAACTGATATTTGAGGACAAGCAGAACAATAAATATTTTTGATAGATTGTGTTGGTAGGTTCATTCATTGCGTATAGGTTAACACACTGCCTTCCACTTCACTACAGTCCCTTTGAGGAATTATTTAGTACTGGCTTGTCTTAAAGTCATCCTCTACTACGACATTATGTCAGCACACTTCTGACCTAGACATCTGCAGCTCCATCCATGAAAGCCACTCTATAGGTGAAGCAGCCGAATTGTTTAAGTGTGATGAGTAGTACAACAATGCTTCTGTTTGCATACCGCTATTTGGCCTGTTGTTTTTTATTGTCTCCATACTGTCTTTCCCGTACAGGAACCATCGGTTGTAACATTGGTGGTTCTTTTGTGCTTTGTCTCATATGTTTCCTATTCCCCATATATCTTTTTCCGTAAGGGCCTGACCACACAGCACTGTTTACTTTTGTATACCATTTTTTAGTTGTCTGTCTAGGGGAGACTGAATAATTCTTATCTAGTTTTGAACTTTAGGGTCCTTCTGCTGCAACAATGAGCTTGATCAACACATGAGTGAATAAATATTAGTTAACACCTTTTCACCTGGAAATTGCACCTCCTTATCTTTTTTTTTGCTCTGTATTCCGCATGAGCAAACAAAATTTGTATAAGTGTATAAAGCATGTTTACAAATCTGTGCCTCGTCCTGGATGTCACCTTTGTATGGATTATTTGTAAAGATGCACAGTAAACATAGCTTCTTGAGCAAGATAAGAGGCACTTAGCCAGATTCACAATCGGAAAACATTTTTGGAAATTATGCAAACAAAGATGTACCTTTAGGACTGAACATAGTGTAGGTGTAAGCAAGAAACTACAACTGTAACCCTAATACACATGACAATATGTTCATAGATTGTCATGCCACAGTGTATATCTTGCTAACAGAATATTATGCCAATTTTGCATAATACTATTGTTAGAAATTGGGTCTTTGGTTGGCAGTCACGTTACCTCCTTTTCAAGCAAGGACCCTCATTCTAGTCAGGGTAAAGGAGAATCACCCTTATTTAACCCCGCTTGGTAGCTTGGCACGAGCAGGCAGGCTTAGCTACAGAAACGATGTGTAAAGTATTTGTAGCAACTCACACTGTAACTCAGTGGAAACCTAAGAGAAAGATAGGCCTTACAACAGTGCAAACCAAATTTGGCAGTATTTCACTGTCATGACATGTAAAACACATAAGTACATGTCCCACCTTTAACATAAACTGCACCCTGCCCATGGGGCTACCCAGGGCCTACCTTAGGGGTGCCTTATATGTATAAAAAGGGAAGGTTTAGGCTTGGCAAGATGGTACATGTTTACAGGGCTACTAATGCACAACCAGTGCTGCAGGCCCCCTGGTAGCATTTGATTTGTAGGCCCTGGGCACCTCTAGTGCACTTTACTAGGGACTTACTAGTAAATCAAATATGCCAATCATGGATAAGCCAATGTACACGTGCAATTTCTACAGGAAACACTTACAGTTTAGCACTGGTCAGCAGTGGTAAAGTGTCCAGAGCAAACAAAACAGCAAAAACAGAGTCCAGCACACAGAAGCAACCTGGGAAGTAGAGTCAAAAAGTGAAGGGAGACCATGCCATTGAAGCCAATTCTAACAATTATGAATATGATAAATAAGGAAATCAGCATAACCTTTTCACAGTCACATGCACAAGGCAACAATACTACTCAGAAGCACATAAATATAATCAAAACCCCAGAGCCCTGCTCACTTCCTCTTTTACAGTGTGCAGAGTCGGACTGGGACTGCAAATAGGCTGGGTGCCAAAATTACTGTGTAATAGTTTGCAAGGTATGGAAGACTGCGTGGATATGCGCTTGCTGACAACAATGTTTGTTTTAATGTCAGGGAAATTAACAGTTAAAAATGGCCCAGCAAACCATAACACAGTCCTACAAGGAGCCAAAAATCCTGTCCACATACTGATTTGTCAGAAAAGCCTATCAGGAACTTCCTGAATGCCCTAAGTGCCAGTCCAACCATGGCAGTGCATTGACTTGACTCTTGAGTACTTAAATTACTATAAACATGCATATCATACCATATCATACCACTCAAGAGTAAGATAAACGTTAATGTGGAATATGCAGAGCTTATGAACAAATCTGCTATTGATAATTATAGAGAACTATAGGGACTTACATCATCTTCCATGCATCCTCATGTTGCAAGACCTCTTGCATAGGGTGAATGATTGGTAGTGGAGCTACATATTTAGGTGGTATAATGGAAATCAAAATTCAACAAAAGGTGTTCCAAGGACAGGTTTTCCAGGGTACAAGTGGCAGCTAAGTTGTCTGGCAGGGTATCTGTATCACACCTCTGCCTCACCCACTAGATGCTGTAAAACACAACCAGAGGCATGTTTTTGTAGTTCGAGAGACCACCATTATTAGGCTAGGTAAGACGCACAAACGACTTAATGTTGCAACATATCTCAACCATCCCACTTTCACATTTGCATAGTGTGCATTTCACTCTCAGGCACACAATATATACAGCGAACACACACTCAAAATAATGTTAGGATGCACTTGACTGCTCATCCACAATACCACAAAGAGGCAATAGAGGCACATGTCTATAGCCATCTCCTGTCTGGGCCAGTTTTAGATGTTGACGGTCACACTGCCAAGTTGTGTCGGTGGTGGGCTCGAGAAGACCGTCATGCTGGCTGTTGTTAGACTTGGCATCCTTGGCTTGGACTTCCCTAACTTTTTGCCTCTGTTTTCCAGGTAGTAGGCGTGTGCTGGACTCTGTTGTTGCTGTTTATGTTACTCTAGGCACTTTACCACTATTATCCAGTGCTAAAGTGCAAGTGCTCCTATGAAAAATGTATGTGTAATTTGCTTTCCATGATTGGCATATTTGATTTACCTGTAAGTCCCTAGTACAGTGCACTAGAGGTGCCCATGGCCTGTAAATCAAATGCTTCTAGTGGGCCTGCAGCACTTGCTGTGCCATCCACATTGGTAGCCCTGTAAACATGGCTCAGCCTGCCACTGCAGTGTCTGTGAGTGCAGTTTTGAACTGCCAATCCAACTTGGCAAGTGTACCCACTTGCCAGGCCTAAACCTTCCCTTTTTATACATGTAAGGCACCCCTAAGGTAGGCCCTAGGTAGCCCCATGGGCAGGGTGCAGTGTGTGTTTTATATGTCCTGACAGTGAAATACTGCCAAATTCGGTTTTCACTGTTGCAAGGCCTATCTCTCTCATAGGTCAACATGGGGGCTGCCTTTAAATATGATTAAAGTGTAGAGCCCCTTTGGGAGCAGATAGACATGTGGAGTTTGGGGTCTCTGA
This sequence comes from Pleurodeles waltl, assembly GCF_031143425.1. Lineage (NCBI taxonomy): Eukaryota > Metazoa > Chordata > Amphibia > Caudata > Salamandridae > Pleurodeles > Pleurodeles waltl. The sequence continues at coordinate 222,247,694 of NC_090437.1, forward strand.
ACTCACAATTAAAAAATGCATCTTTTAATAAAGTTGGTTTTGAGATTGTGTGTTTGAAAATGCCACTTTTACAAAGTAGGCATTTTCTTTCTTGAACCATTCTGTGACTCTGCCCGTTTGTGGATTCCCTGTCTGGGTTAGTTTGACAGTTGGGCTGTTTGCACCTCTCTCTAGACAGTGACACAAAGGGAGCTGGTGTGTAGCCTGCATATCCTGATGAGCCATCTGTGGTAGGAGGGAGGGGAGGAGTGGTCTCTCACACCTGAAAGGGCTGTGCCTGCCCTCACATAATGCAGTCTCAAACCCCTTGGTGTGTGTCTGGGGCCTGGCCTGGGCAAGGCAGGATCTCACAAACAACAGAGACTTTCCTTTGAACTAGGCCTACTTCAAAGGCAGAAAGGAGTATAAAAAGAGAACCCAACACCCCTGAAAATTAGGTCACTTCTGGAATCAATGGAACCTCTGCCAAGGAGAAGAGCTGAAGAGATGAGGAGAAGTTCTGCCCTGCCTGTGACTGTGCTTTGTAGAGCTATCCTGCAGTTGCTGCTTCTGCCTGTAAAAGGTGACAAATATAGGACTTAGTTGTGCATTCCTGCTTGTGAAGAATCTCCAAGCACTTGAACTGAGCTTGCCTCCTGTTGTTCAAGTCTCAGGGCCACCAAGGACTTCCCCTGCCGGCACCTGAACTATCTGCTGAGACTCCTGCCCTGCCAAGTGGTGCCCTATCCAGTTCCTTTGCCCTTAAAAGGTGAAGCTGGCAGACCAAGAATGAAAATCCACTCACAGACCGCCTTCCTGGAAATTTTTGACGCACCTTCCATGACGCAACTCAGAAAAGATGTACCGTCGGCTTCAAGGTTGAAATCAACTCTCCACCTGCATCGCGGCTGGAAGATCTATGCAACGTGGCTGGAGAAACAACACACAACATCACGCTAATGGAGGCTGATAATGACGCAAACCCCATAAGCGATTGTGATATAATGCGACCAGATTTTTAATGCAACATCGCTGGGCGCAGAAAAACAATGCAAAGCTTGCCCGGACCTGAGGTGCTTGTCCGGACTGACGCATTGCTCTCTGGCGGGAGAGGTAAAATGACGGACCCGACCGGAGAAGTAACAATGCACGGTCTCGCTTGCGAGTGAGAAATAGAAGCATTGCTGGTCTTTTCTCACGCACACTTGCCCGTGAGGTTTTCTTTTGACACAACCCAGGTACTTTTGTACGCTAACAATGTTCTCACTGTTTTCTAAAGGATTTAAGACTCTTTTGTTTCTTAAATTCATAATTTGACTTGTGTATGTTGGATTTTCGTCGTTTTGGTCTTGTTTTGTTTAGATAAATATTACCTATTTTTCTAAACTTGTGCTGTGTCATATTGTATTGTTTTCACTGAGTTACTGTGTGTGTTGGTACAAATACTTTACACATTGCTTCTGAAGTTAAGCTTGCCTGCTTGTGCCAAGCTACCAAGGGGGCAGGTGGGGGTTAACTGAGGGTGATTCTCCTTTACCCTGACTGGAGTGAGGGACCTTTCTTGGACAGGGGGTAACCTGACTGCCAACCAAAGACCTCATTTCTAACACTGATGATCAGCGGTTGGGATTGGACTTGTTTTTGTACCTGACATACAGTGATTAAGTGTACACTACTATTTTCAGTGCAGACCACTACTTGACCACATACTGCTTGTCTCGTGATTTTGCTTCTTCTCTTTTGGGAATCTTTTTGTTCTACTTCCATATTTTTGTGATCCCCTGATTGACATTTTATGAATTTTATTTGGGAACTCATTTTTCTGCATTTGGAACTTTTAACTTTTAACCCTTCATCATGTCTCAGTCTGGAGATGCATCAGCTCAATCTACTTTTCATCTAGAAAACTGGAGAGCTATACAGTTGCCCAGTTTAAGCAGTTCTGCAAAAACCTTGCTTGTCCCATTAGAGGCTGCACCAGGAAGGAGGAACTGCAGAAGGCACTGAGGGCCTTGGTAACAGCCAAGGAAGCTGAGGGACACACAGATGAAGAGGAGGTGCAATCCATTCACAATGGTATAGTGGATGGACCTGTTATGTCCAGGGACAGGGTCTTCAGGGCAGGTAGCAGTGTGTCATCCAAGGGTCTGACTCCTGAAGAATTACAGGACAGACACGCAGAGAGGGCTCACCAGCTGGAGTTGGAAAAGTTTAGGATGGAAAGGGAGCTGGAAGAGATGAAGATGGCCATTGAGGAAAAGAAGATATTGCTGACTCATGAGCTTAGCTTGAGGGAGCTAGTTCAGAGAAGCCAGTCCTGTAGGGATGGTGGCAGCAATATGACAGTGCAGCCTGAGAGGAGGGTGCACATTCCTAAAGACCTTGTGTAGGATTACAAGAGGAGGATGACATTCTGTTGTTGTTTAAGGGATATGAGTCTGCTCTCCATATGAATCTGGTCCCTGTAGCTCATTGGGGGCAGGTCTGTGGAAGCACTTTGAGGTAGAGGGTGGGATACTCTGACATCCTTAGGGGATCCCCAGGGGCTCACCAACCCCTTCATGAAGGGCACCCTGATCACAATGTATGGTCTCACCGCTGATCGGTATAAGGACACATTTAGGTCCTATAAGAAGAAGGAATCCCAAACACGGTTGGAATGTGTTGATTCTTATTGCAGGTCCACTGGATGGTTGGGTGAAGGGCAGTAAGGTAACAACGTATGAGGGAATTTACAATTTGATTGCTTGGGAGCACTTGTACAGTTTATGTTTTCCAGAGCTGCACCGTCACTTAATTGACAGCAAGCTGACTGACCCAGGAAGCTTGCGCGGGAAGCGGACCACTAGGAGAGCACCTGGGTCCAGAAGAGGTATTGAGGAGACCATGCTAAGGATTTGCAGGGTCCCGCTCAGAAGAAAGGGGTGGTAGGGGTAAACAGGGAGAGTTCTCTAAACGGTCCCAACCTATTTCCAAGGGTAAGGATTCCCAGCCCCCCAGTGAAAAGAAGCCATGGTTCTCCAAAGGGAAACCTGTGGTAGGGGGCTCCCCCACGTACGTTTTATGGATGTGACCAGCTGGTTCATGTGAGGGGGGACGCCACATGCCCCAGGAGTACACCGGCACCCAGTGGTGCACAGTCCCAGGGTTTGTCTAGTGTAGCGCTTGGGGAGGAGTTGGTTCCAGGTGGGTGGGAGGCAGCTGAGATGACCGTTGTCTCACTAGGGGACAGTGAGATGTTCCAGATAACCCTGGTAACTGAGAAGACTAAAAAGTACAGGCAGTGGGTGACCATCAATGGACAGAGGGTGGAGGCTCTGAGAGACACAGGAGCCAGTGTGACTACAGTGAGGAGTCACCTGGTTTTGGAAGACCACATAGATCCCCATGTGCTTCACCAAGAAGATGCAGTGGGCAACTCAGAGCACCTGTGCCTGTGCAGAGTGGCACAGTTCCCTGTGAATGGGGGGGGGTCTCAGGTCCTTTGAAGGTAGCTGTGAGTCCAACCATGCCTGTGAAGTGTTTGCTTGGCAATGACCTGGAGGATTCCCCTTGGAAGGAGGTGGAACACAGGTCACACTAGGAGATGTTGGGTCTGCATGAATGGGTATGAGTATCCAACTGGTCAATGGCAGCCCGTCAGGTTTGTCAGGAGCAACTGGAGCCTGAAACAGTGGCCCAGGGGACCGCCAAAAAGAGGAAGGGCAGGGGGCACAGGAAACCGGCCCCATATGTTCCCATAGTCCGGGAGGAGGTGGAGCCTGAAGGTGGCGCCCCGGAGCCTACAAGGGAACAGGTGGCTGAATTGGGGGAGGTCCCTGAGTTCTCACAGTGGCAGCAGGAAGGGGGACCCACCAGGTAGGCATTCTGTTAGGTACAGAAGACATGCCCTATTCTAGTGGGTTTGGGGCAGCAGGCTGCCGACCAGGCAGCTGGCAAGGAGCCAGGATCTCATCTGATTTATTCGGAGGACGGCCTCCTGTATACTTAGCTTAAGGTTCCTGAACCTGGATCAGCCTGTGTGCTGGTGGTACCCCAGTGCTTCAGGGTCTTCCTACTGGAGTTGGCTCATGATGTGCCTTTAGCAGGACATTTGGGGCAGGACAAGACCTTTGAACAGCTCGTCACCTACTTCCACTGGCCCCAAATACACATGCACTCAGATGTTCATTTGAAGATCTTGCCAAACTTGTCAGGCCAGTGGCAAGAGTAGGGGGAAAGGTAAGGCTCCCCTCCACCCTTTTCCTGTAGTTAGTACCGCCTTTGAAAGGGTCGGAATTGACATTGTGGGGCCTCTGGATCCCAAGACATCCATGGGCAACATGTTCATCCTGGTCTTGGTGGACATGCCACCCGGTACCAAGGAACCGTTCTTCTGAGGTCAATCACCTCCCCTGTGGTGGTTCATGCATTGATGGGCATTTTTACCTGCATGGGGTTTCCCAAGGAAGTGGTATCTGATGGGGGTACCAACTTCATACCTACTTATATTAAGTCTCTGTGGCAGGAGTGTGGGGTAACGTACAAGTTCACCACTCCTGAAAACCCCCAAAGCAATGGTCTGGTTGAGAGACTCAACCACACCGTGAAAGGCATGATCATGGGCCTGTCAAAGCCCTTGAGGCATAAGTGGGATGTCCTCTTACCATGCCTTCTGTTTGCCTACAGGGAGGTGCCTCAAAAAGGGCTTGGATTTTTTCCTTTAGAGCTGTTACATGGCCACCCTGTGAGGGGGCCTTTGAGTCTAGTCAATCAATCAATCAATTTATAAAGCACGCTACTCACGCGTCAGGGTCTGAAGGCACTGGGGGGGTGGGAGCTATTGGTCAAATAGCCATGTCTTGAGCGTTTTCCGAAGGCCAGGAGGTCTTGGGTCTGGCATAGTTGGAGCAGTAGGGAGTTCCAGGTCTTGGCAGCGAGGTAAGAGAAGAATCTTCCTCCGGTGGTGGTGCGGTGAATGCGTGGGACGGAGGCGAGGATGAGGCTGGTGGAGCAGAGCTGGCGGGTGGGGGTGTGGAAGGTGAATCTGTTGTTGAGGTAGGCCGGACCTGTGTTGTGGAGGGCTTTGTGTGTGTGGGTGAGTAGTTTGAAGGTAATCCTCTTTGATACGGGTCGCCAGAGTAGCTCTCTGAGGTGGGCAGAGATGTGGTTGTGGCGTGGGACGTCAAGGATGAGTCAGGCAGAGGCGTTTTGGATCCGTTGCATTTTCTTTTGTAGTTTGGCCGTGGTTCCTGCATAGAGCGCGTTGCCGAAGTCCAGCCGGCTGCTGACTAGGGTGTGGGTGACTTTTTTTCTGGTTTCGATGGGAATCCACTTCAAGATCTTGCGGAGCATACAGAGGGTGCAGTAGCAGGAAGAGAAGACTGCGTTGACCTGCTGAGTGCTGAGTCAAGGATGATGTCCAGGTTCCGTACTTGGGTGGTAGGGGTGGGGGCAGCTCCAAGGGAGGTAGGCCACCAGGAGTCGTTCCAGGCGGAGAGGTTGCTGTTGAGGATGAGGACCTCTGTTTTGCCCGTGTTTAGCTTGAGGCGGCTTGATTCCATCCAGTTGGTGATGGCGTGAAGTCCCTTGTGGAGGTTGTTTCTTGCTTGTTGTGGGGTCTTTCATGAGGGAGATGATCAGCTGGGTGTCGTCTGCGTAGGATACTATGTTGATGTGGTGGGATCGTGCGGTGTTGGCGAGGGGAGCCATGTAAACGTTAAAATGTGTTGGGCTGAGGAAGGATCCTTGAGGGACGCCACAGATGGTTTTGGAGGATTCGGACAGGTAGGGCGGAAGACGGACTCTCTGGGTTCTTCCGGAGAGGAAAGAGGAGATCCAGTAGAGGGCCTTGCCGCAGATCCCGGTGTTGTGGAGGCGTATTCAAAGGGTGTGGTGACAGACAGTGTCCAAGAGGATGAGCGCTGCAGTTTCGCCTTTGTCGAGCATGGTCCTGATGTCATCTGTGGCAGCAATGAGCGCAGTCTCCGTGCTGTGATTCTTGCGAAATCCGGATTGGGAGGTATTGAGCGGGCTTTAGAGAAAACCCCTAGTGAACCCCCCCCAGGATGTATTCAGTTATATGCTGAATCTGAGAAACCAAACTGCCCGCTTCAGGGGTCTCGCACAGGAGAACCTAGAAGCAAGCCAGGAAGACATGAAACGCTGGTATGACCAGAATGCCACTTTGGTCGAGTTTCAGCCTGGACAAAAAGTGTGGGTAATGGCGACAGTGGAGCCTAGGGTGCTCCAGGACAAGTGGACTGGCCCATTTGAGGTGGTGGAGCACAAGAATTAAGTCACCTACCTGGTGGACTTGTGGACTCCCAGGAAACCTTTAAGGGTCCTGCATGTGAACCGGCTCAAACCCCACTTTGAGCTGACTTAATTTTCGATGCTATTAGCAACAGATGATGGGGTGGAGGAAGAGAGTGAGCCTATTCCTGAGCTCCCGTCTGGTGGAGAAAAAGATGGGTCTGTGGAGGGAGTGATCCTCTCCCCCTACCTGACCCCAGAGCAGCAGAGGGACTGTTGCCACGTGTTGGGTCAGTTTGCCTCACTGTTCTCTCTGATCCCAGGGGTCACACACTTGTGTACACATGATGTGGATGCTGGGGACAGTCCTCCTGTTAAACACAAAGTTTACAGAGTGACTGACAGAGTAAGGGCTAACATTAAAGACAAAGGCCCTCATTATGACATTGGTGGTAAAACCCACTTACCGCCATGCTGACTGCCGCCAACATACTGCCGCGGATATCCGTTCACCATATTATGACACACACACACCAATCTGTCACTATTCAGTCATAGACACAAGTCCGCCACACCAAAGGTCATTGATAAACTGGCGGTATCAAAACCCACATAGTTACACCAACAGAACAACGCCATTCACATTATGACCCACGAATCACAACGGCAGACATTCAACGGCAGTAAACCATTGATGGTACATACCGCCGCCCTCAAAATAAACACACACATACAAAACAACACCACATTGGACAATTCAAAGTACACACACCTGACACCCATACACACACCACACCCTTACACCCACACCACCATAAAACACACACCCACATTACCCACAAACATTTACCATTACAAACAATTGGCACGAGACAGACACCACGACTACAGATAAAACCAGAGCCACACACCACCTACACCTATACACCAACCATGCACCCCACATCACACACCCCAACACATCACCCTACACACCCTCACCTACACAACTCACACTACACTCATGGCACCACAAGGATACCCTAGATTATCAGAGGAGGAGCTAAGGATCATGGTAGAGGAAATCATCAAGGTATAGCCACTGCTATTTGGAGCACAGGTGCAGCAGATATCCAGTGCAGGGAAGACGGAGCTATGGCTGAGGGTCATGGACAGGGTCAACCCCGAGGGACAGCACCCTAAAACAAGGGACAAAATCAGGAAGAGGAGGAATGACTTACGGGGAAAGGTACGTTCCATTGCAGCAAGGCACCAGCTTGCCATACAGAAGACTGGTGGTGGACCCCCACCTCCTCCCCCACAACTAACAACATGGGAGGAGCAAGTCTTGGCAATCATGCATCCTGAGGGCCTTGCCGGAATAGCAGGAGGACTGGACTCTGGTAAGTCAACTCTATACTACTATCACCCCCTATCTGCATGCCATCACTTATCCTCACCCTCACTCCCATCACTCTACCACTTCCCACACCCCCCCCATCAGATCTCACTCATCCCAATGCCAAGCCATGCATGCCATACCCATGCATGGACACCACTCACATAACTGCATGGACAACTTTCACTAAAGCATGCACACTAAAGAAAATCAGCTAGCCTACCACATACCAACTTACACAAGTGAAAGATGCAAAGGCAAATGAAAAAAAAGAGGGCAACACACCGATGTGCAATATGTCTCACACAGAAACAATAACACTGCATTTATATCCCCACAGGTACCCCAGCCAATATCAGCAGCGAAGAGGTGCCAGCACTATCCAGTCTCCCCATAAAAGAGGCCCACAGTGATGACAGCAACTCTGGTCACCTGGATCTGGATGACCAACCTGACCCATTAGGGACCCCTGGACCCAGGCCCAGTCACACATCACCACAGAGCCTTCCCTATCTGGAAACACCACCACAGCACCCACCCAGCATACCCATACCTCTGTCCCCAGGACACGTCAATCAGCAGTGTGTCCACCACTACAGGGACTCCAAGGCATACCTCATACCCAAGACAATCAGCGACCTAGGGTCTGTGGCAGTGGTCACATGGTTCAGGGGACAGAGGCACAGGACAACAGGGAAACTGGGAGGAGTACTGTGGGCCGGGGGGGACAGGCCCTGGGAACCGACTCTCCAGGAGGCACTTGCAGAGATCCTGGGAGCATACCAATATTTCCAGGATATGCTGGGCCAGATCCTGGGCAACGTACACAAGAACAGGCGGCTGCAGGAGAGACAGTACCAGGGGATCAGGGAGGACTTACAGGCCAGCAACACCAGCCTGGTCTCCATAGCAGGGGTGCTGGCAGACATGGCCAACATTATGAGGGAGGCAGTCTCACACTAGGGGGCCCTTCCACTAGCAAGTCATCTGAACTGCCTTCCACCTCCGCTGCCGCTAGTTGACAGGAAGCCCCGCCAGTGGACCAACAGGCCACCAGCACCCCTCCCCCTGCAGAAGGAGAACCACCCCGCAAACATTCCCTGTGATCCAGGCAGAAGCCAGAGACTATTGCCAAGACCCCCACCAGGAAATGAGACTCTCCTGATTGTCACCCTTAGGTCCCACTCTGTCACCCTGTCCACCTTGAACTGCCATAGCTCCCCTCCCTATGTCCCCTTGGACAATGCACCTGTTCTACAAATAGACTGGAACAATACCCTGGACTTTCCTCCATCATCACCCTATCCCATTGCACTTGCCCCTCTTCTTAGCTCTTCAATAAACACACTTTAAAAAAATACAAGTATGGAGTATGTCAAATGTACTAAGTATGTATTTGGTTAACGAGGTTCAAACATTGCAATTCAACTGTACAGCAACGTTGACATAGTAAAGACCTGTAGTTGGCTGCAGTGATCACACCAGGAGCGACATTGGGGCACCAACATCTGCAAAATGAGTTGCCAAAGGGTACAGTAAGTGGGCAGAGAAGAGGGAATTAACAGCATGCCAGTGCTATAGATAATTCAAAGAATGACAATGAAATGTGAAGTACCACTGTCTTACCTGTGTGTCATTGGAAATATTGTCGAATCATTGCAATTCTGTTGTCCTCATCCTCATCCTCTGCCTCCTCATCCTCACTGTCCACAGGGTCCACTGCTGCCAAATGGCCATCTCCAGCCTCCTCCTCCTGCAGAAAAGGCACATGGCGTCTCAAGGTAAGGTTGTGCAACATGCAGCATGCCACGATTATCTGGCAGACCTTTTTCGGTGAGTAGCATAGGGATCAACCTATTAGATGGAGGTACCGGAACTTGGCCTTTAGGAGGCCAAAGGTACATTCGATAATCCTTCTTGTATGCCCATGTGCCTCATTGTAACGTTCTTCTGCCCTTGTCCTGGCATTCCTCACAGGGGTCAGTAGCCATGATAGGTTGGGGTAACCTGAGTCACCTGCAAATATTGAGGGACATCATTTAGCCACATACTATTATATATGGCCCACTCACACCCATACATCAACATCTACTGGGTGGGAACCAGGGCTTACCTATTAGCCACACCCGGTGCCTCTGTAGTTGGGCCATCACATTTGGGATGCTGCTATTCCTAAGGATGAAGGCATCATGCACAGACCCTGGGTACTTAGCATTGACATGGGAGATGTACTGGTCCACCAAGCACACCATCTGCACATTCTTAGAGTGAAAACTCTTTCGATTTCTGAACACATGTTCATTTTGCTGGGGGGGGGGACAAATACAATATGTGTTCCATCAATTGTCCCAATTATGTTGGGGATATGTCCCATTGCATAGAAGTCAGTTCTCACTGTGGCCAAATCTTTAAGATGGGGAAAAACAAAGTAGCTGCACACGTGTTTATTCAGGGCAGACAACACTCTGGTCAGCACTATTGAGAACAATGGCTGTGACATTCCTGATGCCAAGCCTACTTTCACTTGGAAAGAACCAGTTACAAGAAATGGAGCACAGATAGGACTTGCACAAGAGGGGGGATCCTAGTGGGGTGACGGATAGCAGATATGAGGTCAGGCTCAAGTTGGGCACACAGCTCCGTGATTGTGGAACTGTCAAGTCTATAGGTGAGGATTATGTGCCTGTCCTCCATTTTTGCCAAGTCCACCAGGGGTCTGTACAAAGGGGTATGTCTCCATCTCCTATTCATCCGCAGCTGTAGCAATCTATGGGGCAAAAGAGTAAGGAGGCGGTCACAAACTGAACATTGTAGCCACAACATTACAATGCATGATGTTAATTTGTAATGAGTAAGTGGAATTTTCCGGTATGTCCTATTTTGAAGTGTGATGCAGTTATTGTCCAGGGCATGCCCTTCTCTCTGAAATGGCGTTCTCTTGTCCTGTGTGGAGGGACAAGTGGAAAGGAGGTAATTCTGCTGACGTGCACCGTTGAGGGAGGTGGTCATGAACCGCCGTGCAACTCCTCATTGGATAACATTGGGCCCTATGGGGTACAGTGGCCAATGGTGATGTACGCCGGCGGTGACGGTATGCACTGCCTCAGACGTGACCGCCATTTTCTATCTGATCACTCACTTGCTACCTGAGCTTCAACAGGAGAGGACCTACACTGCATGTGCTGCTGTGACTGGAACCTACCATGGCTCATGTGACTGGGGAAAGGGCCCCTGACTTCACCTCAGCGGAGTTAGAGTGACTGGTGAATGGGGTCCTACCCCAGTATGGACTGCTGTTTGGGCCTCCAGACCAACAGGTGAGTACACTGTGAGCATGATGCATGTGGCATGAATGCATGGAATGGTGTGTCTGAAGGCCTCATGTAGGGGGGTGGGTGCATGTCCCCTGGGCGACGTGCAGCTTGTGTGCTGGGCCCTGTGTGTGCAAATGGCGATGTGAAGGGGTATGGTGGGCCATAAGGGTAACAGGCGGGACGGTCTGACTAATACTATTTTCCTGTGTGTATTTCTCTGCAGGTTAGTGCCCGTCAAAAAAGGGTATATGGTGTGCCATCGGCAAGGACGTGCGAACCCTGGGTGTCTACGGCAGGTGGAGCACCCACTGTTGGAAACGGTGGGAGGACTTGAGATGCTGGACACGGAAGATGGCAGAGGCCCAGCCGGGGATGGCCTCTCAACGAGGAAGGGGTGCCCGTCGAACCCTGACCCCCTGGTGGCCCGCATACTGGCAGTGGCCTATCCAGAGCTGGATGGGCGCTTGAGGGCATCACAGAAGCCACAAGGAGGTGAGTACAGTGCCCATCATCACAACCTACACATGTAGGGGGGTACATGGATGGGGCATGTGTGTCAATGGGTGCCCCTAGGCCGGGTCTGACATTGCAGAGTAGGTCCCATGGTGGCCAGGGTTCTGAAGTGATAATGCTGCTACCCAGCTTGCAGGCATCCACAACTGGTCAGGTCTGTGTGGGTACAAGGTGTGCTGCATTTGGCGGTATGTGC